>NW_026622763.1:71586298-72981298 GCF_023065955.2 Ursus arctos
ATGCCTCCTTTCCACGTGCCTTCCATGTCTGCTATACTGAATGCTGGTGGAATCCCACGCACTCCAGCTGTGAAATGTCTGCATGTGCTTCAGCTCTGGCCACTGAATGGGAGACTCTATATTTCCCCACCTTTCCTAATAAGAGAATTTGAGAATATTCCCTCCACAAGAACAGAGTAATTCCCTTTCTGTAAGAAAATGTCCTACCTGTGATCAGAAAGTGTAAAACAGTTTCTTGCTATGCCCCTAGGAACGTGACCCCCTCCTCTGCCCAATCTTGGCACCTTCTCTGTGGTGGTTTCCTCTTGGTTAAATTCCCCCCCACACTCACTTGACCTGTGGTGGGCTTTGGATACCACTAGGAATAGGTTACATGAGCATAATCATACACTTAGATGGGAGAATAAGAAATTCCTGAAATCGAGCAATTAAAAAAACCCATTAAATGTTATTTTGTAATTCTCTAGTGCTTTGTCATTTATTCATGGGAAAAAATAAAGCTTTCAAGAGATTTTTCCTCTTGACATTAGAAACCAAGTACACAAGTTGTATTTGCTTTAATCCCCAAACCATAGTCATAATATTGAGGGAAATGTATGTTTTACAAACTTTACCTCACTGTATTCAGACCCAAGGAGGTATTTATTCATATTCCATTAATGCTGGATCTTTCAAGATCAAGATTTTGTAAATCTAGGCATTTGCTCACAAATGACAATAAACATTGAAAGAAATAATAACAAAGAAACATTTCAAATTATACAGCATATGCTTTCATAATTTCGTTTTCATTTAGATTCAAAAGGATTATAGCAGCATGATATCATCCCTTGGGTACCTAGAAAGCAAAGGTACATAAAAGACCCTAAAAATAGGATTTAGAAGAAGTATTTTAATTTGTAAATGAAAGCAAGTAACTGCCTCACTATGTTTTCTAATCCCTGTTTAATCAATCCCAGCAATTAAAAATAATGAAACAATATGATACCCTAGGGATCTTAAGGATTTTAATACTGAATCAGTTTCCTCCCCAGAGCAGTTTATGACTTCTACAACTAGTTACTCCTGAACTAAGAATTGTTAATTATTTCTGAAATTTTCATAGATCTTACTGAAAAGTAAAAATGGTTTTCCATGTCATCTATTAAAAAAAAAATAACACAGCTTTGGGATTTTAACATTTTCTCTTATGTTTCATTCTTTCTCACTTATATTTAAAAGTTAAATAATAATGCTAATCGTTAACACTCATATAACACTATGTGCTGGGCCTTATTCTAAGCCTTTACGTAGATTAATTTATTTAGTCTTTCATACCACTCTATGAGATGGATATTTATTATTCCCATTATCTAGACTAGGGAATAGAGGCACAAAGAGATTAAACAATTTGGTTAATGTCACAGAATTGGCAAATGATAAAGCTAGAATTTGAACCAAGGTAGTCTGGCTTCAGATTCCATGTTCAGATACTACCTCTCCTAATAGATAGATAATACACAATTTTTAGGTGTTTAGATAACAGTTATTTTAATTAGTTAAAAATAGCGCAAAAATTTCCATATTTGAACACTGTGTTTTTAAAACTAACCTCAAGGGTTACCCCATTTCCCTCAGTTTTCTTGGCTTCTCCAAATGTCCAGCCTAAAGTATGTCCCCAATTCTGAGCTCCTGTATTTTCCTAATCATAAATATAGTCACCTAACATACACATTATTTACAATGTAAACCTCTTGAGAGCAGTGACAATGTTTATTCATCTTGGAGGGAATGAATTATGTCATCTTTCTGCTTCCTCTGCCTTTGTAGAGAGAGGCCTACATTAATTTAAATATTTCCAATAAAGGACAGTATTTGAACTCCCTAGCTAAATCCTGTCTCCCATATGTAACTTTCAAAATCTGAATCAACATTTCTTAATGTCCTCTCCTGCTAGCTTCTGTAAATGAAAGTTAACCCTCCCTCCCTCACTCATTTCACAAACATTGATCAAGTGTCAAGATTTGGGAATAAAAAATGGAATGACCTCCAGGAATTCAGTCACAGATCAACATCTCAAGTAATTTTAGTCATTGACTAAAACTTTAAATTAACTTTGCTCTTGAAAGGAATTTCTAGTATTTTCAAAGAACCACTGATGAAAATCAGTTCTTTTAAGTAATTATATAAAGTCAGATAGCAGCAACCTTATTCTGAGAAAGAAGAATGGATTTTTGTTAATTTCAATGCCAAGACTTAGCATATTATCATTTATTACAAAGGAAGTGCATATATGTCATCTACTCTTAACAATGAAATTCTAAGAATAATAATTATAGAAATTAGATTCTCAAAGTCTTTTTTTTCACTGCATACTGAAGGCTCCTTTATTACTTACATGCACATACAAAATAAACATTTGGAAATTATTATAGCAATTTCGGGAAATGCCAAACAAAGACAAAATCTATTTTTCTTAGGAAGACCTTTTCTTCTTATGCCTTAGGAGGAAAATAGAGTTGTTAATTGTAAAATTCAATATAGAAATATTCACTTTAGATACTGGCCTTTACTGATGTTTCAGGAAGATAATGAGGGTTTCTTAGCTTGGTGGTAATATAGAAGCGGAAATCTGGTGCGTATTCAATGGTAGAGTCCCCAAGTCGGATACACGTACTGCCACCCTGCTTAAAAGTCTGTTTTAGTAGAAGAGGTTCCAGAATAGGATCTAGTTCTTCTCCAACATTTTCTAGCAACACTGGAGTAAGATCGGAAAAAGATGCCATGTTATTTTAAATATTGACTGTAAACGTTCAACCCTCCAAAATTCTTTCAGCTTCTAGATTTCTGTTATTCCTAGTTACTTATAAAATTATTTTTGTCTTTGGAGTATAAGGAAATGATGTCATAAAAACTATCAGATGCCTGCAGGATGGGCTGAACTGGTGGGTCTCTCCAGTCCTTTTGCATCATCCTTCCATACTTCTTGGCTATAGTCCTACTCGGGGCTCCCCACCTGGTCTGCCATTTTCCGTCTGAGACACCAGATAATAAGCATCTCAAGTTGTAGTTATTTAAATGGTTATTATATTTTTAATTATGAAAGTAACTCATGATTGTAGAACATGTGGAAATGTTAAACGGAAATGTTAAATGGAAAGAATAAAAGTGTTAAATAAGGAGGCTGTTAGACTGAGTTGGCTGTAATGCTTTGGTGACCTAAGTAAGGAAACCAAAATCTACGCTTATAAAGGTCTCAAGGTTACAAAGTCAAATCAACATCGAAATCCTAAGGATAACCCAATACAAATAGCCAATGAGGTTTTAAGCTATTGCCAATCAAATAATTTCCTTTCTTTGCTCCCTACTTGCCCTCTTTCCCCAGCTCTGGTCAGTGGAGCACCCTAACCACTTACAGTTTGGCAATGCCCAATTCCAACTAATTTTTGCTCAAATAAACTCTTACAATGTTTAGTATGGCTCAGCTTATCTTTTAAGCGTTTTACATAATTGACTCATACTCATATATAGGTTGATAGAAAAATGACACAAAACTATGTTTAATAATTATTTGTTGAATAAATTTTCTTCTTCAATATTTTTATTAATCTTTTTCTATGCACAATTGAGACTAAACAATATATCTAATTGTGCATCCTAATTATTTTGCTCGACATCATACCATAAATATTCCAGTTAAAACTAATAAACATGCTTTTACTTACTGCATAATAGTCTCATATTAATTTTATCTCATTTTTAAGTCAATTCTCTGTTATTAGATATTTGGATTGTTTTCCATTCATAATATAAATAGCACTGTGTAAAAATATTTGTGCTTAAGAATATTTTCCTGTGACAGCATTCTAGAAGGGAAATCCCTGGATGAAAGATCAGTGACATTGTTGAGGCTCATGATACATTTGCCAAATTGGTCCTACATTTTGGTGTTTGGGGTGTTAATGCAGCCAACCTTGACTAACGGTGTTTCACACAAGTCCTTTGACGGCCTGGATGTGCAGTTTTAATGGGAAAGGGGGAGCTTAGGGCATCGGGATGACAAGTATTTGAACTTCTATTGCCGTTAAAGTACAGACATACTCTGCTCCTTCCCAGAGATTATGCCTGGCTTAATGAATTCCTAAAATTGTCTTGTCAGTTTCCTTCACTGCTAAGATCTTAATTAACCAAAGCAGGCACGTCAGATGATTTTAAAATTCATTTTCATTTTCTCCTTGAATAAAATGATTATTTTTCATAGTTAAATAATATGAGTGCATTATAATGGATTAAATACATTAATCTATTATTTAGATTGCTTCCATTTTTCTATTGTTAATAATGCTACAGTGAACATCTTTTTGAATAAACCCTTGTGTTCATCTCTGATTACTTAATCAAGCTGGAGTCTTAGAAGTGTAATTAATTTAAAGGCTTTTTATATTGCCAAATTACTTTTCTGAATGGCTGTAGAAATTTCAGAGTTGCAGTGAGCACTCTTTTTTTTTTCTTTTTAAACCTGTTTTTATATAATATTGTACTTATAAATGCCAAGCACCATGTTGACATTTTATTTTCTCATCCTCAAATGCTTTAAAAAGAGCATGGACTATTGTTATCCCAGTTTTACATATGGGGGAACTGGGGCAAGGCAACAGGGCTAAAATTTTCAGTTAAATCAGCTAGTAAACGACAAAGGAGATACTTGCACTGAGCAGGGTGGCTCCTTCTACAGCTCCCTTAACCACCATGCGAGATGGCCGGCAGTAAATACTGTATTCAGGACTTTTACAACTTGCAAGGTAAAAAATAGTTAAAATTTATGTTCAAGGCTTAATGTTTTAGATGCTCTTTGTCTAATTACATGTTTTCCCTCTGTACATTGTCTATTAGTATACTGGCCCATTCTCCTATTGTGTATGTTATTTACACTTCGGTACAGTTCCGAGATAAAAAAAAAACCCACAATGATAATGACATGAAAAAGAAGGACTTCATATCCCATGTAAAGGGAGCCTGAGGTAATCAGTCCAGGGTTGGGAAGACAGTGTGTCTGAACTGTCAGAGATCCAAGTTGCAGCCATCTTGCTCCTTCACTCTTCTTATTACATGGCTTTGATCTTTTTGGCCAAAATGGCCTTTCAAGTGGCATCCATATTCCAACCACCAGAAAGAAAGAAAAAATAGAAAAGGAGAAAACATCCTTTAAGAAGATTTCCTGAGAATCACAAATGACACTTCCACTGATACCTTGATGGCCAGACCATAGGCACATGATCATATACAATCACAATGGAAGTTAGGAAATTTGTTTCTTAACTATGAATGCAATGCTGTACATAGAAACACAGGGGGCACCAATAGGTATCAGGGAACAAATATCATTCATTGTCATAAAGTGCTAGTTTCTAAAGCTTTATTTGTATCTTTTAACATTATTGTAACAAATAGCTCCCCCCTTGCCCATTTCCTGCTTGTTTTCAAATTTGTTTACACTTCTTTTTACATTTTTTCCTACTTGTAGAAATATTCAAACCTTGGTCAGGATCACCTGGGTGGCTCTGTTGGTGGAGCACCAGATTGGCTCAGGTCATGATCTCAGGGTCGTGAGATCGAGCCCCGCATCAGGCTTTGTGCCCAACACCAAGTAGGCTTGGGATTTGGGATTCTTTCCCTTTTCCTCTGCCTCCCTGCCACTCTGTCCACTCATGCTATGTCTCTAAAATAAATAATAAAATCTTTAAAAATTTTTTTTCAAGCTTTGTTCAAAAGTAAAAAGAACGGTACACTGAACTTGATATACAAATCATTCAGCTTTGACCCTTGTAAATTTAGCCAATCTTCTTTCACTTCTTCCTCATCTCATCCTGGTTTATTTACAAACAAATCCTAGATATCATAAAACTTCAGCTTCAAATATTTGACTAAGTATCTCTGAAATGTAAAGACTCTTTTTAAAAAATTGCCACAGCTTGGGGCACCTGGGTGGTTCAGTTGGTTAAGCATCCAACTCTTGATTTCCACTCAGGTCATGATCTCGGGGTAGTGAGTTTGAGCCCCACACGGGGCTCCCTGCTCAGCAGGGAGTCTGCTTTAGATTCTCTCTCCCTCTCCCTCTGCCCCTACCCTTCCCTGCCCTCTTTCTCACAGTCTCTAAAATAAATTTTTAAAAAAATTGCCACAGTTTAAAAAATTATCAATGATTCAAAATTTAATCAAATATATGGCAGGGAATATGTTTCCACATTGTCTTAAAATATTTTAATTTAAAAAACTTTTTAATTTATTTCTTATAGTAGGCGCCACACCGAACATGTGGAGCTCGAACTCACAACCCTGAGATTAAGAGTCACATGCTCTACCAACTGAGCCAGCCTGGTGCCCCATCTTTAAATATTTTTATTACAGTTTGATTACTTAAATATAAATAAATGCAATAAGTTCCATAAATTATATTTGCTTGATGGTCTCTTAAGTTTAATGCTTCTTGGCTTAGCTTATAAATTTTTAGAGTCAAATCTATTAATCTTTTTCTTTATCAATTGTGTATTTTTTTAGAAAGTTCTTTCTCAAAGGCAAATCAGTTATTCCCCTATGCTCTTTTAACATTTATGTCTTCTATTTTTTCTTTCATATTTAATTCTTTAATTTATCTAGAACATATTTTGGTGTGAGGTGAGACTCTGACTTAATACATTTTTCTACAAAACCACTGTCAACACCATTTGCTGAACGACCTGTTATCTTTCCATTGGTTCATAATGTACTTTATAATGCATTGAAGGCTTTATATATTAGAGTTTATTCCAGAACTTACTCCAGTTAATTGCAAACTCACTCTTCTGAATTTTTATTGGCTCTTTTATTTCTTTCTTCTAGGTTAACTTTAGCATTATTTCTAAAACATGTATTTCTGAAAGAGCTGACATGTTTACAGCATTTAGTTTTCTTACCAGACCAAAAGAGAGGTCCTACTCAAATCTTCGCGCTTTTCTGTGAAGTTTTGTCTTTTTTTTTTTTTTTTTAACTATGCATTGCTAGTCACGCTAATTTTTGGTTTTTTGTTTTGTTTTGTTTCCTACTCACTGGTTGACTAGAATCAGTACACACACAACTTTTTCTTGGTTGTTACTTTTAAATATTCTTTTTGGAATATCTCTACTCCATTAAATTCCTTTATCCTAATAGATTTTTAGCTAATTTTCTTTGATATTCTAGATGAAATATATTATCTACAAATAAAATATTATTTCCTCTTTCCGAATGTTATTGCACTCTCATTTTTTCTTATTTTATTGCAATGAAAAGAACTTTCCTAATGATGTTAAGCAACAGTTATACTAAATATTGATTTTTCATTTTTATTTTTATATGATCAGATTTTTAAAATCTATTAATTTGCTAGAATAAGATATGAACTGGAAATTCTGTTTATGAAATTTTTAAACATTTTAATGTTGCTTAATTGCCTGAACTTTTATTAACAGCAATTTTTTGAATAAAATCTCATCTTTATTTTTCCCTAAAAATATATTCTACAATTTCAGCCCCTACACTATTTATTTCCTATTTTGAAATGGAATTACGAGTGCCTATACTAATATGTATGAATCTTTTTCAAAGCTAAAATACATATAAAACTTAAATATTATAAACTTGATTCTTTACCCCAAAAGTGAAAACTAACAGAATCAAGTCTTATGTCTGTTAAGTTTTCTATAGCATCCTGATTTCAAAGAACTCTGTTCTCAGAATTGAATATTTACTATATTTTAGCCTCAGTGAAAAATCAAAAGTATTCTAAACTTAAAAAACAGGAAAAAGAACACAAATCTATAGGTACATGAATTACCACAGAATGTTATCCTTAATTTAACTATTTTAATTTGACTCCTTTAACTTTTAATTAGATCAAAATATGTTTCAGGTTAAAATACAGGAGCAAAAATTAATGAGACAGGCTTTTTTTTTTCATATTTCTATCATCAAAGTTAACAATATACTGGTTTATGTAAAAACCCTTCCTCATTTCCAAATGTCAGCTCATCACAGTATTTGCAAACCTAGTGGGAAACCAAGATTGGAGACCAAACACATGCTGCTAGTATCTTTTGACTAAGGCAGAGCATCTCACTAAAAACAGTTATCCTTACTAAGAGACATATGAAAGAAACCCAAGTATTCCTTTCATATATAATTTTCACTTAGGACAGCAACTGATATCAGGTTTTTTTAAAATTATGAATTATCTACATTATTCTATGTTAGACTTCAAATTAATAAAAAAAAATCTTCTGTGTATTATGTTCAACAGTGTAGCATATTGCATCCAGAGGAGATTCAATCATTTTGAACCACCTACTGGGCACCGTCAAAGAGCTTGGAGGTGAGAAGCAGTTACGTACATAATAATAAGGGCAATAGTAGAAATTTGTAAAAACTTCATTATTGGCATTTCATTGGAGAGGTTGAGATGTCACAGGAAGAGAGGTGTTTGAGCTGTATCTTAAAGGATGAACTTAAACGAATTCACCAAGTGGATGGAAGAGCACAGAAAGCCAAGAGATATGAAGCGATGCCAGGTCATACAGACTCCCTGTTCCCGTGCACCCCATACTCCCGTGTTCTAACCCTCATCACACTAATCTTGGTCTCCTTCTTTAAACCAAGAAGCTCCAAAACAGCAGAGACCAACTCTGTCTTGTTCTTGCTATGTTTTCAGTGGCATGTGGTAGTTGCAAAACAAATATTTGTTAGGTGAATGAATGAGCAAGCAAATGAGCAAATGAAGGAAAAGTTAAACCAGAAGCAGTTTTGCATGTTAGATGCAAGGGGGAAAAGAAAGCACAGTGCGAGGAGATAAAGGGAAGGGAGGCTCAGGTATGACAGATATTGTTCTTAAGGCAAAGATTTTTTTCATAGAGTTAATGAAAAGTTATTCAGAGATATTCTATACAAGTTAATGTCTTTTTAAAATTTTGTCTTATTTTTCCAGCTTTATTGAGGTATAAACAAATTGATCTATCAGCAATATTTATACAATTAATAACCTATGCACAACTTATTAACTGATGTAGCTAATATAGATGTATCTGTATTTTCTAGAACATTGGCTTTCAAACTTTCCTTTGCAAGCAGTAGGATACTTTTTTTTTCCAAAGAAGATATTATCTTAAAACTTAATATAAACAGAGGAAAGGGAGGCCTGCTCTGGCTGAAGCAGAGGCAGGTGGAGGAAGAAGAAAACCCCTGTCTTCTCTACCCAGGCTGCCAACAAGGGATGACGCATCAAAAGCTGCTGTTCTGGAATAGGCCAATACCCAAAATAACTTTTAAATGGAAGTCTTCAACTGCTTATGTTTTAAAACTGTAACAGTAACCAATTCTTTTACTTGAAGTTCCGATGTAAAAACAGTTATAAAATCTGCCATCTGTTACTCTTTCTATAATAGATTTAAAATTTTCACTTTTCTCTGATGACTAATGTTAGAAGGTATTGTAAATAATTATTATCCATTTTTAAAATAGTTCATCCCCAAAAGTAGGTTAAAACAACTGCGAGTGGCCCAGTAGGCACTGGACAAAGGCAGAAGACTTGGGACTAGTTTCAGCACTTCCCTTAACTGGGGGTACAATCTTGGTTAAGCCATGTAACTAACATCCTCTAGCACCTCACTTACTTTGTTAATAAAATGAAGTGATTGGAATTACTACTGGATTTCATATTTTTATGGGCACAACTCCAAGTAAGAAATACATTTTAAATTTTGATTAAGCACATACTTACATATGCATATAAAACTTCAAAAATTTCATGAACTAATGTTTACCTTTACTCCATGCCATGCAGCCTAATATATTCTACTCTTCTCTACTGTGTTTCATTGAAAAATGCTGGTCATGACCCATTAAAAGTTGATTTTCTCTCCCACAGTTTGGAAACCACTAGACTCATTGTCTCTATGGCCCTTTCTTCTCTAAAATGATGGAACCTAACATCAAGATCCATGACTGAGATTGTAGGATCTCAGAATGTCAAGCATGTGGTAGATATTAAATGATTTGATTTTTTTACCTTATCAAGGAAATTTGACCAAGTGAAATCAAGTAATTTTAATTAAAGTATTTAAGGTGCCAATTCTTTCAAGAAATCTTCCCTATTTCTCTGAATTCTCATAAACATCTATGTCTTTTTTATTATGCTAATATAATTAAAGATAATACTAGTATAATTAAAAGAATATGCATACACCGCATAGTAAATCTCCAACTAAGGAACAACATACATCAAATTTCTCAGACACTACCATAAGTACCCAAATCACAGTAACTCTTTTCTTCCTCACACTATATGGTCAAAGTACAGATGGGGAAACTGAGTCTCAGAAAGATCACTGAACTAAACAGTGACTAACAGAGACAACTACTCTAATTCCAGAGCTAGTGCACCTACCCATAACAGCATAGTGGTTCTAACAAGGGTTAGTGACATAAGTCCACTTTCTGTGTTTATTACAGTTAGTTATACTGTTATACTATGCATATTGTCTATACACACTATACATATTGTCTGATGCTATTAAACAAGCAAGATAATCATGTTTTCCCTTTTTCGTGACACCTCTATCACTATACTCTAACAACAGTTGGTTGAATGAAATACCATTTGAATGTGTGTCTGTGTGTCCACATACAGAAACACAGATTTTGTAGGTAGACTTGGTTTTTTCATTTCATATGTACCCTAACAAAACCTAAAATTTATAATATTTTAAAGATTAGCTCACTATTAATACGCAAAAATAAAATGTCCATAAGCCTACCCGATACATTTGTTGTAATTCTTCCAAACAGTATTAGCTCTAATAGCAACTGAAATTTGCTAAACTTGTTGTAGGGATAAATATGTTGTAGTTTCCTAACGTTAACATTTATTTATTTGGTCAAGTAAATAGTTCAAATTTGATAGATAATATAGATTTAAAATGTGACAGCCCTGATTTATTAAATCGTAAATATTTCATTTTGACAAATGTGACATGTGCATGGTGCTTTACTAAAAAATCTTTGTCATGTTTCTAATCTCTCCATTGTGGCAGATAATAGTCAGCCATGTGAAATGTGTATTCACTTTTCTGCCACTTTGGTAGGACAACCGAAGGAAGAATAAATATATAATTGGACTAATGTTGTGTTAAAATACTTCTGGCATGTCAAGTGGCCCTTTTAATTGCAGAAGCGGAGTTATAACAAGCACTGAAGAATGGCAAAGCACAGACAAAAATGAAAACAGTTACATTAGAGGATGCATCACAAATGAATCTTGGGACAAAGAAAACAACCTAACCCGCGAGAACAATAGTCTCTCAAGTTCCTGATTAATTATCAATAAGTAATGAAAGACATAACAAAGTCATTATTTATTGAAGACGAGTCTGACACAAATATCTTTTTAAAAAAGAAAAAACCTACATCCTTTCGGGTATTCGTGCCTTCTCCAAGCATTTCTGTAACGTACACTTATTATTCACTTACTTACCA
Organism: Ursus arctos; assembly: GCF_023065955.2. Lineage (NCBI taxonomy): Eukaryota > Metazoa > Chordata > Mammalia > Carnivora > Ursidae > Ursus > Ursus arctos. Next base: position 71,597,819 of record NW_026622763.1, read on the forward strand.
GGGGTACCAAACTGGATGCAATTTTCCAGAGTCCTGACATAGTCAGGATCGTTTAATTTAATCAGATGAAGACTATTGGTTTTTTCCATGTTCTTGATCCATTTATTAGCCTGACCTTGAGGATCTATCATCAGAGGCCACCTTCTTGCATTCCTAGAAGGAGGGAAGAGAGACAATGCTGGCCAAGTCATGATTTGTCTCTAGGCTACTTAATCACGCACACATCACGTTCTTATAGCTTATGCTTTACAGTAATATTTTACTTTTTAACTTGTTTTGAGAAACTGTGATCTTATAGCAAAGACATTTATATTGAGCAGACTATTAAAATGACAACTCTAAAAAATCATCTGGCAAACACAAGTTTTTTTCACTCCTTTTGGAAAATTACAATTCTTTAAAGGTTAAATTACATTTTTGAAAAAAAAATTTGCTGCTCTTTCTAGTTAATTCAGTTAATTAACCATCAAGAATACTGCAAATTGGGAAAACTCCAGTTCTTCACTAGGTCCTGCCCTTCATTAATTACTCCTGTGACCAGTCACTGCCATTTCTTGGCTTCAATCTGCTAGCATTTGTACGAGAGGGAAAGAAAAGGATTGAAACATCATCTCTCTCTCTTTGAAATCTAGACCATTAAAGATAAAATGGTTAAAAAAAAAAAAGGTAAAAGGCCTTATCTTAATCCTCTAACCTTCTTGGATCCTAAAGTGTTAACACAACTGTTGATCCAGGATTCATTTCAAACAATTGCATATTTAATGTCCTGTTTGTAGTTCATTACATATCTGTGAGCTTCCTGTGGACAGAAATATATTCTCTGAAAGTCAGTTTTTGCACTCTGGGTGAGCTCATACTTCCTGCTGTATTCTCACCTCCCTCTTTTATGATAAGAAAAAGAACAGTAAACTATGAGGCAGCCAGTTTATCTTCTAGGATATTATGGGGTCATACAGAGTTAACCAAGATCTGCCATTGCCAAATGGTATCTGACCACCTAGCTCTCTGCCTTTTGTGAAATCGAATCAGCGTTAAGATTATTGTTCTTTTTCTTGGAAGTTTCAGTAAACACCTGCCATAAGTTTGGCCACGTTCCTATAGATACTATCATACTCTTCAAAAGTGAGCACAGCAAATGCACACAGATTGTTAGAAGAGCAAAAGGAGAAAATAAAAGGTGACTGGGGCAAAAAAAACCCCAAAACAGTGTGGTGCTGAAACAGGGTAATTTATTTGATTTCATCTCATTATAATATGAATTTAGAGTTTTATTGGAGAATCTGTCCCGAATGGAAGTCACCATGCTTTTTAGCATTTAAGTTAGAACCTGGCATAAAATGCGCAGCTTATATTATAAAAAAGATAGTCTAGTCCCCCAGTATTCAGGTTATACAATGTAACAGTCAGCTTGAAACTGAATGACTCCCCCCTTCTTTCTGTTGCTTCCACAATTTTTAACCACGATACTCATGTTCACGCTGTTCCTTTGTCCAAAATGCACTTCTTCCTCATCCTTTCATGTTCAAGTCCTACTCATGTTTCAAGGTCAGCTCAAATGGTATGCAACACACAAAATACCACAGACTGTCTTAACAAAATTTATTTTCCCACAGTTCTAGAGGCTGGAAATCCAAGATCAAGGTGCTGGCAGATTTGTTTTCTCTAGAGGCCTTTTTTCTTGGCTTGCAGACAACACAGCTCTCTTGCTGTATCATCATGTAGGCCTTTCCTCTGTGCATGCATTCTTGGTATCTCTGATTATAAGGACACCAGTCCTATTGAATTAGGGCTCCACCCTTATGACCTCACTTATCCTTAGTTACCTCCTTGAAGGTCCTGTCTCCAGATAGTCTCATTGAGGGTAATATAGTCGACATACGAATGGGGGGGGGGTGGACAATTCAGTCCATACCATAATGTTAATTATATTTAGTAAGAAAGGAGACCAAAAGAGTAGTGTAATATCTTAAATGTAATAAACTAATAAAAAGAGAACCATATCCATAAGAAACTAAAGGGAGTGTGAAGGAAAATCAGAAAGAAATAAAACTTATAAATATGTAAGTTTCATTCTGCCACATTTTAGAAGTATTTTTAAGTTGGGAGGATTATGTGTGTTAGCATTTATGCTTCCCTAAAGAAACTGAATGACTCACTCTTCCTTCTGTTGCTTCCACAATTTTTAACCACAATACCCATGTTGACGTTGTTTCTTTGTCCAAAATGCACTTCTCATCCTTTTATGTTCAAGTCCCACTAATGTTTCAGGGTCAGCTCGAATGTTACGCAATACGGAAAGCCCATCTTGGTCTCTTTTCTCTCTGAACCTCTTTAGCAGTGCATCCATATTACATTTATGGTACTCTGATACAAAGATCACATTCTATTATGGTAATTTTACAATTTGTTAATGACATCACTCATCTAAATAGGATATTCTTTGAGGGAAAGGTCCACAGTGATTCTTCTTTATCCTTTTTCCCTAGATCAAATAAAGTGTGATAACTTCCTGGAAGGTAAACAACAAAAAGCATCTGGCAAACATCATACAAATTAAAGGATTCTAAAAATGCGCATTTTCTAAGCGGTCATCCCTGCATGGGGAATACCAGTCCAAAGAACACCATCTTGAATTTGGAGGAAGGACTCTGGTGCTGACCAACCCAGCCTAAGTCTGTCATAGCCTTTTTCTTTGACTGATTATAATGAAAAGTTGTGGATTAAATACAAAATTTTACTTAACAGATTCTAAAAAGTAAATAATAAAAAGTGAATGGGAAGAAAGTTAAAACTTGAGGAATGACCAATAAGGGGGTTGTGAGTTTCTTGCGTATTTGTCATCATTGTTGTTTTTTTCCTTTCTATCTTCTGGTTTTGGTCAAAGAATAGGCCTAATGGGGGAACTGGGCAGCAGGCACAGGTAGCAGAAACTCAAACTAGAAGACAGAAAATGATCATGTGTGAACTGGTGGGGGGGGGAAGGGGGGCAGGGGAATCTCTTTTTAATTCTGCCCCTATCTCCAGGTCCACCCCAGCCACAGAACTGTAATCCTGTGAAGAAGCAGGGATAGTACAGGCACTTACTACATGGAGAGAAGACCAATCTCTCTGGATAACAGAGCTGGGCAAAGAGATCTGTGCTCTGCTATGGTGTATAAGGCTGTCTCAGTCTGCTCAGGCTGTTACAACAAATGACCATCACCTGGGTAGCTTAAATAACAGACATTTTTCACAGTTCTGGAGGCTGGGAAACCCAGGAATCAAGGTTCCAGCAGATCCAGTGATTGGTGAGGGCCTCCTTCTGCTTTGCAGATGGCAGTCTTCTAGCCACCTCCTCACATGGCAAAAAGCAGAGTGGTCATCCCTCTGTGTCTCTTAAGGGCACTAACCCCATTCAAGACTCCACCCACAAGTCCCAATAACTTCCCAAAGCTGCATCTCCAAATGTCATCACAATGGTGACTGAGCCTCAACATATCAAGTCGGTGGACACAAAGATTTAGTCCAAAGCAGGGGGAACCCCAGTATTCTCCTTTTTTCCTCTTGCCACTTTGTCCGAAGTATGGACGTGTTGTGTGAAAGTGTGGGAAGCTGGAACTCTGAGGAAATGTCATTATTTTGGACAGAAAAATACAGAGAAAGGGGTCCTTGGGATATGGAAAGTAGGGAGAAATTCTGAGGGAGACAGACCCAAAGAAAGGACTCCCTAATTCAGACACGAGTACCAAGTTGTGCATATATAAAACAAATCCAAAGAAGCATACCAAAGGCTTTGAGCTATGATATAAACTCAAGTCCCAGACAAACCCCTGAGTAATGCACGCCGAGAAGTGTATCTAGACAGCACAGCAAAGGCTTGCAATTATGACCTGATATCAGAAACATCATCCACAGAAGGAAAGCAACTGAACCTAACCAAATTGTTTGACTACTAAAACAAAAATCAGTCTTATCCAGAAGATCTTAATAGGAACCAGAATTTCATTTTCCAAAAGTCCACGGTATAATCCAAAATTACTTGACATACAAAGAACCAGAATATGACTAATTCTCAAAGAAAAAGCGAGATGCTGGAATTACCAGAAAAAAACTTTATTTATTTTTTTAAAAGATTTTATTTATTTGACAGAGAGACAGCCAGCCAGAGAGGGAACACAAGCAGGGTGAGTGGGAGAGGAAGAAGGCAGGCTTCCAGCGGAGGAGCCTGATGTGGGGCTCGATCCCATAACGCTGGGATCATGCCCTGAGCCGAAGGCAGATGCTCAACGACTGAGCCACCCAGGCGCCCCCCCCAAAAAACTTTAAAGCAATTATTATAAGCATCCTCCATGAGGTAAAGGTGAACATTAAAAAAATAAATAAATAAATGGGTAGGGTGCTGGGTGGATCAGTTGGGTAAGCATCGGACTCTTGATTTCTGCTCAGGTCATGATCTCATGGGCAGTGAGACTGAGCCCCGCAGGGGTTCCGTGCTGAGCGGGGAGTCTGTTTGAGATTCTTTCTCCCTCTCTCTCTCTCTGCCTCTCCCCAGGGTTGAGCTCTCTTTCTAAATAAAGAAAATCTTTTAAAATAAATAATAAATGGAAAGAGAGGTGCACTCAGCAGAGAAACAGAAAAAATAAAAGAACCAAAAGGAAGTTTTAGGACTGAAAAATATCTGAAATAAGAATTCCAGTGTAAGGATTCAATAGCAGAAAGGAGATGACAGGAAATTCAGTGATCTAAAAGACAGATGCATACAAATAATACAATTTGAACACTGAGAGAGAAAAAAAACTGATAAAACAAACAGAGCCTCCAAGACCTGTGAGAAAATATTAAGAAGTTTAATATTCATGTGATGGGGGTCCCAGGAGAGGAGAAAGAGTTTAATACAGAAAACATAGTTAAAAAAATAATGACTGAAACTTTCTCAAATTCAGTGAAACACATAAATTTACAGTTTCACAAAGCTGAGCAATCCTCATAAAAGGAGAAACTAAGAAACAAAAACAAAAATAAAACATACGAAAATGCACACACACCCAGATAGGCTATGATCAAACTGCTAAAAACCAAAGATTTGAAAGAATATTTTTGAAAGCAGCAGAGAAAAGTAACATATTACATATAGATGACAATTATTCAAATGACTGCAGATTTCACCTCAAAAATCATAGAGCCAGAACACAGAACATTCTTAGTAGAATGAAAAGAACTGTCAACACAGAACTCTATATCCACTAAAAATATCCCTCAAGAATAAAGGCAAAATAAAGACATTCTCGGATCAAGGAAACCAAGAAAATTCTTTGCCAGCAGATTTACTCCAAACAAATCTAAAGTTCTTCACCCTGAAGGGAAATGATACCCCAGTAAATTTTAGAAAGAAAAAAAGAGCAATGAAATGGTAAATGTAATAATTTTTCTCCTCTTGGTTTCTTTAAAATATGTATAAATATTGAGACAAAAAACATTAAGTTGGGGGGAACTTCAAAGTATACAGACATATTACATACGACTAACATAATCAGGGGCGGGTAAAGGAGACCTACATGATCGCAAGCCTTCTACATTTTATTGAAGTGGTAAAATATTATCTCTAAGTAGATAGAAAAATTTGTACTAAAAAATAATGCAAAGCATTATAGTGAAAATGGAATACTTTTTTAAAAATTGTGGATTATTCAAATAATCCAATAGAATGAGAAACAGAGCAACAAAAATCAGAGGTAAAAACAGAAAAGAAAAATAATAAAATGGTAGATCTAAATTCAATGATATCAACCACATCAAGTATAAAGTTGTCTAAACATACTAATTAATGGAGAGAGATTATCAGTTAGGAAAAAATATAAGCTCTAACTGTATGCTGTCTACAAGACACGGATACTCAGTCAAGTAGAGTAATATACTTATATTAAACAAAATCATGGTAAAAGATACACCATGCAAGCAGCAATCAAAAGAAAGCTGAATCGTGTATAGACTTCAGAAGAAGAAAAATTATTAGGGATAAAGAGAGACATTACATAATAATAAAAGGGTAATTTATCATGAAGATATAATAATCCTATGTGCCTATGCATCTAACGACAGAGCTCCAAAACACATGAGGCCAAAACTAATAGAACTAAAGGAACAGTAAGTAGACCGCAAATCAGCAAGGATATGGATACTATCACACAATTCAATTTAATTGACATTTAAAGAACCCTCTACCCAATAATAGCAAAATATGTATTTTTTCAAGTACACATGGAGCATTCACAAAGACAGACCATATTTATACCATAAAACAAACTTCAACAAATTTAAAACAACAGGGATCATACAGTGTATAGTCTCTGAACATGATGGAATTGAGTTACAAATTAAAAAAATAGCAGAAGATATCTTAAAATTTATCAAATATTTGGAAATTAATGTATTTTTAAAAGACCTGTAAAGAGGAAGTCTCATGAGAAATTAGAACATATTTTAAGGGAAATGAAAATACAACATACCAAAATTTGTGTTATGCAGCTAAAGCAGTGCTTAGTGGGAAATGTACAGCAGTAAATAAATAGATTAGAAAAGAAGAAAAATCTAAAATCAGTAACTTAATGCTTTCACCTCAGGAAACCACAGAAAGAAGAGTAGTTTAGGACAAAAACAAGCAAAAGAAAAGAACAAATATTAAAGCAGAAGTCAATAAAACGGAAAACCAAAAAGATGGAGAAAAACAATGAAATGAAAGCCTTATTCTTAGATGGGATCTGGAAAAATTATCAAACTCTAGCTAGACTGATCAAGAAAAACAAAGAAAACACTAATTACTGATATCAGGAATGAGAGGAAAGATTATCATTATAGACCCTGCAGAGATTAAAAGGATGGAAGGGAATAATACAAACAACTCTATGCCCATAAATTTGACAACTTTGTTGAAATGGACCAATTTCTTGAAAGATAGAAACTACCCAAACTCAATAATAGATACCTGAATTTTCTTTAAGTATTAAGATAACTGCAACTCTTTTAAAATTGAAATCATAGATAACATCTCCCAACAAAGAAAGTTCCAGGCACAAATAGTTTTTTTGGTTATATCTGCAAAACATTTAAGGAAGAGCTAATTCTACACAATCTCTTCCAGAAACTTGGAGAGAACACTTTCCAATTTGGTTTATGAGGCCAGCATTACCTTGATAACGAAACTGTACAGACATTAAAATAAAAGAAACCACATATCAATATCCTTCAGGAACAGAAAAATCTTCAACAAAGTATCAGCAAATTGAATCAGAAATATATAAATAAGAGAATAGATGAAGACCAGGTAGAGTTTATCCTGGAAAAGCAAGGCTAGTCAAACATTGAAAAAAATCAATCAGTACAGTTCACCATATTAACAAACTAAACCTAAAAATATGTCTCAATAGACACAGAACAAGCACTTGACAAAATTTAACATGTATTAAAGATTAAAACCCTCAGCAAACTAGGAACAGAGGGAATTTCCCTTACCTGATAAAAAGGATGTACAAAAAATCCTACAGCTGATACAGTATGTCATAGTGAAAGGCTAATTCATTTCCCCTAAGATTACGAAAAGGCAACAATGTGCAATTTCATCTCCCCTACTCAACATTATATTAGCCAGTGTAAATTATATTTGTATAAAAAGTATTCTTACACTTGGCAATAAAAAAAGTCCTTGACAGTACAATAAGCTAAGAAAAAGAAATAAAAGGCATAATATTAGAAAATAAGAAATGAAACCACTTCTATTTGTAAAGTGGGTCTCTGTACAATATCCTAATGAATCTATATATAAGATCCTTGAACTAATAAATGAATTTATCAAGGTCACAAGGTACATGGTCAATATTCAAAAATCAATTGCTGGGGCACCTGGGTGGCACAGCGGTTAGGCGTCTGCCTTCGGCTCAGGGCTTGATCCTGGCATTGTGGGATCGAGCCCCACATCGGGCTCCTCTGCTGTGAGCCTGCTTCTTCCTCTCCCACTCCCCCTGCTTGTGTTCCCTCTCTCGCTGGCTGTCTCTATCTCTGTCGAATAAATAAATTAAAAAAATCTTTTAAAAAAATCAATTGCTTTTCTTATAGTAGCAACGAACAACTGAGCAAACTTTTTTAAAGTACCATTTACAATAGCACACAAAAATTAAAAAGTACTGGATATAAATCTAACAATGAAATACTGATGAAAGAAATCTAAGGAGATACAAAAAAACACCAGAGATATGATAAAAAGTTTCTGTACAATGAAAGAAACTATCAACAAAACTAAAAGGCAGCCTACGGAATGGAAGATAATGCAAATGACATATCAGATGAAGAGTTAAGATCCAAAATCTAAAAAGCACTTGCTAAACTCAACACCCAAAACCAAATAATCCAGTTCAGAAATGGGCAGAAGACATAAATAGACATTTTCCAAAGAAGACATCCAGATGGCTAACAGACACAGGAAAAGATGCTCAACATCACTCATCAAATCAAAACCACGATGAGATAGTACCTCACACTCGTCAGAACGGCTAAAAACACAGGAAACAACAGAAGCTGGCAAGAATGCCAAGAAAGGAGAACCCTCTTGCACTGTTGGTGGGAATGCAAACTGGTACAGCCGCTGTGGAAAACACTGTGGAATATGGAGGTTCCTCAAAAAGTTAAAAATAGAACCACCCTATGATCCAGCAATTGCACTATTAGGTATTTACCCAAAAGATACAAAAAAACAGATTCAAAGGGACACATGCACCCCAATGTTTATAGCAGCATTATCAACAATAGCCAAATTATGGAAAGAGCCCAAATGTCCATCAATTGATGAATGGGTAAAGAGGTGGTGTGTATATATATATATATACACAATGGAATAGTATTCAGCCATTAAAAAGAATGAAATCTTGCCATTTGCAACAATGTGAATAGGGCTAGAGTGTACTATGCTAAGTGAAGTAAGGCAGAGAATGACAATATCATATGTGGAATTTAAGAAACAAAACAGATCAACATATGGGAAGGGAGGAAAAAAAGAAAGGGAAACAAACCATAAGAGACTCTTAATGATAGAGAACGAACTGATGGTTGCTGGAAGGGAGGTGGGCAGGGGATGGGCTAAATAAGTGATGGGGATTAAGGAGGGCACTTGCTGTGATGAGCACTGGGTGCTATCTATAAGTAATGAATCACTAAACTCTATTCCTGAAGTTGTACTTCAGTATTGTACTATATGTTAACTAGAATTTGAACAAAGATTTGAAAAAAAAATGAAAAAATTTAAAAACAGGGATATATAGTGTTTATAGAAGACTTATTGTCAATTTTTCTCAAATTGCTGTATAGATTCAATGCAGTTCCAATCAAAATCCCAGCAAGGTTCTTTTGTAGATATTTAAAAACCGATTCCAAAATTCATAATGAGAGGTTAAAAAATAGACACAACAATATTGAAAAAGAAAGTAAGTTTGAAGGCATATAATCTAAGTTCAAGACCTCATATAAAGCTATACTAATCAGGGCAATGTGGTTTTTGCATCCAGACAAATAGATCAATAGAACAGAATAGATAACCCAGAAATAAACCTACATATATGTGGACAACTGACTTTCAACAAAGATGTAAAAACAATTCAATGAAAAAAGGGTAATGTTTTCAAGCGTGCTGTCCTGGAACAATTATATATTTACATAGTAGTATCTATCTCTATATTTACACACACAGAGATGCCGTTCAATACCCAGTTACAATTATAGGAAACTTATTTTCCCCAAACAACACCCCCAACATATCTTTTTGATTCAAAAGCAGGACAATGTCGTGACTTGAGTATTTTTTTTCTTTTAAAGCAAATTTCGCTTTTATTTTTTTTTTAAGGTTTATTTATTTAGTTATGAGAAAGAGAGAGCACGAGCTGGGGAAGGGGCAAAGGGTGAGGGAGAGGAAGAGGGAAAGAATCCCAAGCAGACTCCACACTGAGCACGGAGCCCAGTGCAGGGCTCAATCTTACTACCCATGAGATACGCATGACCTGAGCTGAAACCAAGAACTGGACATTTAACTGACTGAGCCACCCAGGAGCCCCTTAAAGCTAATTTTGCTTTTAAAGATTAGGGCTTCTATAGAATAACATATCAAATGAATGAAATCTCAAAGGAGACATTCTTCTGGGTTGGTAGAGAAGAATGCACTGGTTTTAATAGCAATGATTGTGGAGAGCTATATGCAACACACATTGGTTTAAACAGCTTCACTCTTTGGATGAATATAAATCCTGAATTTGAAATGAACAAGCCCTGTATTTACTATTTACTTCCTCTTCATTATTTTGCCTTATTTTTTGACAAGACATCTTTCTCCACACAATCTTCTTACTTCCTCCACCCAACATTTTTGAATCTAGGAATGCTTTAAAATCAGTGGTTCCCAAATGCAAACTGAATCTTTATAGACTCAGCATTCCAAATTTTAGTATGTTTGTTCTTTTGTGATTATCTAGAGAGGATTATTATTTGGTGCTCTTTGGAGCTTTTGCTAAATACAGACTTCTAATAGCGATAATACATGTTCACAATAGTCTGCATGGAAGGACACAGAATTTAAATATATAATAGAGATGCATCTCAAAGAGTTTTGCTATATCCCTTTTTACACACATACATAAAAATAGATAAAAACAGTGAAAGGTGGGTGCTCCTCTCAGTTATTACTGCTACTGAAATAAATGTAATTTATCTGACTCCTACAGAAATGAAAACTAAAAGACATTTTTTAAAAAGCAGAGTTATATTAGATATATAGGTCTGATTTATTTACCGAGTGGTTAAACAATCTCAATACTATTTCCCTGTGAAATGTTTAGGTACAATCCAATTACATTTAATGTCATCACTAGCCCTTGAAATTCTGATTAGCCAAGGACCTTCAGGTGTCAATAACTCCAGAAGTTAATTATATTCCAACTTATCTAAATTTTATAGATTCTTCCCGTTTCCCTAAATAATCAACTCTTCAGTCAGCTGAGATAGTATGTAAAAAGCACTTAGCACAGGATTAGGTCTTTAGTAAGTGCTCAGTATTAGGTATTATCATTATCAAGCAAGTATCTCTGGGGAATGGAAGAACGCACTAGGCAAGTCAATAAGATACTTAGCCGATACTTCAAAATGATCACCTTAAACCTATTTACTGAAACCTCTCAGGATAAGGTTACCAAAAGACATGGACAAAATAAGCCAAGAATGAAAAATGTTAATACTTCTTTCTTAGTAAAGTTGTTGCCATGACTTTTTGCTAATATTTCAACATTTTTACGTGCAAGTAGCAAAAAAGTAAGGGTTCTGGCTCATTAACACTATTTTTTACCTCTTTCTCTCCTGAAATGTGAGTATGTTACCTTGAAAAATAATCGCTGAAAGGTTTGGAATCTTAAATGCAGAAATATTCATCAATGTTCTATTATTATTGATATATGACTGGACCCAAAAGAAAGAGTACGTTTATTTGCTGAAAAAGAAGAAGGTATTTAGCCTCCAATGAGTATAATGGTTGTAGATATCCTGCCAGGTGGAACAAACGTATATAAACTGCAAATTGAAGCAATAAAGACGGAGCTACCATTATGCAGGACATGATCAATTATATTCACAAGGGCTTGGAAAAAGCAAAGTATTTTTTTTCTGAAAGGGAAAAAAATAACAATAGCAAAAACAGCAAAAATCTATTCTTCAGGCTGAAGTTAATTGGTACAGCTGTGAAAAGTAAAAGTAGGCTTCTAAACTTTCAGAAACTTCCCATATATGTCAATGTCTAATTGTATTCTCACATTAAACATCAACACAAACTCTCTGCATGCCACCTACTTGTTAAATAATTTAAAAAACTGGCTGTCATCCTATATTTGTTAAAAGGCATTTAAAAATCTGTTTTAATGGCCAATTAATGCATATATTTATTATATATCTAGATTCTATCATTTCTCTTCTGGATTAATTTAGATTATGAGAGGAGAGTACCAAGTACTTAATTTTCATTCCCCAAAGAAAAGTTTGTAGTCATTTCTCCAAATTAATAAAAAAAAATTACAATTTAAGTTCAGTTCCTGAAAAAGTTCATCTAAGTATGACTTACTTGGTTAAAAATATAAGAACCATGTGACACAGCTTTTCTTTTTTGCCTTAATTACTAGAAAGCTTTGAACTTAATTCAGGGCCCAAACGTAAGGATCAGCTTGTCTGAAATACCTAGAAGTAACTACTGTAATTTCCTTTAGGTGGTCTCATCAGATTTTTACTTTATATTCAAATTGTACTCACCTCAAATCCTTTTAGAACAATTCAGTAAATAAATGCTTAAGAAGTACGTGTATATATATGTACGTATATGTATACATATGTATATCAGGATCATTTGTTGAGCAGTAAAGAAACATGTTCATCAGAGTTTTAACTTGTGGAATAATTTTCATAAATACTACATACAAAAATTTAAGAATAACCAGTCTTCATACGTACTGGTTGATTCTATTTTAAAAATTCACATGCATCTGCCATTTGTACTTTAAGTACTATGACATCAACTACTTTTTCAGTAGTAAACTAGTAACTAATTAAAATAGTCGTGTAACAGAACTGAGCTACTGTGTTCTACTGAGGGTTTACCTGTGCTATTCCTAATCTGCTAAAACCTTCAGGAAGACTGGCCCAGTGATGGAAGGCCCATGGTAACGTGAACTAGGAAATAACACAAATCATGACTGGAGCAGGCTGAAGTCCTTGGTTTCTCGGAGATAAGACCTTCAGGAAAGGTGAGACTGGATGAGCCTGCTGTATTCTCTCAGCCCAATTTCCATGTGATTTATCTATTACCCAGGACATTCCAAGAATAGCATCCACTGTATTTTGAAAGTCCCAATCAGCCCAGGATCAGAAATATATCCAGATCTTTGAAGCTGGTCCCATGCACAGCAGGGACTGAGAATTTGGTACACTTGAACCCACCACCACCAATGCACCCTTCATTCACCTGCAATAACAAAAATCCTGTAATTTCATAGGAATGAATGTTTTGGACTTCGCTTACTCATGGTAGGGTTTTATTCCATTTGCCAAAAGCCGATTAAAAATTAAGCAAAAGTCATTAGGGTTTTTGATTGTTTACGACAGTCTCTAATATGCAATCTTCCTAACATTACTAGGAGAAGGAAGTGATTATTCTTATTTAATTTAGCTTATTAATGATTTAAGTAAAAAATTTTCAATACTATAAAAGCTTTCTAGCTGTAATTGTTAAAAAGAGGCACACATAAATAAATCTACTGATTAATAGAGATCACGTGTGAGAAAAGTATTTTTCCTTACATTATGATGATCCCGTTATCAATGGAAAATGAGTCGGAAGGTAACCCAGCAATATTCCAGGTTCGAATTGTCACTGCTTCTCCCAGGATACCCATAAGAGAATAATCATCAGAGCAGGGAATATCTTTGCTTTTGCACAGGTTGGTCCACTCCTTGATTTGGTTCTTTAAGACATATACAGAGATGAAAATGAGGCTGGAGATTACCAAATGAATACTTTGTAAACTCCTCGATTACACTTTATTCCTTGAGTCAACAAGCTATTGTTGAAATTGCACCCCAAAAACAATTTATCGGATTTTTTCAAATTATAATTTAGGAGGTCCATTATGAATTCAAATGAAAATGAACTATATCCTATGTTAATTTTAGATGGATTACTTAATAGTGAAGTCCAAGTCAGAATTTTGCATCCGAAAAAAACAACTGCCAATTTTTATTTTAAAGCTGCACTTGACCAAGTAGTTGGAGATTGTCATTATTCTATACATTTTCTTTAAATTATAAATATCCAGCAAGCCTTAATACAGTATTATGGAATAAAAGTAAATCTACTTTGAACTGGTAGGGAACAGGGAAAACATTTTTTTCTGGCTCTTGCATGCCTGGCGGGGAGGGACCATAGGAGGACTATCAGGCATCAAGAAGGATCAGGACACGTATTGGAGTTTGGGACATCCCACCTGGAGCTCAGTGTGCTACGACGCTCGGGAATCAAAAAGGTACGTCAAGTCCAAGTTCACACTCAGAAAGTCAGAAGTCAAGGTCCAATTTGAAGTTACATATCACAGAGTTCAGAAACAGTGAAAGACATGACCAGAGGAAATACAGGTCAGGAAGAGACCTGGGAAGGAGACCCAGACACACAAGGTGTCGGTACCTGCCGACAGGCAGAGGAGAACGCTGTGGGTGCGGAGCGGTAATGGCTGCGAGGGCATGGTGGGCACCACCATCTGCCTTGGGCTCCTGCTGAGCAGCCTCCACCAGCATTCCCTTAGGTTTGCCCAGGAAAGGCCACGACAGGGTAGGGACACTTGATGACTTTCAGGACCTTGATCCGTCAGTTACACTGTAGAATGTCCCACAGCTGCATCTCTAGGATGGTCCCTCATGATTCAGTTCAGGTTATGTGCCTTTGGCAGGAATATCATAGAAATGATGTCGTATTCTGCTCATTGCATCCCCTCAGTGGAACAGGATTTCCAACTGTTCATTTACTGATGACACTGATTTTTATCACTCGATTAAGGCATTGTCTGCCGGGCTTCTGTCTCCTAATTGTATGATCTCAGGTATAATTAAAGCTTCTTTGGATGGTGGGACACAACACAAGACACTCAGATGAAAAGCAGAACTTCTTGTTAGTTGTATTGCCATCTGAGAGAAAGGTGCCCCACAGGAGGCTGCACCCAGATACAGGGGAACCGCACACGGTGAAACCGTACCAGGCAGTTATATATGCAAGCAGAACGTGGGACAGTTGGCTAGGCTGCACAGGCTTCCTGGGGATGGGTAGTTTGAGAAACTCCACAGGTGCGGCAGAGAAGGGCTGCCCCGGGGCATAGGTATCTGAGGGCCTCTGGAAGTTGAGTGCCTATTATAACCTGGAGTATTAGAGCCTGAGAAGGGAATGGTTGGGGTGAGGGCTGAGCAAACTACCCCAAAACGGAATTCAGAGTTTTTAATCAGGATTCAAAACCGAACGGAGGCAGCGCTCGTGAAATACTGTATTACACCTTCTCCATTGCCCTTGCCCCCTTTCCCGCTGTAACGAACAGGCATTTTGTGGGAAAACACTTGTAACTGTAAGGATCTAGCTTTGTCAGGAACTCATTTTTAAAATGTATTAATTTGTGTCATTATACATTTATCTTTTTCTATTTTTTAGTCTCTTTCTTAAAAATATAACGGACATATAACATGATAGTAGTCACAACATGATGATTCACTCTTTGTATATATTGTGAACCCATCATAGTAAGTCTAGTTAACATCCGTCACCAAAGTTACAAAAATGTTTTTCTTATGAAACCTTTTAAGATCTTAGTAACTTTCGAATATACAATACAGTATTATTAACTATAGTCACCATGCTGTACATTACAGCCCAGGACTTTATAACTTTATAACTAGAAATCTGTACCTTTTGAACCCCTTCACCCATTTTGCTCACATCTTTTATTTAAGATGTGATATCTTTTATTCGAGTTGTAATATGTTACTATCATTATTTATTGCTGATTTGGCCAGAAGTAACTTTAAGTTCAATTATATGTCCTTTTAACATGTCCCTACCATTTTTGGGGCACTTCCTTACTCTTGCTTTAAAAAGATATTATTCTATAATCAAGCCCAGGTTAACCCAAAGATAACCTTCCTGCTTTAAGTTCAGCTGATTAGCAACCTTAATAACAAAGGCCCTTTGCCAGGTAATGCAACATGTTCGCTGGCGTAACACCTCAGGGCAAACACTAGGGGCAAAATCTCACCTTTTATGAATACTTAAAAACCATCCTCTGGCTGTCTGTTGGCTTTGGTTGTTGATACCAGGAGCAAGGGGTGTGGCTGTGTAGGGAGGAGGGGATTAAAGCATTTCTGGCTTGAATTCTGCTTTCTAGTGCACAGTTCCTACTGGCATGTTTTGATCTCTCTGTTGTTAGGCTATAGGGTGTTCTGCAGACTTTTGGGGAAAATCTGAAGGTTTTGTCAAATATACCTTGATGTTGGTATTGGCATGATAAGTCAATGATACGGAGAAGAAGTAAAGAAAACAGAAGCAATAGTGACTGTGTAATGTTGTTTATAGTTGACATATGATATATGTTATCATATTTATGGATTAAAATTTTAAGTGGCCCAGTTGTACATCTAAAAGGGTACAGCAGCAGTAACTGAAATAGATGTGAGGTGCTCTGAACAAGTGTCTCTAAATACAAGCCAAGAGCCTTGGCTAGTAGTCAGCTGGTATAACAGATGGCAGAAATGAAAAAGTGACCATTAGGAGAGTCACCTTGGTGAAAATATCCACCACCAACAACACAGTTCTGACTTTGACTGTTGGCAGGGAAAATGAGAAAGTTCAAATAATTCAACTCCAGGGCTTACATGTCCTTCGGCACTGTAGGATTCTGTTTCACAGGTTGGCATGGGCACTGCAGTTGAAGTACCCTGGGCCCAGCTATCCTAGACAAATTGGAGTTTTCTATGTTTTATTTATGTAGAGTGCCAGAAGTTCTACAAAGGGGTTGATGAATAATTAACAGCTACTCAGATTCAAGCTTGGAGGGAGGGGATCCAGCTATTTATTGAGTATCCAGAGACTTTGATGCTAGAAAAGAACTAAGATTGTTGGAAGCCTTTTTTGTCTTAGTTGGCTTACCCAGAAGCGGACTCAGATGAAGATTTATTAAGGAAGGGATGCTAGGGGGAGCAGTGCAAGGACCGCGAAGAAGCCAATAAAAGGTGAGGGATCGGCCAAAGTTTGGCAGCAGGTGGCTTTGGTTTGATCCCACACGGTGGCTAAGTTAGTCCTTAGCGCTCTTCCAACCAGAGGGAAGGGAGGCCGACTCTCACGCTCCCACCTCTGTCAGCTCTAGAGGGAGCCCTAGAGGGAGATAAATCCAAAGGCAATTCTAGCTCTCCAAATGCTAGCCAAAGTGGATTCTAAGAACCCAAGGGAAGTTGGCCAACAAAGAGCCACAGGTGCTGGTTGTTGGACACGAAAGTTCAGGAAGCCAGGAGGGCACCTGGGCAGACACTGAAGTTGCCGTTATAACCTTATGTTTACAATTGAATGGGAAACTTTTGATGGGATGTAACCTGTCAGCTGCCCTGACCCGAGAGAGAGAGAGAGAGAGAGAGAGAGAGAAGGGGTGTGTGTGTGTCAGAGTGGGACATAGAGAACAAATTCACAGGAAGGAACAACAACATTAGAGACTCAAGAAAAGTAAAAGCCTAGGTTGCTATAGTGAAGCAAGGAAGGGGTGAAATTGCCTTCAAGCCTTCACAGAGGTGAACTGGATGGGATGACATGGCTATCTGAATCGGGGACAAGCACAGAGGATGTGAGTTCATAGGAGCTCGGAGTTTTGGCTGTATCTGCTTCTAGCTTGAGCGTCACTGTGCTTCTATCAGTAAACTCCAAGGTCTCAGTTCTGGATGTCGGTGCTGTCTTGAAGGATTTGTGTGGCGGGCTGATGAGCAGCCCTCATTCTGGTGGAAGTGGGTGTCTGTGGAGTCAGCAAGATCCAGGGCCTCGGAACAAGTGTGTCAGAGAAGGCAGGGTGGGGAGGCACGGGACTTTCAGCTTGGCCCTGGAATGCTAAACAGGAGCCAGTGCAGGTGCCCAAGGATGTGTTGGGAACCAGCAGGGAAGGGTAAGGATGGCTGTCGCTACCCCTTCCATTGTTCCAAGTTGATGTAGGAGAGTAGAATGAATGCTAAATTAGAATTCAAGGGACTACAAGTCTCATTCCTGCGGTGTCATTAACCAGCTATGAGGCTCTAAGCTATTCCCTTCATCTTTGTAAGCCTCAGTCTCTGCAACCGTAGAGCAAACGAATCTATAACCATATAGTCTCATGTTAAACATTAACTATGAGCTACAAGATGTTCATGCCATAGCAACAAACAGTTATTCAAAGACATAAATGAACAGTGAGGACGAGTATGAAGGTCATCCACCAGGACAAGGGCGACCAGATCCCAAGGAGACAGAAAGACCATGTATATGAAGATTTTAAATCAGTTTGGTTAAAAATAAACAAACAAACCAAAACCGTGGCCTCCAAGAATCAACCCTACTTAAGAGAAAGCCCCTAAATTAAGCAAGGCTCATCTGAGAACAGGTACAAGCAAATGTTTTGTCAAAAAAAAAATAAAAAATAAAAAAAATAAGAAGAAGAAGAAGAAAGAAAAAGAAAAGTGAGTTATCATTTATTCTTTCTCTTCTTGCTTGACACCAGAAGGTACTGCCAAATGTTTTACAATTTCTCTCTTCTCCTTATTCTCATTACCCTCCTTTTTCTTTTAGTATTTTTAATTTTTCTAAGTCTCTCCTCCTGCTCTGACAGGGCCATGTTCTGGGTTGGATTCCAGTTCCATTTTTCAAAACAGAGCTGAACAATATGCTGGGTCTCATTCAGGAAGGGGCTGGAGGAAGGGGGAAGGAAAAAGCAGGAAGAAGAAGTAGAAATGGGAACTGGGTCACAAAGAATGAGGCAGAATCCATCAAAGCGGTGGTAATTCAAAGCAGGACACTTGGCATGTTTCCTGAGGAAAGAAGCCACTTATGGATTCAGTTCCAGGCCAACCTGCCTTTTCCTCCCCTAAAAGTTTTAGTGTATGATGTGATTTTTGAAATGATTCATTATTGAGACTCAAAGAGAGTAACTGATTACACATATATATAAACACCAAAAAAAAAAGTAAAAAAAAAAATCCTGATAATCTTTATACTTGTTTAGGAACTGAAATTCTGGCATCAGGGTCTACCATTTCATGTTACCTTTTAAAGCCAGTGTTTTTGTTTCTAAAACAATTGGATTTTAGGAGAATATTTGATATAGCATCTTATAGCTCTCAAGCCAATTTACAGAATAACTAAAATACACAACTTGAAATCACTTGGAAATATTCCCCCCCCTCATCAAAAACCAAAAAGCAAGCCAACAAAATCCTCTAGGATTAGTTAGTATTGGCTATAATGGTAGGGTCAGGAAGAGCCCTTAGAAATTGACTAGTATCCTTTACCTGTCGATAGTTCGATGTAAAGGCGCCTAGGTAAGCGATGACACCCGCGGAAACGAGGATGTCACCTGTTAGGTTGATGTATAATTGCCCCAGCTCCAGAGCTGTAAGGCTCCAGCGTGTTTTCTCACCCCCAAGGCCTCCAATCAGCTGCTCGGCTCGTTCTAGCTTTTTGCTGCACAAGTCAACCTTGAAAATAAAAGTCAGCGTTTATCAACATCCATGGGTAGAAAATAAGTGAAAATTTCTGCAAGATTTTGCCCTCCGAGATAAGTTCTTTTTTTAATTATGAACTTTCATCTGGAATCTTTTTTTTTAAACTCTCTAAAAAAATGTGAGCTATCTCACTATGAAGACTGGCAAGTCCATGACATTTCAGAACTTTGTTTCGTAACAAAGTAAAAAGAAGTATACACAATTTATGAAATTCTTAGTGGATATTCATCACGTAATACAAGAATAGCTCAATTTAAGGAAATGATCTACAGCAGGAGACACAGAAATTTTCTTATGTAATAAAGGACATTCTCTTGCAAATATAATTGTTTTCTCTCAAATTTAAATACTCTAAATGCATTTTATTTCAAATATTCTATGAAAATCTTCCCCTCATTTAACTTATGGTTGACTTAATGATAATTTTAAAGGTTAAATGTTTAAAAGTTGTAATAATTTATGCTTACTTGCAAAGCAGAATTTTCAAGTTGTTAAATTGTGTCAACCTACTCACACACTTGCAATTAACCTTCAATTAGGACATCAATCAATAGCTGAGAGCCTACTTTGTGCAGAAGACTGTCAACCAAATTTGATTATGAGTAATTAAGCAATGTGATTAAAAAAAGAAAAAGGATAATTATGAAAGTGGAAAACTTGGGGAAAAGCCATTTCAACCCATGCAATAGCAATATTCCAGTAGTATACCTGAATTATTGTAGTTTAATTGTAAGTGACTTAGCCTCATTTTTCTTGGATAAAGACAAGAGTAAGCAAAGGTTAGCTTAAGGTTCAAAATGAAATGACTGACATGAAAAGAGGAAGTAAACAATTGGTAAAAACAGAGGCATTTAGATTACTGTGGAATAAGAATTAGGCTTATACTTTTTCCTAGAGCTATTCATATTTATATTAAATAAGTGATTTTAGACCAAAAGATATAAAATATAAGGTTGGTTTATCTAAACATAGGCTTGAAAAAGCAACAGTGTGTAAGTGGGGATATTTTTGATACTTCCTAAATTTACATCTTTTGTCTTTTAATTTTCCTTCTTTTAATATCTTCTGTTTTCCTGCTTCTTTCTTCATTCTTTTTTCTGTAATATTTATAATAAATTGAATCATGTATCAGACTACAGTAAAGTTGCCATCAGAAATTACTAAGTAAAAATATTTTAACTAAAGTTTTGCCTCCAAAAGCAGATTTTTAGTACACATGTAAGCATATATTCATTTTACATGATCATGATTTCCAACATTTTATCACAAAAAATAAAAATTTCAAACATGCAACAGAGTTGGCAAATGTTTACCGTAAACCACACACCCACCTATTATTTAAACTAAAACTGACCACTTGGACATCATGCCCTATGGTATGTAATATTTCTAAAGATGAGCACAATGTCACATGTTTGTATAAATACAGAATGTGTGGTCATATCCTATGGGATGAAAAGTCTGGGAAAGAGCACAGCTATTAAATTCAGATAGCCTTTGTTCAGATTTTAGCCTTCACGCTTAGAAGCTGGGTTGACCATAGGCAAGTTACTTAACCTTTCTGTGCTTTAGTTTCCACAACATGAAACAAAAAGATGACCTCCCTCAGAAGGCTGTTTTGAGAATGAGATAACTTATACTGTTCCCAGAACAACAGTGACTCACAGAGTAAGCACTCAATAAATATTGACTGTTATAAAATATAAAATATTTTGACTTTTTTTCCATAACTAGACTTGAGCAGTTAATTATTACAAACAGTATCACCTTTTTAGTCTTAAAATAATTTTCATGGGACACAGTATGGTTCTGGGTATTGAGTTCTCATCCTAGCTCCGCCATTAACTCTTACATAACCTAAGTCATTTAATATTTTGGATCTCCATTTCTTTACCTATAAAATGAAGAATTATTTAAATACTCTAGCTCAATATTCTGGTAATCTAAGATAGAGAAGATTGACTTTTTTTTGGCAGGGTGGGGGAAGGGCCCAAAAAGTAAAAATTGGGGGCTTTGTGGATTGAGAGGCAAAACTGATGATATTAGGCAAGTATCTATACAACCATTTACTATATAATCACTAAAAAAATGTCCAAACCATTATTAGCTTGTGAGCCATTAAAAAATGGGCAATGGTGGATTTGGCCTGTGGGCCATCATTTGCCAATCCCCAGCCAGCAAGAAAACAGGAGACTTGGGCTGTTACTTGCGGGCGCAAACAACCTTCTTACTAAAGTAATTAGGATTTGCCCATAGTTGTCCATAGTATCACATACCTGGTTTTCCAAATCAGCCTTCTTCTGTTTGTTTAGTTCAAGGGTATCCTGAAGCTTGGCCAGCTTGTCCTGAACCTCGCGCAGGGCGGCCTGCTTCTTCCGAAGACCGTCCATAGCAATTTTAAGCTCCCCTTCGGCTGCAGCCAGTTTTATCTTTTTAGGAGCTACAATTTTTGCCACTCTGCAAAAAGTAAAATCAGAAAATTAGATATACGTTTCATACTGTAGTGCACTTTCTATCACTGAATTTGTTTTTCTAGCCTTACTAAAACTCAAAACACATCTTTATGCAAAACCTATCCTGGTTTCCATATTCTATATTTCATTGAACTATCACACCTGACCCTAGCACATAAGAAAGGAGGATTAAAATAGATATCAAATATGGATAACATTTTCAAATAAGTAATTTTACCTAATATAAATTAGTAGATTATTGACAGTATGAATATTGCTGGTTTTCCGAAAGGAAAATAGCCTATTCATGTAAAATATTGCAGTGTTTATGAAAACTAGTTCATTTAAGCTTAATTCTTAGGAGGTGAGGTGTTTCATCTATGTCATTTTGCTTTTTAAAAATTTCAGAATACATCTTTAACTAAAACCAGCCATCTTATAAATATGTATGTCGACAATAGAAGGGACTATATAAGAAAAAGAATGGATCTAAATTATCTTCTATCTGGAAAATGGGGTCAGTGATGTTAGCTTTCTAAACAAATGATAAAATATTAAAATTTATCATTAACACATCATGGTCCATAACATATAAGTGCAATGATTCAAATTGTGTATGAGTTTGACAGACATCCTGTAATAGTTGCTTTTTGAAGAATAACCAGTAATTTTTGCTGTTTTGTACATAAGCGGTTCTCATACAATCACCAGAAAAGACTCCTTGTCTTACAAAGAATATATATTATACTAGTGGTTTTCAAAATGTGGTCCAAGACATGCTTCATCCCCTGATATCCTCTCTTGGCCAACTAAACACCTGCGTGAGGCTCTACTTTCTTCATACACTTCAACTGAAACAATATATTGCAACAGATTGAATGAAGATGCAGATTTGAGAGTCCAGCTGTCTTCCACCGGCCACACATTAAAGAGATTTGCAAAAATATAAAACACCACTACTGTTCTAATTTTTTGTGAAAAATGTGAATAAGTTATTTATGTAACATGTAATGTCTTTATGCATTAATAGTTTTTAAAAATATCTCTATTTCAACTTCTATTATGATAGATAAACAAGTTCTTTGTGGGATGCCTGGGGTTAGGCGTCTGCCTTCAGCTCAGGTCATGTATCCCGGGGTGCTAGGATCGAGCCCCACATCAAGCTCCTTGCTCAGAGGGGAGCCTGCTTCTCCCTCTGCTTGCTGCTCCCCCTGTTTGTGTTCTCTCTGACAAATAAATAAATAAAATCTTTAAAAAAAAAAGTTTTTCACGTCTTCAAGAATTTTTAAGAGTATAAAGGGTTCTGGAGTCCAAAAATGTTTAAGTATCACTGTATCATACTATATAATTGGTATAGTCTTGCCTCCAGGAAATACATACACACATAGCAGATACTAGACCTGATTTTCCAAAGAGCCTCTCACCTGCTTAGCTTTTAAGTTTTATAGTGTCTAAATGACCAAAATAAAACACAGGGTGTTGTTGTTGTTGTTGTTAGTACTTACTTATCATACGAATCCATTGCTATGACCCATTTGCACAGACCTTCGGCTGCTGTGGAAGCATTTCTAATCTTTTCTGGAACAAAATCTGGATTTGGAATATAATTTTTTCTTATTATATTCATATAAGCTGCAGGAATGTTGTCCTTGTCATATTCATGAAGTGACTGTAGAAATCGGATGTCACCAAGAAGTCTCTTAGCTGGACCCCAGAAGTCCTCTATTTTTTTTCCTGAACCGGTTGGGTCAGGGATTTTGTCAGCTTTGATGCCTTTCAAGATGCATATAGCTTCCATAACAAGCTTGACACCAGCAGGAGGACTCTTCATGGATTTTACCACTGTAATGTCCTTGAAATAACAACACGCTAATTATTAAAAAAGAATGGTTTATGTGTTACTTGTAATTGGCTCCTTATTTTCAAACTAAACCATAAGAGAGAAACTCACTCTGTTCATTGGGTAGAAATGGTGACAGTGACAGATTTCTGTTAATAAGCATTGAGAAGTTTATCACAAAGGGAAAGTTAAAAACAAAAAAGAATAATGGAAATATAATGTGAGATTACTTATGACATAAAGTCTACTTCAAAAACACATAAAAACAGATTTGGCTGTTGCAAAGTAAGAGTTTTGTAGCTTCTTAAAAATTATGAAATAGATGCAAACATTAGAAAAATACAGAGAAATTATCCATACAAAAATCTCCTATAATCCCATACTATCTAGTTAACTACTGCAAATATCTTTTCTTTATACTTCTTCTAGGTTTTTCTATGTATATATGCTATGAACTAGTGAATATGCTACATTTTCACCATTGGAATTATAGTATACATAACATACATGCTGTTTTAAAACTTTTCATATTTCAATAGTAATGTATAGTGAACATCCTTACATGCTATGAGACACTTAAATCATTTTAATGGCTGCATGACTTTCTCATGTATCGATATGAACCATAATGCTCATACCCCAGCTATGTTTTTTCCTTTTCTTTTTACTATTAAAATTACCATGTTGAATTAAGAACTTTGTATATTTTTAAAGATTTTGACACATATTGACAAACTACTCTCCAGAAAGTACCCAAGGGTTCCTGTTTTACTCTCAGCAACAATGCTACGCATTCTGATAAACCAAAGAAATCCTATATTAATCTGTTTTTTAAAAAATACAAGTGAGGTAGGATATATTTTCATATGTTTGACTATTTGCACTTCCTCTTTTGTGAATTACTTCTTTATATCATTTACTGTCTTATCTTACAGGTATTTTTTTCTTATTGATTTGTAAGAGCTTTTTACATAGAGGCATATTAATCTTTTGTTTGCCATCTAGTTCAAATATTTCCCCCCAGTGTTTCTACACTTCTGTCTGTAATGTTTATATCAAACAAAATGTGTTGGTTTTTAGGTACTAAAATTTATAACTTAAAAAAACCCTAATTATTAGTTATGGAAAAACAGATGAGTATCCAGAGCATATATATTATCATTTTGCTTAGTTTTTTTTCTGATTTCTCTCACATCTAAGAAATCCAAGGTCCTGGTCCACTCCAAGATATAAACGGGACCTGCATTTTCTACTATTTTATAGTAGTATAATTACTTCTATTTAAATTTCAATCACTCTGAAATCTACATTGGAGTAAAGTGTGAAGAAAGGGATCTAATGGTCTCCCCTCACCCAAAAGTTTAGCATGATTCTCAACACTATTTTTAAAAATTTTACCTTTATCTTTCTTAATTGAAATAGTCCCCTCACATCTAAATTTTTAATACCACATTTCATCCAATCTAAAACATGTTATTATAAAGTATAACACTGTAGGCCATATTATTAAGTATCTCAAAAATAAAAAAACCCAAATACTAACAAACATTAACACGATTTGTTATCACGTCTACTGTAAGGTGTATGCCAATTACAAAGTGTCTAAATATGAAAAAGGTGCACTGTAGAAATAAAATATACACTTAGGTCTTAGGCCTCTGTCCACCACTGTACTGCAAAATTGCTGTGCAAAGTTCTTGAAATAACAGAGGTTTTAGGGTAGGTTCGAAAATTTGGCAACTTTCTCCTTTTCCAGAATTCTTAGCCGTGCATATGCACTTCTTTTTTCAGGTCAATTAGGCAATTCTTTTGCCAATTTGAAAATGATTTCGATTGCATCAAATGTGGAGACTAATTTGGAGAGACAGACTTGGTTGTAGCCCACAATACTTTCTTGAGCTACAATGCTCTGTGTCCCAGCAAGTGTGTGGCTGAGCTCCTCTTACCTGCGCGGTGAGAGTATCGAGGGCAGACAGTGCTGACTCTAAGATGGGCAAGGCCTCCGCCAGGTCTGCATCACATTCATCTTTGATGGCTTTGGCGGCCATAGCTTGTTCATTTGCTATCGTTTCATCAGCTTTCACTACTTTTTCAGTTTTGGCAACTTCTACAGACTCCCTCTCGATGATTGCCATCATTTCATCCACCTCTTTGCTAGCAACTTTTAATTGAGGATGGAGTGCCTCCAACTCAATTTGCATTGTGGCTACTTGAGATGCAGCAGAATCCAGTTTGTCCAAACCCACTTCATACCTCTTTTTCATTTTCATGACTTCACTGGAAGCAAACATAAAATGACGTTAGGCATCCTGTTCTATATCCTTCAAGGAAAAAATTGAAATATTCTTGAGCTTTTAAGGCTTTTTTCCAGGCATAACTAAAGGAGTGGTATGAAAGATTTTCACATAACAATTTGTCAAAAATTACTAACTTTAGAACATTGGGTTGTGCACAACTAAGAGCCAAAAGTATGCCTCATTCATTTCTGTATTTCCAGTACCTAGCGCAATATGCAGGCATATAGCAGAATTTCAAAAGTTATTTTTTAAATTTATTATATACTAGGTATAGGGGCGCCTGGGTGGCTCAGTTGTTAAGCACCTGCCTTTGGCTCAGGGCGTGATCCCAGGGTCCTGGGATTGAGCCCCAAATTGGGCTCCCTGCTCTGCTGGGAGCCTACTTCTTCCTCTCCCACTCCCCCTGCTTGTGTTCCCTCTCTCGTTGGCTGTCTCTCTCTCTGTCAAATAAATAAAATCTTAAAAAAAATATATTATATACTAGGTATAGGCAAGGAGCTGCTCTTTATCAAAATTAGTCACTTTTGGAACTTCATTTCTACAACACTATAGTTCCTTAAAACCTTTTTATAATCACATCTTTTAAACGGATTTCAGGGCCCAAAATATATTATTTTAAATGTTGCCAAAGGTGGCAAAGGATTTTAGGAAGTATTCAATATCTTGAAATAATTTTTTATTAAGACAAAAATGACAAATAGAATAATAATAAAACTCAATACTTTATGTGTGCAGAATGATTACAAAGTAATAATAATCGATTAGGAAGATAATAATCTTTTAATATGCTTTAAACATTGTATCTGCATTCATATATGGTCTCTGGATAATTACACATTATATGTAGAGAAAACTCTTCTTTATAATTCATTTCATTGAAAATATTTGATACACCATAATGTTTCATAGTAAAAGGTGACACATTTTAGAAGTCATCCTCAAAAAGAAGGTTGGAGTAGGTAACAAACCAGCCTGATAACTGTCTAAAGGCAGAAGCATACCCTTCAGCTGAGGGCTTAACTGGCTCAAACTGGAATAGGTAACTGGGAAAACATTAAAAAGACTGCCACAGGAAAAAAATAAAACAAAACAACATTTAGAAGTGAGGGTATGCTACTTTTTAAAAAAGATTTTATTTATTTATTTGACAGAGAGACAGACAGCCAGCGAGAGAGGGAACACAAGCAGGGGGAGTGGGAGAGGAAGAAGCAGGCTCCCCCAAAAGGGAGTCTGATGCGGGGCTCGATCCCAGGACCCTGGGATCATGCCCTGAGCTGAAGGCAGACGCTTAATGACTGAGCCACCCAGGTGCCCCTGAGGGTATGCTATGTTTTGTCACATATTGATTCCCTCTGAGTCAGCAAAATGCTTGACATAATGGGAACTGAGGGGGACTAGATACATGATACCATATTATCTGTGAATTTGGTTTAGCTGAAATCTTGTGGAACAAGAACAAGAACAGGAAAGCTTCCATATTGTGGTTTATCCCATGTGATGATTTTTTAGCTAAACTACTGGTGTCTTAACAGGTGACCTGCTAACTTGCTTCTACGTTACCAGAGTACCTGGCAATAAAGAGATCTGAAGGCTTTAGCTATTAAGGAAAGAGTAACCACAGGATGGGGATCCTAGTTGAGGTAAAGGAGAATTTTTTTAAAAGATTTTTAAATTTATTTTTTGAGAAAGAGAGAGAGGGGCGGGTTGGAGAAGAGGGAGAGAATCCCAAGGAGATTCCCAGCTGAATGTGGAGCCCTACACAGGGCTTGATCCCACAAGTCAGAGACCATGACCTGGGCTGAAACCAAGAGTTGGACACTCAACCAATTGAGCCACCCATGTGCCCCATAAAAGAGAGGTTCTTTTTTAAAAAAGAGGAAGATTTGAAAGGCAAATAAGAATACCTAAAACTGCCTAGAGAACTATTACTTTCAATCTTTCTATAACTTTGTATCTCATTTTCATAATATTTCTTTCAGTTAGGATGGCCTTAAACATTTTGAGTGTACAGAGACATAAGTGATGGCTAAAATTTAATAAGACTCTCCAAAAAGTTATAATCCTCTTGGATGGGAAATATGGAAGAAGAAGAAAAAAAAAGACAAAATTCCATTAAGTTAAAGATTATAAGATCTACATGGAAAGATAACTATTTTGACAGACAAAGCAATTATAAAATTCAGTCAAGTAATGTAGCAACTAGGTAGATGCAAAAAGCACTAATGATATGATTCAAACATGTGAGTATATATCATGGTACCTAGGCAAACTCTGACACCCAAACTGCAGAAGGTATTACAACAGTCACTGTAAATATGGATGAGGAGTGTCCTACCAGGATATAGGTAGCATTCTGGACAATACGGGAAAGGATGCTTCAAAATGCTTGACATAGTGGGTTAGCACAGGAAGATTTAGAATTAACTATAGTTAATGTGCAAACATTAAACTTTGCATCAATATTTTTATGTCATGAAATCTGTGCATGTTGGTGTTTTAAGTATATATTTTCAATATTTAAAAGAATTAAGTCTGTTAGATCCACAGATAAACCTTATAGTCCAATATAAATTATGTAATTGAGCAAGAGCTAGATTTCCATTTTAAAGTAAAAATAGCTCATAAAGTTTATAGGTATTATTAAACATTTAAAAGAACTTAAGGCTCACCATCTGTATTAGTTTAACTTACTAATTTTTTAAAATTACTTAAGTATTTAGGAAAGTTTGATTTGTTAAATCAGACCTCAAAAAGGAAATAAAAACCTTTAAAAATTATAAATGCAATGAAAAAAATTATAAATGCAATGTAAAAAATTTGTTTAAATAATTTTTTGAATGGGACCAAACATTAACTGAAGATCCCCTTAAAAGGTAGATCACTAAAATTTCTAAACATCGAATTTTATAGCTTATCACAGAAATAAAAGACCAAAAAACTAGTCAGATCTAAATGAATAATGCAATAACCGAGATTTGAAACCAACTGATATAATGACCATGAGAATGGAAGCAGCAGAGGAAAGAATAAATGATACAGAAGATAAAATTATGGAAAATAATGAAGCTAAAAGGAAGAAAGAAAAGTGTTAATCATAAATGTAGACATAGGGAACTCAGTGACTCCATAAAGCATAACATTTGTATCATAGGAGTCCCAGAAAAAGAGAGGGAAGTTTTATTTGAGGAAATTATAGGTGAAAACTTTCCTCACTGGGGGAAGGAAACAGACATCTAAATTCAGGAGGCACAGAGAATTCCCATCAAAATCAACAAAAGCAGGCCAACACCAAAACATAGTTAAATTTGCAAAATATAGAAATAAAGAAAAATATCCTAAAAACAGCAAGACAAAAGAAGTCCTTAACTTCAAAGGGAAGGCAAATAAGATTAGCAGCAGATCTATACACAGAAAGTTGGCAGGCAAGAAGAGAGTGGCATAGTATATTCAATGTGCTGAGTGGGAAAATATGCAGCCAAGAATATTCTATTCAGCAAGCTATCGTTCATAATACAAGGAGAGATAAAGAGTTTCCCAGACAAACAAAAACAAGGAGTTCATGATCGCTAAACCAGTCCTGCAAGAAATATTAAAGGGGAATCTTTCAGTGGGAAAAAAAAGACCAAAAGTGACAAAGACTAGAAAGGAACAGAGAAAATCTCCAGAAACAATGACAAAACAAGTAATAAAATGGCATTAATTCATATCTGTCAATAATCACTCTGGATATAAATGAACTAAGTGCTCCAATAAAAAGACATAAGGGGTCAGGAAGGATTAAAAAAAAAAAACAAACATCTATATGCTGCCTACAAGAGACTCACTTTAGGAGAGAGGGAAGATGGTGAAGGGTAGGGGACTCTCATTTCATCTGGTCCCTTGAATTCAGCTAGGTATCTATCAAATAATTCTGAACACCTGTGAATTCAACCAGAGATCTAAGAAAAGAATTCTGCAATTAAACAAACAAAAAATTGACTACTTTTTTGCAAGCAGTGTGAAAAGTCTTCAGGGAACAAAAGTCACATAGAGCAACCTGAGGCAGCCTACACTAAGCCTGGTCACCTAGCAAGGGGCAGTGCAACTTCACCCGGGCAGACACCTAGGACTCAGTGCAGCAGGCCCCTTCCCCAGAAGACCAGCAGGAACATCAGGCTAATACCAAGTTTTTGGACCATAAAGAACTAAAAAAACTCCTGCATTAGGGGAAAATAGTACATAAAATTCAAAATTTTTTCTCATGATTTTTTAGTCTTTCAGTTTAAAATTTTCTTTTTTTCCCCTTTTCAACTAACTTCTTATTTTGTCAACTATTTTTTAAAGTCCTCTTTTAATTTTCATTTTTATATTTATATTTTTAGATGTATTCTTCATTTTTTTGCTTCCTTTCACAGTATTCAATTTTATTTTTGTATATATAAGTTTTTCTTCCTTTAAAATTTTGGGATTAAGTGTCTTCTAACAAATAAATCAAAATACACCCAGGACCAAGTGTATCACCCTGTTCTGTGTACCTGTTTTATTATATTCTCTTTTTCTCTCCCCCCCCCCTTTTTTTCTTTTTTGGTTTCTGATCTCTTCTAATTTGCCTAGTGTCTATTTCACAGGGGTCATGGTTGATATTTTTATTTTTTCTTTTTTGTTCTCTCATTCATCTATTCTTCTCTAGACCAAATAACCAGAAGAAAAAATTCCCAGAAAAAAAGGACAAGAGGCAGTAATCACTGCCAGAGACTTAATAAATATAAATATTGGTAAAATGTCAAAGTTATTATTCAGAACAATGACTATAAAGATACTAGCTGGGCTTGAATAAAGCATAGAAGACACTAGAGAATCCCTTTCTAGATAAATAAAATAACTAAGATCTAATCAGGTTGAAATAAAAAAGGGTATTGCTGAGATGCAATAAAAAATGGACGCTCTTACTGATAGGGTAAGTGAGGCAGAAGAAAAAATTAGTGATAGAGAAGACAAAATTATGGAGAATAACGAAACTGAGCAAAAGAGAGATAAACAATTATTGGACCATGAGGGGAGAATTCAAGAGAT
Organism: Ursus arctos; assembly: GCF_023065955.2. Taxonomy (NCBI): domain Eukaryota; kingdom Metazoa; phylum Chordata; class Mammalia; order Carnivora; family Ursidae; genus Ursus; species Ursus arctos. The sequence goes on from NW_026622763.1 coordinate 71,628,772, forward strand.
CATAAAGGGAAGCAATATTAGAATTATAAGGCTCCAGAGGAAGAAGAAAGAGGGGGGAGTGAGCAGAAGCTATACTTGAGCAAATTATAGCTGAGAACCTCCCTAATCTGGGGAAGGAAATAGGCATTCAAGTCCAGAAGGCACAGAGAACCCCCCTCAAAATCAATAAAAATAGATCAACACTCTGACATAAAATAGTGAAGCTTGCAAATTTCAGAGATAAAGAGAAAATACTAAAAGCATCTCAAGAAAGAGGTCTTTAACCTACAAGGGTAGGAACATTAGACAGCATTAGATTAGGCAGCAGACCTATTCACACAGACCCAGCAGGCCAGAAAGGGCTGGCATGATATAGTCAGGGTACTAAATGAAAAAAACATACAGCCAAGAATACTTTATCCAGCAAGTCTGTCATTCAGAATGGAAGGAGAGACAAAGAGCTTACAGGACAAACAAACCAAAACACTTTGTGATCACTAAAACAGCCCTGTAAGAAATATTAAAGGGAATGCTGTAAGCAAAGAGAGAGATCAAAAGTAACATAGACCAGAAAAGAACAGAGACGATATGCAAAAACAGGGATTTTACAGGTAATACAATGGCACTAAATTCATATTTTTCAATTGTTACTCTGAATGTAAATGGGCTAAATCCCCCAATCAAAAGACATAGGGTATCAGATTGGATAAAAAAAGCAAGACCTATTGATATGCTGTCTACAAGAGACTCCTTTTAGATCCAAAGACACCTCCAGACTGAAAATGAGGGGGTGGAGAACAATTTATCATGCTAATGGACATCAAAAGAAAGCTGGGGTAGCAATCCTTATACCAGACAAATTAGACTTTAAACCAAAGACTGTAGTAAGGGATGAAGGACGCTATACCATACTTAAAGGGTCTATTCAACAAGAAGATCTAATAATTATAAATATTTATGCTCCTAACTTGGGAGCAGCCAGTTATATAAACCATTAATAATAAAATCAAAGAAACACATTAATAATAATACAATAATCATAGGGGACTTTAACACCCTACTCACTGCAATGGACAGATCATTAAAGCAGATCAACAAGGAAACAAGGGCTTTGAATGACACACTGGACCAGGTGGACTTCATAGATATAGTCAGAACATTCCATCCTAAAGGAACAGAATACACATTCTTTTCAAGGGCACATGGAACATTCTCCAGAACAGATAACATACTGGGTCACAAATAAGGTCTCAACTGGTACCAAAAGATTGAGATTATTCCCAGCATACTTTCAGATCACAATGCTTTGAAACTTGAATTCAGTCACAAGAGAAATTTGGAAGGAACTCAAATACTTGGAGGTTAAAGACCATCCTACGAAAGAATGAATGTGTCAACTAGGAAATTAAAGAGGAATTTAAAAAATTCATGGAAACAAAAGCAAATGAAAACACATCTGTTCAAAACCTTTGGGATGTGGCAAAGGCAGTCCTTAGAGGGAAGTACATAGCAATACAACCCTTTCTCAATAAACTAGAAAAGTCTGAAATCACAAACTAACCTTACACTTAAAGGAGCAGGAGAAAGAATAGCAAAGAGAGGGGTGCCTGGGTGGCACAGCGGTTAAGTGCCTGCCTTCAGCTCAGGGCGTGATCCCGGCGTTATGGGATCGAGCCCCACATCAGGCTCTTCAGCTATGAGCCTGCTTCTTCCTCTCCCGCTCCCCCTGCTTGTGTTCCCTCTCTCGCTGGCTGTCTCTATCTCTGTCAAATAAATAAATAAAATCTTAAAAAAAAAAAAAAAGAATAGCAAAGAGAGCCTAAACCAAACAGGAGACGAGAAATAATAAAGATTAGAGCAGAAATCAATGAAACAGAAACCAAAAGAACAGTAGAACAGATCAATGAAACTAGAAGCTGGTTCTCTGAAAGAATTAATAAGATCAATAAACCCCTAGGAAGAATTATCAAAAAGAAAAGAGAAAGGACCCAAATTAATAAAATCATGAATGAAAGAGGAGAGATCATAACCAACACCAAGGAAATACAAACAATTGTAAGAGCATATTATGAGCAACTATATGCCAACAAATTAGGCAATATGGAAGAAATGAATGCATTCCTAGAAACACATATACTACCAAAACTGAAATAGGAAGAAATAGAAAACCTGAACAGACCCATAACCAGCAAGGAAATTGAAGCAGTAATCAAAAATCTCCCAACAAGAGCCCAGGGCTGGATGGCTTCCCAGGGGAATTGTACCAAACATTTAAACAACAACTTTCACCTATTCTTCTGAAGCTTTTTTCAAAAAATAAAAATGGAGGGAAAACTTCCACATTTGTTCTATGAGGCCAGCATTCCCTTGATCCTAAAACCAAAGACCCCACCAAAAAGGAGAATTACAGACCAATATCTCTGATGAACATGAATGTCAAAATTCTCACCAAGATACTAGCCAATAGGATCCAATAGTACATTAAAAGTATTATTCACCATCACCAAGTGGGTTTTACTCCTGGGATGCAAAGGTGGGTAAACATTCACAAATCAATTGACATGGTACATCACATTAATAAAAGACAGGACAAGGACCATATGATCCTCTCAACTGATACAGAAAAAGCATTTGACAAACTACAGCATTCTTTCTTTTTATTATTATGTTCAGTTAGCCACCTTATAGTACAACATTAGTTTTTGATGCAGTGTTCAATGATTCATTAGTTACGTATAACACCCACTGCACACCACAACACATGTCCTCCTTTATTGATTAAAACGCTCCGCAGTGTAGATCTCACCACTGTTGTTCAACATCATGCTCGAAGTCCTAGTCTCAGCAATCAGACAACAGAAAGAAATAAAACGCATTCAAATTGGCAAAGAAGAAGTCAAACTCTCTTCACAGATGACATATCTTATGTGAAAAACCTAAAAGATTCCACCCCCATACTTCTGGAACTCATATAGGAATTCAACAATGTGGCAGGATATAAAATCAATGCACAGAAATCAGTTGTATTCCTATACACTAACAATGAGACAGAAGAAAGAAAAATTGAGGAATCAATCCCATTTACAATTGCACCAAAACCCACAAGATAACCTAGGAATAAACCTAACCAAAGAGGTAAAGGATCAGTACTATAAAAACTACCAAACACTTCTGAAAGAAATTGAGAAAGACTCAAAGAAATAGAAAAGCATTCCATCCTCTCATGGAATGGAAGAATAAACATTGTTAAAATGTCTATGCTACCCAGAGGAATCTACACATTCAATGCAATCCCTATCAAAATACCATCGACATTTTTCACAAAGCTGGAACAAACAATCTTAAATTTGTATGGAACCAGAAAAGACCCTGAATAGCCAGTCGAATATTGAAAAAGAAAACCAAAGCTGGTAGCATCACAATCCCAGACTTCAAGCTCTATTACAAAGCTGTAATACTGGCACAAAACCACACACATAGATCAATGGAACAGAATATAGAACCCAGAAATGAATCCACAACTCTAGGGTCAACTGATCTTTGACAAAGCAAGAAAGAATATCTGGTGGAAAAAGGACAGTCTCTTCAAAAAATGGTGTTGGAAAAATTGGACTGCCACATGTAGAAGAATGAAACCGGACCATTTTCTTACACCATACACAAAAATAGGCTCAAAATGGATGAAAGATCTCAATTGAGATAGGAATCCATCAAAATCCTGGAGGAGAACACAGGCAGCAACCTCTGTGACCTCAGCCACAGCAATTTCTTGTTAGACATGTCTCCAAAGGCAAGGGAAACAAAAGCAAAAATGAACTGCTGGGATTTTATCAAGATAAAAACTTTTGCACAGCAAAGGAAATAGTCAACAAAACTAAAAAGCAACCTATGAAATGGGAGAAGATATTTGCAAATGACATATCAGATAAAGGGCTAGTATCCAAGATCAAAAAGAACTTATCAACCTCAACACCCAAAAAACAAGGAATCCAGTCAAAAAATGGGAAGAAGACATGAATAGATGTTTCTCCAAGGAAGACATACAAATGGCCAACAGACACATGAAAAAGTGTTCCATATCACTTGGCATCAGGGAAATACAAATCAAAACCACAAGAGATACCACCTCACATCTGTCAAAATGGCTAAAATTAACAAGTCAGGAAACAACAGATATTGGCAAGGATGTGGAGAAAGGGGAACCCTCTTACTCTGTTGGTGTGCATGCAAGCTGGTGCAGTCATGCTGGATAAGAGCATGGGGGTTCCTCAAGAAGTTAAAAATAAAGCTGCCCTATGATACAGCAATTGCACTACTAGGTATTTACCCCAAAAATATAAATGTAGTGATCTGAAAGGGCACTTGCACCCCAATGTTTATAGCAGGAATGTCCACAATAGCCAAACTATGGAAAAAGCTGAGATGTCCATTGGCAGATGAATGGATAAAGAAGATGTGGTATGTACACACACATACACACACATGATGGAATATTACTCAGACCTCAGAAAGGATGAATACTTAGCATTTATACTGATGTGGATGGAACTGGAGGGTGTTATGCTGAGTGAAATAAATCAATCAGAGAAAGACAAGTATCATATGTTTTCACTCATGTGGAATATAAGAAAGAGCACAAAGGATCATAGGGGAAGGGAGGGAAAACTGAATGGGAAGTCATCAGCGAGAGAGACAAACCATGAGAGACTTTTAGCTATAGGAAACAAACTGAGGGTTGCTGGAGGGGAGGGGGTGAGGGAATGGGATAACTGGGTGATGGGCATTAAGGAGGGCATGTGATGTGATAAGCACTGAGTATTATACACAACTGATGAATTATTGAACTCCACATCTGAAACTAATGATGTACTATACGTTGGCTAATTGAATTTAAATAAAAAAGAGGAGAAAATGTTCAGTGAAACCATGTAGTAATATATTTGAATTGGAAATAACAGAATAAGCTCATGAGATGAGTTATATTTAAAAAAAAAAGACTCACTTTAGATCGATCTGCAGATTGAAAGTGAGGGGATGGAGAACCCATTATCATGCTAATGGACATCAAAAGGAAGTTGTAGTAGCCATATATATATCAGACAAACTAGATCTTAAACCAAGGACTGTAATAAGAGATGAAGAAAGCACTACATCATAATAAAGGGGTATATCCAACAAGAAGATCTAACAATTATATATATTTATGACTCCAACTTGGGATCACCCAAATATCTAAATCAATCAATAACAAACATAAGAAACTCACTGATAATACAATAATAGTAGGGAACTTTACGACCCCACTCATAGTGATGGACAGATCAGCTGAGCAGAAGATCAACAAGGAAACAATGGCTTTGAATGGCACACTGGACCGATGGACTTAACAGATATAGTCAGAACATTTCATCCTAAAGCAGCAGAACACACATTTTTTTTGTGTGCACATAGGACGTCCTCCAGAATAGATCACATACTAGATCACAAATCAGGCCTCAACCAGCACAAAAGGACTGAGATCATACCATGCACATTTTCCGACCACAATGTGATGAAACTTGAAGCTAACCACAAGAAAAAATTTGGAAAGACCATAAATACCTGGAGGTTAAAGAAGTATCCTACTAAAGAATGAATGGGTCAACCAGGAAATTCAAGAAGAAATTAAAAAATACATGGGAACAAATTAAAATGAAAACATGATGGCTTAAAACTTTTGGGATGCAGCAAAAGCCATTGTAACAGGGACGTATATAGCAATACAGGCCCACCTCAAGAAGAAAAGTCTCAAATACACAATTTAAACTTATACCTAAAGGAGCTAGAAAAAGAACAACAAATGAAACCTAACACCAGGAGAAGAAAGGAAATAATAAAGAGTAGAGCACAAATAAGTGATAGAGAAACAAGCAAAAAAAAACCCAAACCCAAAACCAAAACCAAAAAAATCAGTAGGATGAATCCACAAAACCAGGACCTGGTTCTTTGAAAGAATTAACAAAATTGATAAAGCCCCAGCCAGGGTTATCAAGAAGAGGAAGGACCCAAATAAATAAAATCACAAATGAGAGAGAAAAGATCACAACACCATGACAGCAGTACCAACAGTTATAAAGAATGAAAAATTATATGCCAATCAATTGGGCAATTTAGAAGAAATTGATAAACTCCCAGAAACTTAAACTACCAAAAGTGAAACAGGAAGAAATAGAAAATTTCTACAGACCCATAACCAGCAAAGAAATTGAGTCAGTAATCTAAAATCTTCCAGCAAAAGTCCAGATCCGGATGGATCCAGATGGTTTTCCAGGTGGAATTCTACAAACATTTAAATAAGAGTTAATACCTACTCTTCTCAAACTGTTCCAAAAAATAGAAATGGAGGAAAAACATCCAAATTCATTCTATGAGGCCAGCATTATGTTGATTCCAAAAACCAAAGACCCACTAGAAAAGAGAAATATAGGCCAATAGCCCAGATGAACATAGATGCAAAAATTCTCAACAAGATACTAGGGCAGGTCAATATTCACAAATCAATCAATGGATACACCACATTAATAATAATAATAAAAAAGGATAAGAACCATATGATCCTCCCAATAGATGCAAAAAAAAAAAAAAAAGGCTTGGACAAAGTATAGCATCCATTCTTGATAAAAATCCCTCAACAAAGTAGGGGTAGAGGAGAACATACCTCAACATCATAAAGGCCATATAGGAAAGACCCACAGCTAATATCATCCTCAATGGGGAAAAACTGAGAGCTTTTCCTCTAAGGGTAGGACAAGATAGGATGTCCACTCTCACCACTGTTATTTAACATAGTACTGGAAGTCCTAGCCTCAGCAACCAGAAAACCAGACAAAAAGAAATAAAAGGCATCCAAATTGCAAAGAAGAAGTCAAACTTTCACTATTCACAGACAATATGATACTCTATGTAGAAAACCCAAAAGACTGCACCAAAACATTTCTTGAACTGATACATAAATTCAGTAGTTGCAGGATACAAAATCAACATACCAAAATCTGTTGCATTTCTATACACCAATAATGAAGCAGCAGAAAGAGAAATCAAGGAGTCAATCCTATTTACAATTGTACCAAAAACCATAAGATAGCTAGGAATAAACCTAACCAAAGAGGTAAAAGATCCATTGCTGAAAAACTATAGAACGCTGGTGAAAGAAATTGAAAAGAACACAAAGAAATGGAAAAACATTCCATGCTCATGGATTGGAAGAACAAATATTGTTAAAATGTCTATACTACCCAAAGCAATCTATACATTCAATGCAATCCCTATCAAAATGCCACCAGCATTTTTCACAGAGCTAGAACAAACAATCCAAAAATGTGTATGGAACCACAAAAGACCCCAAATAGCCAAAGGAATATTGAAAAATAAAAGCAAAGGTGGAGGCATCACAATTCCAGACTTCAAGCTCTATTACAAAGCTGTAATACTGGCACAAAACCAGACACATAGGTCAATGGAACAAAATAGAGAACCCCAAAACGGACTTACAACTCTATGGTCAACTAATCTTTGACAAAGCAGGAAATAATATCCAATGGAAAAAAAGATAGTCTCTTCAACAAATGGTGTTGGGAAAACCAGACAGTGACATGCAAAAGAATGAAACTGGATCACTTTGTTAACATCATACACAAAAATAAATTCAAAATGGATAAAAGACCTCAATGTGAGACAGGAGTCCATCAAAATCTTAGAGGAGAACACAGACAGTAACCTCTTCAACCACAGTCTCAGCAACTTCTTGCTAGACACATCTCCAAAGGTAAGGGAAACAAAAGCAAAAATGAACTACTGGGACTTCATCAAGATAAAAAGCTCTGCACTGCAAAGGAAACAGACAACAAACTAAACAGCAGCCTACAGAATAGGAGAAGATATTTGCAAATGACATATAAGATAAAGGGTTAGGACCAAAATCTATAAAGAACTTACAAACTCAACACCTAAAAACAAATAATCAAGTTAAGAAATGGGCAGAAGACATGAATAGACATTTTTCCAAAGAAGACATCGAGATGGCTAACAGAAACATGAAAAGACGCTCAACATCACTCATCATCAGGGAAATACAATTCAAAACTACAATGAGATACCACCTCACACATGTAAGAATGGGTAAAATTAACAACATAGGAAACCGATGTTGGTGAGGATGGGGAGAAAGGGGAACCCTCTTGCATTGTTGGTGGGAATGCAAACTGGTGCAGCCACTGTGGGAAATAGTATGGAGGTTCCTCAAAAAGTTAAAAATAGCACTACCCTACAATCCAGCAATTGTACTACTAAGTATTTGCCCAAAGGATACAAAAATAATGAACTGAAGGGTACATGCACCCTGACATTTATAGCAGCACTATCAACAATAGCTACATTATGGAAAGAGCACAAATATCCAGCAACTGAAGAATGGATAAAGAAGATGTGGTATGTGTGTTTATACACACACACACACACACACACACACACACACGTACCAGCTATATACTCTCTCTCTCATTCTCTGTCTCTCCATATATATATGGTATATTACTCAGCCATCAAAAAGAATGAAATCTTGCCATTTGCAATGACATGGATGGAGCTAGAGTGTATTATGCTAAGTGAAATAAGACAGAGAAAGACAATACATAAGATTTCACTCATATATGGAATTTCAGAAAGAAAATAGATGAACATAGGGGAAGGGGGAAAAAGAGAGGGAGGGAGGCAAGCCATAAAACAGACTCTTAATGATAGAGAACAGAGTTGTTGGAGGGGACGTGGACAGGGGGTGGGATAAATGGGTAATGGGCATTAAGGAAGATACTTATTGTGATGAACACTGGGTGTCGTATGTACGTGATGAATCACTAAATTCTATTCCTGAAACCAATACCAGACTGTATGTTAACCAACTGAAATTTAAATAAAAATTTGAAACTACAAAAATAAATAAATGACCCTTAATGACATTAAAAATTCACATTGACACATTCTATAGTATATAAGTGTATTGATGTTCATATTGAGGTTTTCAAATGAGAGTTTAAATAAGTAAACCTGTCTCTGGGTTTCAGTTGTTCATACTTAAATAGAAGTTTTATCTATTATCTAATTACTTATAAAAAAACTCTCTCTAGTAGTGTTTACTCAGTATCATTGTCAAAGGATCCTGGAGTCTTAGCCCAGCTCTGAGTGGCACACCTTTATTCCTTCAACAAATATGATTATGCATTTACAATGTGCTAGACAACACATCTACACAAAAGAAGACCTTCTCCCCATCCTAAAGATGTTTGCAAAATAAGTCACTTAAAGATTTAACAATATTCACAGTACAAACGCATACGTATGTATATACAAAATAAATCTCTACATCATAGCTATGTCACTTTTGTACACACAAATATTTTAAAACCACCATAGCTTACTTAGAAATATGAAATCTTGGGATGCCTGGGTGGATTAGTTGAGCGTCTGACTCTTGGTTTCAGCTCAGATTGTTATCTCAGGGTAGTGAGATCCAAGCCCACGACTGGCTCCTTGCTCAGTGTGGAGTCTGAGTTTCTCCCCTTCTCTCCCTCTTCTCCTGCCCCCCCACTCATGCGTACTCCCTTAAAAATACATAACTAAATAGAAATATGAAATTTCATTTTTACCTTCTTTTCTTTTCCAACAAGATTTTGAAGGTGGAGATTAATTCAAGGTAAGAGGTAGGAGTCACATAATTGTATCTTTGAAGTTCAACATAGAAGGATGAAGATAAGTCTATAGTAGAAGTGTGGAAGCTTTTACACATGTTGATACAGCCTTCTCGTATTTCCTCTGCCATTTCAATTTCTTCCAAGAAGCGTGAGGCAACCGCCTGGAGTGCATCTTCAGGCCATGACTAAATTTAAGATAAATGAGTTAGTACTTGATCAAAGTGACTAGTGTAAGTTTGTTACTACTGCAGTCCTTTGTGATTTATTGATGTCAGAAATGGAGAGAAGCACATGAGGGATGGGGCAGGAGAGACACTTCCATGAGGAACCCCCATCCCCCCAAACAAGGACTTGCACACTTAGGAGCCAGTAGCTAGTACAAGTGATACTGACTCTTCATGGTTTATTCAAAGGTTAGAGAAATTGTTCGTGAGTATTGTAGGAGCAAGGAAGAGGAAAGGAACTAAACTTATGGGATGTCTATTTCTGTGTGCACCTTGCCAGTATCATCTCATTGGATTCCCCAATAATTCTCTGAGGTAAATGTTATTATCCTTTCCTCTAAACTCCAGAATCATCTGAACAATTCATCTCTTTGATTTCTTTTAAAGTTATCTCAAACTTGACAAGTCTAAAATGTGGTTCCTATCTCCCCCCAAATAGTTGCCATCTTCCCCAGCTTTGTAAACATCACCATCATCTACCCATTGCTTCAGCCAAAATGTGGGAATCATCCTCGATACCTCTTCTCCTTCTCAACCCTTCATCCATCCCATAAACAAGTGCTATAGGTACCATTCCCACAATATCCTTTCTCTTCTTCCTACAACAGCTATCCCAATTCAACCCTCCATTTTCATCTGCTTGGACAATTCCAACAGTGTCCTAACTGGTTTCCCTGCTTGTGTGGCTCTCTACAACTGCCAGAGTGATTTTTTTCAAAATGTAAATTAGCTCATGTCACACTCTCCAATTAATAATCCTTCGAAGACTTCCCAGCATACTTCACACCCAAAACCAACTTGTAAAGCTCTGCCTGTTGGGCCCTTCCCACCTTTCTGACCTCATCTCTACTGCTTCCCCCTCAGTTACTCTGTGCCTGCCACTTCCATGTCCTGACACACCCATTCCTTCCACAGCCCCCTGCCTTCACTAGTTTATGCCTTCTGCCCAGATCCTCTCAGTAGTGGCACTTTTTGTCTGGCGTGCTTCCTCTTAAAAGGTCACCTCTTCAGAAAGGCTTTTACTCCCTATATGCCACTCTGTTGACAGAATAATTTTTTAATTTGTCTGTCTCTAGAAAATAAGCTTGAGATCAGAAGTGTTGTCTATTTCATTTTCCTTTTCACTTCCTGCCTTTAGAATATACCTGCTATTGAGCAAGAGTTCAATAAAATGAAACAGTCTTAGCAGGAAATGGAGGAACAGAGGGGCTATGTAAATTCCCCAAGGCCAAAAAACACAGGACCTCTGCCACAGCCCACAAACTTCCCACTCCACACCCTTGTGTCATCAGCTCTGTGCTTCTTGATACTGAAGTTAACTATGCCAAGGGTCACTCTGGCTTTCTTCCTTCTGACTTCCTGTTGGGTTTGGCTATGGAAAAAGATTAGAAGAAGAAGAGAGGGGTAGGAGTATTCATACCCTCCCTTCCTTTCTAGCAGGAGCTTAGTTCTAGGTTTTGGGTTCCTGCTCCTGCCAGGCAATCCTACTTCCACAGCTCCGAGCCCCAGTGACACGCTTTCCTCCCTCTCCCTCTTTATGCCCAAGCTGTAGTAAAGCTCCTTGCTATGCTCCACCCCTTCCTAACTGCTCCACTGTGCCCTCTCAGTTCCTTTAACCCCACCTACACCTCTGGGAACAGTTTCTTCATTCAACTTTTCTCAGTGAAGACTTCAGTGTGCTGTTCCCTGTCAGGACTGTGACTGATACTCAAATTTACCCTAAAGCCTTCTATAATATAGTGAGCTCAATGCTTTTCTCTTATGATGATTTCTTGAGTTCGAATTTCATACAATGCATTATCGTTGATCAGAAAATTCTGCTCTACTACATTTTTGGGGGGAGTCTATAAAATTAAAGTCATGATGTTGATGAAGATTCAACGTTTCCAGAAGTCTATCTGAAATGTACATGGCAATACCTGAAACCAGTCAATGGTACAGCAGTTAACAAGAGCAGGGAACTTCCTAAGGCGGATCCGGAATGCATCTCCAATGGGACTCATGGCGAGGACCACATGCAGCTGGTTGCGACAGCGATCGATAAACATATTGAAAAGAGCTATGGGGCTTCCATCTGTTTGTTTGGTTTTATCCCGTTGGCGATCTAACTGGCGCATCTTATCACATATCTCCTGCTTTTCGTCTAACGCGAAGAGATTTGGAACCTCCCCGGCATTCAGCAGGTTGTTGACGTCTTCTAGAAATGACTCCCTTTTGATCTGAGTGTCTGTAAACAGGAAGACACCCTGCATCTCACCCTCCGCACATTTCCTTAAGATCACTTTTAAATCTTCGTGCCACTCAGAAGTACCATAGCCCTTGGAGATTTCAACCTGAAAAACTGAATAGTCAGCCATGTGGGCAGCTAATCTGGTGACAGACTGTCTTCCACTCCCTCCAACACCAACAAGAAGAGCATGGCTGCGAGGCTGCTTCAGGATCCTGGAAATTCTGCTGATGTGTTCTATGGCGAATCGGAATAAGACAAGGCTCATGGTTTTTTTGCTCATATTGTTGTATTCTTCTAGGTGAGCTTCTACTATCACCCGTAGATTATCCACATCCTCAACTTCTCTGTAGTTGGTGTCCTCTCGCCTGGGATCGTGGAAATCACAAAACATTAAGCTACGCAAGTCATCTTCTTCTACCACCCCATCATTATCGAAATCTAAGTGTTGAAAAAGTTCATGAAAATCTTCATCCATGTATTTTTTCAAAATTTCTTGAATGTAGTTGATAAGCCAACTTCTATCTGCATTATCCAGAAGGCGATCATAATACACTCTAAGGACCTGAATAAATAAGAAGCAGCATTAGGAACTGATTCTTCTATTTCTGTAGTTTTATTTACAGATTAATCTCAAGTCACATAAAAAGTACTCCAGGAAATTTCTATGGGTTTTATTAAAAGCATAGCCAAATAATCAGGACGGACTCATAATAATATTTATTTTAAATATTAACTTTGATGATATATATTTAGATAATACATAGTTACATACAGTTATTAATAAATAAAGGAAATTTGGGGGAACAGAAGCAGATTATAGAGATGCAAAGAATATTAATGACTAGGGGCGGCTGGGTGGCTCAGTCGGTTAAGCATCTGCCTTCATCTCAGGTTATGATCCTAGGGTGCTGGGATCGAGCCCCACATCAGGCTCCTTGTCTCTCCCTCCCCATCTGCCTCTCTCCCAGCTCATGCTCTCTCTCTCGCTCTATCTCTCTCAAATAAATAAATAAAATCTTTTTTTAAAAAAGGAAGATTAATGACTAGAGAAGGATAAAAGGACTAAAGAAAGTAAGTGGCTGCCTTTGCTGGTCACTCAGATACAGATAAAGAAGCTGGGAACTTCTTTGCAGTGATCCTTCCTTTTTCCAAGCCAGGAAACATTCTGAAAATTATTGGCAAATGAGTAGTAGTATTTTTTAAAGCACATTTTTTTTTGGAAAAAGAAGAAATATCTTAGATGAAAGCCAAGTTTGTTTTGCACATCTATTATTTTTGTTATAAGTCACTGCAGAGGGCAATCTACTAAAGTAAACTCTGGTGATATGTACATGTTATGGGACTGTAAGAGATAGTTATCAGGCTTGTCACATAAAACAACTATTTCCTCAAAGTGGTATAAGTGTCCCTTGGTTACTATCTATTTGGACTGAATTGTGTCCCTCCCCACCCCCAAATTCACATGGAAGTCCTAACCACCAATATGACTATATTAAGAGAGAAGTCCTTTAAGGAGGTAATTAAAGTTAAATAAGGTCACAAGGGTACAGTGTTAGTCCCATAAGATTGTCCTTATAAGAAGAGGAAGAGACAACAGAGTTTCCACTCTTTCCCTGCAGGTACACAGAGGAAGGGACATGTGAGGACACAATGAGGAGGCAGCCATTCACCCACACTTGGTGGCATCTTGCATTTGGGCTTCTGGCCTCCAGGACTGAGAAAATAAATTTCTGTTGTGAAGCCGCTCCGTTTGTGGTATTTTGTTATGGCAGCCCTAGCAGACTAGTACACATGTGATAGAAGCAATGCATATTTGTGTCAGCAAAACTTCTGTCCTTTGGGGGAAATGACTGAAACCTGTCTGCATCGGCTTCTTCACCTATAAAACGGAAACAGGAATACCTGCTTGACATTACATTCCAGTCGTACGGCAAAAATAAAATGACAACCTATGTGGAAACATTATAAAATTCAGAAATAAAATGATTACAAAGCACCTTGAAATCAGCCTAACGGTGTTCAAGAGTAATGATTTTAGTGTTTTCACTGTGGTCAAGCTGGTGCCAGAATAGTGTCATTCCTTTCCCTAGCAGGGGTAGCTGTGTAGGCAAATAGTATGAGTGAGGCTTTGTGCATACTCTCACCGGTTCAAAAGCTCTTTCTTTATGGGACAATCTAGTTTCCCGACATATGCCAATAGTCATCTCCTTGGATTGAGGTACTGAAGATGTCATACAATATTCCTACAGGAGGAGAAACCTAAATCAAGCCAACCTCACACATCAGGTATCAGTGCTGAAGATGAACTAAGTATACTATTATCTAGCAGGCTATCTAGCAAGAACCTAAGATAGCGTTTCTCAAGGACTGTCATCACACCTGTATTGAATCAACTGTGGTACTTGCCAAAATGCAGATGGCAGGGGCCCACTCTGGACCCTGACTTGAAAACTTTGAGGATGGGAATATCTTATTTTTCTACTTCTATTTCTTTATATAAGGTACAAAAATCCTAAGTGTATAGCTCCAAGAATTTTTACACATTTATACACCCATGTCACCACCAAGATACAGAACACTTCCAGCACCTTAGCAGCCTCTCTCACCCTCACTTCCGCTGATCCTTTCTCTCTACACTGTGATTCTTTTTTTTTTTTTTAAAGATTTTATTTATTTATTCGACAGAGATAGAGACAGCCAGCGAGAGAGGGAACACAAGCAGGGGGAGTGGGAGAGGAAGAAGCAGGCTCATAGCGGAGGAGCCCAATGTGGGGCTCGACCCCACAACGCCAGGATCACGCCCTGAGCTGAAGGCAGATGCCCAACCGCCGTGCCACCCAGGTGCCCCTACACTGTGATTCTATGGCCCCCTCTTCCATTTTTAAAAGTTGGGATGTAAAATTATTCTATTATAAATCTACATCATTGCGAGAGAGGAAACTCTCTGGAATATTTTTATTATATTGTATTTATGCTCTGAGTTTATTTACCTCCAAGCCTTAATTACAGATTGTTTTAATTGATATATGATTCACATAACATTCGCTCTTTTAAAGCATATTATTCAGTGTTTTTTTATAATATTCATGAAGTTGAGCAAACATCACAACTCTCTAATTCTAGAACTTCTTCATCACCCATGTAGCAACCCTGTACCCATTAACAGTCACTCCTTATTATCCCCCCCGGGTGCCCCCTGGCACACAGTACTCTACCTTTTATCTCTATTAATTTGTTTATTCTGCACATTTCATATAAAGGGGATCATGTAATATATGACCTTTTGTGTCTGGCTTCTTTCACTTAGCATGATGTTTTCTGGGTTAATCCATGTTGTAGTATGCATCGGTATTACTTTTTAGGGCTGAATAAGATTTCGTTGTATGTATATATCACGTTTTGTTTGCCCATCCATCAGCTGATGTATGGGAGCTGTGTCCACTTTCTATCATGGATAATTCTGATAACATTCGTGTACAAGTTTTTGTGTGGACATATGTGTGCAGTTCTCATGAGTAATGGCTAGAAGCAGAACTGCTGGGTCATAGGGTAACTCTGTGTTTAACATTTTGAGGAACTAGCTGTTTTCCAAAGCAGCTGCACCACTTTGCACAGCCACAGCAGTGGACGAGGGCTCTGCTTCCTCCACCATCCTCATCGGCACTTGTTAGTATCTGTCTTTTGAATGCCAGCCATCCTAGAGGGTGTGAGGTGTACCTCGCTGTGGTTTTGATTTGCATTTCCCCAACGACTAAGGATGTTGAACGTCTTTTCATGTGCTTATTGGCTATCTGTATATCATCCTTGGAGAAAGGTCTATTCAAATCCTTTGCCCACTTTTAAATTGGGTTATTTGTCTTCTACTGTTGAGTTATAATAGTGCTTTGTTTTCTGGATATGAGACACTAATCAGATGTATGGCTTGCAAATATTTTTTTCCCATTCTATGAGTTGTTTTTCCACTTTCTAGATAGCATCCTTTGAAGCATGAAAATTTTTAACTTTGATGAAATCTAATTTTTTTTTCCTTGGGTCACTTGTGCAGAATAACTATATTTAACAAGCAAATCAGATGTTATGCACACAAATGTTTGAAAGCCATGGAGAGGCGCCTGGGTGGCGCAGTCGTTAAGTGTCTGCCTTCGGCTCAGGGCGTAATCCCAGCATTCTGGGATCGAGCCCCACATCAGGCTCATCCTCTGGGAGCCTGCTTCTTCCTCTCCCACTCCCCCTGCTTGTGTTCCCTCTCTCGCTGGCTGTCTCTCTCTGTCAAATAAATAAATAAAATCTTTTTAAAAAATTAATTAATTAAAAAAAAAGGCCATGGAGAAGTCAAAGAGAATGTAAAGTAGTAAGCCAGTTTCATACCTTGAAAACCATTTAATAAAATTACGTTTGGTCTTCTAATTTGGTAAAAGTGTCTGGAAAGGAAAGGGACACCTAAGGTAGTATCTGACCTATATTAGACCCTTAGGAAGTCTTTTTTGAGTGAATAGAAACAAAGCACAAATAGAGTGTTGATTTCCAGCACTTCATATTTTTTTGAAATGTTGAGAACAATGTGTCTTAGCACTGTTCTCAGCACTGTGGATAAATCAGTGACCAAAAAAAAAAAAAAAAAAATCTCTGACCTCATGGAGCTTGCCTGCTATCTGAGGGAGACAGACAATAAACATGACAAATAAATTATATGGCATGTTAGATGCTAATAAATGTCATGAAAAAAAGAAAAATAGAGTAAGTCAAGAAAGACTGGAACTGCTAGTGAGGTATGAGCCTGTTGTATACAATAGGGTGGTCAGTGTGGGCCTCATGGAGTAGGAAAGATTTGATCAAAGGCAGTAGGAAGCTAGCTCAGGATCTGGGGAAACAGCATTCCAGGCAGAGAGAATAGCCACTAGGCCTGTGTTGCTGGTGAAGGTGAGTGAGTGAGAGAGCAAGAGGCAGCCTGAGGGGAGCTAGGAAAGAGGTACACATATGAGATCTTAGGGGCTACCAGACTTTTATGTTCAATCCCTCCCAATGAAGTAGAGTGCTATTGAACGGTTTTGAGCTAAGAACTTAAACTCATTACATTATATAAATATGAAGTACTCATTAAAAATTTCAAGTTATATTGTGAATTTCATTAAAAATTCCATTTCTAAATACTCTTTTGAAATTTTTCTCTCTATAGCACATGGTTTTAACATAGCCCGTTCCTATTTTCTAGATTTCTTAACTACATTATTAAAATTAAAATAGCTATATTATTTACATATTAAAAACAAAACATTTTTCTTTAACTTTCCTATGATTCTTTGTCT
Organism: Ursus arctos; assembly: GCF_023065955.2. Taxonomy (NCBI): domain Eukaryota; kingdom Metazoa; phylum Chordata; class Mammalia; order Carnivora; family Ursidae; genus Ursus; species Ursus arctos. The sequence continues at coordinate 71,646,236 of NW_026622763.1, forward strand.
GTTTTTAAGATATTGAACTATTATTTTTGATGCCTTTTTATATTCTTTCTCTCCTTCCTTCCACAAATTTTTACAAAAAAGTGTTCACTCACATACCTCTTCCCAAAAAGGAACTTAAATATATTTTTAATATAGTTTTATGCTTTCAAAACTGGTTTGCTTTGCAGTTGTTTTAGTACCTAGAAATACAAGTAAGTAATGAAAATAAATGCATTCATTTCTTATAAAAACAGCTCCGTAAAAAGTATTCCATCTCAAAATATTTGAAATCGAACTTATGAGGATTAAGTTACTTAAAGGAGATTGACCCAAAGTGATACCTGCTTCGAAATATGTTGTAAGTCAACAAAAGTTTCCAAAAATAAGAGATAATCCTTTTTAAATATAATAAAATATATTAGTGTTAAATATTCTTTTAAATTACCTTGATCATTGGCCTTCATAATGCCAAATAGCTGAATGCATTTCAACAATATAAATTGCTAAATGTTTCTTTTTACCCAGTTGTTGTCATGATAAAATCTTTGTTTCTTGCATTTTATTTCAATAACACAAAAATTTACCTCATGAACCCAGAGACGTTTAATGACTTCTTTGGTTTCTGCTGTTTCTGGTCTTGACAAGCAAACTCCCTGAATGACACGGGAGAAATCACGGAGGTTGAACAAGTAGTGAGATTTAGCTGGAGTAGGCAAGAGATTCTTCATGGCTTCTTTATATAGAGCCATCGTACCATTAACAATTTGGGTTGTCAAATCTAGAAAATCGTCTGGAAATTTATAACTTAAAAAAAATTAATAAAGAGAAAATGTTAGCATATATGATACATAAATGATATTTAGCATGCCCAATGTGAAATTTATTCTGAATAAATCAATTTAATTTATAAAATTACCATTTCTTATAATAATAATAAATAATAATAATAGAATTTTAATTTCTTTTAAAACTACTTTCCATTCATTATTTTATTTTATCTTCAAAGAAACTCCAGGGGAAGGAAGGACTAATGTAATGGACTTAAAACCACTTAAATAAGTGGACAAAAGACCAGCCGAGGAACCCCAATTATATAACTCAAATCCAGCATCCACTAGACAAAAGTGTCCTAATCACTTTCACCTCAGCATTTTCAATTGCATATAAAAGGAATCCCTGAAGAACACTGGTGAAATGAGTATTTTCAGAGAAAAAAAGGAAGGAAATAAAAATACAGAAAGAATAAGAAAAAGAGAGAAAGAAAAAGGAGAGTTAAAAAGAAAGTGAAATAGTGAGTCAGGATTAACAAAAGAAGGACAAAAGTCACAATTAGGGTAGAAAGAACATGTAGAACAAATATCCATTTGGAAAAACTGACTATCTTTAACTTCTGGCTTGACGAGGAGCCAGCTGTCCTTCTCCATCATCTCTGGATAGGGCAAGGAATGACAATTTCCTGAGAATGGACATCATCAGGGAGCTGAGACTTGCACTGCCCAGGTCCACTTGGCTCCCTGACTTCTGCACACCATGTGGAGAAGCACTGAATGTCCAGAGCTAGGCAGCAACTTTTCCCCCCAGAGTACAGGCTCAAAGGCTACATTCAAGCTTAGACACGAACCTCCTTGGGGAACTCAAGAGTTCTACTACAGGGTATCAAAGTCACAGGATAAACCTAGCATACAGCTTTCCAGCATTTAGTGCCTTACATAGTGAAAATTCAGAACATTAATAATTCCACCATGGACATACTATACAGCAGAGTGCAAAATTTGTATGGACTTTGGGACTAAAATTCAAGACATTGGACAAAAAGAGAAAGATACTCTGGCTCCTTCGTGTTATGCTCCCATACCTGGAGATGAGAACAGCAGAGGGGAGCAATGTAACCTGTTATCTTTTTCTTTATCTAGGGATGTTTTCAGGGAATATTTTGAGAAGCACTACTTATATTGATATGTTTCCAAAAGACTTTATATCCTCTAATGAAAAAAGAAACACACTTTAAATTACTTACCAGATTTTTAAATGCCAGGTTAAGATTCTGGAGAAGATTGTAAACATGGATTTATCACTAAACTCATTGATTGTTATAATATTGAAATGTCTCATATATCGGGGAGTTACTGGATTTCGACCACCACCTAAATATTAAAAAGAGTACCTCTTAACAGTGTTACTAATACACAGTAGAATATTTTCTCTAATATTTTAAAGCAAAAAACAACTTGAAAGATGGACAAATTCACAGCATACAGAGAAATTAATAGTAATTTTTGGGTAACCCTGAAAAACAGTTTCCCCCTCAAACTTAACACACCGTTTTTCTAGTTGAATTATCTGATTGAGTTCTTAGGTCAGGTCAATTTACCAAAGAAAATCAGACCAAACAGAAGGCCACCTTGTCTGTGACTCATATAGCCCAAAGCAATAAACTGTAAACATCCTCATTACAGTATAACAGTAAGATAAAACATTATACAATAGTAATATTATATATAATATTGGCAAATATGACTGATCAAACTTAGAGTCCTTCCCACATGGCTGAAATTCAGCACACTCTTAACATTTAGCCTAACTCTTCCCCTACATCCTAAAATGAATTTCCTGAAGACTAGTTTATTTTGTTCAGGTGTCTGCTTCATTGACAGCTTGCATTTTTAAAAATTTGGGGACTGTTTCACTTTCATAAAATAATGATTACATTTTCAAAGATGAGGCTTTTTAAAAAAAAATTATTTATTTGAGAGAGAACATGCACAAGTGGAGGGAGCGGCAGAGGGAGAGGGAGAACATCTCAAGCAGACTCCATGCTGAGTGTGGAGCCTGACGTGGGGCTTGATCTCACGATCCTGAGATCATGACCTGAGTCAAAATCAAGAGTTGGACACTTAACTGACTGAGCCACTCAGGAGCCCCTCAAATATGAGGCTTTAATAACTAACTTAGAATGTAACATCATTTAAAAAAATTATTGGTATTATTATCTTCAAATATATAGACAAATCTTAGTTTTTTAGAAAAGAAAAGAGAGGCAAACCATAAAACAGACTCTTAACTATAGAGAACAAACTGAGGGTTGCTGGAGAGGAGGTGGGCAGGGGGATGGGTTAAATAGGTGATGGAGATTAAGGAGGGCACTTGTGAGAGCACTGGGTGTTGCATGTACACGATGAATCACTAAATCCTACACTTGAAAGTAATATTACACTGTATGCTAACCAGCTAGAATTTAAATAAAAACTTGGAAGAAAAAAAAAAGAAAAGGAAAAAAAAAAGCATTTGAAATGGCCCAGGAAGTGTGCTGAGAGTAATTACTGACTCAGAGCAATCTGGCTGGGTTACAGGTCACAAAAGGTCAGGGGGTCAGGAGGCAAATACCAAAGAGATTGCCTGAAGAAATGATATATGGAGAAAAGGAATTTTTAAAGACTAGAATACCAGCTTGAGTTCAGGGAAAAAACAGTTAAGAATGTCCAGTCAGTTGAATCAAGCCACTTTTGATACCCCATCATAGAAAAATTTCCCCTGCATAGATTCCTTTGAGTTTATCCATTTCCCTTGAGAAATGTAAAGAATCTTTAAGGGTTAATTCTTTGGGCTATTTTCTACTTAAATTCCTCTTAACAGTCTGTCCAAATCCAAAGACTCGCTAGAATAGGACTTGATTGGTGTAGAAATGGGGATTTCACACAGTTGAAGAATTAAGGAATATAACAGGGAAATGAGCTGCTTCACAAGGATCTGGGTCCTTGGAATACAGAGAAAGGAAGTGCAAAGTCACAGAAGGTGGGAGAAAAAGGATCTGGAAGAGTTGGTCGGAGAATGGCCCCAAGCAAGGCAACCCACTTTGTACTGTTGACCATTGTAGTACATTCCCGTAGGTACCAAGTATACACAGAGAAAACATACACACAGAAAATTGTAACTCAGAATGTCCAGTTGGGTTTCTCTTTCTTTCTCTAGCCATCTCTCTAGGTATAGCCAGAATGATTCTCAATTTGGTAATCACAAACTCAGAAAACATACCTGGAGGTCCCATAGCACACATGATTTGAATGTCCACTAGTTTAATCATAGAACAATCTTTTAGGTCATACCAATTCCAGTGATCTAGCCATTGTCTAAGCAACTCAATGGGAGGCTGAGCACCATATACTTCCCGAGCGGGCATATTGACATCATCTACAAAGACAACCTGAGAGCAAAAAGAGGAGTGATATTAGAAAATATTAACACCTTACTATATTGTCCTATTGTATAAACAGTATTGAGGCAATATCTTCTTGTAGCATACATACGTGAGAAATGATGTTCTCCTTTCAAATCAAGAATAATATTCCCTAGCATCCATGCTTCTAAGGAATAGGGAAAGTCTCGTTACTAACCTTTATAGATTAAGAGTTGAGGACTTATTCATCCTCTCGCCCAATTTGTTTATCAATATGCCTCCTCTTTTTCCTTATACAATTTCAGTACATTAAAGCAAGTGAGAAAGGTAGGATTTTAAAATGATTATAACCTCTGAGTGGTGACAAGTGAGGTTCAGAAGGGTATTTGTAGCAAAGGAACACAGAGAAGTCAATTGATAGCTAGGTTGTTTAAAGGTCTAGAGGAGCAAGCAGCAATACTCTGCTGAATAAAAATGTTAATCAGAGAATTAGAAAGGTAGATAATTTCCGAGATGAATATTCTACTTTTTAATTCAAAGGGCAATTGCTTGTTTTTAATGTCAAGTTGTCTAATCCACATGCAAATATGAACACACTTTAAGGAAAACCTCATCAAAATTTGTGATTAAAGGGGCACCTGGCTATCACAGTCAGTAGAGCATGAAACTCTTCTTGGGGTTGTAAGTTCGAGCACCATGTTGGGTATAGAGATTACTTAAAAATTAAATCTTTAAAAAAATTTGTGATAAAAAAAAAACTGTACAAAAAGATGTCAAATCCTAGTATATCTGGTTTCCTTGTTCTGAGTGTAGCAGGGGACATGAAGAGGACCAGTGCTGTATTACCATATGTATAGAAACAGAGAGCAATTACCATTCTCTTGCCCAAAGGAGGACCAAAAACTCCCTTTCTTCTTTTGTCCAATTTTGACATGATAATATTCTGAGTTTGAGCTGCTGTAGTTTGTGCTGAGAAGTTAATTAGCAGAGGCTTGTAGATTTCTTTATTGAGTTGATTTAATAGAAAATTCTATATAACAGGAAATAATAAAATGAGCCATAGTTGGAATTATACCCTGACATTTCAAAACAAACACTAAACATCATTGTTGACACACTTGAATTTAAACTTAGAGTGTCATAACAATGTGAAAGAAGAGATGGAATCAATAGAGATAATAGTTACCATACCAGTGGCATGCCCGTTTGTCCAGGCCCCATGCATGTGGCTTCTCTGATTTCCAAAGCCACCATGCAGAGTACAATGCCCTCTTCACATGAGGTCATGGGGACTCAGAGGCTAAGAAACTTGCTTAAGGCCTCAGGGGAGGGACAAGAATTCAGATTGCCATGTGTCTCTTTCCAGATCAATGTTCATTTTATTATAGCTTATCTTTCTACTTAAATACCAAGTTTCCTATTGGTTAGGAAGCTTAAATAATATAACTATTTTCAAAGTGGATTTTGCGAGAAAGCAGGTGTAATTACAATGATTCTTAATCAGGACGTGTTCTACAAATCATCTTGTAAAAGAATAATGACATAGGGGGGCGCCTGGATGGCTCAGCCATTAAGCATCTGCCTTCGGCTCAGGTCATGGTCCCAGGGTCCTGGGATTAAGCCCTGCATTGGGCTCCCTGCTCGGCGGGGAGCCTGCTTCTCCCTCTCATACTCCCCTTGCTTGTGTTCCCTCTCTCGTTGTCTCTCTCTGCAAATAAATAAATAAAATCTTTAAAAAAAAGACATAGGAAAATATTTGCATTACATTTGGTAGAAAAAGCAGATTACAAAATAAAACGCAAAGTATGTTCCCCATTTTGTAAAAAGTATTCTTTTTTTTTCTGCCTGGGCAGTTTTAATGCCTGGGCTGAATTTGGGATGAGGGTACAAGTGACAAAAGGCTTTATTTTTCTTCAACCACTGCCTTTAACAATGTCAATTCTCCGTTCCTTGACTCTTGATGATATCTTGGGTAAATGTCAGCTTTCTGTAGATTTTCAGAAAGATCTTTTTTTGTTTTTTTGTTTTTGAACTTTTTTCTAATTTAAATTCAAGTTAGTTAACATATAATGTAGTATTGGTTTCAGGAGTAGAATTTAGTGATCGATCACTTATATAACATCCAGTGCTCACCACAACAAGTGTCTCCTTAATGCCCATCACCCATTTAGCTCATCCCCCCACATACATCCCCTCCAGCAGCCCTCAGTTTGTTGTCTATAGTTAAGAGTCTCTTGTGGGAGCGCCTGGGTGGCACAGCGGTTAAGCAGCTGCCTTCGGCTCAGGGCGTGATCCTGGGCGTTATGGGATGGAGCCCCACATCAGGCTCCTCTGCTATGAGTCTGCTTCTTCCTCTCCCACTCCCCCTGCTTGTGTTTAGGGTTTTAGGGTTTTATATCCTGCCACTTTGCTGAATTCATCTATTAGTTCTAGCAATGTTTTGGTGGAGTCTTTTGGGTTTTCCACATAGAGTGTCATGTTGTTTGTGAAGAATTAAAGTTTGACTTCTTCTTTGCCAAATTGGATGACTTTTCTTTTTTTTTGTCTAGTTGCTGAGGCCAAGACTTCCAGTCCTATGATGAACAACAGTGGTGAGAGTGGACATCCCCGTCGTGTTCCTGACCCTAGGGGAAAAGCTCTCACTTTTCCCCCATTGAGAATGATATTCAGTGCGGGTCTTTCCTATAGGGCCTTTATGACATTTGAGGTATGTTCCTTCTAGCCCTTCTTTCTTGAGGGTTTTTAAAGCAAGAAAGGGTGCTGTATTTTGTCAAATGCTTTTCTCTTTTTGCATCCATTGAGAGGTCATATAGTTCTTATACTTTTTTATTAATGTGACCTATCACCTTGATTGATTTGCAGATGTTGAACAACCCCTGCAGCCCAGGAATAAATCCCACTTGATCGTGGTGAATAATCCTTGTATGTACTGTTGGATTCTATTAACTAGTATCTTGTTGAAAATTTTTGCATCCGTGTTCATCAGGGATATCGGTCTGTAATTCTCTTTTCTAGTGCGGTCTTTGTCTGGTTTTGGAATCAAGATAATGCTGGCCTCATAGAGTTTAGAAGTTTTCCTTCCATTTCTAGTTTTGGAACAGCTTCAGAAGAAGACGTATTAATTCTTCTTTAAATGTTTGGTAGAGGGGCGTCTGGGTAGCGCAGTCATTAAGCGTCTGCCTTCGGCTCAGGGCGTGATCCCGGCGTTCCAGGATCAAGTCCCACATCGGGCTCCTCTGCTGGGAGCCTGCTTCTTCCTCTCCCACTCCTCTGCTGTGCTCCCTCTCTTGCTGGCTGTCTCTCTGTCACATAAATAAATAAAATCTTAAATAAATAAATAAATAAATAAATAAATAAATAAATAAATAAATGTTTGGTAGAATTCCCCTCAGAAGCTGTGGCTCAGGACTCTTATTTGTTGGGAGATTTTTGATTACTTATACAATTTCTTCACTGGTTATGGGTTTATTCAAATTTTCTATTTATTCCTGCTTCAGTTCTGGTAGTTTATATGTTTCTAGGAATTTCTCCATTTCTTCCAGATTGCCCAATTTGTTGGCATATAATTGCTCATAATATTCTCTTATAATTGTTTGTATTTCTGCATTGTTGGTTTTGATCTCTCCTCTTTCATTTGTGATTTTATTTATTTGGGTCCTTTCTCTTTTCTTTTTTATAAGTCTGGATGGGAGTTTATCAATTTTGTTAATTCTTCCAAACAACCAGCTCCTAGTTTTGTTGATCTGTTCTGCTGTTTTTTTTTTAAATTTCTGTATCATTTATTTCTGCTCTAATCTTAATTTTTCCCTCCTCCTGGTTTTACGCTTCATTTGCTGTTCTTTTTTCAGCTCCTTTAGGTGTAAAGTTAAGTTGTGTATTTGAGACTTTTTTTTCTTCTTGAGGTAGACCTATATTGCTATAGCTTCCCTCTTATAACTGCCTTTGCTGTGTCCCAAAGGTTTTAGACTGTTGTTTTCATTTTTATTTGCTTCCATGTATTTTTTTTAGCTAATTTCCTGGTTAACCCATTCATTCTTTAGTAGGATGTCTTTAACCTCCATGTATTTGTCGTCTTTCCAAACTTTTTCTTGTGGTTGACTTCAAGTTTCATAGCATTGTGGTCAGAAAATATGCATGGCATGATCTCAATCTTTTTGTACTGGTTAAGCCTGTTTTGTGACGCAGTATGTGATCTATTCTGAAGAATATTCCATGTGCACTTCAAAAGGATGTGTATTCTGATGCTTTAGGATGAAATGTTCTAAACATCTAAACATCTGATCCAGTGTGTCATGCAAAGTCATCATTTCCCTTGTTGATCTTCTGCTTAGATGATCTGTCCATTGCTGTGAGTGGGGTGGTAAAGTTCCCCACTATTATTGTATTATTGTCAATGAATTTATGCTTGTTAATAATTGATTTGATTTATGTATTTCGGTGCTCCCAATTTATGGGCATAAATATTTACAATTGTTCAATCTTCTTGTTGGATAGACCCCTTTATTATGATGTAGTGCCCTTCTCCATGTCTTATTACAGTCTTTGGTTTAAAATCTAATTTTCTGTTATATGTATGGCTACTCCAGCTTTCTTTTGAAAACCATTAGTATGATAAATTGTTCTCCATGCCCTCACTCTCAATCTGCAGATGTCTTTGGGTCTAAAATGAGTCTTGTAAGCAGCATATTGGTGGGTCTTGTTTTTAAATTTATTCTGATACCCTGTGTCTTTTGATTAGAGCACTGAGTCCATTTACATTCAGAATAATTATTGATAGACATGAATTAGTGCCATTGTATTACCTGTACAGTTCCTGTAGATTGTCTCTGTTCCTTCCAAGTCTGCTGCTTTTGGTCTCTCTCTCCCATTCAAAGGGTCCCCTTTAATATTTCTTGCAGAGCTGGTTTAGTGTTCATGAACTCCTTTAGTTGTTGCTTGTCTGGGAAACTCTATCTTTCCTTCTATTCTGAATGACAACCTTGCTGGATAAAGTCTTCTTGGCTGCATATTTTTCCCCTTAGCACATTGAATATTTCATACCACCCTCTTCTGGCCTGCTAAGTTACTGTGGCCAGGTCTGCTGCTAACCTTATATGTCTACCCTTGTAGGTTAAGGACGTTTTTTTCCCTAGCTACTTTCAGAATCTCTATCTTTGTATTTTGCAAGTTTCACTAGGATATGTCTTGGTGTTAACCTGTTTTTGTTGATTTTGAAGGGAGTTCTCTGTGCCTCTTAGACTTAAACACTTGTTTCCTTCCCCAGATTAGAGAACTTTTCAGCTATAATTTGTTCTAATAAACCTTCTGCCCCCCTTTCCTGCTCTTCTTCTTCTGGGACTCCTACAATATGGATATTCTTGTGTTTTATGGAATCACTAAGTTCCCTAAATCTATATTTGTGATCTAATAGGTAATCTAATAGGCTTTTTTTTCAGCTTCATTATTTTCCATAATTTTATCTTCTGTATCACTTATTTGTTCCTCTGCTTCTTCCAGCCTCCCTGTGATTAGGTACAGTTTTGCATCTCAGTCATAGCATTTTTTATTTCAGCCTGACTAGTTTTTATGTCTCTTATCTCTATAGCCAGTGTTTCTCTGGTGTCTTTTATGCTTCTTTCAAGGCCAGCCAGTGTTCTTATGACTGCTGTTCTAAATTCTTGTTCAGATATATTGCTTATACCTGTTTCGAGCAGATCCCTGGCCGTGATTTCTTCTTGATCTTTCTTTTGGAGAGAATTCCTCCATTCTGTCATTATGTGTAGCTTTCTGTCTTTTGTGTGTTATGAAAGCTTGTTATGTTTCCTGCTCCTGAGATTAAAACTATATTAAGAAGGAATCACACACTGTCTAGGGCCTGGAGCTTCTGAAAACATTTCTGGTGTATGCTGTGTGTACTCTGTTGTTGTGTTTTGGCTATTTTTCCCACAGGTCAGTCCTCTGCAGAGTTCCTTGTTGCCTGCAATGGGAGTGTTTGGACCTTTAACTAGGTATGCTTTGATTTGTTTGTTAAAATAAGCCTGGTGGGGGGGGAACCCTCATCCAAAAAAAGAGAACAAGAAAAGGAACAAAAAACCCCACACAAACAGACTAACAAAAAACTATAAACCTGATTTCAAAGGGGCTTGGGGAGAAAGAAGAAAAAAAGAAAAAAAGAGAGAAGCCTGATCCAAAACAAAACAAAACAAAACAAAACAAAACAAAACAAAAAACCCAAGAAAAGGAAACAAGCAAACCAAGAAAGAGCAAAAAACTATGTCTAATTCCAAAGGGGAAAAAGAAAAAGAAATTTTAAAAAGTTAAAAAATAAAAAATACAATAAAGAAAGCCTGGTCCTATTTCCACCAGAACTGAAGCTGGCACTTTGGAGCACTCAGTGATCAGTAGATTTGGTATACATTGGGGAGCCTGGGCTGTTCCTCTAAGGGAGAGACCTGCTGAGCTGGCTCACAGCCAGACCTGTCCTCGTAAAGATGCAGGGGGGCGGAGTTTGGTGTAAGCGACTCCAGCCTCCACTGGAGGCACTGTGTTTCTCTCTAAAGTCCAACTGTACTGATGGGCATGGATGGGGGTGGGGAGGAGGGTTGGGGTGTGTGTGGAAGATGGCATCATCCCATCCTCTCCTCCCCAGGTACGTGACCTCGGAGGCACCACTGTTCAGGAGGCACTCACAAAAATAGCCTCCCCTCCTGTGTTCCAGACCCTCATTAGATCCCCACGTTCAACCTGTCTGTGCCTGTGCCATCAGCATGCCTGGTGCTGACAGTTCTCCTTGTTTTACATCTGGCGTGTGGCTGCAATTCAAAATTCCAAATCTTAAATGACCCAGCAAGGTACGGACCCACTCTCCTCTAGTTCTCTCCCAGAAAAGCAATCGCAAGGTCCCAGTGGTGCCTGGAGTCTGTGGTAAAGCACAGAGAAAAGCTGTCACGAGGTTATCTGCCCTCTGCCTGCACCTCTGTCCCTGTTGAATGGCCACTCAGTGGCGCCCTTGGAGAAGCAATGCCCTCTTCCAAACGTACTCCAGGAAGACAAATCTCTCCCAGTGTGACCCAGGGGATCCCCATACCATGGCATCTTGAGCTAACCCTACACGTTGCTTCGTCTCCCACCCTCTTCCTCTCCCTCTCTCCCTGACTTCTCTCCACAAAAAGGGCCCCTTACCCTCCATGGCACCACAGCTTTTCTCTCCCGCAATTGATATCTCCAAACTCTGCATCTGCCACATTCCCTCCAATTGTGCAGACTGTTTTCTTAATCCTCAGATCAATTTCCTAGTTGTTCATAATGATTTGATGTTGATCTAGCTGTGTTTGTGGAATAAGGCAAGCCCAGGGTCCCCGTACTACTCCACCATCATAACTCCTCCCTCCAGAAAGATCTTTTTTTTTTTTTTTTTTAACTCTGGTCAAACCAACACCCTGATTTAAAATTTCAGTTTAAACTTCTCCCGTCCCTGCCCTTGGACAGTCCCTGATGCATACCACATTTAGATTATGATAAGGGTGCCGTCTCAATCTTCTGTGGAAGATATTATTCAATAAATGATACTAGGACAACTGTTTTAACTATATGCCCAAATACATTCCAAAAAGATTAGCAGATTAAATTAAAATAAAAAATCAATAAAGAACTAGAAATAGGCACTGTCATAAAGTGGGCGAACGTCTGTTGACGGAGATCCTGCAATGGGAGAGGGACCATTGATGGCTTCTTTGGGCTCCTCTACTTGCTTTCCCTGTCTTCTTCCCACCCCACATCCAGGTGGGGGGCAGAGCTAGACAGAGAAAGACAAAAGTCCTACCTTACAGGCATCACTGTGGTTCTCTCAATGCCGTCTTGCCTGCTGTCATGGAAAGCTTCCAAATGCTTGCTCTCTGAGAGGAGCAGAGCTGCAAGATCTTTCGCATTTCCAAAGGGACACCCGCACTGTACAGTTCTCTGCCATAAGGAAACTAATGGGGCTCCCCATTACTGTGGGCAGTCAAGAAAGCTGAGGTCCACTTACCTTCCACATTGTCCAGCTGACCCTGGGAGAACTTGCACTTACTTGTCATGACAAACCTGTGGGTGCTACTTACTATTAGCTCCAACCAGCTTTCTGCCTTTAGAAATCTGAAACTAGTGGCAAGAACTGGTCTTTGTTCAATATGACCTTTTAAACACAACGGAACCAAGGCTGTGTAAAGCTACTGAGATTTTGGGCATTATCTGTTACAGCAGCTAGCATTTTCTTATCAAACACACAATGGGTATGATTCCAGAAGTCAAAGAAAATCAGTTTTATTACTACATAGTAATCCTCCAAATATTAAATAATTTTGAAAATTAAATATAAAACACCCCTTCCTTTCAAGGGATATGAACTTCTTCATCCTAAATGAGCTATTTTAAAAGGTACAATAATTTAAAAAGGTACAATAATTTAGTGATATAAAATGGCATCATATCTTTAGTCAATTTCTAAAATAGGCAGTTACTCAAAAATTCTCTGTGGCTACCACATCAAAATATTTTAATATTTAAAAAACATGAAATCTATTTCAGGTAGTTTAAAAAATAACATTCTTAGGAATATTATGCACTTCAACGTGTAGATTTCTACAATACTTACAATAATATAAACACTCTTTCCAGTTCCTGTTGGTCCTACAAATATTGAAGGCTTTTGATGGGTGGTCAACAATTCCATTAAGGTAGAGCATCGGACGGTGTCCAGAGTTGGTACAATGATTTCATTAAACATCACATCTTTAGGAATTTGAGGAGCTTCTGCCAATTTCTTTACCCATGGTTCCCATCTTCCTATTCCCTGTTTATAACAGCCAAATGAGGAATGTTATAAAATACTTCTAAAAGCTCTGTTATCCTGTGCCATTGTAGAAAAGATCAAAGATGAAGACCAAAAAAAAAAAAAAAAAACCAAAAAACAAAAACAAAAACAAAACCCCAAAAAACCAAACTACTGATGTTTACATATTTATTTTTATCCTATAAAATACTTCACCCTGAATTTGAAAGTTAAATTTTGTGTTAAATTGAGGAGAAACTAGGCTTTTATTGAATCAAAATGTAATGGCAATGCTGTTATATTTCTGATTGCTGAAACCACTGATTATGTTAACCCAAAGATCAGATATTTTGGCTAAATGCTAGATTCTTTAATGGCACTAAGAAAACTAGACTAATCAGTGCATTAAAGAGTAAGGAATTTTATTCAATAAGTGTTAACCAATATAGAATTTTTTCTAGAACATCAGCTGCATGTTTCTTGTACTTTTAAAATGGTATGTATAACATAAGCTTATCATTTCAGGTGAGATTTTTGTTAATTGTGGTTAAAAAAAAAAAAAACTCCTAAAATTTACCTTCGACCTTTTAAGCATACAGTTCAATAGTGTTAACTATATTCAGATTGTTGTGCAACAAACATCTAGAATGGACAAGATTTCTTCATCTGAGATTATTATGAATAACATTATACTCTATCTTTGTATCCAATTAGCTTGTCAACTAAAATTTGTATTTGCTATGCAGTCTTCAGAACAAAAACTTTCAAAAATAGCATGTTAACTCTCTTGCTTAGAAAAACATCACTGCTCTCTTCATTCTTACAGAATCAAATTTAAGCCCCTCATCATTCAAAACACATCAGAATTCAGACCCTCCTTCCTTCATGTGTCCCACACTCTAGCCCCATTGAGGGACCTACTGTTTCCCAATATGCCCAGGCCCCTGGGCCACTCTTTTGGCCTAAAGTGTCACGTGACACTCTTCTGAAGAGGTTAAGAACTCACCGAGGCAGCACAGTGACTTCCTCATTTTTTTATCCTCTGGCACAGTGCTATGCATATAGTACAGGTTTTTTTATTTTTATTTATTTTTTTTTTTGAGGAGGGTGAATTCACATCAAGTTGAAAAACTGTATTGCAAAGAAGTATCTAGAACTTTCTAGAACTGATGAAGAAACAATGTCCTTCCCATATTCTTGATAATCTTTCCTAACATGGATCTTTTGCCACCATATGGGTAAGGAAAGATTAAGAATCAAAAAACCTGGAGTGAACACTCATTTAGAGATTTTGTGATACTGGGAAAAATCACATAATATCTCTGAGCCCTAATTTCCTCAGAGGGAAGATTTGCAAAATAATACTATCTTTCCTATTTCACTGAGATGTTGGGAAACAAATAGAAATGATTGTGGAAAAGCTTAGTACACTGCAAGGTGTTCTGAAAATGCAGGGTATTGTTAGTAATTTGAAATAAAATTAGCAAACAATAAAAGGATAGTATCTTGTGGCTGGCAGAGTGAAGAATCTCTTCTGAGGTGGGCTTGGCAATACATCTCAAGAGCAATAAAAATTTAAAAATTGATACAGCAAATTCCTTTTCTAGGAACTTATCTTAAAGAAACAATCAGATACGTACACAATGATTTGTATACAACAATATTCACCAAAGCAGAAAAACTAAGAAACAACAAAAACAGCTCAATGTCTAAAAGTAGGAAACTGTTTGGAGAGATCATGGTCCATCCAGATAACAGAGTCTAGGGAGGCTTTAGAAAAATAAGTTTATTAAAGAAATATTGGTGAGATAGAATTACCCTCTGGGGATAGAGTATGGTCCAATTTCACTTGAGGCTCCGTATTTAAATAGGTATTCCTGAACATCCTCAATACAGTACTCATAGGAGCTGTTACACATAACAAGTAAACAAACACCACCCAGGTTTTATTGTCCAATTCATTTGGGAAGTGTTGAATTAACACTAACGCAGCTATGTTCCTACAGAACTTCTTAGCACCTGTGATATGCTAACATGCACCGTATGAATCCCAAGAGGTATCCTAAAACAGCATTCACCTAGTGCTGGACTAGATGTCATACTGTGTACTTTTACTTAATGAATACAATAAGACCATCAGCTGTTATTATTTATCTTATTTTATCAAAGAGAAAAATAAGGTTCAGAAAGATTACTAGTCCAAAGCTATACAGAAAGTGGCTCAAACCCTGATGTGTCTGACCTCAAAGCCTGAGCTCCTTCCTCTACTACTCCATGCTGACTCTGAAGGTAAACGGTGGTGACAAGGTGGCCCCAGGGCCATTATGTGCCGTACTGTCTCCGAGGGAACTCTGCCCGGTTAGAAGTTGTAAATCTTGCTTCAGAGCTCTTACCTCAGTGACAAATCGATAATCATAAATTGTTCCTTTTTCAGGAAATGGGACGGTTAGTGCTTTTGAAGATGTTTGTTCCATGCCACTCAGTAATTTAAACTTATTTCGAGTTAGTTCTGAAATTGGGCCTTCCATTAGTTCTCGAAGAATCTTATCAAATTTCAACCGATCATCATCTTTACAGGAAGCTCCAATGGACCAGATCAATGAAAACAGAAAAATGCCCTGCATTGGAGAGATGAGAAGATGAGTGCATTAAAGAATAACTTTAATGTATTCTTGAAGCTTGCATCAGCTCAGCCAGATTAATATCTTTGAAAGAAATTTAATAAACTAATATGTAATAGTAGGTTATCTCAGGATTTTATAATAATTAGATTTTAAGAGATCGAATTGCATGTCTTATAAAATCTTGCTATCAGAAAAGATAATACGATGCAAAGTACATTGTGAAACCTTAGAATGATTAGTCTGGTAAATCACATGATATTTTAAGTACGTGGCAGGACTCTGATATTAAAAAAGTACATTGAGATAACTTTTTATAAAGGCATATTTTAATAAGCAATAACCAATCCTCACAATATACACGCTTTTTAATTTAAATTTTGATAGTGTTTTCTTAAAAGTAGAACAAATTTAGATTTGTTTATTTACCTGTTGTAATAACAATCTGAGCATTGACTACATAACTAGAACTGATATTCTGCAAGCCTTTTTCTTACCAGGCTTAGGCAGGAAAACAGAGCAGATGACAAGACCTACCACTAAATGAGAAAACCTATTTCCTTTTTTTTTTTTTTTTTAATTATGTTCAGTTAGCCAACATATAGTATGTCATTAGTGTTTGATGTAGTGTTCAACACTTCATTAGTTACGTATAACACCCAGTGCTCATCAAAACACGTGCCCGCCTTAATACCCATCACCTGGCTACCCCATCCTCCAGCCCCCTTCCCTTCTGTAACCCTCAGTTTCCCGGAGTCCAGAGCTTCTCATGGTTTGTCTCCCTCTCTGATTTCTTTCCATTCAGTTTTCCCTCCCTTCCTCTGTGGTCCTCCGTGCTACTCATTATGTGGTTTCACTCATATGTGGAACATAAGGAATAGCACAGAGAAAACCTATTTTCTTGTTTTAAAACCAAACCCCCCTTTAAGATTTATTTATTTGAGAGAGAGAGAGAGAGGTGAGAGAGTGGGAGGGGAGGGGCAGAGGGAGAGAATCTTAAGCAGACTCCCAGCTGAGCGTGGAGCCCAATGTCAGGCTCTATTCCATGACCCAAGATCATGACCTGAGCTGAAATCTAGAGTTGGATGCTTAACTGACGGAGCTGCCCAGATGCCCCTCAAATCCCCTTGATAATGCCAAAACAAACACAATCTTGACTCTGCTTTTAAAAGTTTTGGACTCTACTTCAACACTGTTTGCCTATTCCTAGATTATTAACAGGCTGTTTCTCTCTGGAAACCATTTAAAACTAAATTAAAAATTTATTTAATAGATATATGTAATAAAAGCAACATATTGACCACATTAGAAGTACTACCATTAGCGATATACAAGTTTTTATTAAGGAACATTCAAGGTCCATTGATAATTTTATTTCTATTTGGAGAATGTGTTTATACATGTTTTCTTGCTTTCTTCAATCCAAATATATATTTATATACACACATATACTTTAAGCATTTATATCTCAAAAAAAAAGGGAAGAAAATCAAGGAAAAACACAAAGAAGTATTATGATTTGCAGGTTGAAGGGGACGTGAATCTTGTTATCAAATGGTCACTGCTGGGGCACCCGGGTGGCTCGGTAGGTTAAGCGCCTGCCTTTGGCTGGGGTCATAATTCCAGGGTCCTGGGATCCAGCCCTGTCAGGCTCCCTGCTCAGCAGGGGAGTCTGCTCCTCCCTCTCCTTTTGCCCCTCCCCCTGCTCACGTTCACCTGCTCTCTCTCCCTCTCAAATAAATAAGATCTTTTTTTAAAAAAAAATGGTCACTGATGTCCCGGGGATTGATAATTTCTGAGGCTAAATGACCTAAGATGTCAGTAGCAGATCTAAGGATATGATTGGGCTTCACCCAACCCTCATGATGCAATGGAACTGCCGGTGGAGGAGCTTCCCTACAAGCACCTACTACTGGGGGCCTGACTTTTTCCTTGCTGTCTGGCCTCTAGTTCCAGGGGGAAAATAAAGTTATTAATCAGGAAGCATTGGGGAAAACAGTAGATGTCTTTCTATTGCAAGATTCAAAGGCAATGGATCTTACCTCCAGTAAGGAGTACGTTTCTCGATCATTTCTCTCTCTCACCTTGACTTCATCAGCAAAGTCATCCATAAAACAGTCTATTAGATTCATTAAGGATCGGACTAAGTTTGTATCTGAAGTAGGAGATAATTCCTGAAAAATCAGGGGGAAAAGTGTATAAAACAAATTAACTTAAATTAGGCACTAATTAAAATAGCATCAACTAATACTTATTGAACTTACTTAGTGCTCATAGCCATAGTCCTATGAAAAAGCACTAGTATAATTCTCATTTTGCAGGTGGGAAAACTAAGGCACAGATCAACCCTCTTGTCTACCGGGTGGCACCCCTGGATGTCCTGTCCCGTGGATGCACTCCTGAGCCACTCCTGCACTGATCCCCAAATTCAAAAAGTTATCTTTTACATGTTCAGTTGCTTTCATCGATGACCTAGAATCTATCTCACACCAATTATGAAAATCAAAACCCTAAAAAAAAAAATCTTTCGGAGAATTAAAATTAATGAATGTTTTCAAACTTATTTTATACATCTTTACAAGGCAGTACTCATAGTAAACTCATTCCTATGAAATAAATTTGCAAGTCCTGAAAAGCACAAAATGTTCCCAGAGTGCCGTAAACACCACGCACTTGATTTTTTGGGGGGGTCTCACCATGACAGTTTATAAAATAAATGCAATAGTGTATACGGCTCCTAGTACCGTGCACCCTGCAGCAAGTTCTCCACAAATGTGCGTCTTCTTCCCACCAAGCTTCCCTCCAACCTTCAGAGTGGTATTGCTTCATGGTTAACACATAAGCACTAACTCTCTGAAACGGACTCTGAAGATTACAAGCAGCCGACTGCATCTTCAGCCACTGTCCCAGTAGAAACAGGCAGAAACGACAATGGAGTTTCTTTTTTTTTTTTTTTTTAATGATTTTTTATTATATTCTGTTAGTCACCATACAGTACATCCCCGGTTTCCGATGTAAGGCTCGATGATTCATTAGTTGTGTATAACACCCAGTGCACCATGCAATATGTGCCCTCCTTACTACCCATCACCAGTCTATCCCCTTCCCCCACCCCCCTCCCCTCTGAGGCCCTCAGTTTGTTTCTCATAGTCCGTAGTCTCTCATGTTTCATTCCCCCTTCTGATTACCCCCCCTTTCTTTATCCCTTTCTTCCCCTACCGATCATCCTAGTTCTTATGTTCCATAGATGAGAGAAATCATATGATAGTTGTCTTTCTCTGCTTGACTTATTTCACTTAGCATTATCTCCTCCAGTGCTGTCCATGTTGTAGCAAATGTTGAGAACTCGTTCTTTCTGATAGCTGAGTAATATTCCATTGTATATATGGACCACAACTTCTTAATCCAGTCATCTGTTGAAGGGCATCTCGGCTCCTTCCACAATTTAGCTATTATGGACATTGCTGCTATGAACATTGGGGTGCATATGGCCCTTCTCTTCACTACGTCTGTATCTTTGGGGTAAATACCCAGTAGTGCAATGGCTGGATCATAGGGTAGCTCAATTTTTAACTTTTTAAGGGACCTCCACACTGTTTTCCAGAGTGGCTGTACCAACTTGCATTCCCACCAATAGTGTAAGAGGGATCCCCTTTCTCCACATCCTCTCCAACAATTGTTGTTTCTTGCCTTGTCTATTTTTGCCATTCTAACTGGCGTAAGGTGGTATCTCAGTGTGGTTTTGATTTGAATTTCCCTGATGGCTAATGATTTTGAACATTTTTTCATGTGTCTGTTAGCCATTTGTATGTCTTCATTGGAAAAGTGTCTGTTCATAACTTCTGCCCATTTTTTGATTAGTTTATTTGTTTCTCGTGTATTGAGTTTGAGAAGTTCTTTGTAGATCTTGGATACCAGTCCTTTATCTGTAGTGTCATTTGCAAATATATTCTCCCATTCCGTGGGCTGCCTCTTAGTTTTTCTGACTGTTTCCTTGGATGTGCAGAAACTTTTAATCTTGATGAAGTCCCATAAATTCATTTTATCTTTTGTTTCTCTTGCCTTTGGGGATGTGTCATGAAAAAGGTTGCTTTGGCCGATGTCGTAGAGGTTGTTGCCTATGTTCTCCTCTAGAATTTTGATGGATTCCTGTCTCACGACAATGGAGTTTCTAAGAATGGGACTAAGTATTACTGATGCAAGACTAAAATACAAATAGTCATCGCTACAAATAAGACACTATTACTACATAGTAACTAAGAGGAATTCATAATTTCTTTGAGAGTACAAAAGTGAAGAAATACATTTTGGAAGCTTGTATTAAAAGTGTGTTTTCTCTTTGGCTACTGAAAAGACAGTTATTATATGGCAAATTCATCTATTCGTTTAAGACTTACATTCTCTGACAAGACCAGGGTGGGGGGGGGTTGAGGGGGGACCTGTAGCTCATTTTACAAGTTTAACTGTTTTTGAAACATGATTACTTCATATCTTCAACACATTTCATGTTTGCTTGTTTTTTAAATTTTTTAACAGCCAAGCTTCTTGAAAGAGCAGTGTACCCGACTGTTGTGGCCAGTAGCTCCCACATTCAGCCAGCTGCCCTGGAGCTACCTTGCCTGTTCCCTGAAAGTGTCTGGGCCATGCTTCACCCCATGATCTCAACTGCCAAATCCAAGGGACATGCGCTGATCCTTTTCTGCCCCGACCTTTGAGTGCTTTCTGGTAATACCAACTGCTTGCTTCTTACAAAGTTCTCCTCCCTGAAATTGCAGCAGCACCCGGGATTCTATTCTTTGCTCTCGTATCTTTTTTTCCTCTTTAGGTAATATCCACTGGCATGCTAGTTAAATTCCGCTTTCCTCAGCTGTACCTGGAGCCAAACTTGTGCCTTAAGCTTTTCTATTATATTTCCAACAGCAGGAGAAATACTAGCCCTGTGTCCCTATATTTGTTCCAGAACCAAAGTCATCCTAAAAGACCTTTGGCTGACATCTCCCAGAGCAGAAATTAAGCTTACTTTCCCTACAGTTTCCAGCTGGATGGGGTTTAAGAGTCTGGCTGGAACTCCATCAACTCTCAGAGGTAGGAGATTTCCATTCATGCTGTCATTTCTCCCCATCGTACATTTCCCCCTGCACCAATCTCCAGGATACACCGAAAGAAAGAAAAATGGATTTGAACTTCTTTCAGTCTTCTACCAGGGACTGACTTTCCTCCCTGAATCCCAGTTTTTTTAGCCAACAACAGTTATCTTGAAACAAGTAGATGCGCTCATGCTAAATAGACTGGATTCTTCATTTAGCCTTCCTGAAGCAATGACAGTTCCTCCGTGATTATCCATGATCTAATTCTTTAGATGTCATAAATGAATTAATTTTAAAAATTGGCCTTTTGCTAATTATAAAATAATACATATTTATTCTAGGAACTTTGAAAAACAGAAAATTATAAAAATGGAACCTAAAATATAATAGTCCCTGAGAAATGAGAGGTAACATTCTAGGATATTTTCACCCAGATGTGGTTAGGTGGACCTTTAAGTTTTTGTTTTGTTTTTTTAGGAGGGAATAGATTAGTATCCATACATTTTTTTCAAACCCTAAGATGCCTCATTAACATTTTTTTGGGAGAAATAAGTATATATATATTAAAATCTTTTTACTTTAATCGGAGAAGTTTTTAGTTAAACCAGTTATTTTAATATCCGAGAGTTGACATTAACAAAAGACATCAAAATGAATATATTTGGCTGATTTGGATTTCCCATTTATTCAGGTCTTAAAATTCTCATCCCTCTTACCTTCGCATGCTTTCTAATAAATTCAACAGAAACTGGGACCATTCTGTCAAATAAGCCTGTTATAAATTCTTTCTGAATCAGATTAATCGCAGCAGGTAGAAGATTTATCCAAGACAACATTAGTGGTCTCCAGCCTAACATGTGAGGCTCCATGTAAATCATACCACATCTGGAGACCTGGAAAAAGAATAATTGTTTACCATCACGGTAATGCTTCTGTAAGAAATATGACTTGGTACATCTGTTTTTTATAACCTTCAGAAAATTCTTTTTAAAAAATCTCAATTTCATGTAACTTCATGGTCTAAATTTTTGTGTATGACTTTATCAGCGGTTTTAGACAAAGAGGAAAAAAATCCCTGACTCTTAAATTTGTGGAGGTAGGTCAACAGATATGCCCATTCTTAAAGAATCGGAGTACTGTTAAAATGAACTCTACTACTGTTTTTCATTCAAAGTCAAAGTTACTAAGTAATAAAATCATTTATAGCATTTCAAATTTATAGGCAGATGTCAAAATTGAGAACTTACAGTAGCAGGAGAAGCAACTTCCAAATCCATTGGTTCGAAAATAAGATTCATTTGTGGTGACATCTGAATAATCTCCCCACTCATCAGACACAGCTTTTTGTTATCATCCAGTACCGTATTCATGTTCTCAATCCACACTGCATCTACTGGTCCATCAAAAATTAACCATTTCCTATCTGGTGTCTGGTTTATGCATATGATTAATAAAGGGCAAAAATTAATAGTGGTAAGGAAACAGCCCCATAATGTTTCAAAACTTAAAAATGTAACTCCTAAAATTAATTTCACCATGAAAATGTAAAGGCATCTTGAATAAAGTATGTGTGTGTATATGGAGAGAGAGGGAGAGAGAGAGTCACTGAAGAAGCCTATATATGCCATGGACTAGACAGAAATATAACATCTTTTTTCAAAATCCCATCTTTTCCAGTGTTCTGGACACACATATAACATGTTTTAGAAAGTATTAAGAATTAAAAAATACCATTGCCAGGGAAAAGAGTTTTCAATGAAATTATCTGACTCTATGTAGAATTAAGTTCATACACGTTAATTACTCTTGGGTGCTAAATCAAGTTTTTTCTTCTCTCCACTGAATGAATTCACACATACACACCCCACTTGGGTTGATATAAGATTCAGTCTCACAATGATAAATATGACAATATTTGCACATTGTCTGAACTACAGTAAATGCTCAACAAATATTAAGGAGTGGCCAGGTATTCATTGGAGAGTGCAAAAGCTGATTCTCCTTTTCAGATCTTATGAATCTGCTTTTTGTGTGTACACAGACAATGCCTTGGTTCACTTTCAGCAAATGTGAATTCAAGTTGAAGTGGTGAGGGATTTGAATCCATCCTAACGCCTTCTCAGGCCCTGTAGCCAACTGCTTTAATCTGCAAGACAGTGGACCCGTCATATATTCAGGCTGCCCCACAGC
Source organism: Ursus arctos (assembly GCF_023065955.2). Lineage (NCBI taxonomy): Eukaryota > Metazoa > Chordata > Mammalia > Carnivora > Ursidae > Ursus > Ursus arctos. Next base: position 71,669,075 of record NW_026622763.1, read on the forward strand.
CACACTCAAAAGACAGCTCTGGCCATGCCCCAGAAGCAAGGAAGAGCTCATACCTCAGGGATCACCTCAAGATCAACTTCCCCTTGACTGCTGGCTTCCCATGCCTGGTAATCTTCACTTGTGGGCAACCCGGCCATGTAACAGCGAGATGCTGGGCTCTGCAGTCCCAAGGACCTCACTTTTCATTTGGCTTTATTACTTATCAGCTGTGTGACTTTGGGTTAGCTCCTTAACCTCTCTGAGACTATTTATGGGGCAAAATGTCCTGGAAAATGTAATGTATGTTATGTAACTGATAAAATGGGAGATGTCTCATAATTATTTCTGCATAAATAATGTGACTACATACATTATCTAGAGATGCCATGTGTCAATCTGGGCCAGAGGGCATCCACTGTGAAAAGAACGAACCTGAGAAGTTGTATCAATGATCTCACACCGTTTTCTGCCTCACAATTACTTTCATCCTTGAAATTACTAGTAAAGCCTGATACTGGGCACGATCCCCACCCCATGAAAGCCAATTCTTATGTTACTCATTGTACGAGGTCCTTCAGCCATTAAGAGCAGAGGTGAGCTTTGACATTTTTCTATTATTACACTGACTAAAGAGTCATGATCAGCTGGGTCCTTAAGTGGATAAAGAACACCAAAGTCAGGACATATGATAGGCAGAATAAAGGAAACTTCAAAAAAAAAAGATTTAATAAATTAAATGTCTCTAGCCTAGGCCCCTTCTCTTTTAAGACTAGTCTTAGCAAGCGGTCTCCCATTTGATCACACTCTGTGGGCAGCCCACTAACATATAGCAACCAAGTTGACATTTATTGGTCTGTGGACTCTTTCTTGTAAAAGCGGGCAATGGCCACTCTGCAGAATAAGCCAGGAGTAGGTAAGTGCCCATTCCCATTCACAGCAGTCAACACCTGGCACATCCCTTACTTCTCACGCTTTCCACAGGCAGCCCATTCTCTTCCTAACACAGTCAGGCAAAAGTGTTAGAACTTGTTTTGTAAAGGTCTGCAATTTCTTGTCTAAGAATTGGAACATACTTAACGAGTGGGTATGACAGAGACAGCAGCCCATTCAATGTTCTCCTTCATGTATCATTTAGCCTGAGAAAAGAGAGCCAGAAGTGCTTTTCCCTGTCCTTGTTTCTCCAGCCCTCTCTTCTCGGCACACCAAGACGAAGGCTCTCGCCAGCATGGGCTCCGGCGGCTCTGTAGGTGCTAACAATGTTCCTCCCAGAAACACTGCGGGACCATCCAGTTTTGTGTTTTAAATAAATATCTTGAACTAGAAATATAAATGTGTGTCTGAAACGACTGGAAAAAAAACTCAGAAATTCATCAGAAAGAACCATCACAGTCTTTCTGAACGTGCGTGCTGAAGTGTTAGTACTTACTATCGAAGCAGCAAATGCTCTGAAACTGACAGCGAGGACGCCATCGGACCACTCGTGAGACACGGCATCGAACTGTCCGTACAGCTGACCCATGGTGACAGACTTGGGGTTTAAAACAGCAATCTGAACCTTGTTCTCTTCCATTAACCCCTTAACGAAAAAAAAAAAAGTCACATTATTTATTTAGGAGGATATTGTCTTCATTCATAAAAGACATGATTGAATTTGTAGAAAGTCCTAGACTCTACAAAGAAAACTACCAGAAGCAAGGAGTTCATTTTACAAAGTTCCAGCACACAAAGTCAGTTTGTTAAGACTGGTTGTATTTTCTGGCTAACAGATGCATGAAAAATGTTCAACATCGCTAGCCATCAGAGAAATACAAATAAAAATCACAATGAGATACCACTTTATGCCAGTTAGAATGGAAAAAATTAACAAGACAGGAAACAAGTGTTGACAAGGATGCAGAGAAAGGGGAACCTTCTTACACTGTTGGTGGGAATGCAAGTTGGTACAGCCACTCTGGGGAACAGTATGGAGGTTCCTCAAGATGTTAAAAACAGATGTTAAAAATACCCTAACCCGGCCATTGCACTACTGGGTATTTACCCCAAAGATACAGATGTAGTGATAAGAAGGGGCACATGCACCACAATGTTCATAGCAGCGATGTCCACAATAGCCAAACTGTGGAAGGAGCCAAGATGCCCTTCAACAGATGAATGGATAAAGGAGATGTGGTTCATACATTCAATGGAATATTACTCAGCCATCGGAAGAGATGAATAACCACTATTTGCATCGACATGGAGGGAAAACTGAATGGGAAGAAATCAGAGACAGAGACAAACCACGAGAGACTCTGGACTACCGGAACCAAACTGAGGGTTACCAAAGGGAGGGGACAAGGGGATGGGGTAACCAGGTAATGGGTATTAAGAAGAGCCCGTGTTGTGATGAGCACTGGGTGTTACACGCAACTAATGAAGGGTTGAACACTACATCAAAAACTAATGATCTACTATATGCTGTCTAATTGAACATAATAAAAAAATTTTAAAAAATAAAAATAAAAAAAAACAGAAAAAAGACTGGTTGTATTTTCTATATGGGGCCAATGAACAACTAAAAAATAAAATTTTACAAATCCATTTACAACAGTATTTTAACTCATGAAATACTCAGTAATAAATCAGCAAATGATGTGAAAGAGATATAAACCTAAACTACGAAAGGAGAGTTGGCATTTTTTTTTTTGTAAAGGGTCGGATAGTAAATATTATAGGCTCTTCAGATTACGTATAGTTGGTCACATATTTTTCTTCATTATTCTTTCTTTTCTTTCTGTTTTTTTGTTTGTTTGTTTGTTTTATAAACCTTAAAAAATGTTACCACCATTCTAATCTCACTGGCATTAGAAAAATAGGTTTGGAGCCAAATCTGGCCTATGGGCTGTAATTGGCTCACTCCTGCTACCAAACATTCTCTGAGAGAAAAGTAAAAGATCTAAATATAGGGAACTATGTTCCATTCTCACAGAATCAAAAAGTTAATATTCGTAAGTTGTCAGTTTTGACCAGAACCTTGAAAGCTGGTGTGGGAATTACATAAAAGATGTTAACACCTTTAGGGCATGAGCTTTTTATGTTTTTAATTAATAGATGTTATTTTCTTAGAGAAGCTTTAGGTTTACAGAGAAATTGAGTGGAAAATACAGAGATTCACATATATTCCTTCTGCCCCCCCCCAAATCCCCTACTGTTTCCCCTATTATTAAAGACTTGCATTGGGGTGGTATATTATTATGCATGATGAACTGATATTAATACATTATTTTTTTAAGATTTATTTATTTGAGAGAGACAGAGAGAGAGAGAGCTAGTGCATGAGTGGGAAGGGCAGAGGGAGAGAGAATCTCAAGCAGACTACACAATGAGTGCGGAGCCTGACTCGGGCTCAGCCTTATGACTCTGAGATCACAACCTGAGCTGAAACCAAGAGTCAGATGCTTAACTGACTGCACTGCCCAGGTGTCCCTGATACATTATCATGAACTAAAGTCCATGGTTTACATTAAGGGTCGCTCTTGTGATGTACATTCTACAGGTTCTGCCAAACGCGTAATGGCACATATCCATCATCACAGTATCATACAGAATAGTTTCACTGCCCTAAAATCCCCTGTGTTCTCTTATTTATCATCATTTCTTTATATATATATGACACAAGTGCAACTCTTCCCAACACTGCCTTCTGCCCACCACCCCCAGGCCTTGGGACACAAACTACCATACTCAAGAAAAGATGTGGAATAATAACAGTAAACAGTAAAACAAGCTCAAGGTCTTCACATTCTTCTCTGTGCTCGCCCAGGGGATAGCAACGCATCATCCTACATCGGGAAGGATGGGAAAGCTCCACCATCTTAGTCACAGGAAGTTGTTGCCATGAAAGCAAGATTTTTGTCCCAAAAATGCAGCAAGGCTAGTGAGACTCCACAATCAAGACATAATGATCACAAATCCCATTTGGTCACAAACACTGACACATATGAAACAAAAACTATTCAAAATACAAAAAGGAGACAGAAATACAGTATTAGCTGGAGAATTAAAAACAGCCTCATTCCTTTAGCATGTCAAAGTGGACCAAACTGATGTGTAAGGTAGGAGCCGTGACTAATACAATCATTTATTGCATTTACATGCACAGGTATGTGTTATGTAACACAAAACACACATTTACTTCAATACCACTAGCATCCACTCACAGAAGTTTGCATTATTAATCTAACCACCCAGAAAATAAAAAATACTCTCTTGAAAGTGCGAAAAGAAAACTTCCAGGCTTTTCATGTTTTCAGATTTTTTTCTACAACATGTGTTACCTTCATAAATTAAAAAAATTTTGAAAAGAAATAAAAGGTTGACAAGCAAACCTATGGTAGATCCTTCATATGCTAACCTTCATAATTGCTTCATATTACGTTTCCAGTAGTATTTTCCTTTTGACTCACTTTTTCCCATGATTTTCAGTTGCTACATTAAAGTATCTTTTAAAATCACTATACATTCTATCTTGCACAAAGCGGGTTATGAATAAATTAATGCATTAATAACACACTTACCTTTTCACATATGTCATTTAGTGCTCCAGCTAAGACGCGATATGCACTGGTTTTTCCTCCAAACGGTTCTCCGACAATCATAAAACCGTGACGCACAATCATCATTTCATATATTTGAAGTATCTTCTCAGAAAAGAATCTGGTCATTTGCAAATTCATGGATTCACAGTTGTCTTTGATAGCTGCTAGCAAATCATTGTAATCTGGTTTTGGTAATTTCACACCAGGAAACAAATCTGAAGTGATTCCCTGATGATAGATGATTTGTGGATTTATGTTACATATCTGATACCCTCTCCCTCTCTCCACACTCATGTACATACACACATAAACATGATGAAATTCTTCCCATCCTCATATTTAATATTGATGGAAATAGAACCATGAAATAGTTCAACAGTATTTTTTATTGCTTTATAGAGGGATGACTGACACACGGTGAACTGTATGTTTTTAAAGTGTGACAATTTGACAAGTGGAGTCATCAACTCAATCAAGATAATCAACATATCGCTCCCAGAAGTCACCTTGTGACCTTTTGTAATCCTCCTCCCCTTCTCTCTTTGCCACCTCCCACCTTCATCACTGGGAAACCACTAATTTGCTTTCTGTTACTATTTTTATAGAATTTAACATAGATGAAGTCATACATTATGGGTACTACTTTTTTCTGTCTGACTTCTTTTCAATCAGTGTAAAGATTTGGAGAATCCCACATGTATTAATAGCTCACTGCATGCAAGTATTACATTTAAAATACATTCCCCTGTTGATAGATACTCTCATTGTTTCCAGTTTGGGGCTATTGCAAACAAAACTGCTATGAACACTTATATACAACTCTTTGTATGGATAAATGCCTTCATTTCTCTTGGCCGAATACTGAAGAGTGGAAAACCCGGATGATATGGTGGTTATGTGTTTAATATTTTAAGAAGCTATCTGCTTTCCAAAGTGGTTGTATTATTTTACATTCACTCCAGCAGTGTATAGCACTTTTAATACTTGGTATGGTCAGTCTTTTCAATTTTATCCATACTAATAGATTTGTCACAGTATCTTACTGTGGCTTCAGTGTGAATTTCCTGATGACTAATGTTTTTGCATGTGCTTATTTGCTTTATGTTTATGCTCTTACCGTTTTCTCAGTGGTAAGTTTTGACTGTTCTTTAAATATTCTACATACAAGTCCTTCATCATATATCTAATTTGCAAATATTTTTTCCTAGTCTGCAACTTGTCTTTTATCCTCTTACCAGTGTCTTTCAAAGGGCAAACTTTTAAATTTTGATGATTCTATTTTATCAATTTATTGTTTTATGCATTGTGCTTTTGGTGCTGTGTTTAAGAAATTTTTGCCTAACTCAAAGTTATAAGAGATTTCTCCCACTTTCTTCTAGAAATTTTACAGTTTTACAATACTTTTAAGTTGAAAAGTTAGACAAATATCTGATTTCAAGACTTATTACAAAGACAGTTTCATATTAGTATAATAGACAAATATGTCAATGGAAGAGAATGGGGAGTCCAGAAAGAGACCCACGCACATTTGAATAACTCATTCTCAACAAAGGCACAAAGACAATTTGGTAGAGAAAAGATGAAAAGATAGAATGCCCGGATTTGTCAAAAAACAATGAACTTTAATCCATACCTCAATCACATTCTAAAATTAGTTCAAAGGTATTTTAATCATTGTGGTGGCTAGCATTCTAATCAGCTTAGCGTCCCTCAAAGATTCATGCCCATACAAAACCTCAAAATGTAACCTCATTTGGAAATAGGATCTTTACAGATATAATTAGATAAATTAAGATGAGGTTATACTGGGCCTTAAATCCAATGACTGGTGTCTTTACAACAGAAAGGAGAAGAAGATTCAAACGCAAATGCATCCAGGGAAGGCCATGTCATGATGCAGGCAGAGATCAGATTGATGCCAACCCACACGAAGGAATGTCAAGGATTGCCAGTAGCCACTGAAAACTAAGAAGAGGCAAAGGAGTCTTTCCTAGAGCCTTGATTTCAGACATCTTTCCTCCAAAACTTTGAGAGAATACCCTTCCGTTGTCTTAAGCCACCAAGTGATAGTACTTTGTTATGGCAGCTTTAGGAAACTGATAAGATCATATAATGTATGATTGGAAAGAATTAGGATTCTATATTTAGTGTATAGGAATATATAAAGTTGATTGCAAGGTCTAAGAAACATACCTTTATAAACTGTTAAGGCTATTTGATACATATTATAGCAACCTAGTGAGAAAGAGGACTTATTTTTACTTTGAAGGTAAAAGTGAAAATTCCCAAAAGCTTCATGTGAAAGCATACCTTTGAACTATACTTTAGAAGTGATGAATTATGAGTTTAAGTTCCCCTATATTTAATCCTCCAAATGCTGTTATAGAGAAACTGATCTTAGTTTATCCAAGCAATAAGTTTCCTTGGGGTAAAGAGGAGAAAAAGGCAATGCAGCTCAGTGGTTAAGAGCACTTTGCAGCCTGACTGTATGGCTGAAATCCCCACTCACTCATGTACCAGCCATAATAAGAATTCATTATCTTTGCCTCAGTTAAATGAGCTATAAAACAGGGATAATGATAGGCACCTGACCTACTGGGTCGTTATGAGGATTAAATAAGTTACTATTTGCAAAGCTCTTAGAAGAGTGTCTGATCCATAGTAAGCGCACAGTATTTGGTAAATAAACAAACATATCCTCTCAGTTCAAATTGTTTTTGGTTGACCTTGAAGGAAGCAGACCACTCGAGAACATCTTTGGTATCCAGTGGTTCTCAACCAAGACCAGTTCCCTTCTCTCTCCTGTCTGGTAGAGAGTCAGAAAGGATGCCCGATGTTCCACAGTGTATGGCACAGTCTCACAACAAGGAATTGTCCTGATTTGAAATGACAGTTATGCTCCATTTTTGAGATGTTGCTCAATAAGTGTTCACCGAATGAATACACGACTGCTTGAGAATGTATCTGGTGAGGTATATTTCCACTTTATAAAAATAGAGCTTTTACTCTTGGAGAATTTATACAGTATCCTAGTACCAAAGAAACTGAGGAAAAATGTTAGGAAGAAAATTTGAACCTATTCCTCATAGAGTCACTCTATATTTACACTGCCAGCTCTAAGTACTATGGAAAGATCCTTTCAAATGATGAAACATGGTTTCTGCAGAGAGCAGATGGCACTGGACCACACCACAGTGGCAGTGTCGCCTCTCCCCGTCCCCATAACCTCATACCACTTCAGTCCTTACGCGTTGGAAGCTAACTGCCTGTACTTCAAGGCAGCACATACTAGTGCAACATCTAACACTTGCTGGGAGTCCATGCCCCCCCAGTTCCTTCCACCTGAGACAGGGAAAGGGAAAAGAATGACATCAAATGATAATATGAAAACCTTAACCATTATTCTATGACTTCTTCTCAATTAATAATGGCCTAATCTTAAATATAACAAGATTATTAAACTTAGTTCTTCCTTTAAATCATCCTGAAAAACATCAATTTCATAAAAGCTATTATTTTAAATAAATTAAGCTTTCTATTATTTTATATATTTTTTAAAGATTTTATTTATTTGTCAGAGAAAGAGAGAGAGCACAAGAAGGGAGAGCAGCAGGCAGAGGGAGAAGCAGACTCCCACTGAACAAGGAGCCTGATGTGGAACTCGATTCTAGGACCCTAGGATTATGACCTGAGCCAAAGGCAGATGCTTAACTGACTGAGCCACCCAGGCATCTCAAGAAATTAAGCTTTTTAAAAAATTTCTTCAATTACTAATTTAACAAATATTTGCAAAGTACCTTTCTATGCAAAGGATTCAGTGGTGTGCTAGACCCATTATTTTCCTTCATGGAGCCTACATTCTAGTGCTACTTATCAGCACACGTATTTTGTAATTTTTGTGTGCTTATTTACATTGCACAGTTAAAAAAAAAAGCACTATTTAAAAATCCCAACTTTTTGAAAGTCATCTGAAGCAATAGGGCCAAACACACTTCAAGTAAAACATGGAATGATCTATGTTTCTCTGTGCCATATCATTATTTTCAGTAGAAGTTTCTCGTAGGGAGTCGCAAACTTGGACATTTGATAAATACATTATTATAAAAATTCTGATACACCAAAATAATAAATATCCTTACCTCAAAGAGTGGTAAATCATGGGACAAAAATTTTGGCAGATTTACATCAATAATAGATCTCAGCAGCAAAATTTCTTCATTTTCATTTGGATATTTCAGCTAAAAGAAAACATACTCATGATGCTATCTCCATCCACTAAGTGCACCTTCTACATGTTCACGTGTGCGCACACACATACACGCCCAGCCCCAAAGACAATTTAAACCCACAGGAAATTGTTCTCGTTTATTTTCATTTAATTGGATTGCTATTAAGTTTAGAGGTTGAAAAAATTCCAAAAAACTTGTGGTAACCCCAAAGTTTACTAAACACCTGGTTGTACTCCAAACCTGTTCCTCAGGCCCATACCAGAGTTCACAAAAATAGAAACCCCAAATTTTTTCTCCCAACTTCAATACTTTATTCAACGTCTCACTCCAAAGTTTCTCCTACCACCATGCATTTAATTTTCCAGAACCCTCCTCCTTTCCTCTAGAATCTTTCTGCCTAATAGAGTCCACGTTCCAACTTAACTGGCTATACCCTTACAAAGTCAGGGATGCCCAGCAGTCAAGGTCAGAGCACCCAATGCCAAAGCCAATCCTGCTCATATGGACTTTGTCTTTGGATCAATCTAACCACACCTAAATTATGAGCTGTCAAAGTCTGTTTCGTTACTCGAGAAGCTACTATTTTAAAGCAAATGTTTAAGTTGTTTCTTGATATAATAAAAACAAACTTCAAAATATTCAAGCCAACACATTCAACAATTCTAAATTAGCTTTTGACAAAGAATGAAAGGATTCATTTGCTGTATAACTTTAATAGCTCAATTCCACAGTCAAGATGTCAGCGATAGCATACAGTAGACAATGCATTATCTTCCCCATTATCTGACCACAGTGTAATCCTGACACACCAGGTTAATACAAATTGTTACTTCTAGTTGCATTTGTTTATTGCAAAAAAAAAAAAAAATGACGTGCAGTTATTTTAGGCTAATGTGAAACAGAATATCACCACTATATATCAGAATTCTCAGTAACATTTATTACAGATGATAAAAATGCATACCATCGTTCTTAATCATGTAGAATATATTTTAAAATCTTTATCTTCTACAAAACATGAACGTGAAAATTTTATAAACTCCAAGGTCACATTTTGCATTTTGCTATTAAGTATAGCCTACCTTGCTTTGTTTCATAAAGAATAGTTACAGTTCACGCCTCCACAAAATACTTTCAATGAAAAGTTACACAAGTCTTAAAATATTTGGATTTTTCCATATATATACTTATGATTTATACCATTTTAAAATACAAAATTATATTGCAAATCTATAATGGCTAGTCTACAATAAGCTGTAATTATATAATTACATTAATTGATAATGTTTTGGCATATTTGTATATATTTATTAGTTATACATTATTTCCTTTAAAGCTATACATGTTTATATAGACTGAAAGCCATCAGAATGTTTCTCAGCAGCGAGGAATTTTATTCCTTGGTAGTACCTATTTTCATACACTTAAAATTATGGAACAGAACTCAAACCAATCGGAATTTTGTCTAAGTTTTTACAAATCATAAAATTTTCTTTTTCTTATGTGCAAATGATCAACTATTCTAGTACAATAGCTGGATTTTTTTCAGTTGATGAAACCAACCAGTTATTGGAACTCTGTGAAGACAAAGGGTCCTGAGATTTGCAAACAGAAAATTCATGAGTAAGAAATGACTTGAGTTCTCTACCTTCAGATTCCCAGCAGCGGTAAGCACGGACTTCACAGCCCTCATGCCGTAGTCATAGTGATGTTGTGAGGACAATTGCTCTGAACACAAGCGGTAGGTAGCCACAATTTTTACTGACAGTGGCCGAGCCGTGACAAACCCACAAGAGTACAGGACTATTTCAGCAATCATGGCATAGTCAGGCACCATCATTGCTACTGTCCGAAAGAGAGCCTGCAGGAGTGCAGAAAAGGTATTTTTGAAAAGACTATTGTAAAGACAACCCTACCTTGCATCTCCTAACGTGTTATGACTGTATAGCTTTTCTGCAATAATGTTCAGTTACAATGTCTGAATTATATAGATAAAAAGACTTAATTTTAAAAACAGGTTTCTTATTATATAATAAATATCATTAACTTCTGTATAAATATTTTTTCTTAAATTATGCTTTAAGAACACTCACAAATGTTCATGATACTTTGATTTTGGGTGAATTATTAATTCACATGCTAAGTATCAGTTATGTTCTATTTTTCTTGGGAAACGACAGGTTATAGGGAAAATATATCCAAGTCTGCTGGGATGTCCAAAAGCTGGGATTTTCCTCTGGGCTGGTGAGAAAGTGCATGGTATTGGGAGACCAGGCTCCAAGTGAGGCTCTCTGGGAATCTAATTGTATGCTGTGAGCTAATCAGACAACTCCTAATCACAAGGCTATGTTAGGTAAATAAGGTATTTTGAGATATTTTTAACTTTTTTGAGTCTGCAGTCACCATGTCAGTCTTTCATCAAGCATAATGAAGAAATAAAAACCAGAAATAAGTCACAGATAATTATTATTAGAGATAAATCAATTTTCCAAATTGTAAAGATATTTTTTTCATGGTATTTTTAAATGTTGTGGGACAAATAAATGTCATGTCATGCTGACTAAATAGAAAACTAAACAGATTTTAAAGAATAAATAAGAAAATTTAAGTTTAGAATGTTAGTTTGTGTCAGGACCTACTTCAATAGCTCATACATTAAGCCAACACCCTTGCGTATGAAAGAGAAAAAACAACATTCTAGAAAAATGGCAATTTTTTAAAAGTAGGCCCCATGCCTAATATGGGACTTGAACTCACAACCCCAAGATTCAGAGTCACACTCTGTACAGACTGAGTCAGCCAGGTGCCCCTAGAAAAATGGTGATTTTATTCTGATAGTTTATAAATATCTTCTGGCAATTCATTGAATTACCTGAAGCACAAGGCAGATAGGAAATAAGACATCTTGCTTAAGTGATCTGTTATGACTGTTCCAGGTTGAGAACAAACAAAAGATTGGCATCGAGCAAGATCCTTGCAATGTGTTATGTTAATTACTAACTAGAGGCCTTAGTACTGCTATTTTATCCATAAAGTTACCATTAAAGAAAGAATAAAGTGTTAAATATATATAGCTTGAGCAAATAACTGGGAATAAAGAAGCTTGAGCAAGTGCTCTAAACCACTACATACTTGAGGAAAAGAGAATACAAGAGAATTACCATATAGATGGTACCTCTTTAAAAGGGTAGGTTCTCAACAACTATTTCTTTTCACAAATAAAAGAAAGAATGAATGAACCAATCAGTCAGTGGGTCCATGGCTAGGTTTGGGTGGTCCGGTCTTTCTACAATAGTATCAATAGCTATTAGTTTCGGGTGAACATCCAGGTCTGTGTGGTGTAGGCTACCCTCTAACCACATCAGATATTTCACAAATTCCTATTCACATACTCTCAGCCCTACTACCAATATGGCCGTGGAACACCATGGAACAGACAGACCAGTGGCCAAGAAAACAAAAAATAGAGCATGGTAAAGAAGTTTCAAGGGCCTCTCATGATGTCCCACCTACTAGGAATCCTCCACCGAAGATTCAATATCGATTTCTATTTATCACAGAGAAAAGTGTCCTGATCCAAATTAGAATATTCTAATTCAGTGGTTCTCAAACAGTTTGTGAGAAATACTGATACGATATGGTTTGATTTGGAATGTGTCAGAAATAATTTGTTAGTAATAGCAATAAAGGTAATTTAGTGCTCTTAAAAAAAATTTAAGTTCAATTCTGGCTTAACCAATCACATACTTTCTTGAATATAAAAGAAGAGTCTAGCTCCAGGTATCATACCAGGGTTTGAATAAATTCTGATACACGTAATCAACATGAGCATCATCCTTCTGGAAAGCTAGGCATCAGGTTATTGGCTTTGTGACATTAGAAGATCTAGAATATGCCCATTTTACCATGGCTTCTAACGTCTAACTATTCTGAAATGTCGATTGAATATTGGTTCTTCAGAATAGCTTTAATATTTAAAAAGAGCTTCTCTAATGTAGCGATGTGCTTAAGATATTGCTCCACTATGCAGATCTTATCTAGACGTACAGGATGTCGAAATGGGACTCTATCTGCATGATGACATAGATGTAGGGGGGATGGTAGATGCAGTTGGGTCCTAATTCCAAAGTTCTTGTAGATCAGGACAAGAACTTTGAAATTTTTTGTGTAGACAAAAACGACAACAACAAAACCCAATAGCTTTTTAAGTCTGGAAATTATAGGATTAGATTTCTTCTGAAGACACTGGTAGAATTATAATGGGGAATTTATTTTAGTGAATTTTACTGGAGAAGAGATTGGTGACAAGTGAGCTTTTGCAGTAAGACCCGCAGGGGAAGAATGAAGAGGGATGGAAGGAAGGTGTGGCAGTGGGACTAAGCAAGAGCAGCAAGAATTATAAGGCTTTTGTATAATAGGATCCCTGGTTTTGGTGACTGGCTGAATCACTGGGGGACGAAAAGGGAAGCCTCAAGGATGACTCTGAAGACATTCTCTGGACCTCAGTAAGTTTTTTTTGTTTTTTTGTTTTTTAAGGCAGATCTATTTCTTTCTTTTCAGACTAAGATATTTTTTTCAGAATTGTTAGGTATTTCCATATATGCTTGAAAACAGTTGTTCTGTAGCAGTTCTAACCAAGAAGACTGCACAGTAGGAAGAACAACAAAACTATCAGAATTTGAGAGCAGTTTTGGCCTGAAGTAGAAGGAAAATGCGTCACCCACAGAACCACAAGGTAGATATTTAGACACTGTTTCAACACGCACAGCACAGAGAACTGTGGCACAGTCTGCAGAGGGCATTAACAGACTGAGCTAATAATAGTCCCAGCTTTTTACGATTAGCTATTCACAGATTTTCGCCTTTACAGATACTATGTATTCAGATTGATCCTACTGAAGGAAAGAAAAACATGGGCGAACAAAAGAACTGCTACAAAAAGAGCTCTCCAAACATAAATCACAATGAAAAGTTGCAAAATGCTTCTTAGATAAAAGAGGATTTACCAGTTTTTATTTTTTAATCATACCTTCCTTCACTAAGGGAAAGTATTAAAACATCTCATCTAGTATATAAAAGTGCATGGAATGGAAATACCAAAATACTTCGTAGCAATTAGTTGAATCAAAAGTCTCTTTCAGTGGAAAAGAAAAATTCCTCAACTAGTCTAAGAAGCGGTCGGTCTCAGTATGTGAATAGCAGAAAGGAATGTAGGGCGTAGAGTCAGAAGACTTGGTTTTGTATCTGCAATTACCACTGCATTATTCAACATTGTTCTTTCTGCTCTAGCCATAAATGCAATTTATCAGAAAAGGATATAAAATGCCTAAGATATGAGGAAATGTCCTATTTCTCTCATAACCAAGTTTTTGTTTTTTTAAGCCTATTCAATTAGCAAAGCGTTCTGCTCTTTTAACCAGGAAAAAAAAATTAGTGTTGGTATAAATGACAATTGAGAATTGATGTGGGCTGTGAATTATTTCAACCTCAGTTGGGAGGAAATTTGCAACACAGCTCTTGGTCCTATGACCATACTTAAAGAAATATTTTTAAATAGACAAAAGCCTTAAGGAAAAACTGCCCATTGCAATATGATTTATAACGAAGGAAAACTAAAAGCAACCTAAGTGTCCAACAGTAACATGCAGTTCAGTAAATTTATTTACAGTTTGAATTATGTTTATAAAGAAAGAAAAATGCTCATGTTATAGTATTAAACTGAAAAAAACAACCCAGCATACACAACGGCCAGGTTCTACCATTTAAAATTTGACTTTTAAAAGATATTTTAAATTGCAGGATACAATATAGTAAGCAAAGAATGGTTATCTTTTTTAGTATTTCCTATATTTTCTAATTTTCTATAATTATCAGTTTTTAAATGTCAGTTTGGAAGTTGCATCCGGTTTGCGCATTCATTTTCTGAAGGAACTCAAAGCTTTTTAAATTATTTTCTAAAACAGTTTTCTAAAATACAATGTCCAAAAAACAAATATTTTCCATAAAATTCAAGGAGAGCATGTTCTTTCTTTTTCCATATTAACCTAGTAAACTACGGAAATGAAATAGATGATCGAATTGCCCCTTCTGTACCTTCAGATTATCTGGCAGTTCCGAGCGCCCGGCATATCCAGGGTTCATAGTTATAAACACAGCACATGTGGGGTCAAGTTTTAACTCGGTTCCTTCAAACACTAGTGTATCAACACCCGCATTAATACCTGTGGGTCATCAAGCATGAAATGACTTAGCAATTTCACATTTAAATGCAACTTGTGCCATCCATTCTCTCCCATATTTCTACTGTTTTGACATAATGCAAAGACAAACCAGTCCATTACCTCTTTGGATAGTAAGAATTTGTTGAGCAACCACAGACAGTACTTCCAAATCAATTCTGTTAAACTCATCAAAGCAAGCCCAGGCTCCACAAGATAACAGTCCCTGGGAGAAAAGAGTAATGAAAATTTTCAATTTTATCTGATTAAATATTGCATTGAAATGCTGCATTTTCACCTGATATTTTCAAGGATTTAATATCCTATCAAGGAAATTGCTTATCCACCTTTATTTTTAAAGACAGCATATTATTTTTTATTAGAAATTCATTATTCTACACGAATAAGGAGCTTGATCAATTGGAAAATTGTCCATTTGATCGATAGCTTTTTACTTTCTGTGTATCTTTTGGCATTTAGATGTATACCTGTAATCTCAAAGACTTTCTTACTTTTTTATGTATGAGTTGATTTTGCTTGCTTTTTCTATATGAACTCCATAGACTAGATGGCAATAATTCTCTAAATAAGATGACTTCTGTCACTAATGAGACTACTTTGTGGTCTGAGCACCTTAACAGCCAACTTACATAGTTTGAGGTGCTAGTTTGCACTTCTAACCCACAGCAACCTCACAAATACGTGCTGTTTGGGCATCAGAGAAAAGTGGACCACCAAGCTTGAGTAGCTCAGTCCAAATTCAAATTTACTTAAAAAAAAAAAATCAAGTTGACATTTATTGAATGCATATTCTGTAGAGTGTGTGTGTGTGTGTTTCATGAGTAGCAGGTATGTTTCAGGCATGATGCATGTATCTTTTATGCAAAGAAACAAAGACTATGTCATACAAGATGTTAAGTAATTAGTACAAGGCCACAGAGCTAATAGTGGCTGACTTTGAATTTGTACACAGTTCCATCTACTGAACCACACTGGATTAAATGTGAACTCTGTCCATTTCCAAGAATAGTACAATTTCATTAGAGAAGACTATGACTTTGATCTCTACATATAATAAGAGGATTAGAAACCACAGAGAACAAAAAATACTTATGAAGTCACATATTCAATAGTTATAAGGATTGTGAGGTCCTTAATAGTAAGGCCCTTGTCTTTTTTATTCTGTACCTCTATTATTCAGCATGATCCTAACACAAAATATCTATATAACCAATAAATACTTATCAGTAAACAACTTTAATACCAAAAGTATGTGAATCTGTATCAAGGAATTAAGGATATCATTATATATATTCAAAAATTGAGTAGTACATACCAGATTTTTCTTAAAATGTTTAGGAATATAATGGCTACTCAAATTAAACTTCACAGAGCCTCTTTTACACTTACTATCGCTTTCTTAAAAAATCATTACAAGGTTGTATGTCATTACAGAGTATGATTAAAATGGTAATTGGTCATTCAAATGTTTTCTTGATGTTATTTATTATAATTTTGACTTTAAAAAATCTTATCCTATTTGTTTCAGCATCACAAATGTAGAGACTTCTTATAAAATGACCTTGCCATATATCAACCAGGAACAGTCTACTGTCTAAGGTAGGATTAGAATATTCTTTTCTGTTAGTTTGGTTTTCTTTTTAAAGGTTAACTTCTCTAAAGAAATTTTGGAAAAATAATTACAGAATCCTTACAGAAAAAAAGACATAAACAAATAAACAGAACCTATCATCCCAAATGGATAATTCTGTGTTCGACTGTTCCAGCTAACATTTTAAAGAATAACAGCCTGTAGCAACAAAGTGCTAAAATGACCAGACGTTCATAGGTTTATAGACAGGAATGTTACATTTTTAATTCCCCCTTTTGCAATCTCGCAGACTCCTAAGAGTGGGACTCTGACTCAGTATAAGAAAAAAACAAAGATTTTAAGTTCGCAAGAAAAGATGAACTAGAGTGTATCTATGAAAGTAAATTACTGAATCATAACTGGTTAATAACAAGAGCTCCAGGTTAAAGACTCTAGATTCCCCACAGTCTTTACATGATGTAGTGGTTCTCAAATTTTTAGCTGCCCCAGTATACTGAAGGCACAGCCCTCATTCCTCTCAGTCATCCTGCCTCATTACAGCAGGGACTGGAGACACAGGTAGAGCTCCTCAAGCAAGCTTTTAAAATAACCCTACTTCTCTGGAGAATGGAGAAAGTGCTTTAATTTTGCTTAAACTACAGTAAGTCTTTTACTTGCATTAAATTACGTTTCATTATGAATAACCTTCCTCTCTGAGCAGTTATTTTGTAAAGAAATGAGTCAATTCAAACCTTAAAGAATTTTCCTAAAGCCAGATAATCCAACCCATCAGAGCAATTGAAAACAACACATTGTTTGGCCACTGCTTTTGCTAAATCTTTGGTAGTTTCAGTCTTTCCAGTGCCAGCTGGCCCTTCAGGTGCACCTCCAAGGTGCAGGTGAAGGGCTCCAAACAAGGTTCTGAAATAGAAGAAATAAGCAATATTTGTAGAATAATGTCATTTTTAATACATATTATGAAAAGAGGAAAGTTTAAACCGAGAGACAAATTTTCCACTTCCTCTTCAGTAATTTCTTCCTTCCCAAGAACCTCCGAAAATCTGACTGTGCATTACTTTATCTATTATTATACTTCACTTCTGAAGAGCTGATTACGTATGACAGAATCAGAACAAACACACTTGAAATTCAATGCTGACTCTGGTCAATATGGAGAACGCAGCTGATGCCAAACCACCCAACCCCCCATAACCGCGAGCATTCGGAAATGCTACATAAAAACACCAAATAGTGACTTTTGAAATACAGAGCCATTTTGAAAGAGTGAAAAGGAAGTCACCAATGAAGAGGGAATGCAAAGCTGTCAGTAATTAGGTGCTAAAGCTATAGAAGTGCATATTGTTTTGGGATCTGCATACAAACACAAGTGTATTTGCAACCACATAGAAACAGATTTTTTTTTTTTTTTTCAGATTTATTTGAGAGAGAGATCTAGCAAGGGGAGGCAGAGAGCAGAGGGAGACAGAAAGTCTTAAGCAGACTCCATGCTGAGCTTGGAGCCTGATGCAAGGCTCAATCTCATGACCCCGCGATGGTGACCTGAACCAAACCCAAGAGTTGGATGCTTAACCAACTGCACCACAAAAGTGCCCCGAAGCAGAAAAATTCTCATACCGAGTAAGGTGAAGAGCTGGAGTGAATTCACCTATACAAACCGAGAAGCCTTGAAAAGCCGACATCTCTAAATGGAAACTAAAATTACTCTAGCAACCTACTTGAGAAAGACAAAGAAAGATTAACTACAGAGGGGATAGGAAGCTTACCCTTCATTGCAGCACCCAGTGGAAAGCCTTCATGAGGGTAGGGTCCAAGTTTCCATTATCCATGGTCACATGAACCCAAACCGAGAAATTAACACTGAAACCCTAAGATCCCTTTTAAGAGATAAATGTGAAACTGCTCCACATGGGCCACCTCCACAGCTGAGAAAATGTAAGACTGCATGGGGAAACAACCCCTACTAAAATGAGCTCATAATTAAAACCAGAGAGAGAGAGAGAGATCAAAGTTAAGAGTCAGACTTGCAGCGGCAGATGGACAAAAGTGCAGGGGAATTACTATATACACGGTACTCTTTGGTATCCTGGTGGTTTTTTAAATGAGATTCTAAATAAAAAGCAATAGACAGGGACACCTGGGTGGTACAGTTGGTTAAGCCTCCGACTCTTGATTTCAGCTCAGCTGTGATCTCAGGGTTGTGAGATCAAGCCCCACGTCAGGCTCTGCACTTAGTGCAGAACGTGCTTGAGTTTCTCTCTGTCCCTCAGTCCCTACCCCCCAAGTCTCTCCTTCTCTAAAATAAATAAATAAATCTTTAAAAAAGAAAGACATAAGAAAATTCTGAGAAAAAGTCAATTTCATAAAAGAGAAAACTTGAAATCTAGCAGTGAAAAATATAGTTATTGGACTTTTTAAAAAGTTACCAGATTAAATGGCAGAGTAAACACGAAGAAACAGAATTATGCACTACAAGAAAAATATGAGGTAATTACGCAGGAAGATACCAAGATGGAACATAAGAAAAGTTGAGAGACAAAGAAAAAAGAGGAAGAGAATGGGAAAAGGACAAAATTTAAAAAGCAATGGCTGTGGGGCATTGGCATGCGGCTCTATAGGTTAAGCATCTGACTCTTGGTTTCAACTTGGGTCATGATCTCAGGATCTTGATGCTGGACATAGAGCCTGCTTAAGATTCTCTCTCTCTCTCTCTCTCTCTCTCTCTCTCTCTCGGGGGTGCCTGGGTGGCACAGCGGTTAAGCGTCTGCCTTCAGCTCAGGGCGTGATCCCAGCATTATGGGATCGAGCCCCACATCAGGCTCCTCCGCTATAAGCCTGCTTCTTCCTCTCCCACTGCCCCTGCTTGTGTTCCCTCTCTCGCTGGCTGTCTCTCTCTCTGTCAAATAAATAAATAAAATCTTTAAAAAAAAAAAAAAAGATTCTCTCTCTCAGGTCCGGCAGCGGCTGCCTGTGTGCCGGCCGCAGAGCAGAGCCACTGAAGGCAGGGGAGGAGTGAGGCAGGCACCGGCTGGCGGGGTCAGAGAGTAGGCAGAGCTGCGCGGCCTGGCCGAAAGGCGGCACAGCCCAGCTGGGGGTGGGGGTGGGGTGCGGTCCGGAGCCGCTCAGAGCCGGGGCGGCCTAGCCCAAGCGGCGCATCCCCGGGCTGGCGTGAGCAGCTGCCCGGCCTCCCCGCACCCCCGGCCGGCCGGGGCCCACGCGGCGGGTGTCCCTGCTGTGAGAAGCCCCGCCCGGCCGTGCTCCGCGCCTTCCCTTCCCTCCCTTCCTCCAAGCTTCTCGGTTCCCTTCCCTGAGATACCGGCGCCATGTCCAGCGCTCGGACCCCCCTACCCACACTGAACGAGAGGGACACGGAGCAGGATGGATTGTTGGCTTTAAAAAGGGAGATTAGAAGATTTGCAGTCTCTGTTTACTGAAATGAATACATCAACGAGCGAATGGGAGGAATCTGAAGAATCTAGGCAAAACTGTAAATAAGAAACGAAGAGTTATTAAAAGAGATGTTTTAAGGAAAACTATCTTCTCCTCAGCTTTATAGATGTTAACAGTGTACTTTATCGTGTCTGAGGCAACGGAACACATTTGTGTAGTGTTATAGCGCCAGTTAAGTTGCAACATCACGTCAAGACCAATCATTCAGAACTTAAAAAGGAATTGAATATTTTAAGTGTACACACCGTGAGGTCTTTAAAAGCCTGAATTTGTTCCAGTTTTCTAGCCTAGAAATGAAAAAGTCACTGAATCTTACAGGATAAGTTACGACATTGCTTTGGCTGGAAAAGCCCACCCAATAGCCAAGAGACTAACAAAGTCTTGAGCAGCAGACATTGCCGAATGCCCACTGGATGAAAAGTCAGTAAAATCCAAGGCAGGGCCACTTCGTGTGTTACCATGACTCGTCGAATTAAAGATCTAGCTACAAATATGATGACGGAGTTCATATCTTGTTTGTGGACTCGTGCTTTTGCCTTACAAATGAGCAGATTTACAGACGTGGCTCAACCTGTGTCCGCACCAACTACACCTCCAAGAATTTTCTTTTATGTGAATGCTTAGCAGTGAACACAAGTAGTGATAAATATCCAAGGGGTGAATAACTCTTTTGACTCTCATGGCTCATCCTAGAACAACTTCATTTCCATTTGCATGATTGGTGCAGAAGCAATGGCAGAGAAAATTGCTGGCGTCATAACATGAATCAAGGCAGTGAGTGGCACCAGACTCCACTAGTGGTGGTAGTCGTGACTTCTTTCCTGCTCTTTGCTTGTGGTTTAAAAAAAAAAAAGCCATTTCACTTAAGAATGTCTTGGATGAAGCACTAAAAATTATTAATTTTTATTAAATCTCAACTCTCTAATAAAAGTCTCTTTAATATTCTGAGTGATGAAATGCCAAGTATCCGTGGAGCCTTGCTGCTGGATACCGTAGTACAATGACTGTCTTAAGAAAATGCACTAGTGTGTTAGAGCTGACCCAGATGCATGGATCATCGTTTTTACTTGAAAAAACAACTGACGATTAAACTGTAGTTATTCATACCTGAGTGTTTAGTGGACATTTTCTTGAAATTGAACAAAGTGAGTCTGTCACCATTGCCAGTGATAAAATTCAAGCTTTCAGGTGAAAATGAGAATTTTTAAATTTCAAAAACTTGTACTTGTCAAAGACTTTTTAGATGAGATCAGTGGTAAAATTAATGGAATGTGATTTTTTTGATATTGTATGAAATGTCAGTATTTGGAAATTCTGTATAATTCAACGAAGGAATATTTCCCCGATTGCCAGTAGGTAAAAGAGCCACTCAAAAAGTGCAAGATAACCAATGGATTTTAACATAAAAGTACACAAAAAATTCATTGATAAAATCTCAGATAGTACGTTGCAACTAGCTTTTAAAAACTACTACTTTTGAGCTTTGGCCTGGTGTCAAAGAAGAAAAATTCTCAGTATCTGAAAGTCTATTACACTCCATTTTCCAACTACAGGTCTGTATGAAGATTTTCTTTGTATCTTACAACCAGAGCAACAGATTGAAGCACATCGAATGCAGAAGCAGATATAAGAAGTCGGCTCTCGTCCATTAAGCCAGACACTAAAGAGATGTACAGCAATGTAAAACAATGCAATTTTTGCCATGAATTTCATTTTGTTTTAGAAAGTACAGTTTTTTTCACACAAAAATATAGGTTTTCCATATAAACATGTAATGGGTTTATTATTTTGAATGAATAAAAATATTAAAAAAAAGATTCTCTCTCTCCATCACCCTCTGCCCCTCCCCTCCTTTCCCTTCCCCCAACAAACAAACAAACAAACAACTAAATAAATAATGACTGAGAATTTGCCAGAATTAAAGAAAGATATGAACTGAAAACTCTCAAAGGGGATAAAAACTCACCCACATAGAGTAGCATTACAGTGAACATCAACAATAAAATCTTAAAAACCATGATAGAAAAAAAGTACCTACAAAGGAAACATAATAACTCAGCAGTGGCAATGAATGCTGGGAGAATAATATCTTTGGAGAGCTGAGGGGAAATTATGGTTCACTTACTGTTGTATACCCAGCTATCCTATCATTTAATAATTAAATGAAGACCAAATTTTGTTTAAAAAGGCATTTTTAGACAAAGACTGCTGGAGCTCACTACTTGTAGAACCTCACTGAAACAATTACTAAAGGATGTTACCTAGTAAGAAGAAAACTGAAACCAGAAAGAAGGCAAAGGAAGAAGCAATGGTGAGTTAAGACAATGATAAAATTTTTGGTAAATGTATATATATATATATATATTATATATACATCTAATATATTTATATATTATATATATTATATATAATATATATATTAGATGTAAATTAGATGTAAATATATATATATATATTAGATGTAAAAAAAAAAACATGTAACAGAATATAAATAGAGCAATCTATGCCAGATCATCGTATCTTACAAATAGTAAAATTGGTCACCTAGCACCAGGGCACATAGAAATTGGCTGGGGAAGCTTGTAAAGGAGAGGTCGAGAGTAAAGATTTTTGGAAAGAGCTCTTAGTGTGTTATTTCCCATCCCTCTCTAGAGAAGAAAGCACTTGCCCCACTCCCAAGCTACCTGAGGGGCTTTAGAGAACTATTCAGAAAGCTTGGCACACTGTCTG
Organism: Ursus arctos; assembly: GCF_023065955.2. NCBI lineage: Eukaryota > Metazoa > Chordata > Mammalia > Carnivora > Ursidae > Ursus > Ursus arctos. The sequence goes on from NW_026622763.1 coordinate 71,691,867, forward strand.
ACTCCTGGGGTTTTCGTAACACAGGAATTGGGAATTCAATCACAGCTTAAAGTACTTAAAGTCAAGAGAATGCCCGTAGCCATTCCTGATGGAATGGAAAACAGTGACAGTGAGAGAGAGGTACTCATACTACTGGCAAAATAAATGTATGTTTATCATCTGACCAGATCTAGATCCCACCGGAAGGAGCTAGAGCTGAGTCACGTCGAGTGTGACTCTGTGCCTGAGCATCAGAGAAGACACCAAGGTGAGCATCCATGTGTGGGTGACCTCAGACAGAGGCTGAAGCAAAAGTCACCAACAGCCAGCCAGAGAAGGCATTTTCCACAGGTGACTGGGGGTGGGGGGGCTGGGGAGGGTTTCCAAAGAACCCACATAAATATCCCATGGGAGATCTGGCACATCTAGGCTTGTGTCCTCATTGAGGACACTAAACAGCCAAGAGATAGTTGCCACACAAGGCACTTGTCACATGTGAACCCACCTCTCCCTTTCCTTCTCCCCTCTTCCATTAACCCCCAAGGCTGGAGGAGCCACAGGTGAGCTATGGAGGGATGAATGCAAAGGACAGGGATAATATTGACAAAAAATTGACCACATTTGCCTCCCCAAATGCAGGCCTTGAGTTGTGTGAAGCTCGAGCTGGGAGAGAAGGGGAGTTTTAAATTGGATGAAAGATGTTGGCTTTGATACTAGACCTAATTCGACTTTTAATATCTGAAAAAAATAACACTTTAATTTAGTTTTTGACAATAATTTGGAATGTGGGAGATGGAAACTAGGAATAAAGTTGTTAAAGCCCTTTTATTATTCAGAAGCATGATGGAAAAACATTTCAATGTAAATACCTACGAGTTATCTAATGGAGATATCCAGCAAGCATGCAGCACAAGTTTATAGGAGAGACCTTGGCTGGAGATACAGATTTGTGGATCTTCGGAATGTAGGCTATTAAAGCCTGAAAGTGGATGAGAACATTTGGGAAACCATGAAGCATGAGACAAAGTGCCACATGAAAACAGAAATCTAGAAAATTCTGTGTTTCAGGGGAAGCAGCAGGTTGCCCCAAAGGATCCAAAACAAAGAAGAAGTTTCCAGAAGAAAGAAGAAATGAACAATGTAAACAACAACAGTAATATAAGGCAATACTTAGCTCCAGAGCTAAGAGGAGAAAGCCAGCAGAGAAAGAGAAATCGAAGGTCAAGTTGAGAAAAGTATTGAGTATAGGAAAAGATAACGTAGGATACATTTACCAAGTGGAAGATAATCTGTTTCTTTTAAAGATTTGGTGGTCTAGGGGTGAGCAAAATTTATTTCCAATAGACCCTTAAATTAGCGAGTTTACCTGTAACATCGATCTGTGAGTGGAGTAATAACCAGCCGAGGGGAATTACCCAGATACTCATATCCGTATCGTAAGCCAGCATTGATCATCTTTGTTTCTAAATTATTCTCCTAGGATAAATCAGAGAAAATGAAGCTAACTTAACAAAATTTTAAATAATATGAAATCTCAAACTCCTTAATAAATAATTGTCAAGTTATAAACAACATCTTTAAAATTCACTTTTCAGGGATGCCTGGGTGGTTCATCAGTTAAGCATCTGCCTTCGGTTCAGATCATGATCCCAAGGTCCTAGGAAATAGCCCAGGGTAGGGCTCCCTGCTCAGTGGGGAGTCTGCTTCTCTCTCTCCCTCTGCCCCCCCCCTCAGTCTCTCACTCTCTCTCAAATGAATTAAAAAAATCCTTTAAAAAATTCCACTTTTCAGACATCGTTAAATTCAGTAGAAGAATTCAATATCTAATTTCCCTGGGTAAGTCTGAAGTCACTGGCTTCAATTTTTTCCATAGGTATCTGTAGAAAATATATTTGTTCCCTATCTCTCCTATATTTTTTTTTTGCTTGCTAACGCTTTTTTTATTAAGTTATAATTGACATATAATATTAGTTTCAAGTATAAACAAAATTTGTGTATATTATAAAATATTTGTGTATATTATAAAATAATCACAGTAAGTCTAGTTAAGATCTATTATCATATATAAGTACAGTTTTCTTATAATGAGAATTTTAAGATTTACTCTTAGCAACTTTAAAAATGCAATATGTTATTATTAACTATAGTCAAGAGACAGTGTATTAAATCCCCATGACTTATTTATAACTAGAAGTTTGCACTTTTTGACTTCCTTCACTCATTTCTCCTGCCTTTCCACTCTCAGCCTTTGGCAACCCCCAATCTGTTCTCTGTATCTATGAGCTTGGTTTGTTTTAGATTGCATGTATAAGTGAGATCACATTTTATTTGTCTTTGTCTGACTTATTCCACTTAGTGTAATGCCCTCAAGGTCAATCCATATTGTTGCAAATAGCAAGATTTCATTTTTAATGGCTGAATAATATTCCATTTACATATATATCACATCTTCTTTATTCATTCACCTGTCAATGGACATACAGGTTGTTGCTATACCCTAGTTAATGTAACTAATGCTGCAATAAACATGGGGGTGCATATACCTTTTCGAGTGTTTTTGTTTTCTTCAGATAATACCCAGAAGTGGAATTTTTGGATATGATAGTTCTATTTTTTTATTTTTTGAGGAGACTGCATCCTGTTTTCCATAGTGGCTGCACCAATTTACATTCCTACGAACAGTGCACAATGGTTCCCTTTTTCCCACACCCTTACCAGTGTTTGCTATCTTTTGTCTTTTGATAATGGCCATTCTAATAGGTGTGAGAGGATCTCTCATTGTGGTTTTGATTTGTATTTCCCTGATGATGAGTGATGTTGACCATCTTTTCATGAACCTGTTACGTTAGCCAGCTGTGTGCCTTCTTTGCAATAATGTCTATTCAGATCCTTTGACCATTTTCAAACAGGTAGTTTGTGTTTTTGCTATTGAGTTGTAGGAGTTCTTTATATATTTTAGAGGTTAACCCCTTATCAGATATGACTTGCAAGTATTCTCTTTCACTCAGAAAGTTGCCTTTTTAATTTGTTGATGGTTTCCTTTGCTGTGTAGCACTTTTTAGTTTAATGTAGTCCCTACTTGTTTATTTTTGCTTTTGTTGCCAAAAAAAAAAAAAAAAAAAAAATCATTGCCAAGACGGAGTTAAGGAGCTTACCATCTATGTTTTCTTCTAGGAGTTTTATGGTTTCAGGTCTTATGTTCCTGTCTTTAATCCATTTTGAGTTAATTGTTGTGTATGGTGAAAGACAGTGGTCCAGTTTCAGTATTTCCTATGTGGCTGTTCAGTTTTCCCAACACTATTTATTGAAGAAACTTTTCTTTCTCCATTGCATATTCTTGGCTCCTTTGTCTTAAATTATTTGGCATATACGCCTGGGTGTACTTCTGTGCTCTCTGTTCTGTTCCATTGATCCACGTGTCTGTTTTTACGCCAATACCATTCTGTTTTGATTACTCTAGCTTTGTAATATAATCTGAAATCAGGGAGCGTGATGCCCTCAGCTTTGTTCTTTTTTAACACTGCTTTGGCTATCTGGTGTCTTTTACATACAAATGTTAGGCTGCATACAAATTTTAGCACTGTTTATTTCTGTGAAAAATACCATTGGAATTTTGACAGGGGTTGCATTGAATCTGTAGATTGTTTTGGGTAGTAGGAACTTTTTAACAACATTAATTTTCTAATCCACAAGAACAAAGTATCTTGTGTCTTCTTCGATTTCCTTCACCAATGTGTTAGAGTTTTTAGTGTGCACGTCTTTCACCACCTTGGTTAAATTTGTTTTTAGGTATTTTATTCTTTTTAAGTGGGATTGTTTTTTTAAAATTTCTCTGATAGCTCATTATTCTCTTATAGTTAATTGTTTGATTCATTTTCACCACAGAGTATTATATTATTGCCATTTTACAGATAAGAAAACGGATGCTTATAGACAGTAGGTAACTTGCCCAGGTCATACATCTGGTAAGGTGAGGGTCTAGCATTTGAAATGATTCCACAGTGAGCTCCCATCCACTACCACTCCTGTGGTTTTCCAGGGGTCTGGTTGTTACCTTTTCTCCTCCCACTCCATACTTTTAGGCCTTTCACAGAAGTGAATCTGCTAAGAATTTTTGAGTCCATATCTCCCAACATCCTCAGCAACTTCTTCCCACTCTCAACTGCCCCACCTTGTCCACTGTACTAACTATTCTACTCCTCCTGCCTTCCCGGTTGTGACTGCCATCACCACCCACCCAGATCATGTTTCCGATTCCTTCAAATGATCAAGAGGAAACTTTCATGATCAAATCACAATAAAGTCTGATTCTTTTTTTTTTTTTTTAACATTCTTTAGATGTATCAAAAATTGAAAAACACAATTTTAAGCTGCCTAGTTAGGACATTTTACAGATTCAGCAAGCATAAGGACTCATTTAAAATGAGTAATTTTTTTATAATGACTCAATTTGTGTCTCTATATGTATATGTATTTATACATAACTATACATTTGAGTATGGGTTTGGATATAGATGAAGACACAGTTTTTTGTACAGATTATATACAGTCTTTGGCTGCCTTTATCTTCAGTCTGGAGAGTGCTTGTTTGATAGTAATCCATCAGCAAAAAATCCTATATTACTGATACTATTTCCCATGAGAGCAAGCAAGCACAAATTAAAAAGCTATGAGATGAAATTGCCATGTAATAACATTCAGTGATATCACTTACTTGCCAGTAGTACCTAAGCTGACTTAACCACTCGAAGTCAGAGTCATCACTAACTTTTTTTTTCACAAGTGATGTGAGGACATCTCTAGCATGGACATCCAGCACCACGAGGGCTCCCAGAGTAACACGATTCTGCTTGGACAATTTGCCACGGACCAAAGTCACAATATCATCAATTTGCATGTTACATTTTTCTAAGTATTGCTCAAGAGCCTGAAAGAAAATAAGATATGATTAATGCGATCAGAATTTTTTTTTAAGATTTTATTTATTTATTGGGCAGAGAGAGAGACAGCGAGAGAGGGAACACCAGCAGGGGAGAGGGAGAGGGAGAAGCAGGCTTCCTGCTAAGCAGGGAGCCCAATGCGGGGCTCGATCCCAGGACCCTGGGATCATGACCTGAGCCGAAGGCAGACACTTAACGACTGAGCCACCCAGACACCCTGATCAGAATTTTCTGAACAAAAACATTTTGAGCTAGTCTAAATACATAGTGTTTCTGTACATTTTCCGCCACCTGACATAATTTAAAAATAATCGGTTTTTCTTACTAGAAAAGTATTAGGTGAACAAGGCCAAGCTGGCCAGATGCAGTGGACACACGTGGTTTGTGTCTACTCATCATCCCTTCCACATCCCTATTTCCATTCCTTCTGTCTGCTCTGTGGTTCTGGTGAGCAGTCCATCACCTTGCCCCACCTCCATGGCAACAAGGGGTGGGAGGAGGTGTGACCCAACCAGAGCCAATCATAGTTCTTCCCAGAAACCACTATACAGGCAGAGGGGGAAAAGCGCTTCTCACTAGGTTTGGCGGACTCTTGAGTATCTGGGTCTGAGGCCACGGCAAGCCTTCATCCCCACTGCGGAACAAAGCCCACCAGAGCCTAGTGGAGCGGAAAGACATTAGAAGAGAAGCTGCAGCAGCACCAATGCCCTGAGACCCTGGATTCCAGCTGCCTTACATTTCAGGACTGCTGTGTAAACTTACTGGGCAGGATACGTGCCACGGAAAGATCTTAATAAACAAAACACCTAAAATTTTAGTTTATGGTGAGCAATGCCAGTTCTGAGAACAAGTCTTGCTTTGGGATCTGTTTTGGGTGGGGTAAATCTAATTAGTAAGTCAAAAAAGAGAAGAGGGTTTATGATGAAAATCAAGTTAGAATCAATGAACACTGCTATGCTTAAGGGAAGGGTCAGTATGCCCCAGCAGGCTGCTGTGGTTGCGTTCTCCACTCTAATAATATTTAATAAGCATTGAGCACCAAGGAGTGCACCGCATTCCTTCAGGACCAGTAACAGGTAGTGAGGTAACTACAGTGAGTGTTTCCAAGAATGAGAAAAAGTTTAAAGGATGGGGCTGGAGACTGCAAACTGTTTCTCTAAGGGGCACTTCTCTTAGTCATGGAATGATTTTATCTTTATTTTTAAGGAGGTAATTTTTTCAAAGGTTTGGTGCTTGAACACTGCTGTCTTCATATTATTTACATGATCGATTCCTATTAATTCTCTTCGTAAGCAGTGAAAGACAAACTTCTGTCCCACCCATGTTTCAATAGATACAAGTGTTTAAATTCTTGGAGCCAATTAGTGAATTTAAGTATGTTGAGCATATAAATTAGTAAGAACCAATTTGATCCTAAGAACATAAGCCACACCAGTGGGCACATCTTAGTTTTCTCATCAGTAAAAGTGAGGATCATGTGAACCTTACCAGCTCTCAGACTGTAGAGTTCAACACAAAACATAAAATAAAAACGTAATATTTAGACCTGACAGTACAAATTATATGTTTGTAAGAATTTATTACTACCCACAGTAGCAGAATGTATTTTCCTATACTAGGAAAACAGATTTAGAACTAAAATTTAACTTCAAACTGTGATAAACTGAGATCTTTAGGAACAATACTATATGAATCAATAAGAATTCAGATTAGAGGAAAAAAATCATATTGATAGCATTTTTGTTACATTTTCTTCCTTGTAAACCGTTCCGTACAGTGACCTAACGAAGCTAAAGGTAACTACTATTATATTCTGCCAAAATAAACCCTATCTGAAATCAAATATTTTTATCATACCTAGATCCTTCTACATATGATACAATGACTCAAAATCACATCAATATTTGCAATATCCTGAGATCTGTGATAGCTGTGATTCTTTCATTCATTGTACAGTCCCTGTAATGCCTCACGCAGACTAGTTCCACAATCACCATTCGCTGAATAAATAAATTGAACAGGTCCTCTGGGAATGTGACAGCTTAACATATAGGGCTTTTGTAACGTCAAGCTCCGGACAACTTGGGATGTTTGCAGAGAATGCAAGTATCCAGTCTTCTAAGAGGCTGCCACAAGTCTCCAGCTGCTCTACCAAAGTCATCAGTTTCAAATGTGAACCACACGTTAATTAGGGGAAAAAATGATCAACACATACAATACTAAAACATATGCTAGCCTCCCATGATAAAACTACATGTTAAATCTTTAAAACACCATCAGTGCTATAGAATACTAAAACATGTGCTAGCCTCTCATGATGCTGCTACAGAACTTGAATGGACTAAACACAGATGAAAGAAACAGGCACAAGGTGCACAGATAGGTGATCAAGGGCATAATGAAACAGGGTAGTTGCAAGCAGATGAATAAGAATTAAATTTTAAGGACACATACAAAGCTTAATTTCATATCGCGAAACTTAGGTATGAAAGCACCATAAAATGCAATGGAAGAGGGCAGCCTGGCAAGCAACAATAACAGAGGTGTAACTTGCTAAGTCTTGCTAAACTACGGTTTTAGAGGACCTTGAGTCTATGACGCTGAATCACCCTCAAGCAGCATGGGTTCTCATTTTGCCTTTCTCTGTGAATGGCTCCATACCTGCATCATATAACATGAGCAGGAAAAAAATTACTGAATAGACTGATAAATGAGTCAATAAATAACTCAATCTCAGTATCAGTGGATACTGCTATAAACAAAATAAAACCCCTCTTTGTATCTGTACACAATATGGTAAGGATTACAGGCAGATAGTTTTGAGCAGAGGACACATTGACATGGGAGTGACCTAAATTGCATGTCGCTCGAGATTCAAATTATGTTTGAGAGGTAACTGGAAGCATGAAAAAGCTGTAGTTTACATTTAATGCTATATATCAACTCCTACCTTTTGCAGCTTGCTTGGAGTGAGACCAAAGAAGAATATGAACTTGACAGAAGAGGAGAGGTTTGATAAACACATTTAAACTGAAGAAATTCAGAAGATGCTTACAAATTTGTCTAATCTGCTCAGATTTGCTTCTTTGTTCCCTGCAGACTATGTCCCCACAGTGGCGAGTGATAAAGTTAGTATTGTGGTTTGGGGAGCTGACCAGGAAGCAAGGCGGGAGACCCAGGAGGCTACGTGTTGCCCCAGTAGCCTACATTGGTGATGGAGGAACCCTTCTGTGTGGGGAGGTTGATGAGTGGTAGCTTTAAAGTAAAGAGAGAAAATGAATTCTCTAGACCCACTGAACAAAAACAAAAATGCGTATGGGGCTAGAAGCCAAGAGCCCAGAAGTAACTCCAAGAGCTTACTGCTGTGAGGGAAACCCTTATTCTCCAGTGCCCTGTGTTCCATGAAGACAGATATTTTTCTGGGAAAATCCTGACTTTCTGCTCTATGCCCTCATCCCTTTCCACAGGAAAGAAATAAATGACCTGTTGGTAAGTTTGACAGAACTAAGCATGCGTCACTCAGCTCCTTCCTCTATGGGATCTGCCTGCTTACAGAGAATATTAGTGTGTCTCAAACCTCAACGGTACCTTAGAGTTAAAGGCAATAATACGAAATTCCATGTCAAAAATATATTTAAAATTCTTGATTTTAAATAAAAGATCTATGACTACTATATTCCAATTGGTCCATCAGTCAACTTGAAATCCTATCTCAAGGATAGGAATGTTGCATTAAATGTGGTTTCTGTTGTTAATTACTAACAGCAATCCAAGTAATATTATTAAATTAGTATACATATTACAATATTTGAAATTAAGCATCACTCAAAATATCAATAATTATTATTCAAAATCAATACATTAAGAATAAAAATAAAAGTAGTCAAAATAAGTCAACCAATATCTTGTCTTCACAGGGTGGTTTTACTCAAGGCATAAAAGAGAATTATGTTATTTTTCCTCCTAATCTTTCTGAGTTTAGGAAGTTCCTTAGTTCTATTACCATTCTATTTTTAAAGGTACAAAAATGTGTGTAATAACAAGATTGAGGCTCAAGTACCCTTGACGTTTTAAGAGGATTGTCTTTATTTTGTTTTTTATAATTAGTGTATTCTGGCAATAGCACTAGTTGAAAAAACGTTGAAAAACCTGGGGGTAATACAGCTTACCTCTTGTCCCGTTGAAATAGCTGTTTGTACTTCCATCGTCCAAAAGGTTTGAGATACACAGAGCACTGTCTGTCCTGGCCAATCTCTCACCCAGTTAATTCGCATATTTTGTGTATAGGCAAGCATTGCTGCTCTGATTACCTAATTGGAAAAAAAAATGCTAAAGATCGTTTCACAATTTACTTGAATGAGCTATACAATGAAGAGCTAACCTCCTATATGGATTAACTCAAACTGTTCAACTTTTTACATCTTAGCCAGTTATGAACTCGAAGCATTAGACTATTTAAATTCAAGTTTATCCATATACCTGTGAGTGAAAAAATACATTACATAGCATTTTATTTTGGTGATATGTGATCAATTTGTGTGAACCATATTACATCAAATATTCACCTGACCAGTTGTAGCTACAGATATCCTAGATGCATTTAGATTAATCAAGCACAAGCAATTTTATTGTGAAATATAAATTTAAGTCATTCCAAAATGAGATCTGTCAAATCCATAGACAATAATTTTCTTTGAATTTCATCAGATCCCCATTCAGCCATGGGCTCACGTACACATGCACATTCAGGCAAACCACACAACTCCTCTCAAGTTCCTCCTGTGTTTCCAGACCTCACTTCTTCTCAATCTGTAGTTAGATGCCCAAGGCAATGATGACAAGCCCAGGTGTATAATTCATTTATGGAGAGTTAAGTACCAGAAAAGTCAGGAAGTCTTATTACGCTCTTTGCTACATGTTTTATGTCCAATTCATGTACTTCTCCTCCATATGTTTTCAGTGGACGGACATAAACATTTTTTTCCACGAGCCATCAGTGAGAAACATTCTAATCTCCTCTTCCATGTATCAACCAAAAACAGTAATGTTACCTGTGAGGTGATACCCACTTTAATGTTTGATTTCAGAAAAGACTGTCAAATTAGATTTTTCTGAGAAATACATAAAGGATGTATGAACCTTTCTGGATTTCTAGTCTAGCTAGATATTTATGGAGCTGAACAGAGATGAAGGGCAGTGTTGGCTATTGATAACAAAGAAAATTTCAAAGGTCAGAAAGAGCCACAGAAAGGGCAGGTGAAAACGAGCAACTGAGACATGGGAGGAACATAGAAAATAGAAGGTACAGAACAGAAATGTCAAGGATGGAGTAAATACATGTTCTAGAAGGACAGTGTGGAAAGAAAAAGTGGAAGACATTAAAATCTAAATCACGATTTCTACATAGTTGGATGAGGAGAAATATTATGAAAAGTACATTATTGTATGTAAAATATATCTATGTGTGCCATATATAAATGTATGTGTATATATACATACATAAATTTATATATATTTTGGAATTAACATACACATGATAATCCAGTAAGATAAAGGGGCAAACGTGCCAAGAACATGACTTTTTTATTATTTACAAATGACCCCAAATTCATTTAATTTAAGCATACAATAGTCTTTCAAGCATGCAAATACATAGAGTAAAACATAGTAACATACATCTCTATTTGTAATACTTTATAATGGATTTGAGTAACACATTTCAGTAACACAAACTCATACATGAACATTTAGGGAAGGTACTTTCTACACAATTCCTTGCCACTCCATCTAAACACTCCGAAATGGCAACCAAAATACCCTAAGTGCTTTGACAAAAAAATTAAAAGAATAGTCATAACAGTATTAGGTCTAAAACAATGAGTTATCACTGTGTACATCAATTAACAAACCGTAAACCAAGGCTGCTAAGTAGTGGTCAAAGCGGAGTTCATTTACATTGCTTACAACTACATAAATGGGAATCTTACTTGTCAATATGTATCAAGGCCTATGAAATCTCATCTCTTTGACCTAGTGGTCCTACAAATAAGAAGTTATCATTAGAAATAATTCAATCAAAGAAACCAGCTATATGCATATGGATATTTAATCCACAATAGGGAGAAATGAAAAACTGTCCAAATGACTTTACATCTACTTAAAAACCATTATTCAGGCATATGTTAAAATTATATTTAAGAAGAGAAAGCAGCACTTAGACACATGATATCCATTGAACACCTAGATTCTAATGAATTTTCTCAATAATGTGTGAGAGAATCTGAAAAAATCAATGAAAACTGTTAAGACATCATGCCATATTTCCTTCTCCTTCCTGCCCTCATACCCCCTACTCAATCATGAATTTTATTCTTGATGAAGAACTTGAATGCTAAGTCCATATTATAGTGAAAAAAGTGAATTTAAGTGTTCAATTAATCTGTTTTTGTTGCCATGAATTGAAATTTTTACTAATAAAAATAACTACAAATGACTGAGTTGATGTTTTATGAGATATGGAAAATATGAAGTGATGGTTACATAGGAAGTATTTGTGATTTTCTAACATTTTGGTGCATATTTTGTATATACACGGGACAAAAAGATTCACTATAGAAACATACATGTCAAGGAGATTGATGTGAAACTGTAGAGATGCATCCAAGGCAAGACTAAACACAGACTCTGTAGACCAAGGTGTGTTCAATTAATGTTGAAAGAACCAGCTGTGGCTTCAAGAAATGGGACTTATGACTAAAACCCAAGTTTTCTTTAGTATCAATGGCATTTTGTCCCAGTTTTCAAGTGAGTCCCCATGAAATTAATTTCATAGACCATATCTTTGTCTTTAAGCTATCTATTACAATTGAACTGGTAATTCATGACTCAATTTCTGTCTAAAAAAGAGTGCACTTATTAATAATACCATAATCTCTACCCCCAACATGGGGCTCAGACTCAGGACCCCGAGAGCCAGAGTCACATGCTTTGCCAACTGAGACACAGGCACCCCCAATGATACATTAATATTCTATATCTTTACTAGAAATAATGATAAACTCAGCCAAGTACCTTGTGGATGGATTTAATCATAACTCTCTCTAACTCAACCAACCACTTCTCCACTTGACCTCTGGCTTTGGCCGTTGAAATGGTCTCTGTGAGTTCCACAACCTCTCCTTCACTACTCTTCATGTGAGTAATGTCTAAAGTTTCTGTAAATTCTACTCTCGCAATTCCTTCAAAACATTTCTTCAAGTGAGGTTGCACCCTGTTGGGGGGAAAATGTTTAAGAGAATTAATCAAATTAAAGCAATTCCTCAACTTTCAGTGTTCTTTGTGTACCAATCATCACTCACAATTTATAAATGTGCATTATGTGTAAGGCCCCTATGCAATGCTGTTGGAGATGAAACACTGAGGGGGAAGAAAAGACACGATCCCTGCCTGAATGGATTACACAGTCCGGTAGGAGGTCATCATTAATTGAATAATCACAAAAAGATCTGTCAAACTGTAGTTGTAATAAGAGCTACAGAGGAGACACCCATGAGGCTTTGTTTCCAACACAATGAATTGAAAGATGTTAAAAGTAACATAAGGAGCAAACAATCTTGACTAATAGATAATACACTAATTGAAAGAATCTTCAAATGCACAAAACTAGCTTTTCAACTAGGATTTTCAGAGACTGCTTACAAATTATGAACTAGGTTCAGAACTTTACATGCTTCACAGTTCCCTAAATCAACTGCTTTGAAGGTTTTCAACTAGAGTCGTTATACTATAGATGGGAGGGGCTAAAGCCCTCATTTTTGGGACATTACCAATAACCAATTGAGCTCATCTTTAACAGGCAATAAAGAAGTGGAATATAAAAATTCAGACGGAAATCTAAGCCTAAATTTATCTTTTTGTCTGGATTACTTGTCTCCTACTTTGAAGGCACAAAGCACAAAACTAATGTATTTAATAGCTATCCATTCACTGTCTGCTATATACTAGACATACACCTTCTAAGGAATTGGGAATCAGCTTTGGGGGGAAAAAAAAGTCAAAAATCTCTGCCATCATGGAGCTTATATTCTGCTAGAGGAAATCAGGCAGTAAACAAAAAGTACATTATAGAGTATGCCAGATGATAAAAAAGATGCTGAAGGAAGAGGGCAGAGAAGATAATCCAGGAAAGGTGGCTAGGGAGGGCTGGAATGGCTGCCATTTTAAATACAGCAGTCAGGGAAAGTCTTCCTGAGGAGCAAACCTTTGAGCCTCTTTCCACAAAATCTAGAGGGGTTAAAAGAAGTCATGGATATTTAGTTAAGGAGAATCTTACACAAAGAGGACAGTACACTAAGGCAGGAGGCTGCCCCTTTTATAGTAGAATTGGAAGGACTGTAACAGAATGAACAAGAAAGCTAGTGGGAGATAAAGAGGAAGGATAATGGGAGACCACCTGCGTGGGTCATTGCAAGCCACTGTAAGAGTGATGTGTTCTGAAAAATCTGCAAGAGAAAATAGATGAAGCGTGAAATCCTCCCCCAGATGCATCACATTTGGAAAAATATCCTTCAATGATATTATGCTTTTAATAATTACACTGGTTACTGATAATATTTAGAATATTCTTGAACATAATTATATACATTTACATCCTGCCTTTTTTTAAAAAATTAAATTTAAGCAGATAAATTTAGCCATGTGTTGTATATGTAACTTACCTAGTAGGATCTTTAGTCTCAGACAGTATCTCAAGAAGTTCATCATTAGACAAGAAAAAGAATCTAGGGAAGAAGAGACGTTTCTTTTCCAAATATTCATTAAGTCCTTTAAGAATGAGTTCCAAAAGTTCATTTGATTTTTTCAGCCTTTCCAGCATTCTCTCAATAGTTACAACTTGTAGAACATGTTTGTCCTAAAAATTAAAAACACCCAACTCAAAAATATTAGGTACTAGCTTTATTTGTATTCGTATATTTAGGTTACATGTTTTTAATTGAACAAAGGTTAACCAAAATTTAAAGTGAATGTATATTTTTTAAAGTAGTCTCGCATATTCTAGGTCTAACTAACCTCTTTAATTAGTAAGAGCCATGTTGACTTGAATCATAGCGATAATGCTCAAATTTCTCATTCTAAGTTGGAAAGTGTGAGAAACAGAAAATGAGCAAGAGAGAGAGAAGAGAGAAGATGGGAGGGGATGGGAGGGGGAAAGCGGTGGACGGAGGGGGTGGGAAAGAGGGTGAGAAGGAGGGTGAGCACCCATCCACAGGGCTGGGGGGAGAACAGCCAACTCACAGGAAGGGTGGAAGAAACAAAATAACAGTATGAGATAGGTTTGTCTTGTATTCTTTGAGAAAAAGCATTCCAAAATGATAAATCATCATTATTTCAGATATTACTGTTATCAGTAGTAAAATAACACAGTCCCTGTTTTATAACTGTAGATAAAAATGTAAGCGTTTGGGGGCAAAGAAAGGAGTTTTTGATAACAATCTTACATTGCAACACAATGTATTTGGCACTACATGATAACACTGCTTGCTGAAGGACTTAAGTTGCAGGTATATTCTTCCTAAACTCTCTAGAAGCTAAGACTGTTCTACCGTTAAGGTATGGATTTCCGAACATTTTATCACAGAAAAGTGCCACTGTGGGCTGTTGGGTTTAAAGTTATTCAAACACAGTCAAGTATTTAAAAGAGTGTTCTTTTATGCTGTGGGACTCAAGATAAGAATTATAACCAAAAGGTGGTCTTAAGAACTGATATTTTTAAAAAGTAAATAGTTTCTTGATTTATCAAAATATCCATATAAATAACCACTGGGTTTATGAAAATCTTTAGGAACACATTTTTAAAATACAACCTAGGTATCGTTGAAATAAAATTCTTTTTACTTCTTTTTCTTTAACGCCTGATTGATGTCATCTACATCTAGTCTTGGTCTTTCATTCCAAACTCAGGGATCACCACTGACACCAATGACAAACTAAGAAAAGTTCTTTACTAAGTAAGCATCAGAATGTTAGAAAAAGGTGCTAAAACACATTGGAGATATTAATCACCAGACCAAAAGTAGTCAGAAGACACTAGTATAGTTATTAATAGGGCATTGTAGAAAATTTATAGATATTAAGAGAATGTTGTTAAAAAACTAAACATGGAATTTCAAGATTAACTAATTTAGCTTACTTGTGGCTCTTAGCCTTGACTAAGAGATCAACCAAAAATGTCAGCTGTACCTTGTTCTATACAGAAATGTTATACTTCTGCAGGACTCTCTAAAATGTTTTTGTTAATATACTTGGAATGCAGCTGAAAAGGAAAGATACACTTTTCTGCTTTGGTTTGAATTTTAACAATGTAACTTGGAAACAGCAATTTAATCAAATAATAGAATTATCATTAATACCTATTTTCTCAATAAAACAGGTTCACATGAAATACATAACATGCCATTATATTCTCTTTAAAGAGACAATTTTAAAAAGACATTTTCTTTCCTAACAGTTTTATGTTTAAATATTTTTTAAAAACGCATGTAAAAAGAAGCATGACAAAGACTCAGATCATAATTTAAATGTGCGATTCATCCAATACGGAAAGGATAGAAGAGTACTCTGGTACTCCTAAATCCGAAAACCAAAATGATGTTCTCAGAGTGCCATCTTCTGGTAACATGTGCTTTTCCTTGTTGGAATAAAAAAAAAAAAAAAAAAAAACACAACAAAGCCTAACAGTTGCTAATAAATGTGAAAAACTCCTTTCACAAATTAACAATATTTGTTTCATTCTCAGCCAAAGAATTTATTGCAATATTGCTATCTTGGATCTGAGGTTTGAACGCTAAAGAAAAATTCAGCTATTTAAAACAACAGGTCATGTTTCTTTCTCTAAATATTACAATAGAAATACCTCTGGAAGCATTTAAGTAAATATTTTTTATTAGATTCCTGAGGTCAAACCTATTTAGACAGATTAGCTCAACGACAGAAAAATATGAGAGCTCTAAATGAACAAAGGCCATAATCTATGTACTTTTGTATGTGGACTTAAGAAAAAATAAATAAAAGTGATCATCTCATGACTGGAAACTAAAGTACCTTCAATTCCTTCCTGTGAGAAGGGGACCGTAACAGAGACTGCCTCAGAAAAAGGAAAGCACAGAACTTGTTCCTAAATCCCGGTCCTACTTATTACCTGTGTGACCTTGGGTCCTTTACTTCACTGGAGTCTCCGTTTTCTTATCTTTAAAACGGGAATAAGAGCCCTCTTCTGAAGTGGTGATGAGGACGAAACTAGAGAAAATATTTGAAGCACCTAATATGGTATAAGCATAGGCACCACATATACCTGTAATGACCCTTTATTTTCTCTTCCATCACTGTCTGTTGAAGAGAGAGACAGACAGAAAGATGCTACTGGGGGTGGGGCGGGTGGGTGGATGGAAAGAATGAGGAGTTACTTCACTCCCTCAGTTTCATGGAGTTAAAGTGAAGAGTTTATAATCTGCCACTCTTCACGGGAGCTATTTATCATTGTAAAATAAAACTGGCTCTAAGTCCCTTTAAGTAGTGCATACAATCTCGCTCCGCAGTAGGCATTCCATTGGTATCTGTCGACCGCTGGCGCGAACGCAGAGTGAGGTAAGCCTGTAGACACACAGAGCAAGTCGAGGCAAGGATAAGCCTCCATGGTGCACCAGGATGGAACTTACAAGCTGTGCTCTCAGGACATAACTATAAGATGTTCTAATAGGAAGCTACTAGAAATTTGAAACTTAGTATGACTCCCTTGACACTTTAATTACTTTCTGTCTCCCAGAGGGGAAGAAAAGGAATTGTTAACTGTCATATTTTTTTTCTTGGTTAAAGGAATAATTCTACAAATTATATGGGTATTCTTTTGCTTCACAAGTATCACTCTCAGCAGCTCAAGGGACAATCAGAATTAATTTACTGGGTGATTTACATTTTTAAACCAAATGCGTGTGATATCAGGGGCCTGACACTTGAACTTGGGTGTACAGAGAACGCATTCTAGTTACTGCTACCAGGAAGCTCACAGAAAGTACGGTTTCATACACTTACTGGAATTAAGCTCAAGCCAGTTCAGTAAACTTCTACGAGCATAAACTTCCTAATCAGAAATCCCTGGACAACACAAAACCTGTAAGATACTCTTTAAACCTCTTAAGCACTAAGAGAGAAGATGTGAATTCACAGAATAGACCTTGGGATACATTGCCTTGCATATTTTTCAGGTTTCTGCTAAGGCTTCTGGCAAGGGAAGCTCAGCGGTATGAGAGCCAGACTACCTAGAGTCAATCAAGCCAAGTCAATCAACCCAAATGTCCCCATTTTCAGTTCTCACCATCCTACTCTTTCCCAGTTAGTAATCTACCTTTCACATAACAGATCTGGCAAGGAAATTACATTGCAATTCGCCAACCCACTGAATCAGATTCTATCGCTCATTTTTGGCTACGTCAATCTTGTAGTTAGGAGAAATAAGAGGGCAGTCACAGAAGCTCCTTAGTCCTCTGACCATGCTTTGAATAGAGTTTTAAATTCTGAACTATGCCATATCATTCTTCAATTTCTCCAGTGCTATTAAAAGAATTCAGCCCATCTCATATCCCTTTTATCTCAAATTCCCACCATACTGACTGATTCTAGCAGCCACTTGGTCCACCAAAGCATTACCCATAAAATAGACTCTTCACTTCAGAAGACCAAGAACATAATTTAAGTGATTTTTACACTGCATGCCAGGTACCACCAGGGTTCCATCTTCAAATGAGAACTAGATTTTCACATCCTAAAACCCAACTGGGTCATATAAACAATCCTAGTTCCATCTTTGAGGTGGTTACACATTTATTCAGAGTTCAGGGCAGAATAGAATCCTTCTAGGTACGTTAAGCAAACAAAGACCCTTAACATAGGGAATGAAGCGATTACAAAATCATCAGGAGGTCTGAGGGAGCACACTCTGAGCTAGTCTTTCAGGAGAGACTCCTAAAACACTGTGGAGCTGACCTTCCAGAGTGTTTCTACCCCTGCCTCAATCAGGACAAAAGGATACCACCACTGGCACTACTGCATTCAAGGACACACCATGGTGGCTGTGATTCTACGGTTCAGAAAGCCACTATCTTCACTGCCTCTAAATACCTATAAAACTGATGACCAGACATTGAAGTTCTGCTGAGGGAAAAAAAAAAGTCATATGCTCATGATCTTGCCTGACAGCAGAAATAGCTAAAATGGCAAGAAGATGGCTGCTGTTTCACTTAAGCTTTCCAAATCCCAAGTGAGTGTTTATAGTTGTCTAAATCTCATTCACTGCCAAAAACTAGATGCTAGGGAGTCTGAGGGAGGGGGTCTTCAGCTTTTCAGCTCACTAGAAAGAAGTGAGATGTGTGGTGCAAGTGATCATATTTACTATAGTAGAAAGAAAGGAAGGAAGGAAAGGAAGAATTGACCTAAGGTTTTTGCCTGAGCAACCAGGGAAAAGATATTATGTGTACTAAGGTGGGGTTAGACTACAAGAGGAAAAGTTTTGGGCAGAAGTTCAAGAATGCATTCTTCTGCCTGTATGGAACACAAATGAGGACTTGTAAGGACCAAATGTCAAGTTTGGAAGTGAGTGCAGTATACATGAAGAAAGATTATCCACTGCTTTCACCTATAAAGGGTAGGCAGTTAATTGGTTTCCATCCCTGAATCTTAAGGAGGAAGGCGAAGAGAATCCCTATAAATGTTTTCAAGTGTCTGCAAAGAGAGGAAGCTAATATCTACCCCCAGCTGAAAGTCTACCAGAGCACCAAAAGAACCTTGGGAGAAGATGGTGTGGTGGGATGACCATGTGAAGGAGGGGCAAAGACCATGTGCTCAAGGCTACCACAAGGTACAGAAGATGGATCCCACCTGTCTGCAAGCCCTAGATGAAATTAAAGGCTACAGACTTTTGAGATACCTGGGGCAGAGACACACATACAAGAGAAATGTGGCAGTAACCACCATTGGAAGGTCAGGTTGAAGATGCAGCCAAATCTCACAGAGGATGATCAAACCTGAGGGAGATGTTCAAGATAGAATCTCTTACCAGAGAGAACTTGTCAGGGGCTTCACCTGCCCATACTGAGTCAATTGACAGACTTCGCCTGTCCACAACTTATCAAAAAGCTACACCAGTTGTGATGCCCAAAAGTGAAGGTATAGTGAGTGCCTGGACACCACTGACAGGAGGCTGGACATCTTATGACCACCAACAAAAAGGACACCCAATTTTGCTGGATCAGTTATATCAATAAATCCTCTCTCATTCTTGCCCTCGTTCTTTCTCTCCCTCTTCCTATCTTTCTCCCCACTCTCCCCCTTCTCTTTGTCCCAGCCCCAGGCAATAAGCCCAGGAAGGAGAGAAGTAGTGTGGGAGAGCAGTCCCCACCTCTCCCCAACACTGGACCCTCAGCTTTGCCTACCCTGTGCAAAGAAGAAGAGCTCTGGGTAGAACATGAGACTGAGGCTTTGAAATAGGTATAGCTAAGTCTTCATAGGTAAAACTATCTTAATAGTGATGGAAAAATTCTGGAAGTAGATTGAAAGGTCAATAACAGAGCCTCTCCCCTCTCCCAGTGAGAGAGGGTCTTTGGTAGCAGGTTTCAAAACATGAAACTATCTTTCACATTCTATATTTAACCTCCGAGTCTTTTCTCTTGCATAGGTCTAAAAGAACCTTTATTAGGAATCCTCAGATGGAAAGTGATGGCTTTTTGTATCAAACACTTAATCCAGTGATGTCTCTACTACACAGGTCATCTCATTAACCTTCCTGAGAAAATATGGACTTAGGTTTATTTTCAAAGCTTTGGAGAGTATGGACAAAAGCTGTCCTGAATACTAATATATTGAGAAAAAGAAAATGTAAAGCCAGTTCAGGAAGACAATCAGGTCTTACAGCAAAAGTAAAGAAGTGTCATCCAAAAGAAACTGCTTATTTGGGAGTAAGAGTAAGTAATGTTTTTTGTTTTGTTTTATCTGTTTTCTTTTAACATACAGTGTTTTATTAGTTTCAGCTGTACTTGTTTATTTATTTTAGAGAGGGGAAGGAGGGAACAAGGGAGAGGGAGAGGGAATCTCTAAGGAGACTCCACAATGATCATGGAACCCGGCGTGGGGCTCAATCCCACAGCTCTGAGATTATGACCTGAGCTGAAACCAAGAGTCAGACGCTCAACCGACTGTGCCCCTCAGGTTCCCCTGTTTGTTTTTGAATTCAGTAGTTTGAAAGAATTGAAGATCTGCCTCCTAATTTACTAGTCCTAGCATAGCTACCCTTTTTCTATGTACTAAAATACCTATAAAATTTCCCTAGCAATATGGGGTTTTGAAGAGTATTTTGATCAAATACCAAAAAAAGAATGTATTTTTTTATTTTAAAAATTATCTTAACTAGGAAAATACAAATGTCTACTTTTTGCTTTTTTGAGCAACCAAAAAAATTCTATTTCAACTTTTTCCAAGTGAAAATGTATATAGGTTGTAAGGGTTTTGCCCTTTTGTAAGGAAATGATATATTAAAGGCTAAATTTTTTAAATAGAGATGATTAAATGTATTACAAAGTGACTCACGAATAGGTCCTTTAAATATAGAATTCCAGTGTGATTAATTTTACAAAAGTTTGGTTTATACAAAACTATGTTTCAAGTATTACTACATAAAATGAAGTAAACTTATTAAATCCATGTCTATCTTTCTGAATATTTTTCCTAGCAAATCAAATAGTTGATGTTGATACAGTATTATCCATATTTAGGATTATAGTCACAACTTTCAAAGTTTAAATAATAAAAATATGTGTATTTCTATTTTAGGGTAGGAAAATTTTAAGGTAATACTCATCCTACCTTACAGTATTTAATCAAAAACACCAATGGAGAAATTTGCATTCATTTAATGAATACAATTTAATAACTAATATTTCTTCTATTTTAATGTCAATTTCCCAGTAACATTCAAATCATGCTTTGTGGGCAATGTCTTTTGAATTGAACAAAAATCATATCTTTTTCAAAACGTGTTACTAGTTTGGGAACCAAATTCTTTTCTTAACTTGTCAGTTGAGTATCTGTGTTTTGATTGATTGTACTTTGTTTATGTTTATTGGTCTCTTTAAATTCATCTTTGCAACTCATCTGTTTTTAGATGCCTAAAGAGAAACCACTATTGATCGAGTGGCATGCTGGCGTGTTTCCACTATAGTGCATTTCAGTGGTGGTGGAGCCCATAGCAAGGGGGGCATAGAATAGATGGGGACGTAAGTGCTGCGTACAGTGTCTTCTTGCCAGATCATCCAGCAGGAACCACTAATAGAACCACATGTCATTAAATGACGCAAATTACTTTAGACCTCAAGAAGTAGTCAGGACAAAATACCTAGTCGGTTTTGATATTTCTTCCTCCTGGAATTCTAAAATAATATCTGAAAAGGGAACATATGTGGGGAAAAAGAAAAGGACTTATTTGGATTGTTTTGAAAACAAAAATCTTGTCACTTCAACCAAATAATGACATTCTCAGAGATTTTCACCTACTTGTACAACACTTTTCATTATATCTCTCCATGTCTTATCCACAGTTGTAAATCGTCTTCCTTCCTCAGGCATTTGAGACATAATGTCTGGAGAACTGAAAATGGGCTCCAAGTAGAGCCATGTGGCTTGGACTTTGAGCCATTCATCCAGAATTTCCTGAAGCAGCAGGAGCTTGCTCTCCCATTCTCTGAGAAGCAAAACACAGTGGTTCAACAGCAAATCAAGCAACGTTTCAGATGACAAAACTCAAAACCATGCCTGGGACTGTCAATCTTGTATGCAGTGCTGCTATTCCCATTCCATTCCTCTACCTTCATTTGACGGTAAATCACTACATTTGTCCTACAAAATCTGTTTTAAAATAATAGCACCAACATTTATGTTTATGGGGATATACATGTTCAGATATACCTATCTACAAATGGCCTGGTGTCTGTGTCTGCCATAGTAATAAGCCTTTCTGCAAATCAATTCCGTGGCTGGAGGGTACAAACTGAGAAATGAGATTCTGGAGACAGTAATGATGTTCTCAGTGAAGGGCACTCTGAACTTCTTAGGAAAGGTAGTTACTTCCAAGATTCATTTCCTTTAACATTCTTCTTTTTTAAAAAATTTTGAGCCCATAAAAACTTTATTTCCAGAATACAATATTTCAATTCATAAGATCCAACTGGTATTTAAAGAAAAATCTACATAATCTAAAATATAATAGTGTGTCATTCATGAGAAGGAAGCGTTTTTAATCTACAATAGTGATCAGTTCATTTCTAAATATGGAGAACAAAAATAATGACAAGATTTCCTCAAGTATTATAATTACACTATAAACTATTTTATAACCACAATTCTAAGGTCTCAGTATGTATTTGCTCCCTCCTCACCATAATCCTTTAAGGTCCAGTATATCTGTTTACCAATGGGGAGACTAAGACACATAGAGAGAAGTACCAGGTTGAAGTTCACCCAGCTAATAAATGATAGAGCCACACTTGAACCCACATCACTGCAATCACTATGCTACAAGAGATAACATAGCCATTGAGAAGAATGATCAGTCAATGGCAACAGACCTTAGAGATGGGATAGCTTTATGCGTAGATTAATACATTACTCATCATTTATAATTAATGATCTGTAATTTTAGACTGTTAAAACCAAGCCCTATAAATAGAAGTTCTAAAAGTCACCAGGCATTTTCAAACACTTTTCTAAAATCCCTTCAACATGTATCAGTGAATTTGTTTAACCTCTTTTCACAAGAAGAAACAAATGCCTCTGCCTCCTGTCGTTCTTCCTCTTTCTCCATCTAATCCCTGACACACAAAATTTCCAGCTACTGATCTCACGGATAGTGCTTAAAAATAGAATCCAGTTATACCACGTTCAGAGTAGTTAAAAAAACTACTCTTGATGAGCACATTGGAGCAAGATAGGAGGCAGAGCAAGCTGACTGACTGGGCCAATGCCAGAGCATACTCAAGTTCAGGAAAATCAATAACCAATAACCAATTAATAAGCCAAGCAGTTAGCTTTCCCTTGTCGTATAAATTCTCATTGAAGATGGTAGTCTGATTTGGATACAATCTCTTTTTTAAGGTAAGTATAAACTACTTCATACAAATTACAAAAATTGAAAAAAACCCAGACAGGATAAGGATTTAATTTAATGATCTTTGCCAGATGCCTGAAACTCCAGACTAGAGTCATACTATTCCTACTTCTGCACTTACCTAGCCATCCTTCAGGCACGGAAGTGAAAATTACAATAAGCCTTCAGGGATCATCTACAATAACCTAATCAGTGTATTTGGAAAATGACATTATCTTCAGTTTCATAGTTTATATGCTCTATGAGCTATGTGCAGAGATGTGAATTTATTTTTGAGTCAAATGTATAAGATCAGACTGGCAATAAAAATGAATATCTGGAGGCTGATTGTCCACTACCTTTGTTATGATTATAGATGATAGCAAAGGAATAAGTACTATTCCAAATGTAAAGGAGGTTATCACTCCTTCCAATCAACTATTTAAAATATTAAGTATGAAGTGCAGAATCAACTTTCAAAAAGAACTGTATATTACATACAAGTGATAATTTTGGTAACATGGCATAAACATCATCATATAAATATTACTTTACCTTATTTGTTTTTCATAAGGCTTAATGAAAGGAGAGCCTCGCATAGTTTGTGTTTTAATAATGTGGTCATCCAACAACATCTGAATTTCATCAACTGATGACAAAATAAATGTCCCGCTTTCTCTATAAGGAAGAATGACAAATTCCATTGCATCCCACTCATTAGTCATCTTGTCCATGGACTTTTCAAGAGCATATTCTTTGCTAGCTGCTTCACTAATACCTTCAAAACTATCTAAATATGGTTCCAAATCCATGTCTAAAAAAGTGAAGACAGTGGAGTCATCTGCTGGCTGCAGTGGGAAGCCAACAATGTTGGACATGGCCTCCCAGTGTCTGGGGCGCAAACCAGGATTACAGATCACTTGAATGAGAGGAATGTGCTGCTTGAAATCTTCTACCTTTGCTCTTACTTTTTTTGTCATTGCCAATGCATTTGGAGAATCGTGGAAGGTTTTTTCCAGCTTATACAGTCCTCTCCAGTAATTTCCAACATCTGTTTCTACTTGGTCTGGATTCACCTTATGATACGGTCCTTCAGTCCAACCTCGGTATTTGTTGCTAAATTCAACAGCAGTTTCATAGAGACGAAGGTAAGGGTTCAAACCATCTTGAATTTTTTTACGTTGAGGATATATTGATGGTATCCAACCAAACGCCTCTTCTTCAGAGTTAAATTGTTCAATCTGGAATGACAGGTATAAGATATATTATTCTAGAAGTGAATGATATAACATTAATTAAAAAAATATTTTTATCAAATGTGACCCCCAACTCCTCACTTAGCCCTAAAGTTAAACTGAAATTAAGCCATAATCCAGAATTACTGAGCAGTAATCTATCCTATTTCTTTTTGATTACATTTTCCAAAGAATAGTATCTGGTTAAGTTAAAATAGTCATGATATATATGTAAAGAAGTCTTTGCCCATCCAGGTATATTGAGGTTATACCATCATTTATTAATTAGCAAGAACTTAAGTACTTTTAATACACACAGTATTACATCAGATACTGTGGAAAATAGAGAAAAAAGTATTATATTGCAAAATACCAACACTAAGGAGGTAGTATTTCAGCTCAGGAGACAGACATGCATATGCAGAAAGTTAAATTGCAATCGTTGAACAATAATATAAGGCAATAGAAGAGGTGTCTTAGAGCAGTAGCTCTTTAATATACATGAAGAGTATATACTAAAAACGCTATCACTCAGAGGCAAGAGCTCATGGTGAATAGAAGCTTACATAGAGAAGATGCAACCAGAGCTGGGTCTTGAAAATGTGTGTGAAGGGTAAAAAGAGGCAGAGAAGGGGCGCTGGGTGGCTCAGTCAGTTAAGCATCTGCCTTCAGTTCAGGTCATGATCTCGGGGTCCTGGGATGGAGCCCAGCATTGCATTCCCTGCTCAGTGGAGAATCGGCTTCTCCCTCTCCCTGTGCTTCCCCCCACCCCCGCTCCTCGTGCTCACTCTCTCTCAAATAGATACAATCTTTAAAAAAAAAAAAAAAAGGCAAAGAAAGCATTCATTTCCTCTTTGTTTAGTAGTGAGGATATGGGTACTTTATGGGTACCATATGGGATATGGGTACCTTATATGTGAGGATGTGGGTACTTTAGAGGAGAAATCTATAGAACTGAAAAGTGTGAGTTAGGTATATAAATTATGCAGGTTACCCAAAATTTCAGTGCTACAGAATTCTAAAACCTACAATTTCTCTTTTCTCAACATGTGTTCACACTTTTGTGACTATTATAAACTAATTACTGGAACTAATAAGATACTAAAATTTTGATGTAAGAAAAACGGGAAAGCATCATAACATGGTCTGTTTTCATATTTCCCCTTTTTATAAAAAATACAATTAAAAATCTCAAACAACTTCTTTGGCAAAGGGTATGGCTTTTCCACCTCCAGCTTCTTCTAATGAGAAAGCCAAGTTCTGACATAGCAATACTGGGAACAAGGTTGCTCGATGGAAGAAGATAATAGGCCTAATTTAAAAACACAGCCACCAAATCTATACTGTCTTCTATGAAGATGGGCAAACTACCGAGTAAGCGGGCACTAGCACATGATGGAAACGATTATATGACGCAAAATAAAAAATAAGCAGATGGAAATATCACTCTATCTTAAGTAAAAGATGAAGGCCACTGAAATAACTACCAAAAGAAAAAAGCAATGCTGCTTCTCCTTGAAGCATGTCTATAAGATCTATTTTTGCCATTTATTATTTTTTAAAAGCTTTAATTTCAGTATAGTTAACGTACCCAGTTACGTTAGTTTTAGTTTTATAGTATAGTGATATTTGCACCATTTATATTGTCCCTTAAAGGCAGCTGAACTTTCATTTGGATCTATTTTTAAAAGGTGAATATACAATTCAAACTCAATGCTTTTTCTTTTGGACTAATTCTTCCTCTTAAGAACTCTAAAATTATACCTTGTCTGCTGCTAAGTCCAACTTTCCATTCAGTGTTTGAGCCTTTTTCAGGTATCGTTGTACATCCTGCAGGTCTCCAAAGGAGTAGAATTCTTCTGCCTGTTTAGCATAACTCTCCAATTCCTCCACAAACCGTTCACACCGTAACTAGTACAAACAATATTTGTTGTTAGGGTTTTTTAAAGGTAAAACCCTTAGGCGTCGCAAAAAAGTTTAAATATTTGTAAAGATTATCAGAATTATTATTCTATTTTGTCACTGGCAAGATATAAAGAGAGGAATCATCTAGAAGAGGACGAGGATCTAAAACATGCAGAATTTTTAAGAGTCAGGATTTAAAATTAATGAATTAAGATTCCTATAATTCAGAAATTAGATAAAGTTAACTTTGTTCCATGAATTTAAGAAATTCTAACCAGTAAAATAAGAATGGGTTAAACAATGGTATTATTCTTTAGTATGCTAAAGAATGTGTGCTAACAAATGATTTATAAGCATTTTTTTAGATTCATAATAATCAAGTATGGGGCTAAAAGAAAGCTCCAGTTTTTTAAAGACTATAAAGAAAGCCATGGCATTTTTACAAACAACTGGGGGGAAAAAACAGACACTAATTCTGTTCTGATATACAGTATCTTTTCAATTTTCAATTGTTTACACAAAATACTCCAAGGTTATTTTTCTTGTCCTATGGACTCTCTTCACAGGAAAAGTGCAAGATAAATATATCTGGATTTTAAAATCTAAAAACTCTGGCCCTCCAATATAAAACAGGTGTGTGTGTGTGTGTGTGTGTGTGTGTGTGTGTGTGTGTGTTTAATGAGAAAAGCTCATTACAAAATTGTCATTGGTAAGGCATTTCAAATTAAATGGCTCTAAAAAAATAACTCTTAATAAAATATTCAAAAGTCAAATCTGGGTTATTCAAAAATAGATTTTATATTTTATGGATTATCTAGGCTGCTTTCTGTCTTTAGTTCATGGAAAATTTATTGCTCTGGCCCATTGGGGGAAGGAAAATGAGAAGACGAAATTCATCAACACTATGAGAAGTTTGTAGAATAGTATACTTTACAGTAAAGTATAGATAATTCTGGGCCACCTAACAGATTTCTAAGAATCTGTTATAACTTCTGTGTCTAATATTTACTATTCATGATTTTTTTTCCCAAAACTTTATTTATTTGAGAGAGAGAGAGAGGGAGCACGCACAAACAGGGAGTGGCAGGCAGAGGGAGAAGTATGCTCCCCACCAAGCAGGGAGCCCAATGTGGACTCTATCCCAGGACCCTGGGATCATGACCCAAGCCAATGGCAGACGCCCAACTGACTGAGCCACTCAGGTGCCCTGCTTTTTACAGGTTTAAAAAAAATTCTGAAACGGCCTAAATGTACAACAGAAACACAGCCTACAGCTTAAAATAAAGGTTTTTGGCTAAGCCTATGAACTATTCTCCAAACAACATGTTCTGCCAATTAACCATATTTGCTGTAATGTGATTTGCTATCAAGGGACATGTCTCCTGGCTGACCTGGCACAAGTCTCTTCACTTTGGGAACCACAGCCTCTTCATCTGTAAAATGAAACTGAAAATATGAAATCATTTATTCAGACAATAGCTATGGAGTGCTCACACCATTTCTGTGTGTCGGGCACCCTCACTGGCCCATGGGTGTAAAGGGAGAAAAGGAACAAATGAAACAAGACTGCTATCAAAGAGCTGACTGTCTATCGGGGAGATGCACCGGACAATGATAACATCACGACCGGGTGGTTAGTCCAGGGGAGATGTGTTAAAAGTGTCGTGGGAGCAGAGAAGCAGCAGAACTGAGGTCTGCCGAGAGGAATTCTGAGAGTCCATGGAGCACACGAGAGAGACAAGCACGTGAGTGGGCCAGGGGTGCGCTCGCCAGCAAATGGAGAGAATGTGCAAGAGAGGAGAGGTGTAGGAAGCCAGGGATCTAAAAGTTGCTCAGGGTTACTGAAAAGTCAAGAACAAGCAGTAGAGGAGGTAGAAGATGAGGCTGGACAAGTAGATGAGGGGGAAAATCCCAAACAATCTTACACGTAGGGAACCAAAAAAGGTGAGAGTTATCGCATGTTCGAGGGAGGACGCTGGGCGCAATCCTTCGGTGAGTTGCAGTGTGTGAAGGCACACTTCACCGAGAGAGCTTTGATGTTAAACAATAAAAATAACTCAAAAGAGTACTATAAACTGTATAAGATAAACACTATTTTTATTAATGGTCATTTGTGGGCAATATATTAGAATTTTTGACCCTTGGAAAGTCAAGAAATGATACCATATTGAGCCAGTATGGCCATCTGCTGCTAAAATTGATGGCACGAGAAAGCTTAACTGACCTGTGAAACAGAGGAGCTGATGATGCCATGTAAGGTGATACTTAAGCATTTCCAGAAAATGAAAATAATTTAAAATATCTATTATGCCCAACCTTAAGACCGTCTTGATATTGTTCTGTTTTATCTTTGATGATTTTCCTGTGCTCATCAAAAATTTCGTCCATTCTTCCATACCACTGGAACACATTATTATTCAGCCTGATGTCTGCTGGAGAAAAGTTTGTGCACTCAATGAGGAAGGCGAGGCAGTTTTTAGAATCCACCAATCTCTGGCCCAGTTCAACCATGTCAGTTGTCTCTACTTTCTGAATATAAGCCTGCAGGAAGACAAAAATTACAAATGGCACTTTAAGGAACAGTTCAAGTCAAAACACAGGCCATGGAAACACTTTGCATAAAGATGCATGAATATGCAGACTTTTAGAAGTGTAGACTTTTTGGTTCAAGATAGGAGACCGCAGCACAGTTTACTTGTCATCAGTCCCAAGCACCTCTACATAACAGCAGTGGGAAAAAAATAGAAAACACTAAACATCACATAAGAAGCACTGAAAAACCAGAGTAGAATGCTATGGGTTTCTGGGAGAGATGAAGCAGGGTAATATCATCTATTCTTTCACAGTAGCATTTGGGTCACCTACTAGTGGCCCACCTCCAGTGCCTGACACTTTGCCAGGTGCTGGCAATTCACTGTGACAGCCAACAGACCAGTGCTTTGCCCTCATAGACTTGTTGGGGGAGACAAGTGTTAGTTGAACCACCGTAACAAACGTGAAATTGCAAACTTGCAGCAGACACCAGGGCTATACTTTCCTTAATTACAAAAACTAAAATACAGCTATAGTCAAATTTAACAAGAAGTATGGCTAAATCTGTATGAGGAAAACTATAATACTTTATTGAAGGACATTTAAAAAATTCTGAATAAATGTGGAAGCATATGTTAAAGTGTTAATATTCTCAATATGTAAATTCTCCTCCAGTAAGTCTATAAAACCAATGCAATTTCAATCAAAATTGCAATGGCATTTTAAAAAACAAAATTCATCATAATTCTGAAAGTGTCTGAAATAATAAATACTTAAGAGTAGCAAGGATAATCATGAAAAAAATGATAGAGACAAGCCAAATATGAAAACATCATAGAGAGAGAGAGAGAGAGAGAGAGAGAGTGTGTGTGTCAGTTCTTGTCCTGTCCCATGAATAGAGGAGGGAGAGGAACAGAGATCAGAACTAGATCCATGTACATGTGGAAATTTAGTGTTGAAATGATGCATTTAAAATCAGGAGTGAAATGACAGATCATCTAATAAATTGTATTAGAGTAATTAGCTATTGATCTTGGAAAAAACTAGGATTCCTTGTTACCTAGAAGAAATACGAAGAAGGTATATTGTTAAGTGAATAAGGTAACTTGCAGCAGAGTAATGATTCTGTTTTTGCAAAAACAAACCTGTGGGGGATGGTGGTGAATGCATGTGTGTGTATGTGTGTGTGTATGTGTGCACGAGCACACGCAGACACGTACGCAGGTATATGTGCAGATATGCACAGAGCTCTCTCAAAGATCTTTTGATACATGTTCATTTATATATCTGAATACTATAAATGTTGAAGGAAACCTGCTTCCCCATTGAAAAATGAGAAGACTGGCAATTACTTGTAACTACTTATACTAACCTTCCCTAGTGTATACCCTGCACCTCCCTGGATATGAAGTAAATGCTTCTTTTTTTTTTTTAATGTTTTTAAAAGTCTATTTAATCTTCATTTCTTTGGCTTTCTCTCTTCATCTCTCTCTCTAGTGTTATTTATACTTAATACTGTATATATGTTTGGAAAGAGGAGAATTCACACTAAAACAAATCATTACTTTAAAGAAAGGAATTATGGAAAAAGATGAACTTCTGCTTTTTACTTTGTACAATCCCATATTGTTTAAAATTTTACTTTTCTAATTAAAACGAAAAAACCCAACACTGTCTAAAAGTCTTCCATTAATATGTCATTCTAACAAGACTAAATATTATGTTACAAATCCAAAGAAATAAGATGGGAACCATGGTGGTTTCCACAAGTAACAAAATGTCTAACTGAAAATATATTTTAATAATCTGGTTAATCAGATTTCTGTGTAGTCAAACGACTGGATTTTTACTCCCCAACTGATAATTAATGACTGATTTTGGTATTGAATAAACTGAGAAGTTATTTTGCCCTTATGTGACTAAACTTTTTTAAGATGTGGAAATATTTTATTTTTTTTTTTAAAGATTCTTTATTTATTTGACAGAGATAGAGACAGCCAGTGAGAGAGGGAACACAAGCAGGGGGAGTGGGAGAGGAAGAAGCAGGCTCATAGCGGAGGAGCCTGATGTGGGGCTCGATCCCATAACGCTGGGATCACGCCCTGAGCCGAAGGCAGACGCTTAACGACTGAGCCACCCAGGCGCCCCAAGATGCAGAGTTATTTTAAATACCAGCTAATGAATCCTATTAATTCTGCTAGAGGTTGCTATGAACAATAGAAATTCACACTAAATAACTCCAAATTTGTAAATATTTCCAGTCATAGCTAGGAGGGTAAATAAATGATACACTTCATACTCCATATTTATTTTTCCAAAGGAATATACAGTTATGGAATTCTCCAGCTATGTTATCATCCATGATTGAAACATCACTTGACATCCTACAACAACTAATATAAAATATAAACATCTTCTAAAAGAGACCACATAAAGATGTGTATATCAAACACACACACACACACACACACACACACACACACACACAAATTCACATGCTAACAACCCCAATCCAAGTACAAATACTTTAAAGAAAATAGCTTTTAGTTAAAGGCTGATATCTAAAGTTGGTTCTAATGATTTAGAAAACTTTTCTTTAAATGACTAATTTAAAGAATGTACATAGGGGAGAAGTTAAGATGGCGGAGGAGTAAGATGGCGGCTTTTTCAGCCGGTCCCTCGAGTCGAGCTGGATAGGTACCAGACCAGCCTAAACAACCACGGAACCAGCCTGAGACGCAGGAAGACGCATCTGGATCTCTACAAATGAACATCTCCAGCGCTGAGTATTGAGGTACGAAGCGGGGAGCCGTGAAACTGCGCACAGATATCGGAAGATAAACGGAAGGGGGAGGCAGCCGCCGCGTTCGGGCGCCGGGAAGTGGTAGCCACCTGCATGGGGGAGCCGCGGACTCACAGATGGCACCCGCGAGAGAGCAGACTGAGACCGGTGAGCCGGGAGCCCGTGCCACCAGGCTTCTCACGGAACTCCGGAATCCCAGTGTGCTCACCGGAAATAGACTGAGACCAGGAGATCCGGGAGCACACGGGGGCGGCTGGCAGCTGGCGGCTGGCGGCGTTAGAAACACAAAGGACAGAGACGCGCCGGCCCTGGAAGTGAGGGCAGGGACGCCGGGTGTGGGGCGCACATCCCCGGATGCTGCAGGATTGAGCAGCACCAACAGTAACAGATATAAGTGGCCAGAACATCAGTGGAGAACGGGCCGCAATCCCTCTGTTCTGTGACAGAGGCTGAAACTCAGCCGCTGCTGCTCTGACTCTCAGAAGAGGCACAGCAAACCGCCAGGGAAAGCCGCCAGAGAACAAAAGCCTGGAAATACCGGCTCGCAGCGTGCCCATCCCCATCCCCCCTCGCAGAGGACACGGAGACTCTACCCAAACAGGGTTGCCTGAGTTTCGGCGCGGCAGGCCCCTCCCCCAGAAGGCAGGCTGAAAAATCAAGAAGCCCACAACCCGGGGCACCTGGATGGCTCAGTCATTGAGTGCCTGTCTTCAGCTTAGGGCGTGATCCCGGCGTTCCGGAAAGGAGTCCCTCATCGGGCTCCTCCGCTGGGAGCCTGCTTCTTCCTCTCCCACTCCCCTGCTTCTATTCCCTCTTTTGCTGGTTGCCTCTCTGCCACATATAAATAAATAAATAAAATCTTTAAAGAAGAAGCCCACATCCCCAAGATCCCTATAAAACAAGGGGCACAGCCTGGGACCCAGTCAATAATTTGGGCTCTGGAGAACCCCGCAACCTCTCCTCATCAGAATGACAAGAAGGAGAAGCCCCCCCCCCCAGCAAAGAAAAGACAGTGAGTCTGTGGCCTCTGCCACAGAAATAATGGATATGGATGTAACCAAATTATCAGAAATGGAATTCAGAGTAACGATGGTCAAAATGATGAGTAGAATTGAAAAAAGTATTAACGAAAAGGTTACTGAGAATATAGAATCCCTCAGGACAGAAATGAGAGCGAATCTAACAGAAATTAAAAATTCTATGAGCCAAATGCAGGCAAAACTAGAGGCTCTGACGGTCAGGGTCACCGAAGCAGAGGAACGTATTAGTGAATTGGAGGATGGGTTAATAGAGGAAAAAACGAAAATAGAAGCTGGTCTTAAAAAAATCCACGCCCACGAATGTAGGTTACGGGAGATTACTGACTCAATGAAACGATCCAATGTCAGAATCATCGGCATCCCCGAGGGGGTGGAGAAAAACAGAGGTCTAGAAGAGATATTTGAACAAATTGTAGCTGAAAACTTCCCTAATCCAGCGAGGGAAACAAACATTCATGTCCAAGAGGCAGAGAGGACCCCTCCCAAGCTCAACCATGACAAAGCTACGCCACGTCACGTCATAGTGCAATTCGCAAATATTAGATCCAAGGATACAGTATTGAAAGTGGCCAGGGCAAAGAAATTTCTCATGTACCAAGGCAAAGGCATCAGAATTACATCAGACCTGTCTACACAGACCTGGAATGAGAGAAAGGGTTGGGGGGGGGGCATTTTTAAAGCTCTTTCAGAGAAAAACATGCAGCCAAAGATCCTTTATCCAGCAAGGCTGTCATTCAGAATTGATGGAGAAATAAAGACATTTCAGAATTGCCAGTCATTAACCAATTTTGTAACCACGAAACCAGCCCTACAGGAGATATTACGGGGGGGGGGTTCTATAAAGGTAAAAAGGCCCCAAGAGTGATACAGAAAAGAAAGTCACAACCGATACAAACAAAGACTTTACTGGCAACATGGCATCATTGAAATTCTATCTCTCAGTTCTTAGTGCCAATGTAAATGGTTTAAACGCTCCCATAAATGCCACAGGGTTGCAGATTGGATAAAAAGAAATGACCCACCCATCTGCTGTCTACAAGAGACTCATTTCGAACCCAAAGATGCATTCAGACTGAGAGTAAGGTGATGGAGTACCATCTTTCACACAAATGGACCTCAAAAGAAAGCTGGGGTAGCAATTCTCATATCAGATAGATTGGATTTTAAAGTAGAGACTATAGTTAGAGACGCAGAAGGGCACTATATTATTCTTAAAGGAAGTATTCAACAAGTGGGTATGACAATTTTAAGTATATATGCCCCAACAGGGGAGCAGCAAGATACACAAGCCAACTCTTAACCAGAATAAAGAGACATATAGATAAAAATACATTAATAGTAGGGGACCTCAACACTCCACTATCAGAAATAGACAGAACACCCTGGCAAAAACTAAGCAAAGAATCAAAGGCTTTGAATGCCATACTCGACGAGTTGGACCTCATAGATATATATAGAACACTACACCCCAGAACCAAAGAATACTCATTCTATTCTAATGCCCATGGAACATTCTCAAGAATAGACCATGTTCTGGGACACAAAACAGGTCTCAACCGATACCAAAGGATTGAAATTATCCCCTGCATATTCTCAGACCACAACGCTCTGAAATTGGAACTCAACCACAAGGAAAAATTTGGAAGAAACTCAAACACTTGGAGACTAAGAACCATCCTGCTCAGGAATGACTCGATAAACCAGGAAATCAAAAATCAACTTAAACAATTTATGGAGACCAACGAGAATGAAAACACAACAGTCCAAAACCTATGGGATACTGCAAAGGCGGTCCTAAGGGGGAAATACATAGCCATCCAAGCCTCACTCAAAAGAATAGAAAAATCTAAAATGCAGTTTTTATATTCTCACCTCAAGAAGCTGGAACAGCAACAGAGGGACAGGCCTAATCCACTCACGAGGAAGCAGTTGACCAAAATTAGAGCAGAAATCAATGAATCAGAAACCAGAAGTACAGTAGAGCAGATCAACAGGACTAGAAGCTGGTTCTTTGAGAGAATCAATAAAATCGACAGACCACTGGCAAGACTTATCCAAAAGAAAAGAGAATGGACCCAGATTATTAAAATTATGAATGAAAAAGGAGAGGTCACGACGAGCACCATTGAAATTGGAAGGATTATTAGAAATTTTTATCAACAGCTATATGCCAATAAACTAAGCAATCTGGAAGAGATGGAATCCTTCCTGGAAACCTATAAACTACCAAGATTGAAACCGGAAGAAATTGATTCCTTAAACAGGCCAATTAATTATGAAGAAATTGAGTCAGTGATAAACAACCTTCCAAATAACAGAACTCCAGGCCCAGACGGTTTTCCTGGGGAATTCTACCAAACATTCAAAGAAGAAATAATACCTATTCTCCTAAAGCTATTTCAAAAAATAGAAACAGAAGGAAAGCTACCAAACTCATTCTATGAGGCCAATATTACCTTGATCCCCAAACCAGGCAAAGACCCCATCAAAAAGGAGAATTACAGACCGATTTCCCTAATGAATATGGATGCCAAAATCCTCAACAAGGTACTTGCTAATAGAATCCAACAGTACATTAAAAGGATTATCCATCACGATCAAGTGGGATTCATACCTGGGATGCAAGCGTGGTTCAATATTCACAAATCAATCAGCGTGATACATCATATCAACAAGAAAAGACTCAGGAACCATATGATCCTCTCAATCGATGCCGAAAAGGCATTTGACAAAATACAGCATCCTTTCCTGATTAAAACCCTTCAGAGTGTAGGAATAGAAGGTACATTTCTCAATCTCATAAAAGCCATCTATGAAAAGCCTACTGCAAATATTATTCTCAATGGGGATAAGCTGGA
Organism: Ursus arctos; assembly: GCF_023065955.2. Lineage (NCBI taxonomy): Eukaryota > Metazoa > Chordata > Mammalia > Carnivora > Ursidae > Ursus > Ursus arctos. The sequence goes on from NW_026622763.1 coordinate 71,727,343, forward strand.
AGCCTTTCCCTTAAGATCAGGAACTCGACAAGGATGCCCACTCTCGCCACTATTATTCAACATAGTACTAGAAGTCCTTGCAACAGCAATCAGACAACAAAAAGGGATCAAAGGTATTCAAATCGGCAAAGAAGAAGTCAAAATGTCTCTCTTTGCAGATGACATGATACTCTATATGGAAAACCCAAAAGAAGCCACTCCCAAACTATTAGAAGTTATAGAGCAATTCGGTAACGTGGCGGGATACAAAATCAATGCTCAGAAATCAGTTGCATTTCTATACACGAATAACGAGACCGAAGAAAGAGAAATTAGGGAATCCATCCCATTTACAATAGCACCAAAGACCATACGTTACCTTGGAATTAACTTAACCAGAGACGTAAAGGACCTATATTCTAGATACTATAAATCACTCTTGAAAGACATTGAGGAAGACATAAAAAGATGGAAAGATATTCCATGCTCATGGATCGGTAGAATTAACATAGTTAAAATGTCCATGCAACCCAGAGCAATCTACACTTTCAATGCTATCCCGATCAAAATATCGAGGACATTTTTCAAAGAACTGGAACAGAGAGTCCTTAAATTTGTATGGAACCAGAAAAGGCCCCGAATTTCCAAGGAACTGTTGAAAAGGAAAAACAAAGCTGGGGGCATCACACCTACCGGATTTCGAGCTGTACTACAAAGCTGTGATCACAAAGACAGCATGGTACTGGCACAAAAACAGACACATAGACCAATGGAACAGAATAGAGAACCCAGAAATGGACCCTCGGCTCTTTGGGCAACTAATCTTTGATAGAGCAGGAAAAAACATCCGGTGGAAAAAAGAGAGTCTCTTCAATAAATGGTGCTGGGAAAATTGGACAGCTACATGCAAAAGAATGAAACTTGACCACTCTCTCACACCATACACAAAAATAAACTCCAAATGGATGAAAGACCTCGATGAGAGACAGGAATCCATCAAAATTCTAGAGGAGAACATAGGCAGCAACCTCTACGACATCGGCCAAAGCAACCTTTTTCATGACACATCCCCAAAGGCAAGAGAAACAAAAGATAAAATGAACTTATGGGACTTCATCAAGATTAAAAGCTTCTGCACAGCCAAGGAAACAATCAAAAAAACTAAGAGGCAGCCCACGGAATGGGAGAAGATATTTGCAAAGGACACTACAGATAAAGGACTGGTATCCAAGATCTACAAAGAACTTCTCAAACTCAATACATGAGAAACAAATAAACAAATCAAAAAATGGGCAGAAGATATGAACAGACACTTTTCCAATGAAGACATACAAATGGCTAACAGACACATGAAAAAATGTTCAAAATCATTAGCCATCAGGGAAATTCAAATCAAAACCACACTGAGATACCACCTTACGCCAGTTAGAATGGCAAAAATAGACAAGGCAAGAAACAACAATTGTTGGAGAGGATGTGGAGAAAGGGGATCCCTCCTACATTGTTGGTGGGAATGCAAGTTGGTACAGCCACTCTGGAAAACAGTGTGGAGGTCCCTTAAAAAGTTAAAAATTGAGCTACCCTATGATCCAGCAATTGCACTACTGGGTATTTACCCCAAAGATACAGACGTAGTGAAGAGAAGGGCCATATGCACCCCAATGTTCATAGCAGCATTGTCCACAATAGCTAAATCATGGAAGGAGCCGAGATGCCCTTCAACAGATGACTGGATTAAGAAGTTGTGGTCCATATATACATTGGAATATTACTCAGCTATCAGAAAGAACGAATTCTCAACATTTGCTGCAACATGGACGGCACTGGAGGAGATAATGCTAAGTGAAATAAGTCAAGCAGAGAAAGACAACTATCATATGATTTCTCTCATCTATGGAACATAAGAACTAGGATGATCAGTAGGGGAAGAAAGGGATAAAGAAGGGGGGGTAATCGGAAGGGGGAATGAAACATAAGAGACTATGGACTATGAGAAACAAACTGAGGGCCTCAGAGGGGAGGGGGGTGGGAGATTGGGATAGACCGGTGATGGGTAGTAAGGAGGGCACGTATTGCATGGTGCACTGGGTGTTATACGCAACTAATGAATCATCGAACTTTACATCGGAATCCGGGGATGTACTGTGTGGTGACTAACACAATATAATAAAAAATCATTTAAAAAAACAAAAAAGAATGTACATAAGCATTTGCACTTTTTTTTCTTATTTCTTGCCTGTACAAAGTTTTGAATGATTGTACATGTTTTCCTGGGTTTGCTTAAATATTTCAAAATGTAAAAAGAAAAGATCCTATTTCAGATCTTGAGAATGCTTGATGGAAAAGAGGAGTAAGTCCTATAAAAGTTTGTTGTAAGAAGAATGAAAAAGGAATAAAATAAGATGGTGATTAACTAGTTGTTTAATACTATTTTACTCACCATTAGGCAGACTTCAAGCACAGAAGGAACATGAAAAATGATTAAAGTGAGACTTACCTAATATTTTTAGTACCATAAATTCTATGCTGAAAACATATTTTGGCAAACTACCACAGAAAATTTTAATGTATAACAAAAATAGCTTATAAAAAACAAATGATTAAAGCTTAAATATTTGGTTAAAAATTAAGGATGACCACATATCTCAGGTTGCCCAAGACAGTCCTGATTTATGCCTATTAGCATGTTAGTATTAATAGTGTTCTCAAAAATATCGGTAGACGATTACACGAACAGCTCCAATATTTCACCTCTCCCAGAATCCACACCCTATGGTGTCTTCTCATGCTGTGGCCATGGGAATTACTAAGGCCAATGAGATGTTAACTAATGTGACACACAGAGACACTTGAAAAGCATTTGTACACCTGGGCTTGGTTGTGTGTCTCTGCCATGCCATGAGAACATGCCCCGTGAGCCTGCTGGAATGTAAGAGACAAGTGGGGCAGAGTCAAGTTGCCAAGGATAGTTACACTAGTTAACACAACTGAGAACTAGCTGACCCAATGGAGTGAGTGACCCAACTGTGACCAGAACCAGCCAGGAGTACCCAGCCTGAATCACCAAGCTAAGAATAATAAAACAAAACATTATCTTAAGCCTCTTTTAACTTTTGGAGTGATTTGTTATTGTATTATCATGTTGATAATTAGCTAATAACAGCTGGGAAAACAAACCATCAACTTACACACAGATGACTATAAAGTTTATAAACAATACCTTCATTTCCATTAGTTCTGCTGTATTTGGAGGAGTGCTGAGAGCTTTTTCAGCTATCTTCTCAAATTCATCACATAATCTGAAACACCAGACAAAATCAATTTTATGTAATTAAATTTTATTCCTAAATATAGTCCTATATACTATTTATATGTGCCATTATGTGAAAAATAGAGTAAGATGATCTTATCTATAGGACATCTAAAGAATTAAAAACAAATTTTTGCCCTTACTCATTCATTCAATGTACATTTAATGATCATCTCTTACATTCCGGACTATAATATTAAGTGACAGAGAAGATGTAATAATGACTCTCCAGCAGTTCATAATCCTGTATAGAAGACAGGGCCATAAACAATCACTTCCAACCTAGAATCATAGGGGCTCTACCAGAGATTTAGTTGAGATAGCACCAAAAACTAGTTCTAAATAAGACAGTGATTAACTCTACTTGTGGGGATCAATTAACATGGGCTTCTATGTTCAGAAACTTCTGGTTATATAATATACAAATATTTCCTACTCATTTGGGTTATGGCCCCTATAATGAACTTACTGTGAGATTTAAAAAAAAAAAAAAAGTGGTAGAAGCTTAAAAAGTCCAGATAAAACATGTAGAAATTTCTTCAAGATCGACTGTGATGGGGCACTTGGGGGGCTCAGTCAGTTAAGCCTCTGACTCTTGATTTTGGCTCAGGTCATGATGTTAGGTCATGAGATCAAGCCCCGCCTCAGGCTCCTCACTGGGCGTGGAGCCTGCTTAAGATTCTCCCTCTCCCTACCCTCTCTCTCAGAAAAAAATAAATAAATAAAAGGAGGAAGAAGAAGAAGAAGAAGGAAGGAAGGGAGGGAGGGAGGGAGGGAGGGAGGGAGGGAGGACGGACCGACAGACAGGCTGTGAGGTGAAGGAGAAAGAAACAGCATGGTTGTGAGTTTAGGTTGCAGTAGGGAGTGGAAGAAGGAGGAGGGTTCTGAACATGGTTGTAAGTTTGAGAGGCAGAATAGTGAGATACAGAGGAGATGCATGACTGGTGGAACCAGCTCCAGAAGGAGGGGAGCCAACAGGGTTGAGCCCATAGGCAGAGAGAACTTTGAATGGTGTGACAGACTCTCGCCCGAAAATGTGGGGAGACAGGAATGAAGGGTTCTTGCAGAGGTGAGACACGGAGGGGCACGAAGTTGAGATACTCGTATCTGATGGGTCCTCTAATATTTCTGATGTGTCCTTTGTACATCCAGTGAATGTGGTGAGATGCACGATTCAGAGACAGAGGGGAAAAGCAGAATCAGCCCTGAGCTCCAAGGGCAACTAGGAGGCAGGGAAAATAGCTATGAAATTAAAATAAACATTTCACTCAGCATGAAAAGCTACAAGTAAAAGACATTCTCACTATTCTCCCAGAACTTCTAGAGGAAAAAGTGCTTTTGCGGTTGAATACAGGATTCTGGTTCCTAGATAAGCTATGCAAGTACTCGCCCTGCTTCAGCCTTACCCCTCACTCCTCTTTCCTCACGGGGTCTGTGACAGCAACACAGATCAGTCCCAGTTCTTAAAATAACACCCTGCCATTTCACACCTCACACCCTTCTACATGTTACTTTTTCTACCTGGAATTCTTTTATTTACATTGTTCACCTGGTAGACCCCCACCTCATCCTCTAAAATGAATTCACAGATCCTCTTCCTCTTTGTAGCTTTCTCTGATTTTCCCCACTTGCCCAGCCTCCACTGTGAAAGAAATGACTCGTGTCCTTCTCGGTTCTGTGTCTGCGGCTCACTTCAGTATTTACTGAGCCCTACTGTAATTTACTGTTTTGTATGTCTATTTCCCCTGAAGACTATAACTTCCTTCAGCAGTTATATTTATGAGTGTAAGCACCTACTGTTGTACCTAATACAAGCCTCCTGCAGGCTTTTCCACATCCTGAATATTCTTTTTAATGATTTTTCCTGTGATAACATAACCATTACAAAATTTCTGATTTTGGGGGGGGATTTTTCCATGTAACTGGTAACAGAAAAGAGGTTCCTGGAGCAACATTAACACCAGTTGTTGAAAGACTAGCTCTACCTTTTGTCTAAAAAAACAGGTATTCTGCTTTATACCTTAGCATTCTGTGAGTTTACTTAACATGAGCCAGTTTTCTTCAAAATCTCCAGGTTAGTCAACAAGTTTTTAGTTAAGGCAACAAGTTATCATGGCCTTGAAGAGTAATCACAGTGAATGAAGTCCTAAATTCGAGTATCCATTAGGACCCAGGAAACTATTGGGTAAATCCACTTTGAAATTCCATTTTGTGTACTGATTATACAAATTTAAAACTTAAAACCTCAGTGATGTTAGAAAACGCCCATCTGACTTGTGCTAACAGAATTGCAAACACATTTTAATACCACATTATTTCAGGCAATCAGGAAGGTGCGTTTGTGGTGAAAAACTAATTATAATTATAAAATAACAAAGCCAAATAGAAATAAGTTTGGCATTATCTTCTTGGAGGTTCATTGATGACACTGTTCTAATCCATAATTTTATTTGAATGACAATTGATTTTATCTAACATCCCCCTGAAAAAAAAAAGTCGGTATCACATAAATACCTTGTATTTACTTCCTGATGATCTCGGAACATTTTAGCTATAAGTTTTCCACAAATAATTTCTGCTCGCTTCACCAAAGCTCTGATTAATTCCTCACAGCGCATTTCAAACATTCCTAAACGAACAGTCTGCAACGTTAAGTATGAAAAGTTTAACGAACATGAAAATAGAAGTTTCCCACAATTTTGCCTTTCTCACAATATTGGGTTTTTTTTAATGTGATCTAACAAGATTCAGTTTTTGTGTGCGTGTGTTTTTTAATATGATGCAGGCAGGATTTTCTAGATACTCATTCGTATTTTACAATCATCTTCCGGGTAAATCTCCTTCAAGATTGTTATCCTGAAAGCCAATTCTATTTCAGGACAACAATGGACATAAGAACTTTGGAGAATCGAGTTATTGCTAAATAGAGAGTGGAGGGATTTAAATATTATATCTGCTCTGTACAAAACAGTAATGCATGTTTAGGGTGGAAATTTTGGAACCTATAAAAAAGGACAAACAAAAATCTTAAATTACCAGTCTCCTACTAAACAGAAGTGATCACGTTTTGGTGTAATTACCATATTTTCGAAGGATTTATAAACACTAAAGCAAGAAAAATTAAGTTCTTGGAATTTTTGAGGGGTCAAATTATATAGAGTACTTTCAAGTCAGGCTTAAAGCACTAGACTTCCAGCTCTATGAGGACAAGGACCCTGTTTTGTCTACTTCCATATATCCTGGGCTTCCCATAATGCTTTGGTCATGGAAAGACAACAAATACATTCCCTGTTGATAGCAATGGTCTGATTTTTTCACTGTATGGTCTAAAAACACATCCTAATAAAACTGGGAAAATATCATGGTTATAAAGAACAGTCGTACAAAATGGATCGTTTACCTTTCTAGATGTGTACTGTATCTCCTCTATGAGTTTTTGGTATTTGCGAATTTCTTGTATTATTTTCTCATAGCTATGATTTTCCTCAAGGAAAGCATCAACTTCTTGCTCAGCTTTTCTGGTGATCAGAAAGTCATACTTGTCATAGAGTTTGACGTGTTCGATAGGTGCCACGCTCTCTCTCATTACCACTTCCTTCACCTTTTCTTTGTGGGCTTCAACAATTTCATTCAGAATTATTGGCTTCAAGGTTGTTGGTTTAGACTTACTTTCCTAAGACAAAGGGAAAAATAATATTCATTTTAAAAAATAAATTAAGGTAACCATAGCATTTATCTTTCTAAAAATGCCAGTCTTACCATATATGTGTATTTATAGTCACAAGGTCTTTTTGATTTTTTTTTTAAATATTTTATTCATTTATTTGACAGAGAGAGAGCACAATCAGGGGGAGCAGCAGAATCAGGGGGAGGGAGAAACAGACACCCCACTGAGCAGGGAGCACGATGAGGGCCTTGATCCCAGGACCCCGGGATCATGACCTGAGCCAAGGGCAGATGCTTAACTGACTGAACCACACAGGTGCCCCTCTTTTTGATTTTCTAATCTCTATAGAAAGATATTCAGTCTAATAGCAGTATACTGAATATCTAAGTTTCATATAATTTTTCTGTTTTCCTTCAATGCTACCTAGTTGTGTTTTGTTTTTCTGTACAGATGAAAGAAACGTCACTTGAAAAAATACACAAAATAAGAGAATATAAAAACACCAAAATCCACATTTAATTTGTGCAATTGTATATGCTAGCTTTATAAGCTAGTGCTTGCATTGTACTTTATTTTTTGGAAGTAAGCCAGCTCAATCTCATATCATCATATTCATCATATTCTTTGATCACAGTACTTTTTCACCTTGAGGAGTAATCTGTCTAGAACAAAGAAAGACTGTTTACTCATTCGTTGACCTTTGATCTGTTTACAACAACTAGAGAAGACTAAAATCCCTGGTTACAAAATGTGCATTCTGCCATCTCCATTAGAATAATGCATCAGATAACAATTTTTAATAAGCAAACAAATCTCAACAGCTTGTCTCCTCATTTCAAATAAAAGGGCAAGTAAATGTACCTACATGCTTTCTCATCTTGAATCAAGTTACACTTAAAAATATACATGATCTACCTTTCATTCAGAAGAAGGGAATTTTCACACTAATAAAAATTATGATCCATAGTGGATATTCTACAGCATTCACTAGATAGTATCAAAGGATTCCTTAGAGAGCTGGATCATTTATTCAGGTATTCAGGGTGCATTTGCCCACTATGCCCCTAGGGGGGATTTGAGGAAATCATAATGCTTAAAACTAGATGCGTCTTGAGAACATTAGTGAATACCACCACCACCACCACCATTTCTTTCTTTTTTTTTTTTTAAGATTTTATTTATTTATTTGACAGAGAGAAAGACAGCCAGCGATAGAGGGAACACAAGCAGGGGGAGTGGGAGAGGAAGAAGCAGGCTCCCAGCCGAAGAGCCCAATGTGGGGCTCAATCCCAGGACTCTGGGATCAAGCCCTGAGCTGAAGGCAGACGCTTAACAACTGAGCCACCCAGGCACCCCCACCACCACCAGTTCATTCCTGGGCTCAGTAGATGCTTGGTGCCATTTTTTCTGGGGGGTGGGGGGGAAACTTTGAGATAAAGCAATCTATATTATGTACTGCATGCAACGTAATTATTGGATCTAATGCAAAGCTCATTAATATTTATTATACAATGTTTCTTAAATGTATTAACAGCCTGCCTAATGTCTACACCTATAGGTCTATCTTTCTAAACATAACTGGGTACCAGTACATTGGAACTATATTAGAAAGTATATTTTCGATGTGAATTCTCATCAGTTCCTATTAAGAGTTAAGGGAAATGATATTTTGAATGAGACAGCTCAAGTGTTTGAAAGTCTATCAAAATAGATCATGAGATGGTGATATGTTTGGACTCACAACATCTTAGCCCCATGCAGGTTTGCCTTCCATTGGAAAAAAAATGTATTTTAATTTCACTTTCAGTTTCTATCAAAGACCGTGATAAGTACAGCTCTACAAACTCCACTTCTGCTGTTGTTGTCGAAGGTCGTTGAGATCATGTTCGGTCATCTTACTCGAAGTACCTTCTATATCACTTGTTTCCAAACCTAACTGATTACTAGCAAAATATCCCTAAATGATTCTGGCAACCTATTTCTGAGAACCAACTGTCATTGTGAATCCACAGCTCTAGGGGCAAGAGGTGGTGGTGATGGGTTTGCATTTTTAAAATGTCACCAGGTGATGCTGACATGTAGGATTTCAGAACCATTACCCCATGGATAATGCCCCATATAAGACTTCTCTCTCAAGATCGGATACCAGGAAAAAGACCTAAGCATTTAGATTAACTGCTTAATCGCAGTTAAAACTTGTCATATACTCCTCTTCACTTTAGCAACCAGGAAACTTGGAACCATATTTTATAACCATTAAATCAAAGCAGCTGTATTCATTCAAATGACAGTAATACTTCTCTCCACTCTGAGCACGTCCAGTAACTCTTATTAACTTGTTCTATTTGTCTGTTTCATAAGCTCCCTCAAATCATTCTTGAAAAAAGGCAGGGTATGCCTGGAGAAAGATGCAATAGCTGAACTGAAATTAAACAAAGGCCAAAGTAAACTACATTTCTCCAGATACTTCTATTTATGGCAATATGAGGAACACATAACCTGAAAATAACTATCTAGTTCAAAACATAAAAGTATGCTGGAAAAAATGCCAAATATAACTTTTATAATACATAGCTAAGAAAGCAAAATAAAATAATAGGGAAAGTCTAGGGACCAAACATGAGGGAACACATGAGTTGAGAGGTAATTACGTGAAGTGAGCCGCTGCCCTAGAGACTGCTGATCCCTGGTGCCTAAGCTTTGCTTTAATGAGTCTCTAGCAAGGTGGGCCTCTGTGCAGGGGAGGGGTGTGGGGTGGCAGAATGGCTATCAGGAAACAAAGTCTCAAGCCTGAGCAGGGAGGGAAGTCATAATGGCTACACCCCTAGAAAGCCAAGAATACTGAAAGGTGACACAAAATTTCAGAATGCTGAAAGGTGACAGAACCTTTGAATGAGGGAGCAAAAGTAAGGAAAATATCCTGTTCGACCTTGTTTTTCAGCGGAGAAGAAAAAAGACAGTCACCTTAAGAATTTGTGACCACTAGCCTGTTCTCATGCCAATTTGGGGAAGCATTCACACTGCCACTGTTGTCCACAAAATCCTCAGCAAGATTTTTATCAAAAAATGGTCCTTGGTCTGGAGAGGCCTCCATAGTAACTGTCGGGAGAATATGCAAATTCTGGAGGAACCAACTTAAGGCCTTAAGGATTTCCCTGCATGCAGTTCTTACACGTATAAGCCCATACTAATAAAGGAAAAACACCCACAGAAATAAACCACCATGACCAAGCAAATGGTGATCGGCAAAAGGAGAAGTTCTTTTAAGAGTAATGAATATATGACTAAGTACAAGAGACGATCAAAAATGACTAGTCCTGTTTGACAAAGAACTTAATGGAATTCCTAGAATATAAAAATAATTTTAAAAAATGAGAAGTTCTATGATGAGGATAATATCTTCACAATGGATAATTTCACAATCACAATGTTGAGTAAAGTAAAACAGGTCACTGATTGTAAGATGATTCCACATATATATAAAGACATAGAAAAACTGAATGGAAATTTTTCAGGGATATGCAGACAGGTAGTAAGCTTATCTTAAAAAATTCAGATTAATAACTACAACATTCAAGATTGTGATTCTTTTGCTAGAAGGTAGAAGGAGAGGAATGTGAACAGGGAAGGATCTCTAGTTAGATTATAAGTACACAGGCGTAACTTTATTACCACTTAAAACTACACACTAGTCTCCTGGACGCTTTCCTGTACATGAAATATTTGTGAACTATTTTAAAAATAAAAAAGAAGGGTGTCTGGGTGGCACAGTGGGTTAAGAGCCCGACTCGTGGTTTTAGCTCAGGTCATGATCACGTGGTCGTGAGATCAAGCCCCATTTCGGGCTCCATGCTCAGGACAGAATTGACTTCAAATTCTCTGTCCCTCTCCCTTCCTCTCTGCCCACCCCTGGCTCATGCGCACACACGCTGTCTCTAAAATAATATTATTTAAAAAATAATGTAGAAAGGAAATAAGAAAGCTACTGGTTGTACTTACAAAGCTTGAAAGCCTTTTAAATTAGGGAATTATCAGACATGATCACTTTATATACTAGACTGCAGTAACTGCTGTTGAAATATACAAGTTCAGCATAGCTTTGCTCAATAAATGGCCAGAGAGAGACAAAACAAGTAGAATCTGTGATTTCAGAGTACAAAGACACTACTGCTTAGGAAAAAGGTATATGAGGAGAGTAATCAACCAGAGGACAGTTTGAGAGAGGTAGAGAAGTATAAGGGAGGTCTACAGCATCGTGTGAGTGCTACAGCAACACTCATGGACTATCTTAAACCTGATCACAAATTTAATTCCTTCCCTTAAGAAAAATTTCAGTCCAATGGAAGACTAGACTAAGAAACTAGGCACATACTGCAATGGGAAGATAGTATTTTTTAATTAAAAGTTTCTTATAAGCCAATGTTACCAGGCCATTTATATTCTGCAAAGCAGAGGATACAGGTCTACACCTTTTAGAAGTTGTTTGAAATAATTATTATGAAAATTCAAGCAATAAGAATATCCTTGTTACTTACCCACTTAAAATACAATTTTGTCTCAACTCTTGGCACAAAACTGACAGCCTTAATCATGATATCATAAACATTCAGAAGGATGTCTATATAGTCACTGAACTCAGGTTCAAACTTAATGGTGTCATTTTCAAGAATCAGCCTCATGATGAAACCTGGATGTTCAAAAGCTCTAACAGAATCCTGCAAAAAAAAATAGTGTATACATGTATGTGAATATATATATAAATTGGGAGAGACTAAGCAGTGCAGTGGTCCCAATTAAAACTCATGGGAACCCACCTTTCCTCTTATGCCTTAGAGAGTTAAGCCAATGAGGAGCTCTACTAAAAAGAGCAAGAGCAATTCCCAGCTAGACGTGTTGGTATCTAGTATTCACCAGGCCTACAGATCAACCAGAGGGTCAAGGTTCCAGAAAAAGAAGGATGTGCATAGCAGTGGGGCTCTAGAGTAATGCAAGAAAGAGCCCAAGAGAACATTCAAATTCCCGGGCCCAGCTCACACTCCAACAGGACCTTCTTCTGGAAAGAAAAGAGTTCCCCACACAAATCTTCCCCAGCCATCATGACCCAAATCTTCCAATGAGAAGAATTCTCACTTCTCTTTACTCATCCTCACCAATGTAATGATACTCATGTATCCTGAATATTCAGGTTGATACTAGGTGTTTTTAAATAGCTAAGTGATCTAAAGATATACTTCCACCTCTTCCACTGATAAAGGTTCTTTTTGTTAATCTTTTTCCTCTTGAAAATAAATTACTAGATGAATATTGGTGTAACGGCACCATACTTACTGGTGGTTGTGCTATTAAGTCTGTGAAATCCTGCATGGAGACCAAAGTGAGTTCTTGCAGCTGTAAAGTCATAAGCGTAGCAGCGCAGTTGAAAAAAGATTCCAATTTGGCACTGCTGTCACCAGTTGGCAATTGCTTTTTTTTATTACCTTGGTAATAAATATTCTGCACTTCTGGAAACCACCTTGAAAGCACAAAAGACTTTTAAAAGTTAGTACTTCCAGTGAATCGCTCCTTTTACATTAAGCATTAACAGTAACTTCTGGACATCCAAAGGTCTTCACAGAGAGCTCTATTGCTAACTGACATTATCCACCCTCTGAAGTGTAAGCACTAGCATATTTCACTTTTTCTAAGGAAAGAAAGTTTAATCACGGCCAACAGAAGATGACTCAACAATGTGATGCTGTGAGGAAAACAAATAAAAAAAATAAATCTAACTCCTGAAACTACGCTTCCTGTACTTTTTGAATAAAAATTTATTGGATATTACAAAATACTACTCACCAGTCTCCAAAACGTTCCTGAGGGAATGGATTTGTTAATTTAAAGCTAAAATGTAAATAGCTGATTAAACCAAGACAGAGCTTACTTGGTTCAACCCACTTGGTACTTTATGCTATTATGTTTCACGACGACTTGAAAATAAGACAAATTAATAAAATCAAGTATATTATTTTCTTATTCCCCTTAATGTAAAATCCTGAAAGAATGACTGATTTAAAAAAAAAGTTTCAAATGTGTATGTATCCCTGTAATTAAAGTATAACAGTAAATTCACATGTGGATACATAAGTCAAGTTTTCCATTTATAAAACAATACTACAAAATTTAGGAATACTGATACCTCTTTCATAAGACATAATGGATTTTTTAAAAAACAGAGTCCACATCCTTTCAGGAGTTGCCTGAATGCTTCAAGAAAGATCTAAATTTTAAATAGATGTATTCATTTCTTTAACAAATACGTGTTTAGTGTCTATGTGCTAGCAACAGTGTCATGGGAAATATAAAAAGATATGACATCACCCCTTATCTCTTATAATAATGAAGGCAATGTGTCATAGCAGAAAAACAGTCTTGAAGTCAAAGGATTGAGATATAATTTTCCGTTTAAGTAAGAGAGAAGGGTTTTATAATGAAGATGGCAATTTTATTGAAAGATGGAAATGAGAAGACCATGAGGAAAGGATCTGAAGTAGAAGTAGCATACTAAGAAAAATAGGTGTGTAAATGGGGCTAATTTACCTAATCATTTCATTGTCTATAAAAGAGATAATAGAGAGATTTCTTCCTAGAAAATAGGAAGAAATAAGTGGTGGTGGGGAAGTCTGTGAGGATTTTTGCAGAACTTGGGAGCTGAACACAAGACGTTGGGATGGCCTCACTCTCTAAAATGTAGCCATGGCAGATATTTCTGCAGGAAGGGGTCATTGTTGAAGCAACAGAAAGAGGGCAAGTAACAAATACTAAGTAGAGAAGGGCAATGATAGATTAAGAAAGGGGACTGAGAAACTTCCAGTAGTTCAGACAAGAGAGGGAATAAGTTTGGGGCTCAAGAGCTGGAAAAAGGACATATAAAGAAAATGTTTTAAAATTTATTCAGTCATTATCCCAAAGATATTTACAGGGCTCCCTATTATATACAAACACTTGGTACAAAATATTACTCAGTCTTCAAAGCACTTATAGGCTAAAGGAGGGAGGAAAAGACAAAATTATATTATAAAAGGAAGGAATTATAAGAGGATAAAGTGTCAGAGGTATTCAGAAGGAAGAGATCATGTTTTAAGAAGTAACAACAGAGATTTCATAGAAGAAGGGTCATTTGAACTGGGTACTGAAGGACAGAAGGGAGGCTTCTCCAGTAATGAACTGCATCAAATACTGTAAATAGTGTTAATCACGGTATTTTCCTGATGGTATTCAAGAAGTTTTTGTTCTGTTTAATTTCCTTAACCTCTAATACAATTTGATATAATTATGTGTGCAAAGATGGTAAAGCTAAGAGTAACAGAGTTTAAGAGGGAAGCAACTACACAACTTTCAAATTTTCCTAGAATTCCCATCCCACAGATGAAAACAAATAAGGAGTAACTATTTTAAAAATCAATAATTGGTTAAAAAGGGAAACAAAGAGACTTTACCCACTGAATACTTAACTGTTACAGACTAGTCATAGAAGTTATGTCCTGTTTAATTTAACATGACTATTTCTCTAGGCATGGCCCAAGGTGAAAGTCTTTTCAGACCTCAGAATGGAAGAGATAAGTTAGGTCCAGGTTGCAGAAAACCTTAAAAGGCAGGTTAAGAAATGGTGACTTATTTTATCAATAAAAGGGAAGCACTGAATTAGGGGTTAAGATTCTCCTGGCAGTGGTTTGAAGGCTACATGGGAGGCTAAGAGAGCCTGCCAAGGGTAGTTGCAGTGGGAATAAAGAGAAAAGGGTACACATGGAAGAGGCTTCTGAGAGAAGATCAAGAGTAGTTGGTGGTCCTAAGTCTAAAAAAATATAAAAGGATTGAAATTATAAAAAATCACAAATCAGTAGAAGGACACTCTAGCAATTTATAAGTACATAGAAATTAAACAACACAGTCCTAAACAGCCAATCAAAAAGGAAATCACAAGAGAAGTCCAAAAATAATTTGAGATGAATGAAAATGAAAACATCATTTACCAAAACTCACAGAACACAAAAAAAGCAGTGACCAGAGGGAAATTTACAGCTGTCAACAACTTAATTAAAAATTACAAAGATCTTAACTCAATAACTTACAATTCCACTAGAAACTGGAAAAAGAGCAAACTGAACTCAAAATAAGGAGAAAGGAAGAAATACAGATTTGAGTGGGGAAAAAAATAGAGATTAAAAAAATTGAGAAATCAACAGAACCAAAATTTGGTTTTTTAAAAGATCAGCAAAATTGACAAACCTGTAGCTAGACTGACCAAGATAAAAAAGAAAGAAGACTCAAAATTGTTAAAATTAGGAATGAGAAAAAGGATATTAACATTCACCTTATAGAAATTTTTTAAAAATTACAAGGGACTTTAATAAACAATTATAAGCCAACAAACTAATCTAGCAAATTCCTAGAAAGATATAAACTACCACAAATGACTCAAAAAGAAATAGAAAAGATGAATAGAGCTATAATAACAGTCTGAGCTAGTAATCAGAAAATTTTCCAAAAAATAGAGAGACCAGGACCCAGGAAAAGATGCCTTCACTAGTAGGTTGTATAGAACATTTGAAGAAGAATTAACACCAATCCTTCACAAACTCTGCCCAAAAGGGGGGTGGGCAAAAGAAAGGAATGCTTCCTAACTCGTTCTATGAGGCCAGTATGATCATACCAAAACCAGACAAAGATATCACAAGAAAAAGAAAACTATAGGCCAATGTTCCTTATGTATGTACACACAAAAATCCTCAACAAAGTACTAGCAAACTGAATCCAGCAGCATATAAAAAGAATTATACCCCATGGCCAAGTGGGATTTATCTCAGGAATGATAGACTAGTTCAGTATATCAAAACAAATGTAAATATTAATAAAGTAGAAAAACCCATTATGATTTCAGCTGCAAAAAAAAAAAATTGTTTTTATCATACAATAGTGCAGATTTTGCCAATCAAGAAACTAAGAATGAAAGGGAAATTCCTCAACCTGATAAAGGGAAACTATACAGCTAACTAAATGCTGAAAGACTGAAAGCCTTCCCCTAACATCAGGAACAAAACAAGAATGTCCACCCTTGCCACTTCTTTTCAGCACTGTACTGGAGATTCCAACCAAAGCGATTAGGCAAGGACAAGAAAAAAAAAATGCAGATAAGAAATGAAGAAGTAGAACTATCTCTATTTGCAGATAACACAATCTTATATAAAAAAAGATATAAAGGTCCCACACGAAAAAACTATTGGTGTTAATAAGTTAGGAAGGTTTCAGGATATTAGATCAATATACAAAAAAATAATTAGACTTTATCAAAATTAAAAATAGTTGTGCCTCAGGCTGCCTGGGTGGCTCAGTCAATCAAGCATCCAACTCTTGATCTCAGCTCAAGTCTTGATCCCAGCTCAAGTCTTGATCCCAGGGTCATGAGTCCAAGTGTCGTGCTGGGCTCCATGACTTTAAAAAAAAAAAAAAAGTGCCTCAAATTTGTGCCTATCAAGAAAATGAAAGCATCAACCACATAACGGGAAAAATATTTATAAATCATGTAACTGAGATTTTAGTATCCAGAATATATAAAGAACTCTTACAATTCAACAATAAAAAGACAGGTCACTCAATACAAAGTAAACAATGATCTGAATAGACA
Source organism: Ursus arctos (assembly GCF_023065955.2). NCBI lineage: Eukaryota > Metazoa > Chordata > Mammalia > Carnivora > Ursidae > Ursus > Ursus arctos. Next base: position 71,743,960 of record NW_026622763.1, read on the forward strand.
TTTACCCAAACAAGATAAATACATGGAAAATAAGCATTTGAAAAGATGCTCAACATAATTAGTCAAATCAAAACCACAATAAGATAGAAGTTCACATCTACTAGGATGACTATATATAATCAGAAAGATGGACAATAACAAATGTTGACAAGGATGTAGAGAAATTGGAATCCTCATACATTGTTGGTAGGAACGTAAAATCTTACAGACCCTTTAGAAAACACTGTGACAGTTCCTCAAAAAGTTAAACAAAGAGTTATTATATAACCCAGCAATTCTACTCCTATGTATATACCCAAGAGAACTGAAAACATACAAATGTTCATAGCAGCATTATTCCTAATAGGCAAAAAATAACGACAACACAAATGTCCATCTACTGATGAATGGATAAACAAAATGTGTTAGATCCATATGATGAAATATTATTTGGCCATGAGAAGGAATAAAGTATTGATATATGCTAGAACATGGATGAACCTTGAAAACATCATGCTTAGTGTAAGAAGCCAGACATAAATGGATACATATTATATCATTCCACTGTCAAAAGTTCAGAATGGGGACAGAAAGTGTATTAGTGATTGTCAGGGCATGTGGGAGGGGAAATGGGGAGTGACTGATAACAGATAAAGGGTTTCTTTTGGGGGTGATGGAATTAGTGGTGATTATTGCAAAACCTTGTGAATATATTACAAGCCACTGAAATGTACAAAAGAAAATGGTGATTTTGTGGTAAGTGAATTATACTTCAATTTTAAAAAACAGTTACCAATACACTGATTGTGGCTGGAGGCAGGCTAGGGTTGGTAAAGATGTGGATGATAAGTAACAAACAGAAAAAGTCACAAAGGATTCAACTTGGCCTGGAAATGGTCCAGAACAGGAAGAGCAGCACGTTTGGAAGAAGGAATAAACACTGTTAAGGAGATGCTGATATTCAGATGCTGACATGACATTCAACTGGAGACATACAGTATAAAATTAGTCATAAGGGCCTAGAGCTCCAAAAACAAGATCTTGAGACAGATAAGGCAGATGAAATCATGACATTGTCAAGAATTTAAAGAACACAAACAAGAGCAAACACCTGAGAGCAAACACCCTGCTCTTGGGGATAGTAAGACAAGCACAGCTAGAAAAACAAAACAGATTAAATAAAGAAACAGAGGCAGAGGAACCTAGAAAAACAGACTTCCAGAAGGCAGGCAAATGCTGAATAGAAGGAGAGAATGAGGACTGAGAGAAGATATTTGGGTTTGGGGTAGATATCATAATCATCTGCTGTTTCTCCGTCGTGGTAAGCGGGTGTTCTACCTTTTTGCCATGATGAGCGCTTTCTGGTTCGCTATTTAAAAAGTACGGTCAGAGTGTTCTTCCCTTAGAATCAGTTGGGAAGCATCAAGAGCTACAGCAAATCAATCTACAACTCTCCCTAAAAGTTTTCAGGAAAGGTTTGTACTCTGCTCTGTACTTTGACACCCAGTTTACCAAAATTTACAATAGGAATGTATTCCTGGGGTATAACCCTGAAGTTACAGATCAAGAAAATTTATTTATATTATGCCCTAAAAAGGTCATTTTCTTCTCTGTAATTAACTACGGGGTTTCATTCTATACCTCTCATCTATTTGTTTAGGTTAACTAATATTAAAAAAAATTCTAAAGTTCTTTCAAGTAATGTCAGACAAAGAATTTATTCTAACATATTGGAGAAGAAGAAAAAATAAAGATTCCGTCTTAAACTATGAAGATATATCTCTAAGTAACTTCTGGAAATCACGAAACCATGCTGGAGTTTCATGTACTTTGTTATCTGCAATTTGAGCTAATATTAACATCCAATTATAATAACTTAACCCATGATAGAGACATTTTGCTGTATTGTTTCAGAGCATAGTGTCTGGCACCTACATCAGTAATTATCATATGTGACTATTCCAATTTTAAGGGTCAATCCAAGATGTTTAATTATCATTTCATAAGTCTAACCTCTCAATGGGATTGTAAACTCCTTTAAAGAAGGTATTTCCCCCATCAATTCATGCTTTAAACCATCCTTCATCCCCCATCCAAAACCAAAATGAAAGAGGTACAGTGCCTTAAATGTGTTAATAGATGTCAAATATCTAGCAATTGGATTAGCTGATGATCATTCCCCCCATGGTATTCAACCTCGCTCTCAAAGCAGAAGTAGAAAGCAGACATTGAGGGGAAAAAAAAACCCCAAAACACTATAATAGTTTTAGTTCCTGCGTATCTATGCTGTGTAGAACGTCTGGATAGACAGGACAGACCAATTCAGTTAAAGACACTAGATTTAATTCTTGAAGAGAAGTAATTACCAACTTGTTAAAATGGGATTTTTTAAAATGCAGTTAAAAATATAGTTCCCCACCAATAACATTTTTAAATTTGTGTTTTCCCCCATGAAATTTCAGAACTTTACATTTTAAGTAGAGTCTCTTTAGCAGATTCCATGTGTTTCATGACCATGGTCTGAAATATCGACAGCTCTAATGCATCCTGGCGATTCTGAAATTCTTCTACGTCAACTAAACGTAATCTTCTGCAAGACATAAAAAATGAACAATTAAGGCAGGAGATTTTTTTGCATTTAATATTTTTGCTTACTGATCTCCTCAAAAATAGGATATTCCTAAGTTTTATCATTAAAATTTGCATTTAGTAAAATTAAATAAGAACATGAGATTTTTAAAAAAATTTTTTTAAATAATTAATGTAATTAAATTTGATAAGAACACTATATAAGATTATGAAATGTTACTGTGAAGTACAACAGAGTTGAAATAACTGGGATTTGATGGATAATTTAGACTGATTTTTGCTTTCGAATTGAAACAATTACAACAGGAAAAGAGGTAAAGCGCATAGCTTAGAAGGCCTGCTACTCCTGAAACAAAAATTACACCCACTATGAAAAGAAAGCAATCTTGCATTTTAGGGAGCCATGGGGTAGGGGAATTCTCACACCTAATTAAGACCTACTGTATCAAAATTTTGTGATCCTGTCTGGTTTTGACTTTTTTTTTTTATGTTCAGTTAGTCAGCATATAGTACATCATTAGTTTTTCATGCAGTGTTCAATGATTCATTAGCTGCATGTAACACCCAGTGCTCATCACAAACTGTGCTCTCCTTAATACCCATCACCCAGTTACCCTACCCCCCCCCTTCTGTAACCCTCAGTTTGTTTCCCGGGGTCCAGAGTCTCTCATGGTTTGTGTCCCTCATGACTTTTTTTGTTTTTAGAAAACACAGTGCTTCTTCTAGTCAACAACTTTCTATACAACTCCTTTTCTGACTACAATGGTATGGATATTTGTTACAGATTTAAGAAGTTTCTGTTGGGGGCTCCATGCTGGATGTGGAGCCTACTTAAAAAAAAAAAAAAAAAAAAAAAAAAAGAATTTTCTGTTGGGGAAACTGGACAGCCACATGCAAAAGAATGAAACTGAACCCCTATCTTACACCATACACAGCATTAACTCAGAATGAATTAGACAGGAATGTAAGACCTGAAACCATAAAACATATGCTCCTGGGCACGAGTGTTGGCAGTGATTTTTTGGATTTGATGCCAAAAGCAAAAAATGAATAAGTGGGACTACATCAAATTAACATGCTTCTGCACAACAAAAATCAACCATTAGCAAAATGAAAAGGCAATCTACTGAATGGAAGAAAATATTTGCAAATCATATATTGATAAGGGGTTAATATCAAAAATTTATAAAGAACACATACAACTCAATAGAAAAAAATCTGAGTAAAAAATGGGCAGAGGATCTGAAGAGACATTTTTCCAAAGATGACATACAGATGACCAAAAGGTATATGAAAAGATGTTCACATTACTAATCATGAGGGAACTTCAAATCAAATCCTAATGAGATTACCACCTCACACCTGTTAGAATGGATATTTGAAAAGGATAGGAAATAAGCTTTGGTGAGAATGCAGACAAAAGAGAATCCTTGTGAACTGTTGGTGGAAATGTAAATTGGTGCAGCCACTACAGAAAACAATATGGAGGTTCCTCAAAAAATAAAGAATAGAATGACCAGATTATTACCCAGCAATTCTACTTCTGGATATTTATCTGAAGAAAATGAAAACACTAATTCAAAGACATAAATGCACCCCCACGTTCATTGCATTATTTATAATAGCCAAAACAAGGAAACAACTTAAATGATCATTGATGGGTAAAGAAAATGGGGCATACACACACAATGGAATATTATTCAGCCATAAAACAGAATGAAATCTTGCCATTCGAGACACCATGGATGGACCCTGAAGGCATTACGCTAAGTGAAATAAGCCAGACATAGAAAGACAAATACCTTTATAATCTCCTACATGCAATCTAAAACAACAACAAAAAACTGAGCTCGTGGATATGGAGAACAGATTGATGGTTGCCTAAGGCAGGGAATGGAGGGTGGGCAACAAAGCTTCACTTTTGGGGCTCCTGGGTGGCTCAGTCATTAAGCTTCCTTCTCATTTGTCTCATTTGTCTCCACTGCAGATGCCCTGAGGTTTGCTTCAGTTGCTGCTACTAATACCTCTGCCACTTATGACCATGGACACCAAGTTTGGACACATCCATGGTTTACTGTTTTTTTTTTTTTTTATCTCAACTTTGTTCCCTTTTTCTTCCCCTTCCTCCTCCTTCTCTTGCCTCCTGACACGGTCCAACAATGTCTAGCCCTTCATTCACAATACCAGGCACTGCAGCCTCATCCCCCAGCCTCCTGCACAGTGTGTCCTGTCAGTTCCATCTGTGAATGGATACAGAAGCAAATGACTCCTTTGTGAAAGTGATACTATATAGTATGACCTCATGACTGCATGCAAAGTTAAATCATGGGTCTTGTCAGGAGAGGGATAGCCTAAAGAAAAGAAATGAGAAAACATGGGCAAGGAGAGAGCCTCTTCCTATTCCAAAAGCCGAATTCATGCAAAGAAATCCACATTATTCAATGGAAAGCTGAACGACGTTCTTTTGAACAGTATGCAGTCTGACCACCAGAAGCCATGTTTGTGCGATGGATATGTGTGCATGTTGTGTGGATACACACATGTTTGATAATATGAGCACAAAGACAAATAAGGAAAGATATCCCAGTAGATGGTTATCATGGGTCTTCGGCTGGGCTGGTGGAAAGGAGGGCAGAGACGAGGAAAAGAAAGACTGGTGGAAGTCAGGCAAAGTAAAGACTGGACCTAAAAAGTATATATGATCACATTTACATGTTTATATAAAGTTACATATGTAGCTGCATATTTAATTAAAATTTGTTTTAAAAAAGGCATACAGGGACAGAATGAGGGAGCCAAGGGACCTGGGACAACACAAGTCATTTTGCCTGTGGGAAACCAGGAGTGCCAGGAAGGACAAGGGGTGAACAGAGAGCCTATAATCAGATGGTGGCAGAGCCCAAGCAAGGAGCTTGGCTTACTGGAGTGGATGTCAGGGTTCGGGGGTTGGACTAGAAAAGGCATGCTAACGACCCTCACTCAGGAAGGAGTTCAGAGAAGTTGGTCGGGGATGTGCCCCTAGTGCATGTCCCAGGGTTTCCCAGTGTGGGAACAACAGCTGCCTTCTGCAATGGCCACAGCTCTTAGCACAGTTTTAAAGACAGCAGCTTTCCTTTTGCTGGTTTTGGGAGGCAGAAAAATGTGCTCACTTGCTGTGCCCTCCTGACCGCAGAACAATACATGCAGTAGAAATCAGGAGACCCGACATTGCATCAAAAACTGGGGATGTACTGTATGGTGACTAATATAACAAAGTAAAAATTATTAAAAATAAAAAACGAAAAAAAAAAGAAATCAGGAGACCCAGAGAGAGGGCCACTTGTCACTGGGTCTGCAGCTGTGGCGGCTGAAAAGGTTGGGGTGGGGGTGGGGAAGACCATCTGGGAGACAAGTTGCCTCCTCTATCACAAGGCGGGACTGATCCAGGTTTTGAGGTTCCTGAAGGAGGCTTTATGTAAGAAAAATAATATACATTTGTATTACTTTTGCATATTTTATAAAACCTGTGTCCACAGGTGCATGTTGCTAGGATGCCCCCCAGTGCCTTGGAAGGAGCTGTGCGGGGGTGGGGGGCATGAAGCAGGAGCTTCTAAACTGTGAGACCAACTGTCCTCAGCCTGAGAAGCAGGCATGTCAGCTTCACGGCACCCACCAGCATCCACATCCAGCTGTGCCAAGCACTTGCTACCTGTGGCTGCACCATCCCCTCCGTGACCATGTCTAGGAGGTGATGCATAACCTCCAGCTGTCACCCAGGAGCTTTAACTCATGCCATTCAGGTAGGCAATATTTACTAGGTTGCTGCACCATCTAGGTCATTGTAGCAGCTAATGGTCTGTGGGATTTAAAACAAAGCATGACAGTTCAGCCCCTTAACTGTGATTACCCCTCAGTCTGTGTGGTAATGAGGTATGGGATTGGGGGGGGCAGGACTGGGTTAGAGGTCAAAGGCAATGTTCGTATTTTACTCTACTTCTACAGTGCTGATTTAAAGCCGTGTTTGAATACTGATGGTAAGTTTATAGTTATTTTTTTTATTTCCAGTTAAAATAGTAAAAGAAATTATTAAGGTGTAACAAAATAGCTTTTATCACCCTTTTAAAAAGAAGCTCAATAAGGCCAGAAATACTCACTTAAAAGTACTGTGCCATAAATCTACAACAGACGACATTGTGGGGTTCAATGTATTCAAGTGATCCTTAATATAATTGCTTGCAGCTAAGAAAGATTTCCTCCAAGGTTTTGGGAGAACTTCCATTCTGAAAACAAAGAAAAAATAATCAGCTATCTTTAAAAATCAGAAGAAACTATTGTTATAGCATACTTTTTGAGTAATATTCTTTTTTTCTTTTTCTTTAGAGAGAGAGAGTGGGGAAGAAGGGGCAGAGGGAGAGAGAGAACCTTAAGCAGGCTCCATGCCCAGCACAGAGCCTGACTTGGGACTCAGTCTCACAACCCTGAGATCCTGACCAGAGCTGAAATCTAGAGTGGGTTGCTTAACCCACTGGGCCACCCAGGCACACCAACAATGGTTTCATTTTAATAAAAAGTATTATGTACCCCTTACAGTATTAACAAAACACATAATTATGTATTAAGTTACATAAAGGCCATACTTTCTATGGTCTAAGCCATATAATTTTAAAATAATTAACACATATGAAATTGCACTTGAATTTTTTTAAGATTTATTTATTTGAGAGAAAGAGAGAGAGTGCTCACAATCGGGGGGGGGGCAGTGGGAAAGGGAGAGGCAGACTCCCCATTGATCAGGGAGCCCCACACAGGGCTCCATCCCAGGACCCTGAGATCATGACCTGAGCTGAAGGCAGACGCTCAACTGACTGAGCCAACCAGGCACCTCTGAATCTTTTTTTAAATTTTATTTATCTAAGTAATCTCTACACCCAACCTGGACTTGAATCATAAGGTGACTTGAATCATAAGGTAACTATTTTTCCTTTAAGTACTTGATCAAGTTCACTAATAACTCATAATGATCAAACAGAATCAGTAGGCAGCTTTTTTTCATATACAGCTTGAAAGAATTTCAAAACACAAAATGCTTTAATTTTTCTGGTTTTTTAAAAACATTTTAAGACTATAGTCCAGCCTGCCTGTGATAATCCCCTTCAACTTAACCTCTGTGAGTTGATCACCAACGCTAACGTCCTTATTTGAAGACATTTATTCTGTAACTCCCATCACTTGAATAATCATCCTTAATATATTAAAGATATGCCATTTTCATCATCCAGAGTATATTTAAATATTTACATTTTATGTCTACAATTTTTTTATTCTCACTGGTTTTAAACACTTAATCTTGTTTTATTATATAGTAAGCTTAACTCAGTTTTTCAGTTGTAGTCATACCATCTTTACAATTACAAAAGATGATTTTTGTCTCTTCTCAGGAAAAAAAGCTGTTCTCCACATAAGATACGTTGGGAATGACTGCATAAGTTTTTCTTGCTGCTAAAGGAAAACAATCTGAGGCACTTTTAAATAATACGAAAGAAGCAAAACTGAATTATTTACCAAATTATAAAAATATAAGTTCTACTCTTCAACCTAGTTAAGAGACTTATTCCTAAATGTTAATTACTTAGGGAAAATATATAGCAAATGTAGTGGTTTTCTGTTGTGTCCTATATTTTAATCTATGTAATAATCGCAAAATATTCTCTATATGATTTTGTGCATTTCAATTGCCATCAAACTCTTATATCCCTATTATACCTGAAGTCTGTGCTAGTCACCATGGAAACACAAAGTTCTATATCAGGTTCTTCCACGAGGGTACTTATATTTTAACCACACAGTTATCCCATCTGTCTGTCTGTCTACCCACCTACCGATGGATTTGTAAATAGAACACATTAGGGCTTAAATACATAAGCATAATAAGAATAATCAGTTGTATATATGAAGTATATAAGTTATAAACATATATATGAGAAATATAACCAGTGTATAAATATATACACATTCACAGGAACAGTTATATAATCAATATTCTTAGAGAAACTTGATCACTTACTCAGCACGATGGGGTAGAATTTCATCTGGTTTTTTATCTTCTTCTTTTTCCCTAGGATCTTTCAAAACAAAATCAACTAAAAGAAAATTGAAAAGTTCTGATAAATATCCTTATATTAATTATGGCATATTTCCAAGCAATTGCAAAACTAATTCCACTAAAATCAATTATTTATGTTATTTAAAATAATGGAGCAATTTGTACATATATGACAAAAATATTTATGAGAAAACCTATGTCTGTATCTTTGAGAGTATATGTTCCCTCTCTTAACAACAGATCCCTATTATTTCATTTGAAAGTAATAATTGGTTTCAAAATTACATTTTCCTTCATAGCTATTCTACCAAAAGTAGTTTTCATTGAAGGCCAACAATACAGAATCATAGTAGTTTCCTTTCACTGAGGAAACTTACGGATTGCTTTGTTCTAAGTTGCATAAAAACATAATCCTGTTATAAAATCAGTAAAAGGAGCTACTTCTGCTTCTATCTTCTGTGCTCATTAATTCAGTTAATTCTAATTTTCCTGCCTGTCTTTTAAGATGCTCTTTCTAAAATGCAAATGTGTTAACACCCCTCTGCTTAAAATCCTTAGGTGACTCTGTTTTAACTTTCAATGCTTTAGGGCACATGGGTGGCTCGGTCGGTTAAGCATCTGCCTTCGGCTCAGGTCATGATCCCAGGGTCCTGGGATCAAGTCCTACATCAGGATCCCTGCTCAGCGGGTTGTCTGCTTCTCCCTCTACCCCTTCACCTGCTCGTGATCTCTTTCTCTCTCAGATAAATAAAATCTAAAAAACAAAAAACGAAAACAAACAAAAAAACACTTTGAATGCTTTAAAAAGACAAAGGCGGCCCTTCAATTCTGTCCCCTCCCAAATGCACCCTATGCTTTGGCCATCACGGCTGCTTGCAAGCCCGGAGAGCCTTTCACGCGTGTCTGCCACAGTCCACACCATTTTCTTGGTGTGAGCGCTCCCTCATGTTCGGTTTGTGTTTCAGGATGGTTCGGGCACCTCCAGAGTTCCTTCTACCAAGCCAGGCATGAGTGTCTCTCGCTTACAGCATGGCCTCTGTTTCCCTCCTTACCGAGCCTACTGCTCTAGTTCCTAATTAGTGTTTTGTCCATCTTCCTCATTTCAACAATGAACTCCTTGGGAGCAAAGATTTGACTTTTTATTTTTACATTACCAGGACACTCAAATAAGAGTCTTAAAAACAATAGACTCTCTCCTACCAAAAGGTCCCCAGACAACTCTAAAACATGAGGATTTCTTCAGCTTCGAACACACCATCAATTATATCAGTTTTGCAATCCCAATTAATTGGAGAACTTTTTTTTTTAAGCATAGATTCGAAGATCCTGCCTCCAGAGATTTTAACTCAGATGGATTCAGAAACCAGTGTGTGAAAAATGATTCTGATGATTAGTCAGTCTTAGAATCCAGTGGTCTATGCCAGCAGTCTTTTTATGTAAAGGGCTTGAGTATAAATATCTTCCCTTTATGAGCTACAAGGTCTCTGTCACAACTACTCATCTCTGCTCTTATAGACCAAAAGCAGCCACAAACCATGTGCAAATGAATGCGTAAGTCTGTAGTCCGATAAAATTTCTTTACAAAAACAGGCAGGGAGCCAGACTCGACCTGCAAGCTGTAGTTTGCCAATCCCTGGTCCATAACAACGATTTTTAATTAATCACCTTCTAATTTATGTTACCAATAATATTAATGTTTTAAATAATTAAATTTTAGAATTTCTTCAGTTCTGTCCTTTACTGAGTGATATAGCCCTACAAAAAAAAAAAGATGGAGTTTTAAATTTTTTACTGTACTTTATTAATGAAACTTGCCTGAGATCTTAAGCAATGAAATAGCAATGGGAAAAGCAGCATAATAAATATAATAGTTTCAAGTATAGGTATTAACTTTCAATTAATAAGACACATTCAAATTAGAAAGCGAAAATACCGATTTACCTATGGATTTTTTTACACTAAGAAGATAATCTTCTCTCATTTCATCAGACAAGGCAAGTATGCTGTTGGTGAGGACTTTCAGATGTTGGGGGACTAAATTCAGTACATGTTCCAGCCAAGAATCTTCCATTGGGGCTACATGGTCTGTATCAATTCCATGATGAATATAATAGTAATATCTCTGCATAAAGAAGATTGAGAAATATAGATGGGTTTAGTCCTATAATGAAAGAAGTATATTCATCAAAGATAAAACTACTAAGCAAAATCAAAGTTTTAGGAAAACAAAGTATTTACAAATCATAAGTACTTTGTGTAATTTGTGGAGGCATTATTTGAGATCTCCTAAATTAAAAAAACATAGGATATTTCATGAAAATTAAAGCTCTTATTGTAATTCATAACTACAATGTAAAATATCAAGTTATATTACCAAATATATGGTGTACTAAGAAGAACCCATGCTGAAGCAGAAATTAGTGTTTTATAAATGCATGAGAATGTGGAAAATTAGTTTTTGTCTTTTTATTATTGATAATCAAGTCGATCTAATAAGTTGCAAGTGAATCAGTATCCCTACACATTAAGCTCAGAAATCTATGACAGGATTTAGAAAATTTCCAATTGGCCAATAGTCCATATTATAATTTTACAGCTACTGTTAAATGTGTACATGAAATATTTAAGACATGATAGTATTTCTCTAACAGACATTTAACTTTGATATATTTTCATAAATTTTTAAGTCAATTAGAAAAATTTTAAACATCCAATTATTTTTTTCAAAATACTTTCAAATTAGCAATGTTAGAGCCTTTGATATTTACATTTTAAAAAATTCTTCCATATTTGAAATACTAGAATAATTATATTTTTAAAGTAAAGTGTACATTACATAACTAAGATAGTTTCTCATAGAAGAATAAAGACATTTAAAAGCTTTACAAGACTGAGGCTCATTCTAACAAAGGGAACAGGTAAATGAAACTCTTTCATTGTGATCTTAGATGGCAAGGGAGAGGATGATTTCTCCCGTTCACCCAATAGAGCAATCTCACGGAACTCCACGTTTACTCCTATGTCCACCGAGTTCCACGAGAGAGGAGCACAGAATAATCTCAAAAGTTTAGAAGTATCTTCAAGTGCTTCCTTTACATTCAAGTGTACTGACAAAAGAGACAGCCCATTACCAAGACGTCTTTCTCTATTGCAGAAGTGGTCAGTTTTGGAAACGTGCTTTCATCAGGGCTCGCTGAGTCTAACACGGCATCTTGTTGCCTACGAAAATGATAAACACACTATTCAATTGTACATGAAGGCCAGTTAGAATATACCTCAGTGGATACACAGTTGACCCTGGAACAACTCAAGTTTGAAGTGAGTTCACATATACTTTTTCACAGTACAGTGCTGTAAATGTATTTTATGATTTTCTAAATATTTTCTTTAGCTTACTTTATTGTAAAAGTACAGTATATACTACATATAACAAAAATATGTGTAAAATGACTGATTATTGATAAAGCTTCTGGTCAACAGCAGGCTATTAAATTTTTGGAGAGTCAAAAGCTATATGTGAATTTTCCACTGTGGCGGGGGTCAGTGCCTCTAACCCTTAAGTTGTTTAAGGGTCTACTGTCAAAACATCAGGATGGTCTTCTACTAAACCTTAAGAAAAAATGAATTGTTGAACATTTAATAGTACATATACATATATTTGATACCATATGCCTAGAATGCTCTCTTTATTCATAAAGAGACAGTTCTATTGGAAGCGATTTGCAAGATGGAATCCAGCAGGTGCTACACTCTTCTGGATGAGCTTTACTCATTCTTCCTCATTGATCCAAACTCAAGCTTTCACTTCTTTGAAATGTTATAGGAGTGTTCTTGCATTATTGCTAAAATATGTATGGTTATTTATAAATAAGGGATTTAAAAGAGCACTGATGGAAAAGATTTTAAATGTAGTTTTGCCGAAGACAGATACATTCTTGAAGATCATATATCCAGTATAAGCTAGCAAAGAGTAACATAGTTTATATGTTCCTATGTATTTATTATTGGCTAACTGTCCATAAATGGACAATGTTGATAGCTGTAATTCAATTCAAACTATACAAGATACAAGCCACATTTTTAAAAAATCACGTTTCTTTATTTTCTTAAAAGACTCCACTTATTTGAGGGGGGGGAGAGCACAAGCAGGGGGAGCAGCAGGCAGAGGGAGAAGCAGGCTCCCGCTGAACAGGGAGCCCAATGCAAGATCGATCCCAGGACCCTAGGATCATGACCTGAGCTGAAGGCAGATGCTTAACTGACTGAGCCACCCAGGCGCTTCTACAGGCCACATTTTGTGACTTCTGAGGCACCACTGTGGAGAAGGACATAGGTCACACCTTCATGAAAAATAAGTTGTTCTGGCATAGCTTTAACTTCTTTATCACCGAATATATGATGCTCTGGATCCCGACTCCATCTGGGATGGATACAGGTCAGTGACGCTGTATAATAAAACAGTCCCTCCCACATACCGTCCAGTGAGGGAAGACTGGAGGTTTATTGAATACCTGAGATACCTTCCTAAGATAGGTTCCAGCATGCACCTTCCAAATTATTTGGTCTTTTGCAAACCCAGGAATCAAATATTTTGTGAACTTTACAATCACTCTTTTTAATTATATGGAACAGGGAAAAGAGCCAATGCAGTATCTCAGGTAATGTCTCAGTTTAATTCATCAATACATAGTAGGTGCTCAATAAACATTTCTCAAATGAGGGGATATAGATATAAAAGGAGCGGTGGAAGATCTTCAAGGTATTCTGTAGCTGGAGTGAGAAGAGTTGATTATTCCAACTACGAAAGTAGTCTTCTCGTTGTTTTGATTGTAAAGCCTTACTAATGTGCAGATTCTGCCGCCCTGCAGTGTATGACCCTTAGAACTGGGTTGTTGGGGGTTTTTAACGGCAGAAATGCTCGTGTTATTTACCTTGCTGAACCCAGAGAACCTAACAAGCTTCATCCTCTGTGTGAGTAACACCTGCCTAAAAGAGGGCTGCAAGGTCAGGGTAGGGGAGGAGGGAAAAGGTTGGGGGCTGTGGGGGCAGCTGCACAAGTTTTTGCGGTCATCGTGAAGATCCTTTCAGCTTTAAAACTCTAGGATTCAATTGTTCTGTGGCTACAGGCAAAGATTCTGCCTGCTGGAAACAATAATGATAAACACTTTTTTTATTGATCACCTAGTTAGGCCCTCCCTCAATAGTTTCACATACATTTATCTCTAATCCTCACACCTATTGTTAGAGGAGACAGAATTATTCCCACTTCACAGGTGAGAAACTGAATGCCAGATTCAGTAACTTCCCCTTTGTCATGTAGTTAATTAAGTACAAAAAATAAGAATTTGCCCATCCATATGTGCTTCCAAACTGCCATGCTCTTTCCAGCAGGACAATATCCTTTCAGAAATAAATCAGTATAGGAGACACTCTACCTCACTGAAGAAAAAATACAGTGTGCCTTATTTCCTGAAAATGAAAAAACTATATTGATTTTTCTCTTTATTAAATCAATCGTGCTTTTGAGTCAAGATGGTAGCAAAAACATCCTTTTTTCAAGTTTCCTTGTGAACACGGTAGTAATTTTAACCAATGATTGTAAAGAGACTAGAGGGTCATCAGCTGAGGAGATACTTCAACAAATTTCTGGAACATGAAAAGAAGAGAGAGGACAGATAAAGCGAGGTCGAAAACACCATAGCCCATAACTCATGCAAGAAAGCAACCAATCCACCTAGGAGATCCCTAGAAAAGGCTTTGGTCTTGTAGTCACCAGATGCTAAAGGAGAAAATGAGTAAAATGGCTGAAAATAAGGAAATTATCTGAACTTTACACCAGCAAATTAGACAACTTAAGCCAAAAGAGATTCCTAAAAAGCAAAAATACAAAACATGACTCAAGAAGAGAGAAAATCTGAATAGATAGATATCAAGTTAACTAACTGGATTAGTAGTTAATAATCCCAAAAAGAAAACTTCAGGTCCAGATGGCTTCAAAAAGAGCTATCCAGGGACCCCTGGGTAGCTCAGCTGGTTAAGCATCCAACTCTTATTCTCAGTTCAGGTCTTGATCTCAGGGTTTTGAGTTCAAGCCCCACATTGGTCTCCATGCTCACCATGGAGGCATGGAGCCTACTTAAAAAAAAGTTCTATCAAAGAAGGAGGAAATAATACTAATGCTACCTAAACCCATTCAGAAAACAAAGGAGGTAAAAACATTCCCCAACTCATTTTGAGACCTAAAGCTGGACAAAAGTACAGATCCATATCATTCATTAATATAGACTTGAAAATTCTTAAAATATTAGGAAATCAAATCCAGCAACATACAAAAATGATTATAGTGACAAAGCGAAAGGAATGCAAGCTTTAACATGAAAAGCAATTAATGTAATATACTATATTAAAAGATTAAAAGATAAAAACTTAATTCTCATTTCAAGGGACACTGAAAAATCATTTGACAAAAATCCAGCACTCATTTATGCTAACATCTCTCAACAAACTAGGAAAAGAAGTGATCTTTTTCAACCTGACAATGGGTATCTTAAAAACCTACAGCTAACATCCTACATAAACGTGAAAGACTGAATGTTTCACTAAGACTGGCAAGTCCACTAACTCCAATTCTATTCAACAATTTATTGAAGAACCTAACACAAGTGCAAAATGGGAAGTGAGAAAAATGAAAAGCATCAGAAATGAAGTAAAACGATACTTGCAGACAACATAATTGTATATACAGGAATTTCCATGGAATCTTTTAAAAACCTTCAGAATTGGTAGGCAAGTTTCAGTAAGGTCTTAGGATGTGAGATTCATAAGTAAAAATCAATTGATTTTTCTATATATTGGCAAAGAGCAATGAGAAAATTAAATAATTCACATCAAAAAATACTTAAAATTTTTAAGAGAAGTACAAGATTATACACTAAAAATACAAGACGCTGCTAAGAGCAAGTAAATAAAAACTAAATAAATGAAGAGAAATAACATGTTTATGGGCCAGAAGACTCAATATTATTGAAATGGCAATTATCCCAAAATTGACCTACAGATTCAATGCAATTGGCTACTGAATCCTAGGTTTGTGTTTGTTTTTTGTTTTTTTTTTTAAGATTTATTTATTTATTTATTTATTCGACAGAGATAGAGACAGCCATCGAGAGAGGGAACACAAGCAGGGGGAGTGGGAGAGGAAGAAGCAGGCTCATAGCGGAGGAGCCTGATGTGGGGCTCAATCCCAGAACGCCGGGATCACGCCCTGAGCTGAAGGCAGACGCTCAACCGCTGTGCCACCCAGGCGCCCCTAGGTTTGTGTTTGTTTTTGCAGAAACTGACAAGCTAGTCCTTCGTATGAAATATGCAAATGAAATACGTATGAAAATGCAAAATACCTAGGATAGCCAAAACAGTTTTGAAAATGGATAATAAATGTTGTGGATATAAACTATCTAATTTCAAACTTGACAATAAAGCTCGAGTGATCAAGACAGCACGGTAGTGATGTAAAGATGGACACATAGACCAAGGGAACAGAAATAGAACTCCTTATATATTCAAATGATTTTTGACAAAGGTGCTGAGGTAATTCAATGGGGATAGTCTTTTAACAAAGGGGGCTGAAACATTTGGATATCTATATGGAAAAAAATCAAACCTCAACCTTAGCTCATACCTAGATACGCCATTAAACTAAATCATGTACATAAATATAAGAGCTAAAACTATAACCTTCTAAGAAAACACGGGAGAAAATCTTGTGATAGGAAAGGATTCTTAGATATGACTCCAAAAGCATCAACAAAAGAAAAAACTGATAAACTGAGCTTCTTTAAAATTTAAAGCTTTTACTTTCCAAAAAATACCATTAAGAAAATGAAGGGATAAGCCACAGACTGGAAGAGAATATTTGCAAAAGATAAATCTGAAAAAAAGACTTGTATAGGTAATATATCAAGAACTCATAGACTGTATTAATAAAAAGATAACCTCATTTAAAAATGGGCAAGACATTTAAACAGACACTTCAAAGAAGTTATATGAATGTCAAACAACCACCAGAAAAGACACCTATCATCATTAGCCATTAGGGATATACAACTTAAAGCCATAATGAGATAACACATCTACTAGGATGGTTTTTGTTTTGTTTTGCCTATTCTAGCCAAAGTGTGGGCAAGGAGGTGGAAAAACTAGAAACCTCTTCTTACACTGCTTGTGGGAATGTAAAATGGTATAGTCACTTGGAAAACAGTTTAGCAAAGTCTTTGAAAATTAAACATATCCTACTACACAATCGGGCATTTCTACACTTTGGCATCTCCCCAGGAGAAATGAAAACACATATCCACAAAAAGACTGGCATTCAAGTGTTCACAGCAGCATTTTCAAATAGCCCCAAACCAGAAACAATAAACAAAACGAAAGGATTTTAAAAACATACTGTATGATTCCATTTATATGAAATTTTAGAAAAGACAAAACAATAAAAACAGAACACAGATCAATGACCGGCTGGGGCAGCCAGTGGCAGAGAGAATTAATTGAAATGGCCATAATCTTTCACAGATAATAGAAGTATCCTAAACCTAGATTTTGGTTAAGGTTGCACAACCAGAGATTTACTGAAAGTCATTCAATTGTACATTTAACCTGGATGAATTTCATGATATGTAAATTATAGCTCAGTAAAGCTGTTTAAGCATATCCAGAAGGCTTTGAAAATAAGATGTTCAGGAAAAAAAAAAAAGACAAGTTGACAGAGTACAAATACAGACTGCAAATAAAGTAATGACAAATAGAGTGACGTAGGCTTCTCATCAGCAGTAATGCGCGCCGTGGTGGCTACAGTTGATGGTACCATATTGTATGATTGAAATGTGCTAAGAGTACAACCTAGGCGTTCTTAAAAAAAAAAAAATGCTAAAGATGTGAAGTGATGGATGTGTTAATGAACTTGATTGTGGAAATCCTTTCACAATATATACATATACTCTCACATCATAAACTTGAAATACATTCTTATTTTATTGTTCGGGTCACCTGAATGGCTCAGTCAGCTAAGTGTCTGCCTTCAGCTCGGGTCATGATCCCAGGGCCCTGGGATCGAGTCCCGCCCGCATCGGGCTCCCTCCTCTGCGGAGAGCCTGCTTCTCCCTCTCCCTCTGCCTGCCGCTCCCTCTGATGGTGCTCTCTCTCTCTCTCTCTCTCTCTATCAAATAAATAAATAAAATCTTAAAAAATATTGTCAATTATACCTTAATAAAGCTGGGAGAAAATAATATATGCCAAAAAATAATGGTTAATATTTTTCAATTTGATGTTTTCAGATGTAAGGTAAAAATTATGATGATCATTTAATTTTGTAGCCAGCTTAGCCATTAATTCAAGAGTAAGGACAAAGCAGAGAACTTTACAGAGATGAAAATCTCAACTTTCCTCCTCATAGATCCTCACTGAAACAACCACTGGAGGATGAACTTCAGCAAAAAAGAAAATGCACACGGAAGTGAAGAGTGGAACACAAAGACAATTTTCTAAAGAATTAGAAAACACATTAGTAAACCTAAGCATTAACTTAGGAAAAAAAGAAGTATGAGGAATTTAAGGACTTGGTAGAACAAAAATATTATGGAAATATTGGCAGAAACAAAACGAAGAATGATCATGTGGAAAATGCAAAGGGAAGTTCAGAGCTAAGTGAGAGCAGTCCAAGATCTCTTTGTGTTATTCAGGGGGGGAAGACGGATAACAATTGAATTTTAAACTTTAAAAAGTATTAATTACAATATGTGGCTTTAAATATTATGGTAACCACTAAAAGAATAGAGATGTTTGATAGCTTTTAAGCCAATAGAAAGAAGGGAGAAAGAGAGAAAATTTGATTCAATAGAAAGCAGAAAAAAGAAAAAATAAGCAAAAGCGACATATAGTAAATAGAAAGTACCAAATAAGTTGGTAGAAGCACACATATATAAGAAATACGAACAACTGTAAATGGGATTGGATGTTCTATTAAAGTATAGAAACTCTAAGACTGAATTTCAATATATCCATCCATAGCCTATTTATAAAAGGCGTAACTAAAAAATGACATAAAATGCCTAAGGGAGACTACTGTTTCTTATGATACAACAACAAAGATAATCTGAAAAACCAACACCATTTTTTAAATACTGGATAATAGGACACATTCATTTTGAATGCATAGCTGAGTTCACAAAAAAAGAAAGGAAATACTCAGAAAAAAAAAAAAAAAAAAGGAATGGTAATCACCAAAAACCTGAGGTCTGGCTACCCTTCTGGGGCCCAGGGCCATGGCCATTAATGCCTGTGTGAATCGGGAGGTCAGGCTCTGAGTAGGACTGAGTGAAATGGAGAATTCAAAGTGAGAACCCCTGTGTGAAGCTAAAACCCAAGACGGGCTCTACTCCCACCCAGAGGAGGACTAGAAATGACAAGCACAGGAAGTTGTGTCAAGAAAGATCATGTGTCTTCGCCAGATTTCTGGGTAGAGGAAGAAGTTGCTTCTGAGGCTTTGTAAGTAGAGGCCTACCTGGCCCACAGTTTTGGGTTTGAATTTTACATTGTTTGTGGGATGTGAGAGTGCTTAATCCAAAAAAGCAATGTAAGTGGGCCAAGCCGGTAAGATTCAAGTGGCGACTGGTAAAGGTAAACTCTAAACCACTCCAGCAGAGGCTCACACCCACAGTCCGGCTGCACAGGCTCCCACAAAATCCCCTTGCCCTTTGTAAGCACAGACCACCCACCGTCCTCCCTTCAAGATGGCCATGGGGCCCGTAAAGCCCCACAGGGGACCAGAAGACAGGGTTCTGTGGGCGAGTTACTTACTGCACCAGGTCATGAAATTACATCCACAGATAGCCACGTGTGGGCTTTGAGAGCCATAAAGAGTGTACCAGCAACCAGCATGAAGCAGTGAGGAAAAGGGTGCAGAAGAATTAGTGACCTGCGTCTGCACTGCTCTTCATAACTGGACCTACAGCTCACATCAGGCAAGCCTGGCCCTGCTCACACTGCTGATCGCTTCACCCAGTTCCTTCTTTTTCTAGACAAGGAGACCCCCCCAAAGCCAGAGAAGCTGCCACATCAGCCGAGCTGATGAGATGGGGGGAAAAAACTGCCCCATATCTTCCACCAGCCACAGCGGCCACAACCAGAACCCCCAGACATTCTGCTCTCCCAGCCACCCTCAGGATTAACACCAGTACCTCTTCAGCTCGTGGTATTTCAAAGAGGGACACACTTAACAGGGTGAAGCTCCATCTTTCATTCTTTATTTGTACCCTGACCTCACTCCAACAAGGCTTTAAGGCATTCTTAGAGATGCACAGAATTGGTATACTTTTAGATAGAAAGTTCCCCGAGGCTCTAAGGAGGGTAACACACACTGGTTAGCTTACGGAACTTACATAAGGACGTTAACAAGAGTGCTTCTGAAGTTTTCTCGTTCTTTATGTAGAGATTTGTTCTTGGTTTTAGAAGTAGATGGTCCAGCATAACTATCCTCAATTTGGTCCACTATTTTGCTCTTTTTTCCAAAGTGTTCTAGGTATTCAGCTTGAATTTTTTTTTTAAAAAAAGCATGAGTTAGTTATCTAAAAGGTAAGCTAAAACATGTAAGTGGTTAGAATAAAATGCTAAAACACCTTTCAAGAAAAACTACACACTTTAAGTTCTCAAGTAACCACAGGTAAAATTAATTTTCTTTCAGTATCAGGAAGTTAAACTACTCTTGTTTTATATTGTAATAGAAACCTCTGACTATTTCAAGAATATTTAATTAATTTAATTTATATTTTGATTAATATGCTAATAAACTCTAATTTTCAATTAATTTGCATAGAACCTTCTTAAAATGAAGATTAAAATTATGATTAAAAACAGAATACAAAACTCTCAAAATTTAAAGAACCATGATGAAAAAATGTTAATATTCAATGTAATCAATCTGATGAGTCAAAAAAATGAAAAGTAAAAAATATTAAAATGACTAATTTGGAAGCAATATTTACAACTTATTAAAATCCCTCTTAGAAAAAAACTTGTTAGTCTGTTGTAGAGAATTCTGACTACAATAAATCAAAGTTTTAATATAAATGCCCCCCAATTCTTAAAATAGCACCTTTTATAGCATTTACAACAGCCTGAAATAATTAAGAACTGGAATCAATTATTTTAGGAGGGAAAACATTTGGGATAAATTTTTCTACTTGATACATATATCATTTCAGTTTTACAATTTCACTACTCTCAACTAAATGTTGTAATGATTTTTTTTTTTCCTCTTGAAAATTTCCTTAAATTTAAGATGGAATAAAGTTCTTACCATATGACTGTTCGTTTTTAACACTAAACGGTTCTGGAATCTCGTCGTCCTGTTTTATATTCAAATGGAACAAAGGAGCTGCCTGCTGCCACTGGGGCTTTGTACTCACCTGAAATATGAAATTTAAACAGCATTAATAAAACAAGATCGGGGGGGAAAAAAAACCTTTTTTCATGAGATGCATGAGTGTTGATAAACACAGACATTTTCTCAAACAAATCAGGACATCTGGAAAGAAGCCATACTCAACATAAATCTTATTCAAGCCTGTGAATGGCTGTGGTGTGTGACATTTGTGAGACATTACCAAAGGCTCTACTGCTAGTTTGATGTGGGCATCTGTTACCTAACACTGGGGTGTTCATTCCAGAGAGCCTACACCCCTTCAAATATTGGCAAGTGATTTTTAAGCCTTCCATTTTAATGAGAGGAACACGTAGCTGGTCTCCAATGCTAATGAGCTTCTCTGCATTCCAATCCCAGATCTTTCTGTTCTCATAGCTCTAAGCAGCTCTAGGTTTACTCTGGCCACTCACAAATTTATTCCATGGCTTAAGGTAGGGTTCATAAATTCTTATACTTACAAGAGCCAGGTAGATATCATACAAGAGGGAGGAAGGCTAGTGATGATAGCTTATTGGCACTCAGCTTCAGGGCTGGGAAACAATAGAGGGTGGTGGGGACTGTGGCAGACAGGAAAATACCTAAGTCTTCTAAAAAGACAACAAAAATTAGCTCAAGCCAATTATTGTAATACCAGAACACATTGCTGCTGGGACCTATGACTCTTCAATAAACCCAGATGGGTGGATTTTTTTAAAAATTTTTTTAAATACTTTATTTGAGAGTGAGAGCGAGAAAGATCACAGAGGGAGAGGGTAAGGGAGAAGCAGACTCCCTGCTGAGCCCAGAGCCCAATAGCTCGATCCCAGGACAGATGGGTCAATTTTAAAGTAGTATTACTTTTTCCTGACAACTGAGTCTGTGTCCTCCATTCGGATCCAGACCAACTTGATAGCTCATACTTGCACTGGCTTCTTCTTCGTAGTTTTACTCTCTCCAATCTTTTACTCCTTTTACTCTTCTTTTATTCAAATAAACTTACTGTACACAAGTCCTCATTTCAGGCTCTTCTTTCACAGGAAAGCAAGCTAAGACAACTTAAAAATCAATGTTCTTCCATCCTTCTGTCTGCCCTTCTGTTTCTGTACTCTCATCTTGCTCCATAAAGGATTTAGGACTTGTGGGAGCCCTACGAGTAAGCTGTGCAGAAAGGGTGAGAAGCGGGTCACCCGCTGAGACCGCCAGTGCTGAGTCACCCTTGATTTCAACTACAGGGATCACCTCCAGAAGCATGAAGGTCTGTAATGAAAATCACTCTAGGTCTTAACTACTGCTGGAAAAATGTCACCCAAGTGCAAACCTTAATATTCAGGTGAAAATACTTTGCTATTTTTTAATCAATAGATTTTTAAAACATCTCTTAAAAGTAGTATTTCCTTCATAATACATAAAACTCAAAGAATGCTGAAAAAAATTATGATAACATATGAACATAAAACCAGGTTTAAAGCAGCCAACAAAAACATTGTAGACTATTAGATGCCACCAATAGGAAAGGATTATTATACAACTCAACCACAGAAAAGTAAAAAAATTTAGGTTTATATTTCTAAACTCATATACTAACAAGACACAATAAGGACAATTTTTTTTTCTGTTTTAAAATTTGTTAAGTTTTCAAAAGAAAATGACTATTTTATTTCAAGTCTTATCTTTTTAAACTGGAAATTTTTAAATTGATTTTGTAGAACTAGGGAAAACATTCTATGGCTCTGTTTTGCAGAACTTGGCATGATAAACTGGCATTATCCATAAAAACATATTTTTTAAAGGTTTCATTTATTTGAGAGAGAGAGAGAAAGCCAGAGAGCACAAGCGGCGGGAGGGGGAGCAGAGGGAGAGGGAGAAGCAGGCTCCCCGCTGAGCAGGGAGCCCAATGCAGGGCTTCATCCCAGGACCCTGGGATCATGACCTGAGCCAAAGGCATATGCTTATCTGTCCTGAGCCACCCAGGTGCCCCTTTAGAAACATTTTTAATTAAAATTTGTAATGTTCAAGGTAATTCACTTAAGAATATTAATTCAAGTTTTCCAAGGGAAAAAATTTCATCCATTTTAAATTATCAGGAACCTTCTTTACAAAAAGCTACACAAATTCATTTGTGTACTTGTTTGGAGCTTTTTTTTTTTTTTTAAGATTTTATTTATTTGATAGAGAGAGATAGCGAGAGAGGGAACACAAGCAGGGGGAGAGGGAGAGGGAGAAGCAGGCTTTCTGCCGAGCAGGGAGTCTGATGCGGGGTTCGATCCCAGGACCCTGGGATCATGACCTGAGCCAAAGGCAGATGCTTAACGACTGAGCCACCCAGGAGCCCTATGTTTGGAGCTTTTAAATTAAATTATCTTTCAAAAAATAATGTTTAGATAAATCTTGACGACATTATGCTAAGTAAAATAAGCCAGACATCAAAGGACAAATGTATGGCTCCACTTGTCTGAGGTAGCTAGAGGAGTCCCCTACGGAAGGTAGAAGGCTAGCCACCATGGGCTGGGGGCACAGGGGAGAACGCGGACATACTGCTTCATGGGTCCAGAGTTTCAGTTTGCAAAGACGAAAAGAATTCTGGAGATGCATGGTGGTGATGGTTGCACCATCACGTGACTGTACTTAATGCCACCGAACTGTGGTTCAATTAAAAAGTTAAAATGGTAATTTTATGTTAGGTATATTTTATCACAGTCAGAAAAAAAACGTTTGCATTGAACCTCCACTTAAGCTCCACTTCGAGGAGTCACAAGAGCACAATTCAATGGCATTAAGCTCAGCATAATTACTATTTAAATTACTGGTAAAATTTATTACAGTGAAGTATATCGTACCCAGCACTTAGCAATTGAAAATGCCTATGAATTGCCTCTACCATAGGACAGTGAGAATTTATAATCATCATAGCTTTTAGAAAGGATACCAAGATCAGAGGACTCTTCTGCGGCATAACATTTCAGTGCTGGATGACAGAGCTCAAAGAAACTCATTTTCAAACTCAGAAGCTGCCGCTCAGAGAGATAAATGACCTTTCAGATCCTAAAGTCATTAGTGACACAGCTGTACGCGGAGGCCTCACTTCCTGATGCCAACACTGATACACTTGCTGCCGGTGCGTCTCAGAAATTCCTTTATCCAGAATACTGAAATCCTCTGGACATACTAGGAAATGATAGCTTACAGTTATTCTGAGATTGTTCTTCTTCCCAGTTTGTGCACCTCGTAGAACGTCTCCATCAGATAATAATCACATGGAGTACAAAATTCAAAATCACATGTTCAGTTACTTATTTACAAGTTTGAAACCACATTTTCAAAAGGGCAAACAAAGATCCACTGAGAGGATATAGGTAAATTACCGTAGCCAACTGTGGCAAAACTCTTCCTGGGGTCTTGGATTTTTCTTTGCTGGCTGACTTATCCTGCATGAAAATAAGAGAAAAACTATTGACTCTTAACGTCACAATCGATTCACTCAAACACTTGACAGAAGGTCACTACAAAGTAAGCGTGTTACCCAAAACCCTCGAAGACCTACTGTACTACTTTCACATTTCTCCACACTGGCCTTCGGAGGACTTCCTCTGTAGCAAGGAAAGAAGGGAACGCGGCATCCCACAAGGCTCAGAAAGCTTTAAAAAGCGGGCAAAACTTATCCATCACATCTGCTTTGGGGAATTTATCTGAACCCAGTTAGTGTGCTGGGCTTACCTGGCTCTCCCACCCTTCTCTATCCCTGAAATCGCAGTTTTGTTCTATTGACAACTGTAATGTTCTGCTTCCTAAGGTGACAACTCATTCAGGTTAATGCGCCCTCAAGTTGCCACAGGAACACTTGTACTTTTCAGAGCAAAGCGTGGCTATCTCCTTTGAGCAGAGGATAACGGCCTGGTAGGGACTTCGTCTATGTAAGAGGAAGCGCGGTTGAGAAGGATACTTTGAACTGTCAAACAGGTAGGAGTCGTGCTTTGGCCACCCATTTATTGCCTCTCAGCATCAGAACCTCAGTTTTTACCCCGCTTTGTTAGTCTGAGAAGGACTCCATAAACATGTCTCCAGCTGGCACAGCATTTAGAGGGTTCTAAAGGGACCCTGAAAGAGAAGGGCTTTTCTTCCTGGTTCCAGTGCTTTTCTCCTGTTGCTCCATGGCGTGGCTGCCAGGAGTCAGTGTCCTTCCCGCGGGCACCTTCCGGGCCTGTGCAATGTGGCTGACCCTGGAGCAGACACCCTCCGGCCAGTTTCACTGGCATCCCTAGAGGCAGCCTTCCAGCAAGTTCCCCTCACATCACAAAGGGAGACTTCTTCTCAAACTTGTTAGCACGTAAGCAGATGGCTTACTCACCTCCCAGCCTGCAGGATCTCTGCAATTATCTTTGTCACCTGAGGGGCCACAGCCACTCCCTCTCCAAGAAGGCTTAGTCTAAGTTTTGGGGATGGGATGGATCTTCCAAGTGCCTTCCCTGAGCGCTCTCCCTGAGAGCCAGAGGCAGTGGCTGCTCCTTATGTCTGCTGATCCTCGATTCTTTAAAGCTGCTGTCCAAAACAGCACCCACTAGCCACCTGCGGCTACCGACAGCTTTACATGTGGCTCATCTGAAGTGAGAGGTGTTTAAGAGTATATTTTTATGTTTGAGAATATATTAAATATATACTAGATGTTGAAGACTTAGTACAAACACAAAGAACGTGATCAGAATATATTTTATATTGATTACGCTGTGTGTTGCATATTGTTTTAAGAAGTTGACATCCTTTTTGTAGGATGTCTCTGCCCCTACAAAGCACACAGTCCAGTTAATATTAAAAACTATATGCTTTCATCCAGGACAGGAGAGGGTATGGAGCAAAGTACTGACAGAAAGTTTCAAAAGGAGAAAGGATGGAAGCCAAGCCCCAAGGTGTAGCTGGATTTTCACAGAGAAGGACCGCAATAGGCTTACTGAAGCAGAGGAAACATCATGAACAGTGACTTGGAGGCTAACTGAGGACAGCAGGCTTGGGAGAGGACGTTGGGGTTGATGGTAAAGGGACTTGACCCAACCAAAGTAGAAAGTATAACCATTCTCTTACTCACAATTTATTGAACTCCTACCGTGTGTTGGGTTCTCGTTGAGGCACCGGATCTACAGTTATTGACAGGGCAAAGCCTATCCCTCAGGGAGCTTACATTCCAGCGGGTACAGACAGCTATTTCCGGAAAATATGTGTATTATATATATATATAATGTAAGGAAATAATAAGTACGACAGAGAAAAATAAACAAGGTGAAGAGCTAGAGAGGGAAAAGGTAGAGAAGTGCTAGGTTAGGTGAGAGTAGCGAGGCCACTTTGCAGAAACTATGTGTGAGTAGGAACCCAAATCAAGGGTGAGGCAGAGCCGGAGAGGTGGGTGCTGCTAGATTATGGAGCACAAGTGTTTGGGGCTTGACTGGCCTGCTTGGCAATGGAGAGCCATTTCAGTCTCCTGTGAGGGAAACTCGAGTCCCAGTTTGCTGCGACAGTCCCCCTGTATAGATCTTTCCTGAGCACAATTAGAACTTCCACTCTCAATGGCATCTCAGTTTGGGTGAGACAGTATATTTTTATCTTATTTATCATGCAAGGCCATTCAAAGGATTATTTCACAAATGGTCCTGGCAGCACTAAACAAGGTATGTGAGAAAGAGACTAGGGTCAGCAGTGAGAAGAGTTTAGTGGCTTTTTAAAATAATCCAGGCAACAGGAGATATGGACCTTGATTTAGAGAAAATGCTAGGACCTACAGGACACCACAACCTTCCTAGGACACAGTTTAATCGTATTGTTTCCTTGGTCAGAAACATCAACTCTCTGTATTAAAGCAGACACAAGTCTTTATCACCTTGGTTTTCAAAGCCTCCTCAATATGCCCCAAACTACCTCGTTTCCCAGCCTCTCTTACTCTGTAGCCACAGGACTCCTGCTGGCGCATGAAATGTGAGCACTGACAGGACACGTAAGAGCTGCTATGCCTTCTCCATGTTCTCCTGTCCCTGCTGTTGGCAGCGAGGGAACCCCATGTACCCACTGGCATAGCCAGAGGTGGAAGAGGACTGCCTGGCCCACATCAGACTTCACAAAACTAAGGGCAAGCTCTGTTGGGTTAAGTCTCTAAAATGTGGGGGTCTATTATGTCAGCTCGTAGGAGCTATGCTAACAAACACACCCGCCAGTATGCCTCTCAGTATTCCCTTGTAACAGTCCAGCTCTTTCTTCAGCACCAAGGTCAAAAAAGTTTAGATTTTCTTTTCCTTTTTTTTTTTTTAACTCCAATCGCGAGTGATCTTTTTGAGTCTGTATAGCATACTTTCAGTAATTATCTTGTTTAAATCCTGTCTGAAATATAGTTTGTGTGTCTATCCTGCTCTCCTAGCCCCGCATCCCACTTCATCTTAACCTACTAATTCAGTCTTACAGAAGTAGATAAATGGGCTTTAATTTCATCTTAGAAAAAATTAAAATTGGATAACCAAGTCCTAAAAGAAGCATAACTAAAAAAGAAAAAAAGAATTGCAATGAGCTTCAAACAGTATTTACCAAAGTACATCAGATTAGGTGAATGTTTTGTATCTATATCCAGTGTTGTAGCAGAAATATTTTCTACAATTCCTAATGAGACACAGGATGTGGAGGGAAACATGAGCACGAAACTTTCAAGCTAAAATGTGCAACAGGTGTTCTCAAAGTGGAAGACTTCCTGTTGGGAAGGAGGAGGGTGGGGTAAGAATCAGGTTGTAGACAAGAGAGAGCAAAGGTTGGGGATATCTGTTCAAGTGACCTAGAATTTTCACACCAAGACTCAGAGGAATTTTTGTGAGGTCTACTGTATAGCAGCCATGACGAATGTACAAAACACCTTGCTCAACCCAGCGTCCTACACAAACCCTCACACACCTGACTTAGGATCTCTGCACCGCCCATTCTGCACGCTGAGCCGGCAGCACTTATCTCATCAACACCCCGGGTAAATGGTGGCGAGGGCCTTGTGTTTCCTTATACTGCAGTGTTGAATGCATGTCTAAGAGAATATCGTGTATGTAGTGGTTTTCAAGCTACCCAGAAAGAGCAGCCACACGTAAGCCAGAATGCCGTCTCCATGAGCTTGCCCTTCAGTAAGATCAGACAGGAGGATTTTCAAGTACGAGCTACATATTTTTGCGGACAAGCAATTCGATTTCAGTCTGCAGTTTCTTATCCAGTGATGAGCTAGGCATACGTCACCCTTTCCCTCTTCTTTGGCACTCTTGTGAGACTGGCCCTGAGGGACTTCCACTGACTTTACATCGGAAACCGGGGATGTACTGTATGGTGACTAACAAAATAAAAAATCATTAAAAAAAAAAAAAAAAAGTAAGTCTTTAAAAAAAAAAAAAGAAAGAAAGAAAAAAAATCTTGTGCCTCACATCCTTTTCCGGCTTCATGTCTGATTCTACACATGGCTGTAGTGAACAGTACTCTGCTAGCGTCAATTCATGTAGGAATGACCATGTCTCACCTCAAGAAAATGTTTTTTGCTTTCTACTGTGGGGTTTCTCCAGTGCCACAGAATGGGACTCTCAAGGTAGCCCCTCTGCACACACACCCACACGCATGCGTGTGCGCACGGACACACACACACGGACACACACACACACAAGTAACCAGAAGTGAGTAAAAGGTAACACCCTCGGGAGGGTGGGATGAGAGCTGATGGATAAATACTACCCCCTAATCATACCAGATACACGATTTCAGGAAGCATTCGATAAGCTCCTCAGAAGGTGATGGCACGATCACCCCCAGTTGCCCTAAGTGACAATGAACTTGCTAACATATCCTCAGATTGACTTTTCCTTCTTCCTACTTTTATTCTCCTCAATCTCTTATTTCTGCTTCCTGGGATCACCTCCCAGATAAAGTGTACACAAATCCTCTTTTTCAGGCTCTTCTTTCATAGGAAAACAGACTAAGACAACTTAAAAATCAATGCTCTTCCATCCTTCTGTCTGCTCTTCCATTCTACTCTCCTCTTGCTCCATAAAGGATTTAGGATTTGTGAGAGTGCTATGAGTGAGAAAGGATAGCATCTGGTCACCAGTTCACGGACACTGGGAACCGCCAGTGCTGAGTCGCCCTTGATTTCAACTGCAGGGATCGCCTCCAGAAGCATGAAGGTCTGTAATGAAAATCACTCTAGGTCTTAACTACTGCTGGAAAAAATGTCAGCCACGCACAAACCTTAATATTCCGATGACAGTATTTTTTACTCAATGGATTACTTTCTAGAATATCATTTAAAAATATTGTTTATCTAATATTTTTATTTCTAAAAATCCAAAAGGATACTAAGAAAAAATGCTAAGATACAGTCAAGTAAGAACACAATATATGGCTTAAATCAGGCAACAAAATTATTTTAGACAGTTATATGCTTCACTGGTTAGAAAGGATTATTCATCTCAGCCACTGAATATTAAGTAAATTTAAATTTTGTTATTTCCAAACCTGTATACTAGTAACATAAAAAAACAAATGGCAATTGGTTTTTCAGTTTTAAAATTTGTTGAATTTTTAAAAGAGAAAATGTCTATTTCAAATCTTTGTCTTTAAACTAAAAAACAGATTTTTGCAGGACTAAAAAAAAGGATGCTATGATTTTATTTTATAAAACATGATGTGATAATCTTGGCATTATCAATACAAACAGGTTCATAATTAACATGTACTTTGAAATGTTCAAGGACATTCATCTGCAAAATTACATTTAAGATTTTTAAGCAGAAAGAAGCTTTTATTTCAAGTTATTAGGAATCATCTCTGCATGAAGCAATCCGGATTTTATAGTTTATTCTGAGTTTTTAAAAGATGTTTCAAACAAATAATGTTTGCATTCAATCTCCACTTCAACTCAACTTCCAGAAATCACAAGAGTGTAACTCTATGGCATTAAACTCAACATAATTACTAGATAGTAAATTTTATTGCAGTAAAATCTAACTTTTCTAGCACTTTATCAGTTAAAAATGTCTATTAACTGCCGCTTCCACACAACAATGATAATTTAAAGTCAAAATAATGACAAAGGATGCCAAGATCTAAGAAATCACATTTTAGCACTGGAAAAGGCATCTCCTCAAACTTCATTAAATCAACTGTTTTCATTTTCAGACTTAGAAACTGGGGCTCACACCAGAGAACAAAAGCCTGGAAACACCAGCTCACATTGTGCCCATCCCCATCCCCCCTCACAGGGGACAGGGAGACTCTACCCAGACAGGGTTGCCTGAGTATCAGCACGGCAGGCCCCTCCCCCAGAAGGCAGCCTGAAAAATCAAGAAGACCACATCCCTAAGGTCCCTATAAAACAAATGCACACTACCTGGGTCCTGGTCAAAAATTTGGGCTCTGGGCAACCCCGCAACCTCTCCTCATAGGAATGAGGAGAAGAAACCCTCAGCAAAGAAAGGAGACAGAGACTGTGGCCTCTGCCACAGAAATGATGGATATGGATATAACCAAATTGTCAGAAACGGAGTTCAGAGGAACAATGGTCAAGATGATGTGTAGGCTTGAAAAAAAATTAACAAAAATATTAATGAGAATATAGAATCTCTAAGGGCAGAAATGAGAGCAAATCTGGCAGAAATTAAAAATACTATGACTCAATTGCAGTCTGAACTAGACGCTCTGATGGCCAGGGTAAATGAGGCAGAAGAACAAATTAGTGAATTGGAGGATGGGATGGTAGAAGAGAAAGTTAAAACAGAAACTTGGCTCAAAAAAATCCAATCTCAAGAGTGTACAATACGGGAGATTACTGACTCAATGAAACGTTCCAATGTCAGAATCATCGGCATCCCCGAGGAGGTGGAGAAAGAGAGAGGTCTAGAAGAGATATTTGAACAAACTATAGCTGAGAACTTCCCTAATCTAGCAAAGGAAACAAGCATTTGTGTCCAAGAGGCAGAGAGGACCCCTCACAAAGTCAATGAGAGCAGACCTACACCACGTCACGTCATAGTGCAATTAGCAAATATTAGATCCAAGGATACAATATTGAAAGCGGCCAGGGGGAAGAAAATCCTTATGTACAGAGGTAAAAATATCAGAATAACGTCAGACCTGTCTACAGAGACCTGGCAGGCTAGGAAGGGCTGGCAGGGTATTTTCAAAGCTCTATCGGAGAAGAAAGTGCAGCCAAGAATCCTTGATCCAGCAAGGCTGTCATTCAGAATTGATGGAGAGATAAGGACCTTCCAGGATCGGCAGAAACTAACCAAATTCAGAACCACCAAACCAGTCCTATAAGAGATATTAAGGGGGGGTTCTATAAAAGTAAAAAGGCCCCAAGAGTGATACAGAGCTGAAATTTACAATCTATAGAAACAAAGACTTCACAGGCAACACAACATCATTAAAATCATATCTCTCAATAATCACTCTTAATGTGAATGGCCCAAATGCTCCCATAAAATGGCACAGGCTTGCAGATAAAAAGACATGACCCATCCATTTGCTGTCTACAAGAGACTCATTTTGAACCTATAGATACATCCAGACTGAAAGTGAAGGGATGGAAAACCATTTTTCATGCCAATGGACCTCAAAAGAAAGCTGGGGTAGCAATTCTCATATCAGACAGATTAGATTTTAAACTAAAGACTGTAGTTAGAGATACAGAAGGGCACTATATTATTCTTAAAGGATGTATCCAACAAGTGGATATGACAATTATAAATACCTATACCCCCAACAGGGGAGCAGCTAGATACACAAGCCAACTCTTAACCAGAATAAAGAGACATATAGATAATAATACGTTAATAGTAGGGGACCTCAACACTCCACTCTCAGCAATAAACAGATCACCTAAGCAGAAAATCAACAAAGAAACAAGAGCTTTGAATGACATACTGGACCAGATGGACCTCATAGATATATACAGAACACTACACCCCAGAACAACAGAATACTCATTCTTTTCGAATGCACATGGAACTTTCTCCAGAATAGACCATATACTGGGTCACAAAATAGGTTTCAACCGATACCAAAAGACTGAGATTATTCCCTGCATATTCTCAGACACAATGCTTTGAAACTGGAACTCAATCACAAGGAAAAATTTGGAAGAAACTCAAACACTTGGAAACTATGAACCATCCTGCTCAAGAATGATTGGGTAAACCAGGAAATTAAAAATCAATTTAAACAATTTATGGAGACAAACGAGAATGAAAACACAACGGTCCAAAACCTATGGGACACTGCAAAGGCAGTCCTAAGGGGAAAATACATAGCCATCCAAGCATCACTCAAAAGAATAGAAAAATCTAAAATGCAGTTTTTATATTCTCACCTCAAGAAGCTGGAGCTGGAACAGAAGAACAGGCCTAACCCATGCACGAGAAGGCAGGTGATCAAGATTAGAGCAGAGATCAATGAATTAGAAACCAGGAGCACAGTAGAGCAGATCAACAGAACTAGAAGCTGGTTCTTTGAAAGAATAAATAAAATAGATAAGCCACTGGCAAGACTTATTCAAAAGAAGAGAAAGGACCCAAATTAATAAAATTATGAATGAAAGGGGAGAGATCACAACCAACACCAATGAAATAGGAAGGATCATTAGAAACTTCTATCAACAGTTTTATGCCAATAAATTAAACAACCTGGAAGAAATGGATGACTTCCTGGAAACCTATAAACTACTAAGACTGAAACAGGAAGAAATTGATTATTTAAACAGACCGATTAATTATGAAGAGATTGAAGCAGTGATCAAAACCTCCCCCAAAACAGGAGTCCAGGGCCTGACAGATTCCCCAGGGGAATTCTACCAAACATTCAAAGAAGAAATAGTACCTATTCTCCTGAGGCTGTTTCAAAAAATAGAAACAGAAGGAAAACTACCAAACTCATTCTATGAGGCCAGTATTAGCTTGATCCCCAAACCAGGCAAGGACCCCATCAAAAAGGAGAATTACGGACCGATTTCCCTAATGAATATGGACGCCAAAATCCTCAACAAGATCCTGGCTAATAGAATCCAACAGTACATTAAAAGGATTATCCATCATGATCAAGTGGGATTCATCCCTGGGATGCAAGGGTGGTTCAACATTCACAAATCGATTGGTGTGATAAATCATATCAACAAAAAAAGAGTCAAGAATGATAGGATCCTCTCAATTGATGCAGAAAAATCATTTGACAAAATACAGCATCCTTTCCTGATTAAAACCCTTCAGAGTGTAGGGATAGAGGGTACATTCCTCAATTTCATAAAAACCTTCTATGAAATCCTACAGCGAATATCATTCTCAATGGGGAAAAGCTGAAAGCCTTTCCCTTAAGATCAGGAACACGACAAGGATGCCCACTCTCGCCATTATTATTCAACATAGTACTAGAAGTCCTTGCAACAGCAATCAGACAAAGAAAAAGGATAAAATGTATCCAAATCAGCAAAGAAGCGTCAAACTGCCTCTCTTCGCAGATGACATGATACTGTATATGGAAAACCCAAAAGACTCCACCCCCAAACTACTAGAACTTATAGAGCAATTCAGTAATGTGGCGGGATACAAAATCAATGCTCAGAAATCAGTTGCATTTCTATACACGAACAATGAGACTGAAGAAAGAAATTAGGGAATCCATCCCATTTACAATAGCACCAAAAATCATACATTATCTCGGAATTAACCAGAGACGTAAAGGACCTATATTCTAGAAACTACAAATCACTCTTGAAAGACATTGAAGAAGACACAAAAAGATGGAAAAATATTCCATGCTCGTGGATCAGAAGAATAAACATAGTAAAAATTTCTATGCTACCCAGAGCAATCTACATTTTCAATGCCATCCTGATCAAAATACCAATGACATTTTTCAAAGAACTGGAACAAACAGCCCTTAAATTTGTGTGGAAACAGAAAAGGCCCAGAATCGCCAAGGAATTGTTGAAAAGGAAAAACAAAGCTGGGGGCATCACGTTGCCGGATTTCAAGCTACACTAAAGACAGAATGGTACTGGCACAAAAACAGACACATAGACCAATGGAACAGAATAGAGAATCAGAAATGGACCCTCGGCTCTTTGGGCAACTAATCTTTGATAAAGCAGGAAAAAACATCTGGTGGAAAAAAGACAGTCTCTTCAATAAATGGTGCTGGGAAAATTGGACAGCTACATGCAAAAGAATGAAACTTGACCACCCTCTCACACCATACACAAAGATAAACTCCAAAGTGATGAAAGACCTCGATGAGAGACAGGAATCCATCAAAAATCATAGAGGAGAACATAGGCTGCAACCCCTTTGACATCAGCCACAGCAACTTTTTTCATGACACATCTCCAAAGGCAAGAGAAACAAAAGAAAAAATGAACTTGTGGGACTTCATCAAGATAAAAAGCTTCTGCACAGCCAAGGAAACAGTCAAAAAAAACTAAGAGGCAGCCCACGGAATGGGAGAAAATATTTGCAAATGACACTACAGATAGAAGACTGGTATCCAAGGTCTACAAAGAACTCAAACTCAATACACGAGAAACAAATAATCAAATCAAAAAATGGGCAAAAGATATGAACAGACACTTTTCCAATGAAGACAAATGGCTAACAGACACATGAAAAAATGTTCAAAATCATTAGCTATCAGGGAAATTCAAATCAAAACCACCTTGAGATGCCACCTAACGCCAGTTAGAATGGCAAAAATTGACAAGGCAGGAAACAACAAATGTTGGAGAGGATGTGGAGAAAGTAGATCCCTCTTTCACTGTTGGTGGGAATGCAAGTTGGTACAGCCACTCTGGAAAACAGTGTGGAGGACCCTTAAAAAGTTAAAAATTGAGCTACCCTATGATCCAGCAATTGCACTACTGGGTATTTACCCCAAAGATACAGACGTAGTGAAGAGAAGGGCCATATGCACACCAATGTTCATAGCAGCATTGTCCACAATAGCTAAATCATGGAAGGAGCCGAGATGCCCTTCAACAGATGACTGGATTAAGAAGATGTGGTCCATCTATACAATGGAATATTACTCAGCCATCAGAAAGAATGATTACCCAGCATTTGCAGCAACATGGACAAGACTGGAGGAGTCTATGCTAAGTGAAATAAGTCAAGCAGAGAAAGACAATTATCATATGGTTTCACTCATTTATGGAACATAAGAAATAACAGGGAGATCGGTAGGAGAAGGAAGGGAAGAATGAAGTGGGGGTAAACAGAAGGGGGAATGAACTACGAGACACTGTGGACTCTGGGAAACAAACTGAGGGCTTCGGAGGGGAGGGAGTGGGGGACTGGGATAGGCCAGTGATGTGTATTAAGGAGGGCACGTATTGCATGGTGCACTGGGTGTTATACGCAAATAATGTATCATGTAACATTACATCAAAAACTAAGGATATATTATATGGTGACTAACATAATAAATTATTATTTAAAAAAAGGAACATATTGTTTTCATGATAATGCTTGTTAATCTCACCAATAGGAGCAAATTCATTGTTAGCAGACCTGCCTTGCAAGGAATATTAAAAGAAATTGAAGAAAAAAAAAAAGAAATTGGGGCTCAAAGAGGTAAGTGACTTGCCAACAGTCACAGAGCCATTAGTGACAAAACTATAATCCAAGTCCTCACTTCCTGTTCCCAATACTGCTTCTGCTAGCCCATCTTCACAATTCTTTTATTTAGAATACTCAAGTATTCTGTGCATACCAGTAATTATAACTTATGATTCCTTTATTAAGCTAGTTATTTTTCCCAAGATATGTATATTACAGATGCTATCCATCAGAAAAGAATGAAACGGAACACAGAATTTAAACCCAGAAATTCAGTAACTTATTTGCAAGTATTCTGTGCATACCAGTAAATATAACTTATAATTCCTTTATTAAGCTAGTTATTTTTCCCAAGATATGTATATGATAGATGCTATCCATCAGAAAAGAATGAAATGGAGTACAGAATTTAAACCCAGAAATTCAGTAACCTTATTATAAAAGCAATAAAATATGAGAATATGTTGGTAAATTACCGTAGACAACTGTGGTAAAAATCTTAGTGGTGTCTTGGATTTTTGTTTGCTGGCTGATTTGTCCTGCATGAAAAAATACAAAAATAAGAACAAAAAACATAACTATTCACTCTGTTAATGCTACAATTGATTCACTCAACCAACTTTTACAGTGTCTAATATAAAGCACATACCATCCAAAATACTCTGAAACAAACTCTATAGATGGCATAATGTTGTGTACAGGCAGTCATAAGAAATCCACAGAAAATTATTATAACTAAGGAATGTATTCAGCAGTGTTGCTGGATATAAGACCACTGCACAAAAAATCAATTGTATTTTTAGACACTAGCGATGAACAATCCAAAATTGAAATTAAACAAATCATTTACAATAGAATCAGAAAGGATAAAATAAGAATAAATTTTAGAAGTGTAAGACTTGCACAATGAAAGCTACAGAACATTACTGAAAAAATTAAAGACAACTTTAATAAATGGAAAAACATCCCATGTTCATGGATTATAAGACAAATATTAAGATGCAATACTCCTTCCCCAAAAAATTATCTACAGATTCAACACATTCCCTATCAAAATCTCAGATATATTTTTAAGGTAGAAATTAACAAGTTGATCATAAAGTTTACATGGAAATATAAGGATCGAGAACAGCCAAACAATCTTGAAAAAGAAGTTGGCAGACACATAGTTCCGTATTTCACAACTTACTACAAACCTATAATAAAGAAGACTACATAAGGATAAACAGATCGAAAAAATAGAATTAGAAGTTTATTTCTAAACTCATATTTATGGGCAATTGATTTTTGATAAGAGTAACAAGAGTTTCAATTCAGTGGAAAACTGGTCATATCCTCCTCTGGAAATTTATCTGAATCTAAATAGCGTCCAAAGGTTGCTCAGCCTTGCCTCCCTTCCCCGTGGCTAAAACTTCATTTTCCCCCCAGAATCCTTTACTTCCTAAGGTTAATATACCCTCAAGTTACTACTAAAAAGTACAAATGTTACTTGCAGTAATTTTCAGAGAATACCTTTACCTTCTTTGCAATAGAGAATAATTCTATTGTAGGAATTTCATCTAAGAAGTGCTGCTGAGAATACTTTGATTTATAAGATAGATACGAGTTGTGTTTTGGTCACATAAATTCATCGCCTCCCAGCATCAAATCTATGCTTTTTGTCATCCTTGGTGGTTCTTGAGCAGAACTCAAAAACACTTCTCCAGGTTCAAAAGGGACGCTAAGAAAAAGGGACTCCTTCCCGGTTCCAGTGCTTTTTCTCATTGCTCTCATGGCGTGGCTGCCAGCAGTCAGCATCCTTGCCCCTGAGCACCTTTCAGCAGCCTGTGGTATGTGGCTGATCCAGTGGCAGACAACCTCCAGGTTTCACTGCCATCTCTATTGGCAGATTTCCAGCAAGTTTCCCTTACATCGAAGGGAGAATTCCTTTCAAACTTTTCAGGATGCAAGCATGTGGTTTTCTCACTTCCTGTGTGAATACCCTCTTCACTGATTTTTACAGTTGAATAGTGTTCTACCATATGAATATAATGCAATTTATCCATTCCTTGCTCTTGTGAACAGGCATTTAGCTTATTTCCAATGTTGCTCTATGACAAAAGATGTTTCGATAAACATCTTTTTGCATACATTTTAGTAGATATGCATACACTTCTTGCATCTCAAGCACACATATATTGTTGGTGTATTTAATATACAGATATTACCCAGAGGTGTATGTGCCTATCTGGTTTCGTCTCTTTATTTATTTCCATTTTATGTTTATCTGTAAAGAGATTGTATCAAATTACTATAACTTCCCAATAGGTCTTGAAATATGTAAGGCAATTCTCTCCACCTTAGTATTGTTAAAAATGATCAGAGACAGAGTTCTGGTCCAAGACGGTGGCATAGGGAGACTCGACTCCTCTCCTCCATAGACACACCGAGCTTATAATTGTTTATGGAGCCGTTGCTCCTGAAGAGCTGAGGGCTGGCCGAACAGCTTCCACACAGCAAAAGGTAAAGAGGCCACAGAGAACAGGTAAGTGAGATGGAGACACAGTAAGGAAGGGAACGCTCACCCCCACAACTGCAAACTGCAGTTGGGGTGGGGGGATAGTACTGAAAGACTAAGCAGATTTTCGTGCACTGAGGCACAGATAAAAACATGGTTTAAAAGAACAACTAGAACATAAAAGATCCAGCCTTAGAAGCCCACCAAATAGTAAGAGAGCTGCTGGAATGCTCTCCGAGTTCAAGGGGCTGGCAAGCACCGTCATTTACATTCATCTTCCACATTGATAGCCCAAAACAGGAGCAGGGTCTGGGCATCACAGGCAGGCTGCTGCCTCAGTGAACACCAGGTCTCTAGGACATACCAACCCCAGACACCCTGGGGCACAGAAAAAACCCACAGTTTAAAAGAACAACTGGAATATACAAGAGCCAGCCCTAGAGCTCCACCAAATGGCAGGGGAGCTGCTACGACTCTCTCTGGGTTAGAGAGGCTGGCAAGCACATGGCTTACATTCTCCCTCCACCTTGTAGTGTGGACAGGACCAAGGTTCAGGTGCCATAGTCAGTCTACTACCTCAGTGAGCCCTGGGCCCCTAGCCCACACCAGCCTTAGCCATCCCACCAGGGCAGCCCCAGTGCAGGGCACACCGGGACGCCCCTGGTCAGTGCGCACTACAGCTCCAGCTGTCATGCCAAGGTGACATAGATGCATGGCACCCCAAAGTGCTCCAAGCCCACGCCATCTCGGTTTCAAATGACTTGCTACGGCACCCCCAGCACAGGGTGCTCAGGGCCCTACTGGCTCATGCCGGCTTTGACTCCAGCCCTCCCTCCCAAAACAGCATCTGTGCTGAGCACTCCAGGAACCCTTAGCCTGGGCCTACCTCATTTCCAGCCACTCTGCCAGAGCACCCCATGCATGGAGCACCCTGGGAACTCTGCCCTGCTCTCCACCTTGGCCCCAGCCATCCCATCACAGTGCTCCCTGCATGGAGTGCCCCAGGATATACCCCAGCCTGCATAACTCCAATCACCCCACAAGGGCAGCCCCTACACTGAGCAACCTGGGCACCCCGGCTTGCACCCACTTCAGTTTTAACTATCTTGCCAGAGTGTCATCTGCATGGAGAGCCCCAGGACCACCCCAAGTCATGCCTACTTCAGCTCTAGTCATCCCCGCCCCCACCCAGGGCAGCCCAGCACAGAAGACCCCAAACCCCTAGCCCACACCAGACACAGCTCCAGTCAGCCAACACAGCCAGGCACACACAGTCTAGACAGGAGACAACCATACACAAGACCATTCCTTTAAGTTTAGGAGAAGTAGCAATTCCACCTAATTCAAAGCAACAAACACAGCAAGCCAAGCAAACTGGGGAGACAGATCTATATGCTCCCAATGAAAGAACAAGACAACCCCCCAAAAGCTAAATGAAACAGAGGTAAGCAATATGCCTGATGATGAGTTTAAAGTAATGATCATGAAGATGCTCACCAGACTGGAGAGAGGAGCAGTGAGAACTTCAACAGAGACACAGAAATACACAAAAGAACAAACCAAGTCGAATACAATAACTGAGGTGAAAAATAGCAGAAATCAACAGACTAGCAGATGCAGAAGGATGCATCAATGATCTGGAAAACAGGGTAATGGAAAGCATCCAAGCTGAACAGCAAAAAGAAAAAAAGAATTTTAAAAAATGAGGATAGGATAAGGGATCTCTTGGACAATATCAAACAAACAAACATTTGTGTTGCAGGAGTCCCAGAAGGAGAAGAAAGAGAAAGGGGCAGAAAAATTATCTGAAAAAACAATAGCTGAAAACTTCCCTAACCTAGGGTAGGAAACAGACATCCAAGATCAGGAAGCACAGAGAGCTCCAAACAAGATGAATGCAAGGAGGTCCACACCACTGCACATAATTAAAATGTCAAAGGTTAAAGATAAAGAGAGAATTTTAAAAGCAACAAGGTTATCAATCAGAATTGAAGATGATAAAGAGTTTCCTCCCAGACAAACAAAAGTTAAAGGAGTTCATCACCACTAAACCAGTCTTACAAGAAATATTAAAGGAACTTCTTTAAGTGGAAAAAAAGGACTATCAATAGAAGTAAGAAACTTACAAATGAAAAGATGTGAAACATTACAACATATACATAAAACATGGAGGGGGGAGTAAAAAAGTTCTTTTAGAATGTGTTTGAACTTAAATAATCATGAACTTGATATATGACTGCTTTACCCATATATGAACTTCATGGTAAACACAAAACCAAAACCTTTAATAAATACACAAAAAATAAAGAGAAAGAAACCCAAGAATAACACTACAGAAAGTCCTCAAAGGAAAGAGAGGGAACAGAGAAGAACTACAAAACAACCATAAAACGATTAACAAAATGGCAATACGTACATACCTATCAATAATTACTTTACATCTAAATGGTCTAAACGTTCCAATCAAAAGACATAGTGTGACAGACGGATAAAAAAACAAGATCCATCTATATGCTGCCTACATGAGACTCACCTCACACCTAAAGACACATACAGACTGAAAGTAAAAGTATGGAAGAAGATACACCATGCAACAAGAAAAAGAAAAAGCTGGGATAGCAATACTTATGGCAGACAAAAAAGACTTTAAAACAAAGACTATAACAAGAGACAAAGAAGGGCATTACATAATGATAAAGGGGTCAATCCAACAAGAGAATATAACAATTGCAAATATTTATGCACCCAACACTGGAGCAACTAAGTACATGAAGTATTAATAGACATTTAGGGAGAAATTGACAGTAATACAATAATAGGAGAGTTCAACACCCCACCTGCATCAATGGACTGATCATCTAGATAGAAAAAAAAAAATGAACAATATATTTGAATGGCACACTAGACCAGATGGACTTGATACAGAACATTCCATCTAAAAACAGAATACACATTCTTTTCAAGTGCACATGGAATATTCTTCAGAATAGATCACATATTAGGCCACAAAACAAGTCTCAATAAATTTAGGAAGATTGAAATCACATCATCTACCATTTTCTAACTACAACTGTGTGAAAGTAGTAATCAATCATAAGAAGAAAAAGAAAAAAAAAAGGAAAAAAAAAAAACCCACAAACAAGTGGAGACTAAAAAGCCAATGGGTCAAAGAAATCAAACAGGAAGTAAAAAAAAAAAAAAAAAATACATGGAGACAAATAAAAATGAAAACACAATGATCCCAAACACGACAAAAGTAGTTCTGAGTGGGAAATTTTTAGCAATATAGGTCTAGCTCTAGCTATTGGTTGAGAAAAATCAACCAATCTAAATTTACAACTAAGGAAGTAGGAAAAAAAAAAAAAAGGAACGAAGCCCAAAGTTAGTAGAAGGAAGGAAATAATAAAGATTGGAGCAGAAATAAGATACCAAAAAATAAAATTAAATTAAAAAGACCAATGAAACCAAGAGCTGGTTCTTTGAAATGATCAACATAAACCTTTAGCCAGATGCACCAAGAAAAAGAAAGAGGAAAAGGAAAAGGAAGAAAGAAAAGAAAGAGGACACAAAATCAGAAATGAAAGAGAGTAACACCACAGAAATACCATGAATTATAAGAGAAAATTATGAAAAATTATGCCAACAAATTAGACAACCTAGAAGAAATGCATAAATTCCTAGAAACATAATCTTCCAAAACTGAATGAGGGAGAAATAGAAAATCTGAACAGACCAATTACTAATAATGAAATTGAATCATTCATCAAAAAATTCCTAACAAACCAAAGTCCAGGACCAGATGGATTCACGGGTGAATTCTACCAAACATTTAAAGAAGAGTTAATACATATTCTCATCAAACTATTAAAAAAAATAGTAAAAAAAGGTTCCAGATGCCTTCTACAAGACCAACATTACCCTGATACCAAACCAGTTAAAGATACCATAAAAAAGAGGGGCACCTGGGTGGCTCAGTCATTAAGCATCTGCCTTCGGCTCAGGGTGTGATCCCAGGGTCCTGGGATCAAGCCCCGCATCAGGCTCCCTGCTCCGCTGGAAGCCTGCTTC
This sequence comes from Ursus arctos, assembly GCF_023065955.2. NCBI lineage: Eukaryota > Metazoa > Chordata > Mammalia > Carnivora > Ursidae > Ursus > Ursus arctos. The sequence goes on from NW_026622763.1 coordinate 71,786,223, forward strand.
TTCCTCCCACTCCCCCTGCTTCTTCCCTCTTCCACTCCCACGCCCCCTGCTTGTGTTCTCTCTCTTGCTGGCTGTCTCTCTCTCTCTGTCAAATAAATAAAATCTTTAAAAAAAAAAAAAGATACTATAAAAAAGAAAACTACAGGCCAATATCCCTGATGAACATAGATACAAAAATTCTCAATAAAATATTAGCAAACCACATTCAACAATTCATTAAAAGTCTCACTACAAACAAGTGGGCTTTATTCTGGGGATGTAAGAATAGTTCAATATTCACAAATCAAATCAATGTAATATACCACATCAGTGAAACAAACGATAAAAATTATATGATCTCAATAGATGCAGAAGAAGGATTTGACAAAATTCAACATCCATTCATGGTAATAACATCCATTCATGGTAATAACTCTCAACAAAGTAGGTTTGTTGAAGAGCATACCTCAACAAACAAGGGCCATATATGGAAAACCCACAGCTAATATCATACTCACCAGTAAAAACTGCTTTTCCTCTAAGATCAGGATTAACTGTGTACACTCTCACCACTTTTATCCAATATAGTACCAGAAGTCCTGGCCACAGCAAGCAGACAAGAAAAATAAAAGTATCCAAACTGGTGAAGAAGTAGTAGAACTGTCACTATTTGCAGATGACATGATACTATACATAAAAAAACCTAAAGAGTCCACCAGAAAACTACAAGTGTTGGTGAAGATGTGGAGAAAAAGGAACACTTGTGCGTTACTGATGGAATGTAAACTGGTATAGCCACTGTAGAAAACAGTATGGAGTTTCCTCAAAAAATCAAATCTATTATGATCCGGCAATTCCGCTACTGGGTATTTACCCAAAGAAAATGAAAACACTAATTTGAAAAGATATATGTACCCCTATGTTTATTGCAGCATTAGTTACAAGAGCCAAGCTATGGAAGCAAGCCTGTGTTCATCCATATATGAGTGGATAAAGTTGTGGTATACATACACAAATGCACACAATGGAATATAACTTGGTCATTAAAAAAGGAGACCTTGCCATTTGCAACATCATGAATGGACATAAAGAATATGCTAAGTGAATAAGTTAGACAAGGACAAATACCACAGATTTCACTTATATGTGAAATCTAAAAAAGGAAATGAACAAAAAACAGAAACAGACCCATAAATACAGAGAATTGATGGTTGCCAGAGAGGAGGGGAGTGGAGTGATGGGCAAAATGGGTGAAGGGGAGTGGGAGATACAGGCTTCCAGTTATGTGATGAAGTTATGAGAATAAAAAGTACAGCTTAGGGAGTATAGTCAATGGTATGGTAATAGCATTTTATGGTGACAGATGGTAGCTATGCTTGCAGTAAGCATAACATATAAACTCGTCGAATCACTATGTTGTACACCCAAAACTAATAACATTGTATGTCAACTACACCTCAATAAAAAAAAAATTATCATAGACAATCTGGACCTTTTTCCTACCAGGTGAATTTTAGCATCCACGTTGTATAAAACTTTTGGGGATTTTGATAAAAACACATTGAATTTCTAGAATAACTTGGAGGAAACTAATTGTGATATTGACTCTTTTTCATGAATATTTATTCATTCAGTTTCTAGGAGTATCCTTCAAAAACATTTCATAATATTCTTCATAAGGGACTTAAATATCTTTGTTAGATTTATTCTTCTGTATAAAGATTTTCAATGGGAAAACAAATCACGGCATCTGAACAGACGTAAACATTTATCCCAACTGCTTTGTCAATATGGAAAGCTCTCTGAAAGCTGCATCTACTTATAATTGCTGTGATGGTTAGGCTTTGTTTGCTGTAGTTCAGTCTTCATGCATTTTTTTCTTGCTCTGTGCCTGGAAGGCTAAGCTCTCTATATGGGCATCAGCTGGGCTCCCAGCCCTCTGGCTTCTGGTGGGGGATTAAGCAAGGAGCGGCGGACCGGTAGGAGACTAGAGAGCAGGAGGGGAGAGAGTTTTGGATAGTTCTTTTCTAGTAGTCCCTATTTCCCATAGTTCTGATTGTAGCTGAATTCTTCCAGAGCTCAGCTCCGGTCAGGAAGCTACCATTCCAAACCTCCCACCTTTCACCAGGTTTTGATAATGTAGTGACCTGTCAGGTCTAGGAATGGTAATTGATATGGGAAACAAAAGCAGAAGAAAAATTATTAAATTTCCTTACTACCCACAGCCCATTGACAAGTCCTTGAAACAGGCAGTGTGACATTCCTCTAGGGACTCGATTGCCTCGATGTTGATACTTTGCTTAGAGCAAAAGGCAATCTTAGCTCAACCCCCAGCATCTTGTAAGCCTACTTTAACATATACAAATTCCTTTGGAAACTTTATCTCTACCCCCCAAAATACATGTTGGCAATCATCCCCCAAGCATATGACCCACCGATATACATCTGAAGGGTCTCATAACTGAGTTCTTAGAGTAATAAATGACCTTTCCGAACAATAGCTAGTCTCCTCAGGATCCTGGAAACCTTGTTTCCAAAATACGTGGGAGGCTTACACTATCCTTAACCCCCTCCCAACTCTAAAGTATATAATGGGCCACTCCTCATGACCCCAGTGCAGCTTTTTTTGCCCACAGGGCCTGTCCCTGTGCTTTAATAAAAATCACCTTTTTGCACCAAAGACGTCTCAAGAACTCTTTCTTGGCCACCGGCTTCGAACCCTAACTTCTTTCCTTTGTCAGTAATGACTTCCTTTTGCTATAAATCCTTACGTGCCTCGTCAGCCTCGTTGGCTCTTTCCCTTAACCTTGCCCACACCACTGCAAACGGTCTTTTTCTAAGTTTCCTTCAATTAAATCCCTTTGAGCATGTGATCTGTTTTCTGTTGGGATCCTAATATAACTTTACATTATTAAAATTAAAATTGCTAAGGAGTCTAGATCTTCCTGAAGCACTCTGGCTTTATATTCAATTTTTATTTTGCTCATTTTCAACTACTTGTCTATTGAAAGGGATATCATAAAACTGGTAATAATCTAAGCCTAACCATTCTGATCATATGACCTGAATCTGTGAATGTGTCTGGGTAATCAGCCATTTTGTAAAGTTGTCTGGTTAAAACAATAACGTCTCCAAATTTAACAGGGTTGATTTAACATAGTGATCATATATTTGCATTATGGTGATTAAGGTTATCACCAAGGTGTGGGCTTTAGACTGAACTATTGTTACTCTGATCTCCCTTTTACTGAATGAGCATCACATAAATGCAAGATCACTGTAGTCGATTTAACAGTTAGAAAAAGCACTAGGGTAGAGATGGGCTGACAGCTTTCCCTCCTCACCTGCCCACAGTATGTAGTCGATTTGTGGGGCACTTCATGGTCTTTGCCTATTTTTTTTTTAATCTTTAAACTCCTGGAAGTTCTTCAATGAAGCTCAAATGCCTTACTTTATGTTTTAATTTTAAAAATGAAATGAGCAGTTGCAAAAGATTTATCTTTGTTTTAAATACCTAACTTAAGAACTCAGACTGCTATTCCTGAAAAATGCCATGTCACTTTCAAACTTCCACTAACGAGATGAATATGTTAAAAACTCCTTCAGCAAATATGATTTACCACCTGCTCACTTTTTCAAACTAAATGAATACATAAGTAAATGTCACATAAGAATGGCATTTCCAAAAGTTCAATCCATTCCATTTGTTTTAGGTTAAAATATAAAAGCTTTCAGCCTTTCAGAAAGAAAACTACACTTGAAATTAGCATAAATGAGAGTACCAAGAGTTTTAAAATTACCGATCAACCAAAGCAGTGAGAGAGGGACCTCTGCTGTTTAAAAATGGTGTTATAACAGTGGAAATAATCCTAGATGGGCTCATGCAACATTCTTTCAAGAACGTAATAATGCCTCTTCAATAATATAGGTCTCTTTAGGGAACAGTGGGGAAGGGATGAGGGGTGTCATTTCCAAACATTTTTATTAAGATAAAGCGGAACTTGAAACCTAACTGCCACTAGATATTTTACTGGATGCTTTTTAGTTGTAAATTGGTCAACTGAGGGCCTTAGAAAATAATAGCAATTCAGAAATACCATTCCAAGTATGGTAAACATGTGTTTTAAATTTCAACAACACAGGCTATGGTTCAAGACTAGGCCAAAGACTGATAAGAGCATCAAGCATATAAGTTGCTTAATGCATATTGATGGTGATGATAACAAATGTTTTTAAAAGGACTTTTAGTATCACGTAAAAAAGAATCACTAGTACAGTCTACTAACTGCTCAGTGTTTTGGTTACCTATATCATTTATTTGGTTGTGTTTTGTTTGTTCATTTGTTCTTTTACCACTGATTATATGGTAAGTGAATCAGTGTTTCTTTGTTCTCAATTTATTACACATCTCAATAAAATGTTAAAACTAGGTTTTCTTGATCATTTAGACATTATTTGATTAATGAATTCGGATTGACATTGTTAATCTACAACCCAAGGCATAGAGGAATAAATTGCCTTTTAACATCCTTTCCTCAATAAACTAACACTACAAAAAAAAAAAAAAAAGGATAAAGTAGCGAAAAGGAAAGAATTATATATAGTGTGAAAACAAAGAAGCTAAGCAAGGTATGCCGGCTTACAAGCAACTGTTCTCCATTCCGTACCAGGATGCTTAAGGGGCCTTTTCCATATTCATCAACAGAGCTGGAGTTGTTTTCTTGCTAGCCAGAATCATGCCCATGCTTAATGCCTTCCCATTCTGTTGTGGCATTAAAAAGTTTGGCCACTGTTCTGCATTTCTTTTGTTTATAATTGCTCTCAAGTTCAATGAAGTTTTGAAAACTAGGTATCGCAACATGCATATTTTATTACCTGTCATGGGGATATTTTCTTAAGAAATTCCATTTGCCACTTACCAAACCCTCTCACATACGGTGTGGTATCTTATTTGAACCTCACAACCTTAAGAAAGGAGGCTTTCGGATTCCCCGCCCCCTTTCATAGAAGGGAGAGAAGGCTTACTAAGATAAAGTGATTGGCCCAAAGTCTCGCAGCTAGGAAACGGCTTGGATCCCAACCCTGGAGAGCCGAAACCCATTGCAGCTCCCCACAAAGCTTCCTCCCACCCAAATACACCTACCATTAGCACACTGGGGACACTCTGGGGCCGTAGCTCTAACTGCTAGCACACCGCTCGCTCTGCTGAAATGGTTGGTTGTTATGACAACATCAAGGACGAACGGTTGGAAAGGAAACATTTTAAAAGTTTTCACAAAAGCGCTCAGTATCCCAGATGTAACCGGGGTGAAGGAAGGTATGGCCCCACAGGATCACAACCGGGGAGTCTGCCAGACTTCAATCACTTCTGAGATTGGAGGAAAGTTTCGCTGCGGGGCCAGCCTGGCCACCCTCTCACCTGCTCGCTGCTCATGGCTGTGAGGACGCGCTCGAGTCACCTGGTGGCTCCTTGATGACTCCTGCGGCGCCCCTTAGACAAGAGAAGGGGCATTCAGGGAGCCCGCCTGCAGCCTCTGCTCCTAGAGCTCCCGGGCGGTCTAGCGTCCTTGTTGCTTAGCAACAGGCCCGCGCAGGCTCCGTTTCCGGTCATCTGCAGCTCCTGGGGGGCACCCGGCGAACTGGCAGCGCGTTCCTGCAGGAGGCGCTTTCCAGCGCACTCGGTGGCGCCTCTCGGCCAGGGCAGTGAGCCCCTCAGGGCGCACTGAACAGCTGAAGGCCGAGGGTGCTTCTTCTGCCTTGAGGAGCGAATACCCTTTGATTATGATGGTCACATTTCCATACTTTTCTAACTTAACTGGGTGCTCAGACCCCTGCCACGACCCCCTATTCAACTTTCTATGCCTAAAAGCTCTCAAAACTAGTGGAATAAAACGCTTTTCTGTAGAACGCAAAATCATCTGCTAACAATTAAAGGGAAGCTTCCATATCTTGGCTGTCCTAAATACTGCTGTAATAAGCATAGGGGTGTATATATCTTTCTGGATTAGTGTTTTTGTTTTCCTTGGTAAGTAGTGGGATTACTGGATCTTATGGTATTTCTAATTTTTTGAGGAACCTCCATGCTATTTTCCACAGAGGCTGTGCCGGTTTGCATTCCCAGCAACAGCGCCGAGGGTTCCTTTTTCTCCACATCTTCACCACGTCTTTTAGTCTAGTCATCCTGACAGGTGTCAGGTGGTATCTCATAATGGTTTTGATTGGCATTTCCCTGATGATTAGCACTTTTTCATGTGTCTGTTTGCCACCTGTAGGTCTTCTTTGGAAAATGTTTGTTCAGGCCCTTGGTCCACTTTTTAAAATCAAAAATTTTTTTGGTTTTGAATATAATTTATGTATTTGGATATTAACCTTTATATATCATTTGCAAGTATCTTCTCCCATTCAGTAGGTTGCCTTTTTGGGGTTTTTTGTTTTTGGATGCACATAAACTTTATTGGGGTTTAGTCCCAAGAGTTGATTTTTGTTTGTAGCTCTCTTGCCCAAGATTAATCTAGAAAAATGTTGCTATGGCTGATGTCAAGGAGATTATGGTCTATGTTTTCTTCTAAAAGCTTTATGGTTTCAGGTCTCACATTTAGGTCTTTAATCTGTTTTCAGTTTATTTTTGTGCATGGTGTATGAAAGTGGTCCAGTTTCCCAGCCCCATTCATTGGAAAGGTTGTTTTCCCCACCACTGTATATTCTTGCCTCCTTTGTTAATGTATCAACCCCTGTGTTTATAGCAGCATTATTTACAATAGCCAAGATATGGAAACTAAAGTATCTATCGATGGATGAATTAAAAAAATGTGGGAGCCATATACAATGGAAATATTACTCAGTCATAAAAAAAGATACGACCTTGCCATTTGTGACAGCATGATGAACCTAGAGGATATTATGGTAAATAGAATAAGTCAGAGGAAGGCAAATACCATAGGATTTCACTTTATGTGGAATCTAAAAAACAAATGAACCAAAAAGCAGACTCTTTAAATAGAGCAAACTGGTAGTTGCCAGAAGGAAGGGGGTGGGCGATGGGTAAAATAATGTGATTTAATAGGTACAAACTACCAGTTATAAAATAAACTGTGGGGATGAAAAGTAGAGCATAGGGAATATAGCCAATAACATTATAATAATGTTGTCTGGTGACAGATGGGGACTATGCTTATCATGGTGAGCAAAGAGTAATGCATGGAACTGTGGAATAATGTTGTACCCCTGAAACTAACATAATATTGTGGGTTCATTATACTTCAATTAAGAAAAAAAAATTGAAAGAAGATCAGGGTCAGGGATTGGTCAACAATTGGAGAATGAAGACGTTTTGAAATAACTACCTGGCGGGAAAGGAGAGAGAATGGGAGGGATCAGGGACATACAGGAACGACCAGTTGAAGGCTCTGAATTGGTGACAAAAATCTGTACTCCGAAGACGTCCCACAGACCCAGCTCCGGTTCGAAGAAAACCAACACACAACACGTTTCCCGGGCTGAGGATAACAGAAGATAACTGTTGGCTCATAAACTGGCCCCACACAGAGAAGGCAGAGAGAACCCGAAGAAAGAAGCAGGCCTCCCCAGATTGGTAGACGGCAGGTTTAACATGCAAGGGGACTTACACACAAGGCTCCGTTCCGGCAGCCATAAGACGAACAGATTTCCACGCCCACCAGCCAGAATCTTCAGTTTATATGGAGGCCTTAACAAGGTTCAGCCACGTCCAGATGGGCTCAACAACAGATTGCTCTCTCAAGTGTGGCGTCCTTGAAAACGGCTTCAGCTGTAGGAAGCGTGGAAAGCGTGGGCAGAACATGCGTTCCAAGGTGGGGAGGGGGGGAGAGAAGGAGCCTCCAAATGCCTGGGTCCAGCTTGGAGGTCAACCAGCGGTCACGGCCCTTCAATGACCTCCTTCAACAACAGCAGAGCAAGAGAATGGAGACTCTGATAAAAGTGGTTAAAACAGAGACTCTCAGAACCTAAAATCAATAAGGGAAGAAAAGGCTATTCAATGGGGAGAAAGCTGTTAAATAGGGCGGGTGGGCATCTCCGGGAGAGAGACACTGTGGGAGAAACTGTCACAGCAGAAAGAAGAGCGAGGGTACTGACTCTGCAGTTCCTGAAGTGGAGCAGTTCTAGGCATTGACAGGGTCCCCAGTATGGCCAGGAAGTGGGAGACTGAAGCAAAGGACTTTGGTCACGGCAGATCAAGAAGCTAAGTTGCTCAGGCTCTGGCTGTCCCCATGGATGCTGAAGCCGCAGAGTGGGGTGGAAAAGTGCGAGCGAAAGTCTTCAATGAATGAAGCGGAAGAGAAGATGTTATGAGCCTAAAATCAGTAAGAACTTTTCCCTGGAAAACAGCTGGTAAATGTGGCAGACCCTATCTCCTGCGCTTGGAGTGTGGAGGATTAGAAAATCCCACATAGAAACAAAGCCTCCAACCAGACACATTGCACTAAAAACCTGGAGGTAGGGGTCGGTTTCCAAGAACAAGCTGAAGTTAGCGTGCTTTCATAGCCCGAGGGCACAGTGAAAAGCTCTGAAAGCCAGGAGAGTACTGGAAGATTGATTCCTCAGCCAAAAAGAAGCAAAAAAGCACTTAGAAAGTAAGAGTATGAGAAGTTAAGAAATCAGTCCAAGGCCTTACGCTACAGGCAATAACCAAGAGGTGCGAAGGTATGATTGGTTTAGGAGCTGCCAGTGTGCTGCCAATAGAACTACCCCCAGCAGTTCCCAGGCATTTAAAAGGACTTGGGCTTTCTTTTTTTTTTTTTTAAGATTTTATTTATTTATTTGACACAGAGACAGCCAGTGAGAGAGAGACAAGCAGGGGGAGTGGGAGAGGAAGAAGTAGGCTCCCGGCAGAGGAGCCTGATGTGGGGCTCGATCCCAGAACGCTGGGATCACGCCCTGAGCCGAAGGCAGACACTTAACGACTGAGCCACCCAGGCGCCCCGGACTTGGGCCTTCTTGCTAGAAAGCCAGGATCACCTGGATTGCTTCATGGAGGGTACCCGTCGACAGAAGCAGGCCAGCAGGGGATAGATGGATTCACAGCAACAGTCTAGAGCGAGAGGAGCCTCAAGAGCTCAGCCATTCACGTTCCACCCTTTCCCCATCGGCAAATGTTCCTTTTCCAACCCTCTGCTGCCTTGCTGTCCATTCACCCCAACCTCAAAAGCTATAATAGAAATAAACAAGCATCAGGTGCTCTGACTTTCTACCTCACCTCTACTAGACCTCCATTCCTGGCTCCTCTAGGGGGACAATTGCTCATTCACCGAATCCTGTTTCTCAACTTTTCTGTGGGGCACCTGCCAGAATTATGGAAGGAGAAACACTTTTATAAAAATTGGCAAAGACAGTTCTTTTGTATTTGTCAGTTATTGTGATTCCTGTCAAATAGGAGAAAGGTGACTCCTGGGACTGAATTTCCCTAGTAATTCTCACAATAATCAGGAATATCACCAACCAGACTGAGGCTAAGATGTAATCCTTGTCCTCACCATTCAGGTTAAGGTCAGCTTAAAACCCTGACAAGAATCGATACATTTCAAAAATTGTTAGGAATGAATTTTATATTAGATGTGTTGGACCACTGGACCCTTCAAATTATAAAAAGACACTTTATCACTGTTATTACTTATTTCCTTGAAAGATTCCCTTATGCACTCAGTGTTTAATTTGGGTAGAGCTATTTTTATGTTTTTGATTTATTAACCTACAAATACGGACATCTACTTTAAGAGAAGGTACCTGGGAACAGAAACCGGTTACCTCAGTTAACCGAATATAACAGACTAAACGGAGAACAGAAATTGACTTGCCGATATTTTGGTTCCCTGGATGTCAAGTTCAGCTGCACTTATGATTTTGTGTTTTCTCTCATGGTTTGGGTGTTTTTTTTCTAAGATGATTTTATTACACATGAACCAAATGCTTGCTTAAGGATATTATGCCCAAATTTGTGCTGATTCTAAGGGAATCTTTCATGAGAAATTTCTTTTCCTTTAAAATATATTGTATAAGCTGCTGAGTTTTGACTTGTTATTTGTTACTACTGGTTTATTTATTTATTTATTTTTACCTCCTGCTTTTGAAACTGTAGTTTTGTAGAAGGAAAGAGTACGTACGTTATACATGCTCCTTTGAAGCTGTGTGGTTGCTTTTTATTATTGCTGGGCATGCTACGAGGTTGAGAAAATTGAGTGCGCAACTTAAAGCAGACTCCAGAGTCTGGTATTCTTTTTTCTGCCCACGCCTTTCCCCTGTGTGAACCTATACTCCCCCCCCCATCTTCCTCATCTTGCTCAGTTGACCAGTATTCCTTGAACACCTGCTGTGGGCAAGGCATTGTTCTAGGCATGGGAGAGAGTGGATGCAGCCAAGATCCCATCTCCTAGTCTAGTAAAGAGGAACAGAAAATGAGCAAGAAAACAATGATTTTGTTTGTTTATTTCAGATGATGAAAAATGCAAGAAGTAAATGTAGTGAACCGGGGTAATAGGAGAGACTGCAGTCAAAGGAAGTCTCTCATAGGAGAGACATTTGAGCTGAGGTTTGACAAAAGGAGCCAGCCCTTCAAAAATGTCATTAATGAGTTTCCCCAGGAAGTGGGTGAGCAGGTGAGACTCAGGCCTGAATGTGAGAATCAACTTGACACATTCAAAGCCTGAAGAAGGCTGGGAACAGAGTGAGGAAAGATCTTATTTTAATAAAGTGAAGAAACTATGAGTTGAAATGGGGCAGGAAGACCGAATAGGAGCCTACTGAGGTAGGTCAGGGAAGGGACGATGGTGGCTTAAACTTGGGGGAAGTAATGGAAGTGGAGAGAAGGCGACACATCGGGGATATATTTGGGGGGAAAGGCTGAAAGGATTTGCTGATGGACTCAATATAAGGAATGAGAATAAGGTAAAATGATTGTTAGGTTTTTTGTTGTCTGAGCTACTTGGTAGGTGGAAGGCGCAAGAAAATTTTTTAAAAAACTAGGTTCTCAAGCAAGTCAAGTTTGAGATGTCTATTAAACGTCCAAGTAGGATGTTGAGGAGCTAGGAAGCTGTACAGCTCTGGGTACAGCTCCAGTCAAGGGACAGATTAGAAGTTCATCCATAGATAGATGATAATTGACCACGAGAGTAGATGAAATCATCAAACAAGAGAGTGTAAATAGAAACAAAAAGGAAAGTGGTCCAAGGATCAAGCCCCAAGACTCTTGTTGTCTCTTTCTGGAAACTTGCAATTTAAAAGTTACCTATTTTGTCAACCCTTTAACAAAGAGTTACGCAAGTACAAAGTTAGAGTTACAGCAGATATCTCAGATACAAAAGGAACCCTACAAAATGTGGTTGACAATTCATGCATGTGGTATTTGTTTGTGAAAATACTGAGCTATATATGGACCAAATCCCATAAAAACAAATAATGATGCTGTTTTATTACCACTTGTTGACCTTCAACTAATCACAACCAGATCCAGACCAACACAAATGGTTGCATTCGAGTTTTTTGAACACTAGAGGGAGATATGCTCACCTGCAAACCAGAGAGAAAAAGGATTTTTTTTTTCTATAGAATTACTCTTTTGCCATAGAACCATAGACTATTTTAAATTTTGATATTCTTGCAATCGTCAAGAAATAAGTCTTAAATAAATTACACATGTTTGGAAAGTAACGCGATTTCTTTGCTAAATCAAATTTTACTAAAAGCCTTTGTTGTATATGCTTGTGATATGGCATATTGTCAGGTGATGTCTCAGTTCTTTTTTTCTTGGACAGTGTGGAGCAATAAGATATAAATCAGTTAATTTTTTATTTGGAGAAACCTCAGTTCTTCCTTCCTAGGAATTCCGGTAATATATTCATCATAAGCCAAAGTGTCCGACGCTTAGACTCTTGGCCTTGTGTCTGCGGACTTCGGGAATGTGGGGCACTTCATCACATTGAGTGCTTCTAGGTGGCTTAAAGGTCACTGTCACTTCATTCTGGACTTTTTATTTGCCCAATAAAAATGTTCTTCAACTTTGCTAGGTAATCGCATAGATATGTAGTGTTTTCATGATTGCTTGGGGCAGCTAGAAAACTTTCTCTTTATTTACTTTGGTAATCTTTCCAAAGAACATACTGTAAAACGTCCTCTTTTCCCGATCAAAGGTTGAATGTGAACCGTACCCAGCAATTCTTAGCCTACCAAATACTTTATTTGACCTTCTAACTAATTTATAAGTCTTCTTTTTTGTTAACTTCAACACTGAAATTCTCCTGTTAATTAAAGGGGGGGGAATGTGTTTTCTAGCTCTAGGGAAGAAGGATAGTGTAGAAGGAGCTATTTTCTGGAATTAGAGCTGGTATGAATCCTGACTTTGGGCAGATGTTAACTAAACTTACTATGGTAGTCATATCACAATATATGCATTTTGTGATTATAATATGTATTATATATTAGTTGATATGCATATCAAGTAATTATATTATACAACTGAAATGAATACAATATTATAAATTAATTATATCTCAAAAAAATTCCCGACTGTCTCTACTAGTGAAAGTAAACAAGTTACTTTGTATCTCTGAACTATCATTTTCTTTTCTCTAACTTGGAATCACAACCTTTTAGAGTTGTTGTGGGGGAGATTCAGACAATGTACAAAAAGCGTCTAGCTTAGCTCCTGGTCAAAAGCAGACATTCCAAGTTTCCTGGGCCCCCCTCTTAACTTCCATGTGAAGTGCTTTTTAAATTGACCCCATAAATCATATGTTCATAGATTATGTGCTCTGAAGTATTTGTCAAGTGCTGGTCATATGTACAGAAGTTGACCTGGGCCTCATTTGGAAGGCAATCTTGCAAGTGTTCGTGTGTGGTCATCGCTGCATGGCCCCGTGCTCTGCGTGTCTAGGTCAGGCAGAGGACCTCACTAGGTGATCAACTACTCCTAATTATGGGCTTGTGTACAAAAAGAAAGGACAGGAGGCTCTGAAGTCTGGCGAGGACTACTATCCCTGAAAGGAATGACTCCCTCTTTCCCTCCACAAATGTAAATTTTACCTCCCACCCCCATAAAGGTCCCGTTCAAATCCTTTCTCCAACCACATTCCCACCTTAAATGAACTCATCCCTCCATATTTATCCAATTTATCCAATTCAGTCACCTGGCAATTCACACCTTGCGTTCCTTCATCTGCATGTGTCTCACCAACCAGGTAGGTTCTTCTAGGCATGGTTGCTACTACGTCACATTTGTTCGTGATTCACTTTAACACATGCCACGGAACTCTACTGGAAGCAGGTAGCAGTGCACAGCTGGATGTATTTCCACGTCGGTTTTCCTTCAACTTACTCGTCACACACGTTTTGACAGTAGAACTCATCGAGGACAAACGTATAGGTATGGTTTAAATCATTCTGCTGACAGCATCTGAAAATTATCTCTTTAAACTACAGATCCTTAAAAAGAAAAAACCAGGAAGTATAACATATTCTGCGTACCTTTATGCTGTTTACTTTGGTACCCATGACGTAATTGTCACTAAGTATCCACTCTGGGTCGGAACAAATTAGTTCCCATGATGTCATGTCCATCACTCACAGATATCATAGATATGATAAACATTTTCATCACCAGCAACCAATTTTTTTCTTCTTAAGCTTCATAGTCAAATGTTACTATTGGTCATAAAATGTGTGATAATTTGACACCGGTAAAACTCTGAGACTGGCATACATGACTCCATTTTTACATACATAGAACTGAAACAGAGGACGAAGTTTTATCATTATGTATTACTCAAACTGCAATAAAGGGTGGCTAAAGCTGGAATTAGAATGCTCTTCAAGGTCATAAAGGATAAAGAATCACACATGAAATGCAGCACCTGTTCCCCAAGTGTCAAACCGTAACAGCAAAGTCCTCATCCTAACTCTGGACTATGGAGCAGCTCTGTGATGTGACCCACATGCACGGTGACCTAGGCAAGATTACATGTTCGAGAGAGGACAATACTGGAGCATAATTCCAAATACTAATAACGGAAGCAACATTATTTTCAAAAGAGTTGCATGGCAATGTATTTTTTAAAGAATATTCAAGTAATGGGTACAGTTTTTCAAAAGTAGATGCATAAAAAAGCATGGAAGCAAACTCTTTCCCTTCAGCTTTTATTCACTCACAAATCACTTAGCTGCTCAATTAATCTTTAACTGACATTTTTTTTCTAAACTCTACACCATTTCTCCTTCCTTTCACATCCCAAATCTTCAAGTGAGTGGTCCCTACTCGCTTGATCCCTTTACTATTTCCCTGCCACTTGATCTCTGAAAATCTATAATCTGCTTTCTGCTTCCACAGTCCATTGAAATAGCCTTACTATTGCTAACCACCTTGAGCCACTTCTTGTTTTTCTTAACTACTACTCAGAATTTGATGTTGCGATTACTTCCTTCTGAAAATTATCTTCTTCCCAGTCTTGCAGGACAGCATACCCCCATTCTTCTAGTTCTCTCACATTTTTCTGGCTCTTCTTCCTTCCCTGTCCATGCATTTGTAGATAATCCTTAAAGCTTTGTTTATGCTCTCTCCGCTCAGTCCTCATGCCAATGGTTCATCTACTTTTAAAGCTTCACATACCACCTTGATGCTTATGACTCCAAAGTCTCTGTTCCCTGCTATGTTTTCTCTCAGTTGAATACTTATATCTTGTGCCCAATTATCTACATGACTTTTCCCTTTAACTACACTACTGTCCAAAACCACAGATCCAAAACTGATCTTCTCTTCCCAACTTTTCAGCTTTACCTGCAGTCTTACCAATCTTCCAAGTTCGCTATCTTAAGTTCATCTTGGTGTTCTTCTTGTTCTCCAAGTCCAAGTTAGTCACCTGTTGCTGTTATTATTTGTTTTTCTTTAAAGATTTTATTTATTTACTTGACGGAGAGAGAGTGCACACAAGCGGGGGTAATGGCAGGCAGAGGGAGAAGCCGAGTGGGAAGCCCAATGCCGGATTCTATCCCAGGACCCTGGGATCATGACCTGAGCCAAAGGCAGACGCTTAACTGACTGAGCCACCCAGGCACCCCATGCTGTTATTATTATTTTTTTTTATAGAAATGTCTTACGATCATCTTGTCCTTCTAGCCCCACTGCCACTTTTAAAATTCAGGCTCTGAACACCTAGGTAACTGTGTGGGTCTTTTAATTGTTTATTTGCTTGGTTCTCAGTCTGTCCAATATGCACACTTAAAGGCAAAAAACACTAAAATAATCCGAAAGGATTCCTTCTGGGTCTGGTGTCATCAAACTCTACTTCAGAAGACCATCCATCAATTCCTTCCTCCTTTACAATCCATTCTTAACTTCCATACCCGTCTTCCCCGTGCGGAGTCTCTATATCGTGCAACAGAGAACATCTCCTCAGATTGCGATCCTCCACATTGTGATCGAGTCTACTTTTCCTCTGTATCTTCCTTTATCTAATTTTATCCCAACCCAGTTCAAAAGGCACTCCATCAATAAGTTTTTGCCCAAATATCCAACAATGGATTATTCTTTTTTAAAACAAGAATTCACATAATATGACCTTTCGATAAATTAACTATTATTGTTTACATGAATGCTGTTCTCCTTTCATTACCTAATATATATTTTTTCTACTTCTACTTACTTATTGTTTAAGTCCCAGTTCAAAGATCACTTCCTCTACAAAGTCTTCCCTGACCACCCCAGTCACTTGTGTCCCCCACACATACCTGGCATAGTTTTAGAAAGGTATTGATATTGCTATTATTACTATATGATTATTTTCTTTTGATATTTAATCATATATCACAAGCATTTTTCCTATCCTTAAATAATCTCTTACAATAAAAAAATTTAATAACACATGATATAAACCTCTTTATCTTGAAGCAATATTTCTAAGATTTTCCTGAGCTTTAAATTCTGCAGCCTGATAAACTCATTTCCTTTACTACTTTCTAAATCTGCATTATTATTTCCTTCTTGGTTTTCATATCGTTCATATCCACAGTCTTTTGTTGTTGTTGTTGTTGTTGTTGTTGTTGTTGTTTAGAGAGGGCAGGAAGGGAGGGGCAGAGGGAGAGGAAGAGAGAGAATCTTAAGCAGGCTCCATGCCCAGTGCGGAGCCTGATATAGGGCTCTATCTCACAACCCTGACATCATGACTTGAGCTGAAATCAAGAGTTAGACGCTTAACTAACTGAGCCACCCAGAGCCCCTGTATCTGCATTCTTGATATCCCTTTCTCAGGATGCTTTAAAGTGAGTTATTTATAGTACTTCCCAATATTCCCAATAGCAGTTCCTTTGCACAGAACCATTTTTTTGTACTAACATTTCTAAAAACACATCAGCTTAGTAGGTAAGTGTAGTTTTATTTATTTTTTTTAAGAATTTTTTTTTTTAAGATTTAATTTATTTATTTGACAGAGAGAGAGAGAGCCAGTGAGAGAGGGAACACAAGCAGGGGGAGTAGGAGAGGAAGAAGCAGGCTCCCAGTGGAGGAGCCTGATGTGGGGCTCGATCCCAGAACTCCAGGATTACGCCCTGAGCCAAAGGCAGACGCTTAATGACCGTGCCACCCAGGCGCCCCGCTAAGTGTAGTTTTAGATATAAAGCAGCATGCATGCTGTTATACAGCACCTCAATGATGAATTAGAACATATATTGAAGTATGCTAACAAACCCAAGATCTATTTCTACCTGATGCATAATTTTTAAGACATATGGTTCTGGATTACTATCTGGGTTTATTTAAGACAGAAACTTAGAGATGGGGGCGGATTAGAAGGAGCACCATACAGAACACAGGGTTGAAGTAGTCCCCATGATAGCCCCAAAACGTCCTTTGGTTCTGGCTTGCATTGTTATTGACAAGTCAGCAATTATTCTTAACGTTGTTCACCTGGATGTAATGTCCCTTTCCTCTGGCTGCTTTTAATATGTTCTCTTTTCATAGATATTTGGCAATTTGATTATGAGGTATGTTTTGATGTGATTTTGTGTGAAAACTTCGCATTCACCAGTTTCCTTGGGTTATATTTTTCATCCATTTTAGAAAACATTGAACTGCTATTGCTTGAAATATCTCTCTGTTTCAATCCATACCTTCTCCCTCTGATAATCCAGTTATGTATATATATACTGATTACTTGATCTGTCCACAGCTCTCTGAGGCTCTGTCCACTTTTTTTTTTTTTTTTCAGTCTTTGCTCTCTCTGCTTCAGTTTTGGTAGTTCCCATGTTCTATCTTCAAGTTGTGGTTTTTTGTTTTTTGTTTTCTTGCAGTGGTAAGCCTATCTTCGGATAATTTCATTTCATACGTTAGATACTTTTGGTTCAAACTTCTATTTGATTGTTTTCTCAAAGACTCCATTTCTCTGTTGAGATCCTCTGTTCTCTCAGTGCGTTCATGTTTTTCTTTTAGTCTTTGAATATATTTATAATGGTGGTTCTAAAGTCCTATCTACTAATTTCATCATCCCAGTTATTTCTTGTTCTGTTTACATTGGCTGATTTCCCCCCCTCTGGCTGTAAAATTGGGATTGGTGTATTAGGTAACACAATTCCTACACAGGGTCCTTGGTCTGTGGAGTATCTTAAAGCTGTCATAGTAGGGAGCCCAATGGAAGCCTCTGGAACTTCCCTCCACCCCCAGCAAAAAAAGGCATATCAAAACAAGTTTCACATCCATCTATGGAGTAAATGACAGAAATTAGTGCCATCCTTAAGTATCTAAAGGAAGAATACTTTAGCCAGGGCCCACAACAAGAGTTACGTTGAATCATAAGCTATGACTTCTGCTCTGGTACTTTGAACAAAAATAAAAATACATTAAGATTGAAAAAAGGAGCATAAGTATAATTGCAGCAAATATTAAAATATAAGGGAAAACATTATGAATAATGTTATTTCCACATGTTTAAAACCTAAATGATTTGGACAGATTCCTAGAAAAATACAACTAAAATGCAAACAAAACTAAAGACTAAAGAGTAAAGAAGAAATAGGAAATCTGAATGACCTTATAATCATTATTGTAATTGAATCTGTAATTAAAAGATTTCTCAAAAGGTAAAACCAGCTTAGAAAGTTCCATACGTGAATGAAACATTCAAAGAATATGTTCTAAGTTTAAACAAACTGTTTCTAAGACTAGAAAAGGAGGAAAACATCCCCCAACTAATTAATAAGCCCAACTGAACCTTGCTATTAAAATTAGACAATGACAACATGAACAAGGAAAATTATAAGCCATTCTCACTATGGGAAAACCCTAAATAAAATATTAGGAGGCCAAAGTGAATGGAGTATATAAAATAAAAGAATGCAAGAATTGTTTAACATTAGAAAAGTCTATTAATATAATTTACCTCATTGAGGTATAAGGAAAAAATACATTTGGTCTTTGTCCCATGTTCTTGGCACGGACCTTTTAAAATCCTTGGCATTTCCTGAAGGTTAGGGGTGTCTATTGTTATTCATAATGAGCCCCTTTCTACTCAACCTTAGGATAAAACTGATCACTAGGAAGACCAAGTGTAGGATTAGAGGTTTGGAAGTTTCTATCCCAGCCTCTGACTTTTGAGGACGGGAGGGCAGGGGGACTGGAGACTGTCCCATCACCAATGTTCAGGGAGTGACTTGATCATGCCTACTTAATGAAACCTTAAGAAAACATTCTTGAACAGAGAGGTTCAGGCAGCTCCTGGGGGATAAACACATCAATGTGCTAGACTGGCGGCGTGCCTGGAGAGGGCATGTGAGCTCTCTGCCCGCTCTCCTCTGCCTCCCATTACCTTGCCATATGCATCTCTTCCATTTGACTCTTCCTGTGTTGTATCCTAATAAAACTGTGGTCATAATTATAGAGCTTTCCTGAGTTCTAGGAATCATTCTATCAAAGTATCAAACCTGAGAGGAGGGTGGTCATGGGGAGTCTTGTATTCTTAGCCAGTTGGGCAGCAGTAGCAGGGTCCCAGCAACTTGTAACCAGTATCTGAAGTGAGGACGGTCTTGGGGCCCTGAGCCCTTAACCTATGGGGTCTGTGTTAATTCAGTGTCGTTAACGACAGAACTGAATTGAATTGTAGGACACCCAGTTGGTATCAGAGACAAAACTGTTGTTGGAAAGAAACCATACAGATTAACAAATTAAAGGGAAAAAAATCATATGATTTCCTCAGAAAGTACAGTAAGAAAAATAGGTGGCAGATCCTTTAGGTCTGCCTGCCCGGATCCCGTACCCGTGCACACTGGTGTACCACAAATGGGTTACAAGTGAACCCAGACTGCGAAGGCTTATGAAGGCCAGAGCCCTTAAGCTCGCTGATTCTCCAATTTCAAACAGACTCATATATTTTTTTCTGCTGTCATGTATGGACAGTATAATTTTCTACATGCGCTGTCATGTCAAGAAGTACAGATTTTTTTTAATAGGTGAGCTTCATTCAAACGGATAACTCTTATCCTACTCTTCTGCCCCGTACTCATTGGTGGATGAAATCCATTGGTTTCATTTGAGTACAGCTTCTCTGTTAAAAAAATTTTAAACCTGTAGGGGTGTCTGGGTGGCTCAGTCGTTAAGCGTCTGCCTTTGGCCAGAGCCTGATCCCAGGGTGCTGGTATTGAGCCCCTCATCGGGCTCCCTGCTCTGCTGGGAGCCTGCTTCTTCCTCTCCCACTCCCCCTGCTTGTGTTCCCTCTCTCGCTGGCTGTTGTCTCTCTCCGTCAAATAAATATATAAAATCCTTAAAAAAAATTTTTTTTTAAACCTGTAACTACTAGGAATTTGCTCTTTTCTTCCCTCCATGCCTGAACTAATAGGACCCAAGGATCACGGCTAAGAGCGTGTTTTGCAAACGCAAATTTCCCTCAGTTGGGCTGAATCAAGGCCAAGAGGGAGGGTGCAGTGTTAGCCAGCCCATTTACCCACTTATTCGTACCCTCCAATGTAATTGCTTTCAGTAGTCAAGCTGATATTTTTATCTCCTGTGATCTTTCTGTCTCGATAGGAACTTAATTTTATTTAATAACCTCTTAATATGCCAATGCATAGAATTTCCGAAATGAGGGGTTATTCTGAATCAAAATCAACAGATGAGCCAAAATTGAACCCAGTTTCCCCAATGACTTGCAAACGTTTCGCCTACTGCAAACGTTTTCATAAACGGCTCCTCTCCTGCTTTTATTCTCTCTAAACTGTCACTGAAAAATTTCCTTGAAAACTCTTTCATTGACCAACTTTACTGTAAGCCACCTGCCCACCCCTCTTTCTGCCCAATAAGACTCTGTGACCAGTGTCAGGTGGGCCTCTTAGAGCAAAGCAACGTTGCTCTTACCCCTCCTGCTCCACTTTCTTCGGGCACCGTCTATGGGGAATCTTCCTGCCTTAAAGGATTTCAGTAACAAACTGCTTCGCACACTGAAGTCATGCTTGGTGAGTTTCCAGCCTCATTTTTTTCCTGTTTTTCAATCCTCATTAGCCAGGAGCCCCTTCTAGAAATCAGCACATCATGACTCTGTTCTGGAGCATGTACCTTTCAGGGGACCCTCATGTGGAACAAACTTTGAGAATTGCAGGCTTATACCAGTACCCACTATAATCGCTGTTTCCACACCACAGATGCAAAATGCTTTTATGTTAAGAGATGGTGAGCATTTTCTTTTGTCACAAAATCAGGATCTCTATAGGTTGGCTTTTAGGATTTTGAGTCATAATCTTACATAGACTATGCTACCCAGCCAAAAATATACAAAAGGTTTGCTCAAAAACAATTCTTGTTGGGTCAGCTTTTATTAAATCCTCCCCGGGAGCTGATATTTTGGGAACAAAATATTACTGGTAAAGAGAAGCATGTGAAGTTTCCAAAAGCAAAAGCGTATGCAACCAATGAAAGGATAAAATTTCAAGGCCTGTACAGTAAAGCAGCTGTTAGATGATTTACTGGAAAATTCTTCCAAAACACAACAGAGGCTTCCTACTACAAAGGAAATATTTTTCCTTCAAGTCCATAATGTTAAAGTTCAATACGTTATGGACTCAAAAGACCTCTCTAATAAAATCTGAGATTTTCACGAAAACCTCCACCTTAGGAACTCGTTCTCGTTCCATCCCTCTGAACAGCCAGAGCATGACTGGTGTGAGATTCGTGCTGTGTGTTCTAAAGTCCAGACTCATTCCTTCTGTGAAGTTCCCAGTATCAGTAGCAGAGGCCGGGACTCCATTTCTCAAGCATATGAGTGACTCATGTTAAACTAAGCAAATCAGATAACCTCTCACCTCCAATTAGAGAAATTATTTTCGATCTGCCAGCAGAGCTCTGGGTGCTTGACAAAGGCAGTGAGGACAACTGCAAAGCAATACTCGCAGGGGGAAGTTGGGGTCCGAAAGGGAGAGAAAAGAGACCATTCCCAGTACCTGCCTTAGCTTTCTATCTGGACGACCAGGATGCAAAGGCCTTTCTCAGATGCTCCAGCACGAGTGTTTTGGCCAAGTCGTGCTGGAGAGAAGCCAGGTGGGCTGAGGTATGCGGCACAAGGCGCTGTCACTGCTCCGGGCTCCAGGCAGTGACTGTGGGGGTATCTTCGCAACTGAATGGGCCAAAAAGCCCCAAACCAACACTGCCATCTCACCTCATCCGACTCTGCTGACCCACGAGCCATGTATTAGGAGTTACCGGGAAACGGTTGGAGTCCGTGTAATGTTGCATGTTCGCGTTAAACACCCTGAGGCTCACGTGCCAGGGACACTGTACAGAGGGCACGTCGAGCTTACTGAGGGGTAATTGCTCCTGCGACTCTGATCCACACGGGAAAAACAGAAATGGAGCGAAGAGACACAGTGATGCATGTTGAAGGCAAAGCAAGACGTGTCCTGACACTTGCCTCCTTTACTGTTTCGAACGCGCCAACCCGTGCTAGCCCATGTGTCCCTCAGTGTGCCAGACACTGGGGTAGGCCGCAGCGGCGAGGGAAGTTCTCTTCGGGAGCCCGCTCTTGACCCGCTGACGGAGAATGGCGAAGCGACTGCTCTCAGCTTTGTGTGGATGTCCAGCCAGCCAGACAGGACTTGGCTCCGATACGCACGTCTATTTGATTGAAACTCCAGGCTACACAGGCCTACGTTTCTGAAGAAATGAATGTGGATATGGTCCAATGGCAACAGGACCACTGATACAGGAATGGTTTGTTCAATAACTATGACATATGAGCTAAATGCCTGGACTTCGATTCTGACAGGAGCCAGGACTGCGGGAGCAGGAGGCCTGAGCGAGCTGAGCACAGGCTCTGGCTTGGCCTCCGGAGCCTGCCTGGCCGTGAGCGTTGGAGGCCCTGTGTTAGTGACTCAGCTCCGCTCTGCTAGAAGATCGATCAGGGGTCACGTGCTTTACTGTTGGTAAAAGAGGTTATCTGGGGGAGAATGTAGAGAGTGACTTCAAAAAAATAGTTCCATGAATACGAAAGGTCCCTATCTGAAAAAGTACATATTTGGCCCGTGATGAGAACTTTTTCCTTCCTTATGAAAATAATACTATCTCCAGAGTTATCTAGAACTGTTTACTACATGGACCCTTCGAGTTTCATAGATAAGGAGGGAGTCAAACACGCTTCCAATGATACTCTGCTCAGTTGGGGGACAGCA
The DNA here is from genome assembly GCF_023065955.2 of Ursus arctos. NCBI lineage: Eukaryota > Metazoa > Chordata > Mammalia > Carnivora > Ursidae > Ursus > Ursus arctos. The sequence continues at coordinate 71,808,861 of NW_026622763.1, forward strand.
CGGCCCCCGGCCTCGTGCACTGCTATCCTCGTCCCCTCAGAGGAGCAGCTGTGAAGCCTGTTCTGGAACAAAGCGATGAATGGTCCCAGGGCCTATTAATTCCAAGTGCCAGGAGATACCTTAAGACCAGTTACAGAGTTGTCTTTTCCAATGAGTTTTAGCTTCCGTTCTATACCCCGTGGTGTGCACGCCCCCTTGGTTCCTTCTCTTCTGTCTTTGCTAACAGACCCCTGGTCTCATTCAGGGGTCAGGCAGCACTGGGCTCACAGCAGTCAGGCTCAGGCCCAGGGATGAGTCATGACTGGCCATTCTTCTTGGCCAGTGACTAGTGTAGGGATCAAACCAAAAAAGAAACACGGCTTCAGGGCTTTGGAAAAAGGCTTTCCTCCCTAATGAAAGGAAACTTGACCTGACCGAGCGGCTGGATTAACCCAACCTGCAACCCTTAATCTGGGCTTCTTGTTTGGGAAGAGAATCAACTCCTTATCATTTAACCCCACTGGGTATGGTGAAAATTGCAACTAAAAGAATCCTCAGTGGTAAAAACTTGAATTTACTCTGTATTTCTGGAAGAGAAACCAAGTCACAGGCTATCAGCTCCTACATAAGAGGAAAAAATAAGCACTGCTAGTAAGCTATGTGAATTGACACAAATGCAGTCAAATTTGCTCATCTGTAAAATGGGTATAGCAGTATTAACGTCAGAGGTTTATGCTGATTAATTTCTTTAGTACAGATAAAGCTCTGAAAATAGTTCATAGAATAAAGACTCGATTTAAATGTCAAATATTATTAGTATAGAGATGAAGCAAGAAGGATTGATCATTCTGGGCTAAATAAGGGCTACGGATTAGGGATGAAGATACAATTACTTGCAAAGGGCAAGATTATGGCTGAGCCTGGTAATATAAAGGATACAGTAACTGCAGCTTAGCAATATCTTCATCATGCTGTTCCCTCCGCAAGAGTATTAGGTGATCTGGCCATGACAGCAGCTCTCCGGGGTTGGCTCAGTTGACCCGATGTGGTAGGCTGAAGGATGCCTCCCTCCCCAGAGACGTCAGTGTTGTAATCCCCAGAACCCGTGACTCTCCTTCCTTACATGAAAATGAACTTTGCAGATGTGGTTAAGATAGGGGTCTGGAGACAGGGAGATTATCCCGGACTATCCAGAGAGCTCCAATGTCCCTATACGAGGGCAGAAGGAGATCCAAGTCAGTAGTAGGAGATGTGCTGTTGGAAGCAAGAGACAACAGTGATGGGAAGAGGGGGCCACAGCCAAGGAATACAGGGCATCCTAGAAACTGAGAAGGACAAGGAAACTGCTTCTCTCCTAAACCTCCAGAAGGAACTCAGCCCTGCCAACAGCTTGACTTTGGACTTCTGACCTCCAGAACTGTAAGAGGGTAAATTTGTGTTGTTTTAAGCCAAAGTTTGTGGCAACATGTTATACTAGCAATAAGAAACTAGCATTTCTGGCTAACCAGTAAGACACGTCCCCTATGTCTCACACGTATGTCCTTCGGTGTTAGTTTGGATGTTTTTGCTGCAAGTAACAAAAATCTCAACTGAAAATGACTTAAACAGTTAAGGGATCTGGGATCTCACATATTAAAACAGAGAAATGGTGTCAAGGTGTTATAGGTTAGGTAATTCAGCAGCTGAATGACATCATCAGGGATCCATGTTTTTTCCAAATTCCTGTTCCGCCATTCTCAGCATGAAGATTTCTCTCTTCAGATTTGTCCACTCGTGGTCAAAATGGTTGTTGTGGTTCTAGTCACTACATCCTTACACATTACTATCCAAAGACTAAAAGATAAAATCACTTCTTTCATGAAACCCTCTCTAAGTACCAGAAGTCCCCAAGTAGACCTTGCCTCATGTTAACAGAGGACTTCCACTACCCCCATTTTGACCTCAGCCTGTACTTACTGATTAAGTTCTTCTGTCCAGCTTATCTCTTAACTCAGGCGAAAGACCCAACAAGCCAAACACCCTGTGATGGGAACCCTCAAGTAATAAGGACTGCCCTGATGTCAGCAAGACCCCATACGATTGACCCCAAAGACAGGGATCAACCTTGACCTTTACCATCCACCTGCATGCACCCACCAACCTTTGTCCCACATTATCCTTATATAAACCTAGAAGTTATTTTCAGTACTTTGGAGACATCTTTGAAACACTAGTCCACTGTCTTCTCAGTGTTGGCCCTACTGAAATAGGGCCCTCTTTCATTCACCGCCACTTGTTTCTCTACCTTTGGATTCTTGTCAGCAGTGAGTGGCTGAAATGTGGTTTATTCGGGACCCCCAGAGTGAGGTGGTCTTGCACCCCTCTGCCCTCATTACTGTGTGGTATTAGCAAGAATGGAATGATTCCCTATTTCTAAACCAGTCACTAGTAAGGGGATGGACTCAAGATTCACCTCCTGGGGCAACAGAAGAGCCAGTCCCTCCTGAAGGACTTGGCAGCCTGCTTCCAGGTTGCATTAGTAAGGAAGAAGAGGAACGGTAGATGATGTGTAGCAAACACATACCTCCTACATTCCCCCACCCAGGATCCTTCTGAGCAAACAACTACATCCGACGCAATAATTTTCCAAAATTGAGGAGGGCTGTCCTTTCAGCAAAATGTGCAAACATCTGTAACTTGCACTCTTTTTGCTCAAAATCTTCTGACCTGGAAGTGCATTATTTAATATTTTTCTTTGCTCAATGTAGCCCCCAAATTAATGTTTATGGAACCAAGGGTCAATAATGGTTATTTTGTGCCTCCAGTGGTATTACTTTCTTTTTTGAATCTCAACAGTTGAACAGGTATTTAGAGTCTACTGGAGGTTTTATTAGCATAAATTTTGTATTAGATTGAATAAAAATAAACATACTAACTTTTTTTTTTTAAAGATTTTATTTATTTATTTGACAGAGAGAGAGAGAGCCAGCGAGAGAGGGAACACAAGCAGGGGGAGTGGGAGAGGAAGAAGCAGGCTTCCAGCAGAGGAGCCTGATGTGGGGCTCGATCCCATAACACCGGGATCACGCCCTGAGTGAAGGCAGACGCTTAACGACTGAGCCACCCAGGCACCCCAAACATACTAACTCTTATACAACATTTTCTCTGGCCTGTTTTTATACTAAGGACTTTACATAACTCATTTAATCTTAGCTATATGAAGTGGTACCGGATTTTGGTTGGTTGCTTGGTTGGTTGGTTGGTTTTATTGGCTGGAGGGGGGACAGTTAAACATGGAGCTTGAACTCATGACCCTGAGACCAAGGGCCACATGTTCTACCAACTGAGCCAGCCAGGTGCCCCTGAAGTGGTACTGTTTTTAATCCCCATTTTATAGATGAAGAAATTGAGGCACAGAAAGGAAAGCCATTGATAATCCATATATTCCTCCTTGGAAAAGGTTAAGCAATGGCAAGGAGTAGCTCTCATGATATTTTAAAAGGCACTAAAAACAACAGTTAAACATCTGACTCTTGATTTCAGCTCAGGTAGTGTTTTCAGGGTTGTGAGATCCAGCCCTTGGTAGGGTCTGCACTGGGCATGGAGTCTGCTTGTGATTCTCTTTCTCTCCCTCTGCACCCCCCCACTCTCTCTTGTGCACTCTCTCTCTTAATAAAATAAAATAAAAGGAAGTAAAAACAATTTAGTAAAAATGTCCTGATACATGACATAAACTATAGGATAATTTTATACTGATATTTCAAAAAAAAATTTTTCCTGTAAAGTTAAAGACAAGCATCATTCAAACCGAAACTGAGGGATGGATAAAAACAAAACGTGTATGTCTATGGGAAAGACACTAATAGAAAAAGAAAAACTTTATAAATTGTGGTCTAACACTCACGAGCAAGAGAAAAAACTTGAGGTTGATTTGGAATCAAGATCATTTGGTTTTTCAAAGCTGGAGACCAGTATTTTTAATGTTTCTTATATGTTTGTAGAATTACTTTGACCTTTCTCTGAACTAACATCTTCTTCTAAAATATGTATGGGGTATCGTGCTACCACCATTCTGGACCTAATAGGCCTATATTATCTTTGGCTCTTGTGCTCCTGTAATCACTTTTTATCCACTTTATTGTTATTGGGTTTAGATATAATGAAACAAAATGATTTTATCAGTTCTTGCATACAGACAGAGGCAGTAATAAGCTTCATATTAAATGTATTATGATTCCCTCCAGGAGAGAAAATGAGGCCCACAAACACTGACACCATTATGTTTGCGGGTCGGCACTGCAATGGAGATTGAGATGCTTTTTGAATAACCTACAGAACTGTTGGAATTTACCAAGGAAAGCAGAAATCCCCTCACCTGAATCCTATTAGAGCCCACAAGGGTTTCAGCGAAGTTAGACAGTTCTTGACAGATGGGACATTGTAGATTTCATGACACCCAGTAAAACAAAGAGCGCCTTCAAGTACACACCAACCTGAAATCCAGAAAGGGAAGAGGAGGCTAATTCACGGTCAATGCAAAGCATAAAACACATGAATTCACAAAACAAAACAATTCGCCTGAGGCAGTGTGTTGGCTTCTTTCGGGCTCTACGTAAGCCAATCAGATGTCCAGAAAGAAAAACTGAAAATGTTGCCCATTTATCTGAATGATTCCAAATAATCCTATATTTGATATGGTAGAGGTAAAGTAGTAAAGAACCAGCTTTTCTTTTTTTAGTATTTGCTAGCCAAAGTTTTTATTGTCAGCTATTTACAAAAAGGAGTTAATTAAAACAGTTTGCTAGTGATTGTGAATGTATTTCTCTTTTGCATTCAGTTTTCCTATAACCAGTTGACTGTTGCCAAGCGTGTCGGGCTAGGCTATCTCCTCTGAATATCCATTTTTGTTTACATTTTATTTTTAACTGAAGTATAGTTAACATATAATATCGTTTTAGTGTCGGGTGTACAAGAGAGTGATTTGAATGAGCATCCAGAGTTGGCCAGACTTTAAAATTGACATTTCTGTGGCACTCTGAATCATTGTCGGTAAAATGTGAAGTCTAATGCACTGCAAACTAATTTGGCAGCACACACAGGAGCCCTACAATGTCCGGGTATTGACTGAGTGCTTCTGCTTCTGGAAGTCACTTTCAGGAAATAGCATAAAATTCGAAAACCGTATTTATGTAGTTTATATGGTAATTGTGCTCGCTGAGATGAGACACAACCTAAATGCTTAATAACAACAAGATGGTTAAGTGAATCATGATATATCCACAGAATGAGATGCTATTATTTCTAAAATTTATAATAAAATGAAAAAATTCTTAAATATAATGATAAGTGCAGAAACAGGCAGAAGGCAGAAGCAAAATTGCATTTGGCATTTGATCTTAACAACATTAAAAAATACATATGTTTTTCAAAGAAATACATCTCCAAATGCCCATTAACAAGAGAAAGGATAAATAAGGTATGGTGTAAGCACATGACAAAATATTTAAACATTTTTAAATGCATGACTTCAGCCGTATAAGCCGACAGAGATGAATCTTAGTAATATTTCTTTTTTAGATTTATTTATTTATTTGAGGAGAGAGAGAGCATACACAAGTGGGGTGGGGGGCAGGGGAAGAGAGTAAATCTTAAGCAGACTCCCCACTAAGCATGGAGCCTGATGTGGGGCTTGATCTCATGACCCTGAGCTCATGACCTGAGCTGAAATGAAAAGTCAGATGCTTAACTGACTGAGCCACCCAGGTGCGCCATGAATCTTAATAATATATCTTAATAAGTAATATACCCAAACAAGCTAGCTAAATCTTATGCGATCGAGGCATACATTCACACACACGTGCATGTGTGTTTGCATGTGTCTATGTGTGTGCATGGTGAGACTAAGAAAAGAAGTGGTAATGAACACAAAATTTGGGACAATAGTTATGTCTAGCAGGAAGGCACAGGATCCAGAAGAATAGGGGAAAACAAATAAGCAGAGGTCAGTTACCGTAACAGCCCACTTCTTGGGCAGGACAATGGGTCTTCTGCTAGTCGCTTTGTTATATGATGATGAACAAATTAAAGACGGCCATGCATGAGCCAATGACCAAGAGTTATGACTTATTTAATTCTCACCGTTGTGAGAAGACGAGATTATGACTGACATTTTTCTCTTCATGCATTTCTACAATTTCTAATTTCTATGATTAGCATTATACTTTAAAATTTTAAAAACAACAAACTGATCTAGAAAGCCTGTAGGTATAAAAATTCAAAAGACATATTATACCTGAGTCTGGATGAGCTAGAATGACCAAAAGTAGGTCAGGCAGTTGAACCCAAAGCTAGAACTTAATTAACATGAAGGTACAAACAGTTAGTGGTTGTATTATCTTGGCCTGGTTTTATTTTCTTAGTTCTGATGATTCTGATTCTTTGAGAATGTGAGTGTTCTGGGGCCTAAGTGTAAAGATCTAAAAGTACTGTATTTTCTCATAGCAATAACAATAGATGACACTGATTATTACTATGCGTCCAGTACTGGGCCTGGAAAGTATTTGAATCTATATCTTCAGTTCCAGGTGAGCAACGAATCATTTGTATAATTTTCCAATGTTTAACATTGACTTCCAAATTTCTAAAATTTTCAGGATACCAGTCTTAACAGTCAGATCCAGAAATTGGGCCTTATCTGCCCAAGTGCTCTATTTTCTCCAAATAATGATAATAGCTGACATTGATTATTACTCTGTGCCAGGTACTATGTTAAGAGCTTTTCATCCATGGTCAGAGGTTTGTTCACACTAAACATGTGATAGTTACTTATTATTGTCCAAATTTGACAAATGGGGAAACTGAGACACAAAGAAGATAGGTGCTTTGCCCAAGATCACACAACTAGGAAATAAGGGAGCTCAAATTTGGAGCCTAGATTTAATATGGATTAAATTCTCCTCCTGAGAACAACTAAAAAAATCTTATCAAATGCCGATCTTTTTAAGATTGATTTATTTATTTTAGAGAGAGAGAGAGAGCACATGCGTGCACAAGAGTGGGGGAGAGGCAGAGAGAGACAGAGAGAGAGAATCCTCAGACTCCCCGCTGAGTGTGGTGCTCAGGGCAGGGCTTGATCCCAGGACCCTGAGATCATGACCTGAGCCAAACCCAGGAGTCAGAGGCTTAACCAACTGAGCCACCCAGGCACCACTCAAATGATGACCTTACTATATACTTATTCACCACAGTGGAAGCATAATCAGTCTGAAAAAAGGGCCCAGAGTTCAGTTCCTAGAACCAAGTGTGAGAGTAGATTCAGGGGCATAGTTTCTCAGGTCCCGGCCTGGAGACAGAAGTTGGAGGAGTACAGATGCCAAGGATGTATTTAGAAGGTAGAATAGTATGGCGCATAGGTTCCAGGCCCATGACTACTTAGGTTAACACGCAGGCTTTGCCACATACTAGCTTTGTGACCTGAGAAAGTTACTGGAATTCTCTGTCCTTCATTTCCTAGGATTGTAAAATTGGGATAATAGGAGTACCCACCTCACAGAGTCATGTGTGGATTAAATGAGTTAACCTATGTAAAGCACTTAGAACAATGTCTGGCACACAGCACTCACTAAGGTTAGCTATTCTACTTCCAGTGCATGTTTTCCCAGTGTGTGACGTTTATTCCTTCTCCCTCTTTCTTTCTCATTATACATTCATAGGATGCCTTGAATTGCTTTGAATTATTTGGGAAATGAGCCAAGGTATACAATATAGAACAGAAAATAACCTTGCTGATACTAATACATTCACCACTTGTATAACATGGAATAGAGGCTTAAAGACGCATCAGCTGGTTTTCTTTGCTGTTGAGAGAACCTAACTCTAGGAACAGGAGATCTGAGTTGGGGTCTTGGCTCTGTCACCAACTGCACAGTCTTAAATAAGTCTCAACTCTCACCGTCCTTCAGTCCTCTCACCTGACAGTGCAGGTGAGAATGCCCACCTGCCCCCCGCACGCTGTGTTCTGGTGTGCTTTGGCAGGTGGTTGTTTCATTTCATGCTCCACATTTGGTGAGCACGTGGCCTGGAGGTGGGACCTGTGAACTCTGTTATGTTGAGGAATTCAGGGGGCAGGAAATGCAGTCCTGGGACAGGTGCGCACACATCCGTGTGAGTGCACAGGGGTGGAAGGGACCAGCGAGAACAGAAGAGAACATTCCTCCTGCAAATGATGATATGCAGATTCTCAAAAATACACCAGCCCCACAGAGTGGAATATGAGCTGTTCAAGAACGGGTTCTTGTCTTTTTGACATGAAACATACGCACGTTTCCATGGGACTTTTTACCCATAATTGCCCTCATCTGAAATGTTTGTTTTGCATTTGTTTTGGAACCTTTAGGATTCCATGAACCTTTAACTCAGCTTCTTAGGACAGAACATTGGTATTTGTTTGGCAGAAATGTTCTCACCGTTCATGTCCAATTATTAAGTAAGTTAGATAGAAAATAATGATATTACTTCTCTTTCATACTGATCACCCTTGACATTTTCCATAAATAGGAACTTTGTTCATGGGCTGGAACCCTGTTTAATGCTAAGCACTGTCAAAGGCAGGATTTGGTGCACCAATCTCCTTGGAAAAAAGGATGTGGCCTCTAATTCAATTACAGATGGGACTGAATTTGATAGTCACAGACTATTTGCCAGTAATATTTTTGTAGCCACAAATAACCTGGTGACTCAGCATTTTAGTTCAGAGTGAGGTCAGAAAAGGGTCTTATTAGTCATTTACTTCCACATTTCTCTAAACGTTAATTTAGTGCCCATCATGAGCGTGTCCACTCAGAACAGGAAAGCCCGCCATGTTACCAAAGCCACACGGGAAGGTGTCAAACATTAAGGTACCCTTCAACCCCAAAATTCTATGGGCTGGCATCTAAACAAAGGAGAACTCCTAAATAAATAAATAAATAAATAAATAAATAAATCTCTTTTGTTAACCTATCATCAAGATATTTGGTATTGCTTAGACAGAACCAAAAGTCGTTCAAAATTTTGCTTCTCAAAATGTAATAAAGGAGAAGTACAAATGGCTAATAGACTATGAAAAGATGTCCAGCCTCCTCGTGGTTTTGAAACATGGAAAATAAAGCAAAATATTCTTTTTCTCCTATGGAATTGGTAATTACTTGAACATTGATCATATCCAGTGATGGGGGTAGAGTAACAGGCACTCTCACTTAGCTTTTGGGCCATAAGGTATTGGTAAAATTTTTCCAGAAAGAAAAATATCCTAATGTTTTATGTATCCTTTGTAAAAAGTTCTACTTTGTAAAAGTTCTACTTTTAAGAAACTATCTTAAGGAAATAATTATGAATGTACACAAAGAGTTGTCTTCAAGGATAAGTGCTGCATTGTTTTCAATAATGAATAGTTAAAAGCGTTAAATGTCCAAAAATAGGGGATTGGTTAAATAAAAGATGCTATACTCATACAATATATAATCCTCATATATAGTATATAATCCTCAAATATAATGTTATGGCATAATATTTTATGTCAGGAATATGCTTATGATATATTAACTAAAAGAGACCTTGTCATGCTAGCAGTCATTATCCCTAAATAGATGGACCTGAACTGACCTCTTAATTTTTTTTCATTTTTAATTTTTCTGTATTTTTTGTGGTAAATGCATTTACCACTTTAATAAAAATTATAAAATATATGGTAATAGTTTCAATAAGAAAAAAATGGATAAAATGTAATACAATGCTTCTTAGACTTGTATAAACTTCTAAATGCTATTAAAGCAAACAGATATTAGCATTCACCTATAGTCCTTTTGAGAGTCACTTTATTAAAATGTATATTTTACTAGCTCTGATCAACTTAATTCCAAATAGGATAGAGTGTACTATCGGTCAAAGACACAGTAAACACATAGGATTCGAGTGTCCCTGCTAGACATTTTGTATACACATGGGGTGGCTGTGCACTGTTTCAGTGGACAGCCGGGATTTGCAAACTTGCACTCCTGTCCATGGAAAGCACGTGGAAATAATAGGAAGAGCTGACAGATGTAGGTACTTTTGTAGTTGAGTCCAAAATAATAGGGGTAAAAAGCCAACATTCACTGGTATGGGGTGGCCTGCACTCGATTCCTGCCTCTGCCCTTCACTGGCTGTGGAACCTTGGCCAACTCCCTTAACCCCAGCAAAACAAGGACAATGGTAACATGGACCTCTTCCAGAGGTTATGAGATTTAAATGAAAAAGGAACGACATAGAATTTCAAATTCTACATGGCAAATAAGCACTCAATAACTTTAGCTCTAATTCCCAACAATAGGTTTATCACGTGGTACATCTAAAGCCTTCTGCTCAAGTCCTGTGTGGCCAAACCTGAGGAGGGATGTCGAGAGCAAGGTCGGTCAGCAGCTGCCAATGTTCCTCAACATCGCCCAGGGACTAGAAAGTGCAATCCACGGAAAGAAACTGAACTTGGAAATGCCCTTGCATTCCTACTTAGTGTGTGTATGTGTGTGTGTGCGTGTTTCCCTTAATGGAATCCTTTTGTTAAAAAAAAGAAAAAAAAAAGCAGTAGAAGAAAAGAGGCACTGTCCACCATAGTTAATATCGCAAAGCCTCAGGGAGTAATGTATTCACTACTTTGTGACCTAGAGCCCCGCACGGGCTCTACTGTGGGGGATCCTCTTTGATTTGCAGGATTCTTTCTTCTTCTTCTTCTTCTTCTTCTTCTTCTTCTTCTTCTTCTCCTTCTCCTTCTCCTTCTCTTTCTCCTTCTTCTTCTTCTTCTTTAAAGTTGTTTAAATGTTACCAAACTTTCAAGTCCCTGGATGGATAAAAATCTCTGAGCACATTGGTTGATGTGGCTGAAGCCCGGGGATGAGTGTCCTAACACAAGGAAGGGCCTGATTGATTCAGAGCGCTGAGCGCAGGGAACAATGACCACTTTATGTGGTAAAATAATTAACCTGCTAAAACAATGATCGCTTACAGGAAAAATGTGAGAAAAGTTTACTTCAACCAGGGAAGACATTGGCGAGTTCGCTGTTGCCTTCTTGGAGAGTCAGTAACTGCAAACCTCAGCCCCACGCTCCTAAAGTAAAACCCCTCTGTCTTGAGCAGGGGAAAGAAAAAAAAATTGTTTGCTTCCTGAAAAACACAAAGCTTGTTTTTTCTGATCTTAAAAAGAGATGTAATTTCAAAAAGGGATAATCACAAGCAACACTTTCTGCTGAGAACAAAAACCAAAGCAAAAAAATATTATGGACATTCCCAAGAAACCGCTATGGCCAATCTCACTGGAACTTTAATTCATGTGGAGGCTTGGCAACATCAGCACACAGCAGGAAATGAAAGGGCATTTGAAAAATGAGGGACAACTCCAGTTTCTTCTCTGTCCATACCTCCATAAATTGCAAAGAAAGTCCTTATTTTTAGCAAAATTGCTCTCACATTGACCAACAGCAGATCCGGACATGTGTCCACAGCCCTGTGCCAACATCACTGCGTCGCCGGGGACCCAAACCCACCAGAACAGTTTGTTTTTCAGAAGTAGTTTTGCCTCAGAATACATTCACATGGAGAGTAGGGAAGGAGGGCTGTCGCGGATAATGACCACTCAGGGCCTGAGAACAAAAGAAATCTGCTAGCGATCTGGAGGGGCACACTGTGAAGGAAAGTCCCGTTTTAGCTCCCAGTGAATTCCTCAGCAGTTGTGGTTTGTCTTGAAATGATAGCAGTTGCAAGAGCTGCGGCCGGAGACCCGCCGCCTGCCTCCAGGCTGGGAATATCCCCGGCCCCTGAGGAAAGGAGCTGGGCAGAACGATGGTGGCACACAGTCTGGTTTTCAAAGCTTCACGGGCCTCTCTCTCAATAATACACGAAGCAAACGAACAAAAAACAAGCAAGAAAAATTGTCCTTGATCAGGGTTTCATAGATCTTTCAAACCAGAGGGGTGCACTCATATCAGAAAGCACTGTTGCCGGACGAGGCAATGTGTCTCCGGATGCCAAGCTCCTTCCACCAAGTATCTTAAACACGTGGGGAGATAAAGTCCAACATAAATGGTTGTGGGATTTTGTAGGTAAGATGACTAACTTTCTGGCATTACTCAAAAGATATAATGAACGGCCATGAAAAACCACCTATTCCAAAATCATCAAAATTTGTTAGAGACAGTATATTATCCGAGTTTTACATTTTTTTGTGGTACCGCTGAGACAGCTTTGCCTCCTTCCCCATCAAATGCCTGATTATAAAAGAAATGCATGCTTGTTGTAGGTAACTGCAAAGCGTGAGGAAACCATCACCTATCAAACCATTGCCCGGGTGCGGCCACGACTAACATACCACAGTATTTTGTTTCTTGTCTGTTTTCTACATTTTTGAAAAAACGTAGCTAAGATTATACTCTGTGTGTGTGTGCTCACTTGATGTTTCATACAAGGTTTCCAACGTCATGGAGAACACTCCCAAATTATCATTTTAAAAGCAGCAGCATGTTTCATCACATAAATATGCCATAATTTGCTTGACTTTGTCCTGTTACTGTATGTTTTGCACATCCTTTTGAACGTGTGTGCACTTTTTGTTTTGTTAATGCAAGTAATGAGGAGATTTCCTTGCTAAAACATGGAAAAAATGGTATCTTACACTTCTTTGTATGTATATGTGTATATCTCAATTTTGGGTGCCAGATATTTTTACTTAATATTATTGTTTGGATGTCATCTCTCAGAAACGAAGACGACTTGTTTGTATGTAGATTATATAAAGAACTCCTAAAAATCAATAATAAAAGATAACCCAATTTCAAAATGGGCAAAAGACTTGAAGAGAGATTTCTCTGAAGAAGATATACCAATAGCCCATAAGCACATGAAAAGAAGCCCAACATCATTAGTAATCAGGGAAATGCAAATCGAAACCACAAAGAGATATTACTTTATACCCACTAAGAGGACAATAAGCAAAAAGACAATAACAAGTGTGGGAGAGGATGTAAAGAAATTGGAACTGGTGTAAACTGGTAACTTAAATGGTGTAGCCACTTTGAAAACAGTGTAGCAGTTTCTCAATGGCTAAACATTCAGTTATCATGTGACCTAGGATTCCACTCCTAGGTACATACCCAAGAGAAATGAAAACACACACCTACCCCGAAACTCATACACGGCAGCCTAATAACCAAAACGTGGGAACAACCCAAATGTCCATCAACTAATGAATGGGTAAAGGAAATGTGATGGATCCATACAGCAGAATATTATTCAGCAATGAGAAGGAATACAGTATTGATACGCATGGATGAACCCTGAAAACATTACGCCCCGTGAAAGAAGCCAGTCATAGAAGATTGCCTATTTTATGATTTCCTTATAAAAAATATAGAGACTACGCAAAGCCACAGAAACAGAAAGTAGTTTGTTGTTTGCCTAGGTCTCAGATGGTTGGGAGGAAATCGGGAGAATCTGCTAATGGGCACAGCGTATCCATGTGGGGAGATGGAGATGTTCTGGAATTAGTGGTAATGGTTGCACAATTCTGTAAATAGATTAAAAACTATTAATTGTACACTTTAGAAAAGTGAATTCTATTTCAATAGAGTTGTTATTTAAGAAAGAGAAATCTTAGCACATTATGGAAATATTCAGACATTGGCTTCATTTCCATCGCTTAAAAGGTACTAATAATGGAGCCACCATATTTTTGGAAATACAGTTTTCCTGGCTGCAAAGCACCCTGTGGTATCAAATTTCCTTATATGTATTTGAGATGATCTTGTAGCCACAGGAGATAATTACAAAATTTCTAGTCAGGTTTCAGACGGTTAACTCATAAATGCCTGCCTTTTTAAGAACAGAGTTTAGGCTTCCTGAGTGAAACTAAACAAATTATTTTTTAGGGAAATTAATCTAATTCACAAGCCTTTACTGTAAGTTCAAAGCGAATGGGAGCTTTCTTTATCCAGGGTCTGGAATAAGATTTATTTACATTTGAATCTCAGACATTGCAAACATTTTGAAAAAAACTCCATATAAATCTCATAGAGAAATTATTTTGCTAATTTTTCTAAGAATAAATGTAGTCTGGCCAGTTTGATTTGGTTGGAATTTGTTTTTCACAAGTATTTTTTCCTCTTTTTTTTTTTTTTTTTTTTTTTTTTTTAAGTAGGCTCCATGCCCAGCATGGAGTCCAACACGGGGCTTGAACTGATGACCCTGAGATCAAGACCTGAGCTGAGATCAAGAATCACTCAACCGGAGGAGATTATGCTAAGTGAAATAAGTGAAGCAGAGAAAGACAATTATCATATGGTTTCACTCATTTATGGAACATAAGAAATAACAGGGAGATCGGTAGGAGAAGGAAGGGAAGAATGAAGGGGGAGTTAACAGGAGGGGGAATGAACCGCGAGAGACTATGGACTCTGGGAAACAAACTGAGGGCTTCAGAGGGGAGGGGGGTGGGGGACTGGAATAGCCCAGTGATGGGTAGTAAGGAGGGCACATATTGCATGGAGCACAGGGTGTTATACACAAATAATGAATCATGGAACATTGCATCAAAAACTAAGGATGTACTGTATGGTGACTAATATAACATAATAAGAAATTAAATTTAAAAAAAAAGAATCACTCAACCGACTGAGCCACCCAGGTGCCCCCATAAGCATTTTTGACAGCTCACAAATGACACCTATTTAATTTTCAAAGCTTTGTTGTCATTTTCACTTTTGGGTGAATGTATTTCAGATCCTTTCTGGGAAGAGATTTTTCATAAGAAGGAGAGAACCCGAGTATACAGACTTAAAGGAGTAGGGAAGGGGGCATAGGTAAAAGAAGGAAATGGGGTGCTTACAGAAGTAGAAACAGGTTTTATCTACCCCCCCATCCTACAGTGCTACCCAGAAACCCGTTAAGTGCCCTACCCGCTAAGTAATTGTTCCTCTCTGTTGATAGGAATGGTGGCTATTTTATTAAAAAGACATTTGAATTTTGTCCATCCTTCCTCCAATCAATTCTCTCCATCCCATCTTACCTCTCTCCTTCTCCCAAACTATGTCCTACTAAAGACATGGCTTCAAAGCAGGTTAATAGGACTGAAAGAGGGAGACCTGAATTGTGGAAGGCATCGCAGGGCTCAATTTCACTGGCCTACTCCAAGCTAGGAACCTCGTTCAATCAGCTATGCAATGACAGTACCTCGATTTGTATCTCCGTCGCTGACCACCCCTTACAGCTCCGAATCTCTGTAACCAAAAAACCGTCATTGTAGTCAACACATCCAAAACTGAGCTCATCTTCCCCTCAGACCTGCTTCCTCCTCCAGGTTTCCCTTGTTTTACTCAACAGCCAACCACGGAATGACTGCTCAAAAGAAAACCTTGAGAACCGTCCCTTATACGCTCCCTCATCCTGTACATCCACGTAATCAGGGAACCCTATCAGTCCTAACTCTCGTCTCACTTGAATCTGTCAGTTTCTCTCGGCTTCCAAGCCCCCTCCATCTCGAGCCGGGACGACCGCAATAATCCTCCTAAGTGGGTCTCTGCCTTCAGACTGACCTCCTTTCAATACATCCACCACACACTGTCCAAACAGCAAACCTTCTAACACACAAAACATGATTATGGGCAACGCTCGCTTGAAAACTCTTTAACGGCACCCTGTGACCTTAAAGTAAGTCAAACTGGTTAACATAGTCCCTGTCCACCTTTCCAGTCTCTTACCTCCCCTGTCTGGAGATCTTCCAGGTCCTTCAGTGAGCCAGGCATTTCCTGCCTCAGAGCCAGTTCCGCCCGGAGAAGGTCTTCACCTGAAGGCTAGCTTTGCAAGAGGTTTCTCGGACATGAGAGATAAAGAAATACGGAAGAATCATTCTGTACCAATATCTGCTCCTCACGGAGCAAAGGACGTGTGGATGCAGGCCAGCTGTACAGTACCTGTTTGTACAGAACAGATGGCTGACTCGGAAGCACCAGCGAATTATTCATCTTTCTCTTTTCTATTTAACAAATACTACATTCTGTAATGCTTCAAATATTACTTTGCCTTTATGATACATTTTAAATTTTTAATCAAACGTATAAACTAAAATTTTGACCCAAGTATGTTTTCCACTGATACAGATTCCGATCACTTTCTCCTAGTTTTTCTTTTATTTAATCCTGAAAAATTTAATTTAAATCTGGTGTGATCAAAAGGACACAGGTGGCATTTGAAGCCAGGTGGGATTGAGCTCCAATCCCCGAGTGTGGTAATTAGTTAACTTTGAAAAGCTGCTTAACCTCTCTGAGACTCAGTTTCTTCACCTACAATATGACGATATTCAGGGTTGTTGTGAGGAGTAGACGGAACAGCACGAATAAATACTGGGCTCTTAGCAAACTTTATTCTTCCTCTATATTTTATTTATTTTATATTCTCTGTATTTCTGAATACAGACGTACCGGCAGGTGGTATTTTTTATACAGACACACAAACACCCATTTTATAAACACATACTGTAAAGACCTTCCAAAATTGATACTTAGATACAATGTTGTGGGACTATTTGTGTGTTATTTGGGACACTGGAGCAAAGCCAAAGTAATTAAGTCTTTTACAAATTTAGTAATATAAAAGGCCCCAGGCATTGGCCATTGTAATTATTCTATTTCTGGGAAGAAAAGAGACAGGTTTATTTGCAGTATCCCATGCTTAATCATTAGTATTAAATGAATTCAGACCAGAACTAATCAAAGAGGCAAACAGCTGATTACTGCTGTTTTGTAAAAGAAAGAAGTAATTGATGTTCACATAGGTTAAAACGGCCAAAAAGGCCTTTAAATAAATGGCTCAGCTCCTTTTCTCCCTTTTTAACTTGTTTTCAATGGTCTTTAGTCTGTGATTACTTAAATATTCATTTATTTCAGAAGCCTTTTTGTGCAAATTCCAATTAAAAAACCAATCACGTTCTTAATAAATTGGGCTAACAACTACTTTCAAAGGAAGAAACAAATAAATCACAATGTTTCATCTATAAAATTTGGCTTCATATGATTATCTAGGAGTTAATTCAATTATAACCAGGAAAGATCATGAAGCCTCATAGATCTATTCCTGAATGTTGAGTTTTAGGGCAAGGAAGGGCTCTGATATGCCTTACATGACATGGAGAATCTGTTATGTTTTATTTGTTCAATCATTCTACCTTGTAATTTTCTCTACATACATTTTGTACTCACTTGTTGACTCTTCAGTATAACTAGAGAGCCTGCACATTTACAATTGTGTCTGTAATTGGTGACCCAGTTGCATTTTATGATCTGGTTAGCAATATTGGTATAATTAGCATATATCTTTCTGTTGGCCTTTCAAAGGGGTATTACAATCACTAAATTTAAATTCCAGTGGTGAGCCACAGAGGGTGGAATCCTTCCTACTAATTATAAAATAATGCCTTTTTTTGCTTATTCTGAAGGTTGACCACAGTATAGGGTTGGCATAGGACCTAAACGTGAGAGATTATTCATTTGATTCTGACCACACTTGCACCCACCCTGCCTGTTAGATTCTTTAACAGTTTCCATAGTAATATATTTTATAGAAAAGGACTTAATTTCAGTAAACTGGAAGATTTGTTTCCTATAAGTAAAACTTCTACTTTTCCATGTAAGAAGATACATTGTGTGTGTATGTGTGTGTGTGTGTGTAGTGAGGAAAACTATGTATAAGGGAAAATGTTAGAACTTCTCTATTCTTATAAGAAAGCTTTGATAAATAAGAAGCCAGAAGATAGGGAAAGGCCCATGATGCCTAATTTCATGTATCACCATGATAGGGCTAAGGGAAGCCCAGAGAGCTGGCAAAACATTATTTCTGGGTGTGTGTCTGGATGGTGTTTCTGAAAGAGATTAGCATTTGAATTGATAGACTGAGTAAAGATCACCCTTACCAATGCAGGGGGGCATCATCCAATTAGTTGAGATCCTGAATTAATAGAAAAAAAGGCACAGGAAAGGAGCATTTTCTCTCTCTTTTCTTGAGCTGGGATATCCATCTTCTCCTGCCCTCAACAACAACCCTTCTGATTTTCTGGCCTTCAAATTTGGGCTAGGATTTACACCCCCAGCTTTCCTGTTCTCCAGCTTACAGACAGAGCATGAAACTTCTCAGCCTCCATAGTTATGGGAGCCATTTCCTGTGATAAATCTCCTCTTAAATGTGTCTACATATCCATGTATATGCTAATGGTTCTGTTTCTGGGGAGAAACCTAATACAAGGCCTTTGCTTTTAGGTGTGGAAAACATACAAACGAACTGATAGAGATGAAGGAGCAGGGAGAGTGCAGTCTGCTCATGCTGGAAGCCAGGGCATGGCCAAGCTGAGTCCCCAGCAAAAAGCCATGCCATTGACTTTCTATCAAGGAAACACCATCAAAATATTGCGAGCTCCTGAAAATCAGAGTGTTGTATCAGAACCTAAAGGTGATTGTTAATAGGGGTGTGAAGCTTATAGCACTACAAAGGGGGATACTGAAAATGTTCTCACTGAAATAAAAAACTGGGAGTCTGTCCTTCTCAGTTCCTTCTCCAATACAAGAGCTCGTTCTTACAAAGTAACTTGAGTTCTATTCAGGGATAAGCCAGATCTTTAGAACTACTTGGACTACGTTGATTTAGCATCTAGTACAGTGTAAGTGTCCACGGATACCATCCAGAGAGATGTTAGCATGAACAAAGTAAGTATGGCACACGCTACACACTAGGTTCCTCACCTGGAGGTTCCTAGCATAAATTAAAGCCTCCAAGGAATCTTGCAGTAAAAATGCACGTTTAACACTGTTGAACATGGTGTTTCTAAAACTCAGTTGGGTATACGTGACTTCTTTCTCTGCCGCGCACCTTGTCAATTAAAATGCTTTCAGCTGCAAATAACAGAGAATCCAAAAGAGAGTGGCTTAACCAAATAAGACATTTATAAAAAGCACACACCAAAAAGTTGAGAAGGAAGTGAGTGCTACTGTTACGTCAGTAGCTTCAGTGGAACAATAATGTTAGGGCCAGGATCTCCAGGAGTCCCTTGTCCCTTCATTCATAATTACAAAATGGTTCTCATCCAAGATGGTGGAGAGTTTCAGGCTGCTAGCATTTCTTGTTTTCATCCAGAAATCAAAGCATTTCAGAAGCCACCCAGCAGACTTTCACTTCATCCCTTGCTCCAAGTGAGCTGGATAGCTTCTGTGATGGAGGCAGGCAACAGAGAAAGAAACGGGCTATGGTTGGTGGGTTAGCCAACCTACGGTTCCTTCAACAATGGTAGAATTGCTTTTAGAGACTTGCACTCAAGTTGCATGCTTTCAGCTTCCACCAAGGGATGCTGTTAGAACCAATTACATGAAACCTACTGTTGTTTTTCTAATAAGTACATTCTATTCATGAGGGTGTCGTCCAAAGTAAAAGAATATACTCTAATGAGACCCACATGAGAACCTCTTCTCAGGCTCAATGCTATCTTCTCCCTCCCTGCCATGCTCATTCCAGAGACAATGTTTACCCCACACAGCCTTTTTCGTTCTACTCTAGAGGCCACATTGCTGCTGTTGGACCATTCTCTACAAGGTCCCACAATGCTCAATGTGCACAGGGAACTGGGCAAGTTTCGTATTGCTCCCAGACCTATAATCTTTCTTCTTGTTGCCTTCTGAGACTATCCCCTCTTTTCAAACCCTATTTTTCTCAACATATTTAAGTATTTATAAATACAAGCCCCAATGGAATAGGGTTTTTTGTTTTTCTTTTGAGGGCTTTACTATATACGCCCCTGATGCAAAGAAGCACAGTCTCCCGATAAAAGAAAAGATATAGGCAGAAATGATAAATTAGTATTATAAGAATTGTTTGGCCACACTCTACACAATAAACTAATCACAAATTAAGATCTTTGGTATTTAATCTGTCTCTCCTGATAGGTTATGAACTCCACTCATTTGACCAACATTGTTGACCACCTCTGTCCTCACCTTGTGCCAAATTTTTGCTCTTCGCACCACACCCACCTCTACTTCCTTTACTCTCAGCAGACCACTAGCTGCAGTATTCTTAGGAGAAACAGATCGTCCCCTCACTTCACACCTCTGTTGTCACCCACTTTCTTCTTCATTTTTTTATGTTGGGAGACATTATTTTTCTTTATTCTAGTCAACGTTGACCCCTGCCTTTGGGCTTGTGATCTCATTACTTTCTCTGGGATTTTCTGTCATTAATCATCTTGTGCTCTTATGCATTTCATCTGTTAACTCAACGTGGACTTCTTTCCTTTGCCTATTAGCATTTTCAAGTCTTCCCCATTTTAAAACATTTTTAAAAACACTCTTCAAACTGTAATTCTCCTCCTTTCCCCCTAGATTTCTTCGAAGACCGATATATACCTGTGGCCTCTACTTTCTATTTTCTCAACTAGTTGCAAACTCACCATTCTAGTAAAATCATATAACCAATGAGTACTCAGTCCTCTTCCTCTTGGATGTCTGCTTGTTAGACAAAGTGAATGCAGATGAGGCTCACTTCCCTGTGTCTTTCTGGCTCTCCTCCCATTTTAATCATTGCTAGAGCTAAGAGAATTAATGTGATAATCTAGATTGGGGTCAACAAACTAAATGTATCTCATTGTCTGTTGTTATAAAGTTCGATTGGCACACCCATTTGTTTGCATATTATGACTGCTTTCATGCTCTAAAAGCAAAATTGAGTAGTTGTGACAAAACACTGGCCTGCAAAACCTACAGTATTTAATAATTGGTCTTTTATAGAAAAGGTTGGCAGACCTCTTTCTAGATGATCTAAAGAATCTAGATCTAGGTGAAAGAATGTATATATTTCTCCCACTTCATTAATTCCATATTTGTGAACTTACACACTTGCTAAAGTTTATTTGTAACCCCAAAATTAACATGCATAGTGCTTTCACAATCATTTGCAGACATGATCACAGCAGTAAAAAATTTGAGATGCCGGACACACGTTCCCATCTTAGGTTGAGCGAAGGGATGCTCTGTCTTGTTTTAGCTCTCATACTGTAAGACAAATGTCCATTTTGTGGTCTATTTAGTGTCATGTTTTCTGCATTTTTGTGCTTTTTGTTAATGATTTCTGTGTTTAAAATGGCCCCAAATCATAATTTTGAATTGCTGCGTAGTTATGTTTCTATGCACCGGGCTGTAATGTGCCTTATGGAGAAAAGATGTGTTATTAGATAAGCTTCATTCAAGCATGAGTTATGGTGCTGTTGGTGTGAAGTCAATGTTAATGAATCAACAATATATATTAAATAAGAACCCTTTAAACAGAAACTACATAAAACAAGGTTTGTAGTTTGATTAGTTGGCAAAAATGTTATAAACAGAACCTTGTAGGAACTTAACCTTATATTTCCTCTAGCGATCTTTGAGTATTCACTGTTTGCGGGAACTTTACAGAACATAACTACAGTACGTCATGTGAACTGATTAGTCCATAATCAGATTATAAATTTCTTAAAGAATCCCTTATTCATCTTTTTTAAAAATTCAATTTATTTAAACTAAAAACAAAAACCAAAAAAAACAAAAAAACCCCAACAAACAATTCACCCATTTCTGGGTAAATAAAAATCCCTTATTCATCCATATGAAACATGTAGTACACTGCCATTCACTGACATTTTTTGAAACTATCTACCATTACCACGGAATAGACTTGTTTTCAAATTTATGTGGATTTTTAACAGACAGGCTCTAATAAACAGATACGTACTGAAAAGGGAGTTCAAAGATGACATGTGTCAAGGTTAGTACCTTCAGGCAAGGAGGTTTGTTTTTAAGAAAAACAAACTTAGAAATATTTTAAAGCAAAAGACAATCATATAAAAAAGTGCTTTTTAATTTTTAACCAAAATGATCATTAAGTTGATATCAGGGGTTTTTTTTGTTTTTTTTTTTGTTTGTTTGTTTGTTTGCTTTTTACTGGGGTATTCGTAATAATGTCAGTCAATATGCTTAAGCAACATGATTATTTAATGAAAGATGGGGGCAGGTGTGATTTGTGTGAAATTTACAATTAGAACTTAAAATTCTTTAAACTCTTATAAAATTATAAATTGATAATATTTCTCCAAATTGGAAGTCAGATAACTTAATTTTAATACAATTTGAAATTAAAGTACAATTGTTTACACAACAATGAATAAAGATAAGTTTCCAAAACAGATATAAAAATGGAAATTCAAAAATAAACAGAAGAAATGTAAACAGTTATAAAAAATAGCAACTTATAAATGTTGCTTAGAGCAAGGCTATTCAAAGTATGGTCCATGAGCTATTAGTAACCCATTCCAAACAAAGAAAGAACTTGTGCCAGAATGAAAATTAATTATATCATTAATCAGCTGACTTTCTTTTATAACAAGACTTTCTTTAAAGGAAGCAATGTATTGATATACATTCTGGCACAGGTGCCTTATCTCATGACAGACTGCAGAACACATACTGCTTACTGTCTTTAAAGTGCCACTATAATTTTACCGCTCAGAGTTAACTTCACTGTGGGGAAAAACATTAAAATGACAATTGTAACTGTCATCTATACTTTATTTTTTAATCCTATCTATCCAAAAGCAAAGGTATTAAACTTTATAAACTCATCACAATTTAACATTAATTTTCAGATGTGTTTAAGTGTTAAGACATCTGTTCACCTCGGAGAGGTTAACATTCCTACTTTAATGAGATATATCATCTAATTTGATAGATACTCGTTTTCAATTTTGGGAGAAAAAGAATCGAGTCATTTGTTAACAAGTTCTCTCTAAATACAGATTTAATTTTTACATTTCAAACTGAAAATATTTAAATTCACTTTCATGAAGAAATTGAATTTTTATACTGTTTGTGCAACTACTTGTTATTTTTTTACGACAAAAATAGAAAAAGGTATGGAAATTTACAACTTTGTGTATTCTGTTAACTAAGGGACAGCATACGAACTATTTCAAGATTCCTCAGATTAAAAGAAAGCTGGTATAAAATATTTTTTAAGAATGAGCTCATAATTAAAATTCAAACACTTCTTTATTTTTAATTTTTTACTATGGCATAATTCCTCTAGAAATTTAAAAATAAAATATGATCTTTTGTAAAAATCCACTTTCACCAATGGCTTACCAAGCTTTACTACCTGCATTAGTTTAATACGGAAGGCAAATAAATGGACAATCAATTTAGAACAAAACTTAGTTTTAGACATACAAAAGCCCAATTTAGCTTCTCCAATGGCTAGTTTATTGAACCAACAAACTACTTCTTAAAGAATTTAAATGTATATTTACATGTCCATAAGAAGAGAGCTCCTTTGGCACCTGAGTTGAACACAATATAGTAGAGCAAAGACTCTCTAAGAGAAAGTTGTCTAAAGACTATATTTTATCTATCTATACATAAATACATAGCCTGTACATATACACATATGCACACACAAGTAGAAATAACTTTTCCTTTAAGAAATGCTGAAGTTTTCAAAGGAATTCACCATTTAGCCAAATAAAGTGAACTGACAGCTATTAAAAACAGTTTTAAGTTATTTGGAATCTTAACCAAATTTCAGAAAGTTAAAGGTTTAGAGTAATATTTAATTCAAGGCGGTGGGGAACTCAATAATTTTTTTGTCAAAATAGAATTTCTTTTAATGTAGCAACATAGTCATGAGGTTACAATTATCCAAATGTGATAATATAACAGAATCTTGAATAGTAACCAGGTGCAAAGTCATCAAAGATAATCAAAAAAGGAGTAAATTTCCTTCTACTGAGCACAACAGTCACCGGCCACTCTGCTGACCTTAGACTTTTACTTGCATTGGTCCCAGCAAAAGACTATTAAAGGCCACCTGGCAGACTGCCTTCTGCTGAGCCTCATCACTCACTGGAATTCTACATAAGCTCTTGAGAAGAGCATGATGTCATCAGGTTTTATGATCACATCCACCTTGCTGTCATGGACTCTGGCCCTGAGTTAATGTCTTACGGGGCTGTGATATTTTTTTTACACGTACTTTTAGAATGCTGAATGACTCGCTTATACCCTAAGACTCAGAAAACATCTAAAATTCTGTAAGTTGCCCAAATCAGGCAGCATTTTTTTCTATACTCAATTAATAAATATGTTTGCCCACCCAAAATAGAGCACATTTCTGGGAGCAGAAGATACTTAAATATCCTCTACTCCAAAGTACCTTCTACTCTGGAATTTCTGGAAGATGAAAATCCTCTATCCTTGTGTACCATCTAATTCTCCATCTTTCAGATATTATTAAATCTGAAATATGTTGAGAGAGGGCAAAAGACATTTGAGTTAAAAAATGATGCCATGCTGCTCTTTTTTCTGCTCCAACTTGTATAGAGTATTCCTAATCAGGTTTCTAGCTCCCTCTTTTGCTCTGGTTAAAAGACCTGTCTCATATAGCAGGCCATATATCCTGGAAACCTTAAGCAGTTTCAAAATATTTATGATAGAAATATTTTCAAATTTAAAATACCCTTGAGCTTCTATAAAATAGTACATATTCTTCTTAAACTTGACACTACTATTTTAACAAAATTTTGTCAATAGAGGCATGGTATAGGACTTACCTTAGAGAACCTATTAAATTCATGTTTTCATTTTGTTCAGTTTATTTCCACCATAATATAACCCAAATCACTGCTTTCCTCATCTGCAAAACATTTTGATAAACTCATTTGAACTTGAATTCTTTAACATGTAAACTCACATGCACAACTTTTTGTCATATTTGAATATTTCTTCTCTGCAGAGTTAATATTTCAGAAGAGGAAATGAAATTATGCTGGTTACTAGTAATTTAGCATCAAAACACTTCCTTAAACTCTTCTATGCAAAAGTGCATTTACAACATAAACATGCCATAAATGAAGGTACAAACTACAATCTCACATTGGAGTAGATTTCAAATTCCAAATTCAGTCCAAATAAGTCAAAGAGAAAAGTGCTAACACAGCAAATCTGAAACAAGTTCATGGGGATTGGGCAATGAGTTATCAAAGCGAAATCTTTTGGAAACCATGCTGCTATCCTCTGGAATATTCTCCTTGTCTTCTCGATCACTACAGGTTCCATTACAAGAGGATTTAGAAGTTTTGTCTTCAGAGGACCTTAAAGAATGATCTTGACTTTGAGAGGAACTGGAAGTTTCTTCAGGGTGAAATAAATTTCCAAAGTCCCACTGCTGTAGCCAAGAATGAGACAGGCAGATTTCCGCTGTTGGTCTTTTCCTTTGAAAGAAAGCATCAAGTGAAAATTGAGAACTAAAAATCAAGTTGGAAATGCCTGCAGTTTGATATACTATAGACTTATTTTTTAAAATTTATTATGAAGATAACATACTCATAGTACAGAAGGGAGTAACAATACAAAGACTGGAGTATGTAGAGTTTCTTTAATATTGACAGGTGCTGAAAATTCATTTTATCATGGGCCTTACAGATGAGACTAGTCAAAAAGCTTGAAAATATATGTTAGCCTCACAAATAAAAATTGGTAAAATTATAAAATCTCTTGGGTATACAAACTCTGAAAGAAAACATATAATTTATGGTCTTTATTATTATTTTGTGTTCTTAAAAGCAATACTGTTAAATCTTGAAAATAAAGGCTATTCTTGAATGATGTTTATCCAATATTTGGAATTTTTACATTTTTGTTTTCTCTTTTGAAAATTATATGGTCAAATACCACAGTATGTCAAAAGTTAGGAAAATACCTATCTATAGTCAGAACTCCAACCTTAACAAAACCACCATTTTCATTAGAACATATGCTTCCTTAGGCTTTAACTTCATTTTTTTTTTTTTAAGATTTTATTTATTTGTCAGAGAGAGAGAGCACACAAGCAGGGAGAGTGGCAGGCAGAGGGAGAAGAAGGCAGAAGGAGAAGCAGGCAGAGGGAGAACCAGACAGAGGGAGAAGCAGGATCCCCGCCAAACAAGGAGCCCAATATGGGACTCAACCCAAGAACCCTGGGATCATGACCTGAGCCAAAGGCAGATGCTTAACCAACTGAGCCACCCAGGCATCCCTTAACTTCATTTTTTATGATAATTTTAATTTCATTGTTTTCTGATTACAAAAAAATTAATGTGCTCATTCTTTTAGAAATTATGTTCATTTTTTTGATTATAAGAGAATGAATGCTCATTTTAGAAATTTTAGAATGTTAAGTAAAAATGAAAATGAAAACTGCTTATAACTAGAAGCAAACAGTATTTTTACTACTACTACTACTACTACTAAATTCATGTCCAAAATACAGGCAGTGAGAATTTGTTTGGACTTGCTTTTTTTTTTTTTTAAGATTTTATTTATTTATTTGACAGAGACAGCCAGCGAGAGAGGGAACACAAGCAGGGGGAGTGGGAGAGGAAGAAGCAGGCTCCCAGCAGAGGAGCCTGATATGGGGCTCAATCCCAGGACTCCAGGATCACGACCTGAGCAGAAGGCAGATGCTTAAGACTGAGCCACCCAGGCGCCCCTGTTTGGACTTGCCTTAAGGCAATAAAATAATTAACAAACCTGTGAGTTCTTTTTCCTTGAACAGATAAGAAACTGAGTCCTCCAGGAGATTAAGTAATTGTCAGAGATAAAAGACCTGACAAGTAACAAAACCAGGATCCTAGCCCAAGGCACTATATACCACAGCTTCTGCATAAAGTATAGCCAGGCCATTATACAGTAAATGGGGATGATCTGAGTAAAGAAAAGGGAGGTCAGTTTTTTCTTTTCCTGCTTTGAAGTTGCCAGTGGGTGAGGTAAGAGTCCTAAACCATAATTTCAAGTCCCTTTTTTTGCAGGTGGTCAAAGAGCATCTGACCCTTAAGGATTTGACAATCAGTAATTTATATTTGCCACATAACTATAATTACTTGTCTACAAATTATTCACTACAAAGTCTATCATAGCCAGCCATGTGTATTGTAAACCTATTTCTAATTATTTTAGGGAATTTCAGGGTTTAGTAGCAGGATGAGAGAGAAATAACCCAAATCTTCTCTTAACACCAACATTTCCTATTGTATATTTTTTTTGTTTGAAGTTACCGGTTTGTCATGTAATGATCTCTACACCACCTTTCTTCCTATTTTATCTGAAACTTGAGAGCATACTTCTAATAACTGTATACTGTTTTAGAATGTATCTTTCTCAGTAGACATATAATATTCATTTTGTAACAGTACTTAAATTAATGTTATAACTTACTCTGGATTTTTTACTAAAAGCCTCTGGATAAAATCTGTGGCCAGCTGTGAAACTGATGAAAAAGTTTCTTCTGAATAATCTACATTAACTTGAGAAATATTGAGGTATGTTTCTTGATTATCTTCTCCCACAAATGGAGATGTATGAGTTAACAACATATATGCTATTATGCCAATATTCCTGAAAAACAAATAAGGGACAAGAGGAGAACTTAAAACACGTGTTAATCTGAAACATTTATATATAAAATTGATCCTCAACATATTCTTGTCCTCAAAACTTGTACAGTTAATCTATAGACTTAAATTGCTTTTCAAACTTCCTGTATTATTAAAACCAAAATAACTATGTTATTTCAAAGTCTGTCTCAGAGAAAAGGAACATGAAAGGAATACACGTGTGTTACATAATTATAAATATAATGAATTGAAGATATATCATGATATCTATAGTCTGCCCTTCACTCAGACACCTGTTCCTGAGTACACAAAGCTGCTCAAAGGGCAGCATTTCCTAAATGGTGTCAATGACACAGTAATGACCTGTAAGACACGAACAGGAGTTCAGTGCAAATAGAGTCAACAAGTTTGGCAAAGCACAAGTTGGGCAGGCAGACTTTTTTTCATTGCAAAACTTTTCAGAGCCTTAAACATACTAATGACAAGTCTGGTGCTCAGGAGCCAGAAAAAGACAATACATACAGTACATGTTTCCCACTTAGTTAGCCAAGGACGGTTTTTCCTTGGCAAGCTGATTACAGTTACATGGAACACAGGGAATAAGTCTAAACTCTTCCACTTGGCCTGTGGAGTCAGCCCCCACTGTGGTCCCAACTAAAGTTCCAGTAGGAATTCCAGTTTTACTTTCTATGATATCTGATATTCAAAATATCATTTTGCTTGCCACAAAAACTTACAATACCCTAGAGATATCATCTCATAAAACTAAACTTTTGCAGAACCTGACCACATTTTTCTGCCTAGCAAATGCCTTCCTAGTTCTTCCAGACCTAGATCAGATATCTGCCATCTGGTGCTTATCTGCTGCTTCCTCCATGCTCATTAAGTATTTTACCTTACTACAGAAAATGCTGCACATTACTGCAACTACTTTGTTTTTTTATTCCTCCAGGAAAGGGATTTTCCTATTTACTTCTGTATCTTTGGATCACAGCCAAAGTATCACTTAAAAAGAATGGACAGGTAAATGTCTTCTTGTGGCATAGTAATGATACTTGAGAAAAATCTTTTATAGAAAGCCTTATTATTTACATTTGGAATCAAAGAACCCTAGAACAACATACACTACCCAACATGTAATAAAAGATTTAGGTAACTAGCAAAATCTTACCACATATCTGTTGCTGTGGTAATAGGATCATAGTTCAGGATTTCTGGAGCTGAAAGCAAAAATAAAATTCAAGTTTAGTATGACAAATTTAAAAACAGGAACATTATTTTATAATAAATTAAAACTGGTTTTAATTTTAAAGAACTAGTAATATCAAATTAATAGAAATTTAGCATAGTATTAATTATCTTGTGATTAGACATTTAAACATATCAAAAGTTGAGCAAATTATATAACCAAATGGTTCAAAAATACCAATAATATTCTTGGAATAACCAGTAGCTATGTAGGTTGGTTTGTTTGTTTTTAATCACTAAGATCAATCTTAGGAAAAACAATTATGAAGAAGTAAAATTTTAGACACTAGAATCTTTTTAAAAATTTTAGTTTTAGTTTTATTACTCTATGTTAAGAGTTAGTTTGTGTTATTTTATTACACTAATTTAACTTTTTCTTTTCAGGGTAAAGAGAATCATATGTATTTACAATAACATAATGAGCAAATTATGCTTCCTAGATGAGCTTTAAATTTTTGAGTAGATTAAATATCCCCCTTAAACCATCAAAAACCTAAATTCCTATGCAGTTAATTTCCCTTTTCCTTCCCCACCAATTTTTTTAAGTGCAAAATAAATTTTTCATATTTTGTAAACATTATCACAAATTTTGAATTAGTAGAGTCCAAACTAGAATTTATGCTTAAATAATAACTTTGTTTCACAGTATAGTTTCATAATTTCTCCAAAGAGAACTTGTTTCCTAAACCCTAATGTTTTTATTAATAAAGACTTTGAGTCGTATATATTTGTCAGTCTCTGTCTATCACACAATCTACAACCTGACAACATATTTCTGTGAGCTGTGTTATCTATAATTACAATCATTTATTCTAGGACACTATAGCCCTTATTAACACTCAAAAGTTAGTAATTTGCTTTGTTTTCATTTCGGGAGTCAGGTGCATTGCTGAGAAGCACCTGTTCTGTTTAGTTGTACCTTTTCAATGCTCACATAGGAATATCAATATGAGCAACAACAAAAAAGCATAAAAAGATTATTACTATAACTTAAAATACTTTAAATTTATGTTCTGCTTTATAGAACTTAATATTTTTTCATCTGCGTGATCTAATTCGTTGATATAGTACAATATCCCTAGATTATCTAATCATAGGACTTTTTTGGCATCTTTTTTCCTCAAAATCCTCCTTTTACAATCCTAGGCAAAACCTCACATTTTTAACACACCAGCAACAAATAGCAAGCAGTCCTGCTAACAATTCTTGCAAAACTAAAGATAATGCATATTGTAAACAGCTTCAGAGTTGGGACAAGGACAGAGGTAGAAATGACATCTACCCAATACCTAGGCTTCAAAGGCAATAATGGACAAAGTGACTCTCTGTTTTCCTCTTTTTCCTTTTTCTTCTGTTCCCTAACTTCCCCTTCACCCACTCTTCTTTATGTACCAAGCCTTTACACACAAACATTAACTTTTAAACTTATATGTCCTATGTCCTATGAATTGTTGTGAGAGTCTCAATAATCCTATGTACACTAAAGTTCATTTAAATGTGTCATAACCAAATTTCAATCCATTAAAATACCTGAACTAAATATATCCTGGAATTACATGCTCTAAAATACAGTTTCATAGAGGTATCATTTAGTTGATACATTTCAATATGGTGTAGAAAAGAAAAAGAAATTCTTACCTAAGTATTCTGGTGTTCCCATGATTTCCCGAAGTTCACATGCATTCCCTATTTTTCGAGACATTCCAAAATCTACAATTTTTATATCTCCAAGAGGGTATATGCTGCTCAATAATATATTCTGTGGCTAAATAAAGCATAATAAAAATGATAAGTAATATACAATAATAAAAGAATAATATTCTCAGATTGGAGGTAAATTGTTTAGCTATTACACATTTCATTGAGTCATTCATCAAACATCTACTGAACTACTTATTTAGGAAAAGCTTTACACTCAAGGATAAATAAAATTAAAAATATACTCAGAGGATTCTTAGTTTGGACAAAAAAGAAGTTAGATGAATATTTGGATTAATTGACTATGAGATATACTCAGTAATAAACACAAGACTACTTAATTCTGCATATTATAAAGTCTAAGAAGATTTTACTGTAGAGATAATATTTAAGCTGAACCTTACAGGATAAATAGGAGTATGTCAGTTAGAAACGCACTCTAAGGAACAGCATGAAAGAAGAAAGGAAGGAATAATAAAAAACGAATACACTTCCAGAAACAGAAAATGGTCCAGTATAGTATGATGGATCTGGGTTTGATTGTTGCCAGGTTTTTAGCTCAGACAATAAGAGATATGGATGTATGGAAGGTTTCAGTCATTGCTTCCTAGAACTGTGCAACTTTGCTTTACAAAGCAAAGGCCTGAGATCTATTACAAAATTCCCTGCCACTGTCATAACCCATATAGCTGCCAAGGTGCTGCTCTCAAAGTCTGTGAGAAGAATCATAAGTCTAACTTTGGGAGAACCCCATGCTTGTTTATTATTAAATCAGAGAGACATTAAAGGAGAAGAGACAAGGGTAATTGGATCTATTGTTATCAATCACAGGCTTTAGGATATATAAAGCCAAGTTTGTTTGCCATCCCTGACTACAAGGGCTGTGTGGTGGTTAGGTAATACACGCGACTGGTCTGTCCTTAGCAGGAAAAAAACCCAACAGGAAGTTTGTGGGGGCACGATTATCCTGATTTTTACGACACTGTTATTTTTCCAATATCTTATTGGTAAGGGACATGGCAGGGCTGTTAGATATAGTAAATACTACCCCTCTTCCATGGAGGAACCCAACACAGATGAACAGATTTTCTTTTTCTTTTGAAAATGGGGTAAGATAAAGAGAAAAAGTAAGTCTAGTTTGAGACGTGTACATTTTAAAGTTTCTGCAAGACATCCCAATGGTATCTAATCTGCAGTCGGAGAAAATAATTTGGAGTTTAGGAGAGAAGCCTGGGCTATAGGTAAGAGAGCTGGAAATCATCATTATTGTGAAAGTGATAGTAAAGGACAAAGGATCATGCAACAAGGAGAGTTGTATACAAAGAGTCCAATGTTCAAAAAAATAAGAGACTGACTGAAATTTTGGATGGCTGTGGGGGAAGGATACGGAGAAAGGATAATAACATAAGAGGTTGAAGTGGTATTTCAGCGCTTGAGGAGTAAGTGGCCTGAATGGTCTGGGCAGGGGGCAAAAAAAAGAAGAGCCAAAAGACTAAAAGTTTCAAGGTAAAGATGAACGAATATAATGGGAGCAACTAAATGAGGACTAACTGGAGGTTAGCTTCAGAGATGGAGATCAGACTAGAGTATTTAGAGGTAGGACCATATTACAAGACGAGAAAATCCAGGGTATAAGAGTGAGATGTAGATTAGAACAGGGTAAAGAGTGAGAAGTGGTAAAATCCAGGGTATAAGAGTGAGAAGGATTAGAACATGGAGGAATGATGGTTTTTAAGAACCCAGTGATTAATTTGAGCTGCTCACACATGCAGTCTCCTCTCTGCCAATATAAAATTCAGTCCATGTAGCACACGAGTAAACAAGGAGTGCACCACTGCTGTACAGAGGGGCATGATCTGACTGTTGCTTACTACCAATACCAGCTTGCAATTATGCATCCCAAGAGCAGAAGGAACAAAGATGTTGTATCAGTTAAAATCATATGTTACATTACCTTCAAATCAAGGTGTACAATGTTATTCTGATGTAGATAACAAACTCCTTCAAGTATTTGTTTAATGAGTCTGATAATGTCATTTTCAGAAACCATTTCAGCCAGCTCAGGTAAACACAAGTTGAAAATTTCTCCACCTGCAGCACTGAAATGAAAGTTAAATAATAGAAACTTGAAAAATCATTGACCTAAAAGTGACAACTTTTAAAAACTGTACAACTGTTAAGTAAAAGACAAAGCTAGTATCTAAACTTTAGTCTCTTTATATAGACACAAACACTTAAGAAATTGGGGGCAGGGAGGGTGGGAGAGATCTTTAAGGAAGAAAGTAAATGACAAGAATATTTCAAATTTTGAGTACCAATACTTGTATAATTAATAAATAAAACTGAATTGCTTTAATTCAATAACATTATAATCTGCTTTAATGACACAAAAAAATTAATAGCTAACACTCTGAACTCATCTCTGCTCTTCATTTTATTCACTTATATATAGATATAAATATCATCACTTTTTGATTCTCATGACAACCATGTGGAGTAGGTAGTTATTATTTCCATTTTACTAATGAAGAAACAAGTACAAAGAGGTTTAGCTACTTGTACAAGGTCACATGGTAAATGGGGAACCAGAATTTGAAGCTGTATGATATGGGTGAAAATCTGCATTCTTAACCAATACCCTGTACTGCAACTTTGCAAATCTTTTATTATTATTTTAAAAGAATTGAAAATCTAAAGAATGTTGACAAAGGCATAGAAAAAAAAGTCCCTACGTTTGGAATCAAACAA
Organism: Ursus arctos; assembly: GCF_023065955.2. Classification (NCBI taxonomy): domain Eukaryota; kingdom Metazoa; phylum Chordata; class Mammalia; order Carnivora; family Ursidae; genus Ursus; species Ursus arctos. Next base: position 71,842,006 of record NW_026622763.1, read on the forward strand.
TATAAATATATATCCCAAATCTGCTATTTACGAGCAATATAACTTAGGATCAGTCACTTATTTGCCTTTCCCCATCTGTAAAACTGAATCGAAATCACTGAATTCAATAGATTTTTTTTTTGAGGACTAAATCTAAAAAATGCAAAAAAAATCTAGGTGGTTATTCAACAAATTTATAAGGTATGTTTAAGAATATCTCAAGCAAAGCATATTCTATGTGGTAAAATAGGACAGTGTCTGGCATGTAGAAGGTGTTCAGTAAAAGTGTTTGTTGAAGGAAGGAAGGAAGGAAGGAAGGAAGGAAGGAAGGAAGGAAGGAAGGAAGGAAGGAAGGAAGGAAGGAAGGAATAGGCAGTCATTCTTAGAGAAGCTGAAACTGAAACTCGGAAGTCTCATTGACTGTCAAGAGGAAGAAGCATGTCATGTGCATTAGGGCCTATAAGAAGAAAAAATAATGGTGGTCAATTGGAGTCCTACACTGAAATACACAGGACTGACCCTTCCCATTGCAGATGTAACTTGTAACTAAGCCATCTCTACCAATCTGTGCCAGTTAGAGGCTGCAGAGATTTGCTGCTTTGCACTTTATCATATTCCAGAGATAACTGTGTGGGACAGCTGGTAAGGAATACTTGTAATAACTCCAATTATACTTACACTTCAACTTCCCCCAACACCTGAAACTCCGAGAAAATTCATAAAAAACAACACACCTGTCTCAAGATATCACGGTAAGGACAATCTGAGTATTAAAAAGTTAGTTTGCTATAAAATTTATAGTTATAGAACTAAACTCAAAAATAAGGTATAGGAAGACAATATTAGAAATTCGTGTTCACCTACAAAAAAATAAATTAATCTTTATGAATAGTTATATATAGACTACCCTTGGTGGTCCCTTGGTCTGCAGGTCAGATGTTTGTCACAGCCCTGCTCAAAGTCTCCTGAGGTAAGAGGGACTCCCCAGGCCAGGCTGCCAGTGACACCCTCACTACTTCCCTTTCCGGTCACATTATTTAGTTTTAATGAAACAAACCCTCTTAAAACAGAAAGTGGCCTAAATATTCCTGCAAAGATACTGCAGATAATATTACTAATGCAATCATAAGCAAATAAGAAAATAAAGAGATGATGCTTTAGATTCTTAGAATGAGTTCTTTGCTCAATAAGAATTATTTGATGAGAAACCAGACCAAATAATTTGAATTATAAGAAAACTGTATAAAATATGGATTTACATCCACTATTAAGATATGAAAACCCAAGGTATAAGAGTGAGATGGGGGAGAATGATGGATTAGAAGGATTAGAACATGGAGGAATGATGATCTTTAAGAACCCAGTGCTTAATTTGAGCTGCTTGTACATGTGGTCTTCTCCTCTCTGCCAATACAAAATTCAGTCCATGTAGCACACATTCACTAACATTAATCCAATAGCCAGAACCCTCCACTAATTCAAAAATTCCAAAAATACAAGAAAACAAACTAAGAAAAAAAATGTAAAGCACTCCCTGGTGGCTAGGACATATGAGATAAGACAGTAGGTTGCTTATAGGGGTACCTACTGAAATTCAAGACTGCCTGGGTTCCATTCTGGCTCTGCTGCTAACGAGCTGCATAAATTGGGACAAAATATTGCCTCTGTTTCCTTTACTGTAACACAATGATACATGATGAATAACGATAGCTCCTGCTTCATTGGATTGCTCTAAGAATTAAATTAGATAAGCCATGTAAACTATTGGACACAACAGATGTTTTAGAGATCAAAGCAGATCTATAAATATTTATGACAGTGCCTGACACATGGTAACACATTCAGTAAATATAAGTATTCTTATAATAAGTAAACAAATTTTAATTCCAAGCCTAGCAAACACGTAACCTTTCTGAATTGGGGGGCTTCTTACTGAACTCTGATTTTTAAAGGCAATTTATTTTTTTTTTATTTTTTTTTTTTTTAAAGATTTTATTTATTTATTTGACAGAGATAGAGACAGCCAGCGAGAGAGGGAACACAAGCAGGGGGAGTGGGAGAGGAAGAAGCAGGCTCACAGCAGAGGAGCCTGATGTGGGGCTCGATCCCACAACGCCGGGATCACGCCCTGAGCCGAAGGCAGACGCTTAACCGCTGTGCCACCCAGGCGCCCCTAAAGGCAATTTAAAAAGCCTTTGCTAAATTAAAATTCATTTTTAGAAACATACTGTACATATAAAAATACACACAATATATTCTTAAGTGAAAAAAAGAGTGTTACAATGAATATTCCCAAACTAACAATTTTGTTTCTAAAGGTACACAGGCACACACTAAAAAATAAGAGTAATTTTAAAATATAGGAATATGCCATAAAAGTAATTTTATTTAACACAATTTAAAAGGTAAATTTATTTAACACAATACATAGCTATTACTTTTGTAACCAGAAAAAGTATCCTAAGGGTTTTTTGTTTCAATAACAAAATCAAACAAATATGATTGCCAGCCAACCAGATTGCTTCTTCTTTTCAGTTTGGCAAGCTGACCAATGTCTTTTGTAGGACTGCCATTTTTCCCATAAAAGAGGGATGTAGGTAGAGCTATGAGAAACAGAAAATTAGGAGGAGCTAAGAGGAGGGAAAGAAGAGATAACACAAGAAGCAGATTGCAGAAGTTAGCAGAAACTAGAAGCATAAAAGGAAGCAGTGAGTAGTAGACAAGCAGATGCTTTGTTAAAACAAGCCACCCAAGAGCAGTGACTACTGAGAAGAAAAAGACACCTCTATAGTCAGAAAAGACACCTGTATCATTATCACTGCCTTGGAAGGTATATTCAGGTATATTCCTTCTTTCTCTGTTAGAAGAATTTGCCCCGATGGGACATCAACCAACAAATTTAAAAACTTGGAGTGTTTGCATGCATTTGCTTATGTATTTGTATATACACTGTGTGTGTGTGATAATAGTACTTTAGTATAATTACACTGTCATGCAAACCTATGTGTTATATACCATCTTTCAAATGATTCAGTAAATGTCATAAAACGTCAACCAATTGGTAAATCAAACTAAAGAGTATGAGTGTTAATTGTACTGCTCTTTCAACTTCTCTGTAGATTTGAAATTTTGTAATAAAAAAGTCAAGGAAGAAAAGTATGTAGGATGGTTTAAGGAGGGGATCAGATTGGTAATTGTTATTAGAATAAAAGATCCCATTGTTTTATTTTCACCATATAAAAAATTATGCCACCTTATTAAAACAACTAAGCCTGTCTGACCAAATTTTTACCTTTGAGATTATCTGATGTGACAATGCCACCCCAAAAGTGATAGGAACGGCAATTAAACCAAAGTTCTAGTAAAAAATTTTAGTAGGTCTTAGTTGCTCTAGTAAGAAATTATTTTAATCCATCTAACACATTTACTGAGTGCTTGCTACACTTCAGCCATGAGGTACAGTTCTGCCCTTACAGAATTCAGTTTACTGAGTACGGTACCTGAATCAATTTTTGGAGTATGAATAAAGTCCAACCATAAAATGTGCCAAAATTTTTTGATGTATCTTGTCGTTGCTATTTAGATAAACCCCCAAAGAAAATTTTATGAAAGCCGTCAACGCTCCTATTTTTTCACTCGCCAAAACTAGTATTCCAATACAGTGTTTGAAAAATGTTAGCTAGGGGCGCCTGGGTGGCACAGCGGTTAAGCGTCTGCCTTCAGCTCAGGGCGTGATCCCTGCGTTATGGGATCGAGCCCCACATCAGGCTCTTCTGCTATGAGCCTGCTTCTTCCTCTCCCACTCCCCCTGCTTGTGTTCCCTCTCTCGCTGGCTGTCTCAATCTCTGTCGAATAAATAAATAAAATCTTTAATAAAATCTTTAAAAAAAAAAAAAAAGAAAAATGTTAGCTAATTTTCATATACTTCAAACATACAGTGTCATACAAGTAGTTAATTTTTTAAAGGTTAGGGGAAGAATCTGACTAATCACAAAATGTATGAAAAATGAAATCATATTGGTAGTACTGTGGGTATTTCTACAGTTCTAATTTATTTTGAAGGTGCTATAATATACCTTAATTTGTATGCTGGTGTTCTGGGAAATGTACATAGTATTCATTCTTAAATGAACTATTCATCAGTTTAACATTTTGCAAAATAAGCATTTTCCTATTTACAAGTTGATTCTAAGCAAATTTCCTGGTATAAATATATATTGATTTTTTACAAATATATAAATAAAATTCTTCATCCTTAAAATAACTGAATACTAATATTAATGGTTAATATACTTCTAAATTCTGAAAAATGATGATGCAGGTTAACCGCTAAAAAGGATTCTTATATTTATAATGCATTTTTTCTAAAATGAATACTTAATTTCTTTAGTTTATTATGAAATAGATTTCTTTTATAAAAAACTATCAGAGCCTAAAGCCTATTAAACATAAATTTAGCTAATCTCTTCCAACTGTTGCAGATGTTCAAACACATTTTACAATAAATGTGACACAATAAATGTGTCAGACTGTCACTTAATAAAAGTACTATTTAGAGTCACATGTGAATATACTGATTAACAGCCAGTTGGTTTAACTAAACTCTACCCCTTCCTCATGGTTAACCTGATGAAATGTTGAATATTTGGGTGTTTTTAGCTTTTCACTGACTTGTGGGAAGAGATATATTTTATTTCCTATTGCTATAATTCCTAACAGTTTTTCACATATTACACAATATTAATAAATGTGTTTCTTCAACAAACAATGTGGTAGGCATAACTTCACCTTCATGGAAATTCACCCTTCTACTCTCCATGAGTCATTTCCTTGGATGTGTTTTTCAAAGAGATGGACAAAATATGTAAATTTCAATTCTATTTATCCATCAGAAAGTTTTGCACAAAAACTCATCAACTTTCTGTGCTATAAAGCAATGAAAGTTTACTTATTTTGCCACATCCCCCAAATGTTGTGTTGTCATTCGTTTTTTTTGTGTGTGCGGTTTAATTAGTTTTTGTGTATGTATGAAAATATTCAAATATATGTCTTTCTAATATTTTATCAACAGAAATCTTTACAAGTTCTTGACATACTTTTATCACTCCGGTTCTTAACATTTCAAGTCACCTTATTTCACCAATTAAGATAAGTACAATAAATTTATTTAAATTTATTAAATGTATACTTACTATTCCAGTATCAAAATGATTTCACTGGCATTTTCATAGACTTCATGAAGATTAATTACATGAGGACAAGACTTTGCCAACTCAAGTATGGCAATTTCATGTAGAATCTCTGCTCGACAATCCTGCCCTCTTCTTCTCTTTTTTAGAAATTTTGCAGCATATTCTTGGCCAGTAGATTTTGATATACATTGTCTCACCACAGCAAATTTTCCTCTGGGGGAAAAATGAGGACAATCAATTTTAATGTTTGCATAATGAACAATATTAGTATAATACAGACACAGTTATAACTCCAACTTAAGAGTTAATCCTTTCAAGAATCTATGCCATTAGGAATTTATCTATGTTCTCTTAACTGAATCAAATACTACATGTACTTTTATCAAATTTATAGCACTATCACATAAAAATGAAAATGGCAAATATAATAACAGGATAAGACAGAATTATATTTGTTCATCACTATTAATACATTATCATTGTAGGGGGAGATCTTATCTGCATACCAACTCCATGCTATACTCTTGATATAAATTTTTGTGTTTAAATATCATAACAATCCTATATAGTAAGTGATATACCATTTTGCAGATCCCAGAGAATATATGTATCTTGGTCTATTTCCAAAGACTGTACCCTTAATAGAGTACCACACTAACTCTCTAATCAAAATAGCTTCCTTCAAAAACAAAAAATTAAAATGAATGCAAAAATGAGTATTTGACATTTAATTTTATTAGTGTAATCACTTTGCCTTTCAACACCACTTTTAACAATCTTTAACGTTTTCTATCATAAACTTAGCAGTTGTTTTACCAGTAAATCTCTTAATATTGCATGTAACAAGATTACCTGTAACAATCTCTTAATATTGAAGCCTGTAACAGGTATCACAGGTATATATGTGTCCTATGGAGAGGACCCAGAGATACTTCACGATCAACTACGAAAATTAACAGTTATCATTTTAGGAATAAGTATGTGTTTAGCTCTTTCCAATAGAAGTGCTTAGCATCTCAGCCAAAATTTAAAAAGACACTGGCAAATGTGTATTCTAAGCCTATATTTGCCCAAAATCTAGTTTCCCAGAAGACCTAGAGCTATTTTGAGTAAGACTATTTTAAGAAACTCATAAAGACTATTGACTGCCTACCCAGAAAAATGTACACATGCCCTTAGATAGAAAGCTTTACATACAATTCCAGAGGGTTTTCAGATTTCAAAGCCCATCTATAAACCTTCTAAACCTGAGTCCAAGGGATCGAAAATTAAGAACCTGTATCCTAAGGCTCAAATTACTTTCTAGATACTAACAAATGAGGTATAAATAAAGGGTCTTTGGAGAAGAACTTTTGTTCCACAACTCTTCTTTCCCCAATTTGACTTCTAACACAGCATATCAGGTACTTGGCAAGGAAAACCTGGTGTTTGGAGTGGGGAGGGGGGACAAAATACATTGCTTGATTGTATTTTACTTGCTTTTCTCAAGGGTTGGGATGACAAAGATTCCTACTCTTTATTTTCCAAATTTCTTCAATATTGGTGCCAGTGAAAAGCACTGGAAACCAAGCTGAAAATGTATAGCTACTAATACCAGAAAAAAAAAAAAAGTGACCAGGCTATAATTTGACTCTTCTACATCAACTCAATAAATTTGCATGCACAAACCCGATTCTTAGAAGCTTTCCTTTAAGATTTGGAATGTCTAATTTACACTATAAGGTACTTTTTCACTGTATGCAAAAGCAATGCTGATCAATGCATTTCAATGAGCACACAAAAAGGTCATCAATCTCTACTATATATTCAAACCACCCATGTTTATAGATTTTATACTGGATAAATTGAATCAGACAAAGATTAAATGACTCCTGAAAGGTCATATATGGAATTGGAGTGCCAAGAATTATACTATGGAATGTGAATTGCTAGCGTTCTCTTCTAACCACTATAAAACAATTCCTCCCTTTAAGATAGCTTTTTAAAGAAGTACAACTTGCTTCTGCCAATTCTCACTTAGATTTAGAAGTGAAAATGTGTCTAAAACAGAAAGGAAATTTTGAGTTTTATGAAGATTCACCTCGTAAAACTCAGTAAACAGAAACTAGTTAGCCAAGAAAATTGTCCATCTGAAAAAAAAAACAGTTTATACTACCAATTGTGAAAATTAAATTCTGCTGTAATTTTCCAATTATATCTGCAAGCCAGAATTTTCTCAGGAATGAGGAGCAAAAATGAGTAGCAGCACTTTATCTAAATTCTTTTTATGTAGTCTTACAAGGCTTTCTTAAACAAGTACACAACTCATTAATCCAGTACAAAGGTGACCAAATGATATCGGTCATTATTTATCTGTCAGTGTTTATGACTTAATAAAAGCCCCATGAAGGCAGAGACCCTGTCTGTCCTAATTACTACAGTTATTATAAAATCTACACTTTGCTAACACATAACAGGAACTGAAATACCTGTTGAATGAATGCAAGAGTTATGCACCTACTACAATACCATATACTGTGCTATTTTGCATCCTGTGCTTAAAGCATTTATATTTTTTAAAGCTTTTTTAAAAAACATTTTACATATATACTCATTTATATACTGTTAATTACCATAATTATCAGATGACTTAGGAAGAAAAAAGTACTAGTTTCCCATTCTAAAATGTTAATTGTGTTTAGAAGTATAAAAAATAATCTTTTATACATTAGGTTCCTATGTCAAATTTAACAGAAACATTTAAGAAAATTTAAAACCCTTAACAATAATACTTAATTCATACCCTAAGAAGGCAAAGCTGACTAGATTTCCTAGCAGTGAAAAGGTCTAGTAGTTACCCTTCTGCATTCTAGAATACACAATAAAATGTGAAAGGTGGGGGGAGGGTAAGCTACAAAGGAAGCTGACATTTATTTCCGCATCTGCCTCACCCTTCTAACCACAAGAAGTACTAAGGAACCTTGCCTCGGTTGGGGGAGGGGTGGAAAAAACACCCAACATGTTAAAAAACAGGAACAATGCGAAGTTTTTTGAGAATAGTCTAAAATGAACTGTTAACTTTGACATATTTTCTTTTACTTTGCTGAAGGAAAATAAATTTTTTTTTTTTAAGATTTTTTTAAAAATTTATTTGACAGAGAGAGACAGCCAGCGAGAGAGGGAACAAAAGCAGGGGGAGTGGGAGAGGAAGAACAGGCTCCCAGCAGAGAAGCCTGATGTGGGGCTTGATCCCAGGACTCTGGGATCACGCCCTGAGCCAAAGGCAGACGCTTAACGACTGAGCCACCCAGGCGCCCTGAAAATAAATTCTTAAACACTAACACTAAAAATTAATTTTTTAAAAAAAGGTGATTTAGAAAGATCAACTTGATTTACAAAGAACTTTGCAGTTCACCACATGCTAGAATTTTGTTTACATACTTGAAGACGTAAAGCCTCAGGAGAAACAATATTATGGTCCTAATTGCCATTTTGCATTATTATTGGATATTAAAATTGGTAACAATATTGGAAGAACTTGAAGTTATTGGTCATGAAAGATCATGATTTCCAATTGAGCAAGGTTTACTAATTAGAAATATCAGTATTTACCATGTGACTCATTAGCCCTTATCAATTTAAAGAATAATGTTAGGTCGCTTTCCTAAAGATATTAGAAGATGGAATATTAGCAAACTGAATTGTTTTAATCAGATTCTATCATAAGTTTTTGCTCTAAAATGTTAAAAAAATATACCTGATTCAAGTTTGTGCTTGTTATTTATGATAGTACCTCACTTATAAAACCATTTAGAATTATTAATATTGTCCTCCTCAAAGTTTAAGTTCTCCAAACCTCCAAAAGGAAAAAAAAAATATTTATAGACTTTCAAGCCACGTGATATCCTAATTTAATAAATGTATGTACATTAACCCATCAAAATAGTAACTCAGAAATATGGAAAAGAATACCCTTTATTGTGTATACTGTTCAAGGCTTTTCATATTCAATTACCTGTTCAAAGCAGTTTCCAAACATTTTTGCAATAGAAGAAAACTTGGAGACATCTAGTCCACCCTCTCATCTTAATGAAAAGGAAATCACATAACTAAGTATATCATACAACTTTAGATCCAGAGTAAAGACAGGTCAACTGGCTTCCAGTTTAATCTGTTTTTTACTAAAATACTATATATGTATATTCGACATAGCTGTTAAAAAAAAAAAAAAAAAAGGAAAGAAAACTCCTAAGAGATTCCTAAGATACCTCAATAAAGCTCTACGGTAGTTTAGATGTTAAGATATTGACAATACTGTGTCTACTCTAGGCCTTCTTATTTTAAGACTGACCATGAAAAATACAAAGTGGTCCAGAAGAAGATAACTAGATCAAAGATGGCTGTCTAGAAATTAGGTCATAAGATGAGCATTTAAGGAAACTGGCAGTGTTTAACCATATTCAAACCTCTGAAGGATTTTCACATGGACATTACATGCAACTACAAAAGAAGAACTACGTCTATTGGGTAGATGTTAGCAAAGCAGAAAAGAGAACTTCTGTGCCTAAGAGGCACCCACAAAATGGAACAGACACATTCTGAGGTAATGAGTTCCCCATCACTCTAGCATTCAAATTGAAGCTGGATAAACAGCTTGTCAGGAAAATTATAGGAAAGACTGCTGCATAAAGAATTATATTAGAAGACCACTGACCAACGAAATCCTTCCAGTGCAAAGATTCTATAACTATTCCATGTGAGATATAAGCAACTAAAAGAAACTGACTCTTCCTATTATAATGCAAAGAGAAATAATGACAGATTTAGAATTAAACAATTTCTTAGAAACATTCTGGAAGGTTTGAAAAACTGTATATTTCAATACACCATTAAAACACCAGATATTTTGCACATAAAATTAAATAATATGCCAGAAATTATGAAAAACGCTTTCACATTTAGTTCTTGGTCTAATGAAGTAAATATTATCATCCTTATTTGCAAAAGAAAGACTGAATCCACCATCTAACAAGTCTAGGACTTGTTGTTACCCTTCATGTACCGGATCACCAAGAACAGAATTACTTTTCATGGTTCAGTCAACTTTTATTTTCACATTGAGATTTTCAAATATAAAAATCAATCATACTATCTTACTATATATCTATCAATACAAACATGGACTTAGCAAACCATTTTAAGATAAGCAAACATCTGCCTCCAGAACTAAAATCAAACTGAAGATAGAAATGGATCACCATCTTTCAACTCTTTGTTAAAGGTCGTTAAAGTTCAAAGATGCTGAACCTATAACAAATAACTTAGTATTTTTTAAAACTTTCATATATATTTAAATGGTAGTGCTAAATGGTCTCATAATCTCAGGTCACCCCTTGGCCTTAACACTCTGGTTAGGCCAAAACAGATCAGTATTAGTGTAAGTACAGGGTTTTACTTACAGAACATGCATTCTTCATCATACAGAATTATATTACCAAATATGAGTTAATTCTTTTTGTTTAATTTAGGAAAAAAGAGGAGGAGACTGATTTATTTTTTTAGCCCAGCACAATATTCTAGGAATTTAAAAAATTTTAACAAAATTTGATAGCATTCTACTAAATACTTCACAAATATTAACTAATTTAATTCTCATAACAACTATAGAAGGTAGATACAATTATCTTCATCCCCACTTCTCAGATGAGGAAATTACAGTACTAAGAGTTACAGAAATTTAACTGAGGTCACAAAGTTTGGAAACGGGAGAGCCCCAATTTGGACTTGGCAGTCTGCTATGCTAAGCCCCCTGTTGCCATGCACAGCCTCAAATAAGAACCCTGACCTCCTATTGGGGCTCTGAATCTAGGTGGGACATATCATATAAGCTCGTGAACTCTCCACAGATTTGATTTCCAAGTCAGTTAAGACTAGACCCTTATAATAATAGCAGATATGATGACTTTCTAATAATTTTTTAAACGATCAAGTGAATTTTATAGAACTATAGACCCAGAAATCCAAAATATGTATTTAAACAGCAAACACATTATAAAATTTCCTTACCTTCCCAGCTCTTTAGATGTAAGTGTATAAAAATTATTAAAGTTTTCCATTTTCATTGGAGTTTGAGGAGTTGTAGTTAGCAAGCCTGAAATACTTCGGCAATCAAATCTCCTCCTCGACATGTTAGATGACTCCCAGATATGCTTCTTTAGTCACTTATTTTTATCTATTTTAAAAAAGAGAAGATACAGGATATAGCTTAAATGCAATTAAGGAAAAAAAAAGATGTTCTCTCAGACAGACAGGATGTACATTACATTATACAGCTCCAAATATAGCTGTAAGATACAACCAAAAAAAAAAAAAAAAAAAAGAAAGAAAGAAAGAAAGAAGATAAGATTTAAACAGCACATTCTACCCAGAAGGAATTTAAAAACAAAGCACACACATAAATTCTATTACCTCTATGGTACTTAAACTAACTTACTGACTTTATTTCAGAATAAAACTACTGTAAAGATCCTCAAGACCTCCCATAGTTATAAGTTTAATATAAGCAATCATTCAATTTCATTTTTAAACTCTCATTCTTTAAACTTATATCTTCGCATAAGATTTTAAAATAGCAAGGTAATGATTATTCATTTTAAATTTAATTTTACATGGCCAAATTTAGTAGTGAATTCACATTTTGTGAGTCATGTTATTGACTTCTGAATGGCTACAAGAAATAAAACTTGTTTAACAGACTACCTACATTTCAATATTAAATTCAAACTTTCATAGGTCTTAAGAGTTTTTTTCTTTTTGGAAGAACCAAGCTCTATAATTTTATTGGATAAGTTACTGACCATATACAAAGCCTTATTCTACAGCTCTATATCTTGAACTCATATTTACCTGCAACTTTGTGATATATACATGTATTCAGTTTTTAACAACAAAACTACCATTTCATATTAATTGAATTCATATGGTAACTGTAGAGTGTATATTTTATAATAGGACTTCCTGATACGTGTATCTAACAAAAGATCCAGTGTTATTCTTCTAGCACCCCCTTTCAGTAACTCCCTAGGGCTTTTAGTCTTTCTCTGACACATTTTTCTTCTACTTATTTTCTACTTGACATGTACTGTTCTTTATCTTCCTAAATTCAAATGCCAACTATATTCAATTTAATAAGCAATGTGGTAAGAGTTTAGTGTTTTCAGTTTCTATATTTTCTTGGTTTTATTCTTAAGTCAACAAATTTTTTTTTTCCTCTAAATCCATTTATCTTTGGAGAAACAAAGACCTAACTAGTTTTGGTGTACATTTCTAGTAGTTTAAGGGCTGCAGTGTAGCATTCTGAAAATAACATTTGGACTGAATCACATCTGGGTCTGAATCCCATTTATCCATCATAGCAGCTATGAGATCCTAACTAAATTATTTAACTTCACTACTGTTATGGACCAATTGTGTCCCTCCCCTCAAAATTCACATGCTGAAGTCCTAGCCCCCATTACCTCAGAAGGTATCTGGAGTTAGGGCCTTTAAAGCAGTGATTAAGTTAAAAATTAGGTCATTAGGGTGAGCCCAAATCCAACAGGACTCATATCCTTATAAAAAGGGATTAGGCCACAGAAACACACAAAAGGAAAACCCTGTGAAGACACAGGGAAAAGGAGGACATTTGCAAGCCACAGAGAAAGGCCTTAGAAGAAATCAATCCTGCCAACACAGTGATCTCAAATCGCTACTCTCCAGAATTACGGGAAAATAAATTTCTGCTGTTTAAGTCACCTAATCTGCAGTACTTTATTATGGCTATGTGGGAAACAAATATAGCTACTTTAAAAAACAAGAAAGAAAGATTTTAAATGTATAGGAAGGGATACAAATATCCTAATAAACACTTGCTTTTTCAATCTTATTGCTTTGTCATATTTTGTTTAAATTAAAAATAAGACATCATAGACACAGCTGAAGTTGGTTTCTTCTTTCCATCCCCAATTTATAGTCCCACTAGCACTAGGTGGGAGAGCTTATTATTTCCTTGCCAACATTTGTCCCACTCAGGCCTTTAATTTTGGCTATTCTAGTGTGATGAAGGGAAATGAAATTTTGTGATTTACTTTACATTTCTCTAATTACTAGTGAGGAAAGCTTCAATTCTGCTTCCTCTAAAGTATGGATTATAATAGAATCTATTTTTAATCTATGGATTAAAATTAAAATATGATGTACCCATATAGAATGACACTGGTACAGTGCTAATCATTAGAGTACATCATGATTGTTCAGTAAGTAAATATTGTTACTATTCTACCCAAAGATACTCTCTACACCAGCCCCGGCTGTTGTTGAGAATTTGTACTGTTTCCATATACAAAACTCTCACCCCAGGTTAGCTTAAAATCAACTCTTAAAATTCTGCCTTTTTTTTTTTTTAAACTGTGTTTTGGTAAACTATTTGTGTACTTTCTTAGATCCGATGGCATGCGATTACAATGGTCATATATTCTTTTCAGAAAAATCAAAATGGTTACCAATTTCTATGCTCAATCTATTTTTTTTCAGGTCATCTTTGGGTTTTGACAATTTTTTTCTAAACGTAAGAGTCTATGACTGCTTACAATAGCATTTGCATTATACATGCATATATACAGAAAGAAGGGATGTACCTGTATCATGGATACAAATTGGGCTACATGCCTAACACTGTCCTTCGATCAGGCCTTGGGAAATATAAGAACTACGTGTCAAATTCAATCATAGAGACAGAGTATAGGCTCTTGATTCTGAGATGTTCACCTCATCTAGATTCTAGAATCTAAGATCTTTATCTCATGCTGTATATCATCTACAAAGTGCTCTAAGAACTCCAGCAGAACTAATCTTATGAATATTTTCTGCTCTCAAGTTTCCAAAGAGTCAATATGGATCTTAGATGTAGTAAAAGATTTATGCTCAGTGAAACAGGATTAATAATAATGGAAAAAAGAAACTTGTTGAATGAATGAACCCCAAAGTTCAAAAAGTGTTTAAATATACCTAAATAATAGGATACTATATACTCAAAAATCGTGCTTTCAAAGAATATTTTTAACTCCTATAATATTAAGTGAAAAAAGGAAGACACAAAAAGTATATACACTATGATAATTTTGTGACAAAAATATAAAACAAATAGAAGAAAAGACTGGAAAACTAGGGCAAAATGTTAACAGTGGTTATCTTTGGGTGGTGGGATTATGGCAGTATTTTTACTTTCTTGGTATTTAAAGTATCTACACTAAGCAGGTACTACTTTAATAATAGGCAAATAATGAGCAAATGCCTTTGGGAAAAAAGATGGCTGTGAATATATATGACTAGACTCTAAATGCAGGAACTTACCCACTTGCAACAGCAAAATATATCTCTTTACACATTAAGGGTTTACTTGGCTATAGTTCAAGAGCCATTCTTGTTCAATTTTTTTAAGGCCTCAGTTTTCTCTGCATTTATATAGAGCAGATGGCATCCACCATCCAAATAATATGTCAATTCTTATGCAGAGACCATATAAGCATTCAGGGTAAATACTAAACAAGAATTAATGCCTTGTTTAATACTGGATAGAAAAGACAATTTAACAAATTCTGAATTAATGTTATAGTTACAATTCTATATAATGAATAACAATTTGTAACTTTAAAATACACACCTTTACTATGAATATCACTTGTGAAAATCTAGACTTTTCCTGGGACCCCCTTCCCTCCCAAAATCTAAAATGTGATATCCAAATATACATGTAAATATTGTTTTGTAATATCTATTATTCAGTTATGTTAGAAGGCAAAAGAGCTGACCTTTAAAGGATTGATAAGATAATAACAAAATAAATAGGGCCTTATTAAATCAAGCTACTTGACAGTATTTCCTAATACTGGACATTGCCTTGTGTTTAATTTTTTACCCTAGCAAATTTTCCCCCCCTCACATGTACTGTTCATCATCATAATGCTGAATGTACCCACAGGCATTTTTAAGACTCTAAATGTAGCTGAAAACAGCACTGGGCAATCAGCAGTTCTTTTAAATACATGTTAATACAAAAATCATTTTTTGAATCGTGATACATTTTACTCTAGCTCTGAATATGCTGGAATACAAGCTATGTCTCAGAAAAAAGAGCAAGCACATTTCTGAAAACAGAACCTTACACTTACCTACTTATTGTTAAAATACCTATATTACAGACTGCTTAAGGCGTCCATATAGCATCCTGTAAGTGTATTTTCCTTCTATTTACTGCACTTGAACCAGCTGCCACAGCCTAGATATTTTTCCATTTCTTCTCTTTTGGCCAATTTTACTTATAGTGGAGCATAAATGTTACCCGTTGTCAAAACCCTTCACAAACATCTGGTTGCCTGTCACATAAGATTTAATCCTTGGGTACATGAAAGTTATCAGTCAACCCTCTGTGTCTCTGTGTATCTTCCTAAATTTCCCAACAATTTTTCTTTAACTCCAACAATTCCATACCATTTCTTTGTTTTCTACCACAACTCACATAATTGATTCTAAATTGCCAATATGTCTAGATCTATTTGAAATTCATTTCATAACACTTTATTAGGCTATACTAATAAAAAAAAATCCTAAGGGACTTAGCAGGTAAATGTGTATGTGTGTGTGTACAGAGGTATACAATTAAAGACACAATCAGGCACTAGAAACAGAGGGTAATAGAAGGCAAGATAAAATTAAGCTTCCAAGTATACAGTACCTCAAACTTATTCTCGAAGATTTTTCTCTTGTTAACTCCCATCACAATAATTACAATAAGAATTCTGATATGGATCAGTGAAGGAAGTACCAGAGGAAATGTCAGGCTTGATGTGGGCCTTAACTTACTTGAAGGGAGACAGCAATGTGATGTGATCAAAAGTAAGACAAGTAAGAGTCCCTATAAAACCGTTAAATAGCTCTATTTAAAAAATATTCATCACAATATTCATTTCAAAGTTATCAATAAAAATGTCTTACAGAAATAGGACATATCACATACAACATATGAAAACATCTGGAGAATTAAATTGTCTGCTTTGATCCCTTCATTAGCCACCCAGTACCTATAAGCTAAAGCCCTACTGCATGACACACAAAAGCCTTTGAGGGCCAGGTACACACCAGTTTCACTTCCTGCCACACTTTTTTTTGCCTCTACATCTCTGTTCTACTTTTCTGCCTGAAATGTTCTTTCTACTTTTCCTTAAAAGGATAATAAGTCTTCTCATACACCCTTCACATCTCAACATAGAAGGTCACCTAACCCAGGAAGGTTTGCCTAAAACCCACAGATTGGTTTAAATGCCTCTCATTTACCTTTCAAACAGGAGGAACAGGAGGACCCTTGACATACCTCTTTACCTCAACATGTAACATATTAGACTACAATTATCTTTAGTGTCTAAAGTGCAACAACATTTGCTTTTGTGTCTAAACTCCTGCCATGATGTCAGGCACCCAATTGGAATTTTTTCTAATGTTTCATAAACTGAATTATAAGAATTATCAAATACAGCAACAAGAATTTTTAGGTGAATCTCATATCTTCAAGGGTTTAGCAAAACTTGAGGTCCATCTTGAAATTATAATATTGGAGCTTCAAGCAGCTTAGTCTCTGCTTAATATTTGGCTAAATAAAATAAATATTCTAAACTATTAGAGAATTTCAGTTCTAAAAAGGATAGCCATAAAGCCTAGAAACATGGATAAAATTATTTTATCATATATTGTAATGTAATACCAACAGACCATTTGTTTTTTATTTACCTGTCTTTCCAGACTAGATGACCACCTGTTTTTATGTGAATACCTACTTCAGCTAAGAATATCTATATTTTAAAAGCTACCTCATTCAGGAAATTCAGACATTTGTCCTGGTAAGGACTGACAAATCTACATCATCATGAAGTAAATTCAAAAAGCAATGGCAAACAAAGAAAGGCACGAGATTACAGGGAAACAACTCCTTCTTTCTATATCAGCATTTTATAGCTATAAAGTTTTTCCTAGGAAACAGAGGAACTGGAGATTTATTTACCTGGTATCCATCAAAATGAAGAAAGCACTTTCTGCTAGTGTAGCAGAAGAACCCATTTTTAGTCATTGATTAGAAATAAAGGTATTGGTGTAGGGATAAGGATGAAGATGATTTTCAATTTCAAGAAAGAGACTATATTCCTTCTACTAACTGTACTCTAATAACAGGTTTTGTTTGTTGTTTGTTTCTAAATATTGAATAGGAAGTATAAGTCAAGAATTTAAAATATAAAATTTTCCTTTTAAAATCACAAAAGGAAGCCCGCTAACTCTAGTCCAACCAATCTAGTATATACAACCCAAGGGCTGAAGTTCTAGGTAACAACCCCAGGCCTGATTCTATGCCTTCCTTCAGAAGGAAAATTAAACCCTGTAATTGTGAACCAGGATAGGAAGATGTTGAAAAACAGAAATATAGTGGATCAACAAACACACAGTACTTTCGTTCATCAGATGGAAAATTAAGTTTCTGTTGTAAAATAAAGTACTGTTCACTGACTGCGCTGCTGAAGTACTGTTTGTCCAGTAACCATTACAATGTAAAATGGGATACAATCCTTTAAGGATTTAAAGATGAAACTACCATGTCACTGTTAATATCAAAATTTTTAAATGCTTAATGCATAACCAAGCCCTCTTTTGGTGAAGAATTTGCAAAGGGTCAGGGTTGCACCAAAATATACACATAAATATTAAAAGAAACTGATTAATTTAGATGTTTAAAGTGGCATTGAGGTTCAAGGTTAAACGTTACTGGAAAAAAGGATAAATAAAAGAAATTTTAAAAAATTTAACTAAATATGTCTTGAAAATAGCAACACCACAACATATTTATATAAAAATAATTGTAACTTAATCTATAAGTAAATTTGTTAATTGAAATATTCAAAGAAATATCCTTTGAAAATAACCTATTGTAAAATATAAATTACTTAAAATAAACTACTTAAAATTAAATTATAGAATTCTGTCATCAATATGGTGGAAAACTAAAGCAACTAAAATATTTAAAGTTTTCCCAAAGGGAAAGGAAGTACATAAATGACTGTTAATGTTTCGGACACAACCAATACCCACAGAATGCAAAAGAATTCTTAAAACAAAACAAAACAAAACAAAACAAGAATCAATCAAAATCTTTTAAAGCAGTAAATCTAGGAGTACTGTTCTTAGCTGCCAATTTTATATACAGGAAATATGCACTACAATATAATATACATGCAATTTTGAGACAACTTTAGGATTTAGTGAAAGTTAGCAATTGGATTTCCTTGATTCATGGGTTTTAAATTAGGTCTCGAGTACAACAAGAAATTTTTGATAAGGATATTCTCTCATAACAGCTTCAAAACAAAGTTTTAAAAATACATTAAAATATTTACTTAATACCAGTAAAGCACTGCCAATGCAAGCTTAAAAATAAAATTGTTTGATTAGAAACATGCCATAAAATGCCTCTATCTTCTTCAGATTTGTTATTAATGTGCTGACACAGTGATCAATTAGTCAGGTTTGACTTTCCTAAAAACTGATCCTATCTTAACCAAACCGTAATTCAATAGAGTCCAAAGGCAACTACAACCATTCTGTCCACACACGCAAATACTTTAAATTACACAAGTTTAACTTTTAAAACTTAAATATATTGCCATGTAAATATATTTCACTTCAATTTTAGATCCATAATTTAGAAAATGATCTAAAATGCATGTTATGTATCTCAAAAATAAAGCAGCTATTAGTAACTCCACTTATTAAAATATTAGAAAATTAAAAAAAAAATGAAACATCTCACAGAAGGATGAATGGGGAAGAAGAGAAGTCTTAAATTAGGGCACTGTTTCTATGGACCAACTTTTTCAAAAATACAAAGTTCTATGGTTATGTGGTTTAATACTTATAAAACAAACACTTAGAAGTAGTTAAAAACTAATTCTAGACAGTTCACTATAAAACAATAAAACAGTGTATCAATGAGAAAATAAGTTTATTATCTTTTTTTTTTAATAAAATCGTGCTCGTGGGCTCATATTGCCAGGTTACATACATTCGCCACCGCTTGCCCAGTCATCTCCGTAGACCATGCTGTCTCAGCGCACACGTTCTCAAAGATGGGAACTTAAAGGGGCCGCGCCATATCAAACATCTCTGCAAGGTTCAGCATTTCACTGGTAGCCGAGGTAAACATTACGTTGGCAAAACAGTGACTGTGATACACAGACCTAATATTACTGAAATCTGACCAGCATGTGGTTGGATTTTTAAAGTGTATTTTTCCTTCTTAATTTTAATTTGCAAGTTTATGTCCGAGTGTCTCTGTCCCATCACAGAAGGAGGAAGAACTACTACCAGCTACCAGCTGCCACAAAGTCTCCTCCAACTTTGTCTCTACTTATCCCTCCAAGGGAATTCAAACGAAGCGCTTTTCCCTACAATAAAACAGAGAGCTGCATAAATTTCAGTAGCGTAGTCATCACATAGTTGTATAGTTTCAGGATGGCTCGTGTACGCTTAAGTGATTTACGCGGCGCCAAAATAAAATCAGATCGCTGGAAATCACCGAAACAACTGAATTCGTCTTTTCTCTTCAATGGCTTT
The DNA here is from genome assembly GCF_023065955.2 of Ursus arctos. Taxonomy (NCBI): domain Eukaryota; kingdom Metazoa; phylum Chordata; class Mammalia; order Carnivora; family Ursidae; genus Ursus; species Ursus arctos. The sequence continues at coordinate 71,861,844 of NW_026622763.1, forward strand.
ACAAAACTGTTCACAAGCAGTAACTGAAAACGCCGCACGGGATGAGCACAAACTTTCTCGAGACGAAAGGCAGCTGTGAGCAGGACGCGTCCACCAGATGTGAACACGTCCTGTGCCCACACCACAGCTGTGAACGCGGAAGGGACAGGAAGGACCACATCGACGCGACGTGGAAAGGGGCGCGAGCGAGGAAGTCGGGAAGGGAGCCCCCGCGGGACGCGACCCGGGGAGAGCCCGGGCAGGCCAGGGGACGGCGCGCACACGCACACACAGGCGCCCCGACTGAGGAGGGGGTTGGGAGGACCACCGGACGCCCCAGTCCCGAATGTGAGGGAACCAGCGAGGCAAGACTCCAGCCCGAGAGCGGAGAGAGGCCCGGGGCAGTCGGGCCACCTGAGGGGTGGCAAAGTCCTAGTCCACCTCCACCAGGCCGGGGGTCCGCGTTCTGAAGAGACCCGAATCTGCCCACACTGTCTGCATCCCTCCTCGTGACCCCTCCCTCCCACGTTAGGAGGGGGAGTCTCCATACCCAGAATAAAGGGGGCGGGTTCAGGGGTTCAGAGTCGCAGCCCGGAGCCCACCCACCAGTCGCGGCAGGACCGCGGTCGCGCGAAGCGAAAGACACTGACCGCTCTGGCCGCAGCAGGTTCTCTCGGGGCTGCCCCCTCCAAGGGGGCTCCCGTCCTGCCCCACGCCGGTGGCCGCCACACGACTTGTTCTCCAGCTCTAGCCCAGTGATGCGCGAGGTAGCTCCGAGCGTGGCAGGACCCACTTTTACTCTTCTGGACAACGGCCAACAGTTGTGACCTGTTCCCCTGTGAGGTGGCTCCCGGCGACGGCAGCGAAGACGGTGACCCGAGCTTACAGTTGAGGTTTGAAAACTGCAGCCGCGTTGCGGGGCAGGGCTGTAAGCGAGAACCCACCCCCTCGGCCGGGAGAGCCAATCCGAGAGCGCATTGAGGGCGGGGCAGTCACGTGACGGGCGGGGCGGGGCGCCGGCCGTGGCGCATGCTGAAGGGCGGAGCTGGCGGGGGGCGGCCGGAGCCCTGAGAGGGTGTGGCCCATGCGGCCGGAGTCTGGGCGGAGCGGCGGAGCAGGTGGGGGCTCTGGGGTAATTGCGGCGAGTGAGGGGTGAGACGCGCTGCCTGCCAGGACTGAGCGCAGGGCTGAAAATTCGACTGAGTGCACCATTCTCTGCCTTCAGAGTGGTCAGTCCGCGAGGCGTGAATATGTGCAAACTGGAAAGAGGAAGAAATAAATTTAGTCCCAGATGCTCACTCATTCCCAAACTTCTGTGCCTACCAAAGACTTGCTTTCTAACTTCCTAGTCATCTTCCCTATGACTCGAAACCACCCTGCAAGCAGAGACCCAGTTTGCTTCAACGTGGCAAGCATCAACATCACTGGGGAATTTATGGAGTCTGAGCCCCACTACTGAAGTTCGCTTGAGGAAACTGAGTCCTGAGGCCTGGCTGAAGGCAGTGTAAGGAAAGTCCGAATAGGGTGAATTGCTGATTTTGCATATAGGTGCTAAGGGAAGAGATGAAAGCCCACAGCAGCTCCTCGGGATCTGTCATCCCTTGAAGACAATGAAAAGGTTGAAAGTTCTGTGCAAGACACAATTGAATTTTTAAGAATATATATAACCTAGGATTGGTTGCAGAGTATATTTACAGTAATTGTAGAAGATGACTAGGAAAATATATTGGGAGAGAAATAGTTCTCTTTCAAAAGGCTGTAACATTCAGCCAACATTTACTTATTTAAGACTTATTTATTCTAGAGAGAGAAAGCGTGTGAACGTGAGAAGCGGCAGAGCTGGAGAGGGAAAGAGAATTCTCAAGCAGATTCCCCGCTGAGCACTGAACCTGACATGGGACTCATCCAAGGACCTTGAGATCATGACCTGAGCCGGAATCAAGAGTCAGCCGCTTAATCAACTGAGCCGCCCAGGAGCCTTGGTCAACATTTAAAGAGGTTTTCTTGTTCTATCCCAGTAAGCCAAGCAAATTCCCGTGAAGCCATCTGTTGACTCTTACATACTGTATTTTTCTTAAGATAAATGCATAAAATGCCTTATAATCATTTAATGAAGTCTGCTTGTAGTTACTTAACTGACTCATCCCAGTTTAATGTGTCACTTGGAGAATACTGCTTACATCTATCTAGTTTCTTGTTGCTAACACTTGAACTGACGAGAGAAGTCTATGGTTAGCATAGAAACAAACAAACAAAAGCCACATGCTGAAATGGACTTTTCAACTATCATCATCTAAGAGTTCACAAACCAATAAGACTGTTCCCATCTTTTTTTAATGAACACTGAGGTGGCATCCCAGAGGTCTCTGTACAAGCACTGGAACCAGTAATCTCTGGGAATCGCAGATATCATCACAGTGAGTGTGTGTGTGTGTGTGTGTGTGTAATGCTAGACCTCCTCAGTTACAACATTTGATCAACTGCCAGCTCAAAATCTCCACACACTCAGTCTGCCTTCTCCTCTGTCATTAACCCAGTCCCATATCACTTCACACCTAGAGGCAGACCTTTCTCCATTACTACTTTAAACCGACCCTCCTTGCTCACAAGCCCTGGGCTCAAACCATCAGCTTCTAGAGGATCTTTTCATATCTTGCATTTTCTGCCCCTGCCTTGGCTCCAGAATTTCACCATCCTCCTCATCAGCACCTGTTCACCAATTTCCAACTATTAGAAGGCTACCCTCTCCAGAAATCAGAAATTTTGCTGATTTCTCCTTTCCACACTCAGCCTGATCACCTCTCTGCCTTACATTGCTCAGTGTAGGGCTCGCATTAGACTTGTTCCATGTGTTTCGCTTATGCCCTTAAATAGATTCTTAACCCTTGTGCCTGATGTCAGGTTTGCCAGCCAGGATTTAACACATTATCCCAAGGACACTCAACTACACTTGCTTGGCCTCAGGCACTGTGGTTCAAGTAACGAGGAATACCTGGTGCTGAGAAGCAGGCTGTACCATCTGTGGCCTTGCAATAAAATTCAGGGGTCAGTTATGTCTCTCCATCCAATCACATTTACCAAAAGTTATTCATAGCCTTGTCAAAGGCACATATCTTGTTCTCATTCCCTTGAGTAGGCAATCTTCATGTGACCTAATGGTCATTTTGTGGGCGTTGCATCTGACCACGCAGTTCATTAAGTTGCTCCTCCTATCCCACATTTGACCAAGGATGCTGGTTACTATGGGCTGTGTACCTGCCAAATTCATCCGTTGAAGTCCTGCCCGCTGGTACCTCAGAATGTGACTGTATTTGGAGATCAGGCCCTTAAAAAGATAATTAAGGTAAAATGAGATTATATAGGTGAGTGGTAATCCAGGATGAAGAGATTACACCATCAACAAAATGAAAAGGCAACCTACTGAAAGGGGAGGAAATATTTGCAAATCATGTATCTGGCAAAGTATTAACATTCAAAATATATAAAGAGCCCACACAACGTCATAGCCAAAAAACAAACAATCTGGTTTTAAAATGGGCAGTAGATCTGAATAGACATTTTCCCAAAGAAGTCATACAGGTGGCCAACAGGTATATGAAAAGATACTCAACATCACAAATCAGGGAAATATAAATTGAAACCACAATGAGATGTTACCTCATACCTGTCAGAATGGTGATTATCAAAAAGACAAAAAAATAACAAGTGTTGGTGAGGCTTTGGGGACAGGGGAACCTGTGTGCACTATGTAAATTGGCACAGCCACTACAGAAAAGTATGGAAGTTCCTCAAAAGATTAAAATATAACTACTATATGATCCAGTAATTCCACTTCTGAGTATTTATCCAAAGAAAACAAAAACATCAATTCAGAAAGATATCTTCACTCCCATGTTCATTGCAGCATTATTTACGGTAGCCAAGATATGGAAACAACCTAAGTGTCCATGAATGGCTGAATGGATAAAGAAATTGTGATACATACACAACGTAATACTATTCAGCCATAACAAGGAACGAAAGTGTGCCATTTGTAACAATGTAGCTGGAGCTCAAGGTGGAATAAAAGACAGAGAAAAACAAGTTCTGTAGGACCTCACTTATATGTGGAATTAAAAGCAAAACAAAACAAAAAACCAAGCTCATAGATAACAGATTGGTGGTTTCCAGAGATGAGGGGTGAGAGAGGCGAAAGAAATGGGTGAAGGGGGTCAAAAAGTAGAAGCTTCCAGTTATAAAATAATTAAGTCATGGAGTGACTATAGTTAATAATACTGTATTGCATATTTGAAAGGTGCTAAGGAAATAGATCTTACAAGTTCTCATCACTAGGAAGAAAGTGTATTTGTACTATATAAGGTGACGGATGTTAACTAGACTTACTGTGGTGACCTTTTGCAATGTATAAAATATCAAATCATTATGTTGTATACCTGAAACTAATATCGTATTACCTGTCAATTATGTCTCAATTTAAAAAATAATTTTAAAAAGAGATTACAACACAGCCTGAGGGATGACCATGTGAGGACGTAGGGAGAAAGCAGTCATCTACAAACCAAGGAGAGAGACCTCAGAAGAAGCTAAACCTGCTGACACCTTAATCTTGGACCTCTAGCCTGCAGAACTGTGAGAAAATAAACTTCTGTTGTTTAGGCCATCCATTCTGAGGTATTTGTTACGGCAGCTCTACCAGACTAATGCAGTGGTCCTTCCCAGTCGCTGAAAATGAATCACCGTCTGTAACCAGGGGTGGGCATTCTTTCTATGCATGCCACAATATTCACCACACTGTGCCCAGGGAAAGTGACCCTCCCCAATCACACCAGGTCTGTCACCACAAGCTGAACACACACTGATCAGGGATATCTGGACATATCCTCCCTGGTAGCACATTTATTCCCTACAGATGCAGAGAAGGGTGTTAGTTTACACAGTGAAGAAGGCCCAAATTCCAAACTCCTGACATTGACATATGCTCCTTCTGAAGAAAGCCTTACCAGTTATTTTTGTGTCAAGATCCTACAGTTTAATCCATGTGGCAAGAACCAAACAGACACAGCTACCTGTCTCCAACTGAATAAACCAGAAAGTCGTGTCCAGGCTAAACGCAGCCAGATGCAAGTGGGGGGCAACAGACCCTGAAGGGGCTTGGCTCAAACTTCCACCCAACAGGGGTACTCAGGCTGCATGGACTCAGGCCCATCCACACAGAGGGAGGAGTGCCAGGTGTACTCAGATGGATAAGTCACAGTACTTTATCCATGGTGCCTACAGCCCATCCCAGTTTGGGAAGCACTGGGGACCACAGAGTCCTCACGTCTCCTGGCTCTCCTAAGACAAACCCTGTTAGCAAAGGTAATTGGGGGCAAGTCTTTCCTGATGAGAATAATGAGTCAGACTGGTACAGGGTGATACTATTCTTTTCCTCAAAGGGAGATAGTAGTCTTTTCTCCAAAGCACCCATGGCTGATGATCTAGGTTGCCAATCAAACCAGCCACCACACCACAGCTGATAAAGTATAAACTTTGAAACCCATCAAAAAGAAATGTTGTTTTAAATGTTCTAGTAGTTACACCTAAAAAGAAAGAAAAACAGGTGAAATTAATTTTAATAATATATTTCACTTAACCCAGTATGTCCAAAATATTGTCATGTCAACATGTAATCAATATGAAATTATTTTTTAAAAAGATTTTATTTAATTATTTGACAGAGAGAGAGAGAGAGCACACAAGCAGGGGGAGAGGCAGAGGGAGAGAGAGAAGTAGGCTCCCCACTGAGCAGAGAGACCGATGTGGGGCTGCATGCCAGGACCCTGAGATCATGACCTGAGCTGAAGGCAGATGCTTAGCCGACTGAGCCACCCAGATGCTCCTCAATATGAAATTATTAATGAGATATTTTACAATCTTTTTTTATATTGTCTTAAATCTGGTGTATTTTACACCACACATTCCAATTCTGATACTGAATTTTCACTGGAAACACTGTATGTAGATTGCACAAAATGTACTGTTGAAAAAAGAAAAATCACATCCCTATGTGGTTTCAAACACAACAGTTTTCAGTGACTGAATGCCGTATCAGTTTCTTAATTCAAATTTAATCAAAATGGAAGAAAATTGTGATGCAGTCACAGCAGCCACATTCCAAGTGTTCCAAAACCGCACGTGCTCGGTGCTACTGCGTCGGACAGCGCAGGGCCAGGGGCTAGACATGGGCCTTCCAATCGCTTCTAAACCTCAAATTATTATTATTTTTTTAAAGATTTTATTTACTTATTCGACAGAGATAGAGACAGCCAGCGAGAGAGGGAACACAAGCAGGGGGGGTGGGAGAGGAAGAAGCAGGCTCATAGCGGAGAAGCCTGATGTGGGGCTCGATCCCATAACGCCGGGATCACGCCCTGAGCCGAAGGCAGACGCTTAACTGCTGTGCCACCCAGGCGCCCCTAAACCTCAAATTATTGAATGCAGTACCAGGCACAGGGAGCTGCTCAATTGATCATAGCATCAAGGGCAGCCGGAAACGTCAAAAATCTGTAAGGCTCAGTAGCCCAATTCCCTTGTTCTAGACGGGAGAGAAACCCAGAATGAGAGAAGTTAAGGTGCTGACAGAAGAGCACACAAGTGAACTAGTTGGAGCGTATCTGGACAAGAATTTAGGTCTCCTGATCCTTAGCCCTGAGGTCTTTCAATGTCATTACCTCAGCCATACTTCAAGGGTTGAAAAAACCCAGATTTTTACATTTATTTGAATAATCACTTGAATGATGTGGTAAAAGAAAAGCGTACTTGTATCCTAGTCGTACTTGCTAACCTGATAAAGACAGTGTGTTCTAGAATGTCTAAGGGCTCCTTCCACTCGGTCTGGGGTCTAGGTGATTTAATCTGTCCGTCCTCTTACCTCGGCCTGTCGCCCCTTGGAGCTGCCTCACTGCACATCCGTCTTGCCCTCCCCCAGAGCGTCCGGCCACATTTTCTGGTCTGCAGCTGTCCTCTGCCAGCTGTCTACCACAATTTGGTTAACGTTGTGCTTCAGAGAATCCTGTATATTTGCAAATCAAAGTGTTCAGTAGAAACTGCAGCAAAATTGGAGAAGAGCTGCTACCGTCCTGCCGTGAACAGAGCCCTGGGGCCCTGCCTCCTGGCAGCTGCGAGAGAGAGGATGTAGGTGTGGTTAAATTTGTGGCATCAGGCAGACCTGCATTCATGTCTCAGTTCTGCCCGGTTCCAGTTGTGTGACTTAGGGCAACCCTCAGTTTCCTCATCTGTACAATGAGGATAATAACAATAGCTACTTCTGTGAGATTTAAATACGGTAGTGCACACGGAGCCCATTGCTGGACAAGGGAACGCCCTCAGTTCCTGAGCAGTTATTTTCCGGGGGTCTGCAGGCTCTCCGAAGAGGAGGGCTACGTATATCTGGCTCACTACTGCACCCGGGACTAGAAAAATGCTTGAGACGTAGTAGGTCCTAAATGAATGCCTAATGACTTTTTAAGATACTTACAGTTTCCCTCACCTCTTAGGATTGATGCTAAGAGAAATGGTTGGGGGGAAAATATGGCTACGTCACTGCTAAGGAAAGAGGAGAGGGAGGTGGCTGCTTCCGCCCTCAGCATCCACCTGGTGGAGGCACCCAGGTTCAAAATGAAGCTGCAGGGTCAACAAATGTTGACGTGCAGGGCTGTGTGCGATAGAGAAATTAGAGTCACTAGTGTTTAAAAGGAAGTAGATTATTGAGTTGAACAAAGAAATAAATGTAGGGTGTAAAATTGTCACTTACTTGATTTGAGTAGATAAATGTCTACTAGTTCTCCCCGCAAAATCTCCTTTCTTTTTATTCTCCTAGGAAACCTCCTCTACCCATGGTATATTCCATGAATCGTGACCTGCTGTCCCATTCCCCAGAGCACACAGCAGTAAGAAATAGTAAAGTTTCCAGGAACACTTCACTGAGTCAGTTTTCTTACAACAGGCAGCAATAGGTATAGATAAGGCAGAGCCGACTTTTAACCTCTACCAGCTCCCTTGTTGGGAATGGTCCTTGCCTCAACTGGCTTAAGGTGACAGCATGAGCCTTGAGAGGCCGATCTACTCCACTAGCTGAGTACTTTCATGGCACAGAAGTGTTGGCAATTTGGGAAATGGTAGTATTAATGATTATCACAACACCGCTAACACAGAGGATATTCAAAGCATCCTTGAGTTTTTGCTATAGTTAACCTTACCTCTAGATATAGAGAACACGTTTCATAGCTTCATTTTCACAAAAAGAGATGTAAGTATAGAGCTGTTTAGAAACCCTTTAAAAGGCACATATTACTAGGTGAGACCTTGAGCAGGTTATAATATTTCCATGCCTGTTTCTTTTCATCTGTAAAATGGAAATGATAATACACCCCCACAGGGTAAGACTAACAATAGCTTATAAGTAATGAGCCTGGCATTGTTCTAAATGTGCTATTTGTGTTTACTCATTTAATCCTCACACTCCTATAAGCAAAGTGCCAAGTTTTCCTCCCTCAAAGAAAGAAAACTAAGGGGCAGGGAATTTATATAATCTGAGTCACTAATGTAGCAGTAACTAGGAGAGCCCGGGTTCAAGTTCAGCCTCTACTAGCTGGCCTTTCACTGTGGGTGTCTAATAACTGTGTCTATCAACAATAGAGTAGAGGGTTCTTGGGTGTTTAATTCACTTTAGCTCCTGGAGTCCCTGATCTTCTCATCTTTTTGTTTCCTCTCACAACTCCCATTCCAAAATTTTTTCATTTTAAAATAACTTTACAAATATATAACAAATGCAAGAGGAAGGGGCTAGAATGATCCACGTGCCAATGGATTCAAGTTAGAGACATTGGTATGAGCAATGCTGAACTTAATATAGAAGCAAATGTTTACATATAGAAATATTTATAGATATGTATAGATATGTGTCAGAGCATGTAGAAGCAATGACAGTAACAGTAAGCACACCTACCACTCAGGCCTTGCTTTCCAATACCGTTCTCTAATAAAAGGAACCAGGGCTCCTTGGAGAAACTGATGTTTCTGGGAATGGGGAAGGAAACATACAGATGGGTCTGGAACATTGTGTAATGCCAGAAAGAAGGAAATTCCAACAAACAAAACCACCATACACTGATGGGGGTATATCAAAGGGACCCAGGAGCCAACTGAAAGAGCTCCCAACAACCAAAGCCGGGACAATTTGAGCAACTGTGTTAAATAAATAAAGTAGTATCGGATTATAAACCAAAGAGTAACATAGATGTGCACGAGTACATAATAATATAAAAAATGATTGAATAAATAAAGAAAAATAAATCTTCCCTACATACAGAAGAATTCTGAGTAATTTATATAGGTACTCTTCAGGTTGGTGGAGTGAACTCCCTGCTTCTGAGGTGTGGCCTATGCATAGTGACAGTCTTCCAAAAAGGACAGTGTGGAAAGGTGGGGTAAAAAGTAACTTTACAGTGAAAAACTTCTGACAGCCAGGTGACAATCACCTACTTCAAGTCAGGCGTCAAGGATGACAAATAATCACGAGTCACTTTAACAACACCTACCCTTAATATGATATAAAGAGAATGATACTTGGCCTCTGTCGTCTTCCTCCTCAAAACCCATAACCCCCATTTACCCATGAGAAAAACATCAGACAAATCCCAATCGAGGGACATCCTACCAAATACCTGGCCTGGTCTCCTTAAAACTGTCAAAGTCATCAAAAGCAAAGGAAGTCTGAGAAACAGTCAAGTCGAGAGATATCTAAGGCACCATGATGACTAATAGTGGTATCCTGGATGAGAGCTTGGAACAGAAAAGTGACATTGAACAATAACTGAATAAAGTATGAACTTTAGTTAACAATATGAATTAATATCAGCTAATTAATATCAGTTCATTAATGATGACAAATGTGCCCTACTAATGTAAGATACTGCTAGGGGAAACTGGCTGTGGTGTAGTCTCTGAATTATCTTTGCGATAATTCTGTAAATCTAAACTGTTCTAAAATAAAACGGTTGTTTAAAAGAATAAATGACTCTGTCATTGCTTAACATATCCATATTTAGAGTTATAGAATCAGAAATTAAAGCCAGAAATCATCTTTGAGATCCAAGGAGAGGGTAAACCCATAAAGTTACCAAAATACAGTTGTGTCTGGGTGGCTCAGTCGGTTAAGCGTCCCACTCTTGATTTCGGCTCAGGTCATGATCTCAGGGTCCTGAGATCTAGGCTGGTGTTGGGCTCTGCGCTTATCAGGCAGTCTGCTTGAGATTTTATCTCTCTCTTTCTCTCCCTCTGCCCCCCTCTCTCTCTCAAATAAATAAAATCTTTAAAAAAATCCAAATACAGTCCTGCCATTGTTTTTGCAGGTTTATGCAGCATACTGTCATATTAGCAATTTGTTGCAGGCCCAATCCTGTCAACCTCTGAGCAAAATTTCCAAATCTTTGATAAAAACATATGTGACAGGAATGCAGAAAGGGATCTAAAGAGGGGCGCCTGAGTGGCTCAGTCAGTTAAGTGTCTGCCTTCGGCTCAGGTCATGAGCCCAGAGTCTTGGAATTGAGCCTCGTGTCAGGCTCCCTGCTCAGCTGGGAGTCTTCTTCTCCCTCTGCCCCTCACCCTGCTCATGCTATCTCTCTCTCTCTCTCAAATAAATAAAATCTTAAAAAAAAAATAAAGGGATCCAAAGAATTGTGTGTGTCAATATAATATATACCATCTAATTTCCATCACAAAGTGAATCTTTCATCTAGCAGATCTCAAACTGTGGTAGGGAGACCCTACACCTTTTTAGGGAGTCCCCAAAGTCAAAATTATTTTCATAACAATACTAAGATGATATTTACCCTTTTCACTTTCATTCTCTCACAAGTGTATGATTCCGGTTTCCCGAGACTACAGAATGTGTGATATAACAACAAATTAATTAAAGTGGAAGCAGATATGTTCTCATATCTGCCCATATCCGACTTCTTTAACATATTGCAAAAATGTAAAACAACGCCACCTGTATCATCATTTTCTTTTAATACAGCGATTTTTCATAAACCATGTCATTTATGTTAACGTATAATTGTTATCTTAAATGAATTAATAAATACTTTTAAAATTTCTCCTTTCATTTCTAATATGGTGAAAATGGACAGATACAACCCACATAAATAAAAATTCCTTAAGTTTCGGGGCGCCTGGGTGGCACAGCGATTGAGCGTCTGCCTTCGGCTCAGGGTGTGATCCCGGCGTTATGGGATCGAGCCCCACATCAGGCTCCTCTGCTATGAACCTGCTTCTTCCTCTCCCACTCCCCATGCTTGTGTTCCCTCTCTCTCTGGCTGTCTCTATCTCTGTCGAATGAATAAATAAAATCTTTAAAAAAAAATTCCTTAAGTTTCTTCATAATTTTGAAAACTAGAAAGATTGAGAACTATTGGTCTAATCACAGGGACCAGTTTGCTCTTTGAGCTTTGGGACATATGTCATTCCATGGACACATCACATCTTGTTCCCTCCAGGGTTATGAGAATTTCTCACCTTTTGAGTCTGCGGAAGTGAAAGTGCCAAATACTCACGCTCCCAGCCTCACCTGCAGCTCGGGCAGGAGCAGTTACCCCAGGTTCTATCAACCACCTGTATACACCTGAGCCTCGATCTGGAGCAAGTGAGGCTAGAGCCAGGAGCAACTCTGTGAGAGAAGAAGTGTCAGGGAAATCAGGTCCCGGAAGCGGTACTTCTCGTGGCCTCTCCTTTATCCACTGTTGGTGGTGTCTCAGCACAAACTGAGGCCTAGAATCCCATCTGGCAGCAGGAGTGGTGTCTTCACCTGAAAAATCCACTGTCACGATTTGGGGTATTGTTCCTGGTTATCTTGCCTGACCCTGGTTCTCCAGCCCAGATCTCTCTTCCATGAGCTACATGATATCCTTTAAATACGTTCCTTTGTAGCTTCAATTATCCAGGGATGCTTAGTTGCTTGCAGTTAATAACTCTGACGGATCATACCAAAAACTGGCTTCTGAGTTAACTTCTGTAGTTATAGATCTTGACTTATTTTAACATCAGCCTTTCTGGAATTCCACAAACAAACCACGGTTAACTAAAGGAAAGAAAAAGTGAAATAAACTTACCTTTTCCTTTTCTGCTATAGAAAACAAGTAACTACATAAATGAATTAAATGCTTGGCATTTCGAAAGATGAAAAAAAAGCGTTGGCCTTCTACTCTGGCTGCAAACTTGTACCTAGATTTTGGAATTGTGATCCAACTTTTAACCAGCAGAGTGTAAGATTTTCATTGTGTTACTTCCCAGTTATGCAATTTCTATAAAACGGGCAAGAGGCTCTGAGAGAATGAGTGATGACGCCATGCCATGTGCTTAGTTCATTATAAATCATTGCAAGAACCTCCAGCACTTCTGAGCCAATCAAAACAGAAATGTTCTAACACATTGGAGAGTATCTTGTTTTACAGAGTGCTTTAAAAAGGCACACAAGCTTTCAAACGTACCAAATTATCCAGAAAGGATTTGGGGACTGGTTCCTGTGAGGTTACTTTTCATTATTATTTTATGTGAAATATAAAATATAATGCTTTTCTATTTGAGCTCCTAGGGCCTGGAATGGTTCTGCCGTCTACAGTTTTGCAAGCAAATTTTAAAATATTTTATTCTGGTCATTTTCTTGCTAGACTTCAAAGGTGAAAAGTATGTGGGCCAGTTCGGCCCTTCAGATCTTCTCATTTCACGATAACTCAGATTATAAGGGACTTAAATTAATTTCGACTAGACAAAGTATCTTCTCCTACAATTGAAATACTACCTCCAATTAAGGATCCTTTGAAGTAGTGCCTCGAAATAATCCAGGAAAAACATACAAGGAAAGCAGCCTGTCCTTTTTTCCGCTTTCATGCTCTGTGTCCAGGTTTCAGTTTGGTTAGGGTTCTTGGATCTGGATTGTGATATCTCCGCAGTTAACTTCTCAGAGGAAAGTTCTGTTTATAGGAGAAGTCAACAGAAGAGCATAAATCAGCACACCTCACCTTGGAAACAGGTTGAGAAATAAAAAAGCAGGCACATGTGATAACCAATGATAACCTGTTTTTCACAAGCCTAAATTGGGGGTGCATCTTTTAAAATGAGGGGTTTTTTAAACACTTTGCAGATGATTATCTTGGTGTACTTGAGAGAAGCTGCCTGGGCATAAAATCATTTGTCTTTGTGTCTTCCTGTCTCTCACCCAGGGTATTCGTCTTTCTCTCTACTTGCTAAGAACAGGAAATTGCCGAAATAAAGATTTAATCAGTTCCCATTTCTTCAGTGAGTCTTGCTCAGTTTAACCTAGGTCAATGGCACATTTAGATTTGCCCAAATAAGTTATACAATTTATCAGAATAGGCTAGTTTTGTATAGTTTTTAATTATCTTTTAATCTTACGGGCCTTAAGTTCTTCTCACTATGAAGCTTATCTCTGAGAAGGTTGCTCTTTCAAAGTAAAAATAGGCAATACCTTTGAGACACTGTCCATTACTCATTGACCTAGAAAAATCCCCTTCTAGTAGCTCAGTCCCAAGCAGGTCGAAAAGGCTTCTAGGTCAGTCATGTATGCTGAATGTGGCACAGAATTTACTAGTATTAATAGCACCTGAAGTCTGGATAGCATTTTAGTTAACGTGGAGCTTTCGCTGAGGTTACTGTGAGAAGGCTTGCGTCATCCCACTTTACAAATGAGAAAAAAAGATTCTGAGAGTGACTTTTCCAACTGAGGTCTGGGCTCTTGTCTAGACGTGAAGACTGTCAACCCTCCGGGGCTACCCCTAAGAGAGAGGAAATCCCAACGAGCAAAATGATCTGACCTGCTTTCTCTCCTCTGCCACCCCCACCCTTTCTCTGAGACATTATATGAGGCCCTACCATAGAGCAACCTTGGACAAGAAAGGAAAGGAGGCTGTAATTTGTCAGGAGGGCCCAAAGTCCAGATGGCAAGCCGGGCTGAGCCCCGTGGCTGTCTTGTCTGCATCCACATACAGCACTGGTATCACCCCAAAACTTCGTGTTCCTGTGTTGCCACCTGGCTGACCCATGCTCGCTCCCCACTGCGGCTCTGGATTGCCTGGGCAGTTTGGGGCGGGGAATTAGGAAAATCAAGAATGACTTACCTCCCAAAGTAAGAAGATTTAACAAAGAACTAAGAATTCTAAATCAATAGCCAAGGTTCACAGAAGATATTTAAAAGAAAGGAGTGTACCTGTTTTTAAAAGCTGACATTTCTGTAGTGAGATTACATAAGCAGAAAGGATTAAAGTTTTCGTAGTGAAATGACAGGAATGTTTTAAATAAAGCATGATCATACTTTGTCATGCAAGATGCTATGTATATGTCATTTTGTTTAATTCTTGAAACATTACCTTGAGATAGTCTTTATTATTCCTGTTTCTCAGGTGAGGAAACTCAGATTCAGAGAACTTAAGTGACTTGCTTGAGGTCATACAGTTAGAAGTGGAGACAGAATTTGAGCTCAGACGACAAATCCCATGGTCTTTTCAGTGTACTGCCCTACACCCTAAGTAGTAGGTTACTTGTTCTCATTTCTTATTTCCCAAATGTCCTAGCTCCATAACTCATTATACAAATGAGTTTGTATTGCTGTAGTGGAAAGCTACTTATCTGGTAGTCTAACTTTTAAGAAACAGGAAGGATGCAAAAAAAACTCTTCTGAGAAGCAGGCGTTCACAGCAGGCGTTCACATGTGAGGAGATTCTCATTGGCGTTGAGTATGTCTTTTATGTATACTATGTAATTATTTTGGATGTTACAAGACTTCAATGATAGGATAGTGCAGGAGTTTTCCCTCTGATCTTCCAATGACTGGCTGCTTTTCTACCTTCGGTTCTCACTTTAGATGTTACATCATCTGAAAGGCTTTCCCTGTCCACTGCTGCCCTGCTCTTTATAGCCCTTTTTATCATAATTAATAATGATGGATTTATTTGTTTACTGCTTGTCTTCCCCACGAGATTGTAAATTTCCAAGGACAGGAACTGTGTCTGCTTTTTCATCAGTATTTCCCCAGCACCTGTCATGGTGCCTAGCACAAAGTAGCAACTCAATAAGTGTTGATTGGATGGATGGATGGATGGATGGACAGATGAGTCAATCTTTCCCAGAAGAGTTCCCAAAGGAATCTGAAGGAAATAGGTGATTTGATAATCTGACCTAGGAGAGGCTGGGTTACTTTTTGGGTTAGGGTAGGTCAATCACCTTTCCCTAAAATAGGCCTGAGATTTGGTGGCTTCCTAAAGGCAATACACAGGAATGGTGAGGCCAGTCTACCAGAACAGAAGGGGAAAGGAAATAAATATACTGAGAACTTACCAAATGCAAAGCAGTGTGTTAGATTCACATTATCTCATTTAACATAAAAGCACTGCATGAGAAAGGCATTATCCTTATCCTAAAATGAAAAAAATGAGACTCATACTGGTGAAATTGACAGAGGTCACTCAACCAATAAGTGGCAGATTTGTCATATTTCAAATACCATGTTTTGTTTTAAGCAAATTAGATTTTAAATTTTTTGTTTTTATATTAGCCTATAACTTATATACAAGAATTGCTCGTATTTTAAGTACATAGCTTGATAAAATCTAAATATGTACGCATCCCTGTGACCACCATCCAGATAAAGAAATAGGACATTTTTAGCCCACCAGAGGTTCCTCTGCACTTCCTTTCAGTCAATATCCCCAAGTCTACCATTATTTTGACTTCCGTCATGACAGGCTCCTGTTGCCTGTTTTCAAACTTTATATTTATGGAATCTTATAATACGCCTTCTTTTGTATTGGGCTTCTTTTGTCTGCAAGATTCATCCATGTTGTTGCTTATAGTAGTAATTGATTCTTTTTCATCTCTGAGTTATATTCCAATGAATTAATATAATCACTATTTATTTATTTATTCTAATGTTGGTGGACATTTTCATTATTTCCAGTGTTATTAGCAAAGCGCTATATATATTCTTGAATGTCTGCTTTGGTGGACTAGGCACTCGTTTCTGTTGGGCATACACTCAGAAGTGAGATTGCTGGTCATAGCTGTTCATATGTTTAGTTCTGGTCAATTCTGCCACTTTTTCAAAATGGTTACATCAATTTACACTCTTTAAAATTTAAATTCGATTAATTAACATATAGTGTATTCTTAGTTTCAGAGGTAGTGTTCAGTGATCATCAGTATTATATAACACCCAGTGCTCATTACATCACGTGCCCTCCTTAATGTCCATCACCCAGTTACCCCTTTCCCTCACCCCCCCTCCAGCAACGCTTAGTTTGTTTCCTATGATGAAGAGTCTCTTATGGTTCGTCTCCCTCTCTGATCTCATCAGTTTACACTCTTACTCGACATGCAGAGAATGCTCATTGCTCCATATCCCTGCCAACTGTTATCATCATTGGTCCTTTTAATTTTCGCCACTCTGGTGGAGGAAGGCCGTTGTTTTTATAAACTATACTTTGGTGCCTTAGCATGTGGGGCATGAGCCCTCAGAAAAGGAAAGACCAAGAGTTTGTTTCTGCTTCTTGGATGAAGCTGACATGATACTATTCCCAGGTCTCTAGTATCACATGAAAATGTGGCTCTCATATCTGGACATACAGTGGGTGAAGAAGTGGGGCCCCCTCACAGGATAGAACAGACTCTAACAACTGGCTCATGAATGTGATTGAGATAAATGGACCCATTGAGAGAGAAATGGGTCACAACAAAGGGAAGAACTTTTATCCCTTTGGTCAGAGCAGCAGAGTGGTGAATAGGCCTCAACAAAACCAGTCCACCTTTTCAACACCAGAGCAGGACTCTTTCAGGTAAGGAAGTGCCCACCCCATGTAGGAGGTCATATATCAGAAAATTGCCCTCAGAATTACCATTTTTTGAGCACTTTCTATATGCCAGAGATAATGCCTCGTACTTTATAGAATACAATAGTTAGGACTGTTGGGTTGTAAATAACAGAATATAACCTGATTATTAATAAAAATGAATTTATTTAAAAGATAGATCTTTATCCTGAGATTATCCTTCTCTTCATGTGGGTGCTAACTTTTATTCCATTTGATATAATAATGGTAAGTGTGGATGATAATTGTTAGTTGTTATCCGTAAATGTTCCTTTTAATCACATGTAAAGTGTGATGCATTCTGATTGGATGGGGGCCAGTGGCACAGGCAGTGGAAAAATTCACCCAAGGCAGAACAAAGAGATAGAAGTTTATTGAATATACTGCAAGGGAGCAGCAGGCAGGACAGCAAAAGAGAGACTGTCTACCATGTGGTGGCGGCAAGGGGCTATAGTTACAGGGCAGAGTGAAGAAGTATGGGAATGTATGGAATTTTCCCTTTTCGGTAATCCTAGGAACACTGCCTTGTGGCAAGTAGTCTGTTGGTCAGTTAGGGCCTATGGCTATTTCAATGTGGGTCACTTAATATGCCTGTTTGGTAGTCACTGTGGGCTCTTTTGCCTTGCTCAGGTTTCCATTGCTCAAGTCTGTTGCCTAAAAGTGGCCTCTACATAAAGTTCAAAGCACTAAGCCTTTCTCCTGCTCCCACCAACCAAATATTGTTGAAAGGGTTGTGTATGGAGCTGAATTTTATGGCCACATGACACTCCGGTGGGAAAGCTACTGCT
The DNA here is from genome assembly GCF_023065955.2 of Ursus arctos. Classification (NCBI taxonomy): domain Eukaryota; kingdom Metazoa; phylum Chordata; class Mammalia; order Carnivora; family Ursidae; genus Ursus; species Ursus arctos. The sequence goes on from NW_026622763.1 coordinate 71,879,527, forward strand.
TCACACCATTCTCTAAAACATGGGTGTTTTCATCCTTTTATCCAAGAATAGCCCTCAAGTTCTCATCAAATCCTGATTAATGAATGTGAGGTAAGCTTCTATGATAGTGATACACTATTATTATTATTTTTTAAAATATTTTATTTATTTATTTGACAGAGAGAGAGAGACAGCCAGTGAGAGAGGAAACACAAGCAGGGGGAGTGGGAGAGGAAGAAGCAGGCCCCCTTTGGAGCAGGGAGCCCGATGTGGGGCTCTATCCCAGGACCCTCGGCCGAAGGCAGACGCCTAACGACTGAGCCACCCAGGTGCCCCAGTGATACAGTATTATTAACCAAAGTCCATACTTTATTCAGGTTTCCTTAGTATTTACCTAATGTCCTTTTTCCATTCCACAATTCTATCCAGGTTACCACATGACATTTAGTCACTATGTCTCACCAAGCTCTTTTTGACCACAGCTGTTTCTCTGTTTCTCAGACTTTTCTTGGTTTTGATGATCTTGACCTTGATCATTTTGAGAAGTAGAGGTCAGGTATTTTGTGAGAGGCTCTTTTATTGGAATTTGTCTTATGTTTTTCTCATGGTAAACTGAGGTAGCAGGTTTGGGGAAGAAGACCACAGAGGTAAGGTGCCATTTTTATCACATCATGTCAAGGGAACATCCTAGTCACATGACTTATGACTGTTGATATTGACCTTGATCTCCTGGCTGAGGTAGTGTTTGTCAGGTTTCTTCACTACAAAGTTACTCTTCTCCCCCACCTGCATTCTGTGATGTCCTCTGGAGGGAAATTATGATGAACATTCCCATATTTAAGGGTGGAAGGACTTACATAAATTATTTGGAATTCTTGTGCATGAAAGATTTGTCTCTTCTTGATTTATTAATTATTCATTTATTTATTAGTATGGACATATTTATTTTACATTTTGTGTTATAATTCAATACTACTTTATTTATTTTGTTGCTCACATTGCTCTAGCTTTGGCCATTGGAGCCCTTTCAGTTGGCTCCTATATCCTTTTAAAATACTCCCAGCTTTGGGACTTGTTTTTTAAAAATATTTCCCTACTTTCAAGCACTACATGATGTTTCAGGCTTATCTTGGCTATTTCCTAGAATCAGTCATTTCTCCAAGGAGTAGGGCTAATTTTTAAAATATGTTTTATGTCTTAACTAAGGGCCTTAGCTTAGGACAGGTTAAAGTCAGCTAGGAAACATCATTTTAGTAGAGTGTATGTGTACAATCATCACCACACCCAAACTATGTGGCTGGTTAGAAAAACTCTGTACATGTATGCCAGCCACAAAACTATTGGCATTCCTGCTTGGTTCCAAAATTCAGACAGCCTGTTATCTTCATTCCTCCTTAAACATTGTTATGAGTGATATAACAGACAGGTTAATTGCAGATGAGAGAAAACAAACCTAAACATTTTAGCTCCAAATCATCAGTAGTATTGTATGAGGAAGAGACTCTGATGATACAGACATTGCTTTTCAAACCAATGCATGCACACCCCAGGGTACACAATGTCGGTTCAAAGAATAGGCGAAATTAAAGTGGCATCTTACTGGATCATAAAATTCCTTCAATATTTAGGGGAGCGAGGGACCAGTTGTTATTAAAGCTAATAAGGGAAAATTCGTACTTTCAAACTAAAACCAAGCTTGATGATATATGAAAGTTTTACTTAGAAGTGAATGAAGCAGACAAGTAATTTTATTTGGTAGGACTGGCTTCTAGCTACATTTCCATATTTGGAGGATCCTCTATCATGGCCCCTTGGGTGCTACATTTAAATTTTTTTGACATGGTTTCTTAATTGAAACAGAAGTAATAGTAAATTATCAATAATTGGCGAGTAGTTCTTTAGTCAACAGTTAAAAATGGTTTGTTTTGTTGTTTTGGTCTGGGAAGCCAATCATTCCAGAATGGAATTGCCCCCAGGGGAAATGTATAGGTCCTCTCCATTCTCCCTCATTCTATCCTCAAAAAAGAAATGCTGATCTGGATTGGTCAGGTTCAGAAACTTGTTCTCTTTTGGGATTTCATCACTTGAGATCTCTCTTGTATTTCCAGGCCATGAGGTTGAAAGATAAGGGGAGCTGCCCAGCCTCAGTCAGGTTTGACCATCTCATTTCTGGGCCTTCCCATTTTTCTGGACTCATCAGTAGTACTATTTCCATTAAGGAACTCCTTTGCCCTGAGAAGTTGTAGAGTGGGCAATCTGGACCAACTCCAGAGTCATATAGTATATATCGAGACTCATATATCAACATATTCTCTTACTTCTCTTTATTGGCTGGGTTTCTCTTCTTGGAACTTGCCTTTCTGTCTAAGTAAGATACTAGAGAGTCAAGCTATGAGTGTAGGTGTAGGAAGAAACAGGTGTAGGACGCCTCTTGTCCTCTTTTGGTCTCTTTAGAACTGACTCTACTTACTGCAAAGATGCCCTTCATATGTTTTAATCCAATTAAAAGAAGACTTCATTTGACATTGGAGGAAAAGTCTCATAGTAACAAAAAGCACATCTTTATTTGGCCTTGAATTTAGGATTTAACTTGGGTGTAGAAGCAGGGAGAGGGATGTGTTGGCAATGTCATGACAAAGTTCAAGAGTTTGGATTTGGGATCCCTTTTCCAATGCCAACTAAATATCAACGAGACATGAATTATTACACTACTCCATTATTTTGTGTAGTAAGAGGTAGTATTTTATACGATTATTATAAATTGTCAGAGAAATATATATTGTTCCAATGATTTACGTTTTGGAAAACTGCTTGCTTTTCCTTTCTAAATGAACAATCGGTGACTAAAAATCTTTTGAGAGAGCCTATAATAATGAGGACAATGAAATGTGTGAAGCTGATTTCTATCAATGTGATCATTTTATCTTTATCAGATGTTCTCATTTCAATTATTTACATTTCAATTATATTTCAAAATTTACTTCTGTTGACGAAGGTTATACTAGTCAACCTAGTATCTATAGAAGGAAGTATCTATTCAGAAGGAAAAAAGCCATCAACAGGTAAACATTTTGATCAATAGAGAAAAGTATGTAGCAAAAAACCTTTCCCCCTCCTTGATAAAGAGGTTAAATGCTTTCTAGTTAAAGGATGAAATAAAAACCACCAAGAAAGACTTCACAGAAGCAATTAGTAGGATGGTGGAAATTGTGCATTATTAAAACATTCACTAACTAAATGGGTTTCAGGTTTTAATATAAGAATATAATGAAGGCAGGTAAATTTACCATAAAAAAGTACACTGAAGTCAACATTATAGATGGAATCATATGTCACAAAAACCAGGAAGTCAGTGCCATGAATACAATCTCTTGCTCTTCCCTTTCAATAACAATGTCAAAGTAGTCATTATAAAGGATGAGTCTTTCCTTTAACTGCTCTCATGTAATATATGAAATTTATTTCTAGTCTAAAATACAGAATGAATAGTTTAATAGCACATCTGTTCCACGAAATTTTGACAAGAATACTCTTAACTCATAGGAATTGACACAAGGTGGTTTTCGGAAAGACACTGGTAAGCACAGATCATTTTCAAGTACACCCTTTAGTGATGGTCTGCCCTCACATAGGCCTGCCTTTCTCCTTCTGCCATCTCTTCCTGTTAACTACTTGTCTTATTAATATTTTATGTATTTGGTCAATTCATTTACACTATCAATCAAGTATACAAGATAATGATATTGAGTAAATTAAGGGTTCCAAACTGGTTTGGAAGGCAAATTCAACTAGTAGACATTATTTGCTTTGATCCACTGAGTATTCAAAAAATCTAGACATATCAAATAAAAATCTAGATTTCTAGGTTTCTCTTGATAAATCAGAAGATCTTTCAACACTGGGCCTGAATTTTATGTAACTAGAGCTGAAGTAAAATATAAGAATGACCCCTTTGGGTAAATCCCACTACCCTCTTACTTACTTACATCCAGCCAGGTTCACTCATGAAATACCTAGTTGGCCCCTGTAGGATTGTGAATATGTGGCCCCTCGATGATATTGATGTGGGTGGTAGTGGTAGTGGTGTTATACATATGTGTTTATGCAACAAGCATTCAACCAAGATGGCCTATTTTGACTTGTGTTAATTCATTTCTTCAACATGATTTGATGGACTATCAAATACTAAAATATTCTCTTAGGGATAAACAAAATGGATTCCTAATTATAAATATCATGAAAAGAGAACTTCTTGTATCCACAAAGCTGCATGCTAATCCCATGAGACCCTTATCCCTACTTTGTTCTCTTTTCTCTTGAGTTTTTTCCTTCCCAAATGTATCACAGAGAAGTAATAATCTATTTTTTAAAAGAAGATTTATTTTGGATTAAGTGATTTCATGATGCAACATGGTTTTAAACAAAAATAGAGATCAGTATGAAAATAAAACAAATTGTACACATTAAAATATCTTTCCCTCAAAGCATTTTGGAATCATAAAAAAATACAACACAAAAGTCAGGGGTTCAGGTGAGGATAAGAATACAAACTTTCCAGAAAACCAACATCTAGTCTACATTTCAGAGTCCCAGGCTCCATTTAATTCCACCCACAAGTCATTTCTAGGATGTCAACGATCTGCATTATTTGCATTGGAAAAAATAGATGAAATTTAAATATAAGGTGAAATGAGAACTGTGTATGTCAATACTAAATACCTCCCATTATAATTCTCTATTAAGAGTCACACTGAATGAATATGAAGCTTAAATCAACTCAACAAAAATAGAAACATAGCTCTTGACTGTGATGCATGGTAGACACATGGGTGGAGTTGGTGAAAAGAAATGGAAAGGCTTAAAAAAATACATCACCTGTGCTCTACTGAAATCTTAGAAATAAATATGTTTTTTTACAGAGCCTTAATATTAAAAAGTAAGCATTATTATAAAATTAGATTAATACTTTCAGTAAGAGGCAAGAGAGATGCATGTATTTTTATTTACTTTGGAATGCCTGCATCCCTATTATAAAAACATGTAATCTTATGCACTTTCCAATATATTAACAGCTTCAAATTTTACTTACGATATCATATAAAGAAAAATAGGTTGTAATAACAGCTTTTAGAGCATTAGGGTCCTAAAAGAACATTCAGTTCTGTGTATATCCTGGTTAATCCTTCCACGGTATTTCTTGAACATTATCCATCCTTTTTTACAGAAGGTGTAGTAACCAGAAGTTTACTGATGGTTCCTTACCTGCATCAGTAATAGCTGATTCAGTTTGAATCACACAACATACCTATCAACACTCCTCAGGGCTGTAATATACTAAAAGAAAATTAGATAGAAAGATATCACCTGCCCAAGGCCACTAGACATAAAAATCACATATATAAAATTAATTTCCTTGTTTTTCCCAGAAACCCTACAACTAGGGTCTGCCAATGCTGCTGAGCTGTGCCATCATAAAAGCCAAATAAGCTCCCTAGCAGATTAAATCTAAGCAAATGTATTTTCAGTCTTGATTGGCTTCCTGAAAAATTGGAAACACTGATTAGGTCTCCATTTGCAATTCAACAATCTAATTCTTAAGGTTTTGCTTTCTGGATTAATAGGGAACATTTAAGTAACCACTAGAAACCATGAAAATGTCCCAAAAGCTATTCTAATGTCAAAGAATGTCTGCTGGGAAACAAATTAAGCATCATAAATATGTCAAGCTACACCATTTTTTAAAACTCATATAGAAAGTTCAATAATAGCAACAGTAATAAACAAAATCCACAACATAATTTCATGCTATATTGTCAAATTTTCCTGATTCATCTGTGGTTAGCTTTAATACTTTTAAATTCTGTTGTGCAATACAGAAGATGTTATCAACCTACTGAAGTCATACAACGAGGGTATTTCCCACCGGGCAGTATCAAGCAGTATCCTCACTAGGCAGCAGGACATTCTTTTACCTTTTTTCCCCAAAGTCAGAAACCAAACTGAAGCCCTAAGATGATCATTCCAACCCTTGTTTTAACTTTCCCTTTGCTAGGGTCCTGTCTTACCCATCCCTGCATTCCTTCCGGTCCACATTGCTGTGATTCGGGTAGCACACACACGCACTATATCCGCTGTGCCAGCTCCTTGGAATGCAGCTACCACTCCTGAGTCTTGAGAGTTGGTCAATAATTAGCATTACATTCCGGCCCGGGTGGGGAACACAACTGCTGAGCTTCTAGTGGGCAGCCGTTGGCCTTAAGCCACAGTTTAGAAAGCTTTAATGTCTCTGGCATTCCTTTGCTTCCATGTTAGATAAACAAATTTATCTGGAAAACACAATCAAACTAGAAAGGTAACAGGTTTTGCAAAATTAGAATCTGATTAAAAGTGACATGCTCATTAATTTAAGCTCAAGTTTTATGGAAGTAATGTGTCTAAGATCTAGAGTGCTTTCACACTCATCAACTAAAGCAGGTAAGAGAGAACAATAGGGCCTGAAACTCAGGCCCAGTTTGGAGATTAGGTCACATTCTTCTTTTGCACATTTTTACTGTGCAGGGTTACAGATGTCTTTTAATGATGGTATATCATCATTTCACTTGTCTTGGGAATTTCTCCAATATAGTTAAGTTGGAAAGACTTTCAGACTCTTCACTGTATAATGTTTGCCTTAGTGAGAAGTGGTCAAGTCATAAATACAATTTGTGCAGAAAGAAAGACAAGAATTGAGTAAATGTGAAGAGGACAGAGAGGAAAAGAGAACCTGCAGGGGTTCCTTCATCCACATCACTGGAACCTAGCTACCAGAGCTTCTAGATCTATCCTCATTAAGAATTAAAAAATAAAATACTGTTTCTGATTAAAGTGGGTTTTCTTCCCCATTATCTTGCTTCCCAAATGAGAAAACTAAACTACCATACTATAGAAATCCACCAAATGCCATCAAATTTTGCACTGTTTTAAAGTTCTCATAACAAGTAGTAAAATGCAAGTATTAAGTCTATGAAGAGCTTTTCGACGAATGTACTAATTTCTTCCATGGGCTTTTCAGAAGGTGACACGTTTCAGGAGTGTTTAAAGAAATGAGAATTGGGGCAGATGCAACATCTTGCAAAATTCACTGATAGTGGAATATGTTAGTAGAAACATTAGCCTCCCCATTTGTTGAAATGAAACCTAGAATTGTAACCATAAAGTGCTGAAACGGATCTTACAAGCCATCCATGAAAATCAGCCTCAGTCCAGCTGGGATTGATACCTTCTACCCCACAGAAGCATGTGAGCAGCGAAAGACGTAAGATGACGCACGGGAAAGCACTTTGAAACTCTAAAGCGCGGCACACACACATTCTACCTTTACTGTTCATCATTTTGAATGCATGTCTCAGCACTTCTGATTGTTAATGCAGGTGAAACAGATTTTCCCTCATTGATTACAGAATGTCTACTAAATTATAAACACAACATATGCTAGAAAATTGTGACTGTACTTCTTTAACCAAGATCCATTCATTTTGGTGCACAAAATAAACGTCCTGACCCTGGGAGTGGGTTGGGCTCAAGGACGGATTTTTCCCACTGAAGACTGAAGGTACATTGCAGTGCAGATGAAAGGAAACAGAGGGGACGTCCTGGATTTAATTTTGGCATTTCTGTGATAATCTGAGGCTCCTTGAGCTGCTCCTTCATGGGTCAACCCCCCATCTGCACACTTTAAACCCTCGCGTGTGAACGCGCTCTGGGCCTCCCCACTTGACCAGTGTTGATGCACTATCACATGCCATGAGTTACCAAGAGAAAGAGCATTTATGTGATTTTTATTTTTAGCCACAGTATCTCCCATGTATGAAGCCTTCAGTGGATTTCCCAGGGGGAATAAGCCATTCTTTCCTCGTTCCTCGATTGTAGAACGTACCAAATTTTATTAAAAATCCTTTTTTTAAACCTTGGTGTCTACTCCTCTAGACTGTGAGCCTCTCAAGGGCAGATTTTGAATACTGTGGCTCCATCGTCCAGCACCGTGGCTGGCACAGAGTGAGGCCGAGAGTGTGCGTCTTGCTCCATCTAAGAGACGTTCTGCATGTGTACACGATGCATCGTGACTGTCTTTTATAACAGAGGACAGTAGAGTATAAGCATCACTCGTGAATTTCTGAAAGAAAACGAGCCACACAGCCAAGTCATCTAGGCTCAGAGTCCAGAAGAAAATATTTATGGATATTTCTATTTGTAGAGGATATTAAAGCCTACTGTATTCTGTGGAAATGTTATTTAATGTTTTTATCATTATTATTGGAATTTTGTTTTACTAATTAAGAATAATAGATCAGTTATCATGGTGTTCTGATATGCTAAGTCCATCTTCGATAATTCCCAATTCTGAGAACAATAGCAACAGTAGATGATTATACTGCTATTTGGGAAGAAGTTAGATGCCTTAACAAGAAATATATTTGTGAGGATTAATTAAAGAGATGCATTTTTATGCATTTTATTTTAAACCTCTTTTACCTAATAATGTGGAATATAATAACAAGGTGTCACAAACCAAAATGAAAGCTAACATGGTCTATTTTTTGAAAGAAATGTATAACCTTTTATACCAGCTGCTTCGAGAATGCCGGCTCTGAACCATCTTATATATAATCAAAGATGTGGGGTTTTTTTAAAAGTATGTTATACTATTATTCCTTATAATGAAAAAAATACAAACAAGTAAAAATAGTTTGCAAAATTAAATATATACTTATATTCATGATCAGTAAGTACAAACTAACATTTCCAATTAAAACTTTTTTCTCTTCCCTTTTTCTCTGGTCCAATTATAGCATACAGGTAAATCTTCCTTTCTTATCTCCAGATTTCAGTAACCTTTTTTGGGGAACATTTCCCCATGCTACAGTACCTGCCCTTAGTTCAGGAATGCAACATGAGTGGTATTTCTCTTGAGGGTCTCAACAGTAAACATAGCTTAACCAATAGGACAGCAATTAGTTCTTACAAACCAACTGTGAAAACCATGCATATGACCCTATAAAATACAAGACTGCCAACATCCCATAATAGGAATTCCATGGCTACTTATAATTCTCAAAGAGGTGTTTGGGCAACGCCTGTAAAATCACAGGCTGGCAAACCAAATGTTAATCCAATGCTTTTATTATCCATGATTTAACTTCACTCTACTGAAGAACTCACTCCGATTAGTTATGGCCATAAGTCAAGAAATAAACAACGATGTGGAGTAACCCCAAAAGCAATAAAAATGAAGAACATCCTCTGATAAAACTATGCAGAAATAACATTAGTGATATCGTGCAGTTTCTGAGATACCATAGAAAAATTGTTTCTTAATATTGATAAGAAAATTATGCATCAGTGAAAATGCAGGCTTAGAAATATAGTACTGAGAGTTTCAATTTGTGATGTCTTCACCAATAAGGGAAAATGGAATTCTTATTACTAAAGAGAGCTGATTTCTTGGGTGTTGCTGATGGCTCCCTAAATGAGCTTAGCGTTTAATGATGCTGTACAAATAAAAAGCAGTGGGGGAAATACGAAATATCGGTAGTAAATGCCATCCTGTAAAGTATTTGATGGATGGAAGAAGTCTAATGCATTTTAAATAAATGCATATCATACTATCACATATAGTGAGTCTTAAAAAATTATTACTTAGATGCACAGTCCTTGTAGTGGTAGGCATGGCACTGTGAAGGAAGTCTGATTTAGAAGCTATTTTCTATTATACTTGTCAAGTGATGGAGTTGCTGTTAGTCGTATTGTAATGTCCCTTCAACTTTGGTACATTCAGTGCAAAATATTTCGGGGAATTTTTTTGTACCTTTATAAAAATAAAAGGCCCTTTTGTTCCCTTGAGAGTGCTTAAAAGGATACGTACTAGCATGATGCCCGAGTAAGCATGGAACATGGAAATGGAACAGGTGAGACATACAGCAGGACAGGTAGGTTCTCATATACATCATAAAGAACAGAAATATAATGAACCTAGGAAAAATAAAACAGAACTCACTGTGTATTTTTTCCTGATATGCTGCGATTAACTGCTAGTTATTTTTAAATTGTTTTCATGCATTATAAAGCATAAAATCTGTAATTAGTTATTCATTGTATAACAGTTTGTCTTCAGCCATAATTACACACAGACCATTTGCATATACATTGTCACAGACCACCTTATTGCAAACCTTTAAAGTCACCTCATGTTGACTGGGTTTCATTTTCACTTGTGTCCCATGAAAGCTGAACCCTATGGTGCTCACCATGCAGGTACTCATAAGCAAGAAAAAGAACGTTCTGCTATAACTTAGGGCTTCAGTGAATGTACCTTCAGGAAACACATTGGTTCTTACTATATTGCGCTAATTTGGAGATTGGGCCAAGTGCTGCCAGTTTGGCTTGGTCCATGTTCACTGGTAAGTTTCAAGATTCTCCTGAGTCCCTAAAAGTGACCATGGAGCTGATCGTGTACAGGTTCATCTTTGTCTTGGAACATAACACAAATGGAAAAAAGTTTGGCAGTCAACAACTGTTGATTGAAAGACTGTTGGGTTGTTCCCTGGGCATCAAGCTCACCCCAATCCTTCCAAGAGGACTCATCACCACTATCCGGTCCCCAGATGTGACAGAGCATGTGTTCCTGGAAAATCAGAGCATTCAGCTTTAGTCTCATGGAAGTCTACTCTTCAAACTTCCAATGTTCAGCCATTCTTCGAAGGGCAGCTTCTGAAATTGCCTGTCCATACGGAGCCCGACATCGCTTTCCCAGGTCACTCAAGTCCAAAGGTGCTGGTCTCTTCTACTGCTGTCAAGAGTTTTTCATAAAGCATGGAGAAGGATGGGTACGGGGGGAGATCCAGACGGTTAAAGCAAGTGTGAGCTCTGCGAACAGAAGCAGCAGTACATAGATTAGAATGCTTTGAGTGAAAGGATACCGGGGTGTGTGTGTGTGCGTGTGTGTGCATATATGTGCTCATGCTTGTCTTTCATATTTGGATTGGCTTGTTGCCAATTTTCACACCTTTTTGGGAGAAACTTTGAAAATATTTGAATTTCTAAAGAGAAGTAAGGTATTAAAAAAATATTTTCTTTATGGTTTCACAATCATTCAAAATCCACATTACATACATATTGCACTATTTGTTTAGTGGTCAAAGAATTGCGAAGACAAGTTTGGGTTTTTTGTATCTCTTCTGATGTTAGATTTTTTTTTTTAGTTTTTATTCGAATTCCAGTTAGTTAACACACAGTGTAATATTAGTTTCAGGTGTACCATCTAGTGATTTGACACTTAAATTGACATGAATATCAGTTCTTGCAAAGTAATTCATTTTCAGAGTTCACATTTGTCTGGATGTGTCAGAAAACCTACAGTTTTACATTTTTTCATTTTGTTGGGCGGGGAAGAGCACTGAGTGTCTCTGAGGAGCCGCCTCATGGCTTCGAGTCTCAGAGAAATTCCCTGGCTGGATTTTCCTGTCGCAGTCAGTAGACCATTGTTACTTCTTTCGGTCCTGGAGTATAATATTTTCTTCTAACTCACAGCACAAAATAATGGCCATTTAAATCATTATATTAAGTATTCTTTTTTAGAAATACCTCCCCTTTGCCAAGATAGGGAAAAAAATATGGTTTCCTGTTATTTGCACCTGAATCACAATAAGAAATAGTCTCAAAATAGTACATCTTATCAGGAAGCAAATCTGCACTGTTGACATGGAATAGGAAGCATTTTATTCTGAAAGTACAACAGAACTAACTTTGACTAAAAAAAATGCTCCTGGATTAATATAGAATTTTAGGAGCTATGATTATTGATGGGCTATTTTTACAAAGTCACATGTTTAAATTTTCATTCTTCTAAATCACTCTAACACTTACGAAGTAAATATAATTATATTCCTACATGCAGTATAGTGCAGTGGGAAGATCAGAAGTTTGGTGTTGGACAGACCTGGGTTTGAATTCTGGCTTTATCAACAAGCTGTGTGATTTGGAGTTATTAAGACACTCTGAGACTCTATTTTCTCACCTATAAGATGAGAATCCTATCATTTGTCTCAAAAGGATACGAGGATTAAATGAAATAACGAAAGCATGTTTTTGTTTTTGTTTTTGGGTTTTTTTAAGCATGCTTAGTGTAATGCCTGGCTCGCACTCTTCGACCAAGTAATAAGAGATGTATTGTTAGCTACGTTTCATTACCATTAAAAAGATTTGCTCTAGATGCCTTCATTAAATCGCCAACAGATAATCATGACTCATGGAAATGATGAGATAACAGATAATAAAGCAGGTGTGCGGCCACATGCCTTATTAGATCAGGAATGCAAAGGGACTCAATTATAAGAATATCAGTTTTAGGACACAGATAGTTCTGGCTCAGAGCTTGTGACTCTTGTTATTATAAATGCTACGATATATTGGGGGGAAGCCATCTAATTACCCTTTGCAGCCAAACACATTTTTAATATAATAAAATATTTCAGAATTGCATTTGATATAATTCTTGTTAACATAATTCTTGTTTTATCTTCCTTACACTGGAACCTCAACTTGGAAGCCTCAAGGAAGAGGTTTAACTTTTTTAAAAATTGCACTAGCATACTAAGAGACAGTCCCAGGAATGATTTAAAATCTACCTTTTGTATAGAATTTTTAAGTGAAATATAGAATTATTAAATGGGAAAACGGGAAGAAGCAGCAGAGAAGTAAAATATGTTTTGAATATAATTATATTCCAGCCTTTGTGTGCAAGACACATAATATTCATTATCCCATTAGACTAAAAGAGGATACTCCTTTAAATGATATTTAAAATGTTTCATTTCTTGGTTACCAGCATCACTGAGCATCTTTCCCCAAGTCAGCTTGCTTGTAACATTTCCTATTTTGTGACCTACATGTTCATCTCCTTGGCCTGTTTATCTTTTCAAGTTTTTTTATTGTGATAAAATATACATCACATAAAATGGATCATTTTAGCCATTTTTAAATGCACAGTCCTATAGCAGTACGCACACTGATAGTGTTTTGCAACCATCACTACCACCCATTTCTGAAACTTTAAATCTTTCCAGACTGAAACTCTGTACCCATTGAACACTAACTCCCATCCTTTCCCCTTCCTGCAACCACAATTTTCTATTTTCTATGAATTTGACTAGAGTAGGTACCTCAGGTATGTGGAATCATACAATATTTGTCCTTTGTGACTGGCTTATATTACGTAACATGATGTTTTCCAGGTCCATGTTATAACATGGGTCAGAATTTCCTTTCTTTTGAAGGTTGAACAATATTCCATTGTAGGTATATACCGCATTTTGTTAATCCATTCATCCATTGATGGACACGTGGGTTGTTTCCATCTTTTGGCTATTATAAAAAATCTTGTTATGTACATTGGTGTACAAATATCCATTCAAGTCCCTGTTTTCAATTCTTTCATGTAGATACCCGGAAGTGGAAATGCTGGGTCATATAGCAATTCTACTGTAAATCTTTTAAGGAGCTGCCATACTGTTTTCCATTAGTGGCTGTATCATTCTACATTCCTATCAGCTTGCACAAGGGTTCCAGTTTGTCTACATCCTCATCGATACTTGTTATTATCATTATTTTTATAACAGCCATCCTATGAGTGTGAAGTCCATTTGTCATTTAAAGCTTCAGGATTTCTTACTGATTTGTATAAATACTACAAAATAAAGAGATTAACTCTTGCATTATCTCCTGCTAATCTCTTTCAGCCTGTTCACTTTATTATTTAGTTATGCATTTTATTTACAGAGCAATATTAATCTGATACATTGTCATTCTGTCTTCAATGTGTTGATAAAAAATGTGTTGAAAAGGTGATCACTATTGGTTACACTTAGTAGGAGGGTTTGTTGTCTATGCTTTTCTTGGTAGCATTGGTGTATCAAAGAGTGTTACAGATTGACTTTGGGACAACTCTGAAAAGAGTAACTCATAGTTGCATTCTTGAACAAATATGAGTGAACTCATTTTCATGAACTGAGTCATATTGGGTGAACTGGGAAACAAAAATAATTCAGGATGACCCATTCTCTAGATAAGCAATAATCCCTAATTAATGTTTTAGTTGCTTAGGACAGGATACCACCATAGGTGCAATTTATCTATCACACTCTTGTTAAGCCTGTTCCTTCCCTCTTGACAACCAAATACTTTCCCTTAACTGAAGGCTAGTTTTATAATTAAGAATTCACAAAATGGTCACTTACATGGGGATGAGCATTCATTCAATGTTTCAAGTCCCCAATTAAGTTCTTGTACATACTTAGCTGTAGAATTTTAATTCATTGTGGTTTTGTGGCAGGCAGAATTCTAAGATGACCTACCATGACCCATGCCTTTGTATAAGCCCCATCTCTTGAGTGTGAGTGGGACCTGTAACTCACTCATAATCCATGGAGTATGGCAAAGGTGAAGGTATATTTCAGATGCAACTGAAGATAATCAGTAGATTTTTAAGTTAAACAAAAGGGTGATTATCCTGAGTTGGCCTGGCCTAATTAGGCAAGACCTTTAAAAAAGCATCAGGAAGGTCAGAGACTCTCACTGTTACTGGATTTGAAGTAACCTGCCATGAATTCTATAGCTACAATTCTGCCAACATCCTAAAAGAGATTGGAAGCAGGTCTTTCGCCAGTTGAGCCTCCAGATGAGAATGCAGTCCAACTGATACCTTGATTTCAGTCTTGTGAGATGCTGAGCAAAAGACGCAATCAAGCCATGCGCGGACTCCTGATCCACAGAAACAGTGACATAACTGTGTGTTTTAAGCTGCTCAGTTTGTGGTAGTTTGTTATGCAACAATAGAAAATCACTATAGGTCTCAAGGTAGTAGAATTAGTCCAAGAAAAGGAGGTAAGTGTGACGACCGTAACACAGTAGAATCACCCCATCAAGGACAGGGAGTGGGACACAGCGAGGAGCAAACAGCTGTCCTGTCATTCCCCTAGGCTTCTGAGCAGAGAAACAGGAACTCTGTGTGTCTCTGCAGTTTCTGTAGTATCTTACCAGTAAATCCATAAGCCTGAGTACTCTTTTCTCTAAAGATTCAGATCTCAACAAAAAGGGAAGGCCTAGGCAAACTTTTTTGATCCTCTTCAGTCATAAGACACAATCACCATTACTGATCCATAATCTAAGATGATCACTGCTTCCTAAATTATATCTAGTTGTATAACATACAGTTACTACAAGCGAACTCTTCTTCTGAATAAACTGAATAGCTTCTCTAGAAAATGTTTCATGAGGATGGAGAAAGAATATATTGTGGAGGGGGAAACTGCAGAAAGATTAAGTGGTTTTTCCCAAGGTCAAAGCTGAGTCAGTGTCCAAATCAAAAATAGGGGCCTAACCTAGGGGAAGTCCAACATTAAACTGAAAGCAGGAGGACTAATGCTCATTGGCTCTGTTCTTTCAGTGCTTTTTGGAAATCTGAGTGTTAATTTCATCCTACTCCTGACTGACCTGCTAGCCCTAACATCCTACTAGATTATACATATTTTGAGGACAGGGATTAGCAAAATAAAGCTTCAGATATTTTTTAAATGAATGACTCGATCATAATATGCAGTAGCTCTGGGGAAAATGGTCTGGATTAGGTCAGTGTCAGTCCAGAAAGCCCTGGGAGATACCAGGGGGTTTTTAGGCTTAGCTCAAACCATTCAGTTCTATCTTCAGCTCACCAGAAAGCAGAGAAACTCTGAGGAACACACCGAAGTGCATCAGAATCACCCTAGAAGCTTCCTTACAATGGAGATTTTTGGCTGCATCCCCAAGATGCTAATTCAGAAATCTGAGGGTGGGTCTAAGGATCTGTATCTTAACAATCACTACAAGTAAGTCAGATGCAGGTGGTCTCCGCTATTGGAGACATCAAGTGCATGAGAAATAAGATATCTACATTGGCTATCTACACCAGCGTTTTGTATGCTTGCAAAAATTTCAAAACTCCTTATAAACAAGACAGCATTGCTAATAAGGAAATTGAGGAATAGTGTGGTTAAATAAGTTGCCCAATATTTACCATCAGCCTGTAGTATGAGCCAAGAACAGGAAAAAAAAAAAAAGGCAAAACAAAACACAATCCTCTGAGGCTTTTCACACCCCCTCTCCCACCCCATTCCATGTCCTAAGAAAACTCTAGCAGAAAATAACAGGAGGGCCCTTGGACTATGTTGATATTGGCAGCAAAAGCACATCCAGTTATTCAGTCTTGATAAAAGGACATTTTTCAAATCTTTCAAAGCCAGCTACACTAAGGCTATAATGAGTTTACCTCATTTTCCTCTTTGCAGCCAGAAACCACTCAAGGAGGGCAGGTCTGAACCCATCTTTGGGAAATCATGCTGGCATCAATATAAAGAAAATTTAAAGCCCTCCAGACATCTGGTCTGATTTAATCTCTTGGTGCTTTCTGTATTCCTCAAATGTTAACCAGGAGGCCACATGCTTATCCTCTCTTCTTTCCTATACATAGACAAGTCAATTATCCAAATCCAGTGAGCCAGAAGTATCACAATTACATCTAAATTTTCACAATCAGTTAAATGATTAAGGAATTTCTCTCTCCCTCTCTATCTCTCTGTGCTTATTTATTAATTTATTCCCCATTTTCCCAGAACTGATTTTTGGTAGCTTAGAAGTACTCAAAATATAAGACAAATAAGAAATTACAATCAGGGTTTTAGATTAAGAGAGAAAACAAGGGATAGAGAGAGAGGGAGAAAGGAGAAAACCATGCACCTCATTTTATCTAGTAAATGTAGTCCTAGAAATAAAATGTATTTGAATCTCATAAATGTTTTTTACTTGCATTATGATTTAGAAAGTGCTTTATCAATACTCTCTTTTTTCAGTTGGCAGGGGTGCCTAATCCTTCAGATTTCAGTTTCCTTACCCTTATTCCCAACTCTTCATCGTGGAATTAATAAATCAAAAACAAATACTTAAGCATTCTGGAAAATTCCTAAGGAATCTTGGAACAGATCACTTTTTAATGTCAATATTTCTTTGGAAACGTGAGTAGTCCTGACCTAAATTACCTGTCACGTCCACATTTTGCCTGTGTGAGAGAGTGTCCATAGGCTTTTCCCTAAGGGAATCAGGTGTGGCTGCAGTGGTCAGGGCTGCTGGAGGCAGGGGCCAGAGTCGGCCTGGAGCTGCGCTGTGGAGTAGGCAAAGGAGGGCCTTCCTCTGGGCTCTCCAGGGCCTCTAATTTGGGAGTCCAATGACTCTTCAGGCAGCACCCCAGCCTGTTCACCTATAGAACATCTTTTAGTATTTCTCCTCTTGAAGATGCCATATTTTGAAAGCTTGTCTTTCCCACATAAAGTGCTCTGACGATTAAAAATTAATTTTTCAATTTGCACAACATTTCATTTATTCCTTCATTCATTGAACAAACACTTAGGGAGTTTATATTGCATGCCAGATATTGAGCTGTCCCCTGGCAGATGAGGAAGAAAAGTCTGGCCTCTGCCCATGAGGACAGTTTACACTCTGGCATGAAAATATGCAAGCATATGGGATCCCCTAAAGCTCACGCAGTCTGTACTCTGCACTAGGGGATCTGGCTGGGGTGAGTGGGCACTGAAATCCAGCCTACCTGTGGCTCTGCTCCCCAAACCCTGAGCCCTAACTCAGGGCTGCATTTCTCTACAATTCTGCAAGCCACCTCTGTCTAATTAATCCAAAAGACCCATATGAGTGGCCCTGCACACAAACAATTGTAATACACTGAGTTATAAGTCTGCTCAGCAGAGTCAGGAAAGGCTTCAAGTGGACACTATTTGTGGCAAGCCTTGAAGGATTTGTAGGTGCGTAGGGTTTTTCTGGATAAACAAGGATAAGGATGTTCCTAGCAGATGGCCCGGAAGTATGGGGAAACACTGCATCATCAGGAAACTTGAGAAGTAAAAGTACTTGAGTGACAGTAGCCAAGGCTTGACCAGCTGGGGAGGCAAGACCACATCAGGAAGTGAGGCGTGTTCATGCAAAGACCTTTTCCATTTATTCCATAGGTGAAAGGTAGCCAGTGAGTAGGTGTGGGGAGTCAGAGGCAGAGGTAGCATTAAACAGAGCAGGGAATACAGGAAATGCATGGGGGATAGATGACGAATTCAGAGCTTGTAATCAGCATGAGAAATTTGAAGTTACCAATCACACAGAAAGATAAAATTCAATTAAAGTAATCCAGTGATTGTTTTGATAGCCTAGATAGATTTAGAAACACAAATACAGGTAAAACTTCCATGAGGATTTTTAAACTATTCATAATTTCTCTAATACCCCCATCAATATCTTCTTAGACCATGATATTTAAAGCAGGAGTTCCTGTTAAGACTAGTTCACAAATACTCGTGTAACCCGTGGAGGTACAGAATAATCCCTGATCCTCGCCAAGTGTTCAATAAGTGTGAATCAAAGGAAGGGAATTCCTTTGATAGGAATTTATTATCCCCACTCTTCAATTGTCATACACCATTTGGTGGCCAATGTTGGTTATCTGTTCATTTAAACACCTATTACTTCCATCTCTGTTAAGATCCACATGGACAGATATCAATTTATATCTACCCCAAGGTCTCGGCACATAATAATGCATGAGTATCGAAAGGCTTTTTTAGAGGAATCCTATCTACTAACTAATGTTTTATTCCTATTTCAATAGGTCACCTCGGTTAAAATGTACCTGGATCTCTAAATACGGTGTGGAATGTCCCCATAGTGGGAATTCCTGCATCCAGGAATAAGGAGTGGAAGAAACTCCTCAGGCCATGCATAACGAACAGGTACTTCGCCTGTGGCTGGCTCTGGGAAAAGATGAGACTGCATCCTTGTCAAATATAAGAATTTAAATCCCACAGAGGAAAACTCAGTAAGGAACAGTTCCAGGATGAAAACTCTTGGTAGTCCAAACAAAAATATAAATATCCTGGGCGGATACGGCACATTTCTTGCACACCTAAAGACGGTAAAATACCATGCCACCTCTGAAGGCTAGGGATTAGGAACAATAGTCATCACTGCTGAATTTGTTGAATGATGTGTTAGGCCTCATTTTAAGCCCTCCGCCTGTGCTGAGTTCATTCTCAAGACGGCTTTGTAATGTAATTAATCGTATTTACTTCAATTGCTCTGATGAAGATACAGAGATACGAAAGTGATTTTGGTATATCTTGTGTGGTATATCTTGTCTTGCCCACAGTCATAACCCAAGTTCAAGAATTCCCTAAAAACGATATTCATTGTGTACAAATTTCCATGCTAGGACTCCGTACCAGGGCAAAGCCACATTCAATTCCACATTCAATTCAGTTTTCTCAAGGGCTTATATCCTAGAGGGAGAGACAGATAATCAACGAGTAAACCAATAACTAAACATAATGATTAAATTGGGGTAAGTCTTATGAAGGAAATAAAGTGCGACAGAGTGACAGATGCACCGGGAGTAGTAGCATGGAGGGACTTTCTAAGGAGAACAAGAATTTCTCGGTATCTTTTTTGTAAAAACTTTTCATAAGAATGAACAGCAGTTTTAAAAATGAAAAAAGTTTTCGTATCTTTAAAAAATAATTTTAGTTTTTAAAGTTCCAGTCCACTAGAAAAACTGTCTCTCCAAGACACCCATTTCATAATTAATTCTTGCTTATTTCTTAATTTGGGTCTGCATTTCATTCATAATAATCTCCAGACACAGCCATTTTCAAAAAGTATCCCCCCTTCGACCACAGCACTATTCCCCCCTCATTACTGCAGCTCTCCCACTGCTCAGCTTCGTTGTTCTACTTGGCAAGAACCCTCAGAGATGAACATATAAACTCCATACCATGCTGGCAGCGAGGACTTGCCCTGCATTCTCCAGGCTGGCATGTTAGCCTCCTGTTTGTCAGAATGTTGACGAGCCAGTGCCATAAAGTGAACTGACAACTCGTAAGTCCATCAGAGCACTGGGGGATAGGATATCTACAGAAATTCAAAATACAGAGCTAACTACCAACCGCAAAGTGGAGGAAGTGCAGTAATGTGCTCAGGCTCTAAGCCTTTGCGGAGACACCGTCTGCCGCCATCATTATTTATCATCTGGGTCTCTAGTTACTTCGCTACCACAAGAGAGGAAAAAGAGCCATGGATTTGATGTGTACTAGCTTCAGAGACAACCCTATAGACTTTAATACACTTCTTGGCCCACAGTGTGAGCAGTGCTACCACAGAGCAAGACTAGGAAATCTGAGAAAATAAGATTCCCATTTGCTTGCTTGAAAAGTGGAAAGGCCCTCAATCACCCACGTCTAGAAAGACTAGGAGGCCCTCCTGTTTGCCAGAAGTGCCCGCCCTCATCCTGTACAGCCACTCCCAGCTCTCCGGGGTGCAGCTTCTTGTGCCTGACATGAGGTGCGGCCGGACTTCCTAGAGGATACATTTTGTAAGTGAGAAGGACATCCATCCATTTTGTCTCCGGTCTGCTCAATGTCATATTTTACATGTTAAACACTGTCTCATTAATAAGAAAAAGAAATACATTGGGGTTGACCAGCATGAGACAGACCAGCTCCTCAGTTCTGCAGCTTAAACCTATCAGGGAATAGCAGAAAAAATGGCTTCCGTGCATCTATTTTGATGGTAGGAGAACCGGCTTCAGTCATCTCAAACAGTCTCTTTAGACTACATCTGAGCTTGCAGAACTTCTTTACACTTAAGTAACACCCCGCATTTCATGAAGGATGATGACAATGTTATCAGTGAAGAAATCACTTCTGATAAAACTATATGGATGTGCACTGAAGTTCTTCTTTTTCTGTTTTTCCTCCAAGTGTACTTTTTGTGTGGAGCACGTTCTCATCGTTATATCAGTAGGGGGGCTTACAGAAGATTCAGGATCCAAGGTCACAAAGAACATAGCTCTTATTCCTAAGGACTCTCATACGCATTTTCCCACCCAGCTGTCACACGCTTTTTGAGCACAGCACTGTTATCCCTCTTCTTCACAGATGGACCTGGCCTCTCGCTGAGGAGCAGAGAGCCAGCGTGTCAAAGCACTTAGAGCTGCGCTCACGCCTCTCCACCAGATAAGCTGACTAACAGTGAAGCAGAAGAGCCAGATAGCTCTTTCTCCCTATCGGATCTAAGAAGTTAGGGCTTGTTACAGAAGAGATATGAACATAGTCTGCTTGCCTGATGTGCTTCATATCATCTTTCTTTATGCTTTTTTACAATCTGGGTAAAACTAGGAATCTAGAACCAACCTTAGGTCATGATGAAGAACGGAAGAAACAACTCCTGTTGCCCAACTGTGAGCATGCAACGAACCTGAAGAACACCATCATTTATAATGAGTCAGCACATGAACTTCCTGGAGCGCTCAGGGGGAAGTAGAAAAGTGAATCCAGCCTGACCCCCAAGATTTTCGACAACTGTTGGTGTCATTTCTTGCACAACCAAACCTAATACACCACCCTCTCTCCCTGGCCTCTTGCACATGAAGTGATCTTCCGGGTTCCAGAGTTAGTTGGTGACAGAGGCAGGCCAAGACCCAGGTCTTCTAACTCCCAACCCTGGGCTCTTTCTAATACACTACTGCCTGATATATGGCGGCCACTACTCACTGGATGCTTCCTCAGGGTCAGCAGGGAATGCTTTACATGAATTATTTCATTTAATCCTCAGAATTACCAACCTACAAGGTAAATAAGGAAACAGAGGCTCAGGAAGATGAAGCAACTTCTCCAAGACCCCACTGTGGGTAAGCAACAGAATTGGGATATGGCCAGGCTCTCTGAAGCTAGGTTTCATGTCCACATCAAATCACCTTTCTCTGCTTACCAGGTTTTGTGAAAATTGCAGTTATTAAATGTGAACAACTGATATATCTGCTTATTGTTACAGTTTATTCCGTCTACTTTACAAAAGCAAATCTTTAGAAAAACGTTTCAAGAGAAAGGTGACACAATTAATCTGTCCTTTCCTGCCTCCTTGATGCTGATCCTTGCGTTTCTCAGAATGGTGAAAAGCTTTAGTCAGGCAGTGTGAATCCGCTTACGTGTTTAAGGTGGGGGGGATGATTCAGGAATAAATAAAATATTTCTTTAAACAATGAAATTAGAGTCTTCCAAATTTGGAACATCAGGTACGCCAGGTAATACTTCTGTGTTTGGATGTAGTGCCTCTGTTCCCAGATGGAGATGCAGCCGAGGTGACTGGGAGGCTCAGGCCGGCCCTGAGCTTGCACCGTTCATTGCTGTCTGTAGCTATATTTTCAGTGCCCCACTTTTCATGTGTTGGGGCTTAGAACATAATAGTTAAGAAACAGTGTTTTGCGATCGCTAAGAAGAAAGTCTTGTTAATGGGTTTCTCAAAGTCACGTGTACTTAAAAAAAAACAAAAACTCAGGATGACATACTGGGTTACCTCATACCACTTAGAAAGATCATTTAACCTCCCCAGATTGCAGTTTTATTATTAGTAAAAATGAGAGGCAACCTTTAGTCTTATTTTTACCTTAAAAATGCAGTATTATTACTGCTGATTAAAGGAGTTCTAAAACCAACTCTTCTGCATTCCTCTTTTATTCGTTTGCTCCCTCCTTTTCTTTTGTTTCAGTTCTAGTTATCTGCATTCAGCCCCAAACACTTTTACTCACAACCACCACCTTACAGGCTCTTACATTTATCAGTAGTAACAAAGCAATTTTTTGTCACTCCAGGGAAATGCATCATCTTTTTTTTTTTTTTTAAAGATTTTATTTTATTCGACAGAGAGAGAGAGCCAGCGAGAGAGGGAACACAAGCAGGGGGAGTGGGAGAGGAAGAAGCAGGCTCATAGCGGAGGAGCCTGTTGTGGGGCTCGATCCCATAATGCCGGGATCACGCCCTGAGCCAAAGGCAGACGCTTAACTGCTGTGCCACCCAGGCGCCCCAGAAATGCATCATCTTATTATTAATAAGAATGCAATGCAGAGAGCATTCGCATGGAATTAAGGCATGTACAATCTAAGCTAAGGAGGCGTAGAGTACATTAACATGATTTAATATTCTTTAGAAACCACAGTGGCAGTTATTAGTGAAGGGATTCTGAATAGTTATTAATATAAACTCAAAATGAGAGCTTCAGGGAACATCCAAATTTTCAAGCCATAATCACAAGAAGCCACAGTATGATGACCAACATTGTTTTACTTAAGCTAACAAATGTTTTGGTTATGATGCATTTTGTATTTTCAAAGAAGATATTTGTAAATGTAAAAAGAGGTTAATAGACAAAATATAGAGAGAACTTATACAACTCAACACCAAAAAACACAAATAACCTGATTAAAAATGAACTGAGGACCTGAACAGATATTTTTCCAAAGAAGACATCCAGATGGCCAACAAACACATGAAAAGATGCTCAACATCACTCATCATCAGGGAAATACAAGTCAAAACCAGGATGAGATATCACTTATACCTGTCAGGATGGCTAAAATAAAAAAAGACAAGAAATAAGTGTTGGCAAGGATGAGGAGAAAATGGAACCTGTTGATGGGAATGCGAACTGTTGATGGGAATGCGAACAGGTGCATCCACTGTGGAAAACAGTATGGAGGTTCCTCAAAGAACTAAAAATAGAAATACCACATGATCCAGTAATTCCACTACTGGGTATTTACCCAAAGAAAATGAAAACACTAAATCAAAAGGATATATACACCCTGATGATTACTGCAGCATTATTTACAATACAATTTACAATAGCCAAGATATGGAAGCAATCCATATCAATAGATGAATGAGTAAAGAAGATGTGGTGTGTGCTTATGTTGCACACGCACGTGCACACACACACACTCGCGATTATTACACAGCCATAAAAAGTGTGAGATCTTACTGTTAGCAACAACATGGATGAACCTAGAGTGTATTCTGTTGAGTGAAATAAGTCAGAGAAAGACAAATACCCTATGATTTCACTTATATGTGGAATCTAAAAAAACAAAACAGAGGCGCCTGGGTGGCACAGCGGTTAAGTGTCTGCCTTCGGCTCAGGGCGTGATCCCGGCGTTATGGGATCGAGCCCCACATCAGGCTCCTCCGCTATGAGCCTGCTTCTTCCTCTCCCACTCCCCCTGCTTGTGTTCCCTCTCTCGCTGGCTGTCTCTATCTCTGTCGAATAAATAAAAATAAAATCTTAAAACAAAACAAAACAAGTGAATAAACAAACAAAAAGCAGAAAGAGACTCATAAATACAGGGAATAAATATATGGTTGCCAGAGGGGAGGGGGAATGGAAGACGGTCAAAATGGATGAAAGGGAGCGGGAGATACAGGCTTCCAGTTATTGAAAGAATAAGTTATGGAAATAGAAGGCACAGCACAGGGAATATAGTCGATGATATTGTAATTGTGATGTGTTAGGACAGATGGTAGCTACACTTGTGAGCACAGCATAACATACAGACTTGTCAAATCACTATGTTGTACACCTGAAACTAATGTAACAACATGTGCCAATTTTACTTCAATAAAAAAAGGAAAAGATATGTATATATGCATTTTAAATATGACCAGGAAGATTTTTTACTCCTCCATTTAAAAAGGTAATCAAAGATAAATTCATTCTAAAAGCTTTTTTCCCACTCTCCCAAACTTTTAACATAAAAACAGTAATTCACCAATACATACATAAGTTAAAGTTCTCCCCTAGAATACTATAGTGACAGTAAAGAAATGTTTTTTATTTTACCTGGGAAGAGCAGTGATTTTCCCCCATTTCTCCACACAGAATCTTCTTGGGCCATTACTCCCTCGGAGAGAAGCAAATCCTTCATAGGGAATGCTGGATGTGCCTGTGACAAACTATCAACCCAAGAAAACAGAAGGATATGGTGAAACCAAGAGACTAGCTGCTAAGAAACACGTGGCATCATTCCCATGCAGGGCTCTTTGGGAAGAGCAGCAGGCTGCTGGCTGGTGGGAAAGCCCGAAGGCTAAACTCCGCAGGCGTGGAATAACCTAACACAGGAACTCTGACAAAGAGCTGGGGAACGCTAAGGAAGGACAGTGCATTAAAAAGGGAAAGGGGGTGCAGAGGGTTTGCAGCAGATAAAGCATCCTTACAGCTAACCAGCTCAGAAGACGAAACTGGATATATTTCCCATTATAGATTAATGAAGTGGGTATATCAATTAACCTAAGTCTACTTAGCATCAGTTCCTGATCAACTTTAGGCTGTGCCTAAGTATCCAGAAGCCTTGCTCACGTTTGATAATTTTTTGGCCGCAATAAACCAGCAATTGCGTGTAACTCTAAACACTACAAGAAAATAATGAGCTAGTTTTTTCAGCGTCCTAGAACTTCATTGTTATCTCAAGTTTGTGGAAAGTTAGATGGAAGAAAAGAAAAGATTCTTTATCAAAGACTTGATCACTTCCTACGGGACTGAAAGCCCTCTGTCTATTGCTAGGGATGCTGCCCTGCAGAGTGCCCTGGGACCTCTTATTGACCAACTGCCCTGAAGCCCAGTGTTTTTCCTGGGATTCTTGGACTGGAGTTGGTACTTCCTCAAAATTCTAACGAAATACTTGGACTTGGTTGGGGCTGTTCTGCATAGTGATGGAGCCATAGAACCACGCCATCAGAAGAGTCTGAAATAATGTATCCCCCTTTTGCAGATGAGCATGGGGTATAATCACTGAGTACTTAGCAATTATAAAAAATATGCAATTCCAACAATAATTATATTACTGCATTAAAAAGATTAACTAGTGGCATCTTACCTGTAACAACCTTAGTCGTTGCTCATTGTTGAATCTTTCCACTGCAGCCCAGAACCACCGAATTACAATATGATTGTCATGATATCCTATCAAACCAATCAGGAAAGCCCATATTACTTTAACTCTTCTATATTAAGATGACATGATACCATGACATGTCAACAAAAGACCTCCAGACATAAATCATCATCTTGGATTCTTTAAAGGTTGTTTATAATTTAAGACTAAGGAATAACACTGTAAATATGATCACATGAGTGTCAAAAGTCAAACAAAAACAACACTACATGAAGCTAGGAGGTCTCTGTTTCCATTTAGTGGTCAGTACATAAAACAAGTGGAGAGAAGAACAACAAAGTTGTTATTTTAACCATATCATTTCTGAAAAAGACAACTGCTGTTACTGAAAATGCTTAACTCTTTTGGTCATTCATTTAAGAAATAATTTTCAAGTATCACTACACCATACACTGTAGTAAGCTTGGAGGTAACAGAGGCAAAGAAAACAGACCCTTACAGGGCTTTTGGTAAAGGAGAGACACACTAACCAAATAATTATGCAAATAAATAGATAATTGCAAACTATTTTAAAATTACAAATAATGTTCATATTTTTTAATCAAATCACTTTTTGTTAATTAAAAGGAAAAAGTAATTTTATTACTTTAATTTCTTCAACTAATAAATCCCAAATAATCATTAACCTAAATGTTATTTTTATTCCATACTTTAGTAGACTATAATAGAATGTCAAAAGTATCATCCCCGGGGTGGACTAAGGCAGTGTTGTAGATTCCAAACTCTTACAGTGAGGAAATTTAAGTTCAGAGAGACGGCTGACGAGGATTAAAGTACACTTAGTGATCCAAACCGATGAACTGACATGTGCAATGGGCATAAAGCCATTCTAATTCTAAGTCAGCAGAAATAAGTCCAAGGCGGAAGGTGGGTAAAAACTCTTTTAATTTGAATTTCTGCTCACATGTTTCAGGGGTTGTAGAATTTGGGGGGAATTTTGCCCTACTGTTTACCACGTGATCAGTGATGCTTAGTGCCCTTTGGGCAAGAAAGGGATCCAAGTGCAGGGTGAATATACTTCTCGTGGATGTGGTGATGTATAGGCTCCATGTCCATTTGGCAGACACTAGCTATTTGGTGCCGAGCAAATAGTTTTCTCATCTATAAAATAAGTACATTGGCTTTTTATAGCTTTTCTGACCTTATGAATTGACCCCTTTCTGCTTCTCCTTTGCTGTTCGTGCCAAACCTTTTGGAGGAGGAGGACAGAAAATGTCTCTTTATATTCTCGATAAACAGCTGCTTTAGGAACATAGAGCAAGTGGCAGCAGAGCTGCTTCTTCATTCAGGGCCAGCGAGTTGGATTAGCAAACAGCTGGGTGTCTCACCCAGTCCCCTGCCTCCCCATTGCAGCACCCTCTTCCCAAGGATTTCATTTGGCAAGATTTACAATAACCATGGAAACAGGGACTTCATTAGACATATACAGTGAATAAAAGTTTACAGTATGTAAATACAAAGATGGCTGATTTGATTAACAGCATTGCTGTTAGCCTCTCCCGGTGGGGAAGAGTTAGTGATATTTATGGTAAGATGCATTTTGTGGCATGCTGGAGAAACTATGTTCTACTTAATGAAAAGAGCTTGGTTTACAAAGTTATAATGACCAAGGCTGTGTATGGATTATACATGGGGCCAGCTGGAAAAGGCACATTGCAGCAATTGGTTTCAGAAATAGCAAAGAGAGACTGCAATTTAATACTGCCTTTCAGAGAAAATGGGCGAGCAAGGCCAGCCCACCCAACGGCGATGAGCTGGAAGAACAAAAGCAATTTAGCAAACGTTAAGGTATTTTTCTTTTATTCCACATTTTAAAAAAGTGTTTTAAAATCTCTATTTCAATGTACAGATAACTGGAGATACGTTCAGCTCTCAGTTTATTCTGCTGAGTGATTAATTTAGTGACTTAAAGTTTGTATTTTTCACTCCCAAGTTCAGAACTACTGCTAAACTTTCACATTCTGAGTTAAGTTAAAAACCAAAAACCAAAATCAAAACAAAAAACTGCTCTTTGTCATGACTTTCTGAGAACTATCACCCTGCAATAAATTTCAGAAAATGTATTCTTTCTTTGCTTAAAATTACGGAATAAAAACTTTAACTCTGGGTCATCATCAGTTCCCTTTCCAAGTGTATTGACTCAGCAATCAAATTCCAATGGCTTCAAGTGCAATTACTAATTGAAAAGTCATAGTGATCTACAGAAACACCACTTGTAAAGCTTCCCATGTGGTGAATTGTCATAATCCAGGTTTTAACTAATGTTACAGTAGTTTCCTTTTCAGTTGAACTTCATGCTTGAATTCAGAAGGGCCTTTTCAATAAACATCTTGAATTCTGAGAACCAGGTCTTACTCCATTTATGAGTTTCAACTGTGAATTTTAACTGGCAGTAGTTCAGTGAAATGTAGAAAAAGTGTATTTGCTCATTAGGAGGCTCAGAGGGTGTGTGACTTCAAGGTTTAGAAGGAAGGAGAAGAGGTGGAGTTTGACCAGCTGGATGTGAGCTCCTTAGGGCTTCACTCACAACACCATAAAACAATTAATTAGCGTTCTTATGGTCACATTTCTTCACCAACAATTAAGAGTTATGACATCCTTAGATGAGGTGTAAACAGTCCTTCCTCCACTTGATAGATGAGGTAACTAGGAACAGAAGAGAATGTACCCTGCCCAAGGTCTCAGAGGAGACTGTAGCAGACCTATGATTAGAATACGAAGTGCCTTGCCTGTCCTGGATTCAGAGACTGGCATGCTAACCATTTGCTTCCCCTTAATAGGAAACTTAAAGTCCAGCCACCTCGAAATCACATCTCACCTCCTCTATATTCCGTGTTGTTTCTCCAGTCACTCAGGTCGATTTCAGCTGTGCCTGCGATGACCAGTTCCAGTTCTCTTGCATCAAAAACAGACACCAGCCTGGCATCTACCACCTGTGGAATAAAAAGAATGCAGGGCACGGCTTACGAATCAGGAGAAATCTGAGCTATAATTAAGCCTCATCAGAAAAGGAGGACACACGGAGCTTTAGGAATATTCTGGAAGGACTCTGTGTAGGCACTTTGAAAACTGTAAAGCTCTTGACAAATATAAGGTATTTTTAGTACAAGATTGATGATCTTTTCCTCAACAGAATTTTCATTTTAAAACTGACCACTGAATAATACAGTTTGCTTTTCTCCTTGAACAAAGATCTAGTACTCCTTCAGAGGAAGTCACATGGAGTATCTGTAAGAACTCATTTGAACCCTCAGATACAATCATTTCACGTATCAAGTGTGATATGTGATGTGATTACCCGTATCTAAGCATGAGTAAGATGTATGACTTAAACTTTGCTAGTGGTCATTAAGTCATGAAATGCCACTTGAATTCAGATTATTTTATTTCAGTGATCTCTTACAACAGGACATTAACCCTTTTTTGTGTTCTTGAAACACATAAAAAAATATATTGGCGTTTTTAAATTGAAAGAGCAATAGTAACTCCAACCAAAGAAAAAGGGAAATATTGCTCACAAAGGACAGTCAGATGGACTATTGTATCATAGAGTTCCGCCTGCAAAACCCCACCCCTGCTGTCCTTACCTCATAGAAGCCACGCACTAAGCTCTCTGTTTGCTGCACGACGCCCCTCTCAATCCTCCATTTCACCATCCTCTCGATGTACTCCTTCTTGTTCT
This sequence comes from Ursus arctos, assembly GCF_023065955.2. Classification (NCBI taxonomy): domain Eukaryota; kingdom Metazoa; phylum Chordata; class Mammalia; order Carnivora; family Ursidae; genus Ursus; species Ursus arctos. The sequence continues at coordinate 71,909,082 of NW_026622763.1, forward strand.
TCTCTGTGACCGGGATATTGGCACCCCCTGGTTTTAATTCTCGTTCAGTAATCTGAGATTTAAAAAAAAAAAAAAAAAAAGTACTGAACATAAAGCGACATTTTTGATGTGATAAGAACACTGCTCCCAATGAGCCGAAATCAGCCAGCTAGCTACCTGTCACTGCCCTGGCCAGGGGCGTCCCACAGAGGCAGGGGGAGGCCCCCCACGGAGGCACACGTCGATGCTCTGGAAAAACTAGACATTGAGCTGATGTCTGACAGCCTCAGTGGTTAAAAATCTATATATCACAAGAACTGAAGGTTAAGTTTTAAATCCTGACTAAATAAGTAAGTCTTTTAAATGAAAATAAATTGGCTCCAGATTCTGGCCCACTGTTATTTGAATGTTTGGCAAAAACATATTTTCACAAATTCCATTAGGGTTCAGAATCAAGTACATATAGAAAGCTAATATTTAAGTAAAGATTTACTTTAATGAAGCAGAATTACATTCAAGTGAATGTTAAATCGAGAACTTCTTTTCCAAAACATGAAATTTAGAAGAACGGCCAAATATTAATGCCTAAATAAGAATATTACTTATGAGCCAGTATACAATTTCTTTCTTTTTCTTTTTTTAAAAGATTTTTATTTATTTATTTGACAGAGAGAGACAGCCAGAGAGAGAGGGAACACAAGCAGGGGGAGCGGGAGAGGAAGAAGCAGGCTCCCAGCAGAGCAGGGGATCACGCCCTGAGCTGAAGGCACGACTGAGCCACCCAGGCGTCCCCAGTATACAATTTCTGAAAGAAATCTTTTAACCAACTCTTCCACCAACTTTGGAAAAACCCAATATGTTTTCAAACCTTCACCAAAACATTATTTACCTTCCCTCAGCTGCAAAACAATCAATTTCCATTCTTAAAATATGAATGAGAGTTAAGTACAAAGGACAATTAAATAATTTAATATTTAACTCTGGGGTTGCATGGATTTTAAAAGCTATATTTTTATACAAGGCAATTCTAATATCTTACATGGATATTTCAGTTGGAAATAAAAAGAAGATTGCTTATAACATACAAATAGCTATACAGCTTATAACACACAGTTACCACAATCTGTAAGTTAGAACACAGTTGGCATCAAAACAATCTTTGTAACCAAAATTATTGTAACTGTACATAAACCTGGATTGAAACCACCCAACAAGCCACAAATAAGTAAGTGTATGATCTTAGCCACTGAATTAATTCTCCAACAACCAATAGCCTTTAATTACCACACTTAGTCAACAGTGAGTCACAGACCTGCCCAAAAACCTCTTCGTTCACAGTGAACGTAAGGTCCAAGATGTCATGGATGTCATTGTCTTTCATCCACTGCAGGCTCTGGTGGAACTCTTCGTCAAGGTATTCTAGATCACTCAGGTCACACAGACTAAGATGACAAACAGATAGAAACAGATATGTAGGTATGACTATTAGCAAAATGCCAAAGACACAAGGAAAGATACAAAGAATTCAAGACAAGAACAAGATCAACTAAATGGACAGTGATTCCTGGAATGTTCTTAGTCAAATTCAGTAACCAAACTGGTTAAATAATTCAGAAATCTGGTATAAGGTTTAAAAATCTGGACACATAAAATGCCTTAAATCAACCTGACCAGGCTGTCCTTTCTTTTACAGACACAGAACTGGGGTGCAAAGAGTGGCTGCCATTGGCCCCGTCACCCGCGATGAGTGCTAGAGCAGGAACTGGAACTCAGGTTGACAACTTGAGCCCCATATTCTTTTGGCTACGATATACTACCTTAAAACACTGTTCTCCTAACCCGAGGTACATTTCTATATTGCACTTCAGCTTTGTTATTTTTTCTTGAGGACTAGGTTCTGTGATCCACATTCACATGCACCCCCTTTTCATTATCGTTCTTATTCTATCCATGTTTCTGAAAACAGCAAGGCACAGAATCTCTCTACAATTGTAATGGTTTTCAATACTTCTCTCCTCTTTTTTTATCACGGAGACAGGACTACATAAGGTGGAGTTAGTATTATATGGCCCTATTTTAAGGTAGTAACACTTGATTTGCTTTAGTTATTTTGAAATTTCCTCTCATCACTCCAAATTTCAAAGACCATTTTGTTTGGTTCTGTCTAAACATTTATTAGGTGTCAAGTATGTGCCAGACGTCTTAACAGCTACTCGATAAACAGTTACTGCCCTCAAGGAGCTAATGGTTTAGTTGGGGAGTCAGGCACACAAGTAGGTAAATCAATATAAGGTGATGGTGATGGCCTAGGTTGGGTAACACTTATAATTTGCATATCTTTTATATGTATGTTACACTCCAATTAAAAAAAAAACAAGGCAAATACAGGAAGCTCTCACAGCAAGAATGCAGGACATTTACATCGACTTGGAGATTCAGGAAAACCTTTCTGGAATAGATAATACCTACATCAAAATTTTTAGGCTCTTTAAAAGCTAGAGAGGTAAAGGGGAATGAATGAAGAGGAGGAGAAGGGGAAACAGAAAGGAGGGAGAAGGAGAGACAAACATGAACAAAGCACAAGGGCATGGAGTATGGAGAATACTCAAGCATATTGGCAGGATCCAAGAGTTAATGGCGAGACAGAATGTCCAGAGAAGGCTAGGAAGGTCGCTGGGACCAGGCTTTGAATATAATCTTAAGGATCTTGGTGTTTCAGAACTACCAAAAGATTTTAGGACAGGAAATGACATGATCAGATGTGAGATTTGATTTTAAATTGTTCTCTGGAAGTCACAGTATAGAGGATTACTTAAAATGGGGGGAGGGGCGGCTATTATTAGATGGTGGAGACAATTAGAAGACCACTATAGTAATCCAGGCAAAATAAAATAAGAGTTTTATTTTTAGGGCACAGCTACTAAGGGTGGACAGGAGAAGATGCACTTAAGACTTATTTAGGAGGTAAACGTGGGCATTAGTAAATGGTTTTATTGGGGGGCATAAAGAAGGATATCAAAATAGGGGTGGCCAATGAACTCATGTTGCAAGCCAACTCTGATTAATTGCCTGTCTTGAGTCCTGTAAGTTGAAAAACTCCTTAAGGCCACAATGTGTTCAGTGGGAAAAAGGACCATAAACATTTGTGAACTACACCCTGGCAATGGAGTGGGAGGTAGGGAAGAGTAGAGTAGGTGCTGCGTATTTGCCATCTCTGTTTGAGGGTGATGGCCGATTTCTGTCAGTGACCTGAGAATACTGGCACCATGAACTGTGACTAGGCACATGGGAAAAGGTATATTTTCAGGGACACCAGTGGAGGAAAGACTCAAAGTAAATGCGTGGGGTTGGGGATTGGGGTGGTCAACAGTATCAGAAGCAGCAGAATTGTCCAGTAAGATAAGGACTAAAAGATATTCTTTAAAAGCTTCTATAGGTTACTGGTGGGAAGGAGGTTAGGGCACGTCAGCACAGACGATTTTTTCAGAAAGCATATATGAGAAGATGAGAGAAGGCAGTGAAATGGGGAAATGCAAAATGGGACAGGGGGAACCAGACAGGCAGATGGACAATGCCCAGTTGCCCAGCGTTTCGTCTGCCCAGACACCAAAAGGGAGGAAAGCAAAAAGTCTTCCTACTGACCCTCTTTAGAGCCAATTAGAAATACTTGGTTTTCACTTGAAGTCTAGGCTTCCACTTTACAGAAAGCAGGTACATGATCTTGGTCAGGGAACGAGCTGGACTGAACCCAGCAATCATTCTGTGCTTCCTCACTGCAAGTTTGAGCTATGACTCCCCTATCAGACAGTTGGCTTCTCCTGTTCAGCCTTGTAAATGACTACTGATTATAGGACAGAAACTGTTTGCTCTACATTTTACAATAACTGCAATCTTTCATTGTGGTAACAATGAAGAAAAAGTTCTGTGAATGCCAGATTTTCATCTGCCATACTAAATTACTGCCTTGTATATAGGGAGGTCTCAGGAAAAATACGGGACAGCCCACCTCTAACAAACAAGCAAACAAATAAAAAATAAGACAAAAACAAAGCAAAGGAGAATGAAAACTTGAACCAAGAGTAAGCAGTTGAAGTCTGCATAAAGCAAAATATAAAATGCTTCTCATAAAGGACAGGGGGCTGTGAGTCACCAAGACTAACCCACAACTATTCTATTAATAATCAGCATTAATACCACAGGAATTCCAGTACCATATTTGAAGTACAATTGTTTTGAAGAAACATGTGTTGCAACAAATGAGAATAAATTTTCCAGAATAAAGCAAAACTAAGACTTTAGGGGCAAGACAGAAGTAAAGGATCAGGAAAAACACAGTAATCATATTTGAAATTGTGTAAGTTTCAGAAATCTAAGCAGATAAATGACATCGACAAAAGGCCCTTTTTAATAAAAGAAATACTACATTCTTACATGCTCATTACACAAGCAGTAAAAATACTCTTACATTCTGAGAAGAGCTTTATAAAAGGGCCGTGTGAAGAAGGCATCCAACAAGTACTGGTGAATGAGTGCAAGACCAAGAATCCTACCACTGAACCGGAACCTGTGAAGGAAAAGCATAAGACAGCTTAAACGTCAGGGAGCAGTTTCTCAGTGGTTCTATTTGCTTTCTAGAATGCCATCTAGCTCTAATCATCTCAGTTTGTCCAAGACCGATTGCTTACTAGGTCCATGAGAGTTGGAGTATGCTGTAACCTGTGTCTTCATTAGGCCAATATTCACATCTTGAAAAATCTGTTCCACTCTGGTATTTAGAGAGATACTGCCCCATCTTCACCTCACGTTAATAATATCCACCAGAGAGCACCCCACATGGACAACATGAATTCCCCATGAGCATGCCCACGAAATTTCCCCAGAGATGACAGAATGAAACCAGTGGTGGTGGGGAGAATGTTGTCTCCTTCTAGTTTGTTTGCATGAATATTAGCAGGATTTCTCTCATATAGACCCAGGAGCAATCCCCTTTTGAGGAAAAGCCCAATCTGAGAGTGAGACAGTTCCCATCTCTATTCTCTCTCAAACACCACTGCTGATGAAAACTGTCACCATCCAAGAATTACGCATGTGAACATTTGGGGGAGTTTCCTCATGGGACATTTGGTTCTCTAAAACTTAAAGGCTCAATTCTATTCTGAATCACTTTGGAAACTTGACTGAATGTATCAGTCATGACTGGATTTGCTGAGAGGTACACTTATTTTCCCTTTCAAAAGTCCTGAAGTTTCTACCTCTATGAAAGTCTGATGCCTTCCAAAAGTGTAAATCCATGCTGAGGTTCATACAGTCCATTTGCAATTTTAGTATTAGGCAGCCATTTTAAGATTAATGTCTAGCAGCTTTGTTTTTCTTTATTTCCACCTAACTTAGCATAACTGCAATAGACACAGTTAAGAGGACTCCAAATTGTACCTAAATGGAGTTAATTTGAAGAGTTAAGTCCTAAAAATTAATGCTTTCCACCCACCAATATTAACCTTCATGGCCCAAAGAAACTTTTTCCATGAGTTCTGTGTATGTTCTTTTTTTGTTGTTACTATCAGTGAAAATAAGCAGGAACAAGCAAACAGGGGTTATAAAGATATTTAATGTGTATAAACGCAGGGATTTAAAAAATGTAAGGATGTTTGGAAAAAGTGCAGTTTGGGATTTTCAGAATAAATAATCCCCAGAGGGGAATCCTATACAAGTTTTCTTTGATGATTTTGTGTGAAAAATTAGGAAAGGGGCAATCCCTAGCTACAAACTTCAATGGCTAATAGGCTAAGTGTCACTGCTGTGACCCCATACCCACGTCCTTCTGCCGGGATTCTCTTCTACCACTTCCTCCAGGGCATCCATCCCCACTCCCTCCTACTAGAATACCACCATCGCCCTCAGCCAATGTCCCAGCTGCTCTGCCTCATCCCCAAAGCTGGCCACTTCCCCAAGGGCTGCTCTAGAAGCTGCCTGACCTCTGGGACAGGACCTTCTCCCATCCCACCTCAGAGTTCAGAGATGCCTAAGGGTGCAGTGAGGGATCCAGGGATTTTGCCAGGAATCTAACACCATCTGGAACTTTCTTTCGATAGGGAAAATCTTTTGAATTCTACTCAGTTCACTTGAAATCAGTCTTTTGGAATATAATCTATTCCTAGCTTGCAGAATGCCTGAATATTTAAATTTGACAACAAAAGTAGGAGTCAAATGAAACTGAAAATGTGATTTTCTCCAAGGAAAAAAATGTTAAAAGAAATGTGGGTTCCTATAAAAAACTAATATTACAGAAAGTCAACTGAAAAAAAGTGTTGGGGAAAAAAATACTTACCATTCATGGTGATTGTCTACGAAAGCAGACATGGGACTTATTTGTACTGTGTATGTGTCATTGGCCGAATATTCAAATAAGCCGTAATATGGGTTAAAGAGTTCTCTGGATACGAGGAAGAAAAACTCTCTGGAAGGTCCACTGTAATCCAGCCTTTAAAAAAAATCCACAGAAAGAATAAACAGTTATTATTATTTTTTTTCTATATATTGGGCACATTTTCTACAGAGTTCATTTTTTTTAAAAGATTTATTTATTTGAGAGAGAGAGAGAATGTGAGCAGGGGGAGGGGCAGAAGGAGAGGGAGAGAGAAAATCTCAAGCCGACTTCCCACTGAGACAGAGCCCGCAGTAGGGCTTGATCTCACAATCCTGAGATCATGGTCTGAGCTTAGATCAAAGAGTCAGACTTAACCACTCAGGGGCCCCCCAGAGCTCAACTTTCTATAGAACAGTCATTACAAGTCTAATTGCCCACATATCTGGACTATCCAGAATAAACTGAGTGATCATGAGTCCTGATCTCATCCATGTCTTGACCCAGAAGAGTGAAATGGACATTTACATGAAGCATACCCAAAACTAAAGCTACACATCAGATAATGGACAAAACAGGCAATATGCCAATAATTTGCTTGTATGTATATACATACAAAAAGGTAAATATTTTCAATGTCTGGAACGAAGTAATGGAGAAAGGAGTACATGGGAAATACTTTATTTAAACAGGGTAAAACCAGAGAGTATCAGCTACCTACATCCATGGGACAGGGAGTTCTTAGGGATTTCTGAAACATTCTGAAACAGGGGAAGAAAGAGTCATTTGTGAATTGGTGAAAGGACAGTACAGATGCAAGACCCCCTAGGGAGATCAGAGGCAAAAAAAAAATTGAATGATAGGATTCAAGCGAAAACTTTAAATTATAAAACACCAAGGAAAATTATAGACAAGTAAAATGAAGGCGTCTAAAGCTTCCTAAAGGAAGGTATTTGGAGAAGAGGCTGAAGCCCCAGCACCTGAACTACAGTGTAAACTCCACTGAACTCACACAGGCATCAGGGTCAAAGTGAAGTATGAGAAACGACTGTGTTAGCTTTGAGGAATGACAAGTGGCCAACCACGCTGAGAGGACAAATGCAGCAAAGAAGTCTTGGCAACAAAGCGATTTGATATGCTAAATTTAAAACGAAAAATATAAAGTACATCTATACCATGACGACAAGTTGACACAAGGGTTCAAAGACGGGAGGTAATGCTGGAGGGGAACAAAAGCAATGGGAAGCTGGGTAGTGGGGTTTTAGAAGACTTCTTTTGTTCACTGTATTTTTTTTTTTCTCTTATGGAATTTTCTCTGTGGGCATTACTGCATATTTTTTAATGAAAAAGAAAGAAAAATCATCTGAGTCTTGTCCAGTGAGGGGACTGTGTGATAGAGAAAAATTACCTTATTAGAGGTGGAAGAAAAATAAAATGGCTTTTATAGGTCTTAGTTGAGAGTTTAATAGAATTTCCTCAGAGCACACTTCCGCTCTTCACATTCTACTTTCTCAACTGTTGCCATATCTGAATATGTAGGTACTGTTGTATACTTAATACTTTTCATTAAATCGACTTTAAATTTACTTGCTTTTCCAATGTAGCCTGTTCTTACATACTATTTATGAAATTATGTGCTAGCTTTATTTTTTTTCTAATACACATCAAAAGAAACATGTAAATATTTTAAAATGTCTGTGTAATAGTTAAAATCATCTCACATATCTCCAGTCCTCACTGCACTGTGGGAAATATGAGTGTAGACAGGAAACCTATGTGTGCAGAAAAATGCAAACACAGCACACTCTCAGGACCAAAGAGGCCTTAAGGTGACATGATGGAAATACTGTCTTGGGGCAGCTGAATATCACTGTGGCTACCAGGTGACCACCAGCCTTGGTGAGATGATGCTAAGACTACCCCAGGGACTCCCGAAGCAGCACGGGGGGCTGCTTCCCAGGCACAAGGATGCAGGCTACCCTCTGCATGCTGAGAACAAGGCAGTCGCCTGTGGCTTCCTCCCACAGTCCCACTTCCGGCCACTGACGCCACCAAGAACAAGTAGAATATTTCTTCCACTTGAACGTTCTTCACATACTTAGAGGTGTTCTTTCCACAAATATTTGAGTGCCTATTATATTTGGAGTACTAATCTAGATGTAAAGATATACAATTTTTCGAAAAGTAATTTTCTATACGAACTCAAAGTTAAGCAGTGTCGGTATCCCTGGTCTCTGCACCCTCCCCCATGCCTAAACATTGCCACGTCTTTCGAGTCTTTCAATCTCCTCTCAAGGAAGGGCTGGGAATTCCCTTGCCACCTTGGCCCTCTGCTCTGGACACTCTCCAGGGTGTCAAAGTCTGATCTAAAGGGTGGTGTCTATACTGATCACAACAGTTCAGGTGCGGTTTTGCCAGCACAGAGCTTAGAAAGAGCCTTTGTCTTCTCTTCCTGGGCACTCTTCTCAACTAATGCAGCTTAAAGCTACCTTGCCTTGTGGGGCAGCCACTTTGTTGACTCATAATGAGCTAGTCATCAGCTCAAACCTTTCTCTGTGCTGCTTCACCCCAAGACTCTCCCAGCCTGTCTGCATGTCTGTATCTTTTTAGAACCTAAGTACTAGACTTTATAATTCTTCCTACTAAGTTTCACTTTGTGAAACATTGTCCACGTTCCAGTCTACTTAGATCCCTGTGGATACAAAACATCTCTCCAAATTTCCTATTTATGGTGAATTTCATCAGGAGACTCCTGTGTCTTTCTAGAAATAGAGAATGCCAGTTAAAGGCATCTTATAAGTCATTTTGTCCATCCCCTTATTTTACTGAAGAGAAGACTGAGACTGAAGGAAGTCACTGACGTGGATTAAAGGAAAGCTGCAGGGGAGACTCTAGACCTTGACACAGGTTTCCTGACCCTACGTTTAATGCTCATTACTCCTTCCAGCCTACTGGTCAGTACATTTTAAATGTTACCAAGACTGTTAAAAATGTTGCTTATAAAGCAGGGGTCAGCAAACTATGGCCTGTGGGGCAAATGTGGCCCAGGCCCTGGCTTTGTAAATAAAGTTTTATTGAAATGAAGCCATGCCCATTTGTTGACATGTTGTCTGTGGCTACTTTCCTGCTCTAGTGGCAGAACTGAGGAAGTACAACAGGAAATGTATGGCCTGCAAAGCCTAAAATATTTCCTATCTGGCCTTTCACAGAAAAAGTTTTCCAAAGTAAGATAGAAGGAAGCAGGAAGAAAATGCTACTTTATTAAGATACCTGGCTTACTATAAATCCTCCTCTTTCGTGAAGATCCCTTCAAGGCAATACAATGCCTACAATATCCTGGGGCATATGCAAACTTAAGAATGGTCACAACTACTAAGTATGAGACTGTGAGTGAGCTCTGGTCTGCAGTGGTCCCTGGCCTGCAGGGGCTTTCAGACACAATTAAAGCACACGACAGATAAGGGTCACAGACAGCTGAAACATGAGCCAGTTTTATGAGTCAGTTTTCTTACAAAGAGACAACTGGTATACATAAATGGGTTTTTAGCTGCTTAAAATTAAACTGTGGCATTCAGTTAGAAATAGCAGGTTTTCTCTGAGCTTCAATTCTCAGTGTTTTCATAATACTGCACTTATCAGAGTGTGTTATAATAATCTGTGTAGGCATCTGCCTCCGCTATTGGCACATCTAGGCTGTAACCATACTGAGGACAGGGACTGTGTCTTTCTCATTTTTGTATCCCAAGTATTTTAGCCCAATACACCATAGGGGCTAAACATCTGTTGTTGAATCCATGAGTGGAATCCTCTGATGCTCTCTAAAGAAAATCAACATAACTTACATTGTTCTTTGACATCTAGCAGAGAGAATAATTTTGCACAAGTCGGCCTTCAGGTGCTATATTGATTCAATGACATTAATAGGTCAGGTCAATCCCTAAAAGACAACTCAATTTGCACACAATGTCAGGATTCACTCAGGTGCGTTATACTTAGAAAGCCTGGTCTTGTCCTTTCCGGGTTTCCTATCTTCCAATATGGTGAAGTTTTTAAAACAACGAAGATGGATCTCACCCACTTGTTCTTTGATTTTAATAAGAGCTGATTCTGACTAAAGGTAAGATGAATGTTCCCTGAAGTGTTAAACTGAAAAGTAAAACTCATTTCTTTCCCCAAGAGAGAACAAAGCTAATAATAGTTCCTCGAGGAGGAAAATGGATCTTCTGTAACTGGTCAGGTTTTTATCTGCTGGTTGTTGGTTTTTTTTTTTTTTTTTAACTCTAGAAGCACTGACATAGCCAGTGTAAAGCCAAGATCATTTTTAAAGTGTGATTTGATTATAATCCAAAGCTTGGAGTGCATATCTGAGAGGTTGCAGATTACAAATTACATATGTCCACCTGCTTCAGGAAGACATGTCCTGGCAGGGTACCTCGTGCATGTGCTTCCTATAATAATGTCTTATGACCCTCTTCCATATAAATAGTTAATCTGACTCAGATCACGGGGATCGTTTGTTACATTCCTGTTTTGCCAGTTCGGTTGGTTCCACAGCGAAAGGCTTGGCACGGAAGTACAGAAACTCTGGACAACGGGTGTGTAGACACACGACAGCTGCATCTGAGGGCATTTTGGAATAAGCACAGATGTCTTTCGGGTGGCAGTGTCATTCTGAGCCCATGAAGTGCTGATAAAGCGTTTTAAGCACCATCACGTTGCTGGGCCACGAGCACCCCAGTTGTCAGCAGTACCCAGTACTTGTTAAAATAATTTTATCGTTGTATTCTCCTGTTCTTTATTTTCAACTAAAAATTACTGAACACAAAGTATTCCAATAGAAGTAGACTATTGAAGGAAAGGAGATGAAGGCACTGGGAAGTCATATCATCGTTTCCTACAAGTTTCTGGAAGACAGAAAAAACTTTGCTTCCTTAATAGTTGGTCAGGCACACAGGGCCTACCTACTCATCCTCTGACTCAGCCTCGGATATTTCCAGCAGCAAGGCATTAGTTCTCGAGGCACTTAAGAAGGCCTGCTGGGGGAATAAAGAATTTTGCAAGCAATTAATATGACAAACAAAGGTTTACCTGGTGATGTCAAGCCAAAGTCTAGATACAGAAGCACCTTTGAGCAAGGTTTGGGTTATTGAGTTTATCCTGCAAATGCCTCTTTTTGAAAGAAAACAAGCAGCACCATAAAGTTTAACATGAAGCTTTACAGACTTCCGAGGAATAAATGGTCAAGCTCAGGACCCCAAACAACTTCTAGCAAGGATTAGACCAGTCGTATGTAAGAACTGCTGGTTATTTTATAAGCAGAGATGCAGGCAAACCGTTTCAGATCTCATCCTCCTACTTACTTTCAGTTGCCTGTCTCAGGAGAATATCACAGAAGGAGCTCGTCTGTTCTTAAACCCCTGAATGAAAACTGCTTGCACACAACCCCTCCCTAGTCGAAGTGTGGTTTTGCAAGACAGATGATTGATGCCAATAGATGGCACTTTACATATAATGCACTCATTCTTTCTTAAAGAAAGGTGCCTTTTACAGATCTGGCCATGGAGGAAAAAAAAGAGGCGAGGCAATCACAGTGTAAACATCCTTTCTTTATCCAGGCCATTGTTTCCTCACTGTTTGGGGTACTAAGAAGTTAATGGCCCAGGACACCTTATCAGAACACGACAGTCTACCTAGCTAACTTTTGATATCACATAAGCTTTAGTTGCTAGGGCTTTTAATTCAGAAGAAAATAATATGCTGGAGAATATGCAGTGCTCTACTGGCCTCCTTCCTAAAGAAGCAATTTCCAGGCAGACAGAAGCCCCAGAGAGAGAGAGAGGCAACCACAGCATGCAATTTCCCACCACATTTTGTCAAGATGACTCAGTTTCCAGCCATTCTGCCACTGCTGACCTGCCATCCTCCCCACTTTGCAAGGGCAGATAACCAAATTAACTTGGGTGGAAAATGTAATGACTAAAACAAAACCTCCAGTTCTGACCAAATTAAATCACAGTAGTTTGCTTAGAAACTGTCTACTTTTTGTAAAAAGCCAAGCATAACATGAAGCACTATTTTAGCAAAGAATAGTAATTACTTGTCAACTAATACACTTCCAGTAATAGGCTCTACAACTCTATTTATATTTTAAAAAGTGAAAATATCTATCACCAATATTCTGAGATTAATTTTACCTCACATGGAATTTGTAGTCATCCTGTAAATTTCTGACTATAAATTTTTCCATAATTTCTCTTGATTCTGCTCTTTCACTTCAGAACAATCTACATGTGTGTTTTTAGACCTATGCAACGAGACAGCCTACAGCACAGCTGAAGTCTCCCTGTGCATCTGTTAATTCATACTTTCTTGGAGTGGACCAGAGGCAATTTTCTTAAAAATAAATCCCTTTCTCTTTATGCCCTAACTTCTCTATTGTAAATAAAGACCCTGATTATGACGGAAAGGAAATAAAATCATTGAGACGGTAACAATAAGAATTGCAAAATATTATTCCCTCATAGATAACATAAACTTGACATTAGCAACACAAAATACTACTCTACAGATACACCACTGCCCCTAATTTGGACTTTCCACAAAATTAACTGTTTCTATATACAAATAACTCTACTGACCTCAAGTGCAGAAGGAAGTACACACATACCCAAAATTACCTTGGGGGCACCCACTCATCAGACAATAAGGAAATAAGAAAAGTTCGGGGAAACATTTCCTAAATCTCCCCAAATCCTGACTAGATGCTTTCTTCTAGTAAATATTTCATTTTAATATAGTTTTTTTTATTTACAGAAAAGTTGCAAAGATAATATGGAGACTTCTCACATATCTCATACTCTGTTTCCTTCTTATTAACATCTTATATTAGTATAGTACATTAAAATCAGTTAACAGATATTGAGACATTACTATTAACTGAAATGCATACTTTATTCAGATTTCCTTAGTTTTTACTTAATGCCCCTTTTCTGTAACAGAATCTCGTCCAAAATACCTTATTCACATTTAATTGTCATGTTTCCTCAGGCTTCTGGCTGTGCCAGTTTCTCCGACTTTCCTTGTTTTTGATGACCTCATCCCATCATATGAAGGGCCCATACTATTAGCATGATCTATCACTGTTGATCTTAACCTTGATCACCTGGCTGAGTGTCTGTCAGGCATGTCCATTCTGGACTTACTTCTTTTTCCCCTTCCCCAACTGTACCATTGGAAGAAAGTCATTATGTGTAACCCACAATTAAGGAGTGAGGAATGATGATGAATTACTGAAATCTTCCACACAGGAGACTGATCTACTCTATCTATCTATCTATCATCTATCTATCTATCCAATCACATATTTATATCAGTACAGATATTTATTTTATACTTTGGGTTATAATCCAATCCCAATTTATTTATTTTGTTGCTCAGATAATTCCAGTTGGGAGATCTTTCAGTTGGCTCTTGAGTCCCTCTGACATAACCCCATTATTGTGGAAATTTTGAGCACTTCTTTACATTCTGACACTACAAGACACTTCAAGCTCCGTCTCACATATTCCCTGCTTCATCTTAGAATCAGCCTTTTCTCCAAGGAGTCCTAGTCCCTTTTATTAAAGAATGATGTTAGAAACCAAGATCTAGCCACTGAGTGTTAATATTTTTAAATACCTATTATTAGGGCTAGACATAAAGAACTTACAAAATGACACATTTTGTGAGCATTAAAATTAATGAAGAGAAAGCGACAGAAAACTTCCAGCTCCACATTTATAGTTCTATAGAAAAATGTAAGTAGATTTTCACTTTGGATATTTATTATAATCCAGAAAGAAAGTCATGATCTTTCATTTTAATGAAATTGAATCAATGTGTTTGAGAAGGTGGCGAAATCTAAAATAACTTCTTAATTTTATGTTGTTTTAAGGTTTCTATTTTTTTAGCAAGAGTGCTATTTTATTCTTTCAAAACAGCATTATGTATTCTCAGTAGCAATACTGAGATATTCTCTTAGTAGCAAAATGAAGGAAGTCTGTATCTAATAATCTCTATGTATGGTATTGACATGATAATGCTATAAGACCAGAATTTACTTGACCCTATTACTCCAGCTTCTACAGGCCATACACAGAGGGGCTTGATTATGGTTGTTTCTGATAGCTGAGGTCACAATTCAAAGTGCCCCCCTCTTGTTTTCCCTCTGAGGTTACAGCTGGGAGACAGGTGATGGAAACAGGAAACATTTGGACATTGGTGGCGATCAGATAGAGGTATCAAGCCACACTCAGCCTAGGAAGAGATGCCACCAGTGCAGATCATAGGGCGACTACTTCAGGATGATCAAGCATGAGAAGCATCCGCTCTACTCAAACTTAACTACCAGGTCCTCCAAAGACTCTTGCCTACATCTCTGAGATCTCAACAAACTGTAAGTCCAAAAAAAAGGTAGGCAGCTGGAGTTCTGGGGGAGGAAAAGTATTCTCATCCAAATGAGACTGGTTATGTAAGGAAATATTTGGAATTCCATGCACACCTATGATTAGGCTTAAAACATTTGCCTTCATTTTCAATTGTACACCTGCATCTTAAGCCAACTAGCATAAGCTAAAAGTCCATTAATGCCCTTCGGTAATGAAAACAAGTCTCAAGCAAGCTTCTGCCCAAATATTGTCACCCTAGTATTGTTTTCCCATATAATATTTTACTTGAAGCTAGTCATAGCTGGGAGACTATGAACAGAATATGTGACAAAAGCAGGTGTTATCAGTCAGCTGGAATAGTGAAAAGATCCACGGGTAGGAAAAAATTCTGATAGACCAGAGTTCAGCAATTTTGCCTCTATCCAGTGCTGGTCCAAGAGTCCTAGATGAAAGGCCTAGATTTGAATCCTGATTTTGCTGTTATCTAGTTCCATTAGCACATGCAAATTACTTTATACCTTGGAGTCTCCAAATTAACCATGTGTTGAATGGCTGAATTTAATAGATATTACTCCTATGAGTCTGTAATCTAATACACTTTACTCCTGGGCAGCACTGAGAAGGGTAGCTTTAAAATGACCCAAATCAACAGAGTCAAGAAGACAACCACAGTTCAGGCATCCTGTGTACTTTATAAATTCGCTCTAGTGATGGCTGGGTTACATTGTAGAAGGTGCTGAGACTAGAAACTTAGACCTGAAATGAGGAAGGAGGAAGGGGACGAGATGAGAGCTGCCACCTTCTGAAGCATTGTATAGCAACTGCTCTGTTTCTTTGGATGCAATAAACAGTGTGTAGGAGGCTTCACTCCTACATTTCTTAACCCTTATCTCTATGAGCACACTCATGGAAGAGTCACAGAAGGCCACAGACGCTTGTTTATGGCAGGTCAATATTTTGGTATGTGTGTTGCTGTCCCCCCGAAAAAGAGAAAAACTGGCAACAGAGAAACAGAACCAAGGCCCAGGAATTAAGGCTGTGGAAGCCTCCTGGCAGAAGAGCAGAATTCTAATTCGTGATTCCAAAACTGAGCTTATTTATTTTACAGGTGAAGCGCGTTCTACTTAACACCCCATGCAGATAACACGATCACAGACATGAGAAATCAATTCTTGTTTTTTCCCTCGAGGCCCCACTTTTTCCCTTTAAGACAGAGATGTAACCAGAAGAAACCAAACCAACCTCTTGCTCTCAAAAATGATCTATAGTTATGAGTATTTACCAAAGAATTTCTATGTCAAATGATTTAAAAACCAGAGAAAGCCTTAAAAAAAAAAAAAAAAGAAAAGAAAAGAAAAAAAAGCCGAGAGGTTTAAGTGTCTGAGAATGGCATTTCCTGCCAGCGGGTTTCCTGTCTCAGGCAGCCACGGCGACCGTGTGGTGACACATCCCTCTGCAGCCGCAGCCCGTGTTCCACACACTTCTCTGTTCTACTCACCCTTCCTCCCCGACAAATGTGACGTACAGCTTATTTCTCTGCAAGTCTTTTCTGGAGTAGCCCATGATCTGATTAAAAGCATCTTCTAGTAAGTGATCTCTTCTGATAATTAACCTGTCCATAAAAAGACAATGTGAAAAACAGATTATTTCCTAATTCTTATCTTTCTAGAACTGGGCACTTTTGATTCCTTTTTCATTTACCATAGTTAACTAGGGGAAAGGGGAGTGACTTAATACATTGCTAGCTGCAATAATGCGCATTTGTCTTGAACTCTTCACAGTAAAAGTAAAAATTATATAAGCGAATTGTTGGTAAGCAGAGCACTCAGCCTACAACATATAAAAACAACTCCTGAGTTCTTTCTGAACAGTCAAATCAATTTACCCCAGAAGGAAGATGATTAGAAAACAATACAAACACGAAACTTTTGTTTAGTAAAGGAAGGACAACCCTATGAGGTAATGTTTTCAGCGTGAATGCACCTAGACAAGGAATTCAATTACTAAGTATGCAGAGAGATGACTGTGAGAACCAGGAGAGGAAAAAAACTCTCCATGTTCTCCAAAGCCAACACGTTGATGCCTGTGCTTAATTTAATTTTTAAATTAAGTGAATCTGAGATTCCCCAAGTGACAGATAAAAATGAATGATACTTGTGGCCGATTAATCTACTTGTGATGATGATAATGAAAGTCATCTTGAAGTCGATAAAATTCGCCTTTAGAGAAAACAGTCATGAAAGGGAGAAGATAGGGAGTCTGGACACGGAAGCCTGAGCTCAAGACCACCATTTTTTTTTTTTTTTTTTTAAGTAGTCTCCATGCTAGGCATGGAGCTCAATGTGGGGCTTGAACTCATGACCCCGAGATCAAGACCTGAGCTGAAATCAAGAGTCCGACGCTTAACTGACTGAGCCACCCAGGTGCCCCTCAAGACCTTCTTAAGTGTGAGAAAGGCAAAGGTCAGAGAGGTAATGTATTTGGGCAGGCTGATGTGTGTCGAGGGGTGAGGGAACTGGGGTCTGTGAATGTGCTAAGCCAGACCTCTCCGTGGGGCAGTGAGCTGGGGAGCTAGGGGGCGGCTCCTGGACCTCCTCTCAGATACCTGGCGTCGTGGCACTGTGGCAGCGCAGACCCTTCCTCCTCTGCCCTCACTCAGGGGCACAGTGATCTCTAGTGGGCACACGGGGCAGGGGTGGAGGCGGGGCTGAAGGAAGTAAAGGTACGTAGGGAATGAAAATAATTCTAGGCAAACAACATGATGTTTAAATTTCCTCATTTAAAGGTGGGTAAAGAAAGGCAGAAACAACAGTCATGACATATTTCCTTGGACAAGTGAAGCTTATTTCACAGAACAAAACAGAGCTGAGCAGTGTTCCTACACTCAGGTCAGGTCAGGAGACAGTGATATGCAGTAGGGGACACTGTGCCAGCCTTTTCTGTAATCAGTACACTGTAAGTGAACAAAGAGGCACTTTTCGGGAGAAACAGATTAGCTTTTTATTTTGCCTATATGTTTACATGGAGCGTGGGGTTTGTTTAAAAACCTTAAAGCTAAATGGTGCTTAATTCCAGAACTTTGTCTTAGATGATCCTGTAATTGACGCATGCCAAAATAATTACACCGACTAAAACAAAGGCTGTGATCCCAAATCACATTCAATTTCCTACATTCCCAACTGCACCCCATCCCTCACCATCACCCAGTCCCGAGGTCTGTATCATTTCGACTTACTTTAATTTCCCTGGGCCTTGTCCGTATCCTTTAGTCTCTAACTTCCTGTAAAAGTTCCTTAGTTTGGCTTCAAAGTCTCGCTTGTAAGGGGCTGGAGCCCGGGCATTGGCACGCTGAGTACCTACGGCAAACCACAAAAAGAGAAGGGTCTGGGTTTGTGCAATGTCCTGATGTTCATCACATCACCATGACAACATTCGGCCAGGGGGCTGAGGCCACAATCAACAAGTGAAAGGAGGCAATTATTTCAGGGCCTTCCGTCTTCACCTCCCCAAGTTGGAGGTTCTAACAGAGCTGAACCGAAGTCTGAAGATATTTCTGTGCGGCATCGTGGCTGAGAATAACAATCCTGTTTGCATGGTTACAATGGTGCCCGTGTGTGTCAAATATGTTTCCCTTTTCAGTCCAAACTAATATGAGTCAAACAGAGTTACTCATGTCTCATGGTAACTGTTCAGGGTGGACTATCTCTGCTGCCGAGATGATATCATGGCAATTAGACAGGAAGTTACATTGTGAAAGTATGTGGTATATAAAACAAGGACAGCAAGTTTCCAGACTTTGCCCTATGAAAAATGTAGAAACTGTCTTTTAGATATGCACTATATGAATTATTTTAGACTTATAATCAAATACATTTTATATTGCAGGGTAGGACAATCTTGATATAAATACAGAATTCAGGCATAGCTGCAGAGTCACATGCTTCCTGGCTGCACAGAGAATCAATAATATTGCTATTTGTTGCACTCTTGATATGTGCCAAGTGCGAGGATCACCCACAGATTACCTGAAGATGTTTCATATGTCATCCAATAGTAAGTTTCATTAATAAAATGTAAAAGTAACACGGTTTGTTCCTCTTTCTGTAGAAAATAGTCTAGCTTTGTACCACAAGGTGACTAACCAACAAACTAGGACAGAAAAATAGGGAATCAGACGCAGAGCCATGACAAAAACACTGGACATTTCCACGAAATATTTCGCAACACAATGAAAGGAACCGGAAAACAAAAATTGTGAAGTCTTATGCAGTACATACCATACAAGCTCATTAAATACTTCTTTAATGAGCCAACCAAGTGATTATTATTCATTGCTAACACTGTGTTAGGTTCAGCAAATATGCTCAAAATGAGTAAGGTATGACTGCTGAAGTAGATATTTCGGTTAGGAAGACAGAAATAAAACATATCAAACAATTAGATAAATAATTAAGTCCTAAATTAGGTGGTGAACAAACAAGAAAGCATAGGGGACAAAACTATATAGCCTTGGGGCTGTACCCAGCCCTAATGATCTATTTTGCTTGGCATACAATTGTTTTTAAAGATTTTAAATTAACATCCAACTTTTAAAAATTAGGAGATTTCAAGTAGAAAACAAAACAAAACAGATTTTCTCTTGAAATTACTTGGGAACTCTTGCAACAACTAGCCTGCATTTTCCTTGGGGCCACAGTGGGCAGCTGTTCCATTACAGGAAGCACGCGCCACAACCACTCAATGACACCGACTGCCTGGCCCCCCTCGGTCTTTGCACTTGGGATCAGTGCTCCAGAAAAGAATAGCAAATGAGGATAAGTAGAGATCAAGATGGAAAAGACCATCAGGAGAAGGCTTTATGGGAGCCAGGCCTTGTAAACAAAGGAGAATCTATATTCTATACCGGACAGGGCAGCAAGAGCTGGGAGAAGCATGAAGGAGACTAACCAGAGCACAGGGGAGTGTTGAGGAGTCAATGGGAAATTTAATCAGATGGTTGGAGCCAAATTACATGAGGAATTTTTTAGAAAAACCTAGCTGAGGAGTTTGGGCAGGATGCAGTGAGCAGTGGGAAGACTTTAGAGGTTCCTGAGCTAGAGAGTAACACACACATGGTGTTTTTTAAGGCAAGGGTTTTCAGTGTTGGGTGGATTCAGGGTGGGAAGGAGGGGAGGGGTCTTGAGGGAGGGGACCTGGCCAGGAGTCACTGCAGCCCTGGAGGCCTGAGGGGGCTGTGGTGACTCAGAGAAACATGTACAATGTGAGATAAGGATTGCCAACAGATAATAAGTAAGGAAGAGACACAGGAAGCTGTGATGGTAACATCAAGCTTTAGACAGTAACAGTAACTGTCATTTGTGAAGTGCCTGCTGTGTAGACGGAACCATGCACTTTTCCAGAGAGGATCTTGGGAAATCCTCACAAGTTTATGAAGCAGGCATTATTATTATCACCAGCATCGCCACTTCGTAACTAAGGAAACTGAAGTCCTATGCCAGGGAACGGTAGCTTTGGGATTTGAGCCAGGTCTATCTGACACTAAAAGCAGTGTGGGAAATGCTGGTGGACAGGGGCATGTGAAGCTTTATACAACTGTGCTGGGGACGAGAGCTGTTCAGGTGGATATCCTTCAACGGCACTTGAAAACACAGTCCTGGACTCCTGGTGAGAGAAGAGGGCCACACCTGTGCATTAAATGAGTTAGTGTGGTAGGGAGCTTTGCGAGGTGCCTCTGCAGAAGTGTCAGCTGTAACTGACATCATCAGTAGAACGGGAAATACTGAAGACACGGGGAAATGTGTTGGGGTGTTAAGAATGGATTTTAATAAAATTGGCTATCGACCAGTGATATGTTCAGAGGTCTGTTTGCATGTTTATGAATCTTTTACCCAAAGATCTAAGATCTATGTCATAAAGGAAACAAAGAAACTTGACCTTAAAAGCTCTAGGATACAGAAGAGCCTCTTAAACTGTGGTTCTCAATCCTGACTGCACATTGGAATCACTTAAGAAGCTTTAAAAAATCCCAATGTTTGGGCCACACCCAAGACATAGTACGTCTGAATCTGTGGGGCAGGACCCAGGCATAAGTGTTTTATGCAGCTCTCCAGATGAATCCAATTTGTAGCCAAGGTTGAGAACCATTATTCCCTACAGTAAGGTCAAATGTAACCAATGAAACATCTGGGGAATCTCCAGAGACCAACACAGAGGCACCTTCCTGTGTATTTGAAAGGCATCATTTGCAACGTGAAGGATCGTGATCTCACACAAGCCTGCGCTCTGGGATGGCTGAGGGGCCGGGCAGCGCAGCACAGGTCCACTCAGGGCTGGCGGAGTAAGGCTGTTGGTGCTGCAGTCTGAGAAACTGTAAACCAGGAAACCCAGACAGCTCAGAAAGCAGCCGCCATGAATCAGCTTTCAAGAGCGCGATCATTAATAGGGAAGAGGAAAAAGAAAAACAAAAGACTGATGAAAATCTTTCAGGACTCAAAAGAAACATGATTCTAAAGTTGATTGCTTTTAAAAAAAAAAAGCACATATACTATTGCTGTATAATTTGAGACGTTTAAAAGGATATAGGAAGTGCTATAATGCATTCCATCAATATCTATATGAACGGTTAATAAAAATTAGTTCTGACTCCATTTATGCTCCAGGTGAAGAGATTCAATTACAGAAACTCTGGAGACAGAAATTGTTAAATGCAAAAAGTCTTTTGCTAATAGTTCTATTATGAAAAAATCATTTACACATTACTTCATGGTTTAAAAATTACAATAAATTATGCTGTTGGCCCTTGTCAAGTTCTTAATGCAAGTCAGGTGCCCTGCCAAGAAATTCCAGGGCAGGAACGATGTTACTTCCACTTTAGAAATAAAAAATGAT
The DNA here is from genome assembly GCF_023065955.2 of Ursus arctos. NCBI lineage: Eukaryota > Metazoa > Chordata > Mammalia > Carnivora > Ursidae > Ursus > Ursus arctos. The sequence goes on from NW_026622763.1 coordinate 71,930,739, forward strand.
CTTGGAAGATTGAGCTAATAGAATCGTATGGGAACCATAACTGCAAGTAAAGTTCTAGGATACAATACTCCTATAGAGAGAGTAACTTACGGTCTTTATGGTCTTAAAAAAAGGAAGTCAGATACAAAAAAGTCAATGTTACATTTAGGAAGTGATTGAATAAATGGCTGACTTCACAGGTAGTCAGCATTATGTTAATTATTTGTAGGAAAAATTTCAGTAACAGATATTAGGGTTTTTTCCTTTATCATTGACGGGCAGACCTGAAGTATGATACTAGTATGATACTATTTCCATTTACCATTACAAAATTGCATAATCAGATACAAACTAAAGACTTCCACCTGACAAAATACTTCAGGTGATAGGAGAAATATTCTGGCATCAAATCACTAGGAAGCCTGGGTGTTTTGGATTCCAGGTGTGCCACCAGGGTCTTAGACGGCTTTGAGAACTGGCGCTCGCTCTGCACTGGATGGGAGGGAGTTGGCCTAATCCAGCATGGCTCTGGCCTCTCTACTGGGATGGCTCAGACGCCCATTCTTTCCATGTTGACTTTCTTAAAAAAGTCTCTATGACTTTTTAAAAAAATTTGTTATTTATTTATTTATTTATTTATTTTTACAATTCCCTGTTAGTGAATGAGAACAAACCATCAAGCATTACAATAATTTCGGGAAGACTCCATCCTCTGGAACATAGCTCAATAATGAAAATTAAGTGGAAAAAAAAGCACCTCCAAAATATCTGGCCCAAAGCACAAGCACCAAAGTTCTTGCATTTTTGCTTTATTCTCTTAAGAGTAGTGAAAAGCCCTAGGTCATTGTTTTGAGCTTGCTGACGCTTTCATTTACACACGATTTATTTTTATATTTTTTAAAGCTTTTATTTATTTATTTGACACAGAGAGAGACAGCCAGCATGAATAGGGGGAGGAGAAGGGGGAGAAGCAAACTCCCTGCTGAGCAGGGAGCCTGATGCAGAACTCGATCCCAGGCCCCTGGGATCACGCCCTGAGCTGAAGGCAGCCACTTAACCAAATGAGCCACCCAGGCGCCCCTCATTTACACACTATTTTTAAAAACCAACTTAATAAGCTGATTTTTTTAGACCTTGCAAATCAGAAGAAATATATTAAAAGGGGAAACTGAAAGGCACGCCGGTGACAGGCATTCTCTGACAGCCTTGGGGGTGGGGGAAAAGGGAGACTAACAACAATAAAACACAAAATAAAACAAAAAAACCCCACCTATATATTGTGACAGAGACAGTATTTGGCTTTCTTTCAGTCTCTGGAATTACAGCTTCCCCATCTCCACCCAGCCAGGGGCCGTCCTTCATTTGTACTGTTTGGTTCCTACTTCATCTTTGTGGGGCCAAGCAAAGAGAAGAGAAGGAACACTTTTTCTAAAATTAAGTACAGCTGAACCTTGAACAACACAGTTTGAACTACATGGGTCCACGTACATGAGGATTTTTTTTTCGATAAATACAGTATAGAATCGTCATATCTTCTCTTCCTTATGATTTTCTTAACAGCTTACTTATTGTAAGAATGCAGTACATAATACAAGTAAATACAAAAACGTGCTAATTGACTGTTTATGTTATGAGTAAGGCTTCCTGGGAACAGTAGGCTCTTAGTGGTTAAGTTTTGGGGGAGTAAAAAGTTATATGTAGGGTTTTTTTTACCTCACAGGGGGTCGGCACCCTTAGCCCCCATAATATTCAAGGGTCAACTGCATAAGGCTTCTTCAGGGGCTGTGGGCAAGATGGGGGAAGGGTGGGAAGAAGGGAGGAAAAGAGAGAGAGAAAGACAAAGGAGCAGGAGATGAGAAAAGCAGCAGCCAAGATGCTGATTTTAAGGGAGAGAGAGAGGAAAAGAGGGCCCTAAGGGGTCTCACTGTGTGGTGGGAGAAATAATTCCCTCTCATATCCCATGCCCTCAAGACAACCTTCAGCAAAGAACCACATGGCTCTTCAGTGCTCTCTGGTCTGTTTAATTTTGTTGAGTGTGACCTGGTGCCAGCCTACCTTCCAGATAGTCCAGTTTTAGTCAAGTAATAACAGCTCTGTATGATGATCCCCCAAACCATGAAATATATTCAATGCACTGCGTATAGGGAAGCAGGGAGAGATATAATGTATTTGTGAAACAGTTTCAGTAAACGGTGGGTTAAATTCTCTGAGACTTAGTCATAGCTTTGGTTACATGGAAAATTCACATATGTGAGCACATCTCCAATAATATTAGATAAATTAGGTGTTATTGCATTTAAATTCCTAGAAATGTGGAGTTACAAAAGGTCCTTAAATAAACTTCTGGGTCCCATATTTAGCATAATGAACTATACGGTGTTTGGAATGATTTTTCCCTTCTGGCATAGCTAAGGTCGGGATTGGCATTATAAAGGTCCTAGAAAAACAAACCTTCACATTCCAAAAATTTGACCAGTTTTAGGTGAGCACTCTAACAGCTGCAAAAAGCAGCAAGTCAAAGTTTCCAAAGCCCCTCTCTCCTTGCACTTGAAAAGACATGTCAATGTGCTCAAATAGGGAAAGTATGGTAAATTTACCAGATCCTGAGGCATTCTGAAAGATCATTCAAATTTGTTATTGTCATAATTTTCACAATGTTATGCTCACACCAATAAAAGGGATGAAATTCTAGTCACAAGAAGGACGAACAGACCACCTTAAAACATCTGAAATGTTCTTCACAAAAAAACTTCAGGAAAGTGGTAGGAGGAGATGCTTTTGTACTCAAAGAATCAGAAGATTACTCCACAGGGTAAATGAGGCTGGCTAGTCCTGGCCTTATAAGATCATGTGGAATTAGTTACAGTAACTTCCATTGATATCAGGGAGTTCATCCCAATTTCAAGATCAAATAAAGCCCCCTGAAACTGAATAGGCCAAAAATATGGAGATTATTCTCCCTGAAAATTAAAACCATCACAAACGCTGCTAGCAATTTAGATATATTTGGGTTCTACATCTCTTTGGAAAACGTTTGACTCTAACTGAGCTTCCAGAATGTATTTTACTACCACCAATGGATTACTCATGTACCTTTGTGATGCTAAATGATTAGTTACCAGGTAGAATGTTCATATAGTCTCAAAGGACGTTTAGCCCTTTGTAGGGCTCGGAAAGGGACAGAAGCTGTTGATCTACCTTTTTCTTGGGGAGGATGGGCTGCAGAAAAGCCCTGGAAGGAGAGCCTTGACCGAAATGAGCAATAATCCACACAGCTTCATTTCTTTAACCACAAAGTATCAGGTAAAGGGACAACCCATTTGAACGTCATCATAGGATCTAACTAAGATAAAGACCAGTCAGAAAGATTAAATACCTAGGCAGCCAGCTCTGCAAATCAGGGAGAAATGAATTCATATTTTTTGGTTATTAATGGTTTAAACATCGGCAAACTGTACTTCTCAGGATCAGATTTCCAGAAAGAAAGAAAGAAGGGATAAGTTAACACTTATTGGATCCTTATCGTGTTGCAGGCACAAGGCAAGGTGTTTTCCAAGTACCCAGGGGAGGTGATTGCTATTATTCCCATTTTACAGAAAAGCACATTCAAGTTCAGGGAAGGAAGTAAACTGCCCAAAGTCACACACAGTTGGTAAAGGCTGAGGCTAGCTCTGAATTCCATCGATTTTCCCTTACATCCTGAAACTTACCCAAAGCATCATATATTATTTCTTCTCATCCTGATCATTAAAACACATGTCCCTACTTTGTTCCAAAGTTGACCTTCACTTTCTTCTCCAGTGTCTTGTTTCCCATGGGCCTGTGGTATGATTGCTGCTTCCACAAACTAGTCTCCTTCCACCCACATCTTCTGACCTCTGCACACACACAATTTCCCCACCCTAAAACCTCTTCCTTAACCCGTCTTCTCCTTCTAAGTGCTGTCCTATTTTCCCTTCTTTCCATCCCCATACTTCATAAAAAGAATGTTCTACACTCCTGGCTTTTCTACTCTATATCTTATATCATTCTGCAACTGGTCACATTTCAGTTTATAATCTCTTATCTCATAGAAACTGCTCTGAAAAAGGCCATTTATAACTTCATGATTTTCAAATCCAATGGCCTCTTCTCAGGACTCATCCTTCTTGAATGCTTTGAGGATGTGGCCCACTCTCTACTCCTTGAAGCTTGCCTTCCCTGAAAAGACTTTCCTAATTCTCTTCCAAAATCCATTGGCTCTCTGTTTCATTTGCTACTCTATCTCAGCCCATCCCTTAAATACTGGAGTTCCTCGTGTTACCATCCTCTGTTTTCTCTTCTTTCCATGGATTTGTCCTCCCTGGTTCCTCCAATCTGCCCTTGGTTTCAACTGTCACCAGCAAACCCTCTATGCCAAGCCACTAACCTCTCCCGTGCTCCATGATTGTCTTTTCCAGTTGTCTTTGGTATCTGTAGTTGGATGGCTCAGAGATTCCTCAACAAACCATGCCCAAAACTAAACTCATCCAAGCCCTCCTTTCCAGTCCAATCTTTTTCCTTTCCTGGTGACTGGTGTTGCCATTTGCCTAGTAGTCTAGGTGGTGGGCATCTGCCCACCTCAGAATCTGCCTTGACCTCAGAATCTTCCCTACCTGGACTCAAAGTCCTGGTGTCTCTATATCCTAAGAGTCCTTTGAACTAGTTCCTGTTTCTCTAACACCTCTAGTCCAGCCCTTTAGCAACAGCTCCCAAGTGGTTTCTCTGACTCCATTATCTCGTCTTCTAATCCCTCCTCCATATTGCCACCAAACTGTTCTTTGTAAAACAGGGTGTTCTTCTGTTTGTAAATTTTCAGTGGCTCCATATGGACTACAAAGTAAGTAATGATCAACCAGCCGTAGCCTATCTTTCCAACCTGAGCTTTGAGAACTTGCTCTTACTTGTAGCTATTAATTGGCCCTAAACTTCTTTCATGCTTCTGAGGCCTAGGTTATGCTACTCGTTCACCTAGAACACCCTTCTTCCTTTGGCCCGCCTTCATCATCCTTCAAGGCTCCCTCCATATCTGTTCTCTTTATCTTGCCCCAAACACCCACTGCCAGTCTTGGAGGAACAATTGTTCCTATATCTGTGTTCCCATACCTTTCCTTACAGACCACAGGGCTTGACAGAGTCATTTGCTGACTCATTGCCCCACCGTGAATCCTTCAAAGGCAGAGACTGCATCATTCATCTTTGTAGCACTGGAGTCTAATTCAGTGCTTGGCTCATAGTTGGATGCTCAATAAATCTGTGTTAAAAGAACAAATTAATAGACCTCTTCCTGTTTGTGGTATTCAATTAGGCTTTAGCTTCATTATCATAGGATTTGTGAAAACATGTCATGTATCAAAGACTATAGAGCAGCTTTCAGTGACACATAGGGAACTTGGATTTCTATTAAAATAGTTTTAAATTCTGATAGCTATTAAAATATAAACAATACATCATCTATAATAAAAATAAATATAGCTGATGTGCTGTCAACATTATAACTACTTTCCTTTTAAAAACACTCATTTCCTAAGCTGCATTTTCTATCATTCATCCATCCATCCATTCATCCATTCACTCCTTCATTCATATCATACTTCTTTCAAAAAGAATTTGAACTTAAATATTTTAGTTTGTTTTATCTATCAACATGTTCTATCTGCCCATGTGTCTCTACTCTTCCTATCTAATGCAGTTAGTTATTACTGCAGGAAAAACCTATCTAAATCCATTAAACTAATTTTAATTCTATATTATTTCTTGAAAGTAGACATTTCTTTTTATTACAGTCTTAACCAGAACTTTTTTAATCCAAAAGCTAACATGGTATTCTGTGTCCTAATATTTTCCAAGATACATCAGGCACTGCGTAACATAATGAAAAGTAAATCCCGCATCTGAGTATATCATACTGCTAACATTTAGTCTCTAATTCTGGAATGTCATTATCTTCCTGTCAAAATGAATTACTATGGGAACAAGCCACTTCTAAGACACACAAAGTGCCACACAATGGGTACCTCTGCTCACACTAAAGATGTACCCAAGGATTCCCTCACTGTCCTTTATGAAGGACAGAATGTCTGGCTTGAGGGTAAGCTTCTCAGAGGATTCCCTGTGCATAGCAGGTAGACTTACCTGGCGAGTTCTGGGGAGAGGACACAGGGGAGCCACGTGGGGACTGACAGTAGCTGGGGTGAAGTAAGGCATGTGGAGGCACGTAAGACATTATCTCTTCTTCAAATAAACTGGGGAAAGACAAGAAACAAAATGCACACTTGAGCCAGAGCGCTGGGGAAAAGTCTTGCTTCCAAATGAGTGAGACCGTTGATTTCTCACTCTGAGGTCCAGTTCACATCCCGAAGGGAGCGCTCGTCCCCTCTCTCCTGTAGCTAATTCTTGGAAGGAACAGCAGTCTGTTGCAGCTTTTGTGGAACCTGTGGTAATGTGCCTGTTTTCCTATCAACTTTGGACAACCCGATTTCTATTTTGCCACTTTAATATGTGAGTCCGAATTTACACGTTTGCTTGAACATAGTACCTGGGTTTTTAGCTTTGAGAATAAGATTCAAACACAACACACAATGTTTACTGAGAGTCCATAATTTAAGAGACACAAAGCATGTTCTTTATCTTCATCCTAAGAAATATATGACAGAGTCTCATCATTCAAAGAATTTGGGATTTAACTGGAGAATTAAAAGCAAAATACTACAAAACACCTCCTAAATAATGACAACTGCTCAATAGTTAGCTCCCTTGTTTACTCTGGCTTTATAAACTTTTTTTAAATGTGAGGATTTTGATCTCAGATTATTCATATTCAATCCAGTGTCTTTGTTCTTCTCTATATTGCAAATTCTCTTTCTAGCACTCTCCTAAAAGATAATAACCAGGGATGTGAGATCTTACAATCCCAGACTTTTCATTAAATAAGATGATAAAAGTACTATTGATTGCACTAAGGTCTTGACGCTGGACAAGACACTTGACGAATACTTGACCAAGATTTGAAACAACAATAAAAGGAGGAGGACTTGTGTTTTTTAATTAAGAGGTAGAAGTAGGTTTTCCTCAAACTTGGCCAAATCTAGAAACCTGTTAGAAAACATTCAGAAAACAGTGGCAACAGTTTATCCTTGCAGAGATTAAGGAAAGGACTGCTAAGGGTTATAAAAACTGGCTCTCAGCTGAGGCAATTTTGCCTCCTCCCATACCATTTGGGGACTTTGGGGAATGTCTGAGGACATTTTTGGTTGTCATAATTGGGAGAGGGTATGTTTTTGGTATCTAGTGGGTAGAAGCCACGATCCTGATACATCTTACAATGCACAGAACACCTCCCTGCAACAAATATGTATCCAGCCCCAAATGTCAGTAGTTTTGAAGCTCTTTTGACAAATACTTTTTTCCCAACTTTGTGCTTTTATCAACAAAGGTGCAATGAAGATCCTGTATATATTGCCTTGTGCATAGGCAAAAGAGTTTTAGTATAAATATGGTATATATCTAAAAGCAGAAATGCTCATTCATAACACATATGCCTTTTCAACTATACAAGATATTGTCAAATTGTACTCTGAAAAGATTGTAGAAATTGCAACCCCACCAAGTCCAGACAGTATGAGAGTCCCTATTTCTCATTTGATATTATCCGACTTTTTTATTTTTTCAAATCTAATTTTATGAACTACTATCTCATTATTGGAAATTGCATTTTATGATTGCTAGCATCTTTCCATACGTTTACTGGCTATTCTTACTTCAATTTCTTTGAAATGCCTTTTTATACTCTTTATTCATTTTTCTTTGGGGTTCTTTTCTTCTAAATAGATTTAAAAGCATTCTTCGTGTATTCATAATATCTTTGTTTTATATGTTGTGCATATATTCTTCTGGTTTGTTACCTTTCTTTATGCTTTTATATGTGTTTTTCATTATATAAATTTTAAAATTCTAACATAGCCAAATATATCAATCATTTCATATATGAGCTCTGATAGAGTTACATTTTTTACAGGAGTTAATGAAAGAATATATGAAATAGAATAATCAATAACAAATGTAACAAAGTCATTTAAAAGTTCTTGAGTTATGTAATAGCTATTTTGGAGAATAATCTTATATGGGCTTATTTTGAACTGAATAATTTCCTAGAGCTGTGGGATCTCAATATTGCAGCTTGCTGAGAATCAAGTCCATTTGTACCAGGAGTGATTTTTCTTTTTAAAAAATAGGGATGCCTGGGTTGCTCAGTCATTTAAGCATCTGACCCCTGGTTTTGGCTCAGGTCATGATCTCAGGGTCCTGAGATTGAGCCCCACATCAGGCTCAGCGCCCAGTACAGAGTCTACTTGTCCCACTCCCTTTGCTTCTCCTCCCCCTGTCCCGCGCTCTCCCTCTTTTTCTCTCTCCCTCTCATAAGTAAATAAAATCTAAAAAAAAGAAAAAAAGAAAAAGAAAAGAAATAGGCAAAGTATAAAAATAGACACAAAGTCTTTTACTATGTATGCAACTAGTCCATTGCTTGAGTTTATAGTCACTGATTCAAAGGACTCAAACTCCAAAGTAAAATAAAAAATAAAGAACTGAGGACATCTGATAATGTTTCAATAACTATTAATCATTACTTATTAAGCATCTACATGTAATACATTGTGTCACCATGTACAATTATTAAATTTAAAAAATACATTTGATCTCTAAATAAAATAAGTCTAGAACTTAATAACCTCATTTGCATGTAATAATTATAGAACTATTATATGATAAATGAATTTCTCCCACTTCTCCAAAGGCCCATTAACTTCAGAGAACATGCTTTTTCCCCAAATGGGGGAAAATGTAGCCTTGTTCTTTATATGTGTATATGTGTGTGTGTGTGTGTGTGTGTGTGTGTGTGTGTATGCACACACATATATATACACGCACACATATATACACACACACATACATACATAAAACTGATTTATATATATATACACATATATATACCAGTTTTAAAATATTTTAAAACTCAACCACATAACACATAGAAACTCATGCAAACTGCAGTGTTTACCAAAGTACAAATATTCTAAGCTATACTGTAACTTAAAATATTTATGACTATACTGTCTAAAGATTATTTAACTAAGACTAGGTAAATGATAATCATGATTTCTATTTTGTAATCATTTTGTTTTTATTAATTCCAAATGCATAATTCTTTAAATGAGAAACCTTAGATTTCCAGAATGAAGCAAAAGGGTCATATCCTAGCCAGCATTTTATAACAAAACTATTTTATTACCAACCAAACTATGGTAGAAACATCATACTACAGATTAACTGAGAAACAGTCTTCCCGACCATACAGCACACTATATTCTGTTTTCAGAACTCGTTCAATACAACATAGTCAAGGGTCACCCCTTAGACTGAGAAGTGACCCCTGCCTCCCAACAGGTCTTGTTCAGAATCAGGTGAAGCAAAGTCTCCGTGGGAAGTGATTATATCCCTTTGAATTATGCTCCAACTATCCAGTAAAGGAAAATAATTATTTGACCTCAGTTTTACAAGTATGGCAACTATCATGTAGGCAGTTAGAAATGGTTAGGGTCAAGACCGCCATGAATATCATGAATGAGATTGTTCGCACTCCGGGATAAATAAAACGTTGTGTGGTCTGGCTCAGCACGACTTTCCTTTTAGTTTTTTGGAGGTTACGGTGGTGGGTGTCCCAACTACTGGGAGAGCAAAGCATTATTTTACTCTAGCTTCCTCCATTTGAGGGATGATATTAAAAATGAAAAATCTTTTGAAAACTTGCCGGTTTCCTTTCTAAACTACTCTAAAATTTAAAACCAAAGCTGACCTAACCATCAGGAAAGAAAATACAATTGGTCAATTTTATGAAGGTCTATCAAGTTGGCAATGAGTACCAGTGATCAAATTTCAACTTTCTGATCTAACTTCACTAAACCTAAACTCTCAAAATCAGTTTAAAAAATCATGTCAAATCAGGGAAAAAAAAAAAAAAAAAGAAAGAAAAGAAAAGAAAAAAGAAAGAAGACAAAGCACATTTGGAGGAAAGAACTTGAAAGAAAATATAAATATGACCTCTCTTTTACTCCAAAGGGGTAAGTAAATAAGTAAGCCCTTGTGTTCCATTTTGTAAGTGGAACATTCTATCCATTGTCCTCTACTAACCTTTGTCTTCTCCAATACCACCTCATTTATCACCAGGGTTAAAAAAAAAAAAAAAAAATCAAACAGAACTCAGAATAAGAAATGCAATCTGAAACGAATTATCATTAAGCTAGCCTCCTACATCTTCCACATGAGTATTCCACAAGTCTTTAAGAACAATGGAGACATTTTTAGGCTACCAATATTGGCATAGTATTTTCTAAAATGCCCCATAATATCTGATGACAGAAGACTTTCTACTTCAAATATTGGTGTTCCATACCTCAGCAACATAACAAGGTCTGCATCACTTGAAAGACGCACCAATCCTGGGGTCCCTTCAGTTCGGATAAATTGGATCTTCTCCCTATTCAAGCAAAGAAATAGCTCAGAATATATGTGGCAGATTTTCGAAACATAACTCAGTGCCTTAGGCACCATTTTTAAATATAATGGTCACAACACTTTTTTTTTTTAAATCTAGTATGCGGTAGTTACTGTGTAATACCTAGGAATACACATCCAAGAGAGACATGGTCCTTGCTTTCAAGGAAGACCTCACAAGCATCAACATCACCTCGTCCTAATGCTGGAAAAAGATTCCTTTACTGCTTTCATCATTTTGCTGTCCAAGTACTACTAGAGGTAGTAGTCCCATCCAACCATACAACTTGGTCTCTGCTTTGAGGTGAAGCCTGCTGTGGGCTTGAATCCAAGCAACAATTTACCATTCAGGCTGATTCCCTGTTATTCCAAAAAGTGAGTGTATAGTGATAGTCATCTATTTTCCTGGAGGTATACCTCTAAATTATGTGTGATGAGCATATTTCTACTTGGAGGCAGACAGTATCTATTCAATACGTAGTCAGTATAAAGGCATATGGCTCTTTGAAATAACTGAAAACCTGAAACACTTTGTTACTAGAACTGGTAGAATAGATTACATGTATACCTGTGCAAATGTATATATACTTACATGTACACATTTCAAACACAACAGTGTGAGCGATTTCTACCATTTTTTACTATAGATATATGTAAGAACACCAGGTTTTTCTTTTTGTTTGGTGAGCCATCATCACACCTCTATTTTCAATTTTTATATGAAAACAATTTTAATAAAAATTTCCTTGTTGCTTTCCCTCATTTACATGATTTTATTTCAAAGCACACCATATTCATTTTTTATAATAATTTTTTATTATGTTATGTTAGTCACCATACAGTATACCCTTAGTTTTTGATGTAATGTTCCATGATTCATTATTTGCATATAAGACCCAGTGCACCATGCAGTACGTGCCCTCCTTACTACCCATCACTGGCCTATCCCAGTCCCCCACCCGCTCCCGTCTGAAGCCCTCAGTTTGTTTCCCAGAGTCCATAGTCTCTCATGGTTCATTCCCCCTTCTGTTAACCTCCCCCCTTCATTCTTCCCTTCCTTCTCCTACCGATCTTCCTAGTTCTTATGTTCCATAAATGAGTGAAACCATATGATAATTGTCTTTCTCTGCTTGACTTATTTCACTTAGCACCATATTCATTTTTATAAGATAAGGAAAAATAATAACATAAACTATGGTACTGAAAGCATTTCATTCGATAGGAACATAGGAACAAACACAACTATGCAATTTTACTCGAAGTGTTAATGAAAGTATAATCTGATTTTTGTACACCATGAGATAAAATATTAATCTTTGATATAAGTATTTATTTAGATTTAGTTCCTCTTTCTAGATCATCTTGTTTTTCTGTTTGATATTTTCACACAGTTCTACTGCATTTTATATTTCCAAATTCCAAATCTTTTCTTAATTGTTTACAAGCTTGAAGACAATGAAATGGAAGGCAAGGTTTAACTGTTGAGATGAAAAACTCCATAATGTACAGAAAAGTCAAGTGATTTGCTCTCAGCCACACAGCTTGTTAGGAGTGATAAAGAATTTGGCTGCTTCTGGCTAGATCAATTTTAAACAATACGTTAGCATATGAAGCATCTAATCTTTGGTATTGCCAAATTTTCTTTTCCAACCTTCACTGCCAGGAGTTAGACATACACATACCTAAGAAATGAACATCAGACAAGTTTGCAAAGAAATTGTTCAGAAGGGAAAAGCCAGCCTTTCTGTTTAGTTGTTTCAGTTTGAAGGCTCGAATGAAGCAGAACATTTTCCCACAAGTGTTAAAATCACATGTCTGAAGCACATGACGGAAACCAAGGCCTATTATCTGGAGAATGATTTTTTGGTACAAGATATGAAAGTTGGTTGAAAAAAGCTAAAGTAGAGAAAAGTTATCTTGGAGAAAAAATGAACAATAATTTAACCAAAGAAATACTCTTAAAGGGTCAGTGATAACATGCTTTGATCTTGAAGAATCAAAAGCTATCTCCAACAAATACACAGTTTACCTCTGTAACCTATCATCAAAATGAGTCAGGCAAACAGAACAAACGAGAAGACAAACAGGGTGCACACTCTCCTCCACTTCTCTAACTGTAGCTACACACAGTGAGGTGAATGATGTAAATGATATCATACTCCAGACTGTGGTCTGTATGCTTCCTGGGAATAAGGAAAAGATTATAGCTTCTTGAGTCACGAGAATGACAAGCTGAGGACAGGGAAAGACATCGGAGGAAACATGCCAACTGGGGAAATTTTCATCACTTTCCAGATATTAACTATATTAGGCAGTGAAAGCAACTGGTCTGATTCTTTAGGCCAGAACATACCAGAGGCAAGTAGAGGCTAGTTTTCTACAGGCCAGCTAATATATTGCACCGATGAGCTAAGGGTCATATGCATTCAGGAACAAGACACTGGAGCATGTCACCTGATGCATTCCATACCACTAAGTACTTTCTTCTACCAACATTCATTCATTCTTTCAGCAAACATTTTTCTTAGTCTCTACTAAGTGCTGGGCACAGTATCACACACTGGGAATTCAACGGGGTAGAAGACCTAGCTCCTTTCTCAAAGAGTTCGTGGTGGAGTGGAAAAGAGAAGGTCAGTCCTGGTATTATATGAAAATATTTAAGCTATTCCATTTTCTTAACTGACTTCTGTCTAGGCCTTATACCCACTCCTATTCCACAAAGTCCTTTCACATAAGAACAGAGGGCATTGGTTTACTGACTGTCAAGAGAGCAGATCAAGACTGAGGAAGAGAACGTCAGCAGATATCCTCAGAAATGTCGCCAATCTTTTCTAAGAAAAGCAAAACCAAACAGGAACTGCTACTTGGTTATTAGGTATTTGCCTAATAGTCCACAGACCAGTATTTGTCAAACTTGTGTGTCCGTTTACTAGAAATCTACAGACATAATCACAAGTTCTGGGGGAATTTAAAAATTCTGTTTTTACATTGATGATCAAAACTGCTAATATTGAGGTAGGCATATGTTAGGATAATCTGAATAAGATTTATGACTGAATAATGCCATTTGACTTCAGTTCTCACGTCTGCATTTACAAGACAGTGGTGTCAAATGATCAGAAAGAAACTTTCCAAGTGTTGGGGAGCAGGCTCTGAGGTTGGCAGGACCTTGATGTTAAGTATGATAACTGCAGTCCCTGTCTACCACTCACACACAGTTCTCTTACCAATTAAAAAGACAAAACTTTTCTTTTGCAGTATTGATTTGCATAATGACAATGATGAAGAGAGGCAAGGTTATGTATATATAAATTGCCACAGGCTAAAGAGAACACAAAATACATGGATTTAAAAAGGAAATTATCCATTTATGCTAACTATAGCACAAAAGATGTCATGGTTTATTCTGAGAACAAAAGTTTTATGATAGTTTACAAATAGTAAAGGAGCAGTAGAATCATCACAGGGTACATTAAATTATGTATTTTTTCTTTAGTATTGCAGTTGGGGGTATTAAATGAATTGGCTCATCAAAATGATGAATTAGTAGATAAGAATAAAGTTAGTAAATTAGTAGATAGAAATAAGCTATTTGTTAAAAAAAAGGATGACCACAATATTGCCGCAAACATACCATTAGATACAAAATCGAAATTAGATAAAAGTCAAATACAAGTGAAATAAAAAGCACTACTGTATCTTTCTACTGACAATGGTCTTAATATTGGTGATTTGGCTTCTGAAAAACAAAATCTCACATTAATATCATTCAATAAAATGTTATTTTTTAAAGTTTTCACTTAACTTATATGTCTTTTGGCTTTAAAGTTCATAAAAGTTATAAGAAGTTTATGCATATTTGATATCTGTGCACACTTAGGTTTCATTAAAATAAACGTGATTAAACTCAACATTGTAGATCTGCAATATTTCTTTTCCTTTTAGAATGGAAAATAAGTTTCAACTCCTAACAATTTTCCATGAGTCCACTCAGTGTCTGAAATAAACATAGCAAGCTTGAGAAATATCATTAAAGATCCCTACGACTCTGACGTTTGAAAGTTACGTTACTGTATTTGTTCAAGTTTATTTTTTTAACATATAGAGTTAGAAGGGATCAGTGGCAGTCCTCTAATTCTTATCTTCACTGCATTCACTTTAATGAAGAAATTCTATTCAAATTTAGTGGTTTACAATGAGGATTAAGATGACATCCAAATAACACTTTATCATTTGATCCTCTGTGCATGGGTATGTTCCTCTCTCTGTGCCTTTTAGAAGACTTTCCAGCACTTCCTCTGTTGTACTTTCCCACTGGGCCACTCAGTTACAACATAAATTCTTTTGGAAACATGAATTTTTTGAAAGCAAAAGCCCTTCCTCCTTTATTTTTATGTTCCCCAAGTACCTAGCTTTGTGCTGTACACATTAGGAATGCTCAATAAAACACATCCGGGCACAAGATTAGTTAATGCCAAAATAAGAGTTGGCTCCTAACAAATTTCCCTAACAAATATTCCACCCAGTGTCTGGAATAAGCTACCATTTTTTTGTTGTGGCAGAGAAAAAGAATCAGAAAGCCGACATCAGATTATCTGCTAAAATAGACCCTCCTGAGGGAAGTGCAAAGACAGGTAAAGAGGCAATCTTTTAATAAGAAAACTCACAACTGTGGTAACAGGATGCTAAACTGTCTTGTGACAACCTCAGGAAAAAGTCTCTGGCTGCTGCTGTATCTCAGACACCCATAATATTTAGACCTTTGTAACCACTTCCTCAAGTGCACAGAATTACCCCCAGAAGATCAACTCTAGCAGAAGAGCATTTGAGGACAATGAACATAGTCTCAAGGCCGGAATTCCCACAGAAAATACTCTCATTGAAACCAACCAACATTTTTGGTGAAGTTAAAGAAGGGCACGTGATCAGAAACAATCAGAAGCTGCAAGGCCTTGAAACCACAAAACTCTCTGGATTGCAGACTCTGCACGGTTCCTGTAGAACAGTTCAGTAACACCTTCAAAAATACATGCTTTAAAAAACTTTAAAAATTGCCCGAGGGCAATTTTTGAGAAATCCCATGACTTCTCTAAATAGTGTAAGGCCAAGAAAGGAAAATTAGCATTCATTCCTCTGTTGATCGCTCATTCTCTTTATTACAGTCACAGAGCAGGGTCTGACTTGAAGGCCAGGGCCACACAGTACAAAGATCAACTTTTCTTTCTACATTCCATTCGATTTGGAAGTATAGGTCCATTGTGGATTCTCATGGACATATAGAAATGGAATCAACCTGGACCCCAAAATAATTATCACTGATGCCTGGGGAAAGCTGAACTATTAGGGAATAGGTTTGCTGGCTAGACCTAACGATAACACAAGAGGGATTATTCTCAACTCTTAATTCAGGTTTATGACATGCAGACTCTTGCACATAATATAGTATTGTACAAATACTAATACCAAAAATTTTATTGAATTTGTATTCATTACATTCACCAATAAAATATTGTTAAAATGTTTTTTTCTTAATGAATATATTGGTCTTTGAATAAAATAATAGAATATTTTATTTTGGCTTTTATTTTAATGCCACACATACAAAAAGCTGCTTAGTATGATTACTGTCTTCCAGTGAGAGCCAATAGTAGGAGACAGTCATCCATGGGGGGACAGTACCCACTTGAAGGAGGTAGTACTGACTTTTGGATGTTGAGTTTTCTAGCCAAGGAAATAAATCTCTTCTGAGATTAAAAAAAAAAAGGAGAGGACAACTTCATAGCATCACATTTACATGACAGATAAAATTAGAGGGAACGGTGACTTAAATACAGAAATTGAAAGCTAAAGCCATATCCCATTGCGAAGAAAACCATAGCCATTTTACAGGAAAAGATAACACAAGTGGAGTCTCAAGGAAGAGGAAGCTATATATGGATAGAAACTAAATAAACTGCTGGCTATTCTCTGGTTTAGGAGGAATCACAAGCTAAACAGGAAAAGCACAACGTAAATGGATGTATCCATTTGACACTCCCGAGGGCTGACATTTTTCCTCATTATATTATGGAGAGAATAAAGAAGGGATATTTCTTCGAAGTGACTGTGCCACGGATGAGAAAGAATGCACGCAGAGCTACACTGGTGCTGAGGACCCTTGCTCAGGACAGGAGTATCAGGTCCACAGTTACCTTTGACACACAATTACTCAGTGGCTCTATTCCACGAATAAATCTTTTACCAAAGATATCACTGAAATTAAAGTGAGATTAAAGAACCCCAGCTGGTTCCCCACCCCTGCCTTTGTGGGAATGCCTCTTATGATGCAGTTTTTAACTATACGAAACGGAATGTTCTCTTAGATATACAAACTTCCCCATTATGTTGTTGTGATAAGCAAAATGCTCAACTACCAAAACCTTTTCAGAAAATAAAAGTACACTGTGACACACACTCTGTGTAAGAGGAACCCATTAGCTCATTGATTTATACTCCTGCTTCCTTCTACTTGTCGTGACAGCATATGCTTTTATGGTCAAATTCTGTAAACAGTTTAAGAAAGGATAAGTAGAAAGTTATAAATAAGTTGGAATAAGATGGAAACTTATTTCAAAACTTATCAAATAATTTCTTACCCATAGATTACCACGTGACATCTACGTTAAAAGAATGTGCTCAGCTGAAGACCCGGGGTGTCACTAAAAAATAAAAACCCTTACCAATCTTCAGGAGGTTAGAGACTTTTAAGACTGAAAAGCAGAAGGAAAAACAAAAACAAAACTGAAAGCTATCAATTGGGGCCTGCAGTATTTCCCTCCGTTAGGATGTATTAAGGTTCTGTCAAATCATTCAGGAATAATGATACTGTTGGATGCCTTGTTCAGGTAGAATAAATCATCCGATATCTCCAATGGCGGAAATTTAAAGATACGTAAAATTGCTGAAAATAATAATGTGGAGTGCAGAGCCAAAGGAGAAACCTTCTTGAGTTTCCTCTTTCTTGTTTTGTTTTTGTGGGGGGTAGGGTACCTTGACAGGAATAGATACTGACTAAAAGTGCATGTGACGCATGTGTGCGCGTGTGTGTGTGTGTGTGTGTGTGTGTGTGTGTGTGTGTGTGTTGGGGCGAGCGCTGGTGGGAAAGAAAAAAATAGAGTTCTCCTTATTTTGTGGTTAGCGAAAAAAGAGAGATTTGTTTTTTTGTTTTGTTTTGTGGTCTGGAATCTCTAAGATCTCTCAGTGGACAACGGAGGAGCTTATTTCTGCAATATTATTAACTAAAACTTCTTACACGAGACTCTCCAGTGGACCCTGGATTACTGAGCCGATGTCATAATATACAAATATGCAAAATGAGATAGCTCATCTAATTTTTATAATTTTCTTGTGATTGAGAACAGCATGCTTGTCAGGTTGAGAAAAGCACTGAGACTTGGGTTTGATGTTAACTAATGTAAAACTGGGATTCTTGTGTAGACAATGTTTGTAGTCATACTTGAAATTACATTTACATGCAGCCTTAGCCTTTAGAAACTTTAGAAGGAAATGATAATTTTAAAGCTATGAGAGACTGACAGGAGGTGGGGAGTGGGCAAAATGGGGAGAGGGGTTCATAACATACAAACTTCCAGCTATAAAATAAGTCAGTCACGGGGCTGTATGTACAGCATGGCAACTGTAGTTAATAATACTATATCGCATATTTGGAAGTTGCTAAGAGAGATCTTAAAAGTTCTCATCATAAGAAAAAAAATCCCGTAACAATGTGTGGTGATGGATCTTAACTAGACTTACTGTGATGATCATTTCACAATATATACAAATATTGAATCTTTGTGTTATATGCCTGAAACTAATATAATGTTGTATATCAATCATACCTCAATAAAATAAAAGATATGAGAGACTAAGAACATAATAAGAAGAATTGGTAATTTATTTTCAAATCAACAAAAACATCTCTATCTATGTATACACATATGTATATACATTCATTGTATGCAAAGTACTATTCTTGATATTTAAGCAGTAAGGAGGGGACGTAAGGAACTTATAATCTAGTTGGAAAACAAAACATAAGGACTTGAAAAGTCAAATTATAGCAAAAAAGTCATATAAGCAAAATAGTATAAAGGACAGTGTGATACACTACATAATTAATTATCAATTAGTGTCTAGAACAGAGGTTATTACACCTGGATGTGTCACTGGAATTAGATAAAGAGGTTTTAAGATATTAAATGCTTGAGTTCTCCCCCGGACCTCCTGAATTAAATAACTGGACAGGGTCTAGGAGGATAGGGGGTATAAACTGAGAGAAGGGAGAAGTGTTGGGGGAGAGAAGACCTGGCATTTTACACTTTACAAAGCTCCCCAGGTGATCCTGATGAAAAGTTTGGTACAACTAAGTAGCATAATACTGGAGAATCACTGCTGTGGGCCAAGATGGCACCACTGGACAAACATTTCTACCAGGAAAGGAGGCACATGAACCAAATGAGTTTTGAGTTATGTCAAATTTTTAACAGAAACTCACATCTTTTTCCATCTCCACTGATGCCTACAACACTGAGGTTGAGAAATACTAGCCTAGATCTTGAGAGCAAGATCTCACAGTGTAGCTGAGAGGCTTCAAGGAGGGATAGTTTGCAGAGTTTTAAAGGAAAGACCTTCCTTGCCAAATGAACAAAAGAAAAACTTGCTAGGGAACAGAACAGCATGTATTCAGGAAAGTAAAACTGGACTTAAGTGTGACACATTGAAGAACTGTTTAGAAGAGAGGGTTCATGCGGGGGAATGGGGGATGGTGAAGAGGATCAGATTCCCTCCTTGGGTTCCACTGTTTTTATTATGAGAAAATGTGAATACCAAGCCTAGGATTTTATAAGTCTCAATTCAGTAAATTCCTTTACTTTTGTTTATCCAAGCTATATTCAAAAAGGTTAGTGTCTTACTATTTTCATTATAATCTGCACATCAAGGATGTATTCTCGGCTATGAATTTTTGTGTTTTTTTTCATATTTCTTCTTTAAAGAGGGTTCTAGGTTCTTTAGTCAATCTTATTCAATCTTTATACTTAATAGAGAAAAGCCAGGACTACAATGACCTGGTTGTTGATGACAAAGTATGTGTGTACAAGGTGACTTTATTCAGACTGCCAGGAAGAAAGTAAATTTCCAAGATGATTATCAGTATTATTGAAGATTTAATAGTTGGGGTTTACAGAACTTGAACCAAACACCAATACTGCAGTTACCTGAGTGAATGATTCCTGGTGAGATCAGGTTGACGCTCCTGTAGAATTTCAAAGATGTTGGGTTGGCGCAGAAATGCAACAATCTTGTCATTGTAAGCTGAAAGAATCAGAAATTATAACAATACTTTAAAAATCTGTCATTAGGTTTATGCACATAAATCCAAACTTTAAAGTCTGGCTTTGTGGTTAATATTTCTTGTACTAAAAGTCATAGTTTGGAACTACTACAGATGCTTAAATTTCAATTTGTGTCTACCTGTTATATGACTGTTGGACTTAGATCTAGTAGGTGTGACTTAAGCACCAATTAAACTCATCTGATAAGTCATATTTATTATCAAATTTCAGGATGAGATCACTAACAAGATTTTAGATATTGATAGTTTTTAGCTACTGCTTACCAAAAGCCTCATAAGTGACTGTTAGAAATGGAAAACTATCTTCTGATTAAGTATCAGCCATCCGGAGAGGTAAAGAGACAGAATAAGAGTTGCCCAAATACAATAGTGGTCTGAAAACTGAAGACATTGGTAAAAGAAATTGAAGATGATGCAAATGAATGGAAAGGTATACCATGCTCATGGACTGGAGGTCTTAACACTGTTAGATGTACATACTCCCCAGAGAACTCTACAGATTCAACAAAATCCTTATCAAAACACTAATATTTTTTACAGAACTAGAACAACCAATCTTAACATTTGTATAGAACCACAAAAGACCCATAATAGCCAAAGAAATCTCAAGAAAGAACTACAAAGCTATCACAATCTCAGATTTCAAACTGAACTACAAAGCTATAGTAGTTAAAACAGTGTGGTACAGGCACAGAAATAGACACAGAGATCAACAGAACAGAATAGAGCCTAGAAACACACCCAAGCTTATATGGTTAATTAATCTACAATAAAGGAGGCAAGAATGGACAATAGGGAAAAGACAGTCTCTTCAATGAATGGTGCTAGGAAAACTGGGCAGCTACATGCAAAAGAATAAAACTGGCCCACTTTCTTACACTATACACAAAAATAAACTCCAGATGGATTAAAGACCTAAATGTAAAACCTAAAACTATAAAACTCCTGAGAGAAAACATGGAAGTAATCTCTTGGACATTGGTCTTAGCAACATTTTTCTGATATGTCTCCTCAGGAAAGAAAACAAAAGTAAAAATAAACTGGGACTACATCAAACTAAAAAC
Organism: Ursus arctos; assembly: GCF_023065955.2. Taxonomy (NCBI): domain Eukaryota; kingdom Metazoa; phylum Chordata; class Mammalia; order Carnivora; family Ursidae; genus Ursus; species Ursus arctos. The sequence goes on from NW_026622763.1 coordinate 71,951,745, forward strand.
CTTTTGCAGAGCAAATAGAACATCAACAAAATGAAAAGGCAGTAGACTGAATAGAAGAACATACTTGAAAATCATATATCCAATAAGAGGCTAATGTCAAAATATATAAAGAACTCATTCAACTCAATACCAAAAATCAAATAATCCCATTGAAAAATGGACAGAGGACCTGAATAGACATAATTCCAAAGAAGACATATAGGTAACCAAGAGACACATGAAAAGATGCTCAACATCACTAATCATCAGGGAAATCCAAATCAACACAGTGAGATATCACCTCACACTTGTTAGAATGTCTAGTATCAAAAAGACAAGAAATAACAAGTGTTGGCAAGGATGTGGAGAAAAGGGAACCCTCGTTTACTGTTGGGAGGAATGTAAATTGGCGCAGGCATTATGAAAAACAGTATGTGGGAATCCTCAAAAATTTAAAAATAGATATATCACATGTTCTATTAATTCCACTACTAGATATTTACCTGAAGAAAACAAAAACACTAATTCTAAGAAATATATGCACCCCCCGTTAATTGCGGCATTATTTACAATAGCCAAGACAGGGAAGCAACATAAGTGTCTATATATATATGTATATATGTATATATGTATACATATATACATATATACATATATATATATGAAATAGAAGCAACGTAAGTGTCCCTATTTATAATATATATACAACATAGATATATAATATATATAATTCTATATATAATAGAACATTACCCTGCAATAAAAGAAAATGAAATCTTGCCATCTGCAACAAAATAAATGGACCTAGAGAGTATTATCAAAGTGAAATAAATCAAAGACAAATATTATGTGATTTAACTTTTATGTGGTATCTAAAAAAAAACAAAACAAATGCACAAACAAAATCAGAAACAGACTCATAAATACAGGGAACAAAATAATGGTTGCCGGAGGGAAGGGGGCTGAGAGGACAGACAAAACAGGTGAAGGGGATTAAGAAGTACAAACTTCCAGTCACAAAATAAGTAAGTCGTGGGGATGAAAAGTAAATCATGGGGAATATAGTCAATATTATAATTTTGTATGGGATATACAACGAGTAATGTATAGAATTGTGGAATCACTACGTTGTACATTGGAAACTAATATAACATTGTATGTCAACTATAATTAAAAAAAAAAAAACACAGTTGTCAGCAACAGTTACTACCAAAATGTAGAGGACAAAGTATTCACAAATTTTATGTGGAAATAAATGCCATTAAGCCACATGTAGCTATTCACCAAACCAACTATACCAACAGCTACAACACAAACAGCATTATCAACTATGTACATAACACTGAAAGAAAAATGTATCTTTGTCAAATCTGGCTAATGTCCACAGGAATTTAAAAATAGTTAACTACAATTCATTAAGAGCTCTAATAATTAATTTCTCTTTTGTCAAGAAAACTAATTTGTTTACTTAAGATTATTCATCTTGATTACATCTGTTTCTAGTCAGAAATACAGATATATTTAAACCACAGAACTGAATGTCTGGATTCTCACACATCAGTGATCCTAGTTCAGGCAACGCTCTTGTGCTCATACATATGACCAAGGAACATGCCTTACTTAAACTAACAAATGATCAAACAAAAAAATATAATGCCCTAAACATTTGCCAGTTCAAATTTCAGCTGCATTCTGCCGCTTATGCATACAAAATGTGAATAAAACTTAAAAAATACTATCTGCTAACATGGACTCGCACTGTCAAAGTGCGAGTGTACCTAACAGTACACTGCATCATATGTAAATAATGAGAACACTTAGAAAAAAACATTTTAGGAAATACTTTTATAACTGAAATTTTCTCAGTGGGTTTTTACATTCCATCCACAGAGACTTGATCACTTTTTGAGCAACAATTTTATAAGATTTTAAAATTCTCTGTGCAGCACTTAGTATCCTTTTAGTAATGGCATAATAAAACATAGACTGTTAGACCTGGATCCAAGATTTCGTCTTGTCCAGTGTTTGTCAAACTTCTCTAGTTAAGTAATGCCATGGGCATTACTTTATATTTCATGTTAAAGTTTTTTTTTTAAAGAAGTGAAAATTTTAAGGTAAAAACAGACCAGTGGAGAGCTACTCAAATTTAAGATGAAGCAGGGACCCCATACGGCCTCCTGCCATCTGTCTACTCCACCTGCCTTAGGGCTCCAGGTGTGAAAACTAATCTACTTCAACTTCATCATGTGAATAATAACTCATGTTGTTCTTTAGGCCTATTTGCCCCAATTCATTCATTTTTATTTTACAATTTTGGAGTCTTTTGCTGCCTTGTATTTGCTACAAATACATATCTCTTTACCAAAACCTTAAGAATGTGCCATCATTTCTTTTTTTCTGTAAGGCTACTATAGGTTCACATACTACTTAAATTCGGTCTCAAGCATTAGATATACACTAAGTACATGCTTGTCCGGTGCCTAGTTTGAAATGACCACATAATATATCTGCCTTAATAGCTTATTTTTCTTTAACCTCAACTATCTAATAGCTCTACTCAGAAAAGGTAGAGTAATAGGAAAAAATCTCATCCTATAGGATTTTATACGACGTGAGTGCTTTGCGATTCAAATCAGTTTCTTAGGAATAATGAAACAGTTCTCAGTACAGGGCAAAAGTAGCAGGCTGACAGAGTGCACGATTCACACTGATATGAAAATGAAGATAAAGACTTCTGGAAAGGGGTGACATACCCACTGGAACCATGTCCTGGTACTGTGGCCTACTGACTGTATTGAATGTACTCGATGGCCTGGGAAGAACTGGGGGTCCTGTATGTCGAGAATCTTCTCCCACCTGCAAACAGAAGCATCATTTATGTTCTGCACCAACATCCAGGATGGTTTAAATCAGCACACCAGGTCTAGTTCTTCAAAATACTTGACAACAAGCATTAAGTACCAACTGATCAGAACGGATGCCAGCTGAGGAGCTGACACAGGGTTCTCAAAATCTCTGCTTTCGTGGCTGAATTCAGGGGAGGGGTTGGGACATCTATGTCCTTGGGCGGGGCTGGGGCAGAGGCCATTTACCAAGTGGTACAGAGCTAGTTCCATATGTGTACAATTATTGGGGCTGTAGAAGCTAAAGAGGAGACTTGTTCATCAGGAATAACGTCTGTTTGACGGAACAAAAACCTGCAACAATACTTTGGCGAGACCACCTGGGAAGTACCAGTACCAGGTTATCCCTTCTTTTGGCCAAGGCAGGTCAGGGAATTCCCTGCTCAGGGGAGGCTGAAGAGCAGCCGGCGTCGTGTGGGGCTCTGAGTTGGTGTATTATCTCCTTAGAAGCAATTTTACATGCCTATTAGAGCACCTAGTACAACAGCTCTTTCTGGTTTGAACCTCCCACACCAGGCGGCTAATCATAGCAGGTGTGAAAGAGCTAAATAGGGCTCCCCTAACCTGAATTATTTATTGTACCTATTATAGATTGAGAAACTCATACATACAAGTCCATCAACAAAAATGCCCTTTAACAGCCTTCTCAGTAAACCTGAGCGTTGCTTTAGCTTCTGTTTTAGCAGCCCTTCCCCACATTACAGGAGTCTTTGCAGACAACAGTAGAAAGGAAGCATGAGAGAGTAAGAGGGGAGAAAGGCAAAATAACATAGGAGATTTATAAATTGGTACTTTTAAAATAGAGCTTCTCCTCCCACTCACTCAAACCTTCACAACCATTTTATCACATTGTAGCTGTGAGGTGTTTGGTGAGGGTTTTTCTAAAGGCCCGAAAACTAAAAACACCGTTCGCACTCTACACTGCTTATTTATCCTTCAAGAATGCTCTCACTCATTCTTTACAGTGTAGTTCAAAGACTTCCCTTCTGGTAAAGCTGACTTAAAATGTACCCTTCTCTGAGCTCCCACAGCACTTGGTATATATTTCTTAAGCAGCTGCCATTATTACCATTTTATAAAGCATTTTCATTCATATTTTTATTAGTATTACGGTTAGTTTCATGTATTTGCTCCTTAATAAGAACAAGGAACATATGTTATTTGCATCCTTTCCACCAACCGTTATGTTTCTAGACTGCCAGTGTTTGGTAAGAATTACTTTGTTGGATGGAAGATATGTCAACATTTCTACTCCCTGTAATATTTGCTAAATGAGGATAAGAGAGTAGATGGGAAGACTCTGTGTATGATTAGAAGTTTCTCGCTCTGCTTCTCTTGAATTACTGGTTTAAAGAATAAAGTCAGCCGCTCTCAGAGGAGTTTCAATCATTAATGACACCTTGTTTGTCAGTCACAGAACTTAATCATTTCAATACATGAACATATACTTTCACTCCTGTCAGTATGTGGTCATGCGTCAGTATTTCCCAGGACAGACAAATGTCTTCTCTTCTACACCCCACTTCTTCAAACCAGACCGTCAGACAGGGGGCAAGACCAGATAAGGGTGTGGAGCACTGCAGGCCATGAGGCTTCCAACAGCTGTGCCAGAAAGCACATTCCCGTCAATGGTCTGACAAGGCTGCAGCGGACCGCTGAGTCTTTATGGGGTTATCTCTGTTCCACGGCTCAGTCTCCAACAACACGAAGAGATATCCTCACTTAAATTTGAATGTGTACCTTAGGATCCCTCTACCACAACAGGCTACTACTAGACCACGGAAATAACTCAAGTGCCGAGGCAGAGGAATTGAAAGAAAAAGGAGGGTAGCTGTTAATCTTATGCACGTAGTCGGACCAGACCCAGCAGCCAGTTCCATACTGTGAAGTCAAGATAAGGCAAGTGGCTAAAGTGCACTGGCCTTGTGATAAAGTCAGGCAGGGCCCTAATTATGGTCCGTATCACACACAAGGTCCAAAGGTGAGAGTTCTGTTCTGTTTTTAAGATGAATGCTGTTCGCATCATACAGTTCACCACTAATGGTTTCTATGGCAGCAAAGTAAAGATTTATTAACCACTCATAAAACATAAATATTTCTGTGCATACCTCATCCTGCAATAGATTTATATATCACTTTTATATGAGCTTCTCAAGTATACTCTTCTATGTCTGCACTTACAATCAGCAAACACACAAGTATGTAAATCATGAGGGGAAATTCCAAGAGCAGAATTCTGATGAATCAAATCCAGTTATTTATCACATTCATAATTTTTCTTATAAGAGAGACTACAAAAATATTTGACTTACAATATAATACTGAAAATATAATATGCACACATACATGGAAAAGGCATGCAGGAAAAGAATCTTAATGCTTTTTGCCTGAGCAAATTTTTAGAAACAATGTAAACCAAGCGATGATAAACATTCAAAGCATAAGCCAATATTAAAGAAAAAAAAAGTTGACCTAAAACATTCCTTTCATTTAAGCTGCTAAAGAAAAAGGACAACAGGAAGTGATTATTTCGTTTTTTGTTTTTTGTTTTTTGTTGTTAGGCTATTTGAGAGCCCCCACGTGGTTACCACGGGTCACTGCAAGCCAGCAAAGTTAGAGCGTGGTAGACCTTTTTAGTAATTCTTAATTCTGCCCATGTTTTCTGGGCTCTTAGAGTACATGAATCAACTCTCAGATATATGGTGATTTTAATGAATATTAGTGAGGATACCACAACCCCATAGCATTGACTGAAGATTTTAATCCAATCCAGCAACCCTCACTAAAAAACCTCCCTGTATATAACTGACATATAGCCCACTAAAAGTTACATTTCGATCCTTTTGCAGTTCATAAGTGTGATGATTGGGTGTTACGCCTCTGTGTGACATGAGCCTCCCTCAAACCTTGTTACCACTCGGCACATTACCCGTCTGACGTGAAAAAAAAGTTACATTTATTTTTTCCTATGAAGCTGTCCTTAGGTATGCAAAAGGGTTTACCATTATCCTCTCTGGAACATCTCATAACATTAAGAATTTTCTCTCACCATCTTCTGAATGTAAAAAATTCTCTACATTCTTCAATCTTTCCTCAGATATCCGTCTTTTAAAATTTGTAAATTAGGCTCTGTGTATTTCCAGAGAAGCCCTGTCAACATTCCAACACTTTTCAGTCTCCAACTGATAATCTGTAAACCAAACTAGGAAAACAAAACAGAATAATAATAAAAAGCCAGCCCAGTTCCACAGCCACCACATCCCCGTGGCTTCCACGAAGCCCTACCGGGGGGTGTGGGGCGTGAGGCGTGGGACTCACCTCGCCCGCGCTGTGGCTGCGTTGCCTCGTCAGGTGCTGCCGATGAACCAGCGCGCTCGTGGGTCTACTGCTCTGGAGTGGGAGCCGGGGATCGATAAAAGTGGTGGTGCGGGAGTTGTGGTCGACAAAAAATGCCTAGGAAACAATCCCCTCAGTAAGTAGTCAATTCGTGCCCCACACTTGTCTTCGCTGACCTACGACTGCACACGTTCAGGTAAAGACTCACTTTCGAGTAAGGATCTTAGCTCCATTTTCTCATAATTTTAATCTTTGGGGAGCATTATTCCCGGTTTTAGGAAATACTTTAAGAGATAGTCATCAAAGATAGAATCTTAGAAAGGAACTATGTGAAAGGACACTTGGGCTTCTCTTAACTGGTGCTCTTTAAGTTCTTACTGCTGTGGATGGTTATTACAAAGTTCTTACCACCTGACAGTTCAACCTCATTGACATCTCCTACACTGTCAGCTCCAGTCTCCCCACTTTCCCAGGGTAGTGTCTTCCCCATTTGTCCCATCCCAGCCTGCTGACCATCCTACTATTTCAGGGTTTTCTCTTATACATACAAATATTAATTGTCTTCAGTTGTTCCAAATCTCTACAACTTTATTCATTTAACCGGTACCTCAGTATCGAATATTTTTTCTAAATGTTTTGATTACATCACTGCTCCAATCCAAAGCTTCCACTGGCTACCCATTATCTAGAAAAAACATTCCGACTCCTTGGTAGTTTTCCAACATTTTAAAATTTCCTTCCCATTTGCCTTTCCAGTTTAATAGTTGATCACACATTCCATACAAATTCTATCACCTATGATGACTTTGGGCAAGTCACTTAAGTTCTCTGAGCTGTAGATTTCTTATAAAAACACATGTCCCTCATTCATAATAAACATGCCTCTCCCCATACTGCGAAAGGAGGGAGGAATCATGTCTATGGTGTTTACTGCAGAATCCCTGATGATGTGAAATCAAGAATGAGCATAAACCGTTTCCCTCACTGTTGCAGTAAGGACTGCATGTAATGTAGAAAAGCCTTTTAAAATTCTTTTTGTTTAATTTTGAAGCTCTACACCAGTGCTATTCATCGTTGTCATTAGGAGCCAAATGGTATAAGCCTTCAAAGTAAAATTCGCTCTAGGGAATAACGAAGCCCATTATCTCAAAGACAATTAGAAATGTAAGTTTTCCATGATCAGATAAAGTTTATTAGGTCATCAAGATAAAAAAGACTATTAGGAGAGCCGGGAGACACATTACCTATCAGTCTAGTGTCAGGACACATGATATATGGTAATAACCTAAGTGAAAAAGAACTGACTTCTCAAACTGATGGAGCTCAGTTAACAAAGTACCTTAAAGACTAGGAATGAAAACACCTAGACAAATCCCAGGTTTAGATGATATATTTATGTCTATTAAAAAAAATCACCTTTCCATTATAAAATAAAATATTTCTGTATATACATAATCAGGAAACAGGCAAAACAATTTGTAGGTAGCTCCCAAATAGGAAAAAAAAATTATTTCTTTGTAAGGAAATAACTTTAAACAGTAGATGCACTAGAAAACAAAGCAGAAAAATACACTGATTGAGAATTCTTGCCAGTCCCTTCTTTCAATATCTGATTTCCAGGCACAAAGACTGAATTAAGTGGAAGTCTTATAGGAGATGATGCCATCAGCCTCACATCCCTGGGTAATGCTTTTTCCTAACATGTCAGGTGGAACATCTGTCTTCTCTGATCTTGTGAAACAAAAACCAAAAAACACCAGTGATAAACTCTATATAGGCTTATATTGGCAGGTGGATCCCAAATGTGACACTGGTCCCCATTTGATTTGGGCTTCTAATACACTTGTACATCATTTCTGCCACTATTCAAAATGTCATATAACAGAAATTAAATTATTTTTACAAATGGACATTTCAAAATAATAGATAGTATAATAAGCCATGTATTTTTATGAAATTAAGATTAAGTTTTTATTATTAAAACAATAATATAAGCCATGTTTTTTGGAAGAATACAAAGAGTACTAAAATAGAATTGCCTCTTTACTCTACCTAATTTCCTAGGAATGTTTTGAAGGGATGGGTAGCAATTTAGAGGTAACAATGATGCACTTGTAATTATAAGGACAAATGGGTGTGTACATCTAGGTCAGCTGTGATTTACACGTAGTGTCATAGTATAATTTGATGTTAAGAGGCTTGTCTAAAACCAATTCTCTAAAGAATTATACTGTAAATGCCCCAAGGGCAAGGACTCTTTCTTACTCATCCTGTTATCCCCAGTAGCTTTTGGGACTGCATCTGGGGGAAAGATGGGGGCTTAGTAAATAATAAAACTCTAAAATGCTAATATCTTGACTAAAGGAAAGAGAGAAAACTCACAATGAGCTAATCAAGTAATAAAAGTCACATTCTTTTACATAAGCATAGAAATACTTAAAGATCTTAAAAAAATAAATGATGTGTGTGTGTGTGTGTATGTGTGTTAGGTGAAAAGCATGGAGAGCTAAAGACTATAAAACCACAGATAGGATAGAAGTTTTTAAAACATCCCATCATAGATATGAATAAACTACCAAGCTAAAACTTGAGAAGTGGGAGGCAAAGTAGTAATTAAATGGTTGGGATCTAAAAAAAAAAGACAAGGCTGGCTCTGAGAGCTGGCTCCACCACTTGCTAGTGACATAACCTTGAGCAAACTACTTAACCTTTTTAAACCACAATTTCTTTTCTGTGAAATGGGGATAATAACACCAACATCAAAGGAAGGTTAAATGAGATGGTTCTTATAAATTTTTTTAACATAGTGCCTGTGACCTCTTAAATGTTACTATTATTAGCACTAATAATAAGTTTTAACTTCTAAGACGTTTTTTGCAGGATCACAATGCTTCTTGCTCCATTCCATACACAAGGGTCAAAAAAATGGAGAACTAGGGCAACTAGACTTCCTGAGCTCCCTGTAAGTGTATGTGGCCCAGACGAAGTCATGGTCAATGACATGTAAACAGTGTCCCATGATACTTCTGGAAAGCCTCCTTACAAGGAGATTTTTACAAGGTCAAGCCCTCACCTGTCCATATTTTATGCTCCCTGAGATAAGGATGTAATTGCTGGAGCTCCAGCAGCCATACAGAACCATAAAGATGGCTGAGCAAAAGTTGGAAGAGGCCAAGGCTCTCACAATTTGGCAAATCACCTTGAAGCCCCAGACTGCCCACTTCTGAACTCCTTTACATGAGTGAATAAAATCTTGTATATTAAACTCTGTCACAATGCAGCCAGAACAAATCCTAACTGATACACTGAAGTCTCCACAATGCAGAGGAAATATGGTCTTTCTAAAATTCAAAGCATAGAAGAACACATAAACCAGCAACCACCATTATAAATAAAGATTTTCATTATTCAATAAATAACAATATCTCACTGTTGTTCACCTTCAATATAGTTGGTTAATAGTTCTGATTTAAGTGAGATGTATTGCCGGGAACCTATAAAGCCAGGATTTGTGTTTTTTGGGGTTTTTTAAAATTAATTAATTAATTTATTTTTATAATAATTTTTTCTTAGGTTATGTTAGTCACCATACAGTATATCCTTAGTTTTTGATGTAACGTTCCATGATTCATTATTTGCGTATAACACCCAGTGCACCATGCAATACGTGCCCTCCTTAATACCCATCACCGGCCTAACCCAATCCCCCACCACCCTGCCCTCTGAAGCCCTCAGTTTGTTTCCCAGAGTCCACAGTCTCTCATGGTTCATTCCCCCTCTGTTTACCCCCTTCATTCTTCCCTTCCTTCTCCTATCAATCTTCCTATTTCTTTTTTTTTTTTTAAAGATTTTATTTATTTATTTGACAGAGATAGAGACAGCCAGTGAGAGAGGGAACACAAGCAGGGGGAGTGGGAGAGGAAGAAGCAGGCTCATAGCGGAGGAGCCTGATGTGGGGCTCGATCCCATAACGCCGGGATCACGCCCTGAGCCGAAGGCAGACGCTTAACCGCTGTGCCACCCAGGCGCCCCCAATCTTCCTATTTCTTATGTTGTGAAACCTATGATAATTGTCTTTCTCTGCTTAACTTATTTCACTTAGCATCATCTCCTCCAGTCCTGTCCATGTTGCTGCAAATGTGTAATCGTTCTTTCTGATGAATAAAGCCAGGATTTGAACTTATCTTTCTGTCTGACTCTAAAGCCCAATGAGTAGCACCTCTTTCCCCGCGGTCTACTTTTCATGTATCTTTTTGTTTCCATTTTGCTTTCTGCTCCCTATCTTTTCCTTTTCATGTTCCTCCCACTACACTCATACCTTAAGCTGTACATGATTTTAGAAAGCATTTAAATATTTATTGAATTAGGCTGGCAGTAACAGCCACTCATTGGCTGGCCCTTAACACTGTTTCACCACTGAAAAGGCCGCTACTAATGTCAGACAGTAAACTGTACACTCTCCAAAATTTGCATCACTGACCAGTTGGAGGCATGGCTGTGGGTGGGGAATAGGGGCTATTTGTATCCCACAAAGGGTTCAGTTTCAGAGTCAAATAGAATGTGCATATTGTTGACACATGCTTTTCAAGTCTGCCAAATACTTGGGGAGAAAGGTCTTGATTAAGACCTCTATCAAAATCCTATCACTAGAGCACTAACAGAATGCAGGGCAAAGAAACAAGTACTTGGCATGCATTTTGCCTTTGCCCCACCCACTGTGTGACCATGGACAGGTTTCCTTGGTGCTTTGCTTTATCCACATAAAAGGGACGACTCAGGTCACAGTTGAGTTGTGAAATATGTATTCTACTTTAAAGTAGAGAAAAGCATAGAAAAATTACTGTGCAAAATTTAGGTTTGCCATTTCTATTTGTGACACACAAATCAATTATGTCAGAAAAGTGGGTCACTTTCCCACAGGATATCCTAAGTAGTTCAGGCCAGTATTGAAGTTGACCTAGTATTTTTTTTTTTTTTAATTTGGGTTCATTTTTTTATGTCACCATCTCGAATAGCCTGCCTTTATTTATGAAAACACTTCACATGCATTAATAAATTCTGTGTGGGTAAATAGCATGTTGAGAATGTAGACTATACGAAAAAAACAGTTGTATCAAAAAAAATGGGTCTTTTTCAGATTAGCCATAGCAAAGCAAATTTTGAACAACATAGATTCCCTACTGTTAAGTTTTATTAAGGAAATTGACTCAAGCTTCACAGTGCTGGACCAACTAAGACTAACAGCACAGTCAAAAACTGAAAGGAATGCAAATACACAAATTCAACTCTCATTGGAAAACCTTCTTCCCTTTCATTGCTTCAGGGCATGGTCGAGTCAGGAAATATGGGCTGGTTGGAGCCAAGTGGTATTTTAGTGAGGCCAAACAAAATACGCTTCTCTCTTTACACAATTCTTTCTTTTTATTTTTTTAAGCTTCTATTATTTTAAGAAAAGAAAAAGCCATCAGTATTTGTGAAGAAATACCAACCTCAGCCTCAACAAATCTAAGTTACAGAAGTTTGAAATTGTTTTCAGTTAACATTCTGCCAAACCAGGAATCCATATTAAAAGACCATATAAACAAAATAAAACAAGCACTTGTAACTATGCTACACAAAGAAGATCAGATCTTCTATCTTCTTCTAAAGAGCTATAGAAAAAGCAGGCCATTCAAGATGGTGGCACAGGAAGACCCTGAACTCATTCCTCCCACAGACACAACAAATCTACAACTACATATGAAACAATTCCTTCTGAAAAAAAACCACAAGAACTAGCTGAACAGCTACTCTACAACAAAGGATAAAAGGGTCACACTGAGATGGGTAGGAGAGGCAGAGATCTTGCCAAAAATTCCACCCCCAGTGTAGCAACCATTGGGAGGGGGCTCATGATAGAACTCCTCCATCAGGGGTTTTTGCCTCACATCAGGCACCCCAACCCCTGGGACCTGCACTGGAGAAACGAACTCCCAAAACATCTGGCTTGGAAAACCAACAAGACTTACATCCAGAGGAACCATAGGGCTGTAGGGAAAAGAGATTCTGCTCTTAAAGAGCTGTGTGCAGACTCACTTGCCCTGGGATCCAGCACAAAAAAAAAAAAAAAAAAAAAAAAAAGCAGTTTGGAAAGAGCCTAGAGCATATGTGAAGAAATTCATTTATTAATCTCAAAGCATCTGCCAGGGGGCAAAAGCTTGTTGGGACTCTCTCCAGGAATGGAGGTACTCATAGATGCCATTTTTGCACTCTCACTTTGACTTGCTAAAGCTAACCCTCTACCCCCACCCTCCCTTATTCCCTCACACTGCTACCACTAGTGGCCAGAGGCAGCAGGTGAGCACCCTATGCCCTCTCACTGCTTTTGCAGCCCTGTCTCCTTCCCAGCTTCCCCTACAGCTCTCCAAAGCCAGTGGGTGTGGGCAGCCCAAACAAGGGATAGCCATTGAGTACTGGACTCTGGTGGCCAGGGGAGATTGCATTTCTGGACCCCATGGAGCTGAAACAAATTGAGAGGCAACTTGAAAGACAATCAAGAACCAGAGCAAGTTTAAATGATAAGGTTAATTGCCCACACAGGGACACCCCTTCAAGACTGGGAGACACAGCTGTTTTGCCCAACACATGGAAACAAACACAGAGAGTCAAGCAAAATGAAGCAGAGGAATATGTTCCAAATGAAAGAACAAGAAAAAATTCCAGTAAAACACATTAACAAAATGGAGATAAGTAATTTATCTGACAAAGAGTTCAAAGTAAGGGTCAAAAGATGCTCACTGAACTTAGCAAAATGGATGAACATCGAGAAAACTTCAACAAAGAAACAGAAAATATAAGAAAATACCAAAGAGCAGTCACAGAGCTGAAGAATACAATAACTGAACAATAGCTGAATACAATAACTGAAAATACATTAGAGGGATTCAACAGCAGACTAGATGAAGTAGAAGAATCAGTGATTTGGAAGACAGGATAGTGGGACTCACTCAAACAGAGCAGCAAAAAGAAAATAGTTTTTAAAAGTGAAGATAGCTTAAAGGACCTACAGGACAACATCAAGCAAAATAACATTTGCATTTTAGGGGAGCCCAGAAGGAGAAGAGAAAGAAAAGAGCTGAAAACCCATTTGAAGAAATAATGGCTGAAAACTTCCCTAACCCAAGGAAGGAAACACATCTAGACGCAGGAAGTCCAGAGAATGCCAAACAAGATGAACCCAAAAGACCCACACTAAGATACATTATAATTTAAATGTCAAAAGTTAAAGAGAAAATCTTAAAAGTACCAAGAGAAAAACAACTTATTACACAAGGGAACCCCTATAAGACAATCAGCAGATTTTTGAAGAGAAGTAGAGAGGCCAATAGGGAATGATATGATGTATTTAAAATGCTGAAAGGAAAAAACTTGCAACGAAGAATACTCTACCTGGAATGTTTATCATTCAGAATTGAAATATAAAGAATTTTCCAGACAAGCAAAAGTGAAAGGAGTTTATTACCAATAAACTGGCTCTGCAAACCCAAAAGAAAGGGCACTGATTAGTAATAAGAAATCATACAACAGAAAAATCTCACTGGTAAAAGTAAATATATAGTAAAGGAAGCAGATTAATCACTTATAAAGGTAGTATACAGGTTAAAAGACAAAAGTAGTAAAATAACTATTAACTATGATAATTAGTTAAGAGATACATAAAATGTGACATCAAAAATGTAAAATGGGGAGTGTAAAAATGCAGTTTTAGAATGCATTCAAACAACTCGCTATAAACATAAAATATGTATTATATATATTACATAGACTGTTTTATATGAGCCTTATTGTAACCACAAAGTGAAAACCTATAGTAGATATGCAAAAGATCATGAGAAAGGAATCTGAGCATTACACTACAGAAAACATTCAAACCACAAGGAAAAGAAAGAAGAGAAGAAGGAAGGAACAGAAAGAAACTTCAAAAAGCCAGAAAATAAACAAAATGGCAATAAGTACATATCTATCAATAATTACTTTAAATATAAATGGACTAAATTCTCCAATCAGAAGGCACAGAAGGACTGAATGGATAAAAACACAAGACCTATCTATATGTTGTCTACAAAGGACTCACCTTAGATATAAGGGCATATATAGACTGAAAGCGAAGGGATGAAAAAAGATGTTTCATGAAAATAGAAACCAAAAGAAAGCTGCAGCAGCTATACTTACATTGAACAAAACAGACTTCAAAACAAAGATTGTAATAAAAAAATGATGGGCATTACATAGTGATAGATTTCATTAAATGATAGATTTCATCAAATCAGAAACGAAAGAGAAGAAATCACAACTACTACCAAAGAAATACAAAAGAATTATGAGAGATATGCCAACAAATAGGAAAACCTAAAAGAAATGGATAGATTCCTAGAAACATACAATCTTCCAAGACTGAATCATGAAGACTTAGAAAATAGGACTGGACTGATTATCAGTAAGGACATTGAATCAATAATCAAAACTCTTCCAACAAACAGAAGTCTAAGACCAGATGACTTTACTGGTAAATTCTACCAAACATTCAAATAATATTTAATACTATCATTCTCAAACTCATCCAAAAAATTGAAAAGGAGGGAATATTTTGTGAGGACAGAATTACCCAATACCCAATACCCAAACCAGATAAAGACACCACACAAAAAAAGAAAGTTACAGACCAATATTCCTGATGAGCACAGATGTAAAAATCTTCAAGAATATATTAGCAAACCAAATTCAACAATACATCAAAAGAATCATATACCATGATCAAGGGAGATTTATTCTAAGGATGCAAAAATGGTTCGAAATCTGCATAGCAATCAATGTGATACACCACATTAACAGAATAAAGGATAAAAATCATATGATCATCTCAGAAGATGCATAAAATGCATTTGACAAACTTCAATACCTATTTATGATAAAAAAAAAAAAAAACCTCTCCACAGAGTGGGTATAGATGGAATGTACTTCAGCATAATAAATACCATATATGACAACCCCACAGCTAACACCATACTCAATGGTGAAAAGCTAAAAGCTTTTCCCTTAAGATCAGGAAGAAGACAAGGATGCCCACTCTCACCACTTTTGTTCTTAGTATTGGAATTTTATACCTAGTATTGGAAATCCTAGCCAGAGTAATTAGGCAGGAAAAAAAAAAAAAGGTATCCATACTGGAAAGGAAGAAGTAAAACTATTACTATTTACTCATCACATGATTTTATATAGAGAAACTCCTCTAGATTCCACTAAAAAACTGTTAGAACTAATAAACAGATTGAGTAAAGTTGCAGGGTAAAAAATCAATAGATAAAAATCTGTTTCATTTTATACACTAACAACAAACTATCAAAAAGAGAAATTAAGAAAACAATATCATTTACAATTGCATCAAAAAGAATAAAATACCTAGGAACAAATTTAATCAAGGAGGAGAAATATGTGTACACTGAAAATCACAAGACATTGATCAAAGAAATTGAAGACACAAATAAATGGAAAGATAGTCCATGCTCATGGATTGAAAAAATTAATATTGTAAAAATGCCCATACTACCCAAAGCAATCTATAGATTGAATGCAATCCCTATCAAAATTCCAATGGCTTTTTCACAGAAGTGGAACAAACAATTCCAAAATCTGGAACCACAAAAGATCCCAAATAAAGCAATCTTAAGAAAGAACAAAGCTGGAATGAATCACACTCTCTAATTTCAAAATCTATTACAAAACTATACTAATCAAAACAGTATGGTATTGGCATAAAAACAGACTTATAGATCAATAGAATAGAATAGAGAGCTCAGAAATAAATCAAAGCACATATGGTCAATTAATTTGTGACAAAGGAGTCAAGAATATACAATGGGGAAATAATAGCTTTTTCAATAAGTGGTGTTAGGAAAACTGGACAACCACATGCAAAAGAATGAAACTGGACCACTGTCTTACACCATTCACAAAAATTAACTTAAAGACTTGAATGTAAGATCAGAAACCACAGAACTCCTAGAAAAACACATAAGTGGCAAGTTCCCTGACATCACTCTTTTTTTTTTTTTTTAAAGATTTTATTTATTTTGACAGAGATAGAGACAGCCAGTGAGAGAGGGAACACAAGCAGGGGGAGTGGGAGAGGAAGAAGCAGGCTCACAGCGGAGGAGCCTGATGTGGGGCTCGATCCCATAACGCCGGGATCACGCCCTGAGCCGAAGGCAGACGCTTAACCGCTGTGCCACCCAGGCGCCCCCCCTGACATCACTCTTAGTGATATTTTTTTTTGGATCTGATTTCAGAGGTAATGGCAACAAAATTGAAAATAAATAAATGAGACTACATCAAACTTCTGCACAGCAAAGAAAACCATCCGCAAAATAAAAAGGCAACCTACTGAATGGGAGAACATATTGGCAAATCACATGTTCAATAAGAGGTTAATATCCAAAATATATAAATAACTCATACAGCTCAATAACAAAAACAAAAACAATCTGATTTAAAAATGGGCAGAGGATCTGAATAGACATTTTTTTCACAAAGAAGACTATAGATGGCCTGAAAAGATATTCAACATCACTCATCATCAGGGAAATACAAATAAAAATCATAATGTGATATCACTTCACACCTGTCAGAATGGATAGTATCAAAAGAGACAAGAAATAAGAAGTTTCAGCAAGGATGTGGAGAAAACTGGAAGCCTTGTGCATTGTTGGTGAGAATGTAAATTGGGGTGGCCTTTGGAAAACAATATGAAGTTTCCTCAAAAAATTAAAAATTAGAAGTACGATATGATCCAACAGTTCCACTTCTGAGTATCTATCCAAAGAAAATGAAAACACTAATTCAAAAAGGTATATGCAACCCCATGTTTATTGTACCACTATTTACAATAGCCAAATATGGAAACAACCTACATGTCCACTGATGGACAAACGCACAAAGAAGATGTGGTATAGATACATAATGGAATACTATTCAGCCAGAAGAAAAGAATGAAATCTTGCCATTTGTGGCAAAATGAATGGACCTTGAGGGTATTATGCTAAGTGAAATAAGTCAGACAGAAAAAGACAAATTCTATATGATTTCACTTATATGTGGAATTAAAAACAAACAAACAAAACTTACAGATAACAGAGAATAGACTGGTGGTTGCTAGAGCAGGGATGGAGGGTATAAAATGGGTGAAGGAGATCAAGAGATACAAACTTCCAGTTATAAAACATATATCATGAGATATAATGTATACCATGATGACTACAGACAATAATGTATTGCAAATTTGACAGTTGCTAAGAAAATAAATCTTGAAAGTTCTCATTACAAAAAAAATGTCTGTAACTTTGTATGGTGACAGATGGTAACTACACTTATTGTGATCATTTTGCAATGTATACAAATGTGAATCATTATGTTGTATACCTGAAACTAACATAATGTTGTATGTCAATTACACTTCAATCTAAAAGAAAGGGAGAGCTCTGGAAACAAAAGAACAACAATTTATAAGTTAGAAGCACTGCCTTTTGAATCTGTTCTTACTTTTGTCTTCTCTACAAAGGCTTAGAAATGTAAAAAAAAAAAAAAGT
Source organism: Ursus arctos (assembly GCF_023065955.2). Classification (NCBI taxonomy): domain Eukaryota; kingdom Metazoa; phylum Chordata; class Mammalia; order Carnivora; family Ursidae; genus Ursus; species Ursus arctos. The sequence continues at coordinate 71,969,584 of NW_026622763.1, forward strand.
TAATTGAAATCTACCTTAATTTTTATAAAGAATGTATTTACTCACACAGTCTCTCCATTCCAAAATAGAAATCACTCTGGCTCCCTCCCTAGTATTTCTCCAACTACTAGGACAAATGAGCTATTATTTTCTCTATATTATATCCCAAACAAGAACTCTTAGCAATAGCAGAAATGAAAAGGCTAATGATACAGTTTATTATAAGTAAAAATAGTTATGCTAACGTTTTCCACCACTTGGTTCATTTGGAGGCAATGACCCCAAACATTCCATGACATCTGTATTAGTCATAAAAAAGTTAAAGCAGGTTATTTTGTTACCCTGCTATGATCAGAGACTTAAAGCTGCAAGGAGACAAAACAGGAATCCATGGTGCTCAGGCTAGAGTTCTAGAAACAGCTGGTCAGTTAGCAGATGTGGATAAGCCCAACATTCCCATCACTTTAAATATAAAATGTTAGCAAAAGGATATTTTATGTGTTGGAAGTGATGGTATTTAGGTGTTGGAAATAATAGGAGAGCCAGTGATATGCTGGGGATGGCTTATACCAGCTCATGAGAACTGATTGTGAGATTTTAAAAGAATATGCTGGCAGCCTGAAATGGCTATGGTGGGGGAATTTACCCCATGAAAAATGGAAATGCTACAAATCAGCCTTCCTCCACACTTCCCCTGGAGAGCTGGTTTTTAAACATTTACCAACACATCACTATAGAAGACTGAGGATGGAGTTATCCAAATCAGCCCATTTTTGGTACAGCAGAAAGTCACTGCCACGAAATCTTAAAATAGCATATTATATTTCATAAAAAAGAGCCAGTAGAGATCATGAAGACAACTGTTAAAAAATAAAAGACAAAGGCCATCTCCATACTTGGATAGTTCCTTCAAGATTCCATGAGTCTAGCGTTTTACTCAGAAATACACTCATAAAACCAATCTCTGCTCTCTTCTCCCCTTCAAAAGGTACACTGTCCCAGAAGTAGTCCTTCCTGTTGCGTTCTATGTGTATTTTTGTGAGTTAGTACTTAATCTAACACATTTTCACCCCATTAAAAATCAGCAAGACATCATTTAAAATCTGCATGCTATTTACAAGTTTAGAACTTAATTCCATCTCCACTTGGATTGCTGTATAACTTCAGGTTATTAAACCAGGTAACCACCACAAAGAGGTATTGTTTCAAAGCGATTAAAGAGATGTGCCACAAAAATACCAAATATAGTTATCAAACTAACAAAAAGCGTGTTTTTCAAAGTGTAGAGCTTATCCTAAGATATTTTAGGGATTCACTTGAGACTTACAGATATTAAGTTGTATTTTTACTCATTGAGATGAACCTGACACAATAAACTGTGGCTATCAGCTTCATGTGGGTTACAACCAGAATCTGTGTCATCAGTGGGTCAACTTCTGCAGCCACATTGGCTATTACGGTCTGGTAAAATGAGAATCCTTAAGTAGGCTCACACTGTGGTAACTTTCACTGTACAAATATTTGTTCTCAAAATCTATCCTCATAACCATAACTGCTACTTGCCATGGTCATCTAAGTTGGGTATTTGGACCATTCTGCTACTCAAACCCCCAATCTGACATCCAAAGTCACAAAACTCTAGTGTTACCAAGTTTGGATATAGATGTCAATTTAGCTAGGAGATACAGCATATGATTTTTGCAGGAAAAACCACAAGAAACTATGGGAAAAGACATTTCACTTTAAATAAAAAGATGATTAGCATTTTTTATTTTAAAAAATGAAGTTTATGATACACTACTCTTAAAATTGCAAGTTTCTTAGTATTTCAGTTTAGGCCCAGGTAGAATGATCTGGGAAAAACACTTCATGTTATGTTGTTTGAGAGTATAAAACAAAGAGGCAAGGCGAAAAAAAAGTTATTCCATATTGAACATCTGGAAGGGGGGGCCACAAACTAACATTCTTTTCTAAAAATTAAACCAAACGATAAGCTCATTGTGTGACCTTAAGAAATAATAGGTTTTATAGTATTTTTCTCATTATCCATGCCATTTTGCATCATTCTCTCTGTTATCCTTAACCCTCTACAATAGAGATTCTGCTGATAATACTCCACTAACATGAGTCTGTGATGGTTCATTTTGTATGTTAATTTTACTGGGCCACCAGGTACCCAGACATTTAGCTAGACATCATGGGAGTACGTGTGAGTGTGCTTCTGGATGAGATCAACATTTGAATCAGTAGACAGAGTTAAGCAGATTGTCCTCCCTAATGTGGGCGGGCCTCACCCCATCAACCGAAGAGCTCTGTAGGAAAAAAAGGCTGAGAAGAGGTAAATCCGTCTGCCTAATTGAATTGGGATATTGGTGTTTTCTGGGTTTCAGACTCAGACTGAAACATAGGCTCTTCTTGGGTCTCGAGCCTGCCAGGTTTTGGATTAGAACTTACACCATTAGCCCTCGTGTGTGTATCACACACACACACACACACACACACACACACACACACACACAACACAGCTTGTGTAGAGTCTCTTAACATTTGCCCATTACTTCTTCATAGGAATGAAACACACCTACCTGGAGTATTCCTGTTTCCAAGAATTTACTTTGGGTGTTTTTCCTCCCCATCCCCTATTTTCTCTTCTCTACAATCTCTTTTTATCAAAGTCCTACTCATTATTCAAGGTTCTGCTCTAATCCTACCTTTGCTATGAAAACCTTCCAGGGATCCCATGCCGGAAATAGGACATTCTGCACCGGACCATTGCAGACGCTACACCAGCACACACTGCACATACTTTTATAGCCCAAATGAGAAACATTAACGGGTAAACAGTCCGGGGGAGGAATGCCTAATTGCTTTACACAGGAAGCGCATGATTTTGTGCAAAGGGATCTGATTTCAGTTCCAGTTCTAAGGAGAAAGTTACTTATCTTGCTGAGGATGTTGTTAAACCTTACTTTCATGACCATGGCTGATGGAGAATATACCCACCACAGTAAAGGCAAATGATCCAGCAAGAGAACAAATCTACCGGAATGACCACAATAACCGTGGTAGAAAAACAGATCGCTCTGGGTTGTTATACAGCTTTAAGGCAGGAGCAAACACCTGAGGGCAGGCTACCCTTTAGTGTCGTGAAAAACATAGACAACAAAGAACAATAACAAAGGAAACCCACTTTGAAAAAACCATTCTGTTGGACCACCATGGTTAAAGGAGATCAGCAGTATGTTAAGAGGAGGAATGGCACATTTACTAATCCTACAGTATATCTTTTATAAAGCCATTGTACATTTCCTAGTAGAATAAGGATTTGGCCATTAACAACAAATCTTGATCATTTTCATAAAATTCTAAATTGATGAAACTCTTAGTTATTGTACTATATAGACCTTTGCTTTAACCTAACCATTCAAATCAAGATTTTGGTGAGGTGGGCAGCAATAACCAGGTGAGGCACTCCTGGCTAAAAATAAATAAAATAAAGTGGTTCATTTTATTTTGTACGTATTTGTATATTCCACATCTTTGTTTTCTCAAAACTAAATCATAAATCTCTAGAGGTTTGTAATCGTATAGCTTTTATCTTCTATACCATAAGTCAAGGAATATTAAATCAATGACTGATCATTATAATCTTGTTTGTCTTCCTTGTAATCCCACCATTATCTAAATTGATGCTAACCACAGCCCCAGGAGCTGGAAAGGACAGGTTACTAACCCTCATTTTAGAGAAAACTGAGGTTCACAGAGGTTAGATCAGATGTGAAGGATCCAGAAATCCTGACCCCGCTGCAGCATAATTTCCTTAAATCCATCAAATTAACAATGGGAAGAAAGAAAGTGAAAGAGACAGAGAGAGAAAGAAGAAGGAAGGAAGGAAGGAAGGAAGGAAGGAAGGAAGGAAGGAAGAGAGAGAGAGAGAGAGAGAGAGAGAGAGAGAAAGAAAGAAAGAAAGAAAGAAAGAAAGAAAGAAAGAAAGAAAGAAAGAAAGAAAGAAAAAATTTCCTAGGTTAAATAACATTTGGTTTTCCTTATTAAAGTGCATATTTGTCTTCCAGATATATTATTCCCATGAGCACACACTAATGATCAAACCTAGCCAAGAACCAGAAGCATTTTAAACAAGTCATATTTTAATATTACTGATGCATATTTCTTGCAAAAATATAAAACATTTATATTAACACTGTACCCAGATCCCAAATTATCCTTGCTTTTCACACTCCTGAGAGTGTACAAAAATTTAAGAGTTATTACAACAAGGAGCAAGGAGATTTTTTTTTATATACTGGCCCACTTTCTTTGCTTATGTTTCATTTCAAAATGAGGCAAGTCAAAATGTGTCCTATATGTTAGGTGAAAATCCTAGGCCTTAAATTCAACAAATAAACACAGATGTTGATCACAGTTTCATAAGGATGATCCTGCATAAAACTTGGCTTAGTTGCCAATCCCACCATTACAGAATCAAAATAATTAAGGAAACCAAATAATGGAACAAAATACTAATTAAAACAACTGTGGAATTTTGAACAAGAGACCCCTCCAAAGTAATTAGCAGAAAGAAGCACATTACATATTTGATGTCAAATCTAGTCTCAAACCATATCATCTAAACTTCAAAACTGAAGAATCAAGGATTTATAGAACCTATGAGCTAAGAAGGAAATCTTGGCCTGTCTCTAATCCAACCTATTAATTTTTTTAAATAGCTTTACTAAAATATAATTCAGATACATGTGATTAATTCATTCATTTGAAGTGTACTACTCATTATTTTTTAGTGTACACTTGGTGGTACAACCATCACCATAATCTTAGAACATTTTCTCTCCACAAAAGAAACCCCACATACCCATTAGCATTCACTCCCCATCCTACCTCCAACCCAAGGAAACCACCAATCTACTTTCTATCTCTAGAGATTTGCCTACTCTGGTCATTTCATACAAATGGAATCATACAGTATGTGATCTTTTGTGATTAGTTTCTTTCACTTGGCAAATATTTTCAAGGCTCATCCATGTTGTATCAGTCCTTCATTCCTTTGTATTGTCAAATAACATTCCATTGTATGGGTCTAGCACATTTGTTTATCCACTTATTGGTTGATGGACATTGGGGTTGTTTCCACCCTTTAACTATTACAAATAATGCTACTATGAAACATTTGTGTGCAACTTTTGAGAGGAAGTGTATTTTCTTTTTTCTTGGGTATATACAGAGTTGTGGAATTGCTGGACTGTGCAGCAACTCTTTGCACAACACTTTTTTTAGAAACTGTCAAATTGTTTCCAAAGTGGCTGTACATTCCCACCAGCAATACAGGAGGGTTCCAATTCTCCACATCCTTGACAACATTTGTTATTTCCTAGATTTTTTATGGCCAATTAAATGGGTCTGTAGTGGTCTCAGTTTGATTTGTAGTTTTGATTTTCACGTTCCTAACAACAAATGATATCAATGAAGAAGAATGTCTTCAACAAATGTTGCAAGGACCTGGATGTCCACAGGCAAAAAAAATGAAATTGAATCCTCTACCTCACACCATAGAAAAAAATTAACTTAAAATGGATCCTAGATCTAAATGTAAGAGCTAAAACTATAAAACTCTTAGAAGAAAACACAGGAGTCAATTTTTGTGATCTTGGGTTAGGTAACATTTTCTTAGATACGACACCAAAAGCACAAGTAACAACAAAAAATACAAATGAACGACGACATCAAAATTTAAAATTTTGTGCTCTATACAATACTATCAAGACAACTCAAGGAGGGCACATATTGCATGGTGCACCGGGTGTTATACGCAACTAATGAATCATCGAACTTTACATCAGAAACCAGGGATGTACAGTATGGTGACTAACATAATATAATAAAAAAACATTAAAAAAATGCAAGAGATGTAAAAAAAAATACAGGACACCTAGTTAAAATTGAATTTTGATTAATAAAAATAAATAATTTCAATAAAAAAAAGACAACTCATAGAACAGGAGAAAATATTTGCAAAGCATATATCTGATAAGGGTACTCAGAATATACTGTTCAAAGAACTCTCACAATTCAGTAATACAAATAATCTAATTTAAAAATGGGCAAAGAATTTGAATACACATTTTTCTAAAGCAGATATACAAATGACCAATAAGTACATGAACAGATGATCAACCTATTCATATGTAGAGATAAGGAAACTCAGATCCTGTAAATCTAAATGACATACTTTAGTTTAGTCAGGTGGCTAGTGGCCAGCAAGAGCTAGACTAATCTTGTATAGAAAAACCATTACAGGCCTTGGATATAGAAAGACGTGGGTTTGCATTGAAGAGTTTACTTGCATACCTAATCTCTTTGAGCCTTAGTTTCTTCATCTATAGTAAAACCCATTCCATAGGGTTATTGTGAAAGTTAAATGAGCTAATATAATATCCCTAACATAGAGCTTGGCATCTAATAAACTATTATTATTATTATATTTCAATATTCTATGTATCCTTAGCATAAGAACTCTGTGGTATTTAAGCATGAAGCCGTGTATATGTCTCTGGTGGTGTGTCCTCTGCTAGATCACCTGTGATCTAATGAAGACATACATATATGTCTCAGTCTTGAAAAATACTAGTAACCCCAGCGTTTGGCCTGGAACTCTTCCTCCATGGGATGACAAAGGATCTCAATGACAATCCTTCCCAGTAGAGAACAGTGGTAAAGTCACACTGATAATGTTTAAATCCTGGATTCCTCACTTGTTTGCACACATTATTTAACATCTCTAAATTTCAGTGAAATATAATAATAATAATAATAATAATGATAATACCCACCTCATAAATTGCCGGGAAGTGTACCTAAGATAATCCATGGGAAAGTACCTAGTACAGTGCCTGGCACATGGTATAAGTTTAAAAAATGCAGGTATCATCATTATCATCAGTGTCATTGTCATCATCATTATTTTATTTAGCAAGCCTGATATTGTTCTTATTCTTTAATTAATAGTTTGTTAGAAATATTTTATTTCTATTCTTTTATGTGAGCCAAGGACATAGTTCACCCTGGAACTTCCAAAAAGAGCATACCAGATCTAGAATTCTGTGACATTTCACCCAATTTAAATCCTTGGCCTTAAGTAATTAGAAAAAAAAGTCTCTCCCAAAATTAATGACTGCCAAAGTGTAATACAAGCTTCATCACTACCATGTTTAAACAATATTGTAAAAGATCCAAGGCAACATATGCATTAAGAGAGGCCAAATGGAGCAAATCTAGGAGCTATTTCTGGTGAAAGTGTGGGAGAAGAAAAGAGTGGGGAGGGAGTCTTCATCTGTCCAAAGCAGAGATTACTAATAACTGGGAAACTACAGGTGACCAGTTTCATTCATATATCAAACTTATTTTGAGAACCTGGTATGTGAAAGGCACTAAGGTAGAAGAGGGGGTAATTAAAAATAAATAAAAGAACTCTCAAGAAGGGGATCATCTGCTTGGGAAGATAAAACATGTTAATGACTAGAGCATGAGACAGATGTGGATAGACGTCAGGAGAACAATACAAGGGAAATTATGTGGGGATTCAAGAAAGGACAGATGACTTATGCCCGGATTGCTAACAGCAACTCACACTATATGCTGCCCTTCGGTGATGCATCTGAAAGTCCCCACCGCCTCGACAGTGGTAAGAAATCCTACCACAAGCTCCCATGGCATCTTCTACTACCTTCATTATGATTGTTAGAAGATATCCATCCACCTTCTCACTGCTGAAAGGCAGGATAAGAGCTGGACTGCCTGGGTTCAAATCCAATTCTATCACTTTCCCTAATTGTGGGACCTTGGTAAACATTGACCTTGGTCAATTCACTTAACCATGCTCCGCCTTAGTTTCCACCTCTTTAAAATGTGGATAAAAACAGCAGCTATCTACAAGGTTGCTGTGAGCACAAAAGGAACTAATCTACGTGCTTGCAACAGCGTCTACAACATAGTCAACGCTACGTACTACCTAATGCTACACTGAGTGTTAGCTTTTATCATTGTTATCACGGTGGCATGCACACATGAGGCATTCAGAACTATGTGAATGTGTGCTGAATGACTAAATAAATGAAAACAGGAAAAGAAAATGTTGCACTTGAGAAGAGAAGACCAGATTTCGTAAGTCTGAAGAGCTAAAATTGAGAGCATTCCCTTTGAGAAGCATTTCCTTTCACACAGCTGAGCATTTGGATATCCTATCCCATGTGGATTCTAAAAATCAGTCATCACTGTGGGAAAATAACTTTGCAGTATTTAATAGCTTTTGATGGTATATTAAGTGGGGGAAAAGTCTGCTCCCTTTAAATGTTCTGGAAGCAAAGCAATTCGTTAAAAAGGGGGGCTAAAATGTCAAGGCTGGAAGAAAACCTATCAACCTTGGAGGATAAGAACTATGATTTCCAAAATGTAGTCAAAAGCAGTGCAGCCCAACACAGACCTAGCACAAGCCTCTCCCAAATGTTCCTTTAAGTTATTTTCGTTCACTGGAAGCCAGTCATTTGCAAGGAAAGTATGGCAGGGGGGATCACAGGGAGATATACCTGCTTCAGTTAAGGTGTCCATCCAACTTAGCTAAAAATCTTGTTCAAGTCCTAAGGCACAAAGCAGAGAGATTAGACTAACATGATAAGCTTTCAGGCCTGTCTGATAATCCATTTTGTCCACAAGACTGGGCGGGGGGGGGGGGGGGGGGGGGGGAGGTCCTTCTCTATCTTTCATGCCAAACAGTGTTCAAATGCAAAGCCACCAGTAGACTGCGAGGTCAACTATCTACCAGCCCACACTCAAAGTTCTTTACATTGCCTACAACTTTAGGTTGAAACCCCCAAATAAGTCTGAAAACCTCAGTGAATAAAATGGACAGTTGTGTTGCCCACACTGCTGAGATAATGTTTACCTCTGTTTAATTATGGAAACTTTTATAAAGACTATGAGACAGAACTTGTTCTTAAGAATACATCGTAACTCTTCTTAAATAGTGTTTTAAATGTAACATAAACTTTTCTCAAGGTCCAGGGATTATTAATAAGCCACTCTCTCCTGAAGTGGGTCTGGCAAGTCATGACCGGCAGGAAGGGACTGCCCCACTATGTATACACAAGCTCCTGATCTCCTTTAGTGAAGGGCACAAAGTGACTTAGCAAGTTAAGTCTCAGAGCAGAAAGATATGGCAGCATTATCTCAACTTGGGCTTTCCCTGGACACATGGCTCTCTAATGAGCATAACTCCTTAGGACATAGGTAAAATCTTGTCAGAGTTGAGAACAGAGCTGAATTCATGGTATGGTACTGCTCTTTTATATGCAGGTATAATACCATCAGTATGTCCCGAAGTCTTTACTTGGACCATCTATGTCCTTCCATTCAGTAGAATGTTTACAAACATTGGGCTCTCAGGCTGCTGAACCAAACTTAGCACCAGCAATGTGACATCTTCCTCTGGGAGGACCAGGTACCGGAAGTGCCATGTGGCCCTGCTTCCCCCTTCCTAGTGTCTTGGAAAGGTGTCCCTGCCAGGGACATAATCACAAATCCCTTCTCTTTCATCTATTCTAAACTTCATGCTTGAGACTTCTAATCCTCTCTGGGCTAGGAATTACAGGTTTATTAAAGAAATTTACACAAATCAAGTCAACAGTTTCATTGAGAGTCTGAGGGCTCCTCCCATGCATTAAAATATAGCTCTTTGTAACATTTATTTGGGCTGGTTATATGGTTCTCAGATAAGATTGCTGGAAGTCGAGCTCAAGACGAGTAAGATGCTACTGTGGTATTACTGCTAGGTGTTACCTTGGGGGAGAATGGCATTTATTGAGTATTTTAACATTTCATTTGCTTTGAAAGCTCTTTCCTTTATACGGTTTATTCTTCCTTTGTTCAGGGCTCTGTTCACATCTAGCCTTACCTGGAAGGCATTCCCTAGCCACCCTGCATAAAATAATTCTATACTCCTGTCTTTCTCTAGACCCCATCCCCTGATTTTTTTAAATCGCAGCAGTAGTTAGCACTTGACATGCTATTTGTCTATTTTCTGTCTCCTTCCATGAGAATGGCAGTCCTATGAAGTAGCTGGCTTATCTGTTTTGCACAGGTGCTCTACAAATATTTGTTGAACGAATGAGTGAGGCATGGTTAAATACTTTAAATATCATGTCATTTTAATCCCCTCCATCCTTCAAGTCATGCATTTCAAGTCTTCTTACAGCTAGGGGAACTGAGGCTGGTTACTCAATACATGGACAGCATGCTGTGGTTAAGAGCATGGACCCTTGAACCAGACTGCCTGGGTTAGAGCACAGCTCAGTCACTGCCCCTCTCTGACCCTGGGCAAGCCACAAAACCATTCTTGACCTGAGCCTTCTTATCTGTAAATGACATTAATAATAGCAGCATTGTCTCCCAGAGTTGTTATGAGGAGCTTATATGTATAAAGATCTCAAACAGTTCATGGCCCATAGTAGGAACTAAACCAGAGTTAAATAAATAAAATCTTAGCTGAGAAACACCTTATAAAAATTACTAACCTTCTCATTCTGATTTTTTACTCATAATCATGTCTTGATCATAACCTGACTTTCTGGTGCATCTGTTTATGAAGGAAGTGCAGACCTGGTTACTCTGGCCTGTGTGACACTGTTACGGAGTTCTCTCCGTAATCATACATGAATTAATCTGTGAGTTTTGTTTAATATGCCAACAAAATCAGGGTTCTGAACCAACAACAGCGAGGCCACAGTGTAGCCGTGTAGTTGCTCACTGACCTCCTAGCCACTTTCCCCAAACAATACTACAACTTTAAAATCAACTATCCATAACACAATCTGTATAACTAAGGAGGAGGAAGTGTCCCAGCCTAAAAAATCTTTTCCCTAAGCAGCAGAAAATGGAGAGAGATCACAAATAGCAGAATATTCAGACAAAAGGGAGTATCTCGCCGAACAAACGCCCTCGCACCTGTCCGCTCCAGACACTATTTCAGAAGAGCACAGTAACTGTTTGTAGAAACAACCTGCTCGTCCAGGTTTCACTTGAACCCGGACATGGAAAGTCTCACCCCACAAAGGGCTTTCAGCCCTCCCTCGAATGGCTGAGCCAGTGCCAAAGCCCAAGCCGACGCTGTCACTCAGAAGCTTCCGCAGCAACTCCCTCACATTACCTTGCCCTGATGATCGTGTTTCATCTCCCAGCCCCTTGGCAGCTCCAGCTGTTTGTTGGCGAACATGTTGAGGAATCCCACAAGATCCCGGTTATGCTGGTAGCGCTCGAAGTGGTGGGTGTCCCGCCGGACTTTGGTGATCATGTGCTTCAAACACGTATTGTTTGTAAACATGCGGTAGGCACTCTGGAGGAAAGAACGGAAAACCCACGTCAACCCACGTGGGACCTGCAACAGCAACGTGCTTCACATGCGACGTAAGGCCTATCCAGCCTTCCAGTGGGCACAGAAGCTTTGACCTAACTCTGCACCCACAAATGGAGACAGCAAGCCGAGCACAATATGTGGATCAAAATAAAATAGAAAGACTACAGAAAGTAAGGTATCTTCGTGGATGATGTCTAGTTTTCTAAAGAGCAAGCATGCTTGCAGTGGAATCTCATTCTACAGGGGATGTTAGGTCCTAACGTTGGTCTCAGGCAAAAACTGCACAGTCATAGTCACACCATGTCAGATACAAACATACCACCTGACGGTGAGCCCCAACATAGCCAGTTTTTCCTCCAGCACTGGAGGAGATCACTGGTCTTTGGGTGAGTGCCAGACGAAGCAGTCAGCATACATTCAGCAGCCAAGCTGTATGGAAAAATGCTTGGTCATATATTGAACATAGGGAGTATATGCAATGGGCTGAGTTGCTCTCACCGAGAGTCAAATTCAACTGAGACCCCCCACAGATAAAGGTTTTTCTCTTACGCCTTCTTCGAGGCATCATCTCAGTGAATGGAATGGCAGGCAGAACTGCCTAGGCTGTACAGGTATTTTTTTCTTTATTTTTTTCTGTGTGTGTACATATATGTGTGGCTGAATTTATACAGTTGGAATGCGCATTTACTAAAACCCCACTATACGACCATACAAAAAAGCGATTGTCTTGTGAAAAATGCTACCGTCTTCATCTCTATGATACTTACACGAGATTCCAAAAATCAGCCTTAAGCCAGGAGCTATTCACATATAAATTAGTCAGCAAATACTCATTGCATAATATCATGTGCTAAGAAGTATAAAAGGAATAACTGTATGGAGCTATTTACTTGCATTATGAGAAGGAATATGATATTCATGAAATTGACAAGGTTGTGAATGCTCTACCCCGGAATGCTACTCTTCTCAGAGAGTTTCAAAGGATTCTTCTTACCTTTAGTATCCCAGAGCCACTAGGTTGAGTCTGGAGGCCTTCAGGCTTTACTTCATGGGTTCTGGTATTTGTTTCAGTCTAAGATAGACCAAAGCAAACCCAAAAGAAACCAGAATCTCCGGAAATAATTTCATTTTCATAAACATTTACTGTCTATGCCCAGTACTGTGGTAGTTATTGAGGATGAAAGATGAATGAGTATGAGGACAGTTAACATTGTTCCTGTCTGTCCAGGATCCCTCACGATGTGTCATGTTTTGGTCAAAGCATTTATTGATGATGTGAGTCCTTCTAGAGCTTTCTTCCCTTTGGCACAGTTATCGTAGCAACTGGTGATGTTTGAAATGGTGGTTGCTCTTTGGTCTGGGTTCCTGGGTCCCTGAGTAACTACAGGGATCAGAGAACCTTGAGGACCCAATTTGGCATGAGAAACAAACATTTGTAAGCTTAAGCCACCAAGATTTGTTAGTTTCCGTTATTGACCCATAGATTAAACTATATAAAATAGCTTTTATATCGTTTTTATGATTGATTCCATCATTATATACTTTTCACTAAAATATTTTTTTTTCCTACCAAAACAAAAGGAAGAAAGGAAGTAAGTGGGGGAAGGAGGGAGGAGGAAGGAAGGAAGGAAGGAAGGAAGGAAGGAAGGCCAGCCAGACTGAACTATCCTCAAATGCTAGTGCGCTGATTCCTTACTACACCTGAGGATAAAATACTTCAAGGTTGTATTTCAACCTGACAGTCTAAATGAGAGGAGGTTTTGATGGCTATGAGAAATTGCGAGGTTCAGAGCACAGTGCACTGCCAAAGCAGGCAAGCCTACGCAGGGGCTCTGGGCAATTAGCGAGCATGAGAGAATAAGAAAGTGATACCATGAAAGCAGAGAAGGAGACTAATAAAAGTTGGAGGGTGTCAGAGACGAACGTTAGCTAACTAATAGTTTAGCCTGTGGCTGACCCTGCCTTGGTGTTTTATGCACAATCAGCAAGGCATCTGTTTTCTGCATTTGGCTCTGTGCTGCTGATGTATTTTCACAGAAGCCATTGCAAGCTTAGAGGACTGAGACCACACTGGCTTGAGTGGCAGTTGGCAATGAGCTTTCAAGTCATGCTCCCTAATCAGTCTCTCTGGGGACACGTTCTTGTGGGATAACTCTGTCAGATAAATGGTTATGTTAACTGTTGTTCTACATAGGTATATCTCTTGGTCTCCCTGATTTCTTCCTCCCTCCATTAATCTAAGTAAATAGGCCACATCCTGATTCTTTATCTGGAACGCCAGAAATGCTCCTCATTCTACTAAAGAGAAGAAGAACCTCATTAGGGCAAGAAGTAGCAATTAGGTGACGGAACCTGTCCCAGCCCTAGGCGTGAAGTAACTCCCTGGGGTTGCATAGCTCTTTACGTTCAGGACTCTTGAAGCCAGTCTTATAATTAATGACGTCCTTTCATTTTCCTCCTCTGCTCTCAGTAAGCGACATAACATAGTGCCAAGCTCAAGCAATTTGTGAAAAAAGCATCTACCAAAGTAAAGTAAGTGCAAGAAAGATTTCTTATCAGTAACTAGCAAAGATCTTTGGAACCATAGCTTTTTTAAGTCTGAACAACATGCACAAGACTGTAAGTGTCCATATAAAACCCTTAAGGCAAATGGGAACATCCCTTCAGATTGCTACATTTTCATAAGGAAACTATATATATATAGTTTTATATATATATGTAGTTATAGTTATATAAATATATGAATATATTTGTGTGTTTATGTATATACACATGACATTTATACACATGTATGTTAATATACATATGTTTATTCTATTTTTGTTTTTAAATATATATTATTTTTGAATATATAATTATATATGTAACTCTGTGTGTGTGTGTATGTTTCAGAAAGAATATTTATACTACAGTTCATATGGAACCATAGTGAAAATTCTAGTCATAGCCCTGTCACTCATGGACAGAGACAAAGAAAATCACTTAATCTCTGCCCCAGAGATTAAATCTTTGTTAACTGTAAAATGGAATAACTGCCCTGCTTTCTTCATAGGCATGTGAGACTCAAGTCCAATGAAACAAAGGATGTAAAACTTCTTTGAAGAGGTAAAAATCACTATAAAAATACAGAGTAGAAGTAAGTTAGGGAATATATGAGGAATTAAACTTACCATACCTATGTTACAACAGATGAATGATAGCAGTAAAATTGTTTTCTACTTTTGAGGTCTTTGAAGATCATGGGCCAGCATCCCATTTTCTATTAACTAAAGAAGGTTTTCATAACCTTTCATTAATTATGTCATAAGCCCTGTGCTAAACCCTGAGGACACAGAGATGAGCACAGCCCCATCATTCAAAAGGATGGGAAGGAACATTATAGGGAAAGGTGGGAGGGACAGTTTCCCTGGAGGCAGAAAGTAGAGCGTGGAAATCACAGGCCACGGTAGCCGTGAAAATACTGAAACACAGAGAGAACTAGCAGAGCGATGAGTGACAGGGGCCCCAGCATGCAAGAAACACTGAGCAGGTAGGACTAGATGACAAGAGCTTAGTCTTCCGGGAAGCAGACACTGACAAAGCTGTGGGTGAAGAGAAAAGCTCTCCCTCGGTGGTTCCGTGGTTCTCCGTAGGTGAGGGGTTTTTCAGTGTTTGGGTTGTTGTTTTGTTTTGGTCTTATAGAGAAAGATTCAGTAAATGGATGTGACTTTCTACCTGAAACCAAAGAAGATTAGGAAAGAACAAACGGGCCCTATTGCATCACATGATCAAGTCTCATGGTAACGCACAGACGATCTCGTCCGGGAAGCAGCTGCGTACGGAGGCGCCAGCAGTATTGGGAGAGCGGGCAAGCTGATAAGTGTAGACGGAACTCCTCTGAATGATCTCTCATGTGATTTAAAAGGTCCCCTTTAGTTCCTGCTTCTCTACTCTAAAACTCCTTTCCTAACCTTATTCTGGGTTGTCTCCTGTTTTCCACGCAAGAAATGAACACCTGATGGCTGAGTGAATGATCAACTGAAGTTCGTTAGTAGAATTTTGTTAAAATAACATTCTTTTGAGCTTAATATGTTTTGTTTGGTTGAGTGTTTTGAGGTGTTAGAAATGAAAAATATTGAGAGGGGGGCGCCTGGGTGGCGCAGTCGTTAAGCGTCTGCCTTCGGCTCAGGGCGTGATCCCGGCATTCTGGGATCGAGCCCCACAACAGGCTCCTCCGCTAGGAGCCTGCTTCTTCCTCTCCCACTCCCCCTGCTTGTGTTCCCTCCCTCGCTGGCTGTCTCTCTGTCACATAAATAAATAAAATCTTGAAAAAAAAAATATTGAGAGGAGTTGAGGGGAATGTTGTTGCCACTTGGCAGCAGAGTAAGAACATTATATATAAATACTCATTTCTTATCAATCAACCACAGTGCAAATAATAATCCTTTTTTCTTTTTTCTGGCACCTACCTTCCTTCCTTCCCTCCTTCCCTCTCTCTCTCTTCCTTCCTTCCTTTTCCTTCCTTCCTTTTTCTTTCTTTCTTTCTTTCTTTCTTTCTTTCTTTCTTTCTTTCTTTCTTTCTCTTTCTTTTCCTTCCTTCCTTCCTTCCTTTCTTTTGTGTTATAGAGACCATATATCCGGGATTACCTGGCCCAGTCTTGATTTCATCTAATTTTATTCTTCTCAATAACATAAGTGAGTACATCAAAGCTAAATAAAATCTATCTTTCATATTTAATAAATTCTTCATCAAGAATAGGTATACTGAGGGCGTCTGGGTGGCTCAGTTGGTTAAGCATCTGACTCTTGGTTTTGGCTCAAGTATTGATCTCAGGGTCATGGGATGGAGCCCCCGCTGAGCAAGGAGTCTGCTTGTCTCCCTCTCCCTATGCCAGTCCCCCTGCATACACTCTCTCTCCCTCCCTCTCAAATAAATAATTCTTTAAAAACAAAACAAAATAAAAAGAATAGGTATTCTGAATCCACGCTTGGAAAATATAATCACTGCATCTACAGTGAATGTCTCTCATGTTCACAAGAGAGCAGATCTGAGCATTCATATACCTTTTTTCACAAAACAAAATTTATTATAAACAAAGTCAAGTTACATTGTTTCCATAACACGTATGCAAGGATGTGAAAATAGCCCTGTCTTACACAGCCTGTAAGTATTTTTAATCATAAGGGATTTTATATTATTTTCATCTAGCTAAAGAGTAAAATGGAGGGAAAATTTAACTTATTAGCAAAACTAATTGTACACTATCAATTCATCTATTTTGCAATAGCAGGAATTCCTGACTTGTAAGAATATATTTATGTATTTTTGAATAATATTTTTCCGCATTAAGTACCAAGGACTTTAGATGGTAGAATTAATGCATTTCTACAGCTTAATAAAAGCCAGAATAATAATTTTTGGCATGTATGTTAGAAACATTATTCACTTACATATTTGGAGACATATTTATGTATTACATTAATTAGACAAACACAGGCATACCAACTATAAAAGACATGACACTAATAATTAAATCTTGAGTTTTCAGAATTCGCCTATGAATACAATTTTGGAAGAAATCTGATCATACCAGCAGAGGGCAGTAGTATATACCTTAAAGCAACCACAATGCAAAAAAAAAATGAAAAAAAATACAAAAAAACAATATTTTGTTTTTCAAGTTTTCCTTTAGAGTTATGACAACCATATATCTATTTAATTTCATTATTTTCAATAAAAATGATTAAGTTACCGTTACATGAAATCTATTTTTTATGACTCTTTTAAAATAAACTGATTATCTTCAAATAATAAAAACATAGAATTAGGAAAGCCTTTAAATTAATATACTCCTTTTGTATGTTGAACATTTTCAATAATATAAACAGGGAATCTACTGAAACAGTTACGGATAATAAACAATTCAAGCAAAAAAAAAAAGACTAGATAATAAATCTTAAAATAAGGAAACGAAATAAAAATTTGTTTCATAACATTTTGTTACATAATCTAAGAAAAAGAAGAGATTCCATCAAGTAATACCCTCTACCAAAAAAACTGTGCAACTTATTCCCATAAATTCATACCTTGAGATCATTAGCAAGCTAGATCTAGCTACTTTAATTCCTACCACAGATAAGTCAGGGAAATATGACTTCCTAAACCCAAAAGAAATTAAATCTTACACAAATGCATACATGCAGAGCATGGGCCATCTTTGTGGCTGGTAATGAAGACAATTTGGGTGGGAAAAAAAAAATTAAATTGCTTTAAAGAGAATACTTTAAAATCAAGATCAGCTTCCCAGCAAAAGATGTTTTGAAATCATGCCTAAGAAAAGGGAAAAACAATGAAAACATGAAGACAAAAGAAACAAAAAATCTTTAAGCTGCTGAGTATTTTCACACTGTTAAAATGTGTTATTTGTCCAAAGTCCAGATGTGTTACTGTTGTGACAAAAGCAGTGAGGTCATTTAACGTAACATCTCTTTATTCTAGGAATTCCAAAGTTACAGGTCATAGACAAATTGTATCAGAATCACTTAAGGAACCAATCAACCAAACAAACAAACGGATGCTTGGGGCCTCCTCCAGACCTAATGAACCAGGATCTCTAAGATCTGGGAATCAAGAATATGCATTTATTTATAGAACTTGACCAAGTTTAAAAGCTACAGCCTTTTACCACAACCCAACAACTGTGAATCCAGCCTCTACTTGAAACAACGTAGTGATGAGAAACTTGTACCCAAGAAGGCAGCCTGCACTGGTAAGTTAGAACCTGGTGCTTGGTGACGTCATACTGGTAGCTTTAAATTGGCTATAGTTGGGAATACTAACATTACAGAAATCAGGAAATGCAAACCAGGCCTTGATATTATTTTGTGGGCTGTCTAGGATAGGTGTGGGCCAATTACGGACCCATGGGCTGGCTGGCTGTGTCTGCAAACAAAGTTTTTGAGATACAGACACGTCCATTTGTTTTCATGTTGTCTTTGGCCCAGAAGCTGAAAATACTTACTTTATGGACCTTTACAAAAAAGTTTTTTGCTTTTTTCTAGATGTAAGGTCCAGACTTAAGAAACCGATGGAGAAAGTAAAATGCTAATAATACAGATTAAAGTTCATGTTGTGCTGTGACACTGCACACAGCGCACGCGCAAGTGCGAGCGCACACGCACACACACGCACACACGCGCACACGCATGCACACACGAAGACATATAAGTCCAGTATTCAAAAACTGTTACCTGGCTCAAAAAGAAGTACTACTGACCTAACACAGGAGTGTGAAGCTCCAACTTGTGTCTTCCCTGCTTCACTGTTGTCTTTATGGTTAATGTAGATGAAAACATTCATGTGGGAACTACACCTGTCTGTGAACTAAAACTGTAGGTTGGTTACCGATACAAGACTTCAGCAGAAAGCAACAGAAGTATTCTGTGTATATTTTATTATTTGTAAATTGTGTGCTACACATCCTTCATTCAGTAAAATTTGTAAGATACACACACACACACACACACACTTTTCCCAGAGCTGTTGTTGAACATTTACCAGCAAACCTTTGAACGTTACTATCCAATCAACTGCTCGTTCTGGAAGCCTTTCTTTTCTCGTCTCCACCTTCTAAAGTATTAACAAGAATATCTGCTCTTCCTCCAAAACATGCCCCATATTCATCCACTTGTCACCATCTCCACTGCTAGTGCACTAGTCCCAGCTCCTTCTATGTCTCACCACAGGGCCTTTTCACTTGGCTCCCTGATGCCAGTCTTGCCCTCTAAAACCCATTCTCAGCAAAGCAGCTAGAAGGAACTTTGAAACATTGCAATTAGACCCCTACAGGAAATCTCTTTAGAATAAATCCATTTAGAATGAAGTCCAAACTCTTTGCCAGATCATACCAGCCCTACATTCTGAAGCCCTGCTCATCTCTCTGACCTTGTACCACATCAGACTCATTCAAGCCTTGGAACCTTTTCTTTTCCTTGGCAAGGAAGGTTCTGCTCCCAGGCCTTTACCCTACTGGCTTGTTGACATTTTACAAACAGCTTAACTATAGCTCCCTCAAAGAGGTCTTCCTATCCACCCAATCTAAAGTGGTGCCTCCAGGACCTTATCCTCAGGTACACCCTAGTCCCGTGTAGGGTGCCTCACCACGCTGCACCATTTGAATTACCTTTTCTGATTCACTAGTTTATCATTATAATCTGCTCTATCTTGTTGACCACTCTATCCCCAGTCTAGACTGTACCAGGCAAATCACAGGCATTTAGTAAGTCCTGGTTGAATGAAAGCATGAACAAAGGGACAAACAGATAAACAAAGGAAAACCTGAGCTATCTGACTTTAACCCTAATGCTCTTCCCACCACAGAGCGATACTGTTTTACAGTGCCAACTGTAAATGCTAGCCCATTCTTCTTTGTATACAAGCCTTGCCATCTCCTAAAATCTAGGTTCATGTACCCTGGCTTCTGCCTACCTTCTCAGGCTCCAAACTGACTTTCGGGAGTGTCCTGTGACCTTGACACACCAGCAATGCCGAAGGGCTCTCCTAGCAATCCCGTTCCAGTACTTCCATAGTAATTACCCAGACAGCTCTACTTCAGAGATCTTTAAAATATGCCTCTATTGATTTATTTTTCAGATTTCAGCAATGCATAAAGTTTATATTTTCTCTTTCAGAGAGCATGTGCTACAACCTCAAGTCTGATCTGACCACTGCCTGTTGTCGATGTTCAGATATTCAGTTACATTTTTGCAGGCGAAATAAGGTGGTCATGAAGAGCACATGCTCTAGAGTTAGTATCTCTGGAATTTTAACCCCAAAGACACCACTTAGCAGGGGAATTTTTTTGTGTGTTTGTTTGTTTGTTTTTTATGTATAGTTGACACACTATATTACATTAGTTTCAGGTGTACCACATAGTGATTTGACAACTCTGTTTTAAGCTATGCTCACCACAACTATAGCCACCATGGGTCACCATACAATGCCATTACAATACCATTGGCAATATTTCCTATGCTATAGACTTTATTCCTATGATTTGGTCATTCCATCCCTGGAAGCCTGTATCTTAGGAATGTTATTTAACTTCCCTGTGTTTCAGTTTCTTTATCTGGAAAAATGGAAATTTTATCTGACTCATAGGTTTATTGGGACTAAATGGGTTAAAACATATATAGTGCTTAACACACGCCTTGGAACAAACTTAGTCCTGCATAAACAGCTCTTGCCATTCTTACAATTATTATGTAAACCGGGATAATTTCCTTTGGCCTGTCGCTTTTTCCATTGCCAACTCTCAGATTTGATACTCACAGGGTTAGAATGCAGCACGGTGAAGAACTCTGGGCTGATGAGGAACTTCACAGGGGGAGACTGTAACAGCAACGTGAGCCTGGATCTAGAGGTAGAGTGGGGCAGGACGTTCTCCCGTCGGAAATCTAGATGGGGCAGACCACAAAGGCTTTCAGGAAAATCTTTCCTTGTAGTGGAAACATATTTATTCCCTTCCATCTATGTTTTAAAAGAACCAAGGAATACCTGTATCATTTACTATTATTTTAATCCTCCAAACACTCTTTGCTTTGATGTAAATTCATAGATAAGACCTGACTAAAATGGAATTGAATATTTCTAGCCAGTATTAACATTTTAATGAACTCTTAGATGTTTTAAGTTATCAGATTCAATCATTTTCCTCTATCCCACACATCCAGAGATTAAAGTCATTTATATTCTATTTGGTTTTGTGATTCTTTTCTTGGTACTAGTAAAAAGTCAAGGATTAGAAGAGGTCTCTGGTGAATTCTACTATTTGCATTGGATTACCAGACTTATTGAAGATCAAAAGTTCACTAAAAGAAAAACCTCATTTCTTGGAAATCCTTGTTATTTGTTTTCTACTTTTGTGAGATTACAAACCAAACCAAGATACAGGCTCTTACCTGCACTGGCTTGGTGAAAGTCGGCTTCCTCCCCTGCCCCATCGATAGTGTTGGTATTTTCTTCAGGCCTCTCGTTAGTCATGGTTCTGCGGATACTCTGGTATCTAAAATCAGGAGCCTAGCATTACATCACAGCAGCCTCCAAAATGAGGGACTCAACCACTCCCCCAGAGCCCAGAAATTTTCACTATCTTCTCAGCCTCAGCCAATCTCTTCCCCAAATCCCCCCCACCCCAATTCCCTGAGCTTCTGCGCCATCTGTTGTTTAAGTAAATTACAATGTGTTGAATTCCTTCTGTCCATTGTTTGTGGAACATTTTCCTAACAAAGTAATAAAACTTAAAAAAAAAAAAAACCTGTGGCCCTTAACCAAAGAAAATTAAATTTATATTATACTGTTAAAGAAAAGAACTTTCTACTTCATAGCCAGTAGTTTTCAAAAAAGAATGACATTTAAAAAGGTTAAGTTGATAATAGATGCATGATGAATGGAGATTGTAGATATTTAGGAAGATACTTGACTCATATTATACATGTATATGCTCTATTTTACTAAAAATCAATGCCTTGGGTTGGTGGAAGGGGTCGTCATTACATACTTCCTCTCTAGTTTCCAAACAAACAGTGTATGCATGTGGTTATTATTTTTCTAAGCAAGAGAAGTGTAGTGAAGTCTATAAATCAAGAGGTACAAGCTATATGTTAATGACAGGTCACCCAAAGCTGAAAGACAGACAACCATGTTTTCTACTCTGGCCCACTTAAAAGTAAGCCCAACCACACTACAGTCATTGTGAAAACGCCCATCCTCACCTCCGGTTCAGCTGCTCCATTTGCTGTATGGAGTTGGACCTCTGCAGCACCTGGGGCGCCGGGGGCGCTGTTGGCCGCTGCCACGTGGTGGTTCTGTTGACGTGATCCACATAGAAGATCCTGCCGTGGCTGTCAATGCGCGCCTCCCAGTCTACACAGTAGGAATGCACCAAGAGGGGTTAGAAGAGGAGCAGAGACCATTAATATGGTTCATTAACTTCAGCATGGGTTTTCCCTGACATGTTGGACACTGGGGCTAATAACATATTTCTCACTGCATCATCAGGCACCTCCCTCAGTCCACTTCAGGATCTGTTGCGATCAGTTAGTAAACATACCCTGTGTTTAAAGAATCTCTGAATGTAGAGAATCCTTCCAGATCTGTCCACAATGCCCATCTCCATATATGAGTGCCAGTGTTTTAAAAATACAAGTTGTTGGTATCATGAGACTTCGGATATTTGCATCAAAATTGGTGTCAATGATTGTTTTCACCAAAATTGATTTCTATCTCTCTCTTTTATTTTCCAGTTTGGATGAAAGACTCATATAGCTGGAAACTTCCAAGTGCATATTTACATACAATTCTGGTAAATGTAGTCTTCAGAAGAAAGTAATGCTAGCCCAGTCATCAAATACTATCATTATCTACAAACTTCCATTTGTACTTTCCCAAAGATGAATACATTTTCAGAATAAGGGTAATTACTTGCCTCCAACCTCAAATAAATACAACGTTTTAAAATATTATTTAATTTTATGCTTAAGCAATCTCATTAAGTCTGTTCATCTTTGTAAACAAATATATAAGTGCATGTTCTGTAGAAACAGAAAGCAGAGTCGTCGTCAGACCTCTGTGGCCCTCCAAAGGGCCATTCTCCTATCAAAATACACAAAGCATGAGCGAATCTTTTCAAAAGGCAAAGTTTTAAAACTGACTGTAGTTGGGAAGTGCAATTTATATAGCAATATACAAAAACAGCAGAGGGATGCCTGCGTGGCTCAGTCAGTTAAAGATTCAGCTCTTGATTTCAGCTCAGGTCATGATGTCTGAGTCATGGGATCAAGCCCCGCATCAGGCTCCATTCTACGTGTGGAACCTGCTTGGAATTCTCTCTCTCCCTCTCCTTCAGCCCCCTTCCACCCCCACTCACTCACTCTCTCTCTAATAAATAATTAAATCTTTAAAAAATAAAACAGCAGAAATCTATTCTTTAACCAGCGAAGTTTTTTTTTTTTTTAAAGGTTTTATTTATTTATTCGACAGAGATAGAGACAGCCAGCGAGAGAGGGAACACAAGCAGGGGGAGTGGGAGAGGAAGAAGCAGGCTCATAGCAGAGGAGCCTGATGTGGGGCTCGATCCCAGAATGCCGGGATCACGCCCTGAGCCGAAGGCAGACGCTTAACCGCTGTGCCACCCGGGCGCCCCTAACCAGCGAAGTTTTTACACATCTCTATTTCTGTGTAAAATAGTTTTTGAATTTAATAAGCACCTGTCTCCTTAACAGCTCAATTATTTCAAAACTCCCCATGTCATCACATAGCTTATCAACAGAAACCATGGGTCTAACCCTGGAGACTAGCAGGAAGGCAAGTTTGCTCCTGACCACCTATGGCATTTACTCTGAAAGTGAATAGAGCAAGTATTCTAACAAAGTTCTCAGCGTTGGAAGGACCTGAATGGTAGACCCCAACAGCAGATCACTGAAGGCTGCCTCTGTGCAGGGGGTGGGGGTGGGGGAGGGGAAAGATCTGTTTTTGTGGATCCTAGCACATGGTAATTCATGACAAATGGCAAGAAAAAGAAAAATTGGGCTGAGAAAAAGCACCACACAGACAAAAAACCACTCAGTGCCACTCACGCTCCAAGGTAACACAGACTCACAACGAACCAGCCTGCCAAATCTGAATTCTTTGGACACAGTTGCAATCTCATCAATAAGACATTTCCAAAGGCCTCATGATCAGCCTGCCATAAGCTGACAAATAGGAACTACATTAGAGCATTTTCGGGAACCATTTTCCAAACCCTTTGATCTAGAGTCCATTGTTTTGCTCTGCTCTTTGCATACTTTCTCATCTCAAAGATTTTGAGAACCAATTGTTCCATCTCATTAGAGCCGGGAGAATTCAAGCACATAGTAGATCCAACTCAAATGCACAAGAAAACAAATGGCCATTTCTTTCCCCAAAAGTGTTTACAGTAGCTTCCAATACTAAAAATGTAGAATAGGTCAATTAGGGATAAAAACAGAATAGAAACCAACTAAAGAAAGTAGAAAGAGAGGTGCTGCCAAGCTCCCAAGATAAGTTTAAACCTCAGATTTGGCTCTGAGTTTTCTGGCAGTTAAGGCAGAAATGAAAACACATTGTGGCATACTTTCCATTTTCTGACAAAAGAAAGTAAAAAAATTATCTTCAAAGAAAGAACTTTTTCCTTGAACAAACTGCATAGGAATTTACCCCACAGAA
Organism: Ursus arctos; assembly: GCF_023065955.2. Classification (NCBI taxonomy): domain Eukaryota; kingdom Metazoa; phylum Chordata; class Mammalia; order Carnivora; family Ursidae; genus Ursus; species Ursus arctos. The sequence continues at coordinate 71,994,207 of NW_026622763.1, forward strand.
TGTGTTCTCTATAAGGGCCATATGGGTAACAAAATGGGGGAGGAGGGAGAGTGGGGAATCTCCACACATATTTACCACTACACCTTGCACATAGCATGAAATGAATGAACAAGTAATTTCAATAACATAAAATCATAACAAAGAATGATTCTTGTGTTCACTTTCCACAAAGTCCAGGAATAACCTTAATGTATTTCAACAAAGACACCTCTGGGTGTCATGAGAAGAATAAGAAAATGAGGCCGGAAATTTGCTTTTAAAGAACGTGGGACATTGGATGCACGTTAAGACTATCCCTATCAAATGCCATATCCTTACATTGAGGCGGCTACTTAAGATCCCAACAGAGAAATGCTGTCTTGCTGATTTCAAGTGGACACTTAGCATCAGATTGAGAAAGGCTGCTATGTTGTTGACTCTTACCCAAGTGGTCAATGCCCTTCCATCCAGACACAGATAGTAGAGGTGCCTCTAGGAAGATTAGCTCGCTATTGTATCTATCAGAGTTTCTTGGCAGGGTGGAGAGGTGGGTATGGTTACTTATAAATTTTTATATTGGGCCTGGTTTATTCTTGGTACAAGTAAGCATTAGAGACTCATTGCGCAGCATCAAAGTTTTCTTCCAGAGACCATGATAAAATCAGACAGGCAGGATTAGAAGACTGGGAACTGGACATTTACTTCCTTGTCTTGCAACATTGTAAAATGGGGTGTATAATCAGTGTGCAATGAGTCTGAGAACAATGTATTGGGGTGCGTGTATATATGTAGTATACCAAACTGGGAAGTAGAAAGCCTGGGGCTTCTGGCCATGGCTTTGTCACAGCTTTGTTACATGACCTTCAACAAACCACAGTTTCTTTACCTGAAAAATGAGAGGGCAGAATTATACCTTGCTAAGGTCACTTTCAGTTCTAAAATTGAGCACTGGGTGTTATATGCAAACAATGAATCATGGAACACTACATAAAAAACTAATGATGTACTGTATGGTGACTAACAAAGCATAATAATAATAATAATAAAAGAATCTTCGAAATGACACCCATTTTTCTACATTGGGTTTAGTAAGAATCTGTCAACATCTTATGCCTCGGCCAGAATTTGCAAACGAAACTCTAATTAATTTAGCCATACAGAGCCAGGGGCCTTGAGGTCCTGAGAACCATCTGCCAACTCCAAGTTAGCCACCACAGCCCCAACATTACCTCTTGGGCCTACTGGTCTTCCACATAAGATTTCATTTGCATTAAAGCTTCATGGCAATAACAAGGTTTGAGAACTGTTATCTACAGAAATGCTTCTCAAAGTAAGTATGCTTCTCAAATGCTTCTCTGACAGTAGGTATCAGAATCACTTTGAGGATAAATAAAAATCCAGATTCCCAGGACACACCTCAGATCTGCAAACTCAGACTATCTGAAGCTAAGACTCCGTTGTCTACATTTTTTACAACCTTCCCAAGTGACTCCCAGATGCACTAAAATGTGAGGAACCCTGACACAAATTTATAAGAACTGAAAGCTAATTTACTAGACAAACCCATGGAGCTAATGCTAGATTTCTCAGAGGTCACAATGTACAGGCTCACAAGAAACTAAACTTCATCCTAAAGACTCCGAACTGAAATCCAGGAGCAAGTGGACTGGCAGACACCCTGAGACTCAAACAGAACAGCCCCCTTTAAATAGCTGGAGAATAAGGGGAAGTCAGAGTTGGAAAGTGTATAAAAGTACGCCAAGGCCACTGTCCCAGCATGAATCCCCAGGCAGGACACCGGATGGAGGCAGAGCAGGGAAGGTTTTAGACATTTCCAACTTTTAAAATCAGCCTATGTGGGAAGGGAGCAGGGGTCATCCCTGTGATCCCTCTTCATCTCATCAGGCTTCTTTCCCAGTCCTTTCTCACCAGAACTTGGTCTCTGCTGGACTGTCCAGTTGGTGATGAAATGAAACTGTGAACAAAACTAGGAGAGTGCTGAAACTGGGAAGATCAATGACTAGACAGAAAGGATGACATTTCAGGGGAAGCATGAACCACGTGAACCAAAGGGGTGAGAAGATCACGACTGGGACCTGAATTAGTTATAACTGGGTTTAGAAAGATGAGGAAACTGAACATCGGGAAGTAATATACAAACCACTGTAAGAAATTATAAGAACCATGGTAACTTCACCACATGGTAAGATGATAAAGTTATTATGAACGGAAGGTATTCTAAGGGAAAAAATTAAGCTTTTGTGGTAGCCGCTGAACAGCAGCGTTTAAAAGATTAGTTTTTCCTTATTTCAACACTCAAGGAGGTATATACCATTTGTACAAAGTGCAAAAGTAAGTTAACTTAGCTATGATTTTGGGAGTCAGCATAGTAGGTCTACTTCCCCTTCAGGAGGACAGGTTAGTGATCAAAAGGGGCCCAAAGAGACTTCTAGGCCCCAGTGATGGGGCACTGGTGCACATGTCCGCTCAGGCGGGGAGGATTTAGCAGGCGGAATGTGCTCTTTTCTGTATGTATATTACACTTAAATAAAAAGTTTTAAAATTCTCAAACAGCTGCCTATGGTGGGCCTTAATAGTCATTTTTAAAAGAAAATAGCTTTTTAGATTAAAAGTATCAATTCTTCTCTTAAAGCTCATTTTTAAGCTCTAGAAAATAAGAGCCCCTAGCCTTAAACATAGTAGAAAGTCAGATTAATTACACCTTTCAGATTCACTGCCTTCTTTTAAACCCTCATTTCAAAGGATGCTTTAATGAAAGTGCACAATCACAAAAAATGATAAACATTCTCCTGTGTTTCTCCACACCTGCCCATTTGAACCCGGCACCTAAGTAGTACGCTAGTCCTAACAACCTGGCAATAATCCTGGGATCCTACAAGAGTCCAATAATCTAGATGGTTCATCACTGAGTCTAATCCATTTCTACATTTTTGGTAGAAAAACACTCAACATTTCCTTACTATCCCCAGTGCAGCAAGGGATTAAGTCACAATTATACTGGACCCCGTAAGAAAAATAAAATAGTTTTTCAGAAGGGGCTGAGCTGACCATTCTTTTTTCGTTTATCTTAATGCTAAAATGACATGATCTGTCATGCTGATGACGTTCCAGAGGGCTTCAGCCCTCACCCGCCTCCGGCTGCCAGTGCCAGCAATCACCTCAGAAGAAGATACGCACATTCTGAAGGCACTCAATCTGAAGGCAGATTCAAATTTGAGCCACTTCTAGGGAGGGCTCTCTCCACACTGCCATGCGGCCCTCAACACCTGGAGTGTTCTTTTGGTGTATGGATCATGAGACCATCTCTCAGTCAGGGGTTGGAGTTACATAGTTACATAGTTACATAGCTCACAAGTTCATATCGCAGGGCCCATGGCCTAAAGCAAAACAATTGGGAGAATAGCATAACAGCTGTGTCATCTCTGTACTAAGTCTAAGATCAGTTCCCTGATCCTGAGATAGGAGGAATGACTGGACACAGAAGCAAACAAGGAAAACTGCTTTACATAAAAAGAGACCACATAGATGTTCAGAGACTAAGCTGTAACACCGATGCACGGACCACCACGTGATCGGCTGTAAGTGAAAAGGTACAGCAAAGGAGACCACCGAATCCCCTTAACGGAGTTTGTCAATCTTCAGAGAGAAGCATACATTTGCTGGGTGGTTTCCTCACTGCATGTTAGAACACAAGTGTTCTTAAGGTGAAAATAAGCTCAAATAACAACAATAATAATTAGGAAAAGAAAAGAAAGAATCAAGAATGGGGGGTGGGCATCAAAGCCCAAGGTACAGTGCTTCTGCAGGCTGCCCTACAGGGTTGAGGACAGTGAAGGGCACAAGGAGGGAAAAGTGCTTCTGAGTCGGATACAAAATTAACAGAGCAAACCTGTTTATGCTATGCTTGTATTGTTGCCACGACCACTTTTCTTATACTTCAGGGCCCCCTGGGGAAGAGTCCTGCTGAGTAACCTTAACCCAGCAGAAGGAGAAGAAAGCTGAGCACCTGTTGAGCCTTCCTAGGTCTGACCTCAAAACACTACAATAGAATAAAGTTTCAGTGAAAGCCCCGAAGCCTCTGACTTAAGGTAATGCTTGTACCTAACAGATAACACACCACCACATAAGCCACTGTTCTGCTGCTAACTAAACTTTCAGAATATATATTCATCTACCCACGCACAGTCCCTTCCCTTCTAACCTTAGACTGGAATACCTGATAGAGAAGAAGGAAGGTTTAAGACTCTGTCTCAACTTTTACTAGTATGGGACCGTAAACAAGTTACTTAATTTATCTGGGCTTCCATTTCTCCATCTGTAAATGAAAGAATCACTTTAGCCAATTTCTACCCACTTGACCTACCTCATAAAAATGTAACAAAGAATAAAAAATAAAGCACGTAAAAATGCTCTGTAAACTGTAAAGCACTATGCGAGTTTGAATATTATAATTCATAGTGTTAAAGTACAACTCTTAGCCTGAACATAATTCAGCCAGGTCACTTAAGGGATGGACTAATCTGCACACTCCAACCAGATGCCCTGGGGCCGAGCCTCCCAGGAGACACGGAGTGAAGGCAGAAGGCACAGGACAGTGTGGAATGTGGAAACCCACAGCTCCAAGTCAGAGGCATGGCCCGAGGGGGTAGCAGAGCTGCCCAGTTAGGAAAGGAAGGCAGAGAACTGGTTAGGTTGGGAAAGACAACTAGCAGGGCAGCCATGTGATTAAATATAAGGTATTGAAAGGATGAGACAGGCATGAGAATAGGAGGGGCCGGAATAGTGGGAGGACAGAACTGAACAGTAATCAGGCATGCTCAGACCATACTCTGTAACCAATCCTAGATAATAGAAATCCCCAAATTTGTAACTTGCAAGTTGCATAAAAGGGATTAAGAATTTTTCTCCTCTTGGGGCACCTGAGTGACTCAGTCGGTTTAAGTGGTCAGCTCTTGATTTCCGCTCAGGTCATGATCTCAGGATCCCGGGATTGAGCCCAGCGTGGAGCCCTGCATGGGGTTCCACACTCAATGGGGAGTCTACTTGAGGATTCTTTCTATTTTTCCCTCTCCCTCTGGCCCTCCCCCCACACTCTCTCTCTTTCTCTCTCTCTCAAATAATCTTTAAAAAAATATTATTTAAAAAAAGAATTTTTTCCTCTTCAGTCACTCATTAAATTGGATATACTATTAGATTGCTTTTTTGTTTTTAGATATATCAACTTATTAAAATAAACCAATTGTTTCTTTTTTAAAATCCTTAAATACATTCTGTGTAATGCAAATATCAGTGTTTAAACAAATGCACTGAAATATCACAAACAGTGGTCATAATTTCAGCAGGGAAGTACCTGTCTTTATTAAATGCAATCAGGAAACCAAAATCATGGTTCAATAAAATTCAGAGCAATTAGATGTGGCCAGGAAGATGCCATTCACCCATACTCTGAAGTGACGCAATGCCTCTGGAACTCAAATTACTATTAATCCACATACACATATAAACAAAGCTCTTCCAGATTCCTCTCCTTATGTTTCCAATTCATTTTTTCCTATTATGTCTAAGTATCTCCCAGGGATATTTTTCTTTATTTCTCTAATCTTTTCTCCAGGGGTGAACAATAAGGAATTTTTTTATTCCCCCATCTGCTTAAGATAACACATTGGTTAATTTGGTCTTGGTCTATTTTTTAAAGTTGCTTAAAATATATATTTCTTATAAGTAACCACTTTCAATTATCAAAATACATGAACAAGGGGAGGAACTGTACAGAACAGAATTTCTAAAGGATCAAGTCAATAGTTTGATCAATTGTACATAGTACCATTCAGGTTTTTGTTAACACTCACCAAAACCAACCACTCAGCATTTCAGCTCTAAAAATGCATATTCCCACACCCCCTGACTTTATGTCCCACCACTTTTGTTTAGATTTTTTTTTTTTTAATCTGAGAGAGAGAGAGAGCATGATCAGAGGGAAGGGCAGAGGGAGAGGGAGAAGCAGACTCCCCGCTGAACAGGGGGCCGGATGTGGGGCCCATTCCCAGGACCCTGGGATCATGACCTGAACCCCAAGGCAGACACTTAACCGACTGAGCCACCCAGGCACCCCTATGTCCCACCATTTTTAAAATACAGAAGGCCAAGGACATCAACTTCTTGCTATGATCACCTATATGGTGAGAGAGTGAATAAGAAGGAAAAGCAGTAACACAGAAAGATATATTTTCCAATGTGTACTTACAAGCAGTATTTACTGAGCTTTGTTACTATTCATCAAAATGCTTATCCTTACAGAGCAATATTGCTTTAAGGGATCCTGGACATTTAAACAGAGCTTAAATTATGTCTAGATTATGACTGGCCATGGGTATCACTCGGACCTGGGGATACAGGTTGCACAACTATTTTCCCAGAATCCCTCATCTTCAACCATCCCCCCTTTAAGTGTTACATGTTTCTTGAAAGTGAAAGAAATGACATATCTTTCAAAACCCCAGATAATTGTCATGCTCCAAATAGTGGTAGACCAATTTCTGACATTATTAACACTTCTCTGCATACCCCCAAGGAAAAAATCAGAATGCTGTACTTAATGATTTAAAATGCTGTAAGTGAATAGAAAGAAGTATACTGCAGAGTGAGGCTTTTCTAAGAGATTGTACCAATTCGTCTACTAACTGAAAATTCATGCTGCCATTAGGCATAATTTTAAAAATTTTCTGTTGTAAACCCAATTGTCCCAAATACCTGGTTCTGTTTCCCCAATTACAGTATGGACTCCATGGGTCTTACAGTATTTGCTTTTCCCCCCGCTGCCCCCTCCTTCAGCAGGACAATGCCAGCGAGCAGTCATCAGCTCAGCACTTTCCCGTCTGCAACTGCTCTGTCAAGGGGCAGCCCTGAGATCCCTTTCTCTCAGGGAGTGTGTATGCATCGTCTCGGCCCCATGGAAAGGATCTGCCTGTCATCCTTGCACCCTCTGAGCAAGGCGAACCCCTTGGCTAACAGGTGCTCACTTGGTGGGAGAGCCTCGTCCACCCTCTGGTAGCGGCTAACATCCTGGCGTACCGAAGGCAGCGATCTCAATGGCTGGTGGCCATTGGCTTGAGAACCTAGGATTAAAGAGAAAAAGGTACTTGGGTCTTGTTTTCCTCTTCAGTGTCAAAACAGTCTGTGAAAAACCAAGCCAAACCAAAACCAAAACACTACCACCACCTAACATAAATCCTGGAGCTAGTCTCTTTTCTCTCCTTAGTCTCCTTTCCATAGGAGGACCCAGAAACAAAACAAAAGAAAAGAACAGGTGAATGCTTAGTCAGAAGAGGGTCTTCTAGAGAAATGTCTCTCTGTTACCCATCCCCCCACAGACACAATTTTTCCCCTCCTGGCTGGTCCTGGTCATGCACCAATGCTTTAGGGTCACATAATGGCCGCAAGATGATGAAGGAAACAAAAACAAAAATAAAAGGAAAAAAGGAGGTGGAGGAGAAGAAGGGGATACTTTATGTAGAAAAATAAATTATAGCATAAGAAAATCATTCCCATTTCTGAGTCTGGGCTATTAAGGTGCAGGGAATTATCCTCAGACTTTCTGATGCATCAAAGGAAACATTCTACCAGGCCATGTTCACGGAGACACCACACAAATTTAATGTGTGAATTTGCATCCCCAGATACCAAAACACCTTATTCTTCAAGCGGCAGAACGCATCACCTAACTTAGTTAACATTTTTCACACTGCGGAAGGCAAAAATATTACAATTGATGGAAAGTACATATTAAGTTCTGTTTTGAAGGTTTTATACAAAGAGGAGTGACTTAAGATGTTCCTGAAAACCTCTACACATTACACTGATGTTAAAGCCACCAGCCTGTTTGGTTTTGTATCTACAAACCCAGGTCCCACTGGAGATTCATTATTGAACTTTGAAGACCACTATTCGACAGGCCTCTTATTTCAAAAATAGAAGACCCATTTACAAAAAAAAAAAAAAAAAAAAAAGCTAACTGTGGAGCCCCAAGGTGAAGAATTCAGGTAACATGTGACCTGCAGTATCATTTACGTTGAGGGACAAAACTTCTCTTGAAGCGGTATGCCTGAGCCAAGAGCCACACCGGCTTGTACATCCTACCTCCAGTGGCGCCCTCCTCCTGGGCCGTCGCCCCTTCGCAAGCCCCGTGGGCATCCCCAGCATCACCCTCTTCTTGGGGCTGGCTCTCGGCGGTGGCAGCTCCCTCCAGGCTCCCCCGACGCTGCCAGACCTCCCCCACCTCCTCCTGGTGAGGTAGAGAGGCTGAGTCTGCCCCTGGCCCTTCCTCCTCTGCACTGGGCACCTGCACCACAGGTAAAGAGCTGGGCGTGCGTGTGGAAACCTGTGACCCTTCAGCAGGGCCACTGCTGGTGGGCTCTGCTGCACAGGCTCCGTCTTCCTCCTCCTGAGAAGAAAAGGCTGGGGTTTCAGGAAAGCGTGCACTCTCAAGAGACGAGCACCGCGTGTCCACCGAGGAGAGCTGCGTGGTAACGCTCTCATTGCAGGAGCTGTCAGCCCCCTCCAGGTCGCTCTCGCCCTCCGGCCTGGTGCTGGCCTCGCTCACACTCTCTGTCCTGGCAGGGTCACTGGGCTCTGTTTCAGAGGACACCTGGGAAGGCTCAGACCCCTGATCCAGGGACTCAGTCTCGCTGATGGCTCTGCGGCTTCCTCCTGACGTGTCCGAAGTCCCCGTGTCTGCCCCGTTTGTGGGCTGATCCACCTCCTGAGAGCCACACAATTCGGTGCTGCCCTGGTCAGCACTCGGTTGAGACTCTTGGCCATTTTCACTTTCGTCTGGGACCGGGCCTGGGGGTAAGGAGCCCTCTGCAAGCTCTGGAAGATGTTCCGGCTTATCCTCGAAGGAAGCAGCTTCATTTGTGGAGGCTTCCTCGACCTCCACTGGGTTGTCTTCTGGCTTTGTCTGCGATGTCAGGCTCACGTCATCAGTTCTTGATGGTGTGCCAAACATTATTAACCCTCCTTCCTCCTCCAAGGAAGATGGATATCCTAGGTCTTGCTGGAACTCGTGGTCTTCCTCATCTGAGTCGATATGAAGCATTGCATTGAGTCTTGTGTCGGTGGGAAAACTACTCCTTAGTTTTGGAGAGGCTCCCATGGTCCTCTCTGAGCAGGTAGCCGTGCCCGGCCTGGAATGGCCATTGTGTTCAATCGCATCCAAGTAATCATTGAGTGAATCCTGACGTCCTCGGGGAGGTGAGGTCCTTGAAGAAGTAGAGGTTAATTCCTCTGTGTCTATTTCCAGAGTAGAGCTAGTCCTGAAAGAATGCTTGGGTGTCCCATCAGCAGCACTGTCCTCAGAAACTGGTCCATTAGAACAAACGGGGCTGTCATGATGGCCCCCCGGCATGTCCTCCTCATCAGAAGGGCTTCCGAGGTCTCCATTCACACTATTGACCCCAAGTATTGTGCCAACAGCTTCTGGAGAAGCATCTGAAGGAGAAAATGGCATTTATTAAGACAAAGTGGTAATAACAAAGAGAAGCGGTGCTCGTCTCTTAATGTCCCATTCCTTTGTCACCAATCAGTTCAACAAATTCAGTCACCCCATTAAGGCCTCTTTACAGTATTATTGCCTTGCAAAGAGTAGCAACTCACTAATAAATGAGTATCTTGTTGGTCAGTTTGACATAATGAAGTGTCTATGTTCACTATTACTAGAAATTCTATAGCCCAGTTTCCAAATGCAGGCATAAACCTAAGAGGCATTTTTTTTTTTTTGATAAACAAGCTTGCATATCTGCTGGAAAACTTCAGGAGGTAATCATTTATTGGCTATTTTATTTTCAGAACAGGACACAAATTCAAATTCTATTCAAATGTTAACTGACAACTGAGTAAGATTTAACAAGTTTTTCCTACAGCGATGTATTCATACAGCTATCTCACCTTCGTGCACAGAAGACGTAACCTCCACTTTAAACTGGAGGTACCCGCTCACGTGGTCAGCTGGGAGCCTGCGGCCGAGGTTGTAGCTGAGCATTTGATCACTGCAAGAGGAGAGATGGTTCTTTCCTTATTACAGTGGGGTCAGCCTGCACCTCCTCCAGCAGGCCACCCCCAAGTCTCACACACTTCTCTTAAAACTCTCAGACTCACAAGAAAATACAACCCTCGAAGGCACATTATAATCCAATGTAATAAGATTCATTCCCACAAAGGAATACTTACAAACCCTCCAGGATGCAAAGAAATCTTGTTATAAACTGAAAATGCAACACAGTATCATATGATTTTCTTAAAGGGGATTGATCTGCATTCTCATTGCTGAGGGTGACCAGGAAAAGAGCATTCTGAAGGTCATCAAGGAGCTGTGAAAGACCTATCGGTTTCGGCATTTTTTGACTCAGGTATAAAAGCGTAGAGGGCCTGGTTCCTCAGCATTTAGTACAATAGCAAACTGGTCCCACGAGGACACAACAGGTAAGGACTATCACACGATGACATGAGGGGCACTGCGCTACTCTACCTGAGCAGGAGCTGGAGGTTAGGAGACGGCAGGGTGAGAATTCTGTGTTTATTTAATCAAAATCAAATGCAATTACATCATGACCTTGTATGAAGCAACTTTCATTCTCAATCTGATTTATTCTTAATTAAGGAAAATAATCAAAGGGATAGTACGAGTTTTTCGGAAAAAAAGATGGTGGAGAAGTAGGGGACCCTATTTCAACCGGTCCCCTGAATTTAGCTGGATATCTACCAAACCATTCTGAACACCCATGAAATTAGCTTGAGATGTAAGAAGATAGATCTGGATCTCTACAAACAGAATATCTCTGGCTGTTGGTCTCCAGGTATGAATGGGGAGCTGTGATTCTGCAGGCAGATATTGGAAGATAAACAGAAGGTGGAGGAAACCTCCATAAACTTGCACCGGGAAGGTAAGATAACACTGGAGTGCAAAAGCCTACCTTGCTGGGGACGGGGCACAGACTCGCAGACCTGTAGCGGCAGGGAAAGGACTTGAGGGCAGCCGCCCAGACAGAAACCTGGAGCTACAGGGCGCTCGTGTGAACTGGGGACAGCTGGTGGTTTTAGAAGCACAAAGGGCAGAGACATGCCCAGCCCTGGGAGCGACATCTGGAAGAGCTGCTGTTGGCGCACATAACCCAGGAGACTGCGGTTTTTAGCAGCACAGACAGAAACGGAGTCAGTGTGGCCTGGAGAGCTCAGTTAAGAGCAGACTGCGATCTCTCTGTTCTGTTACAGAGGTTTGAATGTGGTCACTTGTGCTCTCTCAGAAGAGACGTGGAAAGCCACCAGGTAAAGCCACCAGAGAACAAAACCCCCAAAAAACCAGTTTTCACTGAGCCCATCAGAGGTGGCAGGGCAACTATGTCCAAGCAGGGTTGCCTGAGTAACAGCGCAGCAGGCCCCTCCCCCAGAAGACAGGCTGGATGAACAAGAGGACGACAACCCTAAGGTCCCTATAAAACAGGTGCATCTTCCTTGGGTTGTGGTTAATACTTTGGACTCTGTACATTCCCTCAACCACCCCTTAACAGAATGACTAAGAGGAGGAACCCCCAACAAAGAAAAGAATCAGAGACTGTGGCCTCTGCCACAGACTTAATAGATATGGATATAGCCAAGATGTCAGAAATAGACTTTGGAGTAACAATTATGAAGTCGATATCTAGGCTTGAGAAAAATATTAGCAACAATATAGATTCTCTAAGGGCAGAAATGAGATCTACTCGGGCTGAACTTAAAAATTCTATGAATGAAATGCAGTCTAAACTGGATACTCTGACCGCCAGGGTAAATGAGGTGGAAGAATGAATTAGTGAGCTAGAGGATAAGATGACAGAAAAGAAGGAAACTGAGGTGGTGTGGGAAAAGCAGATCAAAGCCCAAGGGATCAAACTGAGAGAGATTAATGACTCAGTGAAATGTTCCAATATCAGAATTTTTGGGATTCCTGAGGGGGTGGAGAGAGAGAGGTCTAGAAGATATATTTGAACAAATCGTAGCTGAGAACTTCCCTAATCTGGGGAAGGAAACTAGCTTCCTAGTTTCCTTCCTCCTGGAAGGAGCCAATTGATAAACCACTGGCCAGAATTATCCAAACTAGATCGATGAGAATAGACTGATGCCAAGACATATAATGGTACAATTCACAAACCTTAGATTCAAGGAATCAATCTTGACAGCGGCGAGGGGGAAGAGATTTCTTACATACAGAGGAGGAACATCAGAATAACGTCAGACCTGTCCACAGAGACCTGGCAAGCCAGAAAGGGCTCGCAAGACATATTCAGGGTACTAAATGAGAAGAATATGCAGCCAAGGATACTTTATCCAGCAAGGCTGTCATTCAGAATGGATGGAGAGACAAGGAGCTTCCAGGATCAGAAGAAACTGAAAGAATATGTGACCGCCAAGGCAGCCCTGCAAGAAATATTAAAGGGGGGGGGTTCTGTAAAAGGAGAAAGACCCCAAGAGTGATATAGAACAGAAATTTACAGAGACAATCTATAGAAACAAGAACTTCACAGGCAACATGATGACAATAAAATCCTATCTTTCAATAATCACTCTCACCGTGAACGGCCTAAATGCTCCCAAGAAACAGCACAGGGCTGCAGATTGGATAAAAAGATATGATCCATCCATATGCTGTCTACAAGAGAATCATTCTGAACCTAAAGATACATGCAGACTGAAAGTGAGGGGATGAAGAACCATTTTTTCCTGCCAAAGTACCTAAAAAGAAAGCTGGGGTAGCAATTCTTATATCAGACAAATTAGATTTTAAGTTAAAGACTGTACTAAGAGATACAGAAGGACACTATATCATTCTTAAAGGGTCTATCCAACAAGAGTATCTAACAATTGTAAATATCAATGCCCCCAACATAGGAGCAGCCAGCTACATAAGCCAACAGTTAATCAAAATAAAGAAATATATCTATATAGATACATATAGAACATTCCACCCTAAATCAACAGAATACTCATCCTTCTCAAACACACATGGAACTTTCTCCAGAATAGATCACATACTGGGTCACAAATCAGGTCTCAATCAATACCAAAAGACTGAGATTATTCCCTGCATATTCTCAGACCACAATGCTTTGAAACTGGAACTCAATCACAAGAAAAAATTTGGAAGAAATTCAAACACTTGGAAGCTAAAGACCATCCTGCTTAAGAATGTTTGGGTCAACCAGGAAATCAAAGAAGAACTTAAACAATTCATGGAAACCAATGAGAAGGAAAACACGTTGGTCCAAAACCTATGGGATACTGCAAAGGTGGTCCTAAGACGGAAATACATAGCCATCCAAGCCTCACTGGAAAAAACAGAAAATTCTTGAATACACAAACTAACTTTACACCTTAAAGAACTGGAGAAAAAAACAATATATAAAGCCTAAGCCAACCAGGAGAAGAGAAATAATTAAGATTAGAGCAGAAATCAATGAATTAGAAACCAGAAATACAGTAGAGCAGATCAATGAAACTAGAAGCTGGTTCTTTGAAAGAATTAATAAGATCGATAAACCACTGGCCAGACTTATCCAAAAGAAAAGAGAAAGGACCCAAATTAATAAAATTATGAATGAAAGGGGAGAGATCACGACTAACACCAAGGAAATAGAAACAATTATTAGAAATTATTATCAACAACTATATACCAATAAACTAAGCAACCTGGAAGAAATGGATGCCTTCCTGGAAACCTATAAACTACCAAGACTGAAACAGGAAGAAACTGACAATCTGCATAGACCAATAACCAGTAACAAAATTGAAGCAGTGATCAAAAACCTCCTAAAACACAAGAGTCCACGGCCTAAAGGATTCCTGGGGGGAATTCTACCAAACATTCCAAGAAGAAATAATAGGTATTCTCCCGAAGCTGTTTCAAAAAATAGAACAGAAGGAAAACTTCCAAACTCATTCTATGAGGCCAGCATTACCTTGATCCCAAAACCAGGCAAAGACCCCATTAAAAAGGAGAATTACAGACCAATATCCCTGATGAATATGGATGCCAAAATTTTCAACAAGATCCTAGCTAATAGGATCCAACAGTAAATTAAAGGGATTATCCATCACGACCAGGTGGGATTTATCCTGGGATGCAAGGGTGGTTCAACTTTCGCAAATCAAACAGTGTGATAGAACACATTAATAAAAGAAGAGACAAGAACCATATGATCCTCTCAATTGATGCAGAAAAAGCATTTGATAAAATACAGCATCCTTTCCTGATTAAAACACTTCAGAGTGTAGGGATAGAGGGAACATTCCTCAATTTCATAAAAACCATCTATGAAAAGCCCACAGTGAATATCATTCTCAATGAGGAATACTAGAAGTCCTAGCATCAACAATCAGAAAACAAAAAGAAATAAAAGGTATTCAAATTGGCAAAGAAAAAGTCAAACTCTCTCTCTTCACAGATGACATGATACTTTATGTGGAAAACCCAAAAGACTCCACCCCCAAATTACTGGAACTCATATAGCAACTCAGTAGTGTGGCAGGATAAAAAATCAATGCACAGAAATCAGTTGCTTTCCTATACACTAACAATGTAACTGTAGAAAGAGAAATTAGGGAATCAATTCCATTTACAATAGCACCAAAAACCATAAGATACCTTGGAATAAACCTAACCAAAGAGTAAAGGATATATACTCTAGAAACTACAGAACACTGAAAGAAAGACATTGAAGAAGACACAAAAAAATGGAAAAATATTTCATGCTCATTGATTGGAAAAATAAACATTGTTAAAATGTCTATGCTGCCCAGAGCAATCTATACTTTCAATGCCATCCCGATCAAAATACCAAAGACATCTTTCAAAGTGTTGGAAAAAACAAACCTAAAATTTGTATGGAAACAGAAAAGACCCCGAATCACCAAGGAAATGTTAAAAAAGAAAAAGCTGGGGGCACCATGTTGCCTGATTTCAAGCTATATTACAAAGCTGTGATCACCAAGACAGCATGGTACTGGCACAAAAACAGACACATAGATCAATGGAACAGAATAGAGAGCCCAGATATGGACCCTCAACTCTGTGGTCAACTAATCTTTGACAAAGCAGGAAAAAATATTCAATGGAAAAAAGTCTCTTCAATAAATGGTGCTGGGAAAATTGGACAGCTATATACAGAAGAATGAAACTCGACCATTCTCTTACACCATACACAAGGATAAACTCTAAATGGATGAAACACCTCAAGGTGAGACAGGAATCCATCAAAATCCTAGAGGAGAATATAGGCAGTAACTTCTTCAACATCAGCCACAGCAACTTCTTTCAAGACACGTCTCCAAAGGCAAGGGAAACAAAAGCAAAAATGAACTTATCTTGATGGGACTTCATCAAGATAAAAAGCTTCTGCACAGCAAAGGAAACAGTCAACAAAACAATGAGGCAACCCATGGAATGGGAGAAGATATTTGCAAATGACACTACAGATAAAGGGCTGATATCCAAGATCTATAAAGAACTTCTTAAACTCAACACCCAAAAAACAAATAATCGAAAGTCAAAAAATGGGCAGAAGACATGAACAGACACTTCTCCAAAGAAGACCTACGAATGGCTAACAGACACATGAAAAAATATTCAACATCATTAGCCATCAGGGAAATTCAAATCAAAACCACATTAAGATACCACCTTACGCCAGTTAGAATGGCAAAAATAGACAAGGCAGGAAACAACAAATGTTGGAGAGGATGTGGAGAAAGGGGAACACTCTTACACTGTTGGTGGGAATGCAAGTTGGTACAGCCACTTTGGAAAACAGTATGGAGGTTCCTCAAAAAATTAAAAATAGAGCTACCCTATGACCCAGCCATTGCACTACTGGGTATTTACCCCAAAGATACAGATGTAGTGAAAAGAAGGGGCACATGCACCCCAATGTTCATAGCAGCATTGTCCACAACAGCCATACTGTGGAAGGAGCCAAGATGCCCTTCAACAGATGAATAGATAAAGAAGATGTGGTCTATATATATAATGGAATATTACTCAGCCATCAGAAAGGATTAATACCTACCATTTGCATCAACATGGATGGAACTGAAGGGGATTATGCTAAGTGAAATAAGTCAAGCAGAGAAAGACAATTATCATATGGTTTCACTTATATGTGGAACATAAGGAATAGCATGGAGGACATTAGGAGAAGGAAAGGAAAAATGAAGGGGGGGAATCAAAGGGGGAGACGAACCATGAGAGGCTATGGACTACTGGAAACAAGCTGAGGGTTTCAGAGGGGAGGCGGGTGGGGGGATGGGCTAGCCTGGGGATGAGTATTAAGGAGGGCACATATTGCATGGAGCACTGGGTGTTACATGCAAACAATGAATCATGGAACACTACATCAAAAACTAATGATGTATAGTGATGAACATAACATAATAAAACTAAATTAAATTTTTAAAAAAGGGATAGTACAGAATCACACCATCTCTGCTCTCACATTGCCCTCTACTGGCAACTTCAGAAGGAAAATAATGCCTTTGTCTATTATTTGCACCACTGTGCAGCTTGGAGCCCCAGTCTATTTATTATTAATGCGCGTCACTGTTTCGTTTGTCTGTCTCTACTTTCTCAGGACAATTCCAAATAGATGTCATCCCTTTAAAAGAACACATATGACTGCAAAAACCTGGATCAATTCTTAGGGATCTTTCTGACTTCTTAGCAAGAGTTTCTTAAAACTGTATTTTCTTCTTTTTCTTTTCTTTCCTACAAACATTGTAATAGTTTTCGTCCCGATGGATGCTTTTAAAATGCTTTTGTATCCCAGTGTGAGCGCTTCACATGTGCCATGCACACTCTGCTAAGGGCTTTGCCTGCACCGTCTATCAGTCCCCCTGGGAGGCAGGTGGCAGCTCTATTTTCTAGAGGAGGACACCATGGCGTGGGGAGGGTGAGTGACTTGGCCAGGGCCAGACATAAGTACTGAGTGACACAACAGGATTAGAACACAGATTCATCTGACGCGGAAGTCCCTGCTCGGCTGTCACCATGCTGCCATCTCTAGCATGCATTTTAATGCCATAATTCACTCATGGCTCATCTAAATGTGACTGCTATTCTAATAATGCCTTACCTACTTAAACTGGTATTTTAAAAAAATCTTTTATGCAAAGGAATATACAGGCATTTTTACTATTAGTATAGTTATGCTACTTTTACATTAAAGTGTTCAAGTAACATTATATAATGGCTATAATATGCATAGTAGAGGGGCATCTTTTTCTTTCTCTTACCACTGTCTTCCCAGAATTTAGACAGCACTTAACACACAGAGGTGCCTGATCTTTGCCCACTAAGGCATGAACCTGGCAGCAAATTACATGGCCTGTCCTCAACCTTGTGGTTTCTCACCTATCTCTTTGGACATTAAGTCCTAGAATAATAAAACCTTCATTTCTTTGTTAAAAATACATTTATCCTCATCTTCTCTTCCTCAGCCCATAAAAGTAAAGTGCTGGTGTTGATAATGGATGATTTATAAAAGTAATGGATTTTAGCTAGGAAATAAATGTTTAGTAGGAATTGTAAGAAAAGAACTGCATCCATCTGTTTTGCTCACTGTCATATCCCCAATACCTAACACCGTGTTTCACATTCAGTAGACACTACATATGTATACACGTGTATTTGTTGAATAAATTAATTAACAAATGAGATTCTTTACTTGGAAAGAAGAATTTTAACAGGTGTTAGTGCTGTTTATGAACCAAAGTAGCCAGATACTCAATTCAACTATTCAACCTATAAATACAGGAAATCCTCCTATTCAGAGATTCTAAGTCAAGGGTTTGTTTCACCCTTTGTTGAGTGCCTATCAGAGGAGTCACCTACTTTCTTTCTTTTTTCTTTTCTTTCCTTTTTCTCTTCCTCCCTTTCTTCCTTCCTTCTTTCCTTCCTTCCTTCCTTTCTGTTTTTATTTTATTTATTTTGGGTTTTTAAAAATACATCTTTATTTTTCTTTTGTTTATTTTTGGGTTTTGGGTTGTTTTTTCTTTTTTCATCTTTGTGCCTCCTTCTTCTTACCTAATCTCATCTGACTCATCCTGCTTCTTGCTGTGATAAATTACCGTGAACAATATATTATATATTATTATGATACACTATTATGAAGATTAAGTGTCAAAGTACTCTCACTACCTGGGGCATTCTCTCTCATATAATCAGAGGTATTGACAAAGCATAGGAAAGCGGTGTGTATTTTGGAGAAACGTGGGCCACTCTTCTGAAAAATGTCACATTCAAACAAATGCTCTCAAAATAGGGAATTAGTAAGGAGTTCTAGCTCATCCTACAAAACCACACTCTGTAAAACCTCAACTACTTCAGAGGGCAGCAATCTACCAAACATCTAAGCAATGAAAACCCAGTACTTTTCCAGGTGAATCAATTACTTGATGGAAAGCAATAATCAATCAGATCAGGAATATATATTTAGGTGTTAATAGCTAATATACCAATATGTGGTATCATTCTTATCTAATAAAGCAAATCCCCAAGTATCTGTATCAGGCAATGTGTTTAATATGCTTATAAAGAAATACTTCATAATTCTAATATTTTATAAGTTCATGCTGGACTTCCTTCTAATACATATCAATTCATGACTGGCCGTTCTCCCAAGTGTCCAGTTGTTTAAAAGACTAAATGAAAAGCCAGCAAGTCAACAACAGTTTCACATGCTGAAAAGGTTTTATTTTGCCCTGATCATTCCTACTAGTGTACATAAATTCACACTTTTATCATGTGTCTTATATATTCTGTAAATTATATGATGATAATTATATAAATTAAATGATAGATACACTGTATTTACTAAAGTTAATTCTTACTCTTTAAAATCTTTCACTTTCCATAAATCCTAAAAATAACTTTAAAAACTTCCCAATGTATATGATCTCTACCAGAAGCAGTAATTGTGATTTCCTAGCTTTTATCAGGTAAACTAGGTTGCTAGATTTCAGTATAATATTCCTACTTCATGTGTGCTGGCTTGACCACAGATTCCATCATCTCTGACGACCAGAGAATTAGAATCCATTACAATCGCTTAGTTTCAGATTTTGAAGGGGCCTTCGAGTTCAGCTGGTCTAAACACTGTATTTTTCAGATGAGGAATGTCCAAGTAAATTATGACTTGCCAAAACAGAACAGTTCGTTAGTTGCAGAGTGACTATGAATGATCGACTTTCCTTAGTTAGCTGAAATAATAACCCATTGCTGCCCATCCTTGAAGTATTGCACAGAAGCCAGGATTCTGGAGCAGACTGATCTGCACTCAAATCCCAGCTCCAGCTCTTGCTTGCTAGCCTCAGATTCCTCATCTCGGAAATGGGTATAATCACTCTACTTATCTCCCAGAGATGTTGAGAAAGTTACATGGGCTAATCAGAGTAATGTACTTAACCCCTGACATAGAATAAGCTCTTGGCATCTTTTTTGTTTGTTCACTGTTATTTATTACTATCGCTACTACTACTGTTACTCCTTCTGCTGCCACTACGACTATGACCACCACTACCATCTGCTCTGTTCATGTTTTCTCACAGTGAAGAAGACACAAAACAAGATGGTGGCACCACCACCACTACCACCACTACCACCACAACCACTATTACTATTATTACTGCCATATGTTCATAATGTTCTCCTACAATGAAAAAGATACCAAAACAGTACCATCAGTGCTACTTCAGACCAGCAGCGGTACTGAGTTTGCTGGAAACGACCTTGTAAAAATACATACACCATTTATGATAAAGGATGTTATGATTTCTTAACTAGTTTATTCACAACTTACAAAAAGCTCACAGAAAGAAAACAGGCATCAAATCACATTTTAAAATTCTCTCAATGAGTAAACTTTAGTTGTCTGAATGAATGTATAGGTCTAAGAGCTCTGTGGTAATACCTTCTATGAGTCAAGATCTTGTTTTAAACGGCCCTAAAAGAAGGTGGTTTTTGTTTATCAGGAAGAGCAAGCTGTCTGGACAGGATTAATTAGGATAAGGGAGCTGTCAACCTGACAGTCGAATCCTGCTCTAGGAGAGACTTCTACCGAAAGATTTCAATATACTCAAGAACAATTGAGTACTATGACTTTTGACGCTGAAATGCTAATGGTAGGCACATCTCAGGGAAGATAGATACCAAAAAAAAAAAAAAGGTATATAATGAAAACAAAGTGCTTTGGTCCTGCACAGTTTAATGAGTATACAAACACTTTCATTTTTAAAAGAATTATCTGACCACTTCTCAGTAAGAAAAGTTCTAGGACTACAAAGTGTCATTTCAGATGCTTCTGTACAAACTAATCTCAGTAAGATCCCTACATGTGGGGGCTAATTACCCAATGGCTTGCCGCTCCAACAATCTCTGGACTGGAATGGTTAGTTTCCCCAGAAAACGCTTGATGATGGGACGGCTCTTGGCAAATTTGTCTTTAATTTCAATTTCTAAGACATCAGTAAGAAGTGCAAAAAAGGAATATTTCTGAAAACAAAAACACATAACATGTTGATTCACAAGAAAGACAGTATGAAATTATATCATTTCATTATTATAGAAAATGGTGTCTCTTAAATCCTAATGACTTAGAGTCCACATTGCTAGAAATATCTGTAGCCATTGTCCACCCTCTCTTAGAATCATTAGCACTCACAGTGATTACAAGGCATCAGTTAAGGACCTGCCTGGCAAAAGAAGCCCTTTCAGTCATTCAGCCCTTCCTGGTTCAACAGCTTCAGGAGATGCTATCAAATATTAAATTGTGCACAATACAATTTTAGTACTTACTACATTTATCGTATCTCAATTCTTTGGAATTAATATCCTGTTACAGGATGGTTTTGAATTATTGCTGTGTTTGATTAACAGCAATTTTAATTCCTCATCCCATGGGATTCTGAAGTTGTACAGGTTAAAATACTCTTTCGCTTAGTGGATAAAGTAGGAACATGTACAGAATACTGTGGTTTCTCCGATAAATATGAGACTGAAACAATGTTTAACTGGAAAGTACTTAATTTAAATGGCACATGGGGTCATTTCTTCTGGGACAGAAAAATAAAAATATGAAGTTAACATTAAGCTTTGTTGTTTTGCTTAGGAATGCCATTGAAGAAAAACAGATTGGATATTAATAAGAATATAAAATAAATATAAAAAGCTTTATGCATTTACAAAGACTTTCATATATATTACCTTCATGTTATTCTTACAAAGATAACATTTTCAAGGACGAGCATCTCGGGGTAAGGAAGTGACGGGGCCGGAATCTAACCCGAACCATTTCACCCCTTCCCGGACATTATCCACTCAACCACAATGATGTGAATGGTGCAGCCAGTTTTACACTTAGGCACCACTAAGTTTATTTAGTCGTAACAATTAAAGTTCTGCCAAGGGCCATGTAGTCCAGTAATCTGCTGAATGGAAAAGGCACTTGCTGAGAATAAGAGAGCTGAGTTTAAGCACTGTCTCTGCCTCTGAGCAGCTAGTTACATAAACACTTCCAGCTTCAGCTTCTTAATCATCAAAATGGAGAGATGATGATCTCATCTTTTATGTCCCCTTATTAGGCATACGCTGATAACATGGTTAAGAACTTTGTAAATATAAAATGTTAGGAGAAGAAAATTATTGCTAGTAACATTACTATATCCACTATGTTCCTTCTAGAGCTCATAGTGAGATGCCTGTTATGTCTTCTAGGCTTCTAAATATGTTAAATTAAGAGTTTTTTACTATTTGGAGATCATAAGTAGTTTTTTAAACCAGGTGTAAGAATACATGCAGTATTTAATCCATTTAAATAACCATAAGAACTCAGGAGAAACATCTTGCTGTGCTGGCAAGTCTCAAATAGCCATACCTTTTTTCTGATTCGTTTCCTGAATTATCTCCCGCCCCAGTGAAATATTTCTACAAAACTGTTAGAACATATTGTTGTCATTAAACATTTAGGGAAAGATCTGATTAATTATATATCTCCTATGCCAATGAAGGTTTACCCAGAAATTCTCTAATCTCACACTAATAGGTGAAACATGTCTTGGATCTCTGAGAAATGGTGGGAGAGTTCATACTCTGTTCACTAGATGAGAAACAATGTCTCTGTTCGTTCTCTGACTTTCCCCAATTCTAATGAGAAAACCCTTTGCTTGATTTCAATGATGCAGTGCACTAAGGTGACAGCAGCATAACGTAGCTGTGAGAAACTCTAAAGTACATCATCAACATACCAACAATCTGGCTTCACTCAGGATGACAAGTCCGTGGATGGCTTATTTAATCAACCAAAATCTAGAAATCCAAAAAAACATTTACCAAAGCCCGTAGGGAGAGAAATTCTCTTAATTTGTACTGAATATATACTAGAACAAAAGATAAAAGATTGGGTGGGCTTTTAAAATTTTTATTTTAATTCCAGTTAGTTGACATACAGTGTTGTATTATTTTCAGGTGTAAAAACATTCAAATTTTAAATAAAAACAGGATTGGTGTCGCTGACTTTTCCTTCTGCCTCAGGCTCTAATATGACTCTACAAGGCACTGTTACTGACCCTGTCCTTACTTAAAATTTTAATATTTGTTCATTATGAATTTTTTGCATTGATTTTGATTTTTTTAAAAAATATTTCATTAAAATATTAATTTTGATGATTGAGTCTTTTGGCCCCCTTAAGTCATGCACGCAAGGTAAGGACCTCACTCGCTTTGCCCTACACCTGGCCTTGGCCACAAGGAACTAATTCATTCTCACCGAACTCTCTTGCTAACAGAGCCCCAAGACTCCTCAGCCATCTTGCCATGCTCATAAACAGCTCAATGATACACAGAACAGATATGGACTTGGCCACCTTCCTAACTGTCAAATAGAAGATCTCTGAGGATCATCTTACCTCTCGGTGCCAAATTGGATTGGTGGTGTTACTGATGATAGTAGACCTTCTCTCCTGCCCATGGTGGGCACAGGTGGGGAAACTGCTCTTCTTCCCTGGCTGAATGGACATCTTAAGATAAGGGTCAGGATTGAAGAACATCCCTTTTTTTAGCCCAACTGCTCTAAGATCTTGAAAGAAAGAGAGGAGGGAGGGAGGGGAAGAGGGGGGTAAACAACAGCAAAACAATAACAAAGTTACACTATGATCGCTTAGGTAAGTGAGGACAAGTGAGTTATGACTAATTCCAACAGAGTGGGAGGTCTCCTGACAGGCTGCAAAAATGAAGCCAAACATTTACCGTCACCTTACGTACCTAAACTGACTTTTCCTGGGAATCATCTTGATTCTAACGCGTGCATCTTCACATGGTTCGGCAACCAGCATTTCAAACAATATCGTGGGAAAAATTATTAGGCAACAATTTTTTAAAAAAGAATGCTAGTATGTTCTTTCATGAGAGAAAAATTAAATCTTCTACATACATATATGAAATTATAGAGCTACGTCTAATTGGAGGAAAAACTTCAGAGCACACATTTGGTTGTACCACATTTAAAATGTCATATATACTCCACAAACGTAATGAATGTTAGAGGGAAAAGGAGACCAGAAATATTTCTAAAATTTGAATGTCACCTGCTGTATTAAGTAATTATGAGGTTACTGTTTAGGAACTTACATATTTGATGACTGTCCCAGAACTCATCTTAGATTCACCAGCTGTTATGTCACATTAGGTGAGCTGCTAAAATTTCTGGCTAAACTCTGGTACGTGAAGAGACTGATACTTTTAAAGGGAGTCAGACTAAGGGATACAAACATGCCAGGCAATAAACCCAGATCCGCTGAGTCCTCAACACCTTTCTGAGCATATTAGTGTGAGTAAGATTGGCCTGAGAGCTAAGTGATCCTCAAAGCTTCTGCAATAATAGACTGTTTCTAAGTAACTTGATGACACTGAGATCAGCCTAGGGAGGTGCTGACCCCTGGTCCAGAGAGAAATTCTGCAGACGCCTCTGAAGCTTTGGAGATCTTTGGATTACCCAGATCAGTAATTTATGGTGACCCTAAATCATAGGAGGTCACCCGAGTCACCCTATTCAAGCCCATTCATTTTTTTTTTTTAATGTGGACTCCACGCTGGGCCCAACATGGGGCCTGAATGCACGACTCTGAGATCAAGACCTGAGCTGAGATCAGTAGTCAGACGCCCCACCGACCGAGCCACTGAGGCGCCCCTCAAGACCACTCTTGAAACAGTCTTTCTTAGTAGGACAGAACTGGCCTGGGGTTGCCCATAGGACCATATTCTTTAGGGAGCGCTGCCTGGAGAAGGCTCACCCATGGCCGACAAGAACTGCGGCCTAGCATGTTGTCTGAGGACAACTGACTGGCAGCAGAGGACGCAATTTAATATGTCAGCAAGGGTTGAAAAATTCATGTTAGGGACGCTGCCATGAAATACAGTAAGAGGTCTGATTTGAAAACCAGTGGTAGAAGGGAAAGAGGAGTAAGGAACAAGACAGGCACTTCAGAAAAGCCGCCGTGAGCTCATTAGCCTTACAGCCCCACTCCCGGCACTTCACAAGCTACGGAGTCATTATTAATACAGCATCTGCCTTTTACTACCCATTTAATAATGCTACATGTTTTCGCTTGGCTTTATTTAGCATAAAACAGCTTTAAGAGAAAAACACGATTTGCATATTTATTTTCTTACCTTTCTTGATTATGCTTGCCTCAGACTCAAAGACAGAATAATAATATTCTTTAGATATTAAATCTACTCCTAAAGAAGGGAGTTCTTTGCAGCAAATGAGCAGTAACCCGTACAGAAATGGCTGCCACAAGGCCTGACGGAGCTAAATTATTCATGCAAAGCATTCCTTTGAACAAAAACCTCCCATCAGAAGATTAAGCCACTGTGATGAAAGATGTCACTATTAAATAACCCTCATTCCAAATTTTGCCACAAGGAACACTGTACAAATAAATCTTCATTAATAAATATAAGAAACTACCAATTATTTGTAGTCTGATTATTCAGTCCCCTTATCCATCTCATTCCTGCTCTTGCTTCTCCCTTTTGTCTTTTATATATTTTATTGCTCGTAAGTGTCCGCATAACCTCATAGACCAAAAAAGAAGTCACAAAGTCAAAGTCGCAAAGGTATGACATGTTAAATATCCTAGTTTAAAGTTTTATTTGAAGAAGAGGATGAAGATATTCATCAAAACACAGTTTTTGTTTTAGATGTAGAATTCAATTATTCGTGTCCCTACTTACCACAGATAATCGAGAGTAGAACACGTGCAGGTAGCCATTGTACAGAGCGCAAATGCTCCTGGATAAATATTACCACCCGCTGTCAACATGCTACAACTGGGTTAGTTTTTCAGAATTACCATTGTAGAATTGCTTTCATCTTCTATGATTTTTAGCCATTTCTGTACACCATCTGCAAATATCTGACAATACCTTAGGAAATAAAACAGCTATAAAGTAGCCGCTACCATGTGTATTGAGGTGGGAGGTTGGAGGAAATTATATTTAAAGAAGCAGCATTTGGTGGTGTCCCAAAGCTGATTTCCCACTTTTTAGGAAAATGTCCTGGGATTTTCAGCTTCTGGATGGTCATGCTCCTATGGGGAGTTAATTAGCATTCCCTCGAGTCAAAATTGATATGTGTATATCATATTTAGAATGATATTGATCACTTGAAATCTTACGGCAATGCTTCTAAACTAAGAAAACCATGGGATGGTCAAACTCTAAATTTTCTGAAGCATAGAGGTTGGCTAATTGTTCCCTACCTATAATTGAAGGATTTCTGTACCTGCAGCCACTTGGGACTATGAAGTCTAAAGTATAGCCAAATAAATGTTTTCAAGGGACACACAGATAATGGGGAGCGGGGGAGTAGTAGCACTGACAGTGGTACTTCTAACTGCCCTTCTAAAAACCTAGTTATGTTTGGTTTTTTTTTAAGATTTTATTTATTTATGTGACAGAGAGACAGCCAGCAAGAGAGGGAACACAGCAGAGGAGTGGAAGAAGCAGGCTCCCAGCGGAGGAGCCCGATGTGGGACTCGATCCCGGAACGCCGGGATCACGCCCTGAGCCGAAGGCAGACGCTTAACGACTGCGCTACCCAGGCGCCCCTAAAAACCGAGATGTGTTTTAAACCCTGGAGGTTCCAACCAAACATACCTATTGGCTAAATTTGAAGCATAAGCCACTAGTTTACGACTTCTGAGATTCACCGGAGGATCAAAGCAAAAACAAAGGCTTTCACAGTGAGCAACCTCACGTGGGGAGAAGGAACATATTAGAACAGAAATGGACACTCTGAAGGCCAAGGCCAGCACTGAACTAATGGACACACTTCATCAAAGGTGGTAATTATGCACCATGGAAATGTCTGTCTTCTCTCACTCTTGAGAAAGTTAATTTTCATTCACAACAGTTTTTGCAGCCAAGAAAAGTGAATCTAATTTAAATTTCAGAAGCGCTGCACCCACGGAAAAATGAAAACAAAACATCTTACAGTGGAGACATCTGTTAGACTGCATTTTGTATATATCGTAGCACAGTTGTCCGTGTTAAAAGTCCATTTCAAACACTGATTTTCTTAGTGCAAATCTTGACTTTATAAGTGCCAATTATATATTTTTTAAATCAGTAGCTTTCAAATATTTTCGACCGTGACCTACATACGAAATCTAGTTCACTCTGAAATCCAGTACACCCGTGCATAGGTGCGTGCACTTTTTGTGTGAAAGTTTTCAGTTTGTCTAAACTGATGTTCTATGAAAAAATATTTCCCTTTAGTGTAAAACTCTGATTTTTCCTATTCTTTTTTTTTAAAACCGCTGGTTTCAACTAAATTAAACTTACAAAACACAAATGAATTCCAACTCACAATCTGAAAAGCAGTGGTTTTTTTTTCATAAACATATCAGCAATTAGAGTATTTCACTAACCAGAAAATAAACAAAAAATGGTCTCATCAGCTTTCCAACTTCCATGTGTATTTCTCCACAGAAATAGGAGCATCCTTTGGCTTATTTTTTCTAGTCTCCAACTTTTTCCTTTCTCTGGATGAGCTGAGCACACCTTGTTTTCAATAATCAAAGTTCTACTGTGGGGTGAGCACGTATTACATTACAGTGTTCTTTTAAAGTAACTATACATAGTCATAGTCTGTCTATCACTAGAAAACTTGGTGGAAGAAATAGTCTCCGAGTTTATATTAATAATCTAATGGTAAGAAATACACTTGAATTTCCAGAAATATTACCAAAAAATATAAATAACTAGTTCATATATCATACATGAGAGTCTATAGACAAAAATGACCACTCATGCCTTTGAAATGATATACTCTCAAACTGGACATCATGTTTAAAGACACCCTTACCTGACAAAGTAAAGCTAACTAGTTTCCGAGAATGCTGATTTCCAGAAGCGCCTCCTTCCATGCCTTCTGCCCCCATCTGCAGAGGAAAAGCACGTATTGGAAGTTTTACAGGTGTAGTTTGGTACTCAACTTTCTTAAGAAGCCACATATATTTGCAAATATGATGATTTTTTTGTGTCAAAGATGCATTGTAGTATATGCTTCTTCATATGCTATAAATCTTGGAATCGAGACATATTCCCAGAGATGAGACAGTCATACCTCAATTTAATCTTTACCCCAAATGAAACCAATACAAACTTCTAAATACCCTGGGATATGAATCAACCTACTTCATGTCCTTTTATTTCTTTGATAAGAATATAGTTGATATGTAGTAAATGCACTTATATTGCTATTACCGTATTAAAATATTCCTTTAAGTTACAAACCAAACACCGAACTCCTTTAGATTTCTTAGGAAAACGTAGAATAAACTAAACAGGTGATCTATATCAAGCTCATCCACACGTACGCAGAATTATCCTCTCCTGCCAAATATTTCTGAGTGACCACGTGGATGCCCCATTGCCCTTGTAGACTCCTATTTTATTGTGCTGCAGGTACATGGCACGTGGTATTGTAATTAGCAATGACAAGAGTTTGCAATATGTTGTACTGGTTATTGTATTGTAAAAGTTTTCCTAAAAGCTTTCAAGTAAATTATATCTCACTTGAAACCAGTCATTTATGGACCACATAGCAGATCTAGCCTTTCTCTCAATTTATGTACAATTAGTGCTCAATTTATAGTATACTAAAAAAAAAAAAAAAAAAGAGTTTCCCATTTCTCTAAAAAAGGAGTCCACAATACTATAAGAGACAGAAGTGAAGGCAGAATATATTTTGAATAGTTAGGAAATAAAAACCACATTTTAATTCTAAATTTCAGATTAAACCTTTGCACTGAATCTTTGCAGCACTCCCTTACTCCTTTAAAAATCACACACCACCAAATGCAAACTGGTGCAGCCATTGTGGAAAACAGTATGTGGGTTCCTCAAAAAATTAATAACAGAATTATCATATGATCCAGTAATTACACTATTGGGCATTTACCCAGGGAAAACGAAAACACTAATTTGAAAAGGTACATGGACCCCTATGTATATTGCAGCATTACTTATAATAGCCAAGATATGGAAGCAGCCCAAGTATCCGCTGACAGATGAATGGATAAAGAAGATGTGGTGCATATACACAGTGGAATATTAGCCATAAAAAAATGAAATCTTGCCATTTACAACAACAGGGTTGGAGTAGAGAATATAATGCTAAGTGAAATAAGTTAGAGAAAGATAAACACCACATGATTTTACTCATGTATGGAATTTAAGAAACAAAACAAATGAACAAACAACAACAAAAAAAGATTAAAAAAAAAAACAGACTCATAATACAGAGAACAAACTTGTCGTTACCAGGGGAGAGATGGGTGGGGGATGGGTGAAACAGGTGATGGGGATTAAAGAGTACACGTATCATAATGAGCACTGAGTAATGTATAGAATTGTTGAATCATTGTATTGTACACCTAAACTAATAATAACAGTCTGTTAATTATACTTCAATTTAAAAAAACATACACTAATAAAAGATAAAACTTTCACTAATCCAAGCAAAGTTGAGCAACTTTAAAATAAATTTCATTCAAATTTTGAAATTCAAATTTTGAAATACAAATTTCTACTTCCTTCTCTACTTCCTGTATCTTATTTAAAACTATTTTGTAGAGCACTTAACTGGTTCCTAATTTTTCAAATGTCATCTGCAATATACTAGGGTACCATCCACGTATCCTCATTTCATCTCATCCATAAAACCAACTACTTGATAATTCTGGATTGGCTCTCAACAAGTATGTATGGTTTATTATATTGTGTTGTTCCCCTCTGACTCATCATCCCCAGCTTACCTGGAACAGAGAGAGCAGCAAACTGACCAGATAAATGACGGCTGTCACTGTCTCATACTGCTTTCACCACACACACCCCTGGGCTATTGAGTGATGAACAGAGTGAGGTAGTACAGATGCTACTGAGACAGACACTCAGCAACGTGCCCCACCAAGTCCGGGTACAGCCAGACATCTGGTAAACCGTAGCCTCACTTCAAATGGACCACACTGCCCAATGAGATGTGTTCCCTCCAAAAACATGATATCTCTTCCCGCTAGGCCACACCAATGCTCGGTGAGTTAAATGAGATGGAAAAGGCTCATGGTTTGTCTTCACTAAAACCTATCTAAAATGTTATAAGCTAGTATAGAAACACAAGAAAATGCCTTCAAATTCTCATTTTAAAAACATAAACCACGTCTAACAAAAGGCTAATGTGAAACAATTCTCCCAGAATTCACAGATTGTGTCCTTTACTACAACCGTGGCAAATGCTCATCTGAAATAATACTTGAAGAATTCAATTTTATCATTCATGACAATAAAGTCAGGAAAGACCAAACATTGTCGCTAGATATAGGGACATCAGTGATAAGAAATACATCTGCACTCAATGTTTAGAGAGAGGTTTTTAAATAAACTCACTCCATAGATTCATTCCAGGAAAACCCAGAAGGAACGTCGACAATCAAGTGTTGGAACAATACGTGGTAGTGAGTGATGCTAGCCTTTATCTGTCCCTGAAGCCAGAGGATTTCCTGTTCCAAATGCCTGAGACACATATCGCTGTGTACTCTGATGAATGACAATGACGTCAAAGTGCAAATGACAGAAAAGACACAACTTTTTTAAATCCCTGATTCATTGCAAAAGGATATATGATAGAGGAGGCCGTAAGATGAGGACGACAGCTCATCTCCTTCCCTACAGAGTTGCTCCGTTATTTCTTCCACTGGACTGTTTTTCGCATATGGTCATGGAATAATGAAACTAAAGAGATTGGTAAATGTCAGTGCTGTCAACGAGTCACACTAACTAGACGCATGTCATGTAACAAGGTGGCCATCATGCTGTGATAGAAACACAGCTTCATGAGATGTCCATGTGGCACAGCCTTCCAATTTTGGATACAGACCCAATTGTCTTAGCTGGGTCAGAAATCTATTGACTATTAATTTCATTAGTCATCCTTTGAACCAAAATATTCGTTCTGATGGCCAGAGCTGTATCTGGGAAGCTTTTAAGGTTCTCTAAAACCTGTCTGAAGCAAATTAATTATCTCCAAACTATCCACAGGCTTTGACAGAGTAATCTCAATGCAAAATCAATGGAACGAGATCAATGTTTTTGGAGGGAAGTCCTGCTGTCTTCGATGATATCTGATCACTGAAACTGCTCAAGTCTAAGAAAATCTGAATCTAGAAAATCATGTTTGGAAGCTACTGTCTAATTTCATACAAAATTAATCTTTCAAAGGTTTTATTATTTAAAAAACTCACTTTTCCAGTTTTATGGTTTTTCTTTTTAGAATATTAATTAAAGTATATTCCAGTCCTTAGTATGTGACATGGCAGATTTTGTAATCAATCATTGTTATTCTCCTTGTGACCTTCAAAATCTTGTATTGTGAATGTGGATTACTCTTTTAAATTCTAAACAATGTTTACTACGTGAGAACTCAAATATAATTCAAATGTGAGAAGAATATTTAGATACTGAAGATTTTATACATACTATTCCTACTATCTGAAATGCTCTTCCCTCCCCCTCTTCACCTAAGTAACTTCTACTCATCCTTCAGATCGTCCTGTAAACACATCTTCAAGGAAGACTTCCAAGACCTACTTGATCAGGACAAATCCTACTCATATATGCTATCATGGTCCCATTTTACTCCCCCTCATAGTAATTATCACTCAAATAAACGTAATTTAATTTACTTGATGTCTCTTGTCCCCACCAGATGGGAGAGCAAGGACCAGGTCTGGCTTATCATGTCATCCCTGGTGGTGGGTGCAATGCCTGGTACTTAGCAGGTACCCAATGAATATTTGTTTGAGTGAATAAATGAAAAGGAAAGACTTCATGATACCACATTGGTGGGTATGGACAATTTTAAAATACCACCTGCAGAGATTACTTTCTGAGTATCAGGGAGTCAGCATGGCCACTTGCCTATTTCCAAAAATGCATGCATCTATAAATGCATACATACACACAACACACACACACACAACATACACACACACACTGTCACAAAGATTCTATATTGTGGGAGTCAATATTTTTATTCTATACTTTCATGGCCTGGTTTCTATTAATGGCTTATAGAAACTACAATGCTTTATATATCTTAGACTCCAAGAATTTCCCCAAACAATCTGAACCCAACCACCCATGTACAATGGAGTACATTTGCAAATCTGTTAGATTCTAGTTAGTCAGTGGAGTGAAAAATCACAAAACTGTAAAAAGTAATCCTTTGGAAAGTACCATGTTGCAAATAGACATTCTTTCCTTCAAAAGTCCAACACAACCAGTTTCCACCAAAACTAAATTAGGTATCTCTTCACTTGAAGACCTGGTGAAGAGACTGAATTCCATCGAGTGGCCATGTTATACCAAAAATGTGTGGTATATTTAGGCACTAGAGCCCAACTCAGCATGAAGAGATCTTGGGCTCAGACCTCCTGAGGGGACAGCACACACGTGATCCCCATCTTACACTCTTTGGGGTGAAAGCTTGCTCAGTTAACTGGCAGGTAGAATCACACACGATTTAAATTGTTACTTTTCCTTTTTACTCGTTGAAATCATGTAAATTAAACGCACGTAAGATGCAATGCCACCATCTCCTCCCAACCAGTCACCTAGATTAAATTTAGACCAGGTTTAAGACTAAGTGTGATGAGGTACTCATTTACTTGCTTCCTGAATGGGTTTTCTGAAGAGTTGACTATTTGCAGAGTTGTTATAAATCAAATCAGATTTTTCTACTGATTTGTATTATGGATCCAGGTAAGCCAGCCTGTAAGTTATTTCCTTTCCTAAAATGGGTGCCCATGGTATTATGCGTTTCCTTTTTCATTGTTCCCCATAACCCTGTCAGAGCTACACAGGCAAAAATAGAAACCCAGGCCCTAGGGACCTCCTGAGGAAGCTGACAATGAGGGGCACTCACCATCACAGCCGGGTTCTTCACGGTAATGCAGGGGGTCGTGGCACGAAGGGCTCCACTAATGCCGTGGTAGTATTTAAAACAGATTTTTATCTCCGCTGCAAATCGATTGGAGAAAAACAATACTTTAAACACTGAAACAAGTCATTTAGGAATTAGCTGAAGAAATCCGTCATATCACCTCTCAGAAAATCCTACTCATGACTCTGAATGATCCCTTCTTTTCCAATCAGAGAAACAAAGGGTACCAGCTCCTATCTCATTTTATATGGTCCTCTGACTTTTTCTAAGAACATCCCAAATATATGAGAAAGATAATGCACAAAAACGACGCACCATAACATGTATAGTGTAGGGCTAAGAATTGAGCTAGCCACCTCTTACCGAGGTAGTCCACCGCATGCCAGACCCCGTGATCGTCTCTGCTCATGTTGTTGTTTAATCCTCACTTCAACCTGGGGAGGCAGAGGTGCCTGTCCCCATACTACAGGAGAAGTGCTGAGGCTTGCAGAAGGTCAAGCACACAGGAGATGACAGAGTCAGAACTCAAACCCAATCCGTCCAATTCCAAAGCGTTCACTCCTAACCTCTACAATACAGACAGACTGCCGCTGTCAATGGAAATAGCAAAAAAACAGTCTAACAAAGTAAAAAAGAATACTGTAGTAGACTCTGCAGTGATAGGGACTCTGTATTTTAACTTTCCAAGTGGCTTCAATGCAGTCACTAGGCAGAGATCAAATTTAGGAACCACTGGCATATAGATATATAGATACAGACATAGGAAGGAAGGAAGGAAGGAAGGAAGGAAGGAAGGAAGGAAGGAAGGGATTTCTGTGGAACTATATCTCGCCCCACAGGTGTGTGTGTGTGTGTGTGTGTGTGTGTGTGTGTGTACAATCTGAGCTTGATAAAAAGCAATACAAATCTCAGTTATTGATTTTTGAAAGTAATGACAATTTCAAAGACCATGAAGCCAAAATGTCAGAGAGAACCCACAGCCTCCAGAATTTCTCCGTATACAGAGTATCTGAGTCACTGCTATGTCACTGTAAGATGCCCTTTTCCCAAGGTGTCGTGTAATACGGGCAATGATGCTGATGGGGAGGCCGCAGGGAAGAGTCCCAGCCTACAGGAGTGGAGCTCCTCTCTCAAATGAGCCACCTGGGTTATTAAAGTGGGGCCACTAGATGTACTTCCCCAAGGAAGTTAATAGTCCACTGACTCTCCTGACTGTACCCAATGGCTTCCTACAGAGTATTTGCTTTGCCTGTTTTAAGAGAAAAATAAAATGATTAAAGAAAAAGCCTCTTTTAGAAATTTATATGGGATTAAAAATACGACATACAGGAATACAATATCATATTTTCCTATCAGTGACAAAACACTAAAGCTCAAAATATTAACTCTATCATGGGGTAAAATATTGAGTGTTATATACGATAACACAGTGCCGTGATTCACAACGTATTTAGCACCATTGAGCAAAAGATTTTTATCATGTACCCATCACAATACATGCCAGACAGTGCAAGGGAATCAAAGAAAGGGTTCTGGTCTAGCAGCTGTTTTATAGTGTAGCTGTAGGATGACAATTACAGGCAGGACAAAATACAAAAGACAAGCACTCAAAAGAAAGAGCAGCAAGGTAGCAGTGTAGAGACCCTAGAAAAGATTAGTGAGGACACAGACGGTGGAGTTGGAAAGGCCTCACAGAACAAATTGGTCTGGACTCAAACTTACAGATGAGAAAAATGGAGCAGAGAGAGTTAGGAGTGAGGAGTGGCAAAAGGGAAGCAGGAATGAGCACGCTGGATTGGAGGAACAGCAAGAGGACCTACACAAGAATTCTAGCTTTACTATTACTTCATTTGCCCGGGAACACCTGTGCAAATGACTTTCCCAAATGTGAACACAAGTTATTACTGAAATAATAACAGCTGTATAGATCAGAGCAAACCTTCCTCTCCCACTTGCTTTCTTCCAAGACCAACAGCATGTATTCTATAAGAACAAAGCGAGGCCCCATGCACAGAGCCTGCCAAAGCAGAACCAGCTCAGTGACATGCCTGAGGATTGAATTCTGCAGGCATGAGCTCATTAGTATCCCACTCAAAATGTTAGCAACCAGCAGTCTGTGAATTCGCCTGCAGCAGCCCCTCATAGATCAAATCAATGGTGAGTGAGCAGCTCATTTCTCCATAAAGAGAAGTGCACTTTCATAAGACATCTTTCCCTAACTCCCTCTCAAGTTAGGATGCAATCTCCTCTTTCGTAAGGTTTTAAGAGTCAGGTAGGTAACAGACTATGAGACCCCCCCCCCCCAAAAAAAAGCTTATTTTTGTAGGATGTTGACAGCCCGGCCAGCTTTGCTAGTGAACGCATTCCAGGTATTATTTATTCCTTGCTATAATAAAATCTCTAGTTATTTGCATCTGGATTGAAACAAGACGGTTCCTTCAGCAGAACACCAGTTCTGTCCCTTAAAAATACAGCAATGCTCCATGCTGGGGAGCGTTCCTCTTCAAATATCAGTTAGTGCTTTATGAGGTCACTCCAGATTTAAAAAATGGTGTAGCTGATCAACATCCCCTCCGAGTGAGAGAGAGGAAAGAGAGAGCAGCATTCTGATCGATGCGCTTGAACGTTTTAGTTGTGGGAATAGGAACCTAGAAGAATACTCCACATGGGTAGAAAAGGGGAGCTGGCATTCACGCTTCTACTTCAGCTACCATTTGTAACCATGAACTGCAAGAGGAAAACAAAAAGCTACTTCTGAGCAGTAGAGACACACACAGGTAAAAGTGAACACAGGAATGATGATGGGGCACCAGATAAAGGAGGAGCCCACCGCCCGTGGGGCCAGGCTGCCTCGTGCACAGGCAGGCGAGATGCCGGACTAAGGAGCGATGAATGACCCCATCTCCCCAAGAACGCTTTCTCCACAGCCTGATGTGGCAGCCAACATGTCCTCCTTTTGGCCTCAAATTGTGGAAACAGATGTGTGTGTGTGTGTGTATTCCTTCAGACTATAAAAAGAAAGCATTTTCTCCCAAAAAATCCACTTATTAAAAGCATGTTGCCTCAGAGGGCAGCAGGCCAGAAGGGTGAGGCCTCCCACATTAAACTCTGAGGACCTGTCACTGGTTGGGCCCGCTCTAGCCTCGGAAGGAAGGAACAAAGTACCACCCAAATGGCATCTTCCTCTCTCTGAGGTCCCCCTTGAACGGCTGAAGCCAGTCATGAATTACGGAAATATATCTTGGCACCTTTCAGGGGTCTTCAGGATACTTTCATTTATAGAGCTCCTGCAATAGAGATTTGGCAGCCCCTATTTAGATGCCAACAAGGCAAAAAAGCCCCTTTATTTTTAAATGTTTAACTTACTAATTTCCATAAACACAAATGAAGACATCCCCCAGAGCACCAGCGGGCCAGCTCCATCACCTCCACAGATGGGAGGAGGATCCGGGTCACCTCGGCTTGTATTGTGGGGAGGGGAGGTGGAAGGGACCCTGAGTGGTGTTTAGGCGTGTAACCATGCTCCTAAGTAAAGGGGTTTCTGTAACTGCATGATTCCGACATCACATTTTTAAAGCAATCATTCTGTTTCTGAGTTTGTATCTGAGTAAGATATTTCCAGATAGATCAAGTGAAACTTAAAAGTGGTTGTCTTCAGGGAGGGGACTCTGATGACTGGGGCATGAAGTTGAGGAGATACTCACTTTCACCTTTTGTATCTTTTAAACATTATACTCTTTTTGTACACTACCTATTCAAAAATTATTTTTGATGCAATTATGGCATTTCCTTTATTCTTTTTTTTTATTATGTTCAATTAGCCAGCATATAGTACATCATCAGTTTTTGATGTGGCGTTCAATGATTCATTAGTTGCATATAACACCCAGTGCTTTTTAAAAGCAATCTCAACTCATCTACATTAACTCTAGGCATTAGTATGAAACTCCATTTCAAGCTTTCTCTGAAAAAAGATTCTACAGGCCACGTCCTATAAGAAATGGTTTTGTTTCAAAGACTGGGATCTCGTCCATCACCTTAAATAGCTACAAGATTCACTTAGGCAGCCATTAATAATTTGTTCTTATTTAGAAAGTCTGCATTTTTCCCAACTTTCTAGAAGCCGAATATTTTGAACCATAAAGTGGATGGAATGGAAATGTCCTTCCCTCAAGCATTTTTATTTAAAAAGAATAATCTTTAGGGGCGCCTGGGTGGCTCAGTCAGTTAAGCGTCTGTCTTCGGCTCAGGTCATGACCCCAGGGTCCTGGGATGGAGTCCAGCATCAGGCTCCCTGCTCAGTGGGGGGCCTGCTTCTCCTCCCTCTGCTGCTGCCCCCAACCCCCCCCCCGCTTGTGCTCTCTCACTCTCTCTCAAATAAATACATAAAATCTTTTTTAAAAAAGAATAATCTTTAAAAAATCAAGCAAACTGCAATTTATTTTAAAACATGATTTTAACCATTGCTCTGTGTGCTTTTATTGTTTTATTATTTATTCTTCATATTATGATTCTCATTCACAGGATCTTTTATTCAGAGGCCACAAACTAGAAAAAGTAAACACATTCTAATCCTTATGCTTTTGAGGAAATCTGCCCACATTTCCACCGACAGGTGAACTTATCATTTATATGTTACTGCAAGTTGTCTTCTCTTTAACAAGGGCCAAAAGAGCCTGAATGGCCTAGCCCTCCTCTGCTAAAGCTCAGATACACTATCATGAAAATCAAAGACAGACAGTATCAGTGTGGACGTAGCAGAAACCTAATAGGATTAGAGGATGAACAGGATTCCAAACTTAAAGTATGAGAGTGGAAAATAAAAAGCACCAAATCTCCATCCAAGGGAAAAAAAGGTCATTCTGATGTTGGCGGGAAGGGGCTTGGGAATGGACACAGAGCAAAGGCTCTGACAGTACAAATAAGAGGCCCAGGCCACCTGCCTCCTGCACCGGCCCAAAGAAGCCATCCATAAAGTTTCTGTTTTGGCAAGGCACTGCATCCTGGAAAGCATATTAATTAATCTGAGTGCCAATCAGGGACAAGGCTCTTATGTACACAAGCCACTTACATCTCTGATACTCGGTTTCCTCATCCTGCCCCACTTCCCAGGGCTAAGACAGATAAGATATGTGAAAACACTGTATCATTTATACAAATACCAATATTCTGATATTATCCTCAATGATCACAAGGCAGTTTAGCACATAGCAATGACGTTTACCATTTCCGAGCTCATTCATAGATCCAGGATTTAGTGAGCTCCTAGAAGCATGTGGCACAAAGTTGGCACTTAATAAATACCTCTTCATGGCTGGAGAGAGACAGATGGACAGATGAATAGAAGGAATAAAGGAACAACAAAAGCAGGTCTGAATGAATGAATAAATGAATGACCATAGTCTACCTGAGACTACCTGACAAGACAACTTGGAAGCCTCTTATATTTGCAAACTCAAGCTGCATCCTGCAAAGATGACCCGCTCAGTCTCTGCCAGCATAAGCTCATCGGGGGACTCTGACAGTCTTAGGACAAGTAGGTGCCGAGGAAGCTGATCCTCCTGCCCAGTGCCTAGGAAGGTTGTCTGCCCAAAATTAAACCCGTCTTTCTCCTTCAAATTCATTTAAGCAGGCCCTGTAATAATGTAAGTCTGGGCTGCCTGCCTCTTCTGGGGCTTTATCTAGACAAACTAAAGCCATCTTTACATTCAGAAATAGCTTAGACAGCGCTCAAATCAAAGTTTACCCATGACCTTAGGTCAATGTCCACAGAATTTTATTTTGCCTGAACTTCTGATGAGCTAAAAATAAATTTTCTTTCTGTAGATGAAAGCAAAAGTTTTTAAATGTCATAAGTTTTCAAGATCAGACACTGAAAATATAGAAGCTGTCTAAACCCCCCCCCCCCCCAGTTTTTTATAAGTTCCATGCCATCAGCTCCTGCGGTTCAAGCACAACCTCATTATGCTGGGAAATCCCCTTAGGTCTGCTGTAGCCAGATATGGGGTAAAAAAATGATGTCTAAAAGACACAGACTATACTACGAGGCACTCATATAAATACCACCTGAGCTTTTTACATTGAAAGGATAGGGATGTGTGTTGGAGGAGCCCTCATTCTGATTAATGAAGATAAACTTTATTCTAAAGCCAAATCTTTCTGTAATTCTC
This sequence comes from Ursus arctos, assembly GCF_023065955.2. Classification (NCBI taxonomy): domain Eukaryota; kingdom Metazoa; phylum Chordata; class Mammalia; order Carnivora; family Ursidae; genus Ursus; species Ursus arctos. Next base: position 72,032,956 of record NW_026622763.1, read on the forward strand.
ATTCACTGTCTTGGATTTCAACATACACGACTTTTCTCAGTCCTTAAAAAAAACATTACTGCATATTTCCAGTTTTACATTCATTTTACACAATATCTCCAGTTTTGTGTGTGCAGAATTAAGGTGGAATTTAGAGGAGAAAATAAAACAACAACAAAAAAAACCCTACTCTTTTCTTCATCCCCAATTCCTAGCTTCAATGTCAAGCTTATTTCTATTAAATACTAGAAAAAGGTATAAAGGAAAGCACTCCTCCAGACAGAGATACTATCATACCCTAATCAGCCAGGACATGATGAATCTCTAAAGCTTTTGGGAGGAGAAATAAAATCAACCATGGTAAATGGGACACTCTGCAAATAGGGTTTTTACACATCGTGTTCCAAATTATAGCAGTATGGGTTACTGACTTTTTTTTTTAATTAAAAAAAATTTTTTTATTATGATATGTTAGTCACCACACAGTACATCATTAATTTTTGATGTAGTGTTGCATGATTCATTGTTTGCGGATACTGACTTCTTCCCAGGTTGTTCGCCGGAGCCTCACAACACGAATTGGCACACTCCCTCCAGAGGTAACATTCCTAGCAGTCTGGCATTTTGGAGCAAACAAAAAGGTTGTTTTACCTTCTCCCCTAAAGTTCAGTTGGCAAAATTTCTCAGCTATATCAGCCGCTTAAACCCTGGGATCCTTTCAAAGGGAGGAATCACATTGAATGAAAGTAACCCATTCCATTTTCTCCCACATTCTTTTATCACTTATGTTTCTCATTAGTAGATGGCAATGCCAGTTGGGCCAAACGTTGGAAAGTAAAGTAGAAATGAGCAAGAAAAACAAATTGCCCATAATCTTACCTCCTAGGAAACAACCCGTGTTCACATTTTGGCAAATATCCTTCCAGACTTTTTCCTATGTGTCATGATATTAGTTAGAATTATGTTATATGTATCTGCTTTTCCCCCCTCACTTATTGATATATCATGAGCATTTTTCCTTAAAAACTAAATTCTCTTTAGGGTTTCAGGAGAAACTCTAGCCAGATAATGAACTATGAAAAAAAGACAGTCCTTCGGGGAGAGAAGCATGATTAGAGAAAGTTATGAAATGCTGACCTACCAGTAAGGATCTAGAAGAATTATCTGATGTTTTTAATGGCAATTCAAAGCAACAGATGTTAGTCTTTGAAAATAACTTTTTATATTACAGAAATTTATATACTTCAATAAAAATATGCTTATAGCGGTATCCCATTTAATTAAACCTTACTTTATATTTTAAGGTTTAATATGTACCATCCTTCGGTACTAACATTCACACACATACTCTCTTATATTAAATCTCTTGAACATAGAAAACTTAATTCTTACACAAACTAAACAACTCAGAAAAATTTTAAATAGCCCATTTTCTACATTAACGAAGCATTCTCCAAATGTAAAAGTTAATTTGAACCACCCAGTAAATCATGTATTCATTCACACTTCTACCTATTCCACAAAAATGTATATACTGTATTCTTAATAGTATTAGTGGCAAATATAAGTACTCCCCTTCACCCTAAATAAAAAGGAATGAGATATTTCTGTGAACCACGTACTATGTATAAGCATTTCTATTTACAAATAAATACAACATCAGGTCAACTGGGTAATGGCTGAGTTATCTGCAGCCAATTTCTGATTCTTAAAACTGACCTCCAGGGTAGTATGCCCAGACTCTCTCACGTAATTGTGAAGACCAGGACCCAAATGCAATAGTTATTGCTGCTGGGAAAAATAATAGCAAAGTATTGTATAGGTCAATAAAATTCTTAAATTAACTGAAATCTTGAATTATTATTTCTGCTCCCTGCAATCAATATAGTAAATATTAATTACAAATGTAGGTACAAGGGTATATAAAATGTGTAATGTATTAAAATAACCATACATGCTTTATATATTATGCATTCACAAGGTATATGTCATATGCATGTGTATATACATATGCACATATATATTTACATACTCCTTTTTCAAAATATGTGAACACTCTCTAATGAGCATTTTCTAAAACAATGTATTTCCCAGTTTGAAGACACATGGCATAAATATGTAAATCAGAGCCAAAAACTTTTATAATAAATTCAGAAAAGACTCCCTAGGTCTCCATATATTTATAGTATGTTCAGTAACAAACTTCTATTTCTCGCTTCGTACTTACGTTCCATGAAATAGGGCCCGGGCTCAATTCTCCATACAATTTGCCCTTTTTGGGTTCCAGTCACACCCCTGTTTTTAGAATCCCAGAAGTTGGCTGGAGAATTCTCATCTGAAAAAAACCAAACACTTTTCAGCTTAATTACAACCTATGCGTCCTTCCTTAGCTCAAAGACTAATGAAAGTTCTAAAATAAAGGGAAGAAAAGACAAAGAGGGAAATATTAATGAACACCACTATGAATGACCAGCTCCCGGCAGATTACTACCCTGCATTTCTGCACTTGCATTGATACGGGAGAACTGGGGAGGGGGCTAAAGGAAGTTGGCTTTTCTGGGCTTGGCCTGGTTAAGCAATGTCACCAAAAGATAAAACTGGAAAGAACAAAGGATACAATTGCTGCAGCGTCAGCGGTGAGCTGATAGGTAAGAAAGGAGCTGGTGCGCTCCCATCTATAAAATTCTATATAAAAAAGAAAGGAAGAGCAAAGCTGGGAGAATATAGCAGAACTCAAATGGGGTGAAAAAAAGGAATCTTAAGCTATGAAAATGAGTGAAGCCACAGTACAGGTTTGCCACGAACAGTGTTCAGGAGCCATCAGCCAAGTCATGTTTGCTAGGATCATTTTTCGCAAAAGGCCAAAGGCATAAATCTTGAACAATACAAAAAAAGAAGAGAGTGTTTAGACATTTGTATGGATAGAAAGGACAGTAGCCAGATTAGGCCTGAAAGCAGCATTTTCCAAGCTTTCTGACCTCCTGGCACACAGAAAACAGTAATATTTGTAGGGCGCACTGGGATAAACGAAAGAGACGCTTATAATTTAAAATGGCAGCAGGGACGCTCCGGTGGTGCCAGGCTCTGCCCCACCACCCCAAAGGCCGAAGGTCATCGTCTATCATTTGCCCACATCACACTGGTTTGAAGCTCTATCCTAGGGCCTAGAATAGGAAATACAACTAAAAAGAAGAGCATTCAGAGTTTGATAGGTACGTGAAAATGTGTAAAGTGTCATTGGCTCTTAAGTCAGACGTGCTTCACTGTCTCCTCAAATCCCTCTTGCAGGAGGAAAGATGAAGGACACACTTTGAGAGCTGGGATGAGCTAGATGTGAAGTAAGAGCGACACCAAAAGAAAGGAAAGATGGAGAAAAGGTCCCAAGCTCAAGGGAATCGTCCTGAGAAGAAAAACCGCCCCCTCCCCTTTTCTTCATGCCGCTGGAGCATGAAAGAAATTGAAAGTGGGCCAGAGCGAGGGGTCAGATAATCCAGCCCTGAGAGGTTTCTGTCTGTGCTGGGAGCCCACTATTTTCACCATGCTGATAAGCCACAAAACTCTGGGAGGAATGGTCCTCCCTGCCATTTGCATTCAGCACATTGTAAGTCAAAAATGTTTCTTGTGAAAGGCCAAGAAGGAGCCACTGTTCTTTATAAGAATGGAAAAGCATAACGCCCTCATGCCATCACCTCCTCTGCTAAACACACAACACAAGGCCAACCACTGCATTCCACCACAGAAACAGAACTACAATACCAATATGTAAAAAGCGGTCACCTAAAACTGGTTGTGATAGATGTCATGGGGCTCTTCAGGGCAGATCCTGATCACTGCCCATCCACTGAGCTTCCTCTTTGCCAAGTGAAACTCACTTTTATCCAAGGCAACAATGTTCCCAGTTAAAAATACTCACTTCTCCAGAATGCTTTGCAGCTAGGGGTGGCATATGGCCTAGCTCTGGCCAGTGAGATGTAAATGGAAGTCTGCTGGGCGGGACTTCCAGGAAAGCTATTATTTTTCTGAGTTAAAAAGGGCAGACTCAATAATCCTTTTTGCTCTTCCCTCTCCCCTCTTCTTGGATGACAGCCACATGCTAAGGATGGCAGAGCAAGAACCAGAAGTAACCATGACGAGTCCTTCAGCCCTGAACCACCTGCCTTCAGGCTTCTTGCTACCTAGGCAACAGTAAATTGCTATTTGGTTAAGCCCCTGTGGTTGGATTTCTGTAACCTGCACCTTAACACAATTCCTAACAGATATACTTATCACCCTAAAAATCGATCAGGGATTTAGACTCACCATGCCTGACTTGACCTAGAATCCCCGCAACCGCATCACTGCTACGGTCCAGACCACAAAGATAGTTCGCTATATTCTAAAAGATACTTCAGCAGGCAGAGCTGCTTGGGTGGAGAGAAAGACTCTCATGTTTTTGCAAATAAATGTACTTCTGTTTTAGCTATTGGTCACTTGGAAGGCACAAAAAGCTGGACCCTGCAAGGAAGAGAATATAGGCATAGGGAGTACAAGATGTCCAGCCATTCAAAATGCTTTTTTTTTTAAACGTGGATGCACATAGCAAATTTTCTGAAAATATTATTGTGAGAGTTTCCTCTCGAGGCGTCAGGAAAGATGAGGCAGCATTACATCTTGTTTAAAGGAGCAAGCACCAGGACCACAGTGATAAAAAGTAGTGGTAATAAAGCTGCACTTGTTAATGTGATCTCATTGTAAGAGGTCTGTACTTCTGGTGTTACTAACCTTTTCTCCCAAAACCATCAGGTAAGCCAAACAAAGGATACGCTTCTGACAGAAGTGGGCCTGAGGCTCCATACACCCCTTACATGCTTCCTGGAAAAGAACTCTGACAGAGAACCGGTGTTGGCATCTCTTGTTCCAAGAAGAGTCACTAAGAAACTCTTTCTTTGCCAGCCACATCCACTGCAAGGTAGAAATTCTGCCCCCCGTGATGTAGGTTATAAGGGAGAACAGTGATGGGTGCTTGTTTCTAAGAGGTTTTGCCCAGAAACAGATCTAGAGTTGTGTGTTCAACGTACCCACCAGCGCCTGTGGATTGGGATAAGCCATATCTCTGACTTTAATTCCCCTCATTGGTTCACAGGTCATGTAGACAACTCCATTTGGTTAAATTTATGATATTTAAAGAAAAAAAGAAGACTAGTTGAAGCAACATGTTGAAAATGTACTATGGGTATTCAGGCTCATATGGAATTCAAATGTCCCATAAAGATGAGAAATGGGTCAGAATTAGGATGAGCAAGCCCACAGCAGAAGTTTGATGGATCTGTTCTGATTAAAAATGCCACAGCAAGAGACCCACCCTGCAAATCTCTAGGGGGAAGATCTTATTCCCCACCAAGCATAGTGTCTGTCACACAGCAGATACCCAAGCTGATTACTATTCTGGTTATTCTAGATTGACATTTTTCTCTGATGAGTTGATGTTTCTGGTAATTCATCATCTCTGACAGAGACAAGCATCTCTGCCAACGAGTGGCAGCTATGCTTCATTGAGAATATCAAGTCCACATAAATAAGCCAGCTTAGGAGCACAGGGTACAAATCATTTTGATACGATTATCACAACCTCCACTGCGACTACAGCTCCCACTGCTGCTAACCAGCAGGACTCCGGCCAGCCTTGGTCACACCATATGAAGAGCAGCGAGAATGACTCATTTCTTTCCTTTGTTTCAAGACCAATTTTAATTGGTCCCTCCAAGTGAAACTTTCTTCTTTAAGTAGGTTAACACCTTTGTTTAGGTTGCAGTCAATTCTAGTCTAGACCCAGAACACCTTTTCCGTGACAGCATTTCCATGCTGGGATCTATTTTTCATGGATATCTGAGGACAGACTATTTTTTCCTAGACTGTATGAGCTGTTTTTCTTTCCCCTCATCTAACATATATATTAGGTGATTCGGTCTTTTTTAAATGCCCCAATTCCAAAGAAGAAAAATAACTGAGCATAAAATGGTATACGAAAGAACAGGTTCTAAATCCCCTACAACCGTAATGCAGACATAACTATAAGCCTATTTCTTCCTCCACTGAATAAACGTTGTGATAGATCAAAGAAACACTGTTGGCTTTTACAACCAATTATCAATTGTTGCATTTATACTTGGCTACTTCCTTTCCCCATTTCTCTGCACAACTATTCAAATCTGGCCCACTGTCCTCACATCCCATAGCTAATTTCCACGATCTGATTTGGAGCAGGGTACCATTCAAAACACGTAGAACGTTAGGCCTCGTCTCTCTAATACCATCTTTTCTGTATCTATACCTACGCCTTGCCTTCCTTCCCAGGGTTCTACCCCCTGTTATGGCGGAGCCTTTGACCCAATCTCCTCCACCAATCACCTTCTCTCACCTTGATTTTTAGTTTCTTCCTTTCAACCTAAAAACATGTCAGTTTCCATGAGGCACAATTTCTGGTTTTGCTTTTGTTCTTTGAACATTACCTTCCTCGCTCCTTTTTCCATTCTCATTCTTATTTCTCTTCCTACTAGGATTAAAGCATCTGTTTTCCAATTGAAATGTCTTATTTTGGGGGCACTTGGTTGGTCAGTCAGTTAAGTGTCTGCCTTTGGCTCATGTTATGATCTCAGGGTCCTGGGATTGAGTCCTGCATGGGGCTCCTTATTCAGCGGGAAGCCTGCTTCTCTCCCTCTCCCTCTGCCACACCCCCTGCTCATGCTCTCTCTCTCTGTCAAATAAATAAATACAATCTTTAAAAAAAAAAAAAGAAATAGTCTTATTTTCTAGGAGTGCATATTCTAGATACTTGGGTAACTTTCAAGCTGGAATATAATTACAAAAAAGAAACATTGAAGATGTTTAATTCATGTACCTAAATACCTTTTTTAAATCTAATTTTGTTTGGTATGGTTTATATAAAGCTTGTCCACTCATGTCTCATATGTCTTCTTTGTTCTTTTACAAGTCTAGTTGGCGGTACATTTTCTCTAAATAGAAAACCAAAGTACACACACAAAAAAAAGCCCTAAAAATCCTTTCAATATAGTTTTATACCTGTTTATGAATATTATGGGAACATGATAAAAAAACTTGAAAATCTCCACTCCTATTTTAGCAGCCCATGATACTTTTGGAAAGTGATTTCATTTAGTGTTCTTTTTTTAATTACTCTTTAAGTCTATTTCCATTTATTCTGTTATTAATACCGGAATTAATTGTTAAGCCTGCTTCTCCAAGGGAGAAACAAATAAAGTATTTGGACCCAGAAAACAAAGGCACAGAGATAGAAGATTACACCACACACAAATCTCTTAACTACAGAGTAGTTAGTGGCTCAGAGAATTTTCTCAGATCTAATTAATTAGGTCAGAAACAGGACCGCTTTCCTTAATTAAAACCACATTATCTTTAGGAGGAACATGTTGAGGACTTAAACAAAATCTCTAGATAAGCAAACTTACCAACATGTCCTGCACACTCACTAGGAAACAAATCCTCATTGGCCACTTTTCCCTTTCGCTAATTGATCCTCCACAGCAATGACTGCCCAACTCCATTGCTCACTATGAATATCCTGAACGCTTCTTTAAAATGCAGATTCCTGGGCTGCTCTTCCAGAGATTTTGGTTTGGCAGGTTTGAGTTAGGATACAGGAATTTGAATTTTAGCAAACACCCCAAGGAGCTGATTCCTTGATAGAGATAGTACAACAAAGGCCACACAAGGAAAAACTCTGTTCTGTGGTTATTTCCAGGGATACTGAACAATCACAGCAATGCTCTGGACGCTGTTCATCGCTGATGATTGTCCCTTTCATTTGTTAGCTTGTTCATTCGTTCATGCATTCATTCATTGGAAAGCATTTTTTGACTGCCTACTATGCAAGAGACGGAACACCCATTTCCCGCCATCTGGAGATCACGGTGTGGTGGGAGAGACTGGCTGAGAAGGTTCAATGCAATGTCACGAGTGTTAGGACCGGGCTGTGCATACTCTATACAGAGTTAAAGAGGAACAGAGGGGATAATGAGCAATAATCAGTCCCTGCAACAGTGTAGACTTCCTAGGGCTCTGGATCTATCGGCTTGGGTGTATCTTTGGGAGGCACACACAGAGATACCCTTTGGGAGATCTACACATTCAAGCCCGTCATGAAGGTATCTCAGGCATTCCTTTGCTTCACTGTTCCACGGACACATTGCTTTACCACCGGGGTTCATTCTTGTACTTCTACGAATGGTCATTGAAGCAATAAACAAGTGGCTGAATTTAGAGCTGAATTCAGGGGTAAAAGTTACTGTTGTTGCCTGGCCCCCAGGATGTTATCTTTTTCATCTTTGGAAAAGTAGTATTAATTATATTAACCCTCAAAATGATTGTAAAGCGTAATTAAAATAATGAATTCTCTCCTAAAATGCCACAAAAAGCTAAAATAATGTAAGCAGAAAAACTTTTAATGTTTTAAAACTCTTCCTTCCCCATAATATTGCGTATGCAGAGATCACTATGAAAATTACCTTTAAAAGATTTTTTTTTCCTGTACGTGATAATTTGGATTCCAGAAAATGTCCTCTGAATAGGCTTTTAAAATAATAAGAGAATATGTAGGAGACATGACCAGATATTTCAAGCATATACAAACATAATGTGGATTTGCAAATGTTTCTATGTCTCTGTTAATATTTCCAAAATCCCCGTAGAATGCTGGAGATAAAATAGGAATATATATATATATATATATATACATATACATACATATATATATATATATTTATACACACACACACACACACACACACACATATATATATATATATATATTTTTTTTTTTTTTTCTTCAAAGCCTTCGATCTTCTATCAATCAACCCAGGGGAGTTAAGAAAAGATGAGGAGGAATTTTTTGAGAAAGCTGCCATGTGACAGATTGTGCCAGAGAGACGAAAAATAATGCTTGCAAATTTTCTCTTGCTTTAAAGTAATTCCTCCCCACATTTTCTCACAAATGGCATAAACACCTAAGTTGTTTTAAATTACCTTTTGGATACAAATTGAATATAACTATGTCCTGAGACTGGATCATACAGGGGCCTAGTTTATTCTGGCTGTACTCGAAAATTAGATGCCCTGGCATATGGGATTTGGAGAGCAATTTACTAAACTACAATGTGAATCAAAAGCAGCATTGTAGACCTGGGCAAAGAGCACAACTTCACAGGGACTGTGTGGTGGTTTTTAACAATTTTCTAAAAATTTTTGCAGAACTTCTACAAGTATATGCCAGGCAGGTTACAGAATCCTGCTACAAGGGGACAGGGAAACTCTGACAATGACTTTGGGGTCTGAACTACATTGCACAGGAAGAGTGAGTCTTTCCCAGGGACTGCACCAAACAGACTACCAATCTTATGAAGTGCTATGAGAATTCATTAGCCACCTTCCTCATGAATTTGCAAACGTTATATTGGTTTTAACCTAGTCTCCCTAGATGCCCACTTCCTGACACCAAAGCTCCTTCTGGTTGGAAAAAAAGACTGAGTACCAGACGTTCCTAGAGATTACAATCCTGTTACCGCAACACCAGCTGAGATGTACCCACTGACTACGGCTTGGTTCTCACTTGAATAGCTATTTTCCTATAGATACTGGAAAGAACTGCTGATTGTAATGTGCCAAAGATGGAAGAAAAAGGCACAGCACATCACGGGACAAAAAAGCAACAGAGGCAGAGAAGAGCTGATGGCCAGTTGGCAGGGTCCAGCCCTGGGGTACGCGCTCACAGGAAGGCGAGCGCATCGCAGCACCTGCAGGGCCGAGTGGGTTCACATGTGCTGATTCAAGGCCATGCACCCCCCAGTATGAGAGAGATGTCTTATGGTTATCTTCTCTGGAGCAGGTCATTGACCGGAGGTGGTGGAGCCCAACCTGGAGAATAGGAAATCTTTCACTAGAGCCACCCCGGGTGACTTATAGCCATGTCCTAAGCAGCGCCCTAAGGTGGCCTCCTGAACATTCACCTCCCGCCATACAGCCAGCAGAGGCAGGATGCTGCCAGGCAAATTCCTATGTAAACTACTTGATCCTAGGCTACTCGATTAAACACTCGTTTGGACAAGGGAAGAAATCACCAGTAGATCAGTGAGAAGCAACACTCGAACTCATTTTGGCAAATACCTCCTAAGAGTTTCAGTCATGGCCCGGAATACCAGCTAGTAAAGAGCGGTTCAGAGATGGCTTGTATGTCAGGCACTGTTCTATAGCTCTGTCTTTATCGAGTCACTGACATCTCTAACAATCCTTTGAGGTAGGCACCACTAGCGGATTCTTAATGATGGGAACTAAGGCACAGAGAAGTTGGGAAATCTGTCCAAGATCCCTAAACTGGTACGTGCAGAGTGAGCCCAGAGACCACGCTCCTGGACACTATACCACACCTTCTATCTAGACCAGTGTGAAGAGTTTGGATTCCACGCTGAGGATGATGGAAGGTCACTGGAAGACTTCAAGCAGGGAAGTAATATGATCCATGTTTTTTTAAAAAAAGGAAAATCCTCCTGGCTGCCATGTGCAGAGTGGACAGTTGAAGAGCAAGAGAGGATGGCCCACTATGCTTCACGCCCAGGCCCAGCACCAAGCGCTGGAGCCATAACCTAAACGTGACCCTCTCCTCCCATCTTCATCTTTCCTGTGCAGACAGAGCTGCGGCAGCTATAAATAGCCAGTCTTAGTGCGAAAGGCTGTGAATCAATTCCAGACTCTCCAGTCCAACGACCCTGCGAGGTGACTCATCCACCTCTAAGCTCTCTCCAAGTCCAACCACCAGCCTGAATTTCACTCCCTAAGCCCCCCATGCTCTTCCTGTTCCTCTCTTTATCCAAACAACTCCCGAAAGTCCAACTTTCCCACACCCAACCTTAATCAGTCAAAATAGAAAGCTCAGATTCTCCATCACTTAGTAACTCGATAAAACCCTTAATGCAACATATTTAATGTATCACTGGCATTTAATCCACATGGGCCTTCTATCCACCAAGAGAAGTATGCTTTATGTTTTTAGGCACAAATCATTTATTACAGGTACCAAGAGAGTAATACACTGCTTGATAATGAGGTTGCCAGGCAGCAGCTATGAGGTAAGATCCCAGAACTTTGAGAAACCGCAGACCTGAGTTTAAATTTCATCTCTTTCATTTACTGGATCCATAACCTTGTACAAGTCTTAAAACTGCATAGACTCCATTTCTTTAACCTACAAAATGATAACAGCACTTAGCTCAGAAAGCAGTGAGGAGTACTGGGTACAGTACTTGAACCTGGCACATATTAGGAGCTATGTGTGTGGGGTTTAAAAAATGTTTAATCCATTTCTTCTTTCTAAGAAAGTTATATTTTTCTTTTAATACTCAAAAGCACAGTTCCTCAACCTCATTTCCTTAGTTTTTACTTTTTAAATTTCTTTTAAATACATTCATTTTATTCTAATTTCTGACAAATATATATAAATTAAAGCAAAAGCATGCTAATGCATATGTTTTTGGAGACTGCCTCCTTTCTTAATCTGGATGGCAAATGAGCAGACAGCAGAAGTGTAGTCCATACGTACAATGATAGTGCATTATGCTATTACACACAGAACACAGTCTCTCACACAGAGTAGATCGATCAGTGCAGCTCTTGAGTGGAAGGTCACTCAAAGCCTAAAATTCTGTCAATGAGCTTTAAGATCAGCTTAATAAAGAACAAACAGAGATGACTTCATCTCCTACACAGTGAAACTTGGATCATGAATACTGTGTTTAACTAGGAAATCTCGGTTGTGGCACTATGTGTGTAAAAAGTCGCCAGGAATGACAACGAGGTTTTGATTATATATCTCTCTTTCCTTCTTCTAATGATTTTTTTAATACCATGCATATACTAAGCTCTCACTCAAAGATAATCCTTTCAATACTAAGTGAAGTTTAAAAGCAACCTCCAGATCTTTCAGGATGTTACTTTTACATGAACCTAATAGCTGCAGATTCTGAGAAATGTACAACCATTATGAAATATAAAGTTCAGCACAAAATCACCCTTTGGTTAGGGGTAAATCACACTTTTGATCTTACTGAGCTCATACAATAAGGATCAGGAACTATAATAGCTAACTTGATTTAAAGAAGGAGGTTACCCTTATTGAAGTCTCCAAATACTTACTGGAGCTAATCCAATCTCAACCTGAAAATATTAGTTGGAAGAATGTGAGAGCAATCCTTCTGGAACATTCAATGCTACTAACCCTAAAGAATAATTCTGCAGATGTGCCTACTCCCCATGGGTCCCTCCCCATAATGGCTTGATCAGAAGATGAACCACTTTCCCAGAGATTAGACTGCTCACCTGAATCCTTATTAAACCATCAACTTACTTTTCATTAAACTAGGCATTTATCTGTGTTTCCAAATGAGGGCACTACTGGGTCCAATACATTGTAGCAACAGTAGCATCCTTGGCTCTCAAGCACTAAATGCCAGTTGTGTGCTACATGACAAATAATAATAATAATAATAATAATAATAATAATAATAATAATAATAATAAATGAAAAATAAAAAAATAACATCCCCACCCACTTTAAGAACCACTGACTGGCATTTTGTAGCCAAAGAGTAAATCTTTTCATTGAAAAAGGATTAGGCTAGAACTGAAATTTTGCCCTGGATTCATCCTGTCTTTTAAACAATTAGAGCAGATTTCAAAGGTCTATAGAAAGCTGGGTCAGTTTACTTCAACTGCCACAAGGAAATCTTAACAAAAACATGATTTTATTCTCAAATTAAAGTTTTGTTGTAAGATTGCTGTTAAATCAACAGTTTCTACAATGTGAATGTCTATGAATACTTGTCCATAGAAACACTACATTACAAATAAATCAGCCTTGACCTCTCATTCATGAGAGAAGAGTTTTAAAATCTGAAAAAAAAAAAACATTATTACCCAGAGGCAGATAACTGGTCATAAAATCTATTTAGACTCAATCAAATGACATTTTAAGAAACATTATTGTAGGTAGGACCTGCACTTAACATCACAGTAAAGTACTTCATTTGAAACCAGGAGGTTCTAGAAATTCAGCAAAGGGACTACATAATTTTTGCAAAAGTTTTTAATTTTTTAAAGATTTTTATTTATTTGACAGAGAGAGAGAGCAGAACAAATGAGAGAGAACATGAGGAGGGGGAGAAGGAGACTTCCCGCTCCCGCTGGGCTCCATCCCAGGACCCTGGGATCATGACCTGAGCTAAAGGCAGACGCTTAACCGACTGAGCCACCCATGTGGCCCTTTTTGTAAAAGTTTTAAATGTTTTAATCCCAGCACTGATGATGTTGAGCTGTCAAATGATGAAATGTGAAAAGCACACCACATAGTTTGTTAATAACTGTCCTAATCAAGCTGAGAGGGAACCATATTTAAGGATGTTTCAAAGAGAAAGGCAGAGAGAACTGTAAATCCCAAACAGTTGGACTCAGAAATCAGGTGAGGGTAGAACTCATTTCACAGAACTTTCTAATATCTTACCTCACGTAATCCCAAAGAATTCCTCTCTGTCTTTGCCAGGGTTGAATCCATCATCATTTCAAACAAGATTTAGGAAGCAGCAAGAAGAAACATGTTCCATTCTCCTTAAAATCATGTACCTGGCCTACCCACTCGGCAATTTCATTCACAGAAGTGCCCAGAACTGAAGTCAGGCGGGTCTGGAGTCCTAACGTGGCTTTGAGAGCTCTGTGGGTCCACCTCACTGATGCTCCTGCTTCTCTTCCTCTTTCCCAAGTTCTAGAAATGAAATTCTAAGCAGGATTTCAGCAGACCTCTACCCGGAGACTCCTGTCCAGCTAAGTAAACACTGAGAGCCACTCCTACTTTTCCTCAAGACTGTCAGGCATCCTAAATGAAAAAACACAACCTATTAGTGTCCCTTAGGCTGAGGCAGTCGTGGCCACACCCTATAAAGGGTACAGGATGCAATCGCCCCATCCTCCCCTCGGCTTCCTTCCTTTGCTTTTTTCCTTTGGGAAAATTCCAAAGAATGAGTTATGTGTACACGCATATGCACACACACACACACACACACACACACACACTCATACAGAGTAAGCTGATATCAACAAACCGTTATCACAGAGAAGGGAGTTTTCTGTCTGATTTACTAAGAATAGAGTGGTCATTATCTGGAAACTCTAATTTACTACTATGCTTAATCAGATATAGCATTCATTTAGGGTACTGAAAGAGGCTTACAGCATTCTAACTAATCTGGAATGAAATTTGTGGACTTGTGATTTCAAACTGTAAAAATCGACTAAAACTTTTTGAAATATTATCTAGCTTTAATGAAAATCCAAAACCGTGATTATCAACCCTGAAGTTATTCTCAGATGTCATTTTTTAAAAGATTTTATTTATTTATTTGTCAGAAAGAGAGAGCACAAGCAGGGGAGCAGTAGGCAGAGGGGGGAGCCCGATGCAGGGCTCGGTCCCAGGACCCTGGGATCATGACTTGAGCCGAAGGCAGACACCCAACCGAATGAGCCACCCAGGTGTCCCTCAGACGTCATTTTTAATGAAAAAATGGATGCAAAACCTCAATCTAGCTGTGCTCTTGTCTTATCCAAGGAAGAGGTTGTAGTGGAAGAACTTCCAGATGGGATGCATCTTTAATGGAAGGGGTCTTTAATGGAAAAGGGGCCTCCTGAAGCTGGCCTCCCCGGGGGCAGTTATCGCAATTATTAAGTGTTGGCTGAAGGGGAGAATGCAGTCTGAGGCTGCAAGACCATATCTTTCCAGCAAACTTCCAGGAAAGCACGATAAAATACCCTCATTGGTCACATGTGTTGTTGTGAAGTGAGACGGACTGGATTTAAATGTGCCACATGTAGTGGATGCAATGTTATCTCTACTGTTTCCTTAATCCAGACATAGTTTGCATAAAGCTTCAAGGAGCCACGGAGCTTGCAGCTGGTTCTACAATAGACCATGTGGACACAGCAAGCCTGGCTCTCCAAAATCACCACCAGGCTTCTTCTGACATGTAAACCCTGCCCAGGCTTAGAACAAACCACTGTGGACTCTTGGGTGTGTGCTAGCAAACAACAGTAAGAACAAGCATGTGCAGAATGTCCACAGTGTACCAGGGACACATCACAGATGCTTCTGAAACAGTCTAACGAACAGACTCTGCTCCAAGGCTGAGGTCCATAATGTTATTAGGCCTATGTTACAGATGCGGAAGCAGAGGCTCACAGAGAGGAAGTGATAACAAACAGCTGGGATTTCTGGGTCGGATCTGAATGTCACCCAAACCCGAGCTCTTTTACAACATGCTGCCTTTCTCAGATAACATTAGGAAAATGGCAGTCACCTCACGAATTCGACTCAGTCACCAAAAGGAGATTAGGAAAAAGAAGTCTAGAAAGGATGAATTCATTTCCCTCATTGGCATCAAAGGTGGCTACAGCCTAAGAACGACAGACTTCTCAAGAATGTCAGCATCTCTGTTCTCATCCCCAGTCAAAAGTGTATCATCTTGAATGCTTGTTTACCTCCTAGTTACGGACCAACAAATTCTCCATGGGGCTGAAGAGAAGCTCGCCTCACGCTCCCCCCACCCTGGACCCCAAACCATGATTCTTTACCTTCTAAATATTGTAACATTTGCCAGATAGGCCACTTTAACTGAACTCTAGGTTCTGGTCCATCCCTGTGTCACTGATGTTCACCTGTGTCACACAGGCTACTATCCTATGTAAAGGAAACCTACGTCTCCCTTGAGGGAGATTTCTCTTATTCTCTGGGAGATTCTCTTATTCTCTGGCCTGGCACACACCCAGCACACACCATTATCATAAGGGAACTAGATCTCCAAGTTGATCAAGACACTTATAAAGTGGATCAAGGGAGGTTAGATGATGTTGGAGTTCAGACTTAAGGCCAGCACATATGTGTACCTTTTCATAGAGATGGTCTTTCTTAAACACAGGGAGTTCGGCCAGTACCTCTTCAATCACAGTGGACTATTGCATTGAGAAGGTAGTCAGAAGAGCATAGAGTCAGACCTCAAAATTTATATATGCTATTCCTTTCTCCAAACCACATCCCTATGTGAAGAAAGACCTCAAAACTCAACAATAACAAATAAAATGAGAAGCACACCAATACCAAATTTGCATCCATATAACATCTTAGCATTTTCACTCACTATGATAGCATATGGAGCCAGGCATTGGGAGATAGTTCTGAACTATCACAACAAACACAGCCCCTGCTTTTTCTTGCAAAGCTTCTATTTTACAGAGAAGGAGAAACACTAAATAACAAATACAAAATGAATTATTTGGTTACTATTATGCTACACGATACAAAGGAAAAAGAGAAGGTCTTCAGAGAATTGGTAAGTTGCTGACATGACCCAGGCCAGAGAATAAGAGAAATCTTTCTTAAGGAGTTAATGTGGGAACTAAGCTCTGAAAGGAGGGGGAGGGAAGAGAAAAGAGAGAACACTCCAGACAGAAGAGCTGTACAGAGGCCCTAGGGTGGGAAGCAGCATGGCACTTTCAAGGACTAAAGGAAGACCAGTGTGACTAGAGTACAAAGGATGAGGGAGAGACGAGGCCAGTGATGGAGGAAAGACTAGAAATTTAAAGCATCAGTGTAGAGGGAGAGTACGGGAAACTTAAGAATAAGGGAATGGAAATTGTCCCTTTATCTCTTCTCCATAAGATCTCCTCCTGAAAGCCAATTGGTATCACAGTTGTCAACACTCAAAGCTATTGATCTAGCAAGGATGCTCGTGGGTGAAACTATGCTTTGTGGATGCTGAATGGATTAATCACAGAACATTAAAGACATCACTTAACGAAAGTAGCTTATTCCCAAAAGCTCACAGAATGAGTAAGTCATGGGAATAAAAGGCAGAGCATAGGGGACATAGTCAGTGATACTGGAATAGTACTGTGTTGTGACGGATGGGAGCTGCACTTGCACGAGCACAGCACAATGTAGAGAGAAGAGAGAAGTTAGAAAACTAACATAACAGTGTGTACCAACTATACTTCTATAAAAAAATTAAAATTTAAAAAAACCACGCATAAGCTCCCCCCCCAAAAAAAGAGTAAAGCAAAGAAGAGCAAAGACACAATTCTTCGATGACGATACAAATTGGCAATGGAAAAATTCGGCAGCGTCTCTTCAATCTTTCTTTATGCTTGCATGAAAAACACAAAACAGAATCAAGGTTAGCACATCAGGAAGGAACGACCTTTTTCCTGAAAAGCCCATTACGAATTTCCTTTGTGTTTATGCATTTTGCACACCTCCGGGTCTGACATCACTCATATGCATTATTTAAGTCCTGCAGCAAGTGTCTGCCTGTCTGCTGCAACTTGAACTGGAGGCTTTTTCTTCTGACATTGTGTTCATTCAACAGCCAGATGAATGCTTGTCTCCTCACCGCTTTGTTTTCAGATTCCCCAAATCTTCCAATGGAAATACACATCGTCTGGGTATAAATCAGAAAACGTTTTGAAACTCCGTTCAAAAATGAGAGAGCTGCTACAAGATCCCTTGCACCTCAAATAAAAGAACCTCAAATACAAATCAGTTTGACACATGCACATGAAACCCATGGCTTTTAAATGTCAGCTTAGAAACTGGTAGGTAATCAAGTTAAATACAAATAATTAAGGCTATCACCTGTTACCTATTATGAACTTACCACATACCAGGCACTATGAGCGTGTATACACACTCCCTCGTTCAATCCTCAGAGTAACCTTCTGGGCTAGTCTGTGGCTAATGTGAAATGGCTAATCCCATTTCACAAACTAAGAAAACTGAGGGACAGAGGCTGCATGACTTGCTCACACATAGCTAAATCCCAGGGCAAAAAACTAGCTGAATTTCAAATCGAGGGTCTGCATGACATCAAAGCTTATCTACACATCGCCCGCTCTTATATAACTTCCCCCAAAATAACTAACTACCATTTATCAAGTGACAAGAACTATGCTTGACATTTTAGAGTCATGAACTGATAGAATTCTCACAGCAATTCTGAGAGGTGCTATTATCCCTAAGATAAGGGGAGCTCGGGAGGTCTGGTGACTTGATCCAGGGCACACAATCGCTAGGCTCAAAGGTGCAGAGGAGGATTTTCCAGAAACCTGCTCAACTGCACAAGAGCAACACTTCTGAAGAATTCTGAGCTCAATAAAAGTAAGTATGGGCATATTTTCTTAGGGTTTTATAGTTTTATCTGGGAAATTATCATTATGCTTTGGAAGACAGTAATGTCCCCAAAAGACTGATTTTTCTCATCTCAGGTACATAAGAAAATCGCTATATCGATGTCCTCTCAAGCCAAAATAACAGGATTGTGATCCACTGCTTTCATAAGAATAAATGAACCTCATTTTTCTAACAGACCGATACATACAAGCAGATGTAATGTGCCAAACACATGAAAGGCATACACAAATAAGAAGAAATGTGGTTTTTCTCCTTTCAGTAATTTGCACAACAGAATTAAAGAACCAGCTGTAGCTGTGTCTCCTTTATTTGACTGACTGTATCTGCAAGCTTAAAGGATGTGTTTCTCCTTGTGGATGAATTTTGTATAAATATCTAAGAATATTATATTTTTACTTACTGATGAATTTTGTATTAATCCAATGTTAATTTATTGTTAACGAAATAGTAAGGTGGTTTGTGTATAATCCCACCTCACTCACTGAATTCATAACAACTGTTTAATTACATGGCTAATGGGTTCTGCAGCCATGCTATTTATTATTTCAAATAAAATTATATTGTAAAGCAGGGTGAATTTAAGAATAGATTTTAGGCATGTAACACCCTGAAAATAAAATGAAGCCCATAAAGAAGGATACAAAATTATTTTATTTGTAGTCATGTGTTGTTTCTGTCTGTAAAATGAGAACGTTACCTTTTTCCAATTATGCTATGCATATGACTAAGATAGCAATGAACTCAATAATATATCCTGAAGATTCTCTGCCGAAGCACTTATGTAGAGACTCCACCAGATCCGCACAGGGAATCTTTTCAGGATTTATCATTTACAACCGCAGTGCATGATGCAGAACCAGATAATCACACGGATTCCCAAACCTGGACAGCACAGTTCTCTGATTTTATTGTATATTAGAAGCATCTGGGACTTATGCTTAAAATTCAGACTCCATACAGCAAAGAGCAGAAAGTCTGATTCAGTAGTTATAGGACGGGTCCAAGAAGCCTGCCCAGCTAATTCTGATATAGCTGGTACTAGAACTCCACATTAAGAGATACTTGTCTACAGTCTCAGAATCTAATTAGGCCACACATTAACACGTGTGTATATGTGAATGTCACATTTGATTTTGAAAATGTGTTTTATTAGAAGATAAAAAACAGATCTGCATCTTTGTACCTTTGCAGAGTCCCCTACCCTAACAATTCTCACGATAATAATGAGCAATCCATTTAAAAGAAGAAAAAAGTGAGTATAACAGGAAGACAAGCAAGTGCAGAAAAAAACGAAGACAGAAAGAAATGTTAACATGAGAAAAAAAGGTTTTGTTTGTATATAAATCTAGAACAGTTATGCCTCAAAATATAGGCCATGGACCAACACTGGGCTATGAACTTACTGTTAATGATCTGAGATAAAGACAGAAATTGAACATGAGCCTTTAGAAACTTTTATAGGAATTTGCCAGAGTAATTTTAAGTCTTTTCAATAATAATAATAATAATAATAATAATAATAATAATGAAAATGTGGACTTATATCTTATAGATCTTGTTTTTATTTCATTTCATTTTTCTAAGTTTATTTTTATTCTATTTCACAGAAGATTGGTATCTCTGATGGAACTGAATGACCATAGGGAATTTGAGAAGCACTGAGGGCTCTAGACAGGAGGGGGCGGTTTCAACCATGCTTGCTCCATCCAGGGAGCCCAGGATTGGATACAAAGTGGCTTTCTGTGATATCGTCTCAAAGGTGAGCAGCCAAAAAGAATTTATTGAATGAATGTCTACAAGAACATCCACAACTTCTCATACTAGCTCACTCTGAATCTGTCAGCAATATATGAATCTACACGTTTTTGTGACTCTATCAAATTTTCTTTTTAGCTTGTACCACCTCTTAGAATAGCACTTTAGTAAAATTTCCTTAAAAACTACTTTCAATGCATAGAACAGCACATTTCACTTATTACAAATATATGTCTCTCAAATTTCAAACAGACCCTTGAATTTTAACATTTGAGGACTCAGTGAAGAACTTCATCATCACATTGATACCCTATCTGTGAGTCTTTGCTCACATGAATCCATTGTTACAGGCTGTTCTCAGAAACTAGGTCTTTTAACTGCTTTGGTCATCTTAGTATTAGGTCCTTATTAGCTGTCTAATGATTTTCATATTTGGCAATGACATCAGTAATAATAAGCACAAAGTATCGATACATTACACTTATAAGTACATGGAACACAGATCTCATTTTGCAGTTTTCCTGCTTCCTGGTAAACGAATAATAATTCTCTTCTTTATTGAGACTTGCATTGGAGACAGTAATAAAGTTCAATTCTAGACATATTCTCACAATTCCAGCTCAAGTCAGTATACTCCTTGGTGGCCCCTGCAGTTGCTACTTTTGTCATGTGAGTGTTGCCAAGAATAACTTTTTCTCCTCCAAGTTAAATACGGTGTTTATAGAAGGTGTGGGGCAGAGACTCTGGCAGCATGTGTCTGTACACACAACAGGCAAAGTCACAATAATAGCAACTGTGCTCCTACTTGCCAAGATCTCCAGCCAGGAAGAATGAACAAGGAGGATTTTTTTTCCCCCTAAATAATTGTGTCCCCTTTTTAAAGAGAATAAAGTCAACCTTTAAATATGTAAGTTCGTTCTGTAATGTTTAAAAGTTATAAGTTAAGTCATACACTGAATTTATTCATTTTCTTAACATGTTTTAATAGAATTTAAGACATTTTCTCATTTAGTCCGTTATTTGTATGACTCAAGAGCTCTCTAACAGCTTGTAAGTACAGTACAGAATAGCACTGGTTCTGCACTGGTTCTGCAGCCCAAATGGACATCTATTAGTTGTGTGACCTTGTCAAATGATTAACCTTCCTATACTTCAGTCCATCTATAAAATGGGGACAATACCAATGCATGACCAGAACAATTTTGAGAGGACTAGAAAGCTACATACAGCAAGTAGACAGTGCCTGGCAAAGAGTATTTACTCATTGTCAATAAATTCTCAGATATTAGTGCTGTTATTCTCAACAGAGAAGACTCTAAATCATAGAAATATCTGGAGAAGTTTTTGGAATTTTATTTTTGCAACAAATACTGACACTAAGTAGATACTTCCACCAGGAAGGCAGCTGGCTAGATGAACTGAGCCCTGGAGTCTCCCTGATCTAGGTTATTTGGTGTGAGTAAACCGGGTGCAAATTCAATACTTTCATGAAAATTCAAATAACATCATCGGAGAAAAAGAATTATGTTAATGCCTTTTATTGTACTACATATATTTGTTTCAGCAATTACTCTGGGAAAGGTTAAGTGAAGCAGATAAAACTAAAATCACAAGACATCTTTGTAAAAGTAGATGGCATTCACCCAAAATGCCTTTCCTGGAACAAACTGTAACAACTTGTTTCACTCCCGCCCTTCCCTACCAAGCTATATTTAAGGGTCGGTAAGCATTTCCATCACAAATTGCTGTCATCAGGAGCAGTAATTTTACCTTCTAATCTGTTCTAGAGTTTATAAACATCTCAAATTTTTAAAAAGCTATTGTTTTTAAATTTAAAAACTCCCTTCAGTAAAAGATAATAGTACGGGGGGGGGGGGCAGAAACACCAGTAAAGTAAGGATTATTTTACACATGAAAAAAAAATTATCTGCCATGGCTTAATAAGCAAAATAACACACCTGTTCTAGAAATATTGGCCACCTAAGATTATATAAATTCAGAGATCACTGTGTCATGATCTGTAATAATTAGAAACTATGTAAGTATCTAAAAATAAATGTACAGGTACATTATGGCACAGCCAGCCACATTAGAGAATATTATGTTGTCACCACACAATGTTCCCAAATAATTTTTAATGACATAGACAATGTTCATGATATAATAAGTGAAAAAGCACACTGAAGAGCTATATGCACAATATGAGCTTAATTGGGTTTAAAAATACATATAATATTTCCACCAACACAAAGCTTCCTTTTTCTCCATGTCCACACTTGTTGTTTCTCGTCTTTTTGATTTTCGCCATTCTGACAGCTGTGTGGTGATCTCTCCCTGTGGTTCTGATTTGCATTTCCCTGATGATAGGGATGCTGAGCATCTTTCCATGTGTTTTTGGCCATCTGTACATCTTCTTTGAAAAAAAAAATGTCTATTCAGATCTTCTGCCCATTTTTTAATCAAATTGTTTGGTTTTATGGTGTTGAGTTGTATGAAGTTCTTTATATATTTTGGATATTAGCCCCTTAATGGATATATCATCTGCAAACATCTTTTCCCATTCAGTGGGTTGCCTTTTTGTTTTGTTGATGGTTTCCTTCACTGTGCAAAAGCTTTTTAGTTTGATGCAGTCCCAATAGTTTATTCTTGCTTTTGTTTCCCTTGCGTTAAGAGACATATCTAGAAAAATATTGCTACAGCTGATGTCAGAAAAATTACTGCCTGTGCTCTCTCCTAGGATTTTTATGGTTTCAGAGCTCATATTTAGGTCTTTAGTCCATTTGAGTTTAGTTTTGTATATGGTGTTAGAAAGTGGTCCAGTTTCATTCTTTTGCGTGTAGCTGTCCAATTTTCCCAACATCATTTATTGAAGAGACTTTTCCCTTCTTGTATATTCTTGCCTTCTTTGTCATAAATTAATTGACCATATAAACATGGGTTTATTTCTGGACCCTCTATTCTGTTCCATTGATCTGTGTGTCTATTTTTGTGCCAGTACCATTATATTTTGATTACTATAGCTTTGTAATATATCTTGAAGTCCAGAATTGTGATTTCTCCAGTTTTGTTTTTCTTTCCAAGATTGCTTTGGCTATTTGGGGTCTTTTGTGGTTCCATATAAACTCTAGGATTATTTGTTCTAGTTCTGTGAAAAATGCTATTGGTATTTTGATAGGGATTGCACTGAAGCTGTAGATAGCTCTGGGTAGTATAGACATTTTAACAGCTTTTGTGGAATATAGTAAAATTAAAAATAGAAATACTATATGATCTAATAATTCCACTACTAGTTATCTACCCAAAGAAAATGAAGAAACTAATTTAAAAAGATACATGCACCCCTAAGTTTATTGTAACATTATTTACAATAGCTAAGATATGGAAGCAATCTAAGTGTCCCCTGCTAGATGAATGGGTAAGGAAGATGTGGTACACACACACACACACACACACACACACACATCACAGACATAAAAAGGATGAGATCTTGCCATTTGTCACAACATGGATGGACCTAGAGGGTATTACGCTAAGTCAAATAAGTCAGACTGAGAAAGATGAATACCATATGATTTCACTCATATGTGGGATCTAAAAAACAAAACAAATGAATAAGCATATGCACCAAAAAGCAGAATCAGACCTATAAATACAGAGAACAAATTAATGGTTGTTAGAGGGAAGGGGATGAGTGGCTGGGAAAATGAGTAAAGACATATATACGGGCTTCCAGTTAGGGAATGAAGAAGTCATGGGAATAAAAAGCACAGCATAGGGAATATAGTCAACGATACTATAACAGTGTTGTATGGCGACAGATGGTAGCTACACTTGTTCTGAGCATAGTACATCTAGAGAAGTTGAATCACTGTGATGTACACCTGAGACTAATGTAACATTGTGTGTCCACTATACTCAAAATTTTTTTTTCAAAACACACCTAGTATTTATGACAATAAAGTTGCAAAAGGAACACACTAAAATGTTTATAGTAATTACTGGTTGGCAGGAAGACCTAAGTGTTTCTTATATTTGTTCCATATTTTCTAATTTGTCTCTAATGAACCTGTCCTACTTTAATAATAAAAGAGAGGCTTCAATCTGGCTTAGTGTAACAGAAAAATACAGAAACAGTAATACAGAAAAAAATTAAGTTTGGCATCTCTCTTATCTTTCTATATGCTCTGTGTTCTCCTTTCTAATCTATATTTAATAATAAACTTCTGACATTCAAAAATATTGTTTGTATTAAAGTACTCATTCAAAAGAAGTTTTTAGTTGTCAAATGGAGCTGCCAAAAAAAGTGACCTTGTAGCTAACCACATTTTACCAATAACCCACATCTCAAGATGCTAAAAATCACAAGTATCATTCATCACAACGAAACTCTAGGGACAAAACACAGATTCAAGATACATCTGATGAAGGAACAATTTAAAAAATTGAAGCAAAAGGTGTCACATGAAAAGTAGTTTGAATCTGAATTTAAAAATTATATTCAAAACTTCAAGTACTCGGGGCACCTGGGTGGCTCAGTCGTTAAGGGTCTGCCTTCGGCTCAGGGCGTGATCCCAGGGTTCTGGGATTGAGCCCCACATCGGGCTCCCTGCTCCACTGGGAGCCTGTTTCTTCCTGTCCCACTCCCCCTGCTTGTGTTCCCTCTCTCACTGGCTGTCTCTATCTCTGTCGAATAAATAAATAAAATCTTAAAAAAAAAAAAAAACAATTTCAAGTACTCAATAGTCATCAACCCAAAGAGACCTGCTCTAAATGGGTTTATGACATCAATATAAATTAAATACAAATATAAAATTAGTATGTGAATTATACCTCAATTTTAAAAAAGCAGAAGTGTCTTATATATCAGCTACTATGCAAAGTACTTTTACATATGCTCTTTTTAAATCTTGTCCCTTACTTCAGTGTTAAAAAATTTGGTACAGGGGTGCCTGGGTGGCTCAGTTGTTTAAGACTTCAACTCAATTTCCTCTTGGGTTACGATCTCAGGGTCATGGGCTTGAGCCCCACATGGGTCTCCCCACTGGGTTAGGAGTCTGCCTGGAATTCTCTCTCCCTCTCCCTTTGCCACCCATCCCCCTGGCCTCGCTCTCACATGCTCTGTCTCTCTAAATAAATAAATAAATAAAATCTTTTTTAAAAAAAATCTGGTCTACTTGGAAATACTGTCATATATACTTCCCAATATCAGTCTATATTCTTTGAGGATAGTAACCACATTTTATCAATCTTCGTACTGCTAACAATCATCCAATTGGGAAATAACCAATACATGGCTTTAATTAAATAAGAACTGATTCTATATCTTAGTTTTTACTTCCCACAAACTTTGCCTTAAACATCGTAAGAGTGAAGCACTTCATAACTTACTAGTATCCAAATTTACGTACTCAGGAGCAACTGCTATAACAAAACTTTGAAGACATACTAAGAGTGGAACAGATCCAAAGGCACATCTAAGTAACCTCGTTATATGGAGAAGTAAAAAAAAGAAGAATCTGATAACAAAACATAAATTACAATAGTTTTTCATTCTTTAGGGAGAAAAAAAGAAAAGAGTTACAAACTCTATAAAGACTACGCTGACGATGCCCAGATTTCATTGGCAGGCCAAGGAAGTTTTAACAACATTAGTCTCCAAATCAAAAAGAAACCAAGTTAGTTGAAGCTACGTACTAGCTAGTGCCAAGGAAAAGTAGCTTAGACTTTTAGTGATAAAACAATGAGTAAATTCTAAAAATCCTGAAGAGAGACAAAAAACAGTTTCAAATATAAGCTTAAAGGTAAATTATATTATGGTTCCTTTTAATTCTTTATCTGCTTAAGGTTTTCTGCTATGAAGACTTGTAGTCTTAATCTAAAGTGCTAAAATTTATCTGGGTGCAGACTGCATTCTGAAATGGCCATTCTGAAATGGCCTCAGAATAATTAATGCATGAATAAGGCAAAGCTTCCATTTTACAAAATGATCATGCAATAACAAGTATTATATCTGAAAGGGCTTAGAATGAGCTTTTCTCCCCATTTCTTGCCAGCAGATTAAATCAATACTGCTAAATCAAAAGTAGAAAATGTGGTTCAACTAAACTACTGAATACAAAAGAAGAAAGAAAGGAAAGAAAACCAAGAAGGTTTCCTCCCTTTTTTGGGGACAAGTTTATTCTGACGCATTCTCATGCAGCATTTTTATAATATTTGAAAACCAGGTTTTCAAATTGTGTTCAGATTACTTTTTCAGTCATTACTCTGAGAGTAGCAAAGTCACAAAAGCCTCCTCTGGGGTGTTTATTGGGTTGTGAGTCAATGGGACTGCCATATGTATAGCAGGCCATTAAGAGCCCAAGCTCAGGAGTCAGGTTGCTGAGTTTATACCTGGACCCTTCTATGTCCTGTTTTTGTCACCTTGGTCAAGTCATTTAATTGTATATTTAAACTGCCAAAATAGTATACATAGTGATACAGTATGCTACACACACACACACACACACAATTTGCTTTTATTTATTAAAAAATAAATAAATAAACATGGGGATGATAAAGAAGAAGCCACCACAAATGGTTACCTGAAGAAAATGAGGATTCAGTGTGGAGGTATCAGGGAGAAAATACAAAATTGCTCTTAAAATACCTTCTTATATAGTTTTTCCATTGACCTAAATAGTACAGTTTGAGTATTTAAAAAACCATGCAACTCATTAAAACAAATACAAAATTTCTTACACACATGAGTTCATAATGATATTAAAATATACATAGTCACTCATCAAAAAGAAACACCTGATGATGAGTGATGCCAAGCAACTTTTCATGTGTCTGTTGGCCATCTGTATGTCGTCTTTGGAGAAACATCTAATCATGTCTTCTGCCCATTTTTTAATTAGACTATTCATTTTTTGGAAAATACAAATCAAAACTACAATGAGATATCACCTCACACCTGTCAGAATGGCTAAAATCAACAACACAAGAAACCACAGGTGTTGGCAAGGATGTGGAGAAAGGGAAACCCTCCTGCACTGTTGGTGGGAATGCAAACTAGTGCAGTCACTCTGGAAAACAATATGGACATTCCTCAAAACATTAAAAATAGAACTACCCTATGATCCAGCAATTGCACTGCCAGGTATTACTCAAAGAATACAAAAACATGAATTAAAAGGGGTATATGCACCCCAATGTTTATAGCAGCCTTATATACAATAGCCAAATTATGGAAACAGCTCAAATGTCTATCAACTGATGAATGGATAAAGAAGATGTAGTATATATGTGCAATGGAATATTACTCGGTCATAAAAAAAATGAAATCTTGCCATTTGCAACAACATGGATGGAGCTAGAGAGGATTCTGCTAAGTGAAATAAGTCAGTCTGTGAAAGACAAATATCATATGATTTCACTCATACGTGGAATTTAAGAAACAAATGTAAATGGGGTAAAAAAGAGAGAGAGGAGCAAATCAAGAGACAGACTCTTAACTACAGAAAACAAACTGATGTGTGACTAGAGGGAAGATGGGGGGTTGGGTTAAATAGGTGATGGGGATTAAGGAGGGCAAGTGTTGTGATGAGCACTGGTGTTTTATGGAAGTGCTGAATCACTATATTGTATACCTGAAACAATTATTATACTGTATGTTAGCTAACTGGAATTCAAATAAAAACTTAAAGAAAAAAGAAAAACTGCTAACATCATACTTAATGGTTAAAAACTGAGAACCTTCTCCCTAAGAGCAGGAATGAGACAGAGATGTCTGCTTTTGACTCTTCTATAACATTGTATTGAAAATTCTAGCCAGATCAATTAGGCAAGAAAGGGAAATAAAAGTTATTCAAATTTAAAGAGAAGTAAAATTGTCTGTATTTATAGTTGACACAATCTTATATAGAAAATCCTAAAGAGAGGTGCCTGGGTGGCTCAACTGATTGGGTGTCAGACTCTTGAGTTCAGCTCAGGTCATGATCTCAGGGTATGGAATTGAGCCCCACATCTGGCTCCATGCTCAGCAGGAAGTCTGCTTCTCTCCCTCTGTTCCTCCTGCCACTCAGGCACACTCTCTCTCTCTAAAGTAAATAAATAAATCTTAAAAAAAAAAAAAAAAGAAAATCCTGAAGAATCCACAAAAAACTATCAAAACTAATAAATGAATTCATCAAAGCTGTAGGATGCAAGATCAAGACTCAAGATTCAGTTGTATTTCTATACACCCGCAATAAATATCCAAAAGGGGAATTAAGAAAGCACTTCCACTTACAATAGCATCCAAAAGTATAAAATAGGAATAAATTTAACCAAGTAGAAAGACTTGTACACAGAAATCTACTAAACATTGTTTAAAGAAATTAAAGATGACCTAAGTAAATGGAAAGACATCTTATATTCATGAATTATAGATTTAAGATTTTTAAGATGTCAATACTAACTAAAACAATCTACAGATTTCAGTGCAATCACTATCAAAATTCCAATGGCCTTTTTTTTTTCAGAAATGGAAAAACTGATTTTCAAGTTCATATGAAATTGCAAAGGGGCCCAAATAGCTAAAACAATCTTAAAAAAAAAAAAAAAAGTGGGAAGGTAACATTTCCTGATTGAAGAACTTACTACAATGCTATAATAATCAAAACAGTGTGGGTACTGATATCAGAATAGATGTACAGAACAACAGAATAGAATTGAAAGTACAGAAATAAACCCATACATCTATGGTCAATTGATTTTTAATAAGGGTGCTAAGACCATCCAATAGGGAAAGAACAGTCTCTTCAACAAATGGTTCTGGAATAACTGGATTTCCACATGGAAAAGAATGAAATCAAACCCCTACCTCACACCATACACAAAAAATTAACTTAAAAATTGACCAGTGACCTAAATGTAACAGCAAAAACTATGAGTCTTAGAAGAAAATATAGAGGTAAATGTTCACGAACTTGGATTTGGTGAGGGAATCTCAATTATAGCAATAAAAGCACAAGCAACAAAAGAAAAAAATAGCTAAGTTGAACCTCATCAAAATGAAAAACCTTTGGGTTTCAAAGAACCATCAAGAAAGTGAAAAGACAACCTACAGAATGGGAGAAAATATCTGCAAATCATAAATCTGTTAAGAGTCTAATATCCAGGATATATAAGGAATTCTTACAATGAATTCTTGCAACTACAAAAAGACCAAAAATCGAATTTAAAAATGAGCAAAGGACTTAAATAGACACTTCTCCAGAGAAGATATACAACTAGGCAACAAACACATGAAAAGGTGCTCAACATCATTAGTCACTAGGAAAATGCAAATCCAAATCATGAGGAGATACCACCTCACACCCACCAGAAGGGCTATAAGAATAAGTGTTGGCAAGGATGTGGAGAAATCAGAACTTTTGTACATTACAGGTGGAAATGTAAAATGGTACACCTGCTGTGAAAAAGTTTGGAAGTTCCTCAAAAAGTCAAACACATTTGAGATACCATATGATTTAGCAATTTTACTCAGAGGTGTATATATCCTAAGAATTGAAAGTAGTTATTCAAACAAATACCTGTACACAAATGTTCATGGCAGCATTATTCACAGAAGCCAAAAGGTTGAAATAACCCAAATATCTATCAATGGATGAAAGAATAAATAAAATGTGGTCTATCCATACAATGAATACTGTAGTACTGAGTCATAAAAGAAATGAAGTACTGATACATGCTACCACATGGATGAACCCCAAACACATTACGCAACTGAAAGAAGCCACATACAGAAGATCATACATTGTATGATTCCATTTACATAAAACATGCAGAATAGGTAAATCCATAGAGACAGAAGAGTGAACTGGTGGTTGTCAAGGGCTCAGGGTAAGAGGGCTGGGAAGTGACTGCACAATGGATATGGAATTTCCTCTAAGGGTGGTGAGAATGTTTTGGACCTTGATATAGGCGGTGGTAGTACAAAATTATAAGTGGATTAAATGTCATTGAACGGTACACTTTAAAATGTTTAATTTATGCTATGTGAATTTTACCTCTACTGAAAATAAGAATCCTTGCATTGATGTAATATATGTATGTGTCACATATATATGTATACATAATTATTCACTAAAACGTTACCTGTAGTCGAAGAACATCTCAACAATTAAATAAATAGTATGCAAATATATAAGAATGGGGCTCTTTCTATATACTGACGTGGAAAAATCTAAGAAATATATTAAGTGAAACGATCAAGGTATAGAAGGATGTACATATTTTGTTATTTTTTATAGAAAATCTAGGAGAATTTAAAAATATGTATATATTTGCACTTGCTTGTATGTATGTATAGACACACACACGCAGAATATATATCCATCCACATATAATCATCTGGAAAATCTGAAAGGATAAGCCTGAAAGAAGTAAGCATTGTTACTTGTTGGAAGGAAAGGGAGAATTTTGGAAATGCAGGAGAAGCTGAAGGGAGATTTTTCAAGCTATACATTTCTTCGTTTAAAAAATTCTTGATCCCTAAAGGGGGGGTAATCAGAAGGGGGAATGAAACATGAGAGACTATGGACTATGAGAAACAAACTGAGGACTTCAGAGGGGAGGGGGGTGGGGGAAGGGGATAGACTGGTGATGGGTAGTAAGGAGGGCACGTATTGCATGGTGCACTGGGTGTTATACACAACTAATGAATCATCGAGCCTTACATCGGAAACCGGGGATGTACTGTATGGTGACTAACATAATATAATAAAAAATCATTAAAAAAAAAAAAATTCTTGATCCCTGTGACTCTATCATTTAAACTAAAAAAGACCTTTGTTACATGGTTATTCAAATATGACAAAAGACTCTATTTTTAAATTATTTTAACACCGCGATTTTTTTTATTTAAATTCAAGTTATTTAACATACAGTGCAGTACTAGTTTCAGGAGTAGAATTTAGTGATCCATCACTTAAAATAACACCCAGTGTTCATCCCACCAAGTGCCCTCTTTAATACTCATCACCCATTTAGCCCATCCCCCCCTCCAACAATCCTCAGTTTTTAACATAACTATTTTTAAATAAAATTAGAAACTGGAGACATTTTCAAATTTTGCCAATCACTGTAGTCAAGACAAAGTTTATGAACCCCAAAAAGAAGGGAGTGACAGTCTGTACAAGGTGATAAAGGACTGTGCTCTCCATCTGATAGCAATAGATGCCCTAGTTTGCCTGCATTATTTATAAATAACCCGCCTTTAAAAAAAAATATTTACAGCAACTGATTCAAATGGAAACTGTGCTTCCATCTTGCTTCACAGTGAAGGTTTTAAACCGAGGTAGCTGAGATGATTAGGCTATACTATAAAAAAGGTATTGGCTTCAATATTGGTAAAAATTACATTGGAGATGGTAGAAGGACTACAAGTAATTTCTATTTTATTCTTTCTATTCTCTGTATTTTCCATGTTTTTCACTGAGTTTAATTTTCATAATCAGGGATAAAACTGTATTTTATAAGACAAATGATTGTAGTGAGAATACAGAGGATGAATTGC
This sequence comes from Ursus arctos, assembly GCF_023065955.2. NCBI lineage: Eukaryota > Metazoa > Chordata > Mammalia > Carnivora > Ursidae > Ursus > Ursus arctos. The sequence goes on from NW_026622763.1 coordinate 72,064,521, forward strand.
AGCAGGAAGAGACTGGAACAAAATATCAGTCAGGAGTGTGCTCCAAAATTAGGGAATAGATGACAAGTATCTGAATAAAAGCAGAGGCAGTGAGGGTAGAAATAGGTGCTGAAGAGGTGAACTGACCAGGCCAGTTGTGTGGAAGTGATGAAGAAAACTCTAAGTCTCAAATCTCCATGTGGGTAACTGCCACCAGCAACATGAGAGAAAAGAAGAGGTGAGTTGGTTACAGGATGGAGGGTGTAGTCAAGTTTGGTTTGGGTGATAATAAGTCTGAGGAGTATGGGGTCCACCCAGGTGGAGATGTCAAGTCAACAGCGGAAATACAATGATGGCACTCAGAAATAATTAAAATTGGAGATTTAACCCTATGGGTGTTAGCTGAAGCCATGGGGATAGATGGCTTGCACAGAATGTGCCAAGAGCAAAATTAGAAGAAAATGACCTAGTATAAAAACCTGGAGAATGCCAGTATTTAAAGTGGAAGAAAACAGGTAATTAGGAGAGAGAATTGTCTGATATAAGGCCAAAAAAATATACATTTTCAAAAAGGAAACTGTGAGATCATTCTGAAAGATTAGAGGATAAAGCCTGAAAAATGTCCATCACATTTAGCAATGATGAGGTCCCTAATGACCTTGGTGGGGGCAGTACCAATCAAATATTGAAGCTGAAAGCTAGACAAAGGTAGGTTGAGGTGTAAAATGGAAGGTGAACATTTCAACCAATAAAACGAAATCATTCGCTGGTGAACTTTCATACTGTATGTAAACCATTCATTGCAAATCTTTTTTTTTTAAGCTTTTATTTATTTATTTTTTTAGTAATATCTACAGCCAACGTGGGGCTTGAACTCACAACCCCATGATCAAGAGATGAATGCTCCTCCAACGGAGCCAGCCAGATGCCGCTCATTGCAAATCTGTAATAAGTGAACATGGAAACTATATTCTCTTCTGCTTCACGAGTTGTTGAGGATTAGATGAGGCAATGTGCGCACAGCAACTGGCTTAGTGTCTGTTCCACTCTAGAGTCAGATGTTCTATCTCCTAATTCTTCTATCTGTGCAAAACCAAAGAGAAATGAAATCTAGATCTCCCAAACTGAAGGACTGTGCATTATGCTTACTCATTCACTTGACAGTGAACATGCATTGAGCCCCTTCCATGGGCCAAATACATGCTGGATCCTGGGGACACAAAAATGATTCAGGTTTGGTCCCAACTCTCACAGGCCAGAGGAGGCAATGGCTATATTAAAAAAAAAAAAAAAAATCACAAGGTGGCAAGAAAAATCACAGAATGTGAAGTTACTTACAGAGTTATGGGAAAGCAAACAAGAGAACACAAATTTACAAGCATTTATACAATGAAATGATGAAAACAACACTTACAATTCCCCTCCCTAGCCCCTCCCTAGCACTTTCACAGTCCTTCATCACAATGTCCTGAGTAAGACTGGAAAAAAAGAAAAAAGAAAAAACCCAACAGGAGTGCCTGGGTGGCTCGGTCGGTTGGGCGTCCAACTCTTGATTTCAGCTCAGGTCATGATCATGGGGTCCTGGAATTGAGCCCCACATCTGGCTCCGCACTCAGCAGGGAATCTGCTTGAGGATTTCTCTCCCTCTCCCTATACCCCTCCCCACTAAAATAAATAAATAAATCTTTAAATAACAACAAAACCTAAACTGCCAATTGATTAATTTTTATATGCTTTATAAAATATCAATCACTTATTCTAAATACCTATGTTTAATCTATTTTATTCTTCTCTGCATTTCTCAATAACATCATGACATTAACAATAAATCTCCTGAGTCACCTTTTGATGGTTTCTGTATCCCATATGCAGTAAATCACAATGTAATCTCATTAAGATGTAAAAGCTTCCTCTGCCTTACAAACAACAGCTCATTTACTTAATCAGAATATAAAAGCTAGAGTTACTTAATGGAAAGTATTCAATAGACCAATGAAAATGGGAATATTAAAGCATCTTTTAATATGATCTCAGTTGAGAGAAATTAATGTTTCATCCTGTAAGATGCCTTCCTGAGATCCTGTATCCTTAACCATCCCTCTTCATTAATTGCCCTATAATCTGATGCCATAACTGGCTATAAAAAGCATTCTGCTCATGTAGGTAGGACTCTAGACACCTAGGTTTCAGGTCTTAGAAGATCATTTTCATGACCTGGGACTAGTTCTTTAACTTCTCTGCAACTTCAGTGAAGGAACTGAAAATACCTGTCAGCCCAGTCGAGGTTGTTGAAAAAAGGAAATTTTTACCAAAGTGCTCTTCAAACAGTCAAGTGCAATACTAATGCAAAGTATGTGACTGGTTTGTGACTTACCTGGATTTTAACTGCTACAGTAGAGGAGTTTCGTTTTCTTAATTACTTATTCCAAAACAGTCCAAAGGAAACCAACCAGATTGGAAGTTTATAAATATCTACTGAGTATGTTTCATTAATGTAAAATGCCTCATTTAATGTAATAAAATGTCAGGACAGTGCAGAGCTATGTATTCTGAACTTCCTCCTACTAATATATACAAATGTGCCACCTCCACCCCCCTGTCCTTCAATCTGTTTGGAAACAAGAAACATAGGCTATAAATTTACGAAGAGTTGAACTAAGAAGAAAGTAAAATGACAAATCTATCCAACAGTTATTTATTGAGTGCCTGCTTTGTGCCAGGAATAATTCTAAGCCCTTGGGATATAACAGTGAACTAAACAAATAAAAAACTCCTGTCCTTATGGAGCTTACTTACATTCTAGCAGAAGATGGAAGGGGGAGATAGACAATAAATAACACACATCATGGGTAAATTATAGAGTCTAATGGAAAGTGATAAGTGTTTGGGGAAAAACTGTAGACAGGTAAAGGGTCTCAAGAATAGGAAAGCAAAACAGGCTTCATTCAGCAGGCGACACTGGAGCGAGGAACTGAGTCAAGTTTGGGGAGTTAACCTATGTGTCCCAGGCACAGAGAACCAAGGTGCAAAGACCCTAATGCAGAGGCTTGCTAGAATCACTTGAGGAGCAGCAAGGTGATAGAAGAGAACATTTGAAGACGCAAAGGGAACAGAGAAATTGAGAGCAATATGAACAAACAGACTGCCTGTCTGATTCAGCTTTTCATGGCAGCCTCTGCTTACAGCACTCATTGGTGTCGGCTCATAAGCTAGGCACCCCTGTACTGCAAGTTAGGAATGGGAAAAAAAATCTCCCTGACCTTCTGTGTTCTGAGTCTCTTTTCAAGCAGGGCCAAGACCATCTCCTTCCTAGACAGTGTTTTGTGAATTTGATTAATGAATGATCCCTTTTATCAAGGGGGAAAAAAATTCTGGCATAGTCCCTACTGTAAGTCATTTTACCATAATATTATATACACACAAATATATAACTAAATGCCAATTGTACTAAAGAAATATGTAAAACAAAAACTGCATTAATTACAAGCAAAACTGAAAAATAAATAAAATTCTAATTAACAATGCTCATTTACTGCAATTGTTACTGGTGTTTTGCTGGAACTATAAGGAGATTTTATCACACTACTAACAGCAAAAGTTATTTTGAGTTAATTATGAAAATCATGCATGATGCTAGATGATAACTCAGTTCTGCTCACTTTTCACTATCAAAACTACTGTGAAATCCTTGGTTTTGGCCCTTTCTTGGCACAAGAACATTACTTGCATATTAACCCTACCTTTTGTCTTTTCTCATAGGCTCAGACAATGAAAGCAGAATTACTCAGTGACAGCAGCATTGTAAGCACAAACGCTATACACTGATGACCCTAATGGGTCAGAAAACGTTTACATTTTTTAGGAGGATTATCCCTGGAACAAAACACAAAAAACTTCTTGTAAAAAGTGCACCCCTGAGAATATGCTTACATGTTCCCAGGGATCTGGATCTTTGGCTGCATCTCAGCCTATAGTTAATAAGCCGAGAAGAGACCACTGAGGTGTGTGTAGAGTGTGAAGTATGTAAGAGAAAAATATGCCAAATTAGAGCATTTGTTTTCCTTGCTGTTACTTTGAGAATATCATTTAGCAACTTCCTGTTTCATTGAAAAGTAGCATCAGTAGATAATTTTTTATCAAATTCAAAGCCCTCATTTGCCTCAGTTAAATTAAATCAAGCTTATGAGCATTGAGTTATTTAAAAAACATTCTTTAAAATACTATGTAAGGGGCGCCTGTGGCACAGTAAGTTGAATGTCTGACTCTTGGTTTCCATTCAGGTCATGATCTCATGACCATGAGATTGAGCCCCATGTCAGGCTCTGAGCTCAGCGTGGAGTCTGCTTGAGATTCTCTCCCTCTCCCGCTGTTCCTTCCACTCGAGCTCTCTCCCTCTCTCTCCCTCTCTCTCTCTCTCTCTCAAATAAATAAATCTTTGGGCACCTGGGTGTCTGCCTTTGGCTCGGGTCATCATCTCAGGGGCCTGGCATGGAGCCTGGCATCCGGCTCCCTGCTCAGTAGGGAGCCTGCTTCTCCCTCTTCCTTTGTCCCTCCCGCCCACTTATGCTCTTTCTCTCTCTCTAAGCAAATAAATAAAATCTTTAAAAATAAAATAAAATAAAACTTTAAAAATAAATATATAAAAATAAGATACTATTTTATTATTCTAATTATGCAGAAAGGTCATTTCCTAAAGACTGATACCTTGCTTTTGCTTTTTCATGACTTTCTTTAGGTATATGGATTTAGCATCTTATATAGTATGTATTATCCGTCATGTATTGTTCAGAGTGTTTTTTAATTATTAATTAATTAATCCTAACATCAATTCTATGACCTTCAGATGCCATTATTATTCCCATATTGCAGAGGGTGAAACTGAGTCACAGAGAGATTATGTAATATGCCCACAGCCACACGGCTGATTACTGCTGAGCCAGGATTCAATCCAAACATCTGGCTTCAGAGTACATAAGTTTAACTACCACACTATGCTACCTTACATTTACTCGTGGGCCTTCAACAAATACCTATTTTCTTTTTCCCTAATGCATTTATAGCAATTAATCATATGTATGATTTTCAAAACATAAGACTGGAAATCTAGAAAAGTGAAATAGGTGAATTTTGCTGGGTATCAAAAGCAAACTATCATGGTAGCTTTGCAGAAGTAAAAGTGTTAGGGTTACTGGATGTGTTTGTCAGATACAAGAATCACTGTCCGCAGAGTGTTTTCTGATTATTACAGTTAACTTTTGTTGGCACCAGGGACATGGCTACTGCCACAAGGAGGAACATCCTTGTGAAAAACTGAACAGAAGTATAGACCTCTCTAGCGGAGAACCCTGACAGGCAACAGGAAAGCAACAGTTCCTACAATGTGAAGCATCTATTAGCACACGTAAATTGTGACTCCAGTGCAATCTGTTCTGAATTAGTCACTTTATGGACCATTCAGGAGACATTTTTCACCCATGTCTGGTTTCTGTCTCCAGACACAAGGTGACACACAGACCTCACACCATTGACTGAAGAATATTCCATGCATGAAAGTAACTGCCGTATTGCAGAACTGTCTGTTGCAAGCAAACAGATGTGCTACTGAGAAGCCTTACAGAGAGATTTCCTTAGAAGTGCAAATGTTCTAAAGTCCATGTTGAGAAACTTTAGTGCTTTGAGAAGTCACTACGAAAGAGGGCTCCTGGTCAAATCAGAGCAGAATGTGGTGGACACTATCTACTCCCTCCTAGAGGTTCTCAACATGCATTAGCACATAGAAAAGCTCCCAGAAGCCTTTTGACTTCTATGGTGTCATAAACTGATTCAACTGATTAAACCCTTTGTCACATAATACCTACAAACAGCTCGGAGAATGTAGTTTGAGAGACTGTGACTCAGTGAAATCCCCACTATTCTGGTTCTGCCTCCTGGCTCTATGAGAGGTTTGATCCTGCTCAGGCTCCCAGAGTTGGTCAGAATCAGAAAGGCAGTCTTAGCTGAGGAGGAAAGGTCATTTGAAGGGGGCCTAATTCTTGTATCCTCTGGACTTTTAGGAAAACTACTCAGAAAGCCAAACTATCAACACAAGTTTGCTTAGTAGCCAGAAATCAGATGTAGGGACATGACTTCAGATGCCTAAAGGTTTCTGGCTAATACCACCTGATACATGTGCCTCTGGCCCTTGGGACCACACAGACCTCATCCTTAGGCCAGCACATTTTTTCCCCTAAACAGTGATTGGATGGACACTGCCAAGGACCACACTGCTCACCTTAAGCTTCTACAGCTATCCAAGACCCCTTCTGATTTTTCATAACCTTTCTGGTTATTTCAAAACAGGTCTGTTACAGCCAGGGCTTGGAATAATAACAGTCAACATTTTTTTAGTACTTCCCCAATATCAGGTACTGTATGAAGTTGATAATCATTAGCTCTTATAATTTTCCCTACAGCGCCATGAGGTTGACCCTATTATCATGCCCATTTTATTCATGAGAACCCGAGGCTCAAATAAGTCAAGTAGTTTACCCAACCTCACAGAGAAAAAGCAGCCAAGTCAAATTTGACTCCAGGCTACCAGTTTTCAGAATCTATGCCCTTTACCAGCTGCTTTCATAATTTTAAGACCTGACAACTTTGCAACTTTTTTTAAGGCTGTGTGGCATGATCAATACGTCAACTTTGTAGCTTAATTCTCAGAGGGGTGATTATTTTTACATTCTTGCCAGCAGTCCTTGTGCTCCCCCAAATTATCATACATCATGACTTCACAGCAGCTACGATCTTGATTACCTCTCACACTAAGCGGCAAAAGTTGCTGCATGGAACATTAAGCACACAAGAAATGCCCCTGGCTAGATTACTAGCCTTTTCTGTGCCTGATTTCCTCAGCTCTAAAACAGAAACTGCACTTGCACTAATTTATAACATGGCAGGGATAGTACTGTGAATGCACTTTCAGCTGCCTGGGGGAAATAATGACATCCACAATCTTTTTTTTTTAATTTAAAGATTTATTTATTTAAGAGAGAGCAAGGGAGTGGTGGGGGGAGGGGCAGAAGGAAAGAGAGAGCGAGAACCTCAAGCAGACTCCATGCTGAGTATGGAGCCTGACATGGGGCTCGATCTCATGACTCCAGAGATCACAACTTGAGCCAAAATCAAGAGTGGGACTCTCAACCAACTAAGCAACCCAGGCGCCCCTTGTTTTTTTATTAATACAAGACTTTCATACTTAATGCCTGTATGGGCCAATTCACCATTCTAGAAACAAACACATCTCTGCAAACCCTGTCACCATAAGAAACAAGATACTAGGAGAGAACTGGATTAAGACTTCACTCATACCAAGTAAGACAGATGTTCATATTTGTGATGAATGAGCTAAGTATTTAGATAAAAGGATTATCTGATTTGAACTTTGCATGTTGTCTAGGAAATTCAACATGGTATATTCTTGTATTTATTGGCACTGGTGCTGGAGATTGTCTATTTGCCCCACCTCCACCACTGTCCACTCTGTATCCTTCTCCACTCTGCTCTCTGCCCTGGGAAACTCAACAGTAAGGAGTGTATCACTGAGTTGTTCAAGATTGCACTTGGGTTTAGTCAGCAGGGAGCACAACAAGAGATGGGAGGGAGGGAGGGAGGGAGTAAAGAAAGGTAGGGATATTAAACTCCCAGTCCTAAATATATAGGTCTCCTGGAGGTTATAGAGCTCTTACCAGGTGACCCCCTCCACCTGGTTCTCTGTTATCCAGGTTCAAGTAACGGCCCCTCTTCTTGCATCTTCAAGCCTAGGATACCCTATTCCATTGTGATTCCCCTATGTCCCACTCATACCGTTGTAAACAGTCCTGTATTGAAGGCTCCTCAAATTACCTAAAATGAGATGGTCATCTGCATCTTGCATGGATCTTGACTGACATAGCACTCAATCAAGAACTTCTGTGTGCCATTTTTCTACTGAGTTGATATTACTCTCATTATAATATTTCATTCTCATGAATGTATAATTTAGATTGTATGGTCTCACATTTGGAACCCCACAGTTTATCAAGTATAATCCTATATAGTTCCCACTTCTCAAGGTTTAGTTCTTCTATTCTTTCTCTCTCAAGCTGCACTTAGCTCTCTGGAACCAGAATAAGGAGGTATTATGTATTCTAGTCCCCGATATTATATTAGCTTCCTAGGACTGTCATAACAAAGTCTCACAAACTGAGTGGCTTAGAACAAAAAAACTTATTCTCTCAGAGTTCTAGAAGCCAGAAGTCTGAAATCAAGCTGTTGGCAAGGTCACGTTCCCCTGAAGGCTCTAGGGAAGAACCCTTCCTTGCTTCTTCCTAGCTTCTGGTAGTTGTTGGCAGTCCTTGGCAGTCCTTGGCTTGTAGCTACATCACTCCAATCTCAGCCTCTGTCTTCCCCTGAACTTCTTATAACTATTTGTCCTCTCCTTTTTTAGGGATACCAGTCATTGTACTTAGGACCTGTCTTAAGCCAGCATGACCTCATCTTAACTAATTATATCTGCAGAGATCCAATTTTCAGATAAGGTCACATTCTGAGGTTTCAGGTAGACATAAATTTTGGGAGGTCACTATTCAAATCACTACAGATATGCTATGTGAATTTGTACAAACCATTTTCCTTTTTAGATTCAGTTTTTTAATCCATAACACAGATTATCCAAAAATTGGTAACAGAGTAGAACAAAATTGAATAATATTGTTCTTCATCTCCCACTGCGTCAAACACTGCTAAGGGATTACACAACTCTTCCCAGAATGAAGCCTCACTCTCACTAAACATAGTACTCGATATAGCTTCTACTATTCAACTCAGATGGGCACGTAAGATGAAACCTGTTTTCTGTGTCAGGGCTGTGTGATCTCTGGGGGTCACCCCTTCTAATTATTCGATTTTAAGTTTTATACTCATTAATTAAAGTGCTACATACAGAAGCTTAAGGAAATGTGTTATATAAAAGAAATGTATTCTTTTAATAGTACATGTTCAAGTCAAGGACTTAGGAGAAAAGATTTGTTTGTTGGTGTTTAGTCAGCAATGTAACACAACACGTTCCATCTTCTAACACATCAAAATAATAGTTTATAAATCTCAGACGTAGGAAAAGTTAATGGAAAAGCATGAATCATCCCCTTAACAAAATATAAAATACAAAGGGGCGCCTGGGTGGCTCAGTTGTTAAGTGGCTGCCTTCGGCTCGGGTCATGATCCCAGGACCCTGGGATCAAGTCCTGCATTGAGCTCCCGGCTCAGAAGAGAGTCTGCCTCTGCTGCTCCCCCTGCTTCTGCTGGCTCTTCCTCTCTCTCTCAAATAAAACATTAATTAATTAATTAATTAAATTTAAAAATGCCAGTGCCACCACTATGTTTCAGAAATATTGCTGCAACAAAAGAAACAGAAATCAACACTGAAACAACAGTAAATCAATAGAGAAAAGGAAGGCATGAAAATATCACTCTTCACATTCAAAACTTACATATTCCTATAAAATGATTCCAAAAAATACTCCAGATAAAAGTGAAAATAGAGTATAATTTGTTTTCTATTTCTCTCATTACCTAAATTATAAGATAAATTAATTAGATAAAGGGAAGCTACATTCTGCTATATCTTGATTTTGAGACTAATACTTCCTTCATTTCTCTTCCTGAATTTGGGTCTTGTGTTATAATTTTAGTGAGTCAATAAACACCACACCTCTAGTCCATGACAGAGTTCAGACTATCAAGAATTAGATACAGGAGCCAAGTGGGCAGACGATCCATCCAGTATCCTGGCTCAGAAAGGTCGATTAATTCACCCCAGATCATATAGTTAGTAGAGAGCTACAGCTAAATTCAGGTTTGTACAATTCCAAAGCCCAATATACCACAGTGCGTCTCTGAGAAAAAGAAAAAATGGATTTGCAAATATTTTTTAAAGATTTATTTATTTATTTGAAAGAGAGAGAGACAGAGAGAGTACAAGCAGGGGGAGGGGCAGAAGACGGAGTGAGAATCTCAAGCAGACTCCCTGCTGAGCGCAGAGCCCAATGCTGGGCCCCATTTCAAGACCCTAACATCATAACCAGAGCTGAAATCAAAGTCAGATGCCCAACTGACTGAGCCACCCAGATGCCCCTGGATTTACAAATGTTATTTTTAAAAATGTTTGCCACTCAATGAAAAAAGAGCAGTCTTTTGAACAAATGGTTCTGGGAAAACTGGATATCCACATAGGAAAAAATGAAGTTGGAATTTTACCTTACACCATATAAAAAATTAACTCAAAATGGATCAAAGATATAAACATAAGAGCTAACATTACAAAGCTCTTAAAACATAGGAAGAAAGCTCATAATGTTGGATTTGGCAATAATCTCTTGCATGTGGTGCCAGAAACATAGGCAACAAAAGAAACAGGAGATGAGGTGGATTTCATCGAAATTTAAAACTTTGACACTATCAAGAGAGTGAAAAGGCAACCCAGAGAATGGGAGAAAATATTTGCAAATCAGATATCTGTTAAGAGATTCATATACAAAATATACGAAGAACCCTTACAACTCAACAGCAACAACAACAAAAAACCTGGTTAAAAAATGGGCAAAATGCTTCCACAGACATTTCTCTAAAAAAGACATACAAGTGGGCAATAAGCACATGGAAAGTTGCTCAGCCTCACTGACCATTACAGAAATACAAACTAAAACCACAATAAGATTTCACTTCATACCCATTAAAATGCTTATTATCAAAACAAAACAATACAACATAGAAATTAGAATTCTATGTATTGCTAGTGGAAACAAACACCGGAGACTGTGGAACTGTGGCAAACATGATGGCAATTTTTCAAAAAATGAAACACAAAATAACCACATGATCCAGAAATTCCACGTCTGGATACATACCCAAAAGAATTGAAAACGGTAGAGGTATTTGTACAGCTATGCTTACGGCAGCACGATTCACAACAGACAAAAGGTAGAAGCAACCCAATGTCCATCAATGAATGATTAGATAAACAAAATGTGGTACGTGCATACAATGGAATAGTATTCAGTCTTTGAAAAGAAGGAAATTCTGACACATGCTACAATATGGATTAATCCTGAAGACATTATGCTAGGTGCACAAAAAGACAAATTTCGTATGATTGCACTTATATGGTGTACCTAGAGTAGTCAAATTCATAGAGGCAGAAAGTAGAATGGTGGTTGCCAGGGATCAGGGTTGGGGGAGTGGGGAAAAACACCTGCATGTCTAAATGCAATAAAAAAAACACACACAAAGAAAAGCAATAGCATAAAAGTAATTGAAAAGCTTATAATTCAAACTATAAAAACAGTTTTTAGGTAAACACATATGGTTAAGTCCTAGGATCTGTTTACAAAATAATGAAAGAAAATACATACACAACCAAAAATACATAGTAAATTATTACATTGAGAAGAGTTCAGAAATGTCATTTTTAAAGATTCACTGCACATCTAGTAAAGGAGATAGAAATAAATATGTAACATAGTCGTTCTTATACATTTCTGGTTGCAACCTATAATTATTTGTCTTTTAAAGAAGAATTTTTAAATGTTCAACATAAGCTATAAAAGCATCCCTATTGTTTTTCCTTTTGGAGAAATACACCCCAAATCTCTGTAGAGATTTGCCTTACAGGCATTTCCTTAGGGGTAACCAAGCTGAAATGGTTACAGAGATCAAGGAGGAAACAAGAATGAGTAAAAGTGGCTGGTCATGACCGAGACAATGTCCCCACCAGTTCCCGCAAATTGTTATCCTGCAAAAGTATTAGAGGCCAAGACTTGCATATACTCCAATTCAAAAAACAAAAAAACAAAACTGCCTTTGTGACGTCCTCTACATATAGAAGAATGGAAGCTGCTTACAGTTTGGTGTGACAGAGGAAAGACACTGTCCCTGCTTTCTTCCCTCAAAGAACAAATGAAGGCATCCATAAGGTAGTGCCTAATATGACTCAGGTACCAGAGAAATCTCCCTTCTGAGAGTGGGCCTTCTGCTCACTTCCTGGGGCCACTGTGGACCTACCCCATTCAGAGCATCTTGAGGACCTGCATCTATACACATAAACAACTTCCATTTGTTCTCTACAGACCTGCATTTGTCAAATCTTAAATTCTTGGGGGGGAGGGGGAGCCAGCCGAGGATGAGGACATAAGTGAATCTGGGTGAATCTTGTGGTTTTTCTTTTTATTATTTTTTAAAAACATGCTAATGCATAACAGGTTTGCTAGCCCTCTACACAACTTTACAAGTAATAGTGACAGAACAGTCCTTCATCTCCTACCAAATGGCACAGCACAGCCTTACTTGTAATCACTCAAGGTGCTTTTCCCATTTTTATTAAGGTGCTCAATCACAACAATCTGTTTTCCCTTGGAAATAGTTATGGGTCTCCACTGACCTACTCAGCTACCATTTCCTTCATACATGCCAAGACATTGCTTTTCCAGTGGGGTCTCCTTTAAAATGCAACAGAATGTCCCAATATCACTGCTTCACTTGCCTCATCCTTCTCGCTTGCACCCAAAGGTGTTTACGGCAGGGCCCACTAGAAGCACAATGAGCTGAATAATAGTAAGGACCAGTTTCCACAAAGCTCTGACAACCCTGCACAAAGCATGCCCTTCCTGAAACACATCAGCAGGAAACAGAGTTTTTCTGAAGAAGGGGTAGGTGGTTTCTGGCAAGCAAAGGGGAGGAAAGGAGACACAGGGGGGGAAAAGTGGAGGTGTAGGGGCTGGGGGTGGAGAGAAGGATAAAATGGCCTGTGAAGTCAGTATCTGTCCATGGGATGAATGAGAGAGTACACACTGGCCTGGAGAGAACCTTGCCTGGATAAGAAGGACTCAAAATTTGAAGGAAAAGGCTAACTGTCAAGTTAATATGGCCAAGTTGGTGGGAAAAAATATTTTGATTATGCATGCACAGAAACAGATACCTGGCAAAATGTGACAGCTTAAATAAACATGTTAACAATTTCAACCTATATAATTTCTAGGTCTTTGTGAAAGCAAGAGATATTGCTATAGGTTTTAATAAGTTTGGTGTTTCAGGATCCGGTAAAAGACATAGCAGTTAAGACTTAGAAATAGCTTGGATATAGGAAGGGAAAAGAAGAAATCCCCCTAAATGACTCATTTCCCAACCAGTCAAATCCCACTCGTTCTTCAAACTCTGATCAAGTCCCCTATGAACTTCTGTGGAACCAGTTCTGGCTTTCAGTCCAAAGTGGAATCTTTCTCTCTTAAACATATCATTTACTATCCACCACTCATTCTTCACCGAATCCTATGCCGCTGTATACAGCTATGAATCTTTTGGTAACTTATATTCCCATATCTTGTCTTTCCAGTGAGAATAAAAGGTTCGTAGTATTCTACCGATTCAGGTGCTTCATTAACTGTGAGGAGAAATCAATTTTAAAAATAGAGATAGAAGTGTGGCTTCCAAACCTACATACGTTTATAATCCAATGTTACTACATGATTTTCTTTCAATTAGTGGTGACATATCGGCCAAAAAATCCATTCTTGTTTGTTTTGTTTGTTTGTTTTAATTTAAATGCAATTACTTAACATATAGTGTCTTATTAGTTTCAGAGGTAGAGTTCAGTGATTCATCAGTCTTATATAACACCCAGTGCTCATTATATCATGCGTCCTCCTTAATATCCATCACCCAGTTATTGCATCCTCCCACCTCCCTCCCCTCCAGCAGCCCTCAGTTCCTTTCCTATGGTTAAGAGTCTCTTATGGTGGGGCGCCTGGGTGGCTCAGTCATTAAGCATCTGCCTTCGGCCCAGGGCATGATCCCAGGGTCCTGGGATCCCCACACTGGGCTCCCTGCTCCACTGGGAGCCTGCTTCTTCCTCTCCCACTCCCCCTGCTTGTGTTCCCTCTCTCACTGGCTGTGTCTCTCTCTGTCAAATAAATAAATAAAATCTAAAAAAAAAAAAAAGAGTATGCTAAAAAAAAAAAAATGTCTCTTATGGTGTGTCTCCCTCTCCGATTTCATCAAAAAATTCATTCTTAATCTCAAAATGATCCCCACATAGGGGCGTTGATAGTTCTAGAGTTCCTCTCAAGGCACTGGTTCTCAAGTTGAATATGCAGACTCCAGAAGAATGCAGTGGTGTTCCAGGGACCTCTCCCCACCCAGTCCCATGCTCCCAAATACAGAGCATAATTTTTGGAGGCTACTTTGAAGATATAATTTAATTAGTGATTTTAAAAAGCAATTCTATACGAAAACACATTTATGTTATAAAGAGGTAAATTAAAACTTCAAAAAATTTAATCCTAGTAGCAGACTACTTTGGGCTGAATTTTCAGGCACTGATGCTACTTATTTACCACTGTCTGCAGTAGGAATACTCTGGTATAAAATTGAGGGAAGCACAATTTTAGTTTCTGCAAACCTGAGAATAAAGTGTCAACTACAAGAACAGCAACTCATGATCAAGCTCTTCCTCCAAGTCAAATATGAACATTTATTCATTTCGTTTTCCAGTCCCATAGGAGTTATGGTGCCCGTCTGACATATGGCGAAGCTGTAAATTTACAGCCCAGGTTCAAGTCACTAGTAGGTGACAACGGTGGGATTCAAACCCAGGCCCATCGAACTTCAGTGTTTTTTTCTAACCAGTCTCCTGAGTGGGACAGACAGATGCTTGGACTTGTAGGCCTAACAAGATTTCAAGAGAATAATTCAAACCATCAGCAAATATTAACACATCTTTGAACAAACAATTCAATAGCCCTTTACTGCCATGTCTACTGACATTTTCTGAATAAGAGAAGGGTAATATTAGACGCTGACAAGTTTTCAAGATAAGAAAGAGTCCTCTGGATTTAAATAAACTCCTACAGTAAGTCCTAACACAGTGGGTACTTAGTACTGTATTATATGTAATTGAATTACAAGAATAATTAATAATTGGAACCCCCTAAAATAAAAAATATGCCAGAATCTGGAAACATGGAGAATTTGTCTTATAAGAAATTAATTGGTTCCCTCCTTCAGGCCAGTTTTTCAGGAGCTTTTTCATAAATCTAAGAATAAAATCTCAAATTTTCAACAATTTTTCTAATCATAGTGAATAGTATCTGGCGCTTTGTAACCTTCACTGTAGAATTCTTGAGGCCATTCCAAAAGGCATAGCCTAATTATAGCTGCCAACATTGCAGAGAAAGTGCATCACCTCTGTTACATACATCAGCGAGGAAATGGGACAGACAGAGGAAGGATTTTCATGTTGGGGGAAGGAGAGTAGGGTATATGACTAATGCCTGCATACCTCTGGAAAAGATATAGCATTTTGCTCTTGAATGAAAAGATAAGCTCGTGTATTGTATTAAAATCAAGCCCTTTGACTGAAACAGGATAGCCTAGAAATAGTTCAGAAGCACGGGATACTTGAAACTGAAAATGTGCTTTCAAAGAGGTTATATTTATAAACCATTTATGCACAGGAAATTTTGTTATTCTACTTCTATTCCATAGCCTAAAAATCTGTATTGTCCTAGCACAAAGACCTTCTTGGACTGAAGCCCAGTCACAGTTGTTTACTTAAAAATCATGAAAACCTGACAAAAGACCATCTTTTTCCAGATAGCACCATCCTGTAAAGATGCCCTTCACTCACCTCCATGTCCAAGACCAAATAGTGACTCTTGCCCTCTCTCTGACCGCTAACCTGCATTCTTAGAAAATGCAAAATGCAGTTTAAAATAATTTCCTATTTTATATTCAATTTGTGTCTACTTAAAATAAAGATTTTAAATTTCTATGAAACCTAAAAATATATACAACTTCATCTGTAATATATTCCCCAACCATTCAGCACACTTGTAACCCTATCATTTGGGCAATTTCTAATTTAATTTCATGCTTAATAATGAAAATTTTAGTAAATTGATATGATGCTTCTGGAGGGATATTTACAGTATCTCTTAAATTAAACGTGCACATCCTTTGCCTCAGCGGCTCCATGCCTAGAAACTAATTTTTTATATTTTTAATTTTTTTAGAGGTTTATTTATTTATTTTAGAGAGAGAGAGAGAACACAGTGGGGGAGGGGCACAGGGAAAGGGAGAGAGAGAATCTCAAGCAGACTCCCAGCTGAGTGCAGAAACCAACGTGGGGCTCAATCTCACGACCCTGAGATCACGACCTGAGCCAAAATCAAGAGTTAGACACTTAGCCAACTTAGCCACCCAGGTGCCCCTAGAAACCAATTTTTTAGAAATGCTGACACAAATGCTCACAACTGTAAGTGTAGGAATGTTTACTGCAGCATTGTCTGTAATATCAAATTTGGCACCAACCCAAATGACTATTAATAGGACAATGGTTAAATAAATTATTGTGCAAACATATCAGGGAATGTTACAAAGAAGTTAAAAACAATGAATAGTGGGATGGGTGAATGTTCAAGACACACTGCAAAGTAAAAACAAAAGCAATTTGCAGAAGAATGTGCTTAGCATGATTTTTTTTGTTTAAAAGTATATTTGTGTGTGCACACGTGCAAGTGTGTGTATGTGTGTGTGCTGCTACATACAATCCATTATCAACACCTCTCACCTCTGATGGAGAAAGGGAAAAAAATTGTATTGTTTGAAATTTTATAAAAATATAATCTAGTAGCAAGTTTTAAATGACATTTTTCTTTAAAAACAAGTTTTTAAATGACATTTTTCTTTAAAAACCCTACCTCGGGCACCCGGGTGGCTCAGTCAGTTAAGTGTCTGCCTTTAGCTCAGTTCACGATCCCAGGGTCCTGGGATTGGGTCCCATTTCGGGCTCACTGTTCAGCAGGGAGTCTGCTTCTCCCTCTACCCCTCCCCCCCCGCTTGTGATTTTCTCTCTCTCACTCTTTCTCTCAAATAAATAAATAAAATCTTTTTTTAAAAAAATCAAAAAATAAACCTAAAAAAATGAAAACTCTACCTCTAAAAATATGGACCATCCCTTCTTACCAAATATTTCAAATTATCATGTCAGGTAACAACCTACCTTTTACAGATGTTTAATACATGTGAATATACACAAAAAGATGTTTTAAAATGAAATATGAACATTTAAAGAATATCTATTTGTACTTAGAGGAAAAGTTTTAGTAATGAGGATATATCTTCCCTCACCAACATGATTCCCAATGGAAAACAAAATTCCCTAGATAAAACATTAAATCAAGGGATGGCTACTGTTCATAGGACCATCACATGGAGAGAGTACCCACAATAACTAGGCAACCCAAGGAGAGAAACTTGCCATAATAACCTTAAGTTACTGAAGAAAAAAAAAAGAAAAAAGAAACGGCAAGCTTCATCAGAAATTCAATAATCAAGCAACTACATAGTACCTGACCATTTAATAGACCTTGCATTTAGTTTGGCTGGGGGGATGGTTTGCAGCAGTGTGTTTTTTATTCTTAGTCAAAGAAACTCTGGAACTGTTGTCCAACATGAGAATCCAAGTGAGAAACTTTTAGTCATCCATGTACATGGTACACCTCCATACCATGAGTTACTTGAGCTGCATTTGCTTTGTTCAGTCCCCTTAGAGACACTATACTCCATAACGTTCGTTCGTTGTCATTTAACAGCTTTTTGAAGAATGCAGCATATTGAATGAAATGGTTTTCATGGTATCTAACACAAACTACTGCAGTGTACCTTTGACAAGAGCCCAGAACGATCCCCACCACCTCCAAAAAAAACCCAAAAACCAAAAAAAAAACAACCTGTAAGAGAGCACACAAAATTTCTGTGGCCAACAATTTAATTTGGGAGGCTGAATGCTTATTATGAAGAAAACTTAAATATTTGCAAACAAAATAGAGTTAGAATTAACTAACACATCGACCTCTTTGCCTTGGGGTTTTTATTCTTGGGTAGCTCTCCCCAGCTGATGACCCATTGTAACTGTGCCGTGTAGGGCAGAACCTGTGCAAAGGAAAAGCCAGAAAATACCAAATAGCCACAGGCTGCAACAAGGAAGCTCAACTAACTTTCTTTATTTGACAATAGATTCTTTATTTGACAGTTGATATAATGGGCAAGAAAGTGTTTAACAGGTATGTTTTAGGGAATTTAATCACACTACTAAAGCAACAGATTGCTAAGTGTTTCTACTTTGTGCATGTACCTGGGTATATGCATGGACTATTAAATAGACTTGCAGACAAAGGAAAACTCTGCCATTATAAAATTCACCTCAGCATATGAAAGAGATTCCGTAAGTGCAAATCTTCAGATCTTCAAGATGCCATAACTTTTAAAATGTCCTTTCAAAAAGACATTTATACTATGCAGCTCATTTCTGCAAAATGTGACTTGATTACAAAGTTCTCAGCAACTTACGAGATTTATTTTAGGAGACTGAGTCACTTCCCTAAAGTTTTACAGCTATCTCTTGTCAGTGAAAAAATTCTAAAGCCTGAAAGCTCTCAAGGAAATGAACCAAAACATTCTGGGAAGTTCATTTTCTGAAGGGAAGATAAGATAACCATGGCTTTAAGACCAGTAGGTACAAGGAAATACACAGGGAAGAATAATGGCAGAATGTAATTAGGACCTCAGATTTTTTGAAAGAAATTTTTAAGAAGAGAGACCTGTCTGTCTCCCAGCTTACTAAATGTAGCCAGATTGTAAGCCAGAAATTTTCTCGAGTTATCAGGTTGTATATTAAGCATGTCCTACTTCAACACCACGCTGTCAACATTTTCTATAGCTTCTAGACTTTCTTCTGAAATTAAGTTATATAACTGTGGTTTCAGTCTCATGTTCACCTAAGATCAATGCTTTAGGTGACATTTAGCTTTAGTAATATATAACGGAATGACTAACTGGCTGTGGCTCCCTAATCATGTTATATTATTAGGTTTTTACTATATCCAATTAAGTTACAGGAGAAAGTTTCCTGTTTGAAGCCAACAATAAACTGCTTTCTTACAACTGGAGTGTCTGCAGCAACTTGCAATATCCACACTGGATACACTTTTTTTTTTTTTTTAAGATTTTATTTATTTATTTGACAGAGACAGCCAGCGAGAGAGGGAACACAAGCAGGGGGAGTGGGAGAGGAAGAAGCAGGCTCCCAGCAGAGGAGCCCGATGTGGGACTCGATCCCAGAACGCCAGGATCACGCCCTGAGCCGAAGGCAGACGCTTTAACAACTGCGCTACCCAGGCGCCCCCACACTGGATACACTTGATTTTTTAAATCATTGTTGATGGATGAGGAGATGCATGGTACTGGAATTTGAGATTGGGTAGGAGTCCCACTATATTCTTTAATAGTTGAAAAGCATAATTCTCCCTATGACTCTCCCCACAAATGTTTACTTACTTGCCCAAAGTATTGGTCACGCTTCTTTGTGCCATGTTTGCTAGGGTTATGAAAAGAAATAAAGAAATTTTTCAAAGTCTCTTCCTAGGTCTTTTAGTAGAAGAAAATGATGTTCTCATTTCCCAACACCCAATAAACCTGTCTTGACCAACCAGGAAGTTGCAAAGGGTACTCTAAGGCCTCTCCTACTCAAAAATTATAACTGAGAATGTAATGCCAATTTTTTTTATGATAAAGAAACCCTCAAAATACCCACATTAAACCCCAGGGAGGCCTGGGTGGCTCAGTTGGTTAAGTGTCTGCCTTTGGCTCATGTCAAGATCCCAGGGTCCTGGGATGGAACCCCACATTGGGCTCCCTGCTAAGCAGGGAATCTGCATCTCCCTCTGTTCTTCCCCCCGGCTCATGTGTTCTCTTGCTCACTCTCTCTGTCTGAAATAAATAAATAAATAAAATCTTTAAAAAAAAAAATGGATTTTCACTCCTGGAATTTTCTTGCATCATCTTGGAAATCCTTTTCTGTCTTTTGGCATATTTCTGCACTCAAACACCTCCTCATCTTCCAGCTCACCAGCTCCAGTGTTCTCAGAAATTCTTCTGTCTCAGGTCCTCCATTTCATTTACTCCATCAGTCACCCCCAAGTCACCAAGTCTTCCTTATCCTACTAGATTCTTTGATCCACTCTTATAATCACCCTCTAATTCCATCTTCCTTCTCTCCTTCCACTGCATCCCATGATAAAGCTCAACAGTAGTTAAATCCAACTACCTACTTATACCATCTCTGTAGCCCAACTGGTAGAAAAGTAAAATAAAACCAAACACAAAGACACTCCCTGGTCTGCCTTTTGACTCATGACCACAGATCTTACATGGGACTCAATACTGCCAGGCAACCTCGCTACACTGCTCTAATACACGTACTCTCTCACTTCCCTAGATGACTATGTCACATGTTCACTCCCCTTCACCACCTCCAAATGCATACAAACAGAAGCAAACAGACTCCTACTTCCATTGGCAGATCTAAAACTCACCTGCCTCTAGACATATCTTTTCTACATTGCCTCTGCTCTTCTGGGTGAAATGCCTCTGCTCCTGTTGAAGTCCAAGCCCTCACCTTGTGCTCTAAATCCTATCTGCTCTCATCTTTTCAATGATTTATACCTTGTGAGTATCCCCTCCCTGCATCAGTGCCATCTGGACAAGGTCTACTAGATCACATCCATTAATGTAAAATCTAAAAATGCCTTAGCTTCATTCTGAATGCCCCTGTTGGCACTCCTCCATTGCTTCACCCCCTTCACAACAAGCTTCTCGAGGCAATGATCTACAGCCAAAATAGCCACTTTTTCCCCAAGTCACTTCATTCCAACTTTTATTTCCACCAATCTTGTCAAGACACCAATGATCTCCTTTCCATGTTCCCAAGCTCAATGTTCATTAATTTTTGCCACCCATGGTCACTACTCTTATAGCACTTGGCCTCTCAGCTCTAACCAGCACTGTTGATTACTCTCTCCTTCTGGATTATACCCTACTTTTTTCTCACAGCTTCCAGGACACGTCCTTCACATGGTTTTCTTTCCTGAGCACACTTTCTTGGACTTTCTGCCCTCTGCTCAGCCTCCGTCCTAGACCCCCTTCTAGGTAGTGTAGGGATGGGCTCTCTCAGGGTAGCTTCCTCCAGCTCCATCAATTTGTCAATGATTCCTCGATTCCAGATTCATGGACCTAACTTCCTTCTTGACATCTGCACCTATGTCTACTAGGCATGTCAAATTTGACACAGATAAAATAATTGTTGACTTCCTCTTCTATTCCTCCTCATTTCCCCAATTACTCCTCCCTCAATTAATTGAACTACTCTGGTCAAAAACTAAGGAGCTATCCTAGATTTTTTTCTTTCCCACATTATCCAACACTGAACCATGAGGAAATTCTCTTGATACTATCTTCAATAATATCCTATATACATTCTACTCCTATCAGACTCTCTGCTATAAGCCCAGGATAAGCTCATATTCTCTCTCACCTTTACTGCCACAAGACTTTGACCTATGATTCAATCTCCACCAGCAGCCGAAGTGATCTTCTAAAAAATCAAACCTTGTTACTCTGCTAGTTAAAAATCCTTCACTGGTCTCCCCTGCACTTTGAATAAAACCCGAACTCCCTGTGACAGCTTACAAAATTCTCTGTGATCCAATGTGTCTATTTCCCTGACCCCCCAGTATGCCTATTTGCCCCTTATCCACTGTGCTCTAGCAACACCGGTCCTCTCACCGTTCCTGAAACCTGCCAAGCTCGTTCCTGCCTAGGGCTTATGCCAGAACAGTTCCTTCTTATCTCTGATATTTGTGTGGCTTGTTCCTTCTTGTCAGTCAGCTTAAAAGTCACCTTTCAGAGACTCTTTCTTGACCCAACATGAAGTCTACCCAATCACTCTTATCATATTACCCTGTTTTATTATCTGCAGTGTACTTACTTGAAATATTACCTGATATTTTTCTTTGCTTTTTAAAACTTTTTGATTTTCTCTTTCCCCTCTCCAATATAAGCTCCATAATTAGGGGACTTCTCTGTTTAATTCACTGTTGTATTTCAGGACATGGACGTAGGTGCTCAATAAATATTTGGGTGCTCAATAAATATTTGATAATGGATGCTTTTAGAGAGAGCGTAGTCAAAGAATATGAGCTTTCTGCTCAGTTACCTGCTTCCAAAATGAAAATAATATACTTGCGTTTGTGTGGCAGACAATACTTTCAAGGCACTTTCATAGACAATTTCTTCAATCTTCCCAATGACCTTTTAGGAGTTTACCATGATTCTTCCTTTCTCCAACACAGAGACAAAGATGCTAAATGCTTTATACTGGGTTACATGGTCAGACATCACAGTGCTGGGACCAAAATCTAATTGCTGGACTCCTTGCTCAGTGCTCTTCCTGCTAAGCCCAAGTTAACAAATGAAAACATATATTAAACTGAACCCCTCTGCCATCATGTGCTCTGTGCACCTGCTGTTCTTAGGTTATCCTGAAGTTATTTGTTCACGTGTCTCTTCTTACACAGGGTACAAGTTCCTAGAAAACCAAGCTGATGTTTTTTATTCATCTGTGTATTCCCAGTGCCTAGCATGCTGCCTGGCACATTGTAGGTGTTTATTTTTTTTTTTAAGATTTTATTTATTTATTTGACAGAAAGAGAAAGCACAAACAGGGGGAGTGGCAGGCAGAGGGAAAGGGAAAAGCAGGCTCCCTGCAGAGCAGGGGGAGCCCGATGTGGGACTCGATGCTAGGACCCCAGGATCATGACCTGAGCCAAAGGCAGTCGCTTAACCAACTGAGCCACCCAGGTACCCATATTGTAGGTGTTTAAATGCTTGTGGAATTAACTGACACTCACATCAGAGCCAAGTCTTCTCGATAAAACACAGGTGGGTTATTCTCTATCTCAATACTGAAGATTTCACTCTGCACATATAAAAAACCTGGAATGATTCTTGTTTCTGAAAAGCCTCGAGTTTCACATCATCCAGCACTTTCTGAGTCCTTTCATAGATAACTTATGGACAAGAAGTTGCAGGAGGTTAAACAAGTCCTGGGCAGTCCTCCAAATCAGTACTCCAATTCATACTCTACTTCTTAATAGGAACAAAAGGCATGTAGAAAATTGTTCATTCACATTCATTCAATCTGAAGTCAGAAGCATGACATTCCACGCTCTGAATGTGCAAAGAGTCATCAATCAAACGGTCATAATGGTGTAATGGAAAAAACACTGAACAGGGTATCAAGAATCACAGGTTAAGAACCCAAATGACTCTCAACAGCTGTGTGGGTCTGTGCAGGTTTCAGTCTCTAAGGTTCCTCATCTATAGTATATGAGTGACGATTATCTTTGGAGCCTTTCAGCTCTAGAATCTGTTCCTGTTAGCAGTCATGATGACAATGACATTGTCCCCCCTCCAGTCTCTCCACTCAAAATAACTAGATGAAGGAGTGCCATAATTAGGTTTAGGTGAAGTGGTAATGGTCAAATATAAATAAAATGAATGACTAGATGGATGGGAAACTTTCTGCACCCCTCCATTGGACATTCTCTCAAGATGCAGAATCTTTATGAATAGCAAAATGCAAGTCCCAAATCTGACTGTTTCAAAATGCTTTCGTACAAAAGAAACATCCCCTCACTTACCGTCCAGTGTTTATTATCAAATGTGAACTCAAAGACTACAGAGTCCTGGGAAGAGATCCCAGGGAATGCTGGGCTCATGGAACTGAGCTAATCAATTAAACAGACCCTTCTCTTAGTCACACTATGTTGTGTCCCCTCACCACATGGACTGACCTACCTCACAAGGTACTGGTACTGATATACCATCAACACCACCAAAAAGAGCAGGCAGGAGGATACAATCAGTGGTGTGCTGGAACCACTTCCTAACAGTGTTTGGAATTTTGAAAGCTGGCTCTTAAACTGTTGTTAGGTCGAAATTGGCCACGGTAGAAGGATTTATACTGTGGAAATCTATAAACACTACAAATCAGAGGGTATCTTTTAGAGACAGCCAACTTGTCAACAACCACTGAATGCAGTGCTTGGCTAAACAGACTATGGGCAAAACAGACAATGCAAGACCAACAGAGAATAAAGAGATCTGAATTCTAGCCCTAATAGTCCCACTAAGTGTCAGTAAAAAGTGGAGCAAGTTTCTGAACCTCTGTTTTGTTGACTAAAATGTAAGAGAAACTAAACAAGTGAGCTCAAGATCCTTCTGGGATCTAAAAGTTAGGATTTTATGGTTCTGTTTAGGTCATACCCATCCTGACTCCTGAGGTCTCCTAATGGGAAATGCTCCATGAACTAAAAACTGGACATCACAAAGAAACTGAACAATCGTTCCTCCATTTGCGAGATCAAAGTTTGGTGCCACTTCGGTCTGATGTATTCAGCCAGCCATGGGCAAACCTGGTCATAGTTCTAAAGTTCCCAGGATCTCTTAATCATTGAATTGCATCAAAGAAAGTTTCCAAAAGCCTCCAAGGGGTCCAAGAGTTTCTTTCAGACTTAGGCTAAAGGCCCACAGAGCATTCCTGGTCATATTTGTCAAGCAGGTGTGACTTTCTATCTCCTGTTGCAACCGTGAGTTTCAAAAAGGAGCCCACTGGGCATGAGGACAGGAATAAAAAGTGCCATGTTGCCAGAATAAGATTTAGGAGAAGTACATGCCCTAATACTAGAGTTTCACTCTCAAACCAGGACCACCATCCTGAGCTTATTTATCTAATAAGTCCCTTAAAGGTAGAGGCTAGATGTTACCCATAAAACCTGGCACAAGAACCATGAAAGATTTGCTAAAGTGAACTGCCTGATTTGGTAGAGTTTGGGGTTTGAGAATCTGAGGTTGCTATTTGGGCAACAAATAACATTTGGTTAAATGTTTCTCCCAGAGCAGTAAAGGACGCCCAAGAATAACTGCTTCTGACAAGCCCGCACAGACTTCTCTTGCCATACAGGACGGCACTGTCATTGTGCACCATTTGTTCATGAAAAGATGGAAATGCTCTTGTTGGTCTTCCAAGTGTTCTCCTGTCTGGATGCAAGGATTTGTAAATATCATCATCATTCCACTGTCTTGCTCTTCAAAATACAAGGGTGCACAACACACTTCCGGGGAAGTATTTAATTGGTAAATGGCAAAAGTGCATTTGGACATAATCCTAAAAGTGACAAGAAGTAGAATGTCATCCAGGAGGACCAATTTGTCAGTATGCTGACAGCCAGATTTTGAAAAATTCAGTCAGAGAGCAGAACATAAAAATAGATGAGTGGTTTAAGCATAGGATGAAGTCCAGAAAATGACCATCTTCATCCAATCTAACTCACAGAAATAGATCTTTAAGAGATTATGGGAAAGGAAGGGGGGTGGTTATTTAGGTCTGTCTGCTGTGTCTAACCAGATCAACACATCTAAACCGCTGGAAAAACTCCTAAAGCTCCCAAGGCATGCAGGATCCACAAAATCTTGGGAACCTGGTTTCGGGCTAAAAACATTCTCTAAATCAATGATATTCTGAATCTAAAGACTAGAAGAACAATTCAGACGCAACAACACATCACAGAATTCAGTTGTATGTCAAACTGAAATACAACCTATCAGACACTGAATCTCAGTTTTCCTTTTAAAATGCCCATTGATTCAACAAATTTGTATTGAATTTGAATTGGGTACTGAGCACGAAGGATCCAAATATGATTAAGACATGGCCAGCTTATGGTATAGAGAGGAAGGCACACACCCCCCAAGGGTAAGGATGCAGTGTGCTAAGAGCTGTGATAACAGTCCACGCAGATAAATACGGACTCTGAGCTCCAAATGCCAGGAAAGGCGGCATCTCAGCTGGAGGCAGCAGCATCTTTTAATTAAGTGTCAGGACCTGTGATGAATTCAAACAGTGCTTTCTTTTTAGTGGGTGCTACCGTTTCTAAAGGTGAGAATTTTTTTCTGGTCAGAAGAGGTAAAATAATTGGGGCGCCTGGGTGGCACAGCGGTTAAGCATCTGCCTTCGGCTCAGGGCGTGATCCCGGCGTTGTGGGATCGAGCCCCACATCAGGCTCCTCCGCTATGAGCCTGCTTCTTCCTCTCCCACTCCCCCTGCTTGTGTTCCCTCTCTCTCTGTCGAATAAATAAATAAAATCTTTAAAAAAAAAAAAAAAAGAAGAAGTAAAATAAACCAAAAAAACAAAAAAACCCACAAAGCAGTGGAAGTCTAAAAAAGCAATCCAGGTTCAATACAAAGGCCTTGTGGAAAGGAGGACATCCTTGACACACTCAGGGTGGCAAAGTCCAGACATCTGGGGCAATGCACATAAAAAGAGACATACCAGAGGGTGTCCAAGCTCAGAAGACGGTGGTGTGAGGTGGGGGTGGGGGCACTGCTGAAGTACAAAGACAGAAAAGGGGCGGCCTAGGATGGCCTTAAAGCTCCTGAGAAGGCAATTTAATTTGAAATTTATTATGAGTTTGATCAAAATTACCCTGGAACATCAGGCTATACAGTTTAAGAATTCTTATTTAGTTACATTCCCAATATTTAAACAAATACGTATTGCATTCATTTCCTAGGGCTGCCCTAACAAAGTACCATAAACTGGGTGATGTGAACAATGGAAATTTCTTGTCTCACAGTTCAGGGGCCTGGAAGTCTGAAATCAAGTGTTGTCAGTTATTTCCTTCTGAGCGCTATGAGGGAAGGATCCGTTCCGGAACTCTCTGCCTGGCTTGGACATACCATCTTCGTGTTCATACGGCATTCTCCCTGCCAGGCATGTCTTTATCCAGATCTCCCTTTTTCATAAGGACATGTCATGCAGACTACGGTCCATCCTAATGACGTTATTTTAACTTGTTACCTCCGTGAAGACCCCACCAAAAACTTAAAACCTTAACTTGGCCTTCTTTTCCACTAATTTGGAGCTCTCCCTTTATTCTTTGAGTTTACCCTAGCTATACAGACTGCCCACACCATCCCTCACTTCTCTGTCGGCTCATGCTGGTCTCTGTAGGAAGGCCGAAATCAATCTTAGGGACAGGTGGCCTCATTCCCATCACCCTGTGCCTCCTGCATCAAGGATTGAGGCAGGATCTGCCTTGGTTTCTTGTCTCTTACTGGTGACGATCACACTGTATTTCACTTCTGCTCCCAGCTATATCCCACCAATGCCGTCAAAAAGAACTGAGAACACAGTCCCTGATTTTCTCTTCTGTGCTGCCTTTGAGTGAAATGCTTTGCTTTTCCATAAATAGTTCAGAGCCTAATGCCACATGCGTATTTCTTCAAAAGTGGTTCTCTCCAGGGGACTTGAGCACGGCTATCAGTTAACGCAGGCTGACTGAGAAGCAAGGCAAAGCAAGACTCTGACTTAGAAACAAGAGACCAGAGAAAGGCAACACTGGCCCAACAGTACCGTTTTCTACCCCACTTTGCCCACTGCAGTCAGCTCAGTGACTCCTTTGAATCGAAGACTGAAAACATGCCCAGGCTTCATTCTTGTAACATCTCAATTTGCAACCTGACAATCAAACCAAACAAATCCCAACAGTGTCTTCTCCACTTCAAATGCCAGACAATGTTTAACCCCCATTGCCAGTAAAGTTTTATAATTGGGTATGACGTTCAGCAAGCGGGACTCAGGACAAAACTGAAAACAATGTTATTTTTTTACCCTGCTGCTGTTGTGATCTGCCCCGGGGGACTAGCTCTTTGCTCACTACTGGATGAAACGACGAGAGCAGGCCCCTTGACTCTTCTGGTCATTCTGAGATCAGGAAAAGTCCTCTGGTCACAACAAGTCACAAAAATGTTCACTTCTACAAAAAAAATGTCTGGTCCTGTGTCACAGTTAAACCTCCAAACTTCGGTTAAAATAAAATCTTCTCCCACATCTTAGCTAAGGCCTGCTTCAGGCAGAAAGCCTTCAGAAAGGACGGGAGCTGTGACTGGATTCTCTACTTCCCATCGGTGTCTGACTCTCTCAGGATCCCAGTGGGGTGGAAGAGGGAAAGGTCAGGAGGCAGAGAAGGCACAACTGAGGTGGCACTGCCACAATCTGGTGCTAGCACCTGGTGGGCTTGGACTTTCTCTCTCCAGAAAACACTTCCTGGGTTCTGGAGAGACACCCCATTTCTGGGGATTCTCACCTGCAGTTTCCTTGCTGTGGTCACTTACAACCCTCTTTCCCTTGGATTATGGCACTCCGGAACACACCTGGCCTCTTCCTGCCAAGGTCTTCTGCCCTGTCCCTCTGAATGGCCCCCAGGGAACATCAGCTCCTCTGGGTAGTAGGAGCAGGCATGCCAGTGACCCCACACCAGCCCTGTGGTGGGCAGACCCCAACCCTCGTCTATACATTCTTGTCCCAGCAGCTCAGGCAGTGTGGCCATGGCCAACGAGCTGTGCCCACTCTTTGTGCCAGCCACAGCTTCTCGCCTTTTGTGTCCTCGGGCACGGATCAGACACCAGTCCAGTGTGTCCCTCACACAGCAGAGGACACTCATGAGGCCGTTGGGGCAGGTTCCCTGACACTCCTCTCACTTGACTTGAGGTGAAGGGAACCACTGCACTTCTCTCCAGCGTGTAAATGTTTGACAGAAAGAATGGCTCCCCCGCATACTGACAATGCCCCCAAGGAAATCCTCTGTCAAATCAACAACTCCTCTCTCACCTGGGTGGCCAGGTAAGGGTCATGAGAGTGATTCTGGACACCTTCTTCGTGAGACCTGCTTGGGTGGCCAAGCATCTCACGTTGGAATGTGGAGATGGTTGTCACCTTCCACCCGGGGGCCTCAGTGGCCACTGAAGCAGGAGGAGTTCCCTTTGATCATTCTTGCACATTAATGATGTCATTAATCCTGGGAGTACAGTTTTCATCATCACATTTTCCTACATAGAGTGTTGGTTTTTTTTAACTCAACAAATACTTTATCCAAAAGTGATGGCCTATACTCAGTAGTATAGCAAACGAAAATAGAAAAATATGTTCTTTGCCTTGCTGAAAAAGAGTTTAATCATCATCACCATGGTCGACATTTCTTATACTCTTACTAAACCAAGTCATGTGGACGCAGAAAAATCCAACTGAGGATTTTGTTATTTCCTAGGAGATAGATACTGTTATCAGAGAGGGTAAGTAAGTTGCCCGATGGCACACAGCAAGTGGCAAAGCAGATTTAAATCTAGGTCTATTCAACTTCATTGCCAAATCATCTGACCATGAGCCTCTACTGCAGAGGTGCGGAGCTTTATGACAGATAATGGATAGCATAAGCTGCAAAGTCAGGAAAATTTCAACGCCTCCTTATCCAAATTGAAAACACCTTGGAAAAGTAAATTAACTTTAGTCTATCACTTGTCTATACAATGAGGATACTGATAACAGCCTAAATTAGACATAGGTTGCATTACCCAGCTTCCATCTCTCTTCCCATCCTCAGCAAAGTGGCTTGTATAACGCTTACCCCACCCCTACCAGCCGGTGGGCCCTGGTTGGTTTAGAGGATAGGTTGCAGTTGCATTTTCCTGGCCACTTCTTGGTCCAGGGAAGGGCTAGGTTTGTTTGGGTGTTTTTAGTCACTGACAACTCCTAACAGATACACTACTCCATAGTGTTGTTTTGAGGATTGAATGAGATAAGATATGTAAAGCACTTAGATTAGTGCCTGGCAAAAATAAACTTTCATTTATTAAATATTTGATGGTAATGTGGAACCTGGATTGGACTAGAGTATGTCAGACTAAGGACATGATTTAGGGACCTAACGATAAAGACCTACACGAAATGAGAATCAAAAGAGGTGACAGTGCCAGGAAACACTGCTAACTGAAGCCTTACAGTGAGAGTGGGATAGGAGTCAAATCTCGAGCAATTTTCAAGCTGAGAGACTTTAAAAAATGGCATTTCCACTAACAAATACAGAAAATGAAGAACTGGTTTGGCATGTCAGTCAATTTGTTTTGAACGAGCTGAGTTTGAAGAGCAAGTAAGATATTCAGAGAGAAATGGTTTTGGGAGCTTTAGACAAAGGTTGGCGTTAAATAGTGGGTCGCTTGCAAACTGGCTCCAGGCTGGCTAGGGCGAGGAATGGCCCCGATGTGCAGTGTCCTCCCCTTTCTGTGGCGTACATGCTCTCCTCACAGCTGACTTCGCGCCACAAATGTGAGGGCCCTGAACGCAGAGCCAAAAGATGTGCAGACTTGGCTCTCATGGGCCAGGAGGGTACAACCACCCTTGGTTAGAAAGAAAGCTTTCTGCCTAGACGGGCTAAAAACAGGGAGCGAATGAATCATGCAAGGAAAGAGGTATTAAAAAGAAGAAAATTCACTTACAAGAGGAAAAGAAAGGAGTTTCAGTAAAGAGGAAAAGAACAAATGGCCAGAAAACTGGGAGATCCAGGAGACACGGTCACAGCCAATGCAGAAGCAGCCTCAGAAAGAGGCCGCAGCAGGCAGCGTCTGAGGCCAGGGCAGTGAAGCCTGACAGAAGGTCTGGGGTGGGATTTTCCAGTCACTACAACTTGCAAGCGCGTGGTTTTGGAAAACAGTGGGGGCTCAGGAGTCCTCCTGTCACCTCTTATAAATAAGAGCTTCTGTAATACGCCATTTAATTCTTCATAGTTTTCTTAAGAGAGTTATTGAAGCAGTTTTGAAATATTTGACTATCTGAAGAATATGTGGACTATTTCAGCTCATGGACACTTACAGGTGTTGGTCACATCTGCCTATAGGAAAAAATTAATTCATCAGTTACAGTTTAAAGAAAGATGAGTAGGTTTGGTATTTTACGGCAAAGGAGTTTTTGTACCGAAAACAATCCTACTCGATCATCTCAGCCTTTCCTATGCCCAGAGTTTGTGTACGCACTCAGGCCTTGGATTTAAAACCCCAAAGAATGCGTGCTGCACTGGAAAGGAAAGAGCCGAAGAAACAGAACAGACAGTATTTATGTGTTTCTGAAACACTGCGACAGCTCTAAAAAAATAAAACTCTTTCATTGAAGTATTGCTCAAACAAAGGGACAATAAGTATGGAGGGAGTATTTTAGACAGTGCTATAAAAACTAGCAAAAGCAACTTAGAAAATAAACCTCTACGAGCCTCCAGTCAAGGAAGTGACTCATCATACTGCACTGAGTCTTCAAAGAGGGAATGATGCTCAAGGGAGGCACAGCAAAGGCGCATTTGACTTATTCTGCTGGAACCACACACGTTCCATCGGTGCACGAGCAGAGACTGAGAAAGAGAAGGATCTAAATTGCACGGGAGCCTTTCCAGCCCCTGAGTGTGTGTCCCGACAGGGAGCATGAGATAGGCAGTTCTTTCAAGGATCCCACGAGGCTGAGTGGAAATTCAGTTTTAAATGATAGGGTTTGGGGGATATAAAAACAGCTCCTAAACACAAGCCAACTTCTTCTCTGGCGCTCAATCTAGGACTGGAGTCTATTCCAATATTGGAAGAAAAATCAGCTGTGTTGAACTCGTTGTTAAGTCATATCGCCTTCCTGGGGTTTTTCGAGGGTAATTTTAGCTATACTCAAAAATCACCTGCAGGAATTGACTTTCGCACCTAACTCCCTTTAAAAAGCAACCCCGCTGTGGAGGAAATTCCTATTAAACACTATTTTTTCCAACCGTTTTACTGAGCAACCACGGGAATATTACTTAATCCATCGGGCCCTCCGCTTCTCATTTGTCAAACGAGGCCAGCAGAGTGGATGATCATTACTTTCCTTTCTAAATCTAAAACGTCCCTGCCTCTAAGTTTTTAGATAAACGTCAACCGATGGATCATCTATTTCACGATTCCGGATGATGAAAAATACAGTCCTTCACTAGCAGCATTCGATTTCCTTAAATAAATCATACTGTTGCCTTACATTTGAGTGAAATTTATTTAAATGAGGAATTCTGGAGGTTCCATCAATAGCATCACATAACACAAAGACGATAGTGTTGCTGCTTGTCTTAGCAGTATTACTCTAGTTAGACTATGACAACGAATAATAATTAATTTTTTAAAAGCAGTGTTATTGGTTTCATAGTGCTCCTGCATTCAGGCAAATGAATCACATGATGAACTAGAAAATTCTAAGTTCCCTGACAGATGCTGACCTGTAACCTTGCTCAAATCAGCGGTTACACTGGGGCATGTGCATACACAGTTCACCTTGTTTATCTCCTTGCAATGGCTCAGGAATGACAGCGTTTGGCAGCTTAGTGAACAGAGGAAAAATGACTGTCACACAGCTCAAAACTAAAAATTTAACCTCCTCCAGATGTTTGCTGAATTCTTAAGGCTTCTCTTCTTGCATGGAATGTTTTATCCTATCCAAAATATGCAGACATGCACTTTAAAAAATCCATCTATTTGGACGCTTTAAAAAGATATATAAATATTTAAAATCCTATTAGTTAACTTAATGTAAATTCTCAGTCAGAAATTTCAAGGTTTTTTTTTTTTAATTAGCCTTAGAGTAACCTATTTTCTTCCAATATTATAGTTTAGTGCTTTAATTACAGTCCTCAAAACAGTCGTACTTATTTTTATAGAGTAAAAAGATGATTGATCACTCTTTGATCCATCCACAATTTTATTTTATTTTTTAAAAAAGATTTTATTTATTTATTCGACAGAGGTAGAGACAGCCAGCGAGAGAGGGAACACAAGCAGGGGGAGTGGGAGAGGAAGAAGCAGGCTCATAGCAGAAGAGCCTGATGTGGGGCTCGATCCTATAACGCTGGGATCATGCCCCGAGCCAAAGGCAGACGCTTAACCGCTGTGCCACCCAGGCGCCCCTGATCCATCCACAATTTTATAACAGCACTCGTTCACAAATGTGTAATAGTTATGTTGTGACTATAAAGGTGATATATTTCAGAATGTCAAAAACACTATAGATACTCTTTATGCCAAACAACACACAAATTTCAGAAAAACACCCATGACTGCTTAGAGCAGCAGATGCATATTTTCGCAAAGAAGGGAATAAGAAAGAACAAAAAATAATGAGAGTATAAAGCAGTAACCACACTAAATTCAGAGAATAAGTTCATTTCTATTTAAACACATAGTGCTTTCCATATTGAAGATAGAACCCACAGTAAAGAAAGAGGAAGCAAAAAGCCAATATATTGTATAATAATTAAGAAAAAAAAACTGGAATGACAGTTCCTTAACTACGATCCCAAATACAGATATTTTAAAAATCCTTTCAGATGCCTGGTAGATAGTAAATTCCTAATATTGTTGAAGAAACAAATGAGTGAATGAATACCAAAACTAATCTGTTGAATAAAATCATTAGGAGAAAACTATATAATATGGAATAAATCTCCAGTAAGAAAGTACTCACTTTTCTGTCATAATTGCCCTAGCCTAAACCCTACTCTTTAATGAAATTAATTAATCTGCATGAATAATGCAGCACAGAGAGCTGGATGAGGCGCTCGGGACACAACATGAACAGGACACAGTTAAGGAGTTAAGGGCGCACCTGAAGGGACAGACATGGAAAAAGACAACTTACAACACTGCGCAATCAGCACTGAAACAGTGATACGAGAAAGCTCCTAAGGAAGCAGGAAAACGGACTGATTGCCTGGAGTAGTTAGGGGGCACATCATGGAGTGAGTGACTTCTGAATCCGATCTAAAAGGATCCACAGAAGTCAGCCAGGCAGAAAAAGAAATAGGACAGGAGGTGCAATCTTCAAGTAGAGCAGATGTAACCCCTTCATGAGAAAGACGTGACATGCATATGAAATTCTCACCTCCTAGAATGACTTTCTCTCATGTGAATACCAAAAATTTAAAAAGTCCTATTTGATGATAAATCTAAATATCACCTTCTTAGTGAAGCCCTTTCTACACCTTTCCCATCCCTGAACCCGTCTCAGGAATTAAACTGTTCTTTCTCCATGCTCTCGTGGCCTCCGTAATATTGTTCTGAACACACTGCTTCATCCCTACCTCTCTCACACCCCACCAACATGTGAGCTGATTCATGTTTGTACCCATTGCCTACTGGCAGACAAATAGCAGGCTCTCAACAAATGTTTTGGTGGTGTGGTAATTACCACCTATGAAACAAGCACCCTGAATACACTTCCCAAATGTCATCTTGTTTCACCTTCCCTGCAAATTTATGAGGTTGATACTATTCCCATTTTTACACAAGAAACTGAGGCTGGTCCAAAACCTGAATCCAGATCCATCCCATACCCCCTCTACAAAACCATCCTTTTTGCCACTCTACTACCCAATGCTGAAGTTAACGGATCCACTGGACTCTAACCAGTTCAAGCTCTGTATGTAATTAAGGCATTAGTGTGGGTCTCCTAATGATTTTATGAACCAGAGTAAATTGAGAAAATGTGATCATTTGTTCCTACATAAATTTTTATGTAGGAAAAGAAACATCAGGCTTCCTCAATGAGCATGCATATACTGGGAGTTTTGCAATTCATAATTTAAATTTAAAAAACACACAGGGGCGCCTGGGTGGCTCAGTCGTTAATTGTCTGCCTTCGGCTCAGGGCGTGATCCTGGATTCTGGGATAGAGACCCATGTCGGGCTCTTCCGCTGGGATCCTGCTTCTTCCTCTCCCACTCCCCCTGCTTGTGTTCCCCCTATCTCTCTCTCTCTAATAAATAAAATCTTTAAAAAAAATTTTTTTAAATAAAAAAATAGGGGTGCCTGGGTAGTGCAGTCATTAAGCGTCTGCCTTCGGCTCAGGGCGTGATCCCGGCATTCTGGGATCGAGTCCCACATCGGGCTCCTTCGCTGGGAGCCTGCTTCTTCCTCTCCCACTCCCCTACTGTGTTCCCTCTCTCGCTGGCTGTCTCTCTGTCACATAAATAAATAAAATCTTTTAAAAAAATAATAAATAAAAAAATAAAATAAAAAATATAAAACACACAAACTAGGACTAGAGGAAGAATTCCTTAATGTCACCTCTGAATCCAAGTTATGACACTCTGGTCGCTGCCACTTAAGTCAGACCAAAAACCTGAGGTGCTATCTACAGTTCCTCTGATGTCCATAGGAAGTATACACAACAGTGAAGTTATTTCCACAAAAACTCAACAATAGTGTCAGCCTGACTGTGGGAAAACAACTGCCAGAAATTAGTATGATGACTTTGATAGTTATCACAGCTCCTCTGTAACTCAGACTGCCAGAATAAGACTAGTTTAAAATAAAGATAAAAATAAATGGTGCAAAATGAAAGAGAGAACACACGAGAGGCCGCAACGGGGAAAACCCGCTGGAGAAAATGAAGAGAAGATTTCAGGTATCCTTGATAGCTTTGATCATTATCTACATTAACAAGAAAACAAACAAACAGACAAAACGATGAGCATTCTTTGGGTTGGTACATCAATAAGAATTTGAAGTTGAATTTTAAACTTCTCCTGCTTGTTTCCATGTATTTTAGAATGCAACTTTTGTTGTTTGTGCACGTGTGTTTTGTAGGAAAATCAAGCCTCATGCACTCAAGTGTTGCTGATTCGGATAAGACTCCTTTTTTTTACCCTTACTGTTTACTTATTCAATACATTGTTGTTTTAAGCCACTAAGTTGTCTTGTGCCTTTTTATGCAGAATATAAAACTGGAATAATCCCTGTCTATAAAAAACCCACAACAATAACAATAATGACTAATATAGGAAAAGGGGTTTAAAACAGGATGGAATTAAATGTTGTCAACAGTAAAAGAGAAGATGGAGAAGGAAGTGATTGTAATGAGTATGTTCTAAGATCCTTGCACAGTTTGAGAGGTATCGAAAGACACTAATTCATTTTAACCTTTCACTCAATTATACATGAAAAAAATTTTAAGGATAACTGCTAACAGACTAGACCTAGAAAGTTAAACTTTCAAACAAATAGACTGAATAGACGGGTAGGGAGTAAAGAAAACTCATCATTCAAATGGAAGGCACAAAAGCGGGTCAAAAAAACTACCAAAAAAAAGCATAAAATACAGAAAACGAGATAGGATGTGGAAATAAATTCAAATATGCAAAAAAAATAACAGCAAATGTTAAAACACTAAATGCACCAATTTTAAAAGAGGGTCACACGGATTGGATTAAAAATCAAAAAGCCATAGATGTTTTACAGCAGATATATGTGAAACATGTCAAAGAATGGCTGACAAGAAATCAGTGGAAAAAGATACATCAAGCAAACACTAACCAAAAGAAAGTTGACGTAGCAACTGATAACAGACGAACAGACTTTAAAAGAGATATCAGGATAAAAAGATGACATTATAAATGCATTTTCTTTGTTGATATACCCATTAGTCCTTAGAAAATTATGAAAAGTCAATTACAACAAACATTATAAAAACAGTATGCGTGCTAAGCAATTATTTTGTGAGTTAGTAATGGGTTTTATCAGAATGAAGAATTTTTTTTTTTTTTTGAGAGAGAGAGAGGGTAGGGTGGGGAGGGGGGAAAAGAGAGAGGCTCCACGCTCAGTGCAAAGCCCAACACAGGGCTCGACCTCACAACCCTGAGATCATGACCTGAGCTGAAATCAAGAGTCAGACACTTAACCGACTGAGTCATCCAGGTGCCTGTGGAATGAAGAATTTCTAAACCTCATGCCAATGTTATCTTAACTCTATCAAAAAATATTTACAGTAATTTCACATTTACTAATTAAAGCACCTAATAAGCATCCTTTAAGGAAAAGTGACACAAATTACATTGGGGGTGGGAGACGGACTCTGATAACGTTCACAGAATAACCAGATAAAAAATAAAAACCATCTCACCATCACAGTATATAGACAGAAGAATGCCTGTTTCAAGTATGGCTTTCCACCTGTATGGCAGGGGATAAAGTATACTAAAACTTCCTTGGCTACACTAAACTATCCATCATTTTAAAGCCTACCTAATGTCCAGGGAACTCTTCCATAACCAATGTAAATACATGGACTTCTCTGTGAACCAGATCTTTAACATGCATATTAGAAGAAAGATCCATGATGGTCTGCGATGCCAACGAGATGCCGTGAATTCAGATTCTAATAGCTATAGTGCAATCCTACTGTCAGGCACTGTCCTTGGTCCTGCTCTGGGTGTGTCTTCTCATTCATTCTCGTGAACCCGTTGTAAAGGTATACGAAAGTATGACACTTTCTAATACCCAGCATCTATTCTTGCAGTGACGGTGCAAGGATGTCTTAGGGTTTGAAACAGACTAGAGGACCAGACGCGTTGTTAGCAAGACGCATCTACTACGGTAGAGACATCAACTGCTCCCTAAAGAACCAACAGCTTCTCCCCATTTCCCAGTCGCTGTGCAGTTAGGCAGATCATGGGACTAATGCTGAATGTAGACTCTGAGAAGAAGTGAGATGTGTCTCTTCAGGGCCAAAGCATTTAAGAGCTGGTGTAGGAGTCTCCAGGGCCCTCCTTCTCTTGACACTTGCCCAGAGAGGCCTCCTATTACAAATGGTGTAATGACACGATAGTGGAGCCTTTAATAATCCAATGTGGCAAAAATCAGGAGAATGGTGAGCCTACTTCTTTAAACAACGGTACAAGCCAGCCCCCTGCCAATCCATGCTGGACATACAGCATTAGAAAGAAATCATCTTTTGTTCTGTTAAGGCACTGAGGATTCAGGGTTAGCTCATTTGTACAGCATAATCTGACTGAGGCTAATACAACTAGGTAACAAAAAGCAATTTAGAGTAAAGTTGTTCCAAAAACCATTTCATGTTCAAAGCTCTTATTTTCTAAAAGCATTTTCTAAAATTTAAAGACATGACCTGAAACAACTTTTCTTTGGCAGTAATCATGCAAAAATACCAAAAGAGCTTACGAACAGTCACTCTTCACTATATTTGATAGCTATTCTGGAAACTAAATACTTAATACATAAATTCTTTGTTCCATTTGATTGAATTTGGGATTAAACTGCAGCTTTCCCATCACCTTGAAAAGCATATTGGTTTAGAACCTACATAATACTCAAAATACTGTATTATTTAGCATTGAAATTAGAAGAGCTTTATATAATTTCTAGGACTCTGACTGAAAGGATTTTGGTTTTTACAAGCAGAAGCGGTCTGGTGTATCACTTTAATCTGGACATCCTTCTTGTGGGTTCACCCAGTAGGCAAGTCTGTGCTACAGCTTCAGGCTACCAGGAAAACGATTATTATTAACAGTAGCCAAAATAATGACAGTTTGCTATCAGGAGGACCTTACACTAAGCCCAGGCACCTTCTCGAGAGCTTTATACACATTATCTTATTTCTCATGATACTGGTATTTTTTTTTGTCTTTTTTTTTTTTTCTTACAGATGAGGAAACTCAGGTTTGAAAAGGTGATATAATTCAAAAAGGGCTTCTGCCATGAGTGGCACACGCTGCTGCTCTTCGTGCAGAATTGACATCAAAAAGATTATATAAGTCGCTCAAGATAATAAATGTATTTGAATTTACTAATCTGATTGCAGAGTCTGTGCTCTTAACCACTGATAACCTCAGAATTTCTCAAAGTGTGCTGTGGGTGATAATCTTTGTGGCACTGTCTACAAAAGTCATTTTTTTTAACAGTTAATATATGTTAGAAAGAATTACAATTGACACAGAAAATCTTTCCCTGACCTTAGTGCTTAAAACAAAACCAGGGTAGATAACTAGAACATTTGTTTGTTTCTTTCTTTCTTTTGATCAGATGGTGTAAAGAAAAATATTAATAGTACCGGTGATAATTCCATACTGCAAAAATCAAGAAGGTGCTGAGTAAATAACTGAAGGTTGGAAAACACTGGACTACATTTTTCAACACAAGAGGGAGAAATGAAGACTAAGACACAAGACACTTAAGACCCAGCCTAGGCTGCCTCCCACTGGCTGTATGGCATCACCACGGTGGACCCTACTTTGTTCTTTACCTATAAAACATTCACTTAAACCTTGGGATCTTAAAAGCTCTGAAATACATAATCCCAATGCCTTGGTTAACTATTGTGATCCTACCTTTATTTTATCACCCAAATGCAAAGAAATAAGAAAAACATCATACTACATGAGCCACAATATTTTTTAAGATAGAGTCAAATATGGTTGTTCTGCCACTCATCTTTGAAGTTATAATCAACACGCAGACACTGAGAGGTATACTCAGAGGGCGGTCCAGAGAAATGCTGGCAAACTATTTGTTACTGGTCTATGGCAAGATAAACTTGAACCAGAATATGAAACAGCTACATCAATAAGCCCATTATTAATTTAATTTTTTAATAGCAAGATTTTCTCGGTGAAGGATGCAGGACATTGATTTACATTCTAGAGGAAGCTTCTTATCTAGTCATACATCAATTCTAGGCCAGCACTTGGAGTAGTTTTCATAAAGTACATTTTCCTAGCTCTGTTCAGGTACTTGTAGTTGCCTGAAAATGACAAATGGCAAAGTAAGCCTTGTGAAGTGTTTTTCTTTTGAATAGCCAGAAAGCAAAGCACAAGACCAAAGGTTAAGGGGAATTAGCGAGCCTGAAATAAATATAATATGCTCTGTCTCCTCTTTAAACAGTGATCGTTTGATTTTTCATGGAAAGCTGTTTGTGTTGGGTACCCTAAGTGCTTTTGCACATTTAAGCATTTGGCTCTTTTTATTTAGACAGCTTAGAAGGAAGCAATGAGTAGCAGCATTACTCTTGTCAGGGGTCACTTCTCATTATGGAGACCAACAATAAGTTATAAATCTAGTGATTTTTGAAAAACCACTTGCAAGGCATTAATTGTAATTTGGAGATTCAGGCCTATAGCTACACTGCAATCATCTCTGGAAATCTCAGGGTGTATATGAGACTTTCTGGAGAGAGAAAATATAATTAGCACCTGTTTTAAGAATGCATACCCAAATTTACCCCAAATGGCGTTTTGATATTTTCAACTTTTATTTCTTTGTATTCCCAATAGGACATATATATTGTTTAAAATGCCGGGAGAATAATTTATTTTTCTAATCCAGGAGTATGTATTTTCTCTCCAGATTAGCTAAAAGTCATCTGGACTGACTTGTACAATGCAAAACCTTAATAACAATTAGTTAAACACAAGCAAAATTCACACTTCTAGAGAGTAAGAAAACGTAAGCCAAGAGAAACACAATCGAAGTGCAGAGTGTGCCAATAAACCACACCTCACCAGCCAGACGTTCCACCCAAATCCTTTCCCTTTGGGATTTATTTCTATAGAGACCATCTCTCTGTTCCACAAATAAAACTAGGCGTTGCTAGGAAACAGTCCGGCTTCTCAGGGCTCAACCGAAGGGGGGGGGGGGGCGGCTGCTCCCTACGAGGAGGTACAGGAGTCTGAGGCCGCACCTGACATGTGTGCTGCTGTTGGGAAACCTGGATTCTCGGCGCACCTGTGTCACAGAGCCCAGGAGAGAACGTACTTCTGTTTAGCCACAACAGCCTTAAAGTGGTGATGTAATTTGTACCCCGAAATTCTTTTCTCCATCCTGGCCTTACATTTCACCTTTTCTTTTGGGCTTCTCCAAATGTATCACCTCACCACCTTCACGTAACAGTGCCCCAGACCAGTTTGGTATATATTCGAGTTATTTAATTACTCATTCTGTAGATTGTTCCTGTCACATGATTGGTCCTATTAAACCTCTGAAAATTTCCACAAGGCTTGGAGTTACTATTTTCAAAATTTTTGTATCAGATTTTGTCACTTTAAAACAAAACAATGACCTAGTGGTTTTTAACTCTGGTAAAGCAGCCCCGGGCACATTCCCTGAAGTAGTAACTACTGAAGGAGCCCACACACTCTGTCCCGCCTTCACAAGCAGTTCGGGTCCCTCCTTTTCCCTCCGGCATCTTCATGCCACCTAGCAGCTCAGTTAGGATTAACTGCGGGTACAAGGAAGCTTCACAGTGAGGACTTAAGCAAAGAGGGGAAGATTATGTTCACATATGGCTAGAACTTTGGAGTGCCGTTCCAAGCTCATTCTGACTTTCTGCTCTGTCATTCTTAGCTTTTAATCTCGATTGCTGTCTTATGGTTGCTCCATGGATGCAACAGTTGAAGAAATCACATCGCAGTCACCACAGCCCCAGGTACAACGACTTTACAGGAGGCTCTGGCTTTTCACTGGAAAAGGAAGTTCCCCCAAAGTCTTACATCTCACTGGCCAGAGCTGGCTCGCAGCCCACTCATAGACTACTCACTCGTTGGATTACCATGTAAGTTTAGAACTTTCCTGAGTCTAGAAAGGGCCTACCTGCCCTGAGATGAATGGCTTGCTGCTGAGCCCTGACCCTGCAAGGAAGAAGGATCGGGAAATAGTTGTCAGTGAAAACGCACAAAGCTGCCACCTATG
Source organism: Ursus arctos (assembly GCF_023065955.2). NCBI lineage: Eukaryota > Metazoa > Chordata > Mammalia > Carnivora > Ursidae > Ursus > Ursus arctos. Next base: position 72,105,835 of record NW_026622763.1, read on the forward strand.
CCTCTCCACATGTGAGGGCAAAGTCCCCACAGAAGTGAGGCTGCCTTCAGCCTAGAGGTCAGAATAGCCCTTCTTAGGCCCAAGAGCAATGGCTATCTCTGCCTAAAGCCAGGTCTCTGTTCACTCATTCTGACCTCCCACATAAGCCAGGCTTTCTTTGAAACATAGTTGTGGCCCTTCAACTGCAGATATGAGCCCTACTTAATGTCGTAGGTGCTGGGATCTGTGCCTTTCAGAGTCATTTGTTGTGGAAGAACTGTTGGAACCAACAACATGCCCTAGAACCCCAAGTACATGGTATTTTCACCTGCAGATGCTAATCTGTGTTCATCCCAGTCCCTTGAGAGGTCTGAGGGCTCCAGTTCTCTCTGCCCTGACAGGGATCTAAAACTATTAGAAAATACACTAAGAGGAACAAACAAACCCATGGAACTATACCACCATTTATTATTTCTTCAGAGTTCTCTGGAAATGGTGAGATGAGAAAATGAGGTGACATCTCTCACTGCCTACTGGAAATCAAAAGCATGGGAGAAGCTTCTACTTCAGGTCCTAGGGCAGTGACTAGTTCCAGACTAGCCCTCCTGATGTAAACCACTGTAAAACTTGGGGGCAGTTGTTCTCAGACATTCCACAACAGATAGCTTAAGACGAAAACCCCAGAGAGAAGAAAAACTGATGAGGTGACTCTATGACCAGCCAGATCTCCACCAAGGGACAACTTCTTGAGTGGGGTGCAGGGAACTTCTGACAAGCTGAGGAAGCAGAGATCAGAGTTTGGGTCAACAGCAGGACATGGGACGGAAAGAACTATGGAGGGGTGAAGGCCAGAAGTGCACATAGGGATGCCCCACAAGCCTTAGGCTAATGTCTAGACTGTGTATGTGCAGAGAAACACTACCAAGACTTTGCAGAGAGTAGCTGCTATGGGGCTGAGAGTGCGCTGACATTTCTAGAGGTCCAGCAGTGCTAGAGAACACTGGAGCTATGACCCAGCCAGAGAAAAGACACCTGGTCGACATTCCAGGCATCCAGCTCAGACATCAGAAATGCCAATACTTAGGAAGAAGTACAAAGGCCAACAAGGCCTACCACTGATCTAGCCTAACAAAGCCCTAAACTAACCCCTAACAAAATCCATAGGGGAGACCAAATTTGGAGGCTGAATCCCATCAAGTCAGAAGTGCTGGAGAACCACATTGGGCTTTCCATGCACCCATCCTCACAGATGGGAAAATTATGTCTAGCAAGTCCAAAAAAATAAATCTGCCTACTATGATAAAAATTAACATTAAAATAAAAATTGTTCCACAGAACTCGGGATTTCTACAACTTAGATTTCTCAGTAGCCAGTGTAAAATCAATAACTGCTAAATATGCAAAGAAACTAGAAAATGGGATCCATGGCCAAGAGGAAAACAGGTAATAAAAACTGCCCAGATATTGGATTTTCCAGAGAACTTAAAGCAGATACATTTGATTCAATTCAAATAACTGAATGAAAATATGGTCTGAATTAGTTAACACACAGGGAACCCCATGAGAAAAATAAAATATTCAAGAAAGAGAAAGAAATGCAAATTCTACAAATGTAAAGTCAAATAACTGAAATTTTAAAATCCATTGGATGGGACTGACAACAGAATGAAGATGAAAATATTAAAAGTTAGTAAATTTGAAGATAGGTAAATATAAAAAAATCATATTAAAATGAAAACAGTTTTGTGAAATCTAAAAAGTTGAAGTTACATCAAAACCAAAAGAATCACTTCCAAAGTCCCATCAAAATTATGACTTTTTTGTGAATATAACAGATATCAGAAATAAAAAAGACAATTTTTAAATCCTACCTTCCCCATCTTGAATGTATATTTAAACGCACGTGGGTAAAATGCTGAACTCTTAAGACTTCCCCTTTTTTCGTTGTCATAAGAGGTAATAGATAAATCAAAATTCTCGAAATTAATTTTTGCCATTTTAGATTTCTTACCTCTCATGATTAACAGAGTTACATTAGTAAATACAAATCAATTTTATTTTAGTCAACATAAAATCCTTTGTTGCTGAGAAACATAAATTTTAGTGGGTGGAACATTCTGATGACCTGTCAGCAAGGATGTTACTTTGCCTTACATCAGAGTTTGTCAAGAGTGGCGCTAAGAGATGGCTGTAGGAGGCGGGCCTGTGCGTTGCAGGGTATTAGCAGCACCCCTGGTCTCCCACTCCCTCCCCAACTGTGTCAATCAAAAATGTCTCCAGACACTACCCGTCCTGGAGGGGGAAAATCATCCCTGGATGAGAAGCACTGCCATAAACAAATAGGTCTTTTGTTCCCTCCTAGTTTATGACAAAGAAACAAACAACAAAGATGCTTGGTTTATAATTACGGTGAAAGCAAACATATCTTTCTATTAAAATACTTGATGTTAAATTTTGAAAGGAATTCCCTTCACTGAGTGAAAAACTTCTCCAACTTTGGGGAATGTTAGATTTTTATTATCAGGTTTAATTTAGACTTTCTTTAAGCCTGGTTGGTAGGGTTTGGATATTCGCTTTCAGTGAAGCAAATTTTATATATTTTCTGGCATGTGTCTGTCATTCATCATTTGCTCACCTCTGAATAGCAAGTGCAAATCAGCTCCACACAGCTGGGACATTTTTATTAAAACAAACAGCAACCTATTCCTAAGTCATTTGTTAGAAAAATATGACACTTCCTTTACTTAACTGATCAAGCACACTTCAGGAATTTTGAAATAAAAAGATACCATAGACCGCAAGTTGTTCTTCATGAAACTCAATCTTTAGAAACTACGGAACAGGGCATCCCTCTCGGGTCCCCTCCCTCTTCTGGAACTTTGGACTATTACTTTACTATCACTCAATAAACATTGCTTTGCTGCCAAAAAAAAAGAGAAAGAAACTACGAACATTTTTCACATCAGTTATCTAAATTGAGACATCTTTTTCATCAGTTTAAAAATATTAGAAAAAATTAATATCCAATTCTTCCCAAAATGGGACTACTGATCAAGGGCAATGTAAAGCTTTAAAAAGAAAACGGTATAAAATCTGCAGGTTCTGGCATTGAATCAGAGTAGAAATATAACCACAAAATTCAAATCGGCAAAGGTATTTATTATTGTTGAGTCTCTCTCTTCTAAAGAAGAAAAAAAAAGTCCCAGAATCTTGCTGGGTTTATTTGTGTGGTGTGTTCCCCACCCCACCCCCAGAAAAAATACACAGAACTGTACTGTCAGAATAAAAATGTATGCTCTAAGTCACAAGTCCCTTTCATGTCACTCACCTATATGATAAAGTCCAATCCAATCACTAGGGTCCACCTCCTCTTTAATGTCCCAGAAGATAATGAGGTTCTGGGCTTGCCCCAGCGTATACTCGTACATGCTCGCGGTCAAGCTGGAGCGGCTCTCGGAAGTCACCAGGTCCGTGTCACTGTTCGCCCTCTGTAGGGTCATGTTCTCGGGCATGGAGCTCTGGGCGGCCAGGCTCTGGAGGTTCTCTGGGCTCAGTGTGTACCGCATCTGGGGATTTCGACGCCGCACAAAAAGCAGGTGCTCCCGGGCTGAGCTAGCCATCCTGTCTGCCTCTCGGAGGTTAGCTTCCTACAAAGCTGCAAGAGACATACAAGCACAAAGCATTAGCGTTACAATGCAAGGAATTAGGTTTAAGCTTCCCAGACACAAAGCCCTAAAGAGTGTTTATTAAAGCCCAACCATGCAATAATCTTCTACTGTCAAAATAAAACCTATTACTCTACTGTCAACGGATGATGTCAGAAACAGCTCCTACGGACTGAGGTCACATGAAGACAAAGGCCATCACACACCTGTGGCCCTCGAGTTCACTGGCACAGCTTCCTCCTGGCAATTAAGAAGGGGATTTCCCTACTAGCCCTTTTAGGTCTATCCTTTCCCAGACACCCCACCTACAGAAATGGTCCTCTTTTCTTTCACCACCCCCCAACACACATACTTGTTTCCCGTTGAAATTAAATTTTAAAATAGCAAGACAGAAAATTCTGATACAGTTGGAATAAAGAGTTGAGCACAGGTTACTTGCTCAGTTTCCTTCTCACAGGAATGTAACTCATTAGAGTCTTTCTCAGGAACCTGCTCAAATGTCACCTCCACTCTTAAGTACAGTGGCCATTGTCTTTAACACTGCAACACCCCAGCCTTCCCCATCCCTCCCCTCTCCCTGTTTTTCTCTAATACAATTATTATGGTCTGATGTGCCACACAGTGCCACGTACTTATTTATTTGGTTACTGCGTACTTCTCCCAACAAGAATGTAAGCTTGGGGAAAGGACAGTCTCCTCAATAAATGGCACTGGGGAAACTGGACAGCTACATGCAAAAGAATGAAACTGGACCCTTATCTTATACAATATAAAAAACCCCAAATTCAAAATGGATTGAAGATTTGAACATAAACCCTGAAGCCATAAAACTCCTGGAAGAAAACATAGGCAGTAAGCATCTTGACATCAATCCTGGCAATAATTTTTTGGATCTGACACCAAAAGCAAAGGCGACAAAAGCCAAAATAAACACATGGGACTGCGTCACACTAAAACGCCTCTGAACAGCAAAAGAAACCATCAACCTTGACACTATCCTGTCTCTATAAAGCAGCAACAGTGCCCCAGTAGTGCTTGTGTATAGCAAGGGAGGAGGTGAAGTGGAGAAAGGATGGAGGTTAACCATGTATCTCTTTAATAAACTTTCACACAGCACTTACTCTTGTAAGTGATTTACAAATGTATATAGGTTATTTGGAAGACTTGTGTTTATAAATCAACAGCTGCACATGCTTAAACTTTCCCTGTCTCAATATGTTCATCTGTTAAATGAAGGAAACTTTAACGTACCATGCAAGATTGTGGTAAGGATTAGAAAAGTCATAGGTGAAAGCATTCGGTAAAAAGCAGTTACTGTTATTTTAGTTATAATGTAATTACTGAATTAATTAATGCACTAGTTAGTTTGGGGTAGCTCCAAGGACTGGAAGACAGTAAGCAGAAGCCAAATGCTATAGACTACCTTTACACATGAAAAATCACTGTGAGTTATGCCTTGTGCTAGCTGACCCTGTAATTAGGAAAGAAGGAGAAGGCAGTCCATCCTTCCCCTGCTGCCCTATTCAACATAGCTCCTGGCTCCCAGAAGCCGGAAATGAGCGACATGAGAATACGCAGCCCTTTGAGTTAAAGCTTCGGAACTCAAAAACGTCTCTTAAATAATTGTTTCTACATTTTAAAAAATTAATTCCAATTTCCAAATAATCCACTTGGGAAAGAATTTTTAAAGCTGAACACCTACAAGCCAGTACCTGCACATAGTGAGAGGCGAAATTAAAGAGAGAAGAAATTAGAAGAACCTCAGGTACAGAATATGAAGCAAGTCTGTTGAAACCTCACTAAGAGTGATGAGCAGGGAGCCATTCCAGGGTCTCGAGCAGAAGAGGAAAAATATGAAATATAAATACAAGAAATTTAATCTGAGAGGAGAAGGAAAAAGATGGCAGAAGAGTAGGGGACCCCTTCTTCAGCTGGTTCCCTGAGTCAAGCTGGATATCTACCAGACCACCCTGAAAACCCACGGAATCAGCCTGAGACGCGGGAAGATACATCTGGATCTCTACAAATGAACATCTCCAGCGCTGAGTATTGAGGAACGAAGCGGGGAGCCCTGAAACCGCGCACAGATATCGGAAGATAAATGGAAGGGGAAGGGAGCCGCTGCACTCGGGCACCAGGAGGCAGTAGCCACCTGCACTGGGGAGCCGGGTGGACACGGACTGGTACCCAGAAGAAAGCAGACTGAGACCGGGAGCCGGGAACGTGTGCGACCAGATTGAAAACCAGAGCTCCAGAGCGCTCAGTGGAACTGGACTGAAACCGGGAGCACGGGAGTGCACGCGCGACCAGACTGAAAACTGGAGCCCCAGAGCGCATACTCGAACTAGACTGAAGCTGGGAGCTCGGGAGCACGTGCAGGAACGGGGGCAGCTTGCGGTGTTAGAAGCACAAAGGACAGAGACGTGCCAGCCCTGGAAACGACGGCTGTTAGAGTGGCTGTGGGGCACACATCCCGGGACATTGAGGGGTTTTTAGCAGCACCGATGGAAAGAGAGTTAGAGTGGCCAAGAGAGCTCAGCAGAGAGCGGACTGGGATCTCTGTTCTGAGACAGAGGCTAGGATACGGCCACTGCTGCTCTGACTCTCAGAAGGGGCACAGAAAACCGCCAGGGAAAGCCACCAGAGAACAAAAGCCCGGAAATACCGGCTCACATTGTGTCCATCCCCATTCCCCCTCGCAGGGGATGGGGCAACTCTACCCAAACAGGGTTGCCTGAATATCAGAGCAGCAGGCCCATCCCCCAGAAGGCAGGCTGAAAAATCAAGAAGCCCACATCCCTAAGGTCCCTATAAAACAGGAGCACACTGCCTGGGTCCTGGTCAATAATTTGGGCTCTGGACAACCCCGCAACCTCTCCTCATCAGAATGATGAGGAGGAGAAACCCTCAGAAAAGAAAGGAGACAGAGACTGTGGCCTCTGCCACAGAACTGATGGATATGGATACAACCAGATTGTCAGAAATAGAGTTCAGAGTAACAATGGTCAAGATGATGTGTAGACTTGAAAAAAATATTAATGAAAACATTAATGAAAATATAGAATCTCTAAGGCTGGAAATGAGAGCGAATCTGCCAGAAATTAAAAATGCTGTGAATCAAATGCAGTCTAAACTAGATGCTCTGACAGCCAGGGTAAATGAGGCAGAAGAACAAATTAGTGAATTGGAGGATGGGATGGTAGAAGAGAAAGTTGAAACGGAAACTTGACTCAAAAAAATCCAATCTCAAGAATGTAGATTACAGGAGATTACTGACTCAATGAAACGTTCCAATGTCAGAATCATCAGCATCCAGGGGTGGAGAAAGAGAGAGGTTTAGAAGAGATATTTGAACAAACTGTAGCTGAGAACTTCCCTAATCTGGCAAAGGAAACAAGCATTCATGTCCAAGACGCAGAGAGGACCCCACCCCAGATCAATGAGAGCAGGCCTACACCACGTCACGTCATACTGCAATTCGCAAATATTAGATCCAAGGATATAGTATTGAAAGCGGCCAGGGGGAAGAAAATCCGTATGTACAGAGGGAAAATATTAGAATAACATCAGACCTGTCCACAGAGACCTGGCAGCCAGGAAGGGGTGGCAGGATATTTTCAAAGCTCTATCTGAGAAGAAAATGCAGCAAAGGATCCTTGATCCAGCAAGGCTGTCATTCACAATTAATGGAGAGATAAGGACCTTCCAAGATCAGGAGAAAATGAAGGAATTCATAACCACCAAACCAGCCCTACATGAGATATTAAGGGGGATTCTATAAAACTAAAAAGGCCCGAAGAGTAATACAGAACAGAAATTTACAATCTATACAAACAAAGACTTCACAGGCAACATGACATCATTAAAATCATCTCTCTCAATAATCACTCTCAATGTGAATGGCCTAAATGTTCCCATAAAACGCCACAGGGCTGCAGATTGGATAAAAAGACATGACCCATCCATTTGCTGTCTACGAGAGACTCACTTTGAACCTAAAGATACATCCAGACTGAAAGTGAAGGGATGGAAAACCATTTTTCATGCCAATGGACCTCAAAAGAAAACTGGGGAAGCAATTCTCATATCAGAAAAATTAGATTTTAGGGGCGCCTGGGTAGCGCAGTTGTTAAAGCGTCTGCTTCAGCTCAGGACGTGATCCTGGCGTTCCGGGATCGAGTCCCACATCGGGCTCCTCTGCTGGGAGCCTGCTTCTTCCTCTCGCACTCCCCCTGCTGTGTTCCCTCTCTCGCTGGCTGTCTCTCTGTCACATAAATAAATAAAATCTTAAAAAAAAAAAAAAAGAAAAATTAGATTTTTAAACTAAAGACTGTAGTTAGAGATACAGAAGGACACTACATTATTCTTAAAGGATGTATCCAACAAGTGGATATGACAATTATAAATATCAATCCCCCAACAGGAGAGCAGCAAGATACACAAGCCAACTCTTAACCAGAATAAAGAGACATATAGATAATACATTAATAGTAGGGGACCTCAACACTCCACTCTCTGCAATAGACAGATCCTAAGCAGAAAATCAACAATGAAACAAGAGCTTTGAATGACATACTGGACCAGATGGACCTCATAGATATAAACACAACACTACACCCCAGAAAAACGGAATACTCATTCTTTTCAAATGCACATGGAACTTTCTCCAGAAAAGACCACATAGTGGGTCACAAAACAGGTCTCAACCCATACCAAAAGACTGAGATTATTCCCGCATATTCTCAGACCACAATGCTTTGACACTGGAACTCAATCACAAGGAAAAATTTGGAAGAAACTCAAACACCTGGAAACTAAGAAACATCCTGCTCAAGAATGATTGGATAAACCTGGAGATAAAAAATCAGATTAAACAATTTTTGGAGACCAATGAGAATGAAAACACATCGGTCCAAAACCTATGGGACACTGCAAAGGCAGTCCTAAGGGGAAAATACATAGCCATCCAAGCCTCACTCAAAAGAACAAAAAAACCTAAAATGAAGTTTTTATATTCTCACCTCAAGAAGCTGGAGCTAGAACAGAAGAACAGGTCTAACCCACGCACGAGAAGGCAGGTGATCAAGATTAGAGCAGAGATCAATGAATTAGAAACCAGGAGCACAGTAGAGCAGATCAACAGAACTAGAAGCTGGTTCTTTGAAAGAATAAATAAGATCAATAAGACACTGGCCAGAATTATTCAAAAGAACAGAGAAAGGACCCAAATTAACAAAATTATGAATGAAAGGGGAGAGATCACAACCAACACCAATGAAATAGGACGGATCATTAGAAACTTTTATCAACAGCCTTATGCCAATAAATTAAACAACCTGGAAGAAACGGATGCCTTCCTGGAAACCTATAAACTACCAAGACTGAAACAGGAAGAAATTGATTTAAACAGACTGATTAATTATGAAGAGATTGAAGCAGTGATCAGAAACCTCCCCAAAAACAAGAGTCCAGGGCCTAACGGATTCCCTGGGGGAATTCTACCAAACATTCAAAGAAGAAATAATACCTATTCTCCTGAAGCTGTTTCAAAAAATAGAAACAGAAGGAAAACTACCAAACTCACTCTATGAGGCCAGTATTACCTTGATCCCCAAACCAGGCAAAGACCCCATCAAAAAGGAGAATTACAGACTGATTTCCCTGATGAATATGGACGCCAAAATTCTCAACAAGATCCTAGCTAATAGGATCCAACAGTACATTAAAAGGATTATCCATCAAGACCAAGTGGGATTCATCCCTGGGATGCAAGGGTGGTTCAACATTCGCAAATCAATCAGTGTGATAAATCATATCAACAAGAAAAGAGTCAAGAACCATATGATCCCCTCAATTGATGCAGAAAAAGCATTTGACAAAATACAGCATCCTTTCCTGATTAAAACCCTTTGGAGTGTAGGGATAGAGGGTACATTCCTCAATTTCATAAAAACCATCTATGAAAAGCCTAAAGCGAATATCATTCTCAATGGGGAAAAGCTGAAAGCCTTTCCCTTAAGATCAGGAACACAACAAGGATGCCCACTCTTGCCACTATTATTCAACATAGTACTAGAAGTCCTTGCAACAGCAATCAGACAACAAAAAGGGATAAAAGGTATCCAAATTGGCAAAGAAGAAGTCAAACTGTATCTCTTCAGAGATGACATGATACTCTATATGGAAAACCCAAAAGACTCCACCCCAAACTACTAGAACTTATAGAGCAATTCAGTAATGTGGCGGTATACAAAATCAATGCTCAGAAATCAGTTGCATTTCTATGCACGAACAATGAGACTGAAGAAAGAGAAATTGGGAAATCCATTCCATTTATAATAGCACCAAAAATCATACGTTATCTCGTAATTAACCCAACCAGAGACGTAAAGGATCTATACTCTAGAAACTACAAGTCACTCTTGAAAGACATTGAAGAAGACACAAAAAGATGGAAAAATATTCCATGCTCATGGATCGGAAGAATTAACATAGTTAAAATGTCTATGCTACCCAGAGCAATCTACACTTTCAATGCTATCCCGATCAAAATACCAATGACATTTTTCAATGAACTGGAACAAAGAGCACTTAAATTTGTGTGGAACCAGAAAAGGCCCCGAATTGCCAAGGAATTGTTGAAAAGGAAAAACAAACCTGGGGGCATCACGTTGCCGGATTTCAAGCTATACTACAAAGCTGTGATCACCAAGACAGCATGGTACTGGCACAAAAACAGACACATAGACCAATGGAACAGAATAGAGAACCCAGAAATGGACCCTCGCTCTTTGGGCAACTAATCTTTGACAAAGCAGGAAAAAAACATCCGGTGGAAAAAAGACAGCCTCTTAAATAAATGGTGCTGGGAAAAATTGGACAGCTATATGCAAAAGAATGAAACTTGACCACTCTCTCACACCATACACAAAGGTAAACTCCAAATGGATGAAAGACCTCGATGTGAGACATGAATCCATCAAAATCCTAGAAGAGAACATAGGCAGCAAACTCTTTGACATCGGCCACAGCCACGTTTTTCATGACACATCTCCAAAGGCAAGAGAAACAAAAGATAAAATGAACTTGTGGGACTTCATCAAGATAAAAAGCTTCTGCACAGCCAAGGAAACAGTCAAAAAAAACTAAGAGGCAGCCCACAGAATGGGAGAAGATATTTGCAAATGATACTACAGATAAAAGTCTAGTATCCAAGATCTACAAAGAACTTCTCAAACTCAATACACATGAAACAAATAAATCAAAAAAATGGGCAGAAGATATGAACAGACACTTTTCCAATGAAGACATGCAAATGGCTAACAGACACATGAAAAAATGTCAAAATCATTAGCCATCAGGGAAATTCAAATCAAAACCACACTAAGATACCACCTTACACCAGTTAGAGTGGCAAAAAGTGACAAGGCAAGAAACAACAATTGTTGGAGAGGATGTGGAGAAAGGGGATCCCTCCTCCATAGTTGGTGGGAATGCAAGTTGGTACAGCCACTCTGGAAAACAGTGTGGAAGTCCCTTAAAAAGTTAAAAGTTGAGCTACCCTATGACCCAGCCATTGCACTCCTGGGTATTTACCCCAAAGATACTAGACGTAGTGAAGAGAAGGGCCATATGCACCCCAATGTTCATAGCAGCATTGTCCACAATAGCTAAATCATGGAAGGAGCCAAGATGCCCTTCAACAGATGACTAGATTAAGAAGATGTGGTCCATACGTACAATGGAATATTACTCAGCTATCAAAAAGAATGATTTCTCAACATTTGCTGCAACATGGACGGCACTGGAGGAGATAATGTTAAGTGAAATAAGTCAAGCAGAGAAAGACAATTATCATATGATTTCTCTCATCTATGGAACATAAGAACTAGGAAGATCGGTAGGAGAAGAAAGGGATAAAGAAAGGGGGGGTAATCAGAGGTGGGAATGAAGCATGAGAGACTATGGACTCTGAGAAACAAACTGAGGGCTTCAGAGGGGAGGGAGTGGGGGAATGGGATAGGCTGGTGATGGGTAGTAAGGAGGGTGCACTGGGTGTTATACGCAACTAATGAATCATGGAACTTTACATCAAAAACCAGGGATGTACTGTATGGTGACTAACATAATATAATAAAAAAATATTATTATAAAAAAAACACTGATCCATATTTTTAAAATGCTATTACATTAAGAAGAGTAAAACTTCAAGAATCATTTTTAAACATTATGACAGATCAGAAAAATGGGAACCAAAGCTTCATGTATTTTCAATGCCTTTTTAAAATTCCAACCTGTTTTTTAGTAAATACACATGAAATTCCACCAACAATTTCTTTAAAAAGAAAAACTCTTTGCTTTTATGTCAAGCACTACTGGCGGTTTGCTTCTCTGTTGACAAACATCAATGGCTTGTGTGGGGGAAGTGTAATCAATTCATTTCAAAGTCATCTCTTTTGAAAGATATTAAACTTTTACTCCCTGAAGATCCCTAGGGCAAAAGATGTCTTTTTTTCCCCTTTTGCATGGAACACATCCCAAAACATTATCTTTAGCTACTAAAGCTGTAAATAATTACCCATTGTTGGTAAATGGAATTCAGATATTAAGGATTCTACATTACTTTGTGGTGGTTGAACACATTTGCATGGGAAAGTCTTCCCTGCAATGCAAACCACAAAACATAAGCTCCTAGTTACTGTCAAAAGCTGCTAGAAAAGACAACCAACTGTATTGCAACACAATTGTTTATTCCATAAAACACCCAGAGGTCGTAACTGTAAACACTAGTAATAATAGCTGCATGTACTCTGTACCCCACAGAACACATTTTTTTTTAAGATTTTATTTATTTATTTGACAGAGAGAGAGACAGCCAGAGAGAGAGGGAATACAGGCAGGGGGAGCGGGAGAGCAAGAAGCAGGCTCCCAGCAGAGGAGCCCGATATGGGGCTCGATCCCAGAACCCCAGGATCACACCCTGAGCCGAAGGCAGACGCTTAACAACTAAGCCACCCAGGCGCCCCCAGAACACATTTTTTAAGTCATACTGCTCTCTCTCTCCATTCCCACTGCCACAGCAAGACTAAGCCAAGTTCATGTCAGATCCTATCTAGATGGTCACTTCTCAGCAGGCCTCTCTGACTCCGGTGTTTTCTCCCAATCCATCTGCTCTCTTCCTGCAGCATTTCTTCAGTGGCAGCACTCCCAGTCAAGTAAGGAACATAATTAAAGGGCCAGGATGAAAGCATACAAAGGGCCAGGGGTGCCACCAAGCCTAGGCAGGGTGAGCAGAGCAGGCCTCTCACAGGTAGTGACATTTAAGCTGATTAAGCTAAAACCTGAAGCTAGGCCTTTGAAAAGTCCAGGTGACAGATGGGGATGGCATGAATTTGAACGGTGGTTCTGAGGGTCAGGGTAGAGAGGAATAGAGAGGGGAGAGTGGATTTTTGAATGGACTTCTTTACACTTCCTGAAAGAAAACATTAAAAAGTTCCATCCGGGACTTACTCCATGCAAGCTCATCTATTCTGCTACACATGAAATCATTTATTAGCATGCTCAGCACCGGCCACGCCATCCTCTCCACCTGCAGACCTACTCCACCTTCTCTTCCTGAAAAACACCCAGCCAGAAGGCAACACGCCTACTGCTAAATCCCAGGGGACTTTTTATATCATTCGTATCCCCCCACTTGACAACGCCTCAGAGTCTAATTACGAAGATTCATGTCTTCTCTTGTCAGACTATAAACTCTCTGAGGACAATTACTGTTTCTCTTGCACATTATATCCTCCACAAAATAGTAAGTGTTCAGGAAATACTTTTCAAATAAGTGAATGGTTGGAGTTAACTGCCATTAATGAGGAAAGAAGAATGTGAAAGGACCAAATCAACAGTAGGAACACACGTTGACTTTTCTTTAGAATTTAGCCAGCCATTCAAAAAGGATTTATTAAGTAAAGGGTCTACTTTATGATGAAATGTATAAGGTAAGGTCCTTGCTACAGTATGGAAAGAAATAAAAACCAACCTACATGAAGGAAATCGAGTGCAGAAGTCAGTAGGAATTCACTGCAGAGAATGATCAGCAGGGACTGGAGTGTCTAAAAGAAGCCTAAAGAGAAAAATTGAGCTGGACTGTGAAAGATATGAAGAGGCCATGGAAATATGGCATGAATTCTAAGCCAAAGAAAGAATCCAATTTTAAAAAGGGAAGATAGGAATTAGCTTTCAATGGCTTCACTGTCATCCAAACCACTATCATCTGTCCTCTGTGTAAATAATCACCTCCTTCATAGCTCCTATCCTTGATTTCCTGCTGTCTATTCTGAAAACAGCAGCCAGAATGATTTTTTCAAATGTAAGTCAGACCATTTGTTCTTTGCCTGAAACCCTCTAGGGGCCCCCATTTCATTTATAATAAAAGCCAAAACCCACATAATGATCTACAAGGTCCACATGATCTGGTCCTTGGTCCTCTGACTTCGTCTACCACTGTGGCCACCCATGTTCATGCTATCCCAGTCCTAGAAGGCATCAGCCATACTCTACCACAGGGCCTCTGCATCTGCTGTTTCCTTTACCACAGAAGCTCTTCTCTTCAATATCCACATGGGCCACTTTGCTACCCCTTCACATGTTTACCAAATGTCACCCTCTCAGTAGGACCCTCCCTGATCACTCTATTAAAATTTCAACTGCCTCGACACTACCCTTTCCCTGCTTTATTTTTCCTCCATAGCACTTTCACATTCTAGCATCCAGCATAAGTTATTACTGTCTCTCTAGTGTCTGGTGTCTCTCCCCACTAGAATATATGCTTCATGAAGAGATGGAAATGACAGATGTCACCTCTAAGTAGGCAAGTGAATATAGATGGTTTTTGCAGCAGAGCACCAAGAACAATGTCCATTCAATTAAGTGGTCAATTGTTTTTAACTTTATAGGTGATTTGCAACCACAGTAAGATTTCTAACTGATGCAATTTCACCAGCACCATGCGATGGTTGTGGGTGGAAGCTGCAAACACACAGGTTACATTTCAAAGTCTGAGATTACCAACCGATGTTTACCATAATTGCTGAGCTTAACAAAAGGCACCTTTGAACAGAAAAAGGGAAAAGGGATGGAATCAAACAATAAGTAATAATCATGTTAGAGAGGGGAGTCACATGTAAGTCATAAACACAGACTGCTAAGCTGACCTGCTTGTCCATACGAGCAATCTCCAATGCCTACTATGTGTGAGGCACCGTTCTAGCTCCAAGGAACCACAGATGAAACACACTACATTCTCCAGGAGCTTAGAGTCTTAAGACTAGAAAAAGAACAGGGTGCCCAGGTGGCTCAGTCAGTTAAGTATCTGACTCTTGGTTTCGGCTGAGGTCATGATCTCAGGTTCATGAGATTGTGTCCCACACTGGGCTCCCTGGTTCAGCACGGAGTCTGCTTCTCTGCCCTTCCCCATGCTCACATGTTCTCTCTCTCTCCCATAAATAAATAAATCTTTTTTTAAAAGACTAGAAAAGGGAGAGAAGTCTGGAAGAGATCCCTCACAGCCCGTAGAAGGAATCAATCCTGCTGACATCCTGAGTTTGGACTTACAGCCTCCAGACCATGAGACAAAAAGTTCTGTTCTTTAAGCTCCCCAGTCCATAGCACTTTGTTATGACGGCTCTAGCAAAATAGTATAAACACTCAGTGGCCCCCTTTCCACTATTGTACGATCTGGTGGAAAACCCTGGCTGGATAGAAATTAAATGTTTGTAGAGTTTGAAAAAAATAAAAGACTAGAAAAATAATGAATTTAAAATAATAATTAATAAATCACCCAACTGCTAAGATTCCTAGTGGTTTGGAGAATCATCTGGAAGAACCAAAAAATTAAATGAACATCAATGTGCAGCATGTACATAAGGAAAAAGTTCTGTCCAGTATCATGATCCTGCTTATTGACACCAAGCTTAATCTCAATTCAAGTATTAGGATAAGAAACATTTGAAACCCTTCCCAAAAGAACTACCTGTATTTTCACAGTACTATCATTTTCAAATCCTTTTGACACAAAAGAGATCTTTTTTACCTAGGTATTCATTATCCAGCTCCACTCTATTAAGAAGCTGAGGAAGAAAGCAAAACATATCACGAAACAGTGAACTGCAGACTTTAAGCGAATCCCCATTCAACCACTTCTTCCTTGCAATGATGGAGCTGATCCCTGCCAGTCACGTCTGTCAGTCATTCACTGAACCTCAGATGTTCCAAGAATAAACTGATTGAGAAGAGAAACTGCATGAATCGGTAAAACATTCAGGAATTCATCAAAGTCAATGAAAGAGGTTTTGAATAACTTCTTGAATCACATGCAAAACCACTGATGAATAAGAGGCTGGTAGAGTTAGAATAGTTGACAAGCAAAGGAGGAAGAAAATTAAAAGCAATTTGAATGTCACAGGATTAAACACAGGCTGTGGGAAGTGGATAGAGCCCTGGCATAGTTTTTGTAACAAGACTTTCACAATTGTGGTAAGAAAAACAAATATTACATGGTGCTATTGTACAATTCTCTTGAAAAAATTAACTCCTCTCAACTCTTTAAAAATTTCAACACCTTCATTTGTTCTTTTTTCCTTCTAATAATTAGGCCACATTTGTGATTATAACCTACATTTTGTTGTATGTAAGATAAACTGATACCCATAATTTGAACTTTTCCTTGTCAAGGTCAAACCCCTTTCCCACCCCCCACCTTTTTACTATAAAACTTGGCTTCCATTGTGAACAGATTCACTTTAAAAGACCTGCGTTTCTGTTATCTCCTGTCTATGCTCTGCCCCCACCCTCACCCTCATGTTATCTCCACGGCTACCCTAGGAGGGAGCAATTAATTCTAGATTTGATTTCCAGCTGAGAGCATCAGGTGAGTGGGTAACACAGCTTAAAGCCTCCTTCTCTGCCCATAGTCCACACCTGGGGCCATATCATGTGGTACCTAAGGTTACCCACAAAATTGGGGGGGAGATAAAATCATCTATGTACAAGGTTTAAAGTCAATGCCCTAATATCAGGTGCCAAGTAGCCTCCCACTGCCAAAGCAGAGCCCCTGAGTTAGCTGAATTGCCTTGCTTTCTCCCTAGTCTTCTGGTTCTCATTTTTGGTCCACCTACTATAAGCTTTGCAGGCACAGAAAGTCATTACTTATTTATCTGTTATGAGCCACTGATTAATTATAAGTCAATTTTATAAGCCCATAACGCTGTTGAGAAGTGGGAATCTCCCTCCCTGAAGGCAGTCTCCATGGGCTCCGACAACTCTGTAAGGTGCACGGGTAACAGAGATCCAAAAGAGCAGCTTTGCCAAGGGGAGCCCTTCCAGAGTAGCACTCGGTGAAAGTCCCATCCTTAGCCTTTCTCTTCTCACCCATCCATTTTTTAAAGGACAATGAGTACATGTTTAGAAGGTTCCTTGCATAAGCACATGAATGTTTGTAATCAGAAATCCCAAGGTAAGCTGAAAAATGAAGTTCTGCCTCCCTTATCAACTCCCGTAGCAATTCTACAGCATTGGAGTTATGCTCAATTCCACGGCATTGGAGGTATGCTCAAATCCACGGCATTGGAGGTATGCTAAAGTTGGTTGGCCTCTTGGCCTGAAGATAAAGAAGGAGGAAATGAGTGATGCCAAGTGTGACGCCTGCCTAAAGGACCAGCTTCCTCCCCGCCAGAAGCACTGAGGCATACAACTAACCCTCAGGGTACCCTGATGGTTCTGCAGCTGACTTCAGAACCACAAGTTGTAAGTCCTCACACAAAGCAATTTGCTCTTCTCTATGTCTTTCCCACTAGTCTCGCCAGATGTCCAGTGCAGTAGCAGAGACACATTCATTACTGAAAGCAGAACAAATGAGAACATAGGATGAAGCAAGGCTTGAAGTCTCATGGAACAATTTCTAGAAAATAGACAATTCTTACAAAATAATGATAGCACTATTTTAGTTAGGTTGTGCATCAGATAAAATTATATGAGTAAAACTGCCAATTTCTCCCTAAAGATGCTGGAAAAAATTTCATTTGTTTCAATGAGTCAAATTAGTTTAACTTATTAAATTTAAAGAAATTGGATTCCTGCCCCCAAATTCAATATACTACAAGAAGCAGCATTTTAGTTAATAGATTAAAATCTAGTCAAAGAAAGAAATTCATTCAGTTTATAAATGAAATTAAATACTTATTTTTGCTTAGAATGCTGCACTATTAAATTTAGGAAAATACCATGGCTTTAAATAATCATTTCAAACAAATTAAAATCTCATTAAAATGAAAATCAATTATTGGTTGTAATTGGGGAAGTATCTCAAAACACCATGCACTTATCCATTGCCTGATCAATGCAATTTTTTTAAGTTTAATTATTTATTTATTTAAGCAATCTCTATACCCAATGTGGGGCTAAACTCTTGACCCAGATATCAAGAGCTGCATACTTTTCTGACTGGGCCAGCCAGGTGTCCCTGCAATTATTTTTTTTTAAAGAAGGATCTCAGAATAAACCAAAAACCCCTCTTTGTAATAATAAGACCGTCTGCCCTGATACATGAGTGACTAGAATAAAAGAAGAGATTCTAAATCGTAAGTACTAGCACTTTCCCCCTCCTCTTCTCCTTAAAGAGGAAAGTATTCCCCTGTCAGCCTTCTGGAGGTATGAGGACTTTGGTGGTTAGCCAGGCTGAGAACCAGAGAGACATCCAGCCCATCCCCCACCCACCTCCCTCCATCAACCTTCAGTTTGTTCTCTATCCCTAAGAGTCTCCTACAATTTGTTTCCCTCTCTTCCTTTTCCCCCCACTTCCCATATATTCATCTGTTTTGTTTCCTAGATTCCATATATGAGTGAAATCACATGGTATTTGTCTTTCTTTGACTGACTTATTTCACTTGGCATACTATACTCTAGCTCCATCCACATCATTGCAAATGGCAAAATTTCACTTTTTTTGATGGCTATGTAATATTCCAAGGTGTGTGAGTCTGTGTGTGTGTGTGTGTGTGTGTGTGTGTGTGTGTGTATACACCACATCTTTATCCATCATCAATCAACGGACATTTGGGTTCTCTCTGTAGTTTGGCTATTGTTGATAATGCTGCTGTATACATTGGGGTGCATGTTTCCCTTTGAAACTGTATTCTTGTATCCTTTGGTAAATACCTAGTAGTGCAATTGTTGGATCATAGGGTAGTTCTATTTTTAACTTCTTGAGGAACTTCCATACTATTCTCCAAAGTGGCTAAATTAAATAGATTTCAAATTACTCTCACCTGTTCTTTTTACCTTTCTCAAGGTGGTTCCTAAAAACATTAACTAACATGAGTGGCTCGCATTATATTGCTCCTGGAATGGTGCTGGTCTAGTAGCTATACTCTAGTTTAACTCAAGGATAAAAGTCAGGCTTAAATTTTAGAGCTTAGAGCAATAACTGGACTTCATATTTTTTTAAGCAATTCTTGATAAATGTAATTTATTATAAATGAATTTTCCACAATAATTTGGCAATGGCAAGTTCAAGATAACGTCCACTAATAAAAATCTGACCTTGAATAACACAAGTGACTAAGGGCAAAGCCTTTGGGAAGGGTCTCGTTCTTTTATCAACATGAAGGAAGCTGACCAGTACATGTGCCTACAAAAAGACCACTCCTCTCCTGCACGGAGGTTGGTGGGGGGATAAGTTCTGGGCAACTTCATCCCTAGAAAACAACTCTGGGCCTTGTCTATGCATAGTCAAATGAGTGACCGACCCCAAAGCTCTAAAGAAAAAACATGGGCCCCATAAACATAGCCTGGTATATTTTTAGAGCAGGGCTTATCAGTGGGCCACTATCCAATGAGATAACCCTAGGATTTCAGCAAATCAATTCCAAGACGATGCCCCATCCACAAGGACCATTGAGAATCCATTATGAAATTGTGGCCTTTAATGAAAACTATCTTATTTTCTGGTAAATTTGCTTTTAATAGTAATTAGCTATGCTTAAGTAAGATGTTTAGGGGACTCAGCAAGACCTTTATATGTATTCACTCTGCCTTCAAAAACCATGCAAGTAAATTTACCCACTCACACAAGACAGAAGGGAGTAGGCCCCATTCTTTTTTAAGAAAACAGACTTTTGTGAATTGAAAGCATCTCATCACTGAGGGCTGGGGGTACCATGCACAAAACTAGCTATAATCCTCCTTTTACATCACAGAAGTTTAGGGTCTCTGACTGAAGTGATGGTAAAATTTTTCAGGCAATTACTTCTAAAGAGGACTTTGAAAGAATCCAGCCAACTAAATTAGTTTTAAGCCCACATGGTCAAAATCTCAATAAAAAACAAACTGCCCCAAGTGCTCTAATACCAGCCAAATCCAAACCCAGGGTAGGGGTGTGCAATGAAGCACAAGCTTTGGGAGGTTTTCGCATCAAACTAAGACTTAAGAAGAAGGGAGCATTCTAATCAGGATCTGCATATATGATCATGAAAGAAAAATTTGCACTGACGAAAGATTCTTGATTATTAAAGACATTTGTTGATTTTAAGTGCAGCTTTAAAATATCATCTGCTTTAATGTTCAGTGATAGCTTACATTTGGTTACTTTGAGTTCCATTTTTATGTAAATTATGGAAAAATCAAGTTTGCATGGGGATGCTCAAGCCAACTAGGGTGGGCTCTGCTGTTTAGGGCACTTGCAAAGCTCACGAGCCCCACCTAATGACAGCACACCCAGAGCTCTGGAGCAGCTTTGGTGTAGGGAATAAATAACTGCAAGCTGAAACTTCAAAAGCAAAATTGTGACAAGGCTCACATTCAGAAAGCATGAAACCAAGGATCAAACTTGCCAACCTAATTTTACCACAAGAAAAGAGCTGAGGGAATAAGAAAAATAAATACTTTTTAGGGCTTTTTTCCCAACTATAAAAATAATATCTGTCCATCAAAAATTTTCAAAAAAGATGAGAAAAGATAAAGAAGGAGGTAAATATCATCCATAATGCCAGTGCTCAGAGTTGCCAGCCCACTGCAGTTCAGTCTATAAATACACGCATAGCTATTTAAATGTATAGATAAGATGAGATCATACTACAGAGCTCAAACTGTTTTGTAATCTGCTCTTTTTCACACAAAATAATAATGTGGGCATTATTATTCATAAACATAGCACTACACCATCCTTCTTCATAGTCATATGACATTCCATTGTATGATACAGCATAATCTAAACAATGCCCTCAAGACGGTCGTGTAAATATTGATATAAATCACGTTGTAAACATATCCTCATACCTTATTACACATTTGCCTGATTATTTCCTTAGGATAAATTCTTAGAAGTGGAATGGCTGGGTCAAAAGGTGTTGACAAGTGTCACCAGAATGCCTCTTAAAGAGAAGCTGTGTGAACATTCCTCACACCTGCAGTATAGGGGAGATAGCTACTTCATTAGCCATACCTTCACCGACACTGGATGTTATCAATCTTTGAAGGCAGGTTACTGGCTAAGAGAACAGGTCCTAGAACTAGAATTCTACAGCTAGGTTCAAATCCCAGCTCTGCTGTGGACTAACTCTTGGGAAAGTTACCCAATATTTCTGCAGATTTCCGTAAAGCAGAGATTGTACCATTCGTTATACCTACCTAAAAGGTTATTTTTAAGAGAGGTTATTTTTAAGGATTAAATGAACTGCTACAAGGAGCTGCTACAACACCTGATACACAATAAGCACTTAATAAAAATTTGCTCTTATGACATTAGATAGTGCCCATCTGAGAGGTAAAAACAAATCTCATTTTTGTTTAAATTGCATTTGCCTGATTCTTACTTTATAAACTATTTTCATTTCCTTGGCCTTTTTTTAAGTAGTCAACCATACCATTTACAAATAATGATGATTTCTGTATCTTCCTAGTTTATTTTTCCAGGATAATTGCATTGGTTAGAATTTCTAAAACAAAGTCGAATGAAATTAATGGTCCCAAATATCTTCATCTCATTCATGACTTTACGCTAACAGAAACTTCTTAAAGTATTTCAAAATACAAAATTATAAAATGTGATGGCAACTTTTTCTATACATTTTCTTATAAAGTTGCTTTAAATATAAATATTGCATTGTTTCTAAATTACAGCATTCTTTTGGGGGAAAAGACTTCTTTGACATTTTGAATTAAAATGATCTTTATTAACTAAATTCGCACACATCTTCAGTAAAGACCACAGTAATACTTAACACTAAGAATGTGAAGTATAAAATTAAAATTATTATATTACTAAAATTAATTTGTGAAGCAAAAGAAATCTGAAAGATAATGTAGTTTATCCAATGATTCAAAATCAATTATTCTTGTTAAAGAAATATATCTGATAAATAACAGAAAAATCTTAACCCACCATTTTCAGCCAAAAATATAAAGCCCTTTTATTTTAAACAGCTAAAATTTGATCTAGTATTTTTACTCCTTGTGTTTTCATCCAAAAACAGCACATAAATTTCAAAAGAATGATTCCATTTCTCAAAATTCACCCTCACTTACTCCCACACTCTGAAAAGGAGACTGAATTATTTCTAGATACAAAAGCCTTCAGTACATATTAAGGCCCTAGTTGCTAATCCCCAAAATGAGGGATACTCAAGCCACAGAACAAGTTAGCTTCTTTTTAAAAAATTAAACAAAAGAAAGGACACTGTGTTAAAACTCTACAATAAATCAAATATTCTGGAAGATCTTTCCCAAGTCTTAACAAATACATAAGTCTGCTTGTTGACTGCCTACCTAGAGATAAAATTATAAAGCAGAATAACGACATATTTACCTAGCACTTAAAATGTGCTAGACCCTATGCTATGAGCATGTCCTATACATATTATCTCCTATCACCAATCTACCTTCCCCCAACAAGGAAAATATTGCCACCCCACTGGTTGCACACTGCCGTTGCCCACAGAATCTTCCAAAAGCACCCTATAAACCTATAAACAGATTGCAAATGGTTCTTTGGGATCATTACTGACCAGCTGCCCTCTAAAGAAAGGCGGTGGAAATTTTAAGGCTACAGGCACTACAGACAGAGTTTGAGCTTGGGCTGGTGAAAGATTGATCACTTGAGTTCACGACAATCAGCAAATAAGAGTAACCATATCCCAGCATGCGGGACAACGTAAAATGACACTAAAGTATGACCAGATGGCCTTCTTATTTGCCCTCCTGGGACACTCTCCTTGAATAAGAGTGAGCGTGGCTAAGAAACTCTGGATTTACTTTTCCACAGAATAGGAAATAAGGGAAGTTTACCAGGCGAAACATACCAATTCAACAAAACTAACCCCCTGGCACTGTTATAACACTTTTCAATAAAAAATGCTTCAAGTTTAAACAACCTAATTTTCCTGATTCTTTAATATACCAGTACATCTAACACATGTATAGACTATTCATTTGGAAGAGCCAAATGATTCCTAAATAATAAGTTTATTAGTTATATGTATCTATTCCCATTATTTATATTCCTATAATAAGCTCCAAGCAAAGAAGAAACATTCAAATGAAGCCTAAGAAATAGAAATCACCTGGAAGAGCATTGATAATGCCTAATGCATAGATACTGTCTGGAATCAAGAAATGAAATTCTAAATGTTGAGCAGCTGACATGTTTGGTAAGACACTAGATACATCAGTCTCTATTCTGATTTCATAAAGCTTTGATCATGTCAAGTTCCAAGTGTTGACCATTGCTTCATTTTTGTACAGAATTTTGCAACTAAAAGGGCTCCCAGAAAGATTCTAGTCTAATTCTTTAATTTTTGAATGATAACACCAACTCACCTTTTTTTTTTTTTGAGAGAGAGAGCACACGCATACATGGGTGGGAAGGAGCAGAGGGAGAGGGAGGGAGAGAATCTTAAGCAGGCTCCATGTTCAGCACAGAGCCCGATGCGGGGCTCAATCTCACAACCCTGAATGATGACCTGAGCTGAAACCAAGAGTCAGATGCTTAACTGACTGAGCTCTGCCCCAACACTAACTGACTTTCTGAGTGCTGTATGATTTTTGTTGCAAGGTGATACAGTTTGCAATTAACAAACTTAGAATTATGACCTAGATTTCTCAAATACATGCCCCACTACATGGCATTTTCCCTCTCAACTATATTCCATGTGAAGTCATCTTGCAGAGTTGTTCAATATATGTGCACATAAAAAAGCTTTTGAAAAATTTTCTTCTTAAAAAATGTATACTTTTTAAGAATGTGTGGGTTTCTCAGATATGTATCTACAGAATAATACTTTGAACAAACTGGGCCAGAGAATTGAGAAATAATATAAATTGATTATCTCCAGCTACTCACAATATTGTCCTATTCTTGACTCTTATTAACTACTGACCTTACCCAGGTCTCTTACTTAACCACACTGGTCCTTGAGTTTCTCACCTATAAAAATGAAAGAACAGGACAATATATCTCTAATACACTTCCCAGCTCCACAAATTTCATAAGTCTGCATGATTCATTTACAAATCAGAATAATCATGTTTCCCACTTCTGTTTTCCTTTCCCTCACAACAAACTTTTAAAAAGCTCTACTACCCGAGCCTGGGTGGTTCAGTCAGTTAAGCATCTGCCTTTGGCTCAGGTCATGATCCTGGGGTCCTGGGATCAAGTCCCACATTGGCCTCCTCCTGCTTCTCCCTCTGCCTGCTGCTCCGCCTGCTTGTGTCCATTCTCTCTCTCTCTCTGACAAAGAAATAAAATCTTTTTAAAAAAAATTCAAAATCTCTACTACCATAACACCTGAAAAGGCCAAGTACAGAAGCAGTCCATATTTAGGAAAGATGCCAAAACATGCCAAAGTGTTTATCAATAAAGAATACGGAGTTTGATCCAAAGAATCAAAAGGGGTAGTATCTGTAATTCTCTAAGTCCACTACAGTCAAATATACTGGGAAATGTTTCCCTTTCCTCTGCCCTCTACCAGTTCCATTACATTATACACTTGAGTTACCCAAGCTCTGACAGTAAAAGATCTTATAAGGGTTGAGTCTCCGGCTTGAGCCATCACAAGCCACCAATGGGTGAAAATGTGTGACTTGGTACTGCTAGGTGCTGAAGCAAATGATACAAGGCTCCAAAAAGCTCCAGAGCAAAAACTACGAAACCAGATGATAAAAATAACAAGAAGGTAAACACATTGACCCAATAACCACTAATCAGATTACTAAGTACTAGGTATTCATTAAGCATTTATTTTATGTCCAGAACCATGTTAGGCACTAGAGAATATAGAGAAAAAGGAAAGAGTTGGCTCATGTTCCCTAGAAGCTTACAGTCCACTTGGGAAGACAATATCATAAAAACAACAAGCAGCATGGGACAAAAACTAAATGTTAAATTATGTACATAAGTGATAGAAGAATTACGGTTAATTGGAAATGACATGCAAAATAAATTGGCTCAAAGAAAGAATAGAATTAGAAAGACAAGGCGTTTTCATAGACTTTGGATTCTACTCAACCCACCATATTTTTCTTCAGTGCAAATTCTATTGCATGACTCAAGTGACAATGACATTTTTGGATCCATTAATAGTGTTTTCCAGATGGCCAATTCCTGGTTTTGCTTTAATCAGGTCTTAGCTGAATAGAATCTTAAAACTTAATATAATCACTACTTCCCAGAAATATAACCAAAACAGGTTCCTTTTTTATTAATAGGCCCTCCATTAAGGCTATTTATAAAGCAGACAGTTTGGAGTTTTTTAGTAAATGATAAACTTATAAATCTCTGAAGCAACCCCTAACCACCACCAGCACCAAAACACACACACACACACACACACACACACACACACCAAAAACACTGAAAAAAATGAAATATTTCATCATGCTTAACAATCCCGAGTATTACTGGACATCAATCAGGTCAAAACAACTGCCCTCTTTTATTTCAACATTAGAAATGTATAACCTAAAGAGACCCAGTGGTGAGCAAACGGAAAGACTAGAAAATAAAATGTCAGAGAAAGCCTTAACGGAGTGGCCTATGCCAATAAACCAACGGTGAGAGTTCCAGATGAGGCAAACCAGCTCTCACCTGCTCACTGTCCCCTGCTCCAAGGAGACTTCCAAACGAGAGAGAAGGCCATGCCCCCCACTCACACAAGCAGTGAAAGAAATTGCAAATTCTCCCAGTCCCCAGTGGCACTAATGCCAGGGCTTCTGGGTTCTGCTAGAAGTTAGTTGCGAAGCAGCAATGAGTCAGACGGTTTGTAACAACACTTCACATGTGATCACCAGCGATAGCACCAATAGCAGTGGGTGGAGAAGGGGTGTCTCACCTTTTCCATGAGATTAGCATGAAAGAAAAGCAGCAGGAATTATGGTAACAGATGTTCGTTCTATCAATGATAATTGTTAGCATGAGTTACTGAGAGATGAATTCCCCCAAAAATAAGAGAGATGGCCTTAGTGCTTCCAATGTTTGGGAATAGACTGAAGCAGATCCAAGCAGATTCATCATGCAGGTCAGACTGCACACCACCACCACCCCACAGACCACCACTACCACTCTGGAAAAAAAAGTGCAACTACAAAGTGGGGATTTTAATAGAAATGAAAGTTCAAAACTATGGGGCTGCACTTCTTCAGAATACTAATATGGACTGGCATCGTCTGCATTATGATTCTAACAGTAGTCATTGCACAGAGACAGCTAATATTTTTATCAGTGCTTTTTGTTTAAGATTTTTATTTATTCGTTTGAAAGAGAGAGAGAGAGAGAGAGAGAGCACAAGCAAGGAAGGGTCAGAGGGAAAGGGAGAAGCATGCTTCCCACTGAGCAGGGAGCCTGACCTGGGTCTCAATCCCAAGACCCTGGGATCACGACCTGAGCCAAAAGCAGACGCTCAACCAACAGAACCACCTAGGCACCCCATTTTTATCAGTGTTTTAAACTTAATCATATAATATTTTATATTATAAAGTGAAACCATTTCCAAGGTGATTTGAGTCCGGTCCTTTTATTTTACTTTTAAATCGATATCCAAGTTTTTGGGGGGACTCTCTTTTACCAACACTTTTGAAGAGGAATGCTATAAAATTGCGACCCACTTTGGGGGCCTTTATCATCTCTATTGCTTCCAATTTCTTTTTGAATCTTTCAACACGAACATTAAGAAAATGGCACCCAAGAAAGCATATGTTGCCACATTATCACCAGCTGTTATTGCTTTATCTAGCTCCCATTTAGGGCCTTTAAACATTCCCCAGAATTCCCATCTGAAAAACTGCATACATTATATAGGAAAGAAAAAATTTAATGTGGATGCAGGGCCAATTAGTATTGGTGGAAGTTAGAATTACAACCTAAGTATCATCAGTGTTTTTGTTGTTTTGTTTTACTAACCATGAAGGCTCTACCAAAATTAAGTAGACCCTGTTTCCTTTAAAGATATCAAATGACTGGTTTTTGATGACTAAACTCAGATATTCAATCCTCTTCCCATTACGAAACTACCAAACAATCAAGAAAATAAAAAAGTCAAAGAAAAACCTGACTTACAATTCCCAGAATTTTACACACAAGGGGCAAACACTCAGCCTATAATTATTTCATTGGTTTTGCTCAAATCCATACGAATTCAAGGAGGGCAAAAGGTTAGGGTCCTGACAGTTTTTTGTTTTGTTTTGTTTTGTTTTTTAAAATGCATGTTAGGAAAGAGGATGATAAACCTCCAAAGAGGATAAGATTTCAAGTTTGTACAACATTTGCTTAAACAAGAGAATGGTGATGCAGGTAGCTGCCTATAAGCCTAACACCCTTGCGAAGAGTGGTTCTATATACACTTCAATGGAGGATGAAGAACCCAGAGAACAGCTTTAAGAGTCAATGTGTTTTCTTTCTTACTAACAAATTAAAGTATTTGGCAGTAATTTTTTCAAGCAGATGGATAGGAATATTTTGGGAAATGCTAAGGGGCCGATTTTCTATTGCTTTTTAGAATCTCGAGTTATAAAATAAGATTTTGGCTAAGCTAGTCTTCCAAATTCAGCAGTGTTTATTAAAGGGAACAGGCTTTAACTTTCTTACCTAGATGATCCATGAAGCAGTAGTTAGTTTCAACTAGGAAATCAAATCCAAATAAGCAGAATAATGCTGGGTTCAGTGACTTTACTCTTCCCACAGAGGAAGAACAGATTAAAAAATAACCATGTGCCCAGGACAAGATGGACTCAACTTTTACCATTCTTTTTCGGGTGCTCTTGAATTCACCCTTTCTTCTACTGCTTCTAAACCTTATTTTCCTTTACAAAAACTGCCTTATCTTTTACTTGGTCCATGATAAGAATTAGTACATTTTCTCTACAAATGCCTGTACTTACATTAAGCTCAAATGAACTCCTGCTTTCTAACTATGCCAGGCAAATCCCTGGCCACCGTCACTGACCACTGACCCAAGAGGGCACTAAGTAAACATGAAGCTGTGTGGTTTCTTGTTTTACGTTACTTTTACATTGTGTTATGCAATTCCACTGGATATACCAAGAAATTATTCCTCTTTCTTGGCTCTTTCCTTAGATCAATCATCTGGCCAATATTTATTGAACATCTGCTATGCACTTAGTCTTTCAAAGAATTACTTTCAAAGGCTGTCCAAATAAAGAGCTATTAAACTTTGCTCGGATCCAATCCCATAACCTCTTGACTGGCTCTCTAACACAGAAGCCTATAAAAAGATCTTTTTTTTTTTTTTTTTTTTTTTTTAGAAACTAGAAAATTAGTCTAAAGTCTAAGAATTCTCTTCACCACACCCACATAACAGAAGAATCCAGCGATCAAGGACAAATGACCGCCCTGCTCCATCCATGAGTTTGACAGGAAACCATGTTATTCAAATCTATTAATATTTGGTTCCAGAGATTGCATAACCAGTTGGGAAGTACCCTTTAAGTGGTGCATCTCTTCCCAAACTTGGCAGCCTGAGATGACCCACAGGGAAAGTATTCACCCCTCTGTGGTTTTGCTCCAAATAGTCCCCTCTCCAAAAATCCAAATCTATTCTGTTCCTAGGTTCAGATGGTTGGACTTTAGCTAGCAAGGGTTACCTTTTACATTAAGAAACCATCACTCACCAGAAACAGTAAGAACTGGTAAGAATAGAAAATTTTAAGATCCCCAGCCCTTGGGGAACTTCCAAAGCACGCAGAGGGTCAAGACAGAGGTAATGGCATGAGGGGTAAGTGCACAAACTGCTACTGAAGTTGGCAGGGGGTTCCAAACTGGCCGAAACTGTCAGGAATCGCTCAGAGATGAAGGGGAAATGGGACTTGAAGCAGATCTTAATTGATGATTGTGGTTTGGGTCAGCTGGCAAGAGTGGAAACCCTCATCGCTAGTGGGATTACTGAATGGGCAGAGGAAGAGGTAAAAGAGTATGATGAGCCAGAGATGGACTTCGGGCCAATATGGGGAGGGATACCTGGAAAGCTAAACAGGCAGAGGGAGCTACTGGAGTTTGGTGAAGAGAATGATAAAGTATTTTAAGAATATTCTTTCCCATTTTGCTCAACTCCTTGTTTTTATTATCTCGACTTCTTTCTCTCTGATCTCTGATACTCCCAAATCCCCTAGTTTTCAGACCTCTTAGACTCATGCTAGTACTGAGCACAGCACTGTGGCACGTCACATGGTAACCCTGAGCCATGTGCTGGGACATAACAAGTAACAGCAGATGCCAGCTTGGCCTCACAAAGCTTATGTTAGGGGTTCCCGAATAAATAGTTTTGGGTAGATTTCAGCCTAGCCTTTGATCTCAGCAAATTGTAAATTATTGCAACTTAAAAGAAGGTGATTCTTATCTTCAACATTTACAAAAACTATGCATACCCATTCTTTAAACCATTCACTTAGAACCCCAATGTCTCTTCCCATAGAAAATCGCTTTCTCCGTATCTTTGCACCTTATAAATAATTCTCCCACAACTACTACTCGGAGCACTAACCTCTTAGTACTAACCTCTACGGATTAGAATCAAATATCCTGGAATAGGATGAGGGGGAAGGGGGGCGGTGTGTAAAACCCCATTGTGCTATATGCCTATAATGATACTCAGTAGAAAATTTCTGAATGGAAACAATGTCAGAAGTGGTAATTAACTTTCCAGGTTAAACCTGATAGGTTAAAATGATCCTGGGTTTTAGCAATACAAATTATTGTAACATAGAAGCAGGAAAAGGGAAGATTTTCTCCTCATTTCTGAGAAAAATCCTTGGTGCTCCCTTTATCCCACCTCCTATTTCCTCTTCTTAATAAATTTACATGCTGCCCTAGACTCTTCCCTACCAGGGAAGCCTCTCCAAACCAGGCCCAGCCTATTCCCTAAATGACCCGTGTTACAAAATTACCTTCTCTTCCTAAAAAAACTTCCGTTTCCTTACAAAATAGCATATAGCAACAAAGTCTAATAATCATTAACATACAAATTATTTGTAGCCCCTTCATCCCCCTAGTTGTTTCTTTAAAGAGGAAAGTTTGGATTAATTAAATAAACTAAAATGAACCCCTCACTGGGAGAGACTCAAATCGTACGGTACATGTACCTACAGCAGACGTATTTTACCTGTCAACCCCCACCCACCCCCAGGCTTCGGTTACTTGGAAAGGAGATTAGGGGAGGAAGGGTCCTTTCTGAGCAGGTCATCCTTGACCGGGACTCTGTGTTTAAAAGCAAACCTTTTCAAACTTTACTTGTAAAGATGCAGCCTGTGATTCCGCGGGATGGGGGTGGAGGCCGCCCGTCCGCAGGCCACGCTTCCAGTATCACCACGGGAAGCTGTCCTGCTTTTTCACTGCTTGTTGTGAATGCCTCCGCTTCTCGAGCTGCAGATTTTCTAAACGTCTAAAGGGATAAGGTCTTTTTTCAAAATAACCCGAGGGTGGGCCAGATCTGAACATTGGAGAGTGGACTGGAAGAGGAAGGAAGCAAAGAGCAGGGTGATATGCAGGTGTCAGAACCCACACGTCTGAACCTCGCCTGCAGGTGTTCAGCGAGAGTTACAGAAGCCCGGACTCTTGTTTTATCTCTCTCTTCCTATCTGTCTCATCTTCCCAGACAGTCCTTAGCCTGCAAAATGTCTTTTAGCAACCGAATAACAGCTTACTTACACTGTAATATTACCTTGTCGGAGAAGCAAGGACTTTTCCAAAGGAGAGGGGTATGCTATGATACCATATCATGGCCAGACATGAAAAGAAAAACAAGACTGTTTTACTTTTTGTATTGACCTTCAATAAAGGTCATTGAATCACTGTGTGTGTGTATGTGTGTGCGTGTGTGTGTGCACACACACACACAAGCATGCAAGGCCAGCAGAGAAAACTGAAGAAAAAAATAGAAAATTGGGCAAAATATGAGTAAGCACTTTACAGAAGATGAAACCTAAATAGTCAATAAACATATTATGAAAAGATAAATTAAAGCTACAATGAGATATTATTTCACATTCGCCAAACCAGCAAAAATTAAATAGTCTGACAATACTGAGTGTTAACAAGGATGCTGAGGCAGGGAAATCCCTGCGTGCACTGGGGGGGGGGGGGGGGGGGGGGTGTATCTCACAGACACGGGGAGGTGCACACCTGCAATTTAACACTTCCAATCCCAGGTACAGCCTAGGAAAATCGTAACAGATTGTCACAGAAAGTCCTATCAGGATTATTTGTAATTAAAAAAGAAAAGGAAAAGAAAAAAGAAACAAAGTAAATGTCACTTAGAGAAGAATAGAGGAACTGTGGCATTTTCAAACTTAAGAATATTATATAGCTGTGGAAATAAATAAACTAGAGTTCCCCATAATCAACATGTATAGAGCAGGGGAAAGTTATAGGCAAATACATACCACACATTGTATGTTTTACACAAAATTTAAAACATATAAAACAATAACTCATTGTCTGGGACCCAAACATAGGTCTATAACTACCCAGGAATAAGAACCAGCAAAACTCAAAAGAATGGATCCCTCTTCAGGAAAAAAGTAATGTTTTAATTTTTAAGGTGGGAGACGAGAGTATGGATGTTTGTCATGTCGTATGTTATAGTCTTTGCATTTCTTAAATATTTCGTACTAAATGTTAAGATCTTGTCTTGGTGAACTGGTAACCACATTCTTTTAATAGAGAATTGATAACAATTAATTGTGACCAGAAATTCTATTAAAGTTGTCTTGATTCTGAAGTTTACTAAAAGCCACATCCTTCAAAAATATCAAACTGGGATTAGTGTTATAGCTCAAAAAGAACCATTTAGGTGCAATGAATAACTTTGCTTTCCAAATCAGTGGTCTCTAAAGTGAAGTGCATTTGGGCTCAAGAAGAAAATAACAGAATTTTTTTTTCATAAAATCCTTTTGATTCCTAGGTTTTGTCAATTTATAACATACATAATAGACACAAGTATAAATTATTTATATTAATTTATACAACATAATTTAAATATGTTCTTGCACAGTGGTAAGTGTACGTCATGTAAAAATAAACTTTTGGGGCAGTGGGGTGGCTCAGTCAGTTGAGTGACTAACTCTTGGTTTTGGCTCAGGTCATGATCTCCCAGGGTCGTGGGATCAAGCCCTGCATTGGGCTTCTCATTCAGCTTGGAGTCTGCTTGAGATTCTCTCTCCCTCTCCTACCCCACCCCCACGCACTCATGAGCACGCACAGTCTCTCAAATAAATAAATAAAATCTTTTTAAAAAATAAAAATAAACTTTTACTGGCCAGGGTACAAAATCCAAAAAGATTAAAAATCACTGTTCAAGATGACCATTAATTAACCTGAAAAGCCACTCATCCAAGTAACATATCCCTAAACTCTAGAGGTTAAGAAGAGGACTAGATTTTTAAGAGAGAAATTATTAGTGAAAAATATCTTAAACCAGAAGATTAAAACTGTAGTCTGAGAACAAACTCACTCTAACTTTCTACAGATCAAATTTTACATGAGGCTTCAAGATAAAAGTCGATATAAATGCCAACCAATGCAGCATCAGGGTCAGAATATATTAGTGTTGAATGTTTTGTTTTAAAAAGAAGAGGGGGAAAAAAAACAGAAAGAAAATAAATCATATGAAAAACCCACATGGGAAAAGGACACAGTCTAGGAAACGGAGTGGCACTCTTTAACACAAGAGCTAAATTAACATTCTCCAACTGTTTCCAGCTATTGATATTCATTTTGGAACAGGCAGGACATATTTAGAAAATGGCACATCACCAGAAAATGTGGGTGAGGGTGTGGGATTTTGCCTAATACAATGTTGCTAGAATCTTTCCAGAGCCAACTTTGTGAGCCAGAAAAGCAAATGTGTTGCACAAACCCTTTAGGTTGAAATGTAATCTTCCAACAAAATAAACTAGATAAAATCAAATAGTATC
This sequence comes from Ursus arctos, assembly GCF_023065955.2. Taxonomy (NCBI): domain Eukaryota; kingdom Metazoa; phylum Chordata; class Mammalia; order Carnivora; family Ursidae; genus Ursus; species Ursus arctos. Next base: position 72,138,945 of record NW_026622763.1, read on the forward strand.
ATCTTACCATAAATAACTGTTCAAAGAAACTGCATTTTAAAATAAACTCCTTGGCCTTTAAGCTAGTGATCTTGGTTATTGCCAAGTGAATTCATAATAAAAATGAAATCGTTTTACTAAATGTATAATGAAAAATTTAAATATACCTTTTAGTGAAATGAGATGACTATTTATTCACATGCATCATTTATCAATTTAACAACAAACAAAGGAAGAAAGTGCACAGTAGGCAGCTACCATAAAGGCCTGCAGTCTGGCAGAAGCAGAACTAGAGGTGGGTGGATACTACAAATATCATTAAGCCATAAAGCAAGAGAAATTAAGATATTTACTAGGAGAGTGTGCATTTTACTTTAATAATAATGTTCTCATACCAAAAAAAAAAAAAAAAGCCTTCCCAAAGAATCCTTTACAAACATTCATTTGGACACTAGCTCAGAAAGTCTCACTAAAGGGCATAGGCCTTTATCAGGACCAATTTCTACAGACATCTGCTTTATGACACATTGTAAAGGAGCTGCACATCTCTAAATAAGGTGCAAAGCTTAGATAGAAAGCTATCTGTTATTTCATATCTGATAATGGAAAGATTTATCAAACAATTTCCATCCTGTCTCCACTGTTGACTACTCGTTTAGGATTCGATTCCTACAAGGTACATGATAGGATGTAATAGGTCATCTCAGGATAAATAAGTTTTTGATGAAAGCATTTGCTAGGGTTTCTGATTTCTTCCCTCAAGTGTCTGAGGCTAAGCAAATTAATCACTCTAACATCCAGGCTCTCAAAGAAGAGGCCCATTTATTAGAATATGTTCAACAACAAACAGCTCTTTCTGCCCACAGGTCCTGTCCCTGTGCCTTAACAAAATCACCTTCTTGCACCAAAAAAAAAAAAAAAAAAAAAAAAAGAATATGTTCAATACGGAAACATGATATATATCCTCCCATCCCCTAGACCCAACCCTTTGGGTCTACGGAGAGGGAACTTATCATAGAAGGGTCTCCACAGCTTACAAATTCCTCAGAAGCCCAACAGTGGCTTGGTCCATGGTCCCATGGCTCTGCCTCCCAGAGAGCATCAGTAATCAAAGCCTTTTCTCAGTGGTTTCTTCTGAGAGACTCAGAAGATCTCCCAGGCAACACAGCTCCCACTCACTTCGTTTTGTACCCTTGATGCAATCGAACAGCTCTTCCTTCAAACCAGGAGCAGAAAGGAGGATCTGTCCAGGTTGGATAGTTCCTAAATCTATTCACCTCTTATGCTAGAATTCTCTCAATTGCAAATATTGGGACAGGAGGGGAGGGGAGAGAGATGAAGGGGAAGGGATCCATAGCTGGATTCAGAAGATATCATCAGATATCAATCTCTTTCTCTACATCTCTTACCTCTGCTTTTCTCTATAGGATCCTTGTTTTCTACTAGGATCTTACCTTAATAGTGGAAAGATGTCTGCCAGCAGCTTCAGGCTTCCATCTTCCCAGCTTTAAGCCCAGTGAAAAGAGAGCATCTCTTCATAAAGAATTTCAATAAAATTTCCAGAATGAAAACTTGTCAGTTCTAATTGGCTTCGTGTGGGTTACCTGCTCATCCCAGAACCAACCATGTGGCCTGAGAGATGCAAGGATTTCTGAGTGGCTCAGCCCAAGTCAAATGCCCACTGCTGGCATCAGAGGGAAAAGAGGTTTCAAAAGACAAACCAGGATGCTGCTACAGTAGAGGAACATGCTGGCAAAGTCACAGCTGTTCTCAGGATCCTCCTTGTTTATCCCTGTCTTAAAACCCCCTCTCACATTTTCTCAACCTAGGACCCTTCATCCTTTACCATGTCTATCAAGCACAGAACCTCTCCACGTTTCCCTGGCCCAGGAAAAGCTCGTGTGTGGTCTTGACCCTGGAGTCAAACTGCATGGCTTCCATTTCCCTCTCCATCACTTCAGCAAGTCGTATAATCTCTCTGCACCTCAATTTCCTCACCAAAAAAAAAAAAAAAAAAGGTAGGTGACAATAGCACATCTATCATTAAGTTGCTGGGACAAATCAATAAGATGATACACCCAAATGCTTAAAACAGTGTCTCACACACAGTTATCTCTCAAAAAAAAACACTAGGTATTAATATTCAATGACTGGTTAACATTTCACTAACACTGCTTCATTTTTGCTTATATCCGAGATGTCTTATACATGCAATTTACAAGATATCACTTAAGAACTCATATAAGTATGGGGCATATCTGAGAGTGTTTTCTAAGATCGTATTTCTTAATTTATATTCTCACTATCAATGTATGAATGGACCTCTTTTACTGCATCTTTACCAAACTGGGTATTACCTTTTTATCCTTCTTGCAGAGCCATTATGAAAAAATTCAGTTAACAACTATCGAAGTAGATCTTTAAACCAAGACACTAAACACCTAAAAATCTAAGAATACAATAATTAATTTACAGTTTATCCAAAGCTCTCACTGGTTTCATATTGTGCCTATTATTTAATTTGGTTATTGACAAACCCAGGAAAGAAAGAAGTATGGCTTAAAATTTGGAGTACCTAGGAAAGTAGAATCCTGAACTGTAGAAGATTTTGTTTATTCCCCTGCAGGAAATGCAAAAAATCTAGATAGAAATGATATCATGTCCTCAACTCATTAAAAGCAAAAGCTAAGTGAATATAAGCAAAAATTACAGGCGCCTGGGTGGTTCAGTTGGTTGGATGTGAGACTCTTGATTTCAGCTCAGGTCACGATCTCAGGTAGTGGAATTGAATAGGGAAAGGATGGGACTTTATGTAGGGAAAGAACAGGAGCCCCAACTAGGTTCTGAGGGTATTTCAGGTATACAGACACTGGGACAGAACAAAAATAGAGATAAAGAAGAAAAACCAGACCCTCAGCCCCAACTGCTCAAAGCGTATTTCTAATAACTACACTATAACCACAGAAAATAGAAAATAACCACAAAAAAAAAACAAAAAACTGATCAGGCCTCAAAGGAGAAGTTAACTATAAAGATTAATCAGACCTAGCAAAACATATCTATAGATCACAGATGTCACAAGAAACAAAGAATCTCACACAGTGTACACATGTCATATCTAGTTCCAGACCCCTGACCTAACCAGCAGCAAGTTTCCTGGTAAAGTCCTAATAAAAGGGCAGAGATGAAAAGCCCTCGTTGGCAACCCAGTCGGGACCCCTCTCACTCCTGAGAGCTTTTTCTGTATCCTTGCTTAATAAAACTCTCTCACTTTGCTCACTCTTCTTTGTCCACAAGATTCATTCTTCAACTCCGTGAGACAAGAACCTCACTCTCCTGCTTCAGGATCGAGCCTGTGCCCAGCTCCCCGCTCACACTCAGTGGGGAATCTACTTGAGATTCTTTCCTTCTGCCCCCTACCCCCACTTGTGCGCATACACATGCATGCTCTCACACATGTGTGCACCCGTTCTTTCTCTCTCAAGTAAATAAGTCTTAAAAAAAAAAAAAAAAAAAAGGAAAGGGCTGTCTGGGTGGCTCAGTCAGTTAAGCGGCCTACTCTTGACTTGGCTCAGGTCATGATCTCAGTGTTCTGGGATGGAGCCCTGCATCCAGCTCCGTGCCCAGCAGGGAGTCTGCTTCAGATTCTCTCCTCTTCCTCTGTCCCTCCCCCCACTTGTGTGCACACACACATGAGCACTCTCTCTTGCTCTCTCTCAAATAAAAATAAATCTTTAAAAAAAAAAGGAAAAAATTAGCCCATATTTAATGTGTGGAATAAAGTTGTAATGAGTATTTTTCCAGCAGTTGCCTAATAAGAGTTTTGGTCTATTCAATACACTGAATTGCTGCCATTTAAAAAAAAAAATCAAACTCAATCTAAATTTCCTTATTAAAGTTAAAAATTAATAGGCCACTTATAGGAATTCTTGCATGCTTTTAAAATAAAGAAAACACCTCTTCTACTTTCTCGGCTTTCAAGTGTTTCACGAGGAAAATTCTAAATGGGATGCAGAATTCATTTATCCTCAAAATCTCTTCAAGTGTCCCAGGGGATTTCATTTTCATTAGTGCCACAATTTAATACAAAGTCTATGTTATTGTTGACTTTCCTTTAATTCTTTTCAAATATTTATTGTCAAAAATCTGAATGAATCCCTCATACTTCTTTAAAATGAAATCTGAATAAAACTGACAGGAAGATACTAAGCTCCCCTTGTTTGTGTGGTACCATGGTGCTAAGGACCACCACTGTCTTACAGGAGATGAACACCTCAAAAAGGACATAAGTCCCACTCATGACAGAAATGTCCAGTAAGACTTAGACAGAGGCTTGGAAGAAACAGAAACAGTAGGAAATTTAAAAGGAGAAAATTAAAAAGGAGAAATCAGTATCCCGGGTGTCAGGAGTGGCTCCAGGCAAAGAGGAAATTTGACCTAGGCTCTGAAGAGCAATAGAATTTATTTATTTTTTTTTAGAGATTTATGTATTTATTTGACAGAGAGAGAGCAGGAGCACAAGCACAGGGGCGGCAGCAGGCAGAGAGAGAGGGAGAAGCAGACTCTCCCCCCCCCAGCAAGGAGCGCGATGCGGGGCTCCATCTCGGGACCGCAGGATCATGACCTCAGCCAAAGGCAGACACTTAACTAACTGAGCCACCCAGGCGCCCTGAGCAGAAGAATTTAAACAGGCAGAATGGGGAGGGAAAAACTCACCACCACAAACCCTGTACAATACACAAGGGTTCTTGTAAAAACAGACACACTCCCACAGACATGCCTCCTTGCTTTGGGTATGTAATGTCATTACTTTTCCTACCATTCATCAAATGTAAAAAGTGAATTTTTTTCTGCCTGGTAGCTCTGCAGTCACTGGGGTTTGAGTGGATACTTTAAAACAAGCCTGAACATTCTGTTACTTATACCCACTAACCAGGACGGGTTAAAAACACATGTCAGGTGAGTAATTATTGCTGTTGTCAGTATTATCACTATTCATTTTAACTTCACTCAACAGTTGTTTTTACCTAATCCCCATAAGCATTTTCATAAAGAACAGTATCAAAAAAAATTATGACAAAAGTACCAGAGGAGATCCCAACTCATACCAGAAGACACAAACCAGCCCTGCAATGGAGAACAGGGAAGTCTGAAATACTAGAAAGTAGAAAGCTGCCTTCATCACCACTTTCTCAATTTATGGGAAACACTTACTGATTTATATTGTTGAATAAAAACATTTACAGCATCCACAGGAATGGGCGCCAGCCCAGGATAGGGGAAAAAAACCTCTAAATTGTGTATAAAATGTGTTCTCTTATAACGAATTTGATGATTCCTGGATTTCATCTTAAGAGACAAATGGGGTCAGGCAGCACCCATTAGGGCACCCACTGGAAGCCCACTTAACACTTAGCGAGAAGTAACGCGGCCAATGTCGGGGCCAAGGGAGGGTACACAATTCTGAAATAACTGAGAATAGGTCACAATAAAGTCCAGCATAAACTCATTCCACTGGCATATTATTACTCACACACAGAGCCACACCCTCCGTCTCTCGTGTCATGGGTAAAGAAGCAACGGTACAGAGAACAGGCCACTGTGAGCACATACAAGTCGGTGGCAGAATAAGGAAATGAACTCAAGGCGTTAGAATCATTTCTCAGACATAGATTTTCCCCATCTTCATTAGGAGGACGGTGGGAGTAACGTCCCAAACGTACCTGCAGCCCTTGGCATAGTATTCGTCACTCCATTACAGACATAAAACAACACGGAGCAAGAATGTACACTTGCCAACAAGACTGCATGCTCTTGGACTGCCATCAGCAGCAAGGGGTTCTCAATCCTCTGAACGGGCCATGCAACTGACATCCAGGTGGAACAGCTTTTCCTTGTGCAGGGACGTCTCCAGAATGGCTGAACACCTCCCACTAAATCCCAGCAGCATGATCGAAATCAAAATTGGCCCAACACATGTCCCAGACTGCCTCTGACTGAAAATCACTGGGTCACTGAGCCATAGTTACTCTGTTCCACTGCCTGAGTCTCCATCCGATGCTTAACCAAGCATTGTATGCTGTGTTAACACAGTACTCGATATTTCCAAGGACAAACTCAGGATTTCTCTACTTTTCATCTACCAGCTCCTTCTCCAGAGGCCCTTATTTCTCTAAATAGAAACCTGCCTCAAGAGCTTTGAGTTATCTTTGACTCTTCGCACCAGTCCCATATTTTCTTTTCCATCCTGCCCTGAATTTCCATTCCTGCTACCATCCTTTTGCTCGAAGGGCTGAGGTAGTCTCTTAACTGGTTTCCCTGCTTCAGTGTACATGACTCTTCTCCTAGTCTGTCCTCATTGCAGCTCTATTTGTAAATTATCTGTGCCAAGACATATTTCAAGGACTCCCTACTGCCTACTAAGTTAAATACCTTGACCCAGGGCACATAGGTGGCTCAGCTGGTTAAGTGTCTGCCTTCGGCTCAGGTCATGACCTCAGGGTCCTGGGACGGAGCTCACATCAGGCTCCCTGCTCGACGGGGAGTCGGCTTGTCCCTCTTTCTCTCTCTCTCTGCCCCTCCCCCTTCTCATGTTCTCTCTCCCTCTCAAATAAATAAAATCTTTAAAAGAAAAATACCCTGACCATACATATGTGATCCTTCACAAAATGACCCCAAAGGTTCTTCCCACCACACCAATCCCTAGTCCCCCACAAATACCCTTTCTCCAATCCATGTATTCTTCCCTAACCCTGTTCTCATCTCAGCCACCTGTTTTCCCCATTTGTCCCAATAAAAGAGATGGTTCTGCCTGAAACATCTTCCTGTCCACATTTCTAGCCAAATCACATCAGCTTTGCAGGTGCACTCACAAAGCTTCTCCAACTTCCCTGACACAAGATTTTTTCTCTTTCATCCTCCCCCATGCACAGTACTTTGTACTTTATTATCCTAATATACTTATTTGCGTACTCACTCATCCACTGTAGTGAAAGAGAGCTGCCTTTGGGCTGTTCCACATGTGATAAAAGCCTGATTGCTATTTGGGGACACAGTGTCCCACCATTCTCAGTCCATTAGATTGAAGGGGGCCCCCTCTGAGGCTCCCAGAGTGGAGCGGAGGGTCAGCCTCAGGCGGTCTGCGCATTCAGTCCTCGGCCACAGCCAGGGGCTCTGGGATGTGCACTTGACAAAGTGGAGACAGAGACAGGGAAAAGTACTGAATGGGGAGAATGGCAAGCTGGACTGGCCACAGGACAGAGGTGAAAGGTGAGAGACACTCTCTGACGCCTGCACTGTGCCACACAAAACCTAGTCCTGTCCCTGGAGTCATCAGTTACATGAGTAAAAAATATCCTTTTCCTGCGTAAGCAAGTTTGAGGGCCCTCACAACCAGAGTCCTACTTAAAACATCCTTTCTATTGTCTGTTGGCTACTTAAGGAAGTGTCTGACCCTTCGTCACATTTCCCCTCCACACCTAGCGCAACTGGGTCACCATCATTATACACACGTACAGAGACCTACGTGCACCGTACTTAGTAAGTACTGGTACTCGAGAAATGTTTTTGACATGGATTTGAGAATAAATAGTTTAATTGGGAAGAAATAATGGATTTAATTTTAGCCCTTTGCAGTCTCTCCAGTCATCACCTTATCCCCTGTAGTCAGTAGACACTGAAAAGCTTTCATTAGCAAGTTTCAGGAAGGTTTTGCATTCATAATCAAACTCCTCTGTGAACACTCACCCCTGCTTTCAGGATTACTTAAGTACTCGTGGCGTATGGCAAAGCAGGTGCCTGGCAGCAAATGTTTTTTAAAAGAGCTTTTGAAGACCACAAACTTGTTTCTCATTCTAAAATTAGGGAGACTCGCACAATTTTAGTTTGGCTTCCCAGACCCTGTCAATTACAGACTCATCTCATCCGATCCAGAGGCCACGGGCTCACAAAGCCGCCAAAACAGGTACGGTAATGCCTGTTCCCCTCAAGGTCTGAGAAAGCCTCACAGCTGTTATTTGTGCCCGGAATGTAAATGCTTTGGGAAAATAAATGCGTGTGTGCCCTGCCACACTGTGGTGTTGTGGACTCACTCGCGGTGGAAATCGGTGACGGACCACCTCCTGAGAGACCTCACAGGGTCCTTTCAGGGATTAACTGACTACAGTGCCAGTCGTGGCCCTTAGACTTGCTCAAAAACCAATCTGTGGTGTTCCACCAAGCTGGATGCGTCTTCAGAGGCGGACTTTCCTCAAACGAGCTTCCACTATTATAGAAAATCAAAATGCCAGTTTAGTTCACAGTAAAGATAACCATCTTTTATGAGCTATTAGGTATTAGAAAACATTAGGTACTAGAAATCTTAAAGTTCGTTGGATCACTACATTCTCTCCCATAGCTGAAGTCATGGAAGACAAATCATAATCATAAGACCGCTTTGGCAACACTCGAAATCAAAGATAACGGGATTTAGATGTCCTTACAAAATGTACCACTGACCAGGCAGCTTAGAAGATGTCATTCCTGTCAGAGTTCAGGGAGATCGACCACACTCCCTCCCCGTGGAGAGAGCTAGAGACAATGACCAGAAGCCCTTTTTCCATATGCATTCTAACTGCCTTCTCTCAAAGGCCAACTGCATAATTTGTGGGGCCCGATCCAAAATAAAAATGTGGAGCTAACTCCTTGTTCAAAAAGTAGGACAAAAAGTGCCCCTAAAGGTACTAAAATATATTTTTCCTTTTTCCCATGGTCTTTCTCTCTCTTGACCTATCATGTTGCTTTTTATTTGCCATTTCATAGCATCCCCCTTGAATACAGAGATACTCCCTGGGGCAGAACAGACCCTCACAGGCACTAGATAGCCCTGCCCCATGACTTAGCATAAGTGTGCAGCCCACTGACTAGAGGGTTCCCCCTCACACCAGCTGCTGGTCTAACACTGTGTAGGCCAGGGGACGTAAAGTCAAGCCAGGTAATTCCCTTTGCAATAGGACAGGCAGTCCAACCCACTATATGCCAGCTACCCCAGGGATTGCAAATCTACATTAGGACACACTCAATACCTGGATTAGGAGTGGGTGAGGGGCACTGAGTCACTGCTGAAAGCATTATGGCATTGCCAGCGCAGGGTGAAAATGACCAACCTCATGTCTCTCACCAAGACACCATGGGGTGTGCAAATTGGACCCTCACACTCCTTGCAACCGGACTCCCACCAGGGACGAAGGGTGATGGTGGTTGGTTGATGATCAGGGTAGCGGCAGGCCAAGCAGGACCACAGTGCCAGGCAGGAGGGCAGCAGGCTGCCAAATATCTAAGGAGGCAGGGCTCCATGCTCCTGGACATACTCCATTGTCCCATCAGGCTTCATTTACAAAACACAAATTCAAAAATAAAATTATTGAGAATTTCAAAATGGTGCCTGGCTGGCTGAGTCAGGGGAGCATGTGACTCTTGATTTCAGGGTCGTGAGTTCGAGTCCCACATTGGGTGTAGAGATTACTTAAATAAAACTTAAGATTTTTTTTTTAAATAGCAGCCACAGAGCACCATATCCCAAGCACAGAGCCCTTCCCAGAGGGGTGCCCTGTGTGACTGCACTAGACATACACCCTACTTCTCCTGCTTTTTTTTTCCTTCTAAATGTGACTGGGCATGCCACAGCTTCAACAAGCAAATGCAGTCGAATTTTGCCTACGCTTACAACTCGATAGCCTGCCGCAAGAAAATTAAGGTTCCCCTTTAATCAACTAATTATTTTTTAGACAGGTATTTTAGAGACTAAGCCACTTCCACATTGTATTGATCTCATAATCGAACTAAAGGAAGCATTCTTACATTCCTCATTTCTAAGCCTTATACCGTAGCCCCCAAATACTGACAACGTACACAACTGGTCAAGCATAGCAATAACCACAGATTCAAACATGCCTAAGAATGCATTTATCTTCACTAACTTATTTATTCAGTGGATTTAATAAATCTTACATGCCTACCTGCCAGACATTATGCTAAGCTCTATGTTACAAAAGTCAAGAATTATTCGATCCCTTGAAGAATGCAGAACTGAAGTGGAGAAGATAGACAAGAAAGTAGACAATTTAGTTTCCTAAGTGTTGTGGACTCATTTGTCATGGAGGCACAAGGGAAGGGCATCCGACGCAGCCGGGTGGGCTGGGGTGAAGGTTTTCCAACCTTTTCTATTAAGTAGTGGGAACATTCTTTCCCAAGAAAATGGACAGCACCTTGGAGTTACAACCCTTTTCCTACTAGCTTTTAGATTCTACTATGTGATCTACAAAAAGAAGAATCATCTCCTATGTGAGAAGATACTAGCCCTTCTGAAGTATGAAGTAATCTTGGAAAAAATCAAACCCTAATCTATTCAAGCCTCCGAGATTCAACTACCAATTTACAAGAAAAACGGGACAGAGGAACATATTAAACTAACACCAAAGGATGTATTCAGCAAAATCCAGACTGTGGGGGAAACTCTAATAGGCCAAATCACTCAATTTCTTCAAAAATTAAATTGTAAGGAAAAAAAAGTGGAATGCTTATTAGGTTAAAGGACACTTACAAGATACATTAGCTGACTGCAGTGCGTGGGCCTTGTGTGGAAGTTTTTTGAATACTTGTGGGGAGAGGGAATATTATGACACTTATGAGACCAAACTATTTAATGAAATTAAGATGAGACCGAACTATTTAATGAAATTAAGGAACTATTAGTGTTCTAGGTTAACAATGGCATTGTAGGTATGGTTAAAGAGACAAGAAAGCATAACAGGTAGGGGTCCAAGCCTTGGGATTGTATTTCCTGGTTTCAAATATCTCTTCTGAGACTGGGCAACAAAACTTTGCGTAAGATCCAGTGGCTGTATGTCTCCTCTCTAAAACAGCAAGTAATAATGTAGCTGCTTCGTTAAGTTGTTGGAGGGTTGTAAGATGGAACGTGGAAAGGTGCCTGGACCACAGGAAGCATCCATCCCATGTTTATTACTAGTAAGGGGATGAGGGACTTTTTATAAACCTTGCTATGGATTTCACTCAGCCCAGTTACTCTAATCTCTAAACTAGGTTACTCCTCTTGCATTTTTCCATATACAGCACCTTTAATAGGTGATCAAAATTTAGTTTTTCCTTTAGAATCTTGTTCAAAATTCAATCACAATCCTTCATACACCAGCCTGGTTCCCTTAGACTGCCTCGCTCACCCTGATGCCTGAAGGACACCACTTAATCCATGTGCACCATTCTCATCCACCATCCTCCCCTGCATGGTCTCCGCACTCTGTCTCTCCTCTCCCAGCTGCCAAGTTCACAAATCCCTGGGCCTTTCCTCTACTGCCCTATGGACTTGAAGAGTACATTGCCAGGAATCAAGTCATCTCCTGTGCTAAATCTCTCTGGGTAAAGTCTCCTTCAAGCTCCTATATTCATGCCCTAATTCACCCCAGTGGGACCAAGGCAGTACCCTCCCCACTGTGGCTGCGGCAAGCTCATGCTTCTTCTTTCGCTCCAGGTTTGTACTGTATGTCCTAGGGTTCCACAAACACAATTCACTGTTGGCTGCTGCTCACGGCCTTCAGGCCACAAAAGCACCTGCCAAGTCTGAAAGTTCCCACCCTCGGCAGCAATCCTAACCCTTTCTCCACTTCAGGGCAGAGAAGGGCAGGCCTCTTGATAAACCCTTAGGACCAGGGACTACCTTACACTGTTCTGATACCCCCAAGGCCACTTACTTGGTGCTTTGAACATTTCGGCACTACAAAAACCCTTAGTGAATTTTTATAATGCTTAGGAGCAGGCAGTGAGGCTGGTTTACATGTAAGGGACAACGGAAAAGAGAGTACAAAGACAGACTCGGGGAAACTAGTGTACAGAAGGTGATACTATTCTTCAAATCTGCGCCCTCCTCCCATCCCAAAAGAAAAAAAAATCTAATTACTCCTGACTCCTTAGTAATCGATCTGGGTTGTCTGTATTAGTTGTACTAATAATTAAATATATAGGATTCCCGGTAAACTATTAAACCTCTCCAGGCCCCACCTCCTTCATCTGCAACGTGAGAATGTTAGGTTACAGAATCTCTAAAAACCCTCCCAGCTCTAAAGGTATGATTTTAAATGTAAGATAAACTCCCAGATGCAGACGTCCATGCTGTGTCACAGTCACTGACTATTCTCACAATAACCACACACAAAAACTGCCTCCTGACGATTACGCTGAACACTAACATGACCACTCATATTACTCTAAGTTCTAATAATATTATAACCCATGTTAGTTGCCTTACAGAAATTTAAACTGCATGTACCAAAGCCGCAGAGCATTAGTCAAACAGTTTGTGAAATAACAGTGTCGATGTTAATGTTACTAGTTCATTAGCACAGTGTCCAGCACATTTTCAAACACTAAATCCGATCACTTACTCCAGCACCAAAGTTTGTACGTGGTAGCCAGTCCAATGTCTGCTGAACACACTCATTTAATTAGGAATCCTGCCGTAGATGGTACTTTGTTCAGGCTTTCGAGATGGTTTCATGCTAAAGTGAGATTGCCTGGGCTGACCTGGAGCTCTGCTGTAGTCCCTTTTCTGGTTCCCCTCTGTCCTTTGAAATTTAGGTATAAAATTGAGTTATCAACCACTTTTGTTAAAGGCTGACCCACCTTAAACCAGCATTTTGGGATGTAGCCAACGCTATAAAAATTCATCTCAAGACAGGAACGTTTCCAGGAAACTGGAAAAAATTGAAATCAATGTTTGTAAACAGGAATCACAAAATCACAGCCTGCACAGAAGTAGGACCTCAGCTCAGCATCCTGCCAGCTGGGACCTGTCTGGGCCTACATGTGCCTGCCCTGGAAACTCCACCACAATGACTCTGGTGGCCACAGCACAGAAAGGCAAGTGTTTGTAGGAGCTCCAGCAAAAGTCTGCCCAAACGGTATCACAAGCAAAAGGGTGATCTTGAAAGAAAGTCAACCTAAAAATGTCCTCCATCGTCTTCATAGAGGAAACACTCTTTTGGCAATGCGGGAGGTGGGGCGATCACGACTTACAGAGTTGGCGCTCTAACAATGGGGGTCGAATCACAGTGTCTGTCTTTCTTAAAGGTCTTGGCATCCTGCTGCCGAAAGACATAGTCAAGAGCAAGCTATCCACTAAAAGGAGGTTCAAAAAATCACATCACTGCCCCTCTCTGGGCCTCAATTTTTATAGCTAAAATGAGAGGACTGGACCACCCAATCTCTAAGGTCCCTTCGGAATCCAACATCTATGAATCTATGACATTCATTCAAATATCTGGGCTGCTGGGTGCCTGGGTGACTCAGTCAGTCAAGGGTCTGCCTTCAGCTCAGGTCATGATCCCAGGGTCCTGGGATGGAGTCCCATGTCAGGCTCCCTGCTCAGCAGGGAGCCTGGCTTTTCCCTCTCCCTCTGCCTGCCTCTCTCTCTGCTTGTGTGCTTTCTCTCTCTCTAATAAATAAATAAAATCTTTAAAATAAAAAAAAACAAAAATAAACAAATATCTGGGTTGCCATTTAGACCCACTTCACCCTTGCAACTTAGAAAAACCCTTCCTCTCTCACCATCCTCTATAATGTGATTGAAATTTACATCAATTATTCTGACCCCCGACTCCCTTTCCTAAAGCCCTCCCACAAAACACTCCACCATGTCTGCATTCACCTCTCCTCTACCTGGCCCCACCATGCTGCCATTCTCACTTGCCAAACAACCCAGTTTCATCCCATTTCAGGCAGGCTACCACATTTGACTTCTTTCAGAAACAGAACTCCTTCATTCTTGAGACATATTTTTGTGAGCGGGCACATTTTTGTGATAGGGTACACTGAGGTCACTGGTCTATATCTAGACTCCCCATGGGCCTGTTCACTTTCAATCCAGTCTCCACAGTCAGGTTACCTCAACTCTCTCCTGGCCACCTGTTTTTGTAAATGAGGTCTTACCAAAACACAGCCACATGTATTCATTTACATATTAGGCTGCTTTCCCACGAAAATGGCAGTTTGTAACTGCGACAGAGACAATATGGCTGGCAAAGACTACAACATTCACTATCTAGCCCTGTACAGAAGAAGCCCGCCAACCCCTGCCCTAAATGGATGCATGGCAAGCCTAGCACTAATCTGATCTTCCAGAGATCCCCTGGATAAAGGGAGTCCTGAAGGAAGGATGATAATTACCAATAGCTGAGAATCTACTATGTGCTAGCAACATGCTAGATTTTTACCTACTGTGTGTTTAAGCAGTGATACTTAATTGATGCCACTAGACTGTATACTCCTCTAGGGCAGAAAGTGAGGTTCTCTTATAACCTCACCTCCAGAAAAACTGGCTGGTATCAATCAATGTACACAGCAGATGCTCGAAATATATTTGCTGACCTGAATTACAGGTTATCATATTTAGGTCTCAGGATAACCTACACGGGAATGGAAGTTTAGGTAAATGGCAGGACAAGCTATGAACCCAGGGTGGTCAGACTCTCTCCAATATTCCATAAGATCTGAGACAAGTGAGCAATCTTCCTAGGAACTTAATTATTGTCACAACCACCTGATAACACGGAGCTGCTGTTGGTTTCCTAAATGTTTCCACCACACTTCAGTTCTATCCCCACTGTCACATGTAGTTACCAATCTCTGAGCACTTAGTATTACATGTGCTTTGTAGGTATTGACACCTTTAATCTTCACGACCCCATGAGTGGTACCAGTGATGTTCTTATTTTATGGATGATAAAACTGAGGCCCAAAGGATTCAAGTAACTTGTCTGCAAACACATAGCTAGTAAAGGGTGGAGCAAGGATTTAAATCCAAGATGTCAGACTCCAGAGCACTTACCCTTAACCACTACCCTATACACCTCACTTCTCTCATAACAGTTTTCTACAACTCAGCTCAAGACCCATGTCTTCCATAAAGACTTCAAAACTGAGAACAAACATTTAATTCCATTTCTCCCCTTTCCCTACCATATCATTCATTTATACTAAAAGTTAAGACATTCGTGTGTATAGCTTCCATTTTATGCCACAAGCTTCTTTAAGTTAAAGACCATTTCTAAGGAGTTATCACCCAAAGCATTTTAATAATAGCAAACACTTATTCCTTTCAGCTCAACCACAAACTTTAAGAAAGAAAACTTTTTTGGGTGGCTTTCATTAGTTCAGTCTTCAAGTATAATAAAGGACGGTGTGCAAACTAAGCTTCTTTGTTGTTGGTAAGCATCAGGTTATATCGCAATATTTGGAGAAGGGAAAGTGGGCAGGGTTTCACGGGTGGGTACAACTGCTTATTCAAGGTATTTTAAAGTCCATTTATTTTAATATAAAATGAATCAAAACCTCCTTACTACACAAGTCTCATTTTCTTAAATCTTATCCTGAAAATTTAGGAGTTTCTAGCGCTAGTTACAGTGTCCAGCACTAACATTAAAGCAGTGATTTCAAATATAACTCCACTCACAGATTAAACCTAAGAACTATTTACCTTACAAATATGCCATTTATTTTAGAAAGGTAGAACTGTTGGATAGGCCATGGGACTAAAAACAAAGAAATGAAAGTTCAAGTTCCAATTCTGTCAATTATTAGCCATGTATCCTTGAGCATATCACAATCTGAACAGGCATCAATTTCCCCATCTTTAAAAAAAATATTCACTCTGCTTTCATTCTAGGATTGTAAATTTAGTATTTATGAATGTCCTGTAGATATGATAATATGTTTCCAAAATCTGTGATGTCTTACCCCTATCATACATATAAGATCCCCAATAAGTAAGCTGAGGATATGATACAAACACTTGAGATATTTGATTATCAGTTATATCAGCTGATTAAAGAGAGAGGATTTTTTTTTATTCTTTTAAAACATGGCCAGAGCACAAAGTGCCAGTAAACAAGCAATTTATATAACAATGGCATCATTTTTGTGACTTGCACTGTGTGCTTTCATATTATTTTAACAGCAAGTATGCCTGCTATCACAGAGTATGAATGATGACCTTATGAGCACTGAGCTAATTTTGTAAATACAGCATTACTTTGCATGTTCTTTATAAATTTCAATCCAGGTTAAGTTTAGAGTGTGTTTTTAGATTGGTTGCTTAACTTTTCAAACTTAATGAACCTCATTTTTATCTAAACCTAAAAATATACTGAGCATCTATGATGGTAGACCACTTCCAAACTATTTCAGGCCAACTTGGCTACTAGATAGAGTCTTGAAGAAGCAATTTAGGATGTGACTCACTTTGGTGGCCCAAAGGACATTTGCCAAGGGCCTCATTCACTCATTTAAGCACACGGCAAGCACCTATTACATGGAAAGCACTTGGCAGAGTCAAGGGAGATCTGAAATTCCAATAGGACACCCTCCTCACCATCAAGGTGCCCACAGGCCAGTGTATCCACCACTCCAGCCAGCACATTGAGACAAGTACTCCACAGATGCCCTGGAGCAGATCAGGAGAGTACAGTCAGTCTCCGAGGCTGACACCAACTGGAAAGACATTGAGAATAAATGTACTGGATACCTGAGGACATGCAAAGTGCTCTCACATCACTCTCATTTCTCAGGAAAGGAAGAGATACAACAAATTCATAAACAAAGTCAAAAAAGAAATCAGTGTTTTCACATATTAATTAAAATGCCTGTCATTTCCTTTGTTTGGGTACCTATTTCACAATTACATTAACATGTATTTAAAATGACCTAACAGGCAAACCTTAAAGAACAAATTAATTCTCACTGAACTTTAGTCTGAGGCCTCTTAAGTTGAAGCCACAGACCTCAGAGAAAACAGTCTTAGATAAAATCAGGCCAGTAGCCAGAAGAAATTCAGGGAAGAAAAAAAAAAATACAAACAAATCAATAAAATGTATATTGAACTTAGAGGAAAAAGTCTTGAGAGCACAAAGTTCATCTTACTTAAAGAGCCAAAGCCTTTTTCTGATTTACTTCCAACTTTGGCATTATCGAAATGATACCATTACCTTGACAAAGGAAGAGACCCAACCAGTTTACAATTTTTTTTTTCATCCTCAACTTGAAGGCCTTCTTAACATATGAATATATGTTGAACTGCAATCTTATATGGTGATTAAAAGCATGTGCTTTGAAGACTGGCAGCCCTGACTTGAGTCCGAATTTTACAATGTACGAGCTGTGCGGCTCTAGGCAAAACCCTTAACTTCTCTGAGCCTCAGGTTTCCCATTGGCCAAATAGTGGTAACTATCTCCACACCATTGGGTCTTTGGAAGGATTAAATAAAATAACACATGGAAAGTACTTCAGCACAGTACCTACCACTTCATGACTGCTAAAAAAAAAAAAAAAAAAAAAAAAAAATGTTCATTACATTAATATAGTTTCATGTCAGTTCAGCATTCAGCCAGAGGCTCGACCTCACAAAACAGGCCTGGTATGCAAATCAAGGTTTCATTACAAAAAGCTCTTCAGTTACCAACCTCTTCATAATCACCTCTTCGGAAGCAAAATGGTAGAATGCTACCAATTTTTCTTCTGAAATCAGTTAAGTACTTAACTAGAAGATTTTTTTTTAAAGCCAAGCTAATTGTAGCCTCAAAAGATAAACTTTTCTCTGAAGCAAAAATGAGATGTCAGGCCTGTTGTTCTTGATAACCTGGTTTTCCAAAGAATATATGCAAATTCCAACTTTCGAAAACCCTACCATTCTATTTCTTTACTCTACAATTTCTTATCACCATCATCTGACATTAGATTGCACATACAAGTTATGAGGGTTTGGAACTCATCTGAAAAATAAGGGAATGGTATCAAACCCTAGATTTTTTGTGGGGATTAAATGAGATAGTGAGTGTAAACTGCTTCACATAATGCTTTGAAACAGTGCACCAGGAAGCACTCGATAGATGTAGCTATTATTCATATTACTAATTATTCAAATCTTTCCTTATATGTTGAACAGGAGAGGGGTGCCTGGGTGGCTCAGTCGGTTAAATGTCTGCGTTGGGCTCAGGTCATGATCCCAGGGATCAAGCCCCACATCTGACTCCCTGCTCAGTGGGGAGTCTGCTTCTCCCTCTGCCCCTCCCCCTGCTCATGCTCTCTCTCTCTCTTTCTTTTTCTTTCTCTCTTGCAAAACTACATTTAAAATCTAAATAAATAAATAAATAAATAAATAAATAAATAAATAAATAAAACAGCAGAGACGAAGTGCTTGCATCTAATGATCCACACAGTTCAGGAACACACAGATCCTGAACTGGGTAAAGACCATGAAGAATTATGGATATTGTTGTTAAGCAAGATGTTTCTTATTAACAAACCTGTACACATTTTGGATTAAAATATGACAGGGATTCCAGCAAGGATGCCAAACACATTATCAATTTTGAAAGGGCATCTGGAGCCTCTGTATTTCCCTAAAAGACACTTTTAATCCCTGATCCACAAATTTTGACATGGTGACTATCTGATATTAGGTTCTGTGTAGTTTCAGTGTTTCAGTCCAAAGAAGTTCACAACATTCCTTCTTGTGTGTATGAACCCCAGGATGTGTGTGAGGCCATGGTTCTCATCCTAGCTGCATCTAAGAATCAGCCAGGGAGCTCTAGGAACATATGATCCCAGGCTCTCAGACCAACTAAAACTGAGTGTCTGGGATGGGACCTGGGTGTCTGTCATGGTTTGCTTGTTCTGAAGTTCCCCAGGTGGTACTAATACACAGTGAGAACTGAGAACCACAGGTGTAAGGAGAAATAAGAGAAGCAGCCAAGAAAGTTCTAGAAGGAGAGATCAGGCCAGTTTGTGGGAAGCTCTAGTTGTCCAATTACAGATTGAGAGGGTGGCTGAGAAATCTGAAGAGAGAAACACAATTATACACAACACAATTAAGCACTCAGACCCAAACTAATCAAAACCACATAAGAGCAAGACTCTATTACTCATGCTAATAGAAGTCCTGTAGAGCATCAGATTTTGGAATGCCTAAACTCCAGAACAAACTAAAAAACAAACTAAAAAATTCATAAAGGCATTGTAGTAGCCTTTTGAGGGGAGAGGGGGCCTGAGAACTGAATCTGACACAGAGGTCACATTCACCTCCTTCTGGAGGTGCACACAGGTCATGCATGAGACATCTAGGCTGCACGAGAAGGCCATAAACAGGCAGAAGAAAACAAAGACATTCTCCAAGCATCAAAGCCTTGCTCACTTCATCACAGCCGATCCAGACTTCATGGAATATAGATGATAGTAAATGGTATATTCTGGAAAACAGAAGCAGGTAGCCAGTCTAGTAAGCCGGAGTCAGAGAGCGGCTACTTTGATTCAGAAGAGATAAGAAGTAGAGAGTGTGATGATGTATAAATCTCACCATCAGCAATAAAATGGGCAATTATCAGTCAGTTTGCAACCCCAGTGCTATGGCCTTCATAGGGGAAAAGCAGGGATGGGGCATTCTGTTTGTTACAACCCCACAGAAAGGAAGTCACCACAATATCCAGACTATAGAACAAAATAACCTATGTTTGAGTCACGACTCCCAGGCCATCCAGTGTCCACAGGAAGATGAGGGTTGTTAGGAGGGTCTCCTCTCCTCCATGGGCACCTGCATGCCCCAGAGCCCTACATGTGCTGGGGATGAGGGAACACTGGGCTCCCTCCTGGGGAAAAGGATCCTGGGGGAAAGGGGTTCCTAGACTTGAGAACAGGAAATAAGCCTCTCTTAGAATATCTCTGGTCAATTATTATTATAATTTGAAGTATATTACATAAGACCCCTCCCTTTTTTATTGTGATAAAAAAACACATAAAATTTACCATGTCAACCATTTTTCATTATTCAGTACAGTAGTGTTAACTATATGCACATGACTATACAACAGATCTCCAGAACTTTTAGATCTTGCAAAACTGAAAATCTATACTCATTTTTGAACAAAAATTCCCCCTCTCCTCCTGTTCCCAGGCCCACTACTTTAGATACCCCCTGAAAGTGGAATCTTGCAGGATTTGTCTTTTCGTAACTGACTTACTTCATTTAGCGTAATGTCCTCAAGGCTCCTCCACGTTGGAGCGTGTGACAGGACTTCCTTCCAAGACTAAATAATATTCCACTGTATGTATATACCAAATGGACACTTAGGTTGTTTCCACCTCTTGACTACCGTGAATAATGCTGCAATAAACATGGGTGTGTTAAGATCCTGTTTTCAATTTTTGCAGATATATACCGACAAGTGGGACTACTGGATCACAGGGTCATTCTATTTTTAACTTTTTGAGGAATCATTATACCGTTTTCCACAGCAGCTCCACCATTTCACATTCCCACCAACAGTGCGCAAGGGCTCCAGTTTCTCCACATCCTCACCAACGCTTGTTATTTTCTATTTTCTTGATACTGGCCATTCTAACAAGTGTGAGGGGGTATCTCATTGTGGTTTTGATGTTCATTTCCCTGATAATTAGTGATGCTGAGTATCTTTCCATCTGGCTGTTGGCCATCTGTGTATCTTTTCTGGAGAAAAGCTTATCCAAGACCTTTTTTCCTTTTTTTTTTTTTTTTTTAAGATTTTATTTATTTACGTGACAGAGAGACAACCAGCGAGACAGGGAACACAGCAGGGGAGAGGGAGAGGAAGAAGCAGGCTCCCTGCCGAGAAGCCCGATGTGGGACTCGATCCCAGAACGCCAGGATCACGCCCTGAGCCGAAGGCAGACGCTTAACGACTGTGCTACCCGGGCGCCCCCTTTTTCTCCTTTTTAAATTAGATAACCTGATTTTTCGTTTTGAATTGTAGGAGTTCTTTATTTACTCTGGATATTAATTCCCTACCAAATATATGGTTTGCAAATATTTTATCTGATTTTGTAAGGTGTCTTATCACTCTGTTCCTTTTGTTGTACAGAAGTTCTTAAGATTGGTGTAGTCCCATTTGTCTATTTTTGCTTTTGTTGCCTTGCTTTGATGTCATATCTAAAAAAATCATTTCCAAATCCAATATCATGAGGATTTTCCCCTGTTTTCTTCTAGGAGCTTTAGAGTTTCAGGATTACATTTAGGTCTTTAATCCACTGTGAGTTAGTTCTTACATATGGTGTAAGATAAGGGTCCAACTTCTTGTGTACGTGCAAATCCAGTTTTCCCAGCACCATTTGTTGAGACGCTATCCTTTTCCTATTGTGCAGCCTTGGCGCCCTCGTTGAAGATTATTTCACCATACGCACAGGCTTATTTCTGTCTAAGGCCCCCCTTTACCCAACACATAAAACAAAACTGTGCTTCTCTTGGATATGTTGTTTTGTAATCTGCTTCTTTCATTTAAAACTATACAATCACTTATAATACAATCGCTTTCTCTTATAATTATAATTCTTATTTATCATTTTAAAGGTGTTTTAGTTTTATTATAAAAATAACATATGCTCAATGTAAATGAAAAAGGTAAAGAAAAAAGTATAAATAACCAGAAATCCCACAGCCACAGACAACCACTGCTACCAGTTGGATGTATCTGTCCAGGATATTTTCTCTTTTGAGGATGAAAATCTTTTCCCAGATTATATTCTGACAAACATTTATGAATCTACTATTTCCAGTCACTACACTTAAGGTGCTAAGCCCAGAGGTACAAATAAAAACAGCATCAGGACCAGTGCCTGGCAGCTAGAAGGCACTCAAATACTTGTTGAATGAATGAATGAATGAATGAATGAATGAATGAATGAATAGGTCTGTGCCTTGATGAATTTACATCATGATTAACTAGTCGATTCAGTTAAGGAGCAAACAAACACAAAAATCACTTAAGGCAGAATGAAACGTATTACAACGGGGCTGTGGCCACAGTTCTAGGGGCATTGAAGCATAAAATAATACTCAAAATATTAGGTCACTTCTTCCAGAAGAGATGGTGCCTACTTCGTTTTAAAGAAGGACTACAATGGGGCACCTGGGTGGCTCAGTCAGTTAAACATCTGCCATCGGCTCAAGTCATGATCCCAAGGTCCTGGGACCAAGCCCTGCATCAGCCCCGCTGAGCAGGGAGCCTATTTCTCCCTCTTCCTTTGCAGCTCCCCCTGCTCATGCTCTCTCTCTCAAATAAATAAATAAATAAAATCTTTTAAAAAATAACTACATACATACATAAGAAGAACAAGAAGATAGCCAGGTGAAGAAGCAAAGGGAGAGCAATCAGGAAGAGCAACGGATTGCCAAAACCAAATCAACAAACAAAAACAAAGGAATAGGAATGTATGGTGTGTTCACCTGCGAGGAAAGGTAACAGTGAGTGCGGTGCGTGTGCATGTATGTGTCTCAATGTGTGTTCAAATGTGTTTTGAGGATGAAATGTGTGGCAAAACAGCAATCATAAGGCTAATGAGGCATGAAAAAGCCAAATCATAGAGGGCTTTGAATATACCTCTTCAAATATACCTTTGAATATACTTCATCTTGAAAACCATGGGAGTACTTGAAGTTTCAGTGTGGCAAACAATCCTCTGGCTGTGCTCTGGGTGGGTAACAAAACTGGAAGCTGCTAGAGGTTCTATTACGGGATTCTAAGCCAAAAGTGATGCAGGTCTGACTCAGGCCAGCATGGGAGCTGTGTGGCAGTGGGGAGGTCAGGATAATAGGTATTAAGGAGGAAGAGCTAACAGGGCTCGGTGAGTGATTGATGCAGCGTTATTACTGAGAGAAGAAAGAGTCTAGGTAACCCCTAGTTTCCTGAAGGGTATGATCACAAGAGAAAGAGCAGTTAGAGAAGAGGAAATAGAAGAAAACGATCGTTCCATTCGGGGCATGCTGAGTGTGAGGATTTGTGAAACATCAAAGTGGAGGTCTCCAGGAAAGGTATAGCTTAAAAAAACCGAGTTGGGAGCAGAGCACAGAGTGGAAACCAGGCAGGGGAAAAGATCAGGTCAAGGATGTAAGAGGAGGGAACATCATCAGTATGTATCAAGGGGATCACAGAAGTTATGTCTGGGAAAAAGACCAGAAAGGAACTGACCTGAGAGATGAAAATGAAAAGAAGGAGATGACTTATCACCATGAAAGCCAAGGTTTTAAAAACTAATTAATTTTTTAAAATTTAAAATGAGTTTTAAGAAGAAAAATGTGATAAAAGATGTAAGGAAGGAAGATTCTTAGAAAGTAAAAGACCAGTAAAATAAGTAAAAGGTAGACACTCTGATAACACAGTAAGATAAATCCCTGAGTCAATTCAGAACTAGCCATCCTACCACTTTATTCCTATTTCTTACCAATACCAAATATGGCGTCTATACTTTCCCCACCTATACCACACAGAAACAGTGTCAGAAACACAGCGATTCTTGCAGATATTTAAAGGGTGTGGCAGTATTCTAGATCCGGAGTCTGGCACCATGGTGTCTGTGGTGGGTGACTTCTTTGTAGGAGGCAGAATCCAGACCAGGCCTTCGTCCCTGCAGCCTTTTGTTAGGTTTTAAAGGAAAGAAAGAAAGTGGGAGCAGACAGAGAAGAGAGAAAGAATGAAAACAAGAAAAGAAATAATCCAATAGAAGTAAGAAAACGCTCTGGAAGCCATACCAGGAGACCGCACGTGGTATCACACATTTCTGTATGTAAACTAAATGCAGTTTTGTAGCTCTCCAGAGCCTCCCCATGGCGCTGCTTGCATATTTCCCAACTGTCTCATAAGCTGGGGGCGGGGGGACACTGAGCAGTTAGACGGACCTTCTCACTATGTCAGAGCACAGCAAGGGTGGCCGAGCTTCACACCATCGTGTGCTGCAGATGCAATCCCCCTGGGGCCCAGAGAAAAGAGATGATTTTGGAAAACCCTCAAGTCCATGCACTCTGCCAGCATTCCATACATGAATGTTCCTCACAGAAAAAAATAAAATCAGGGGCAACATCTTCTCAGGCTCCAGAGTGTGGGTGGCAGTCTTCCCCTGGAAGGGACAGAAATGGAAGAAGACATGCAGAAAGAAGCACCCTTAATTATTACTGCATTCTCCGCCCTATTTTTAGAGAAGCTTAATGAATGGAATCACATTTCAACCTGGTAACAAAGCCTGGGACCCAGCAGCCAAGGGAACTATTAAGACAAGAATAACCCTGCTCAGTGTCCACCCCTTGTCCATGTAGTTCCAAATATAAGTGCAGAGAAACTGAAGCCGCTTCCCTTCTATACATCTTCTCATTAGGAATCTAGGGCTAATATTAAATCCTCAAACACAGGATTTAAATAAACTATTTGTGCCATAGTGGTGCCATGAAAGATGGGTCATTATCACTGTATCACCAATTTCTGGGTGATAATACTCAGGCTAGCTCAAAAAGAAAGGCCCCCTGTCTACCGGAAAAATTTAACCCTATCCAGATCTTGCTTACTAATGCTCCAACATGTGAATATTGAGACCTTAGCCGTAAAGTGGAACCACACCCCACTCTCCAGGGAAAGTAGCTGGCCTTTTTGGTCAGAGCGCCTGCAGAAGAGGTCTCCAGATAACTGCCTTAAATTACATCCCACACCAGGCAATACCTTGCCAGACAATTTGACTTTGACACAGATGTCCTTTTAAGACAGGGGCCCAATACTAAATGAATTTAATCATCTCAAAACTGTAGCACTGACCACAAATGCATGGCTCAAATATTTTTATATTGTTATACGATAAGATATTCATATAAAAACAGCAATTCTATTAGGCCAATGCATTTACTAGGCAGTATTCCCATGAGTGCAGCGTCAATGACATCTACCCAAAATTCACACGTTTTAAGGAATCCTTTGGTCTTTCATGACACTTGTATTCTTAAATTAGCGTGCTAGAATGTGAACAAGGCTTAGTTAAAAAAAAAAAAAAAAGTATAGTCCTAGAACTACAATAGGATAGTTTCAACGACCATGATGTTTTTAAAACCTCATTTACTCTATTTCATTTTTAAAATGGGAAAGTGCATGTACATATTCTAAGACTGGAAAGTATTCAATAAGGTTATTATTACCACACTGAGCAATAGAGCCACATGCATGTAGGTCAGTTTGCTCGTATTTTCCAAGAGGTCTCTTAAAACCTCATTTCTCAGAGGTATGCTACAACAAACAGGACCAGATTCCTTCTTATATCCAAAACAACAAAATACCCAATTCCCCTCTTATAAACACCAGGAAGAGTTAAGGCATGTCAGTTCATAATCCTGACAAATATTTCCACCCACATATAAATAGCTCTTTTAAAGGAGATCAAGAATAGAAAAATTCTTAAAGCATAGACACAAATTAGTGATGCTATTTTTTCTTCATATTTCTGAATTGGCTCACTGAATAACAATGTGCTTTATTCCCTTTACAATAAGCAGAGGAAATTATTAGAATGGTGTTATACAAGACTATGTAATGGCATGGGGAAATGTTCATTCTGCTATACACGGTTAAAATAATAAAAACACTTTTCAAAACAACATATATATTAAGATCCTAATTTTATAAAGAAGAACACACACACCACACCACATAGAACACAGCTGCACCCATATAAACCCGGTGGGCGGTGGGGAAGAAGTAAAATTACTTTCTCCAAAATGTTATCACTAAATAGTTGGACTGTTAATGAATTTTTTTTCTTTTTACTTTTCAATATTTTCTTATGTTTCTACAATGACCATGGCCTTTAACATAGGATATCACGGAAATTAAGTGAGATGATATTTGAGTACAGCACAAAACTCAGTGCCTACACAGAGTAAACATTCGATAACCATTAGTTTAAAAATCCAATGCATAAAAATGTATACATACAAAAATAAAAAGCAGAGGGTAAAGTATTGCCTACACAGATCATATTATATTAAAAATTATATATAAACTAAAATAAATTGAAAAGATTTTTAGAGGGGCACCTGGGCAGCTCAGTCAGTTAAGTGTCTGACTCTTGATTTTGGCTTAGGTCATGATCTTAGGGTCATGAGATCAAGCCCTGGGTCGGGCTCCACACTGAGCCACTAAGCCAGAAGTCTGCTTTGGATTCTCTCTCTCCCTATCCCTCTGCCACCCCCACTTCGCCCCCCTGTGCATACTCTTGCTATCTCTCTCAAAAAAAAAAAAAAAAAAAAGATTTAAAATATTTTAGAGTAATAAGGGGCGCCTGGGTGGCACAGCGGTTAAGCGTCTGCCTTCGTCTCAGGGCGTGATCCTGGCGTTATGGGATCGAGCCCCACATCAGGCTCCTCCGCTATGAGCCTGCTTCTTTCTCTCCCACTCCCCCTGCTTGTGTTCCCTCTCTCGCTGGCTCTCTCTCTCTCTGTCTAATAAATAAATAAAATCTTTAAAAAAAAATATTTTAGAGTAATGAAAATAGAGTTAGTGTCTTTTATTCTTATAATTTTATTTAAGTTCCTTTTTTTTTAAGGTGTGCTTATATCGGGAGATGACCTCAAGAAACTTGGAATTCACCGAGGACACGGAATTGTTTTGCTCTGTTAATCAGAAGACAGTATAATATTGAAAATTAGTAGGCTCATAGAAGGATATACTGAACATACTTTTCAAAATGGTGCTTTGTTTTATGGTTTGCTAGAAACTGTGAGCTGATTTTACAAGGACTCAAAGAAAGAGATATAACCACCCTATCATAACAAAGCTATCATTTTCCATAACAAAGTACTGCTTTTCTTCTAAGGTCCTCAAAGCTTTTTATTTTCAAAGACGCTGTTATAATTCAGTGGTGTGCTGGAGGGACACAGCCAAATTCGATAGGGACTAATGAGTGACCGGGAGAAAGATCAAAAGAACCCACATCACAGATACACACAGTAATGAAAAATCCCATAGAGTCAACATACTCAATCCAAATCCTTTCCTTCAAACCATTAAACTGAAAAATCCCAAAAGAAAACAGCCCTGGGAGTGTGAAGGAGCCACCACGAAGCCTGTTTCAAAGGCTTACTCTTCACACACTCAAGTTGGCCGCTGCCATTTTAACAGGGCAGGATGGCCCATCCACTTGGCCCCAGCCTTGGGAAGTGCATCTTGGTAACTAGCAAGTAACTCATGGAACTACGGTTGAGATGGCACAGCAAAAGGTAAAGAATAGGAAGGCACTGTTCCCTAACTTTCTTCTATTCACTGAATGACCCTTAAACCCCCGTGATTACACCTGACGCTCATCTGCAGAGAAGACTACGAACAGGGAGGAGCTAAGTAACCAAGAGGAATGAGGTAACTGAGAATCAGAAGAGCACAGGGACTCAAAAACTTTCACATGATAAAGGCAGAGACACGCTTCAAAACAAAGGCTGTCCAATTCCACACAGATGCAAACAAACAAACAAAAAGGGACAGGGGTGCCCAACTGCCTGGAACATTCCATTCACCGGGCTAGGCCTTCCTTGGAAAGGATTTTATTTAATTATTCTTGAGAAGCACTGAAAAACTACAATCAAAACCAAATTAAACAAAGAAAAAATTCAACAGTGCTTGTTCAAAGGCTGGAGGATGGGGTTGCCCTCTTTCCCTCCACTTTCTCTTCCTTTCCTCTTTCATCTTTCTTATGAAAGCAGCCACACTGCCCCATCTGTTGCCTGAATGACAGGGGATCTCCTTGCCCACAAACTAAATTCATTCATCAGTCTGTTCTCGGTTGACCCAGACATTGCCTCAAAGCACTATTAAAATATTTATTCCAACAACGACCTTCATATGCAGCCACTTTGAAAAACCGGCATTTTCTTAAAAAGTTAAACATGTGTTTACCACACAATCCAGCAAATTCACACCTAGGTATCTATCCAAAGGAAATGAAAACATATGTCCAACATGAAAACTTGTACACAGATGTTCATGGCAGCATTATTCATCATAACCAAAAAGTGAAAACTCCAGTGTCCATCAACTATGAGTGGCTCGATAACATATGTAGGTCCATGCACTGGAATGGAGTACCATTCAGCAATAAGACGGAGTGAAGAACTGATTCATGCTACAACACAGACGAACCTCAAAAACATACTAAGTAGGGGCGCCTGGGTGGTGCAGTCATTAAGCGTCTGCCTTCGGCTCAGGGCGTGATCCCGGCGTTATGGAATCGAGCCCCACATCAGGCTCCTCCGCTATGAGCCTGCTTCTTCCTCTCCCACTCCCCCTGCTTGTGTTCCCTCTCTCGCTGGCTGTCTCTGTCAAATAAATAAATCAAATCCTTAAAAAAAAAAAAAATGCTAAGTAAAAAAAAAAAAAGAGGAAAAGCAAAAACAAAAAATACCAACAATATATATTGTATAAGTCCATTTATACCCAGAAAGTAAAATTTAGAGAGACAGAAAATATATTTGTGGTTGCCTAGGGCTGGAGGTGGGAAAAAGGATTCACAGTAAATGGGCATGAAGAATTTTATCGTAATGAAAATGTTCCAAAACTGGACTGTGGTGACGTACATCTCTGTAAATTTACTGAAAACCATTGAATCATATAGGTAATATGAGTGAAGTTTATGGCATGCGTATTATACCTCAATAAAGTTGTAAGAAAAAAAGTTTGCAGTGCATATAACAGTCTGTCTACAGTTAAAGTTTGCATTATATACCTGTGAAGCAGCCAGAAAAACTGCCCTTCTCTAACAAAAATTTCACAAAATTCAATAGACTCATTTTATTGGCAAAAACAACAAAGACTTTTCAAGTCTGTGATGCTAGTGAGCAGAGATGTAATTTTAATGACCTTGACTCTTTAAAAAAAATGAAAGACAAAAACTCTGCTCTACAGTTGGGGGGTGGGGGACAGCACAGAGATGGCTAATTGAAATATACACATTCAGGATATTTTCAGAAAAATCTCGCTGAATGTTTCCAGTAAGATCAGAATTGATAATAAACAGAAGATCAGATATGTTTTTGCTACTAATGGAAATAGTTTGTTTTTTTTTTTAACCATTGAGTCTCTGGGTATCTGAATGCTCGATCCAATTATCTCTCAAAGAATAAATTAGGGATGTCAGCCTATTAGGTATTGTCCATCTCTTTTTTTAAAAAAAAAAAAAAGTATGTTTTGGGGTGCCTGGATGGTGCAGTCAGTTGGGTGCCTGACTCTTGGTTCAGGCTCAAGTCATGATCTCAGGGTGATGGGACTGAGCCCTATGTGGGGCTCCCTGCTCAGCATGGAGTCTATTTGATATTCATTCTTCCTCTCCCTCGGCCCCTCCCCACCATGCGCTCTCACGCTCTCTCTCTCTCTCTCTCACACACACACACATAAATAAATAAATCTTAATTTTTAAAAAAAGTATGTTTCTTTGGTCTGTCAAAGGCCTAACTGGCCATAATTTTGGTTAGAGATGGAGGAGAATTTCCCAGGTGCTCTGAATGCTTTTCAAAGAGCAAATTTTGGACTAGAGGTCAGTGAGATTATAATCAGATTTATACAACAGTTCAACATTAGCTCCTAAATCGGGGTGCGGGAAGCCTATTTACTTACTATTCGAAATTGGCTTTTCTCTATAAGCCTTTACTGAGCGACTAAACTACAAAGCATTAGACTACGAAGACAAGTTGCTCATAACCTAAGAGAGGAAACGGTCATGTAAGCAGACGTATTACAGTTCAACCCTAAGTAGGAATTGAGCTGGAAAAACAGAGAGCAGGACTACCCCCTCTGGGGCTTCAGTTATGTCTCAGAGAAGTCACGGCTTTTGAGTTCAGTCTTAAAGGATAAATAAGAATTTGCCAGGTAAGGAGAGTTATTCCAAGAAAAAGGAATCCCAAGCTCAAATGAACAAGCATCTGAGAGCAGGACTTATTCAGGAAAATGGCTTGTGCTGCCAAAGAGGGTAGAAGTGGGCAGTGGGCCTGGACAAAGAGCTGAAGCCCAGATCATAGACATGCTGACAAATTGGCAGTGGGGGCCACCAAAAAGGAATTTTCATCCGGAAAGTGAGATGATCCAATTTTCATGTTAGAAATCACATTCTAGTAGCAATGTGGAGGACAGTAGTGAGAGGAGAGAACCTGAAAGCAACTGCAATGACCCCAAATGGCAGGGAGGATGGTACAGATTAAGAGACAGAATTTCTAGAACTCAATATTTGGTTAGAGGGGGGTGGGAGAAAGTGCAGTGACAGAAGGGACAAGTTTAAGGAAGATTCCCAGATTTCCGGGGGCCAACTGGGTAGATGGTACCGCCATTAGCAAAAACAGAGCACACAAGGGAAGGGCATGTCAACTGAGGAGACCAAGGCCCTCTGTGACGTTCAAGACTGCCCAGTACACAACCGAATATATGAAATCCAGAAGTTTAAGACTACAGCAACTTCCCAGTACATATTTTATATGCAGAACTGTCTTTCAGTAGCAGTTGAGGAAATTCATCTTTATTCATTTGACAGATTTCATCGCATGCTTCCCAGGTTCGGGGCACTCCACTGAGGGTTCGATGAGGCTTCTGTACCTGGTGGAAAAAGCTCTAGACTCAGAGCTAAGACTCAGGTGACAAATATTGGCTTTGCTTCTGCTCTGTGATCTCCAGCACTTGCCCACTCTGATCTGTAAAATGCAGATGAGTTCTGCCCAGTACTGCTGGGAGAGTTAAATTAGATAATTACACGGAAAGGCGTCGCATGATACCAGACACATTGGAGCTGATCAGTACAAGTTGGTAGAATGCAACCTCTAGTTATTCTGTATATTCAGAGAGCTCGTGAGCCAGTGGGGAAGATGAGATATGTAACATAAAAATGCTCTTATATACTGTAAAAGATAATGGTCACCTCTACAGAGATATAAAGAGTGATGAGCAGTCAAAGGAGGGAGAGACCACCTATAGAAAAGATTTGAGAAGAACGCTCCTATAAGCTGGGCCTGCAGAATGGGTAGGATTTAGACGTGCAGAGAGAGCAACAAGAGGGCGATCGCAATGGGAGGGAAGGGCAGAATAACAGAAGCACAGTTTCAGAGAAGCTGGCTTTGTAAGGCTCTGACACTCACGAGCTGTGTGACTTAGAACCAAGTAATGACCCCAAATGAGAATAACATCAACTATCTCTCAGTCACCATTAGGATTTTATGAGATAAAATATATAAGATTCTTAGCACAGGGCACCTGTCAGCTGGCATCACACCTCACAGAAACGCAGAGGCAGAAACTAAGGGAAGGTCCATTTGGCTAGTTTACCAATTCATGACGCTGAGTAATGGGCATAAAGTTAAAAACAGACTAAAAGGTTAAAAAAAAAAAGAGGATTGTGGACTTTATTCTGCAGGCAAGAAGTACCACCGATGGTTTCAGAGCAGGAAAGGAAGGTGTATGCCCTTTATCTTTCCAAATATCAGAGTTTATATTTACAATATAAGGAACTTTAATTATAAAATGATCTTTCTGCCCCATGCTTCACTGCACACTTACAATATAAGGAACTTTAATTATAAAATGATCTTTCTGCCCCATGTTTCACATATACACATATGTATATTCTATCTATGTTCAATAACAACATACAGAGGTTAAAAGGACTAATTTTAGACCTACTTTTAAAAAAAAACTGGCTGAAATTCCTATAGCACGTGCTTGCACATATTTTTTTTAAATTGTGTGTGTGTGTGTGTGTGTCCTGTATCACTAAAAAATACAAAGCCCTTGGGGCGCCTGGGTGGCTCAGTCGTTAAGTGTCTGCCTTCGGCTCAGGGCGTGATCCCGGAGTTCTGGGATCGAGCCCCACATCAGGCTCTTCCGCTGAGAGCCTGCTTCTTCCTCTCTCACTCCCCCTGCTTGTGTTCCCTCTCTCGCTGGCTGTCTCTCTCTGTCAAATAAATAAAATCTTAAAAAATAAAAAATAAAAAAAATAAAAGAGCAGAACTCCTAATTCGGAGTTTAAAAAAAAAAAAAATACAAAGCCCTTGGGCCATGGTGGCCTCAGATACCAGTACAGTAGTTGAAACATAAGACTAAGAGAATATTTACTGATGTTTTCAATGATTTTTCTTTTTATTAATCGTAAATGCAATATACTGGTGCTGATATGAGAAACATTGATCAATTTCTCTATATATACACATGTATTTATAATACATGTATTTATAAATGCACACATACATATATAGTAACTCATATGTATATTCTATCAGTATGACTAATCTGAAGCATTTTTTTATAATTATCACACTCATTCTTTTTCCAGCATGTTTTCCTCCAAATCTTAAACCCTTCTCACTCTTCATTTGCCATTGAACTCCCACTGAAGTTAAAAATAATCAAATTTCCAATTCAGATATGCATAGCGCTTTTCTTCCAAGGAGCTTTGGTTGCTTTATAAGTAGTCTCAAGCTTATTAAGTCCTGTCAGATAGTAGGTATAAAATACTATATAACCTCACTGGCCTGTAAAACAGAGTAAGTATTCTTCCTAAATGTTTACCCCAGAAGAGTGAGGACATTGTGGAAGTCATGTTTTTTTGTTATTCAGGTGTTAACCTGGATTTTCCCCATCCATCTACTCTGTATCACAGCAGTTGTTAACTATAAATATACCAGTAAGTCATTTTTTCCAAGCATGTATTGAGTGCCTACCATTAGCAGACACTATAAAAGGCTGGAGAGAAATGGACTAAAAGAGAAATAGATCTTGGTACCTGCCTTGAAGGAATCCTCAGTGAAGTGGAGAAGACAGACCCATTCTCAGCTGATAGTACAGACTGATACAGAACACCAGCCTGGCTGATGGAACTGAGGAGCCCAATGGAGTGAGAAATATGGAAAAAAGTATATCAAATCTTATGTGTAAATCCCAATTCCAGGATATTACTCCCAAAATAAGTGCTGAAAATGCTCAGATCAAATTATGTACTTAAGATTTCCTAACATAAGTTGGATTTCCTGGCTTTTTTTTCCTACGGCACTTTGGTCGTCCCACCTTGATTCCTAAAGCAAACAAAGCCTTCCGCCCAGAACAAAATGCAGGCTGTGCATGTCACCAGAATGCCATTGCTTACTGCGAACACTTATGAGTAAATAGTAAGTCTGCATTCAGATACTAAAGATTTTAGGCTCCTCACCTTCATATCTCAGTGCCCAGCTCAGTATCTGGCAGAAGAGATGGGATGTGAATGATTGTTGACTTAACTGAATGAATGACAAGCCCACAATCGTACGATGATAACGCACCAATTCACAGGAAAGTAAAAACATCTTGGGACTTCAGGAGCTACTTGTCACTTCTAATAATTGCAAGTTGTATAAGTCTTACAACCTGTTTTTTTTTTTCATTTAGCATTCTAGCATAAGTGTTTTCTCATTTAATCAAAAATTCCTGGGCTCCTGGATGGCTCAGTCAGTTAAGCGTCTGCCTCCGGCTCAAGTCATGATCTCAGGGTCCTGGGATCGAGCCCTGCATCAAGCTCCCTGCTCACTGGGGAGTCTGGTTCTCCCTATTGCCCACTGCTCGTGTGCGCGTGTTCTCTCTCTCTCTCTCTCTCCCTCACATAAATAAATAAGATCTTTAAAAAAATTCTCAACCCCATGTCTCGGGCTCAGTGGGGAGTCTGCTTAAGGATTCTCTTCCTCTCCCTCTGTCCCTTCCCTCACTCAGACTCTCTCCCTCCCACCCTCCCCTCCCTCTCTCAAATAAATCTTTTAAAAAAATTCTCAGTATGTGTGACTTTAGAAGCTAGGTAAATATTGCATGACTACATCATAATTTTTCTAACCATTCCCATTTATTGGAACAGCCCAAAGTTCCTTTTATTTTTCATTTTCATGAATGATATTGTGGTGAACATCTTTGTGCATAAAGGTTTGTATGGATTTCTGATTATTTTTTGAACAGGAACCCCAAAGTAGAATTAAAAGGTCATATATTTAAAGTTCATATGATGTACTGACAAACTGCTTTTTATAAGTCATTCTGACTGCAGGATATAAAAATACTAGTTTTGCTGGACCTTCACCAGATTTAAGCATTCTGAATTTTTTTTGATCAATACTAGTTTGCGAACTTAAATACAACTGACAAATAAATGTAAATAATCCATTTGCTTAAACAGTTTCAAGGCAGGAAGACACTGAAAAGACTTGAGAATGCATCACAGGATAAGCTAGTAGGGGCTTACCTTGGAAAATGATGCTGTGTTTATTCTTAGAATCTACAGTTTCAGACACCTTTTATCTTTACTGGTAACCTCCTCAAAGGCAAATCTGAGTCCTTCACTTTGTAAATATTCATATTACATTAAATTCTGCAGCCCGTTTTTCACTCATAGACTTGACAACATAATGAAATGCATGCATTTTTTAAATGAGAAAGCACTTTACACTACATATCAATACTGACCAAACCTGGACACCTCCCTAAAGAACTCAAGGACTTCCAGAAAGTTCTCTTCTCGGGGTTTTTTTTTTTTTTTTAACTTCATTGTTCTTAATCATTCTGAATTAAGGATTATGTTGCATGACCTTTCAGAGAGACTTGACTTTGTTAAAACAAAACTCACTTATGTACCATACTGCTACTCTTTTCTATGAACACATGACAACAGATGGAATAATGATTCTGAGATTCCATTTTATTTAAAGTTCTACTATATATTTTGTTCTAACCTTAACCATCCCTAAAAATGTCCCTTTTCAAAAAAAAAAAAAAAGGCTGCAAACCCCTTGCTCATAATTGAAATTCTCAAGTGAATAATGCTACCTCTATGACTCCCAGTTATTGTAATAATTAAATGAGATGTGAAAAATACTCTCAAGAACTACAGATCTTCCTTTCCTCAAGTTTTTTGACTAGGATACAGAGCTTTGAATATCAACTTTTAGAAGAAGGAAGAACAGTAACTCAAGATAAAGCAAACTCAAAGCTCAATTCCTCACTGCATGACCTGAACACAATACCGCCATTAGCAGTAGGCTGGTCTCCTTAATACACACACACAGAACATCCAAATGTATATGCAGACATACCAATCCTCCACTCTTAAAGACAGAAGCATTCAAATAATTTTCATAGGAAGAATTGACACTGCTAGAAAAAAGCAAAAGCTAATAAAGCAACTGCTACTGTCACTAAAAGAGTGAACGGCAGGTCTCTGGGTTTTGCACGATAGTAAAACTTCAAACATATTTTGCAGGCTGACATAGAGTAACAAACTTTTATTTTGTCAAAAAAGGTATTGAGGAAAGAAAAAACTAGCACAATTAATACTATTTTACCACTTTACCACTTATTTCCTTAAGTTGAATAACCTCAGCTTTAATTAAAATTTAGTACATTGCCAGAATTTTAAGAAACCCATAAAAAATGTCTCAGAACAGAACCTGGGAACCACAAATCTAGACTACACTGGATTTAAGAACACCAGTGTCCCCTCCACATTACTATTTCTTGTCCATATTTCCCTGCTGCTACTTCTTTCTGTCCTCTACTGTCTGCCAACAGAGCAGTCACCTATCCAGGACTCAACAATTCAGAAACCAAGGTCAAGGCAACTTTGATTGAGGGACACAATGCCCACAGATGGAAGGCAAATTTCCAACGGCAAGATCATCCTTAATTTTCCTGCCCTAATTGGCTGGGTTAAACCATTTCCAAAAGTAAAGATTTTCCTCTTTGGAATATAAAGGTAGAGAGTGATAAGAAGGAAAGATAAAAGATAAAATGAGTGCAAATAAGAATATAATGAACCCACCTACTGAACTTAATCCTTTTTTAGAAGTTAGTTCTTTTCAGAAATTAAAGAATACTCATAATTCTCATATATAAAACAATAATCTGCTAGTATCTGCAGAAATACATTTTATCTGTTTTATGAAAACCCTAAAATATCAGAATAACTTTTTTAAGTCATAAGTTATAAAAGATGACTAATTTTTTAATGTTTTCTTTACTGTGAAACTCTCCTTTCAGATTTTACATGGTTTTAAAGAGACAGTTGGATGAAATGCCACAATTATAAAAACTGACAAAAAGAGGTTTTTTAGGAACAAACTACTAATTCTCAAATTAGCACTAATAGGCTAAATCCTCCATGTGTCTTGCATGTATATTCAGGAGAGCACAGAGTTTCTCCAACTTAAGATTTTTAAAATACTCCTTTAAGTAAAAAGACTCTCAATGTCTAAACCCACAAGTACTATCATAGATCAAAATATTGATAGTGACTTAGGCTTACTTCTAATTAAATAGAGAAAATATCTTCTGGTTTGGAAATATGAATGCTTACATTTCTCTTGAGCATTAGAAAGAGTTGTTGCATAATTTTCCAAAATCAGAAACAAGATCAGTATATAACATTTTCCTCAGCCACTAGACATTCCCAAAAAAGATCGTGACACGGGATAAGTCCCACTTCCCCTTCTCTTCTACCACACCCTCCCAAGCTCCACAGATGACTGAGATTTCAAATGACCTTAATCACTCAAGCCACACTAAGTTAAGCATTTTCACTATGAAAACCTTGACTTTCCTTGAGTCTTGATATACTGAAATCTTGGTATCCTTAGTAGTTTCATTTATTTTGAAAATGCTTTTAAAATAGTTCTAGGATTTAGATGAAAAAATTTTTCAGAAAATATAATATTCCTATTTTGTTTAAAATTTAGTCTTAATAATCAATAACAATCACCATAGTTTTTATAATATATTTCCTACATATTTGGCTTGATTTAACCAACTGCTGTAGCCTGGGGTTTTGTTTATATTTTCTTTCTTTCTTTCTTTCTTTCTTTCTTTCTTTCTTTCTTTCTTTCTTTTTCCTTCTTTCTTCCAGCCTAACTGAATTACATACTATCCTATAATGGATATTAGTGGTGAAATACTGAATCAGGAAAATTATGGTGGAATTCCCTTCCCTCAAAAATATGCTACAGATATAAAGTCAAACAAGAATATATTACCAAATTTACATAACCAAGGATCTCTAAATGGTACAAAAATTGTCAAACTTCATATGATCCAAGAGGAAAATGGATACCAGAGAGCATCCTGGGACAGCGTTCAGTCTATCACACATAATCATACCCCAGTGGAGTCACTAAGGGTACTTTCCCTCTCCTGCTGAATAATTTCCTCCCTTCCACTGCTCCTCAGATCCCATGACTAGTCCTTCTTTCATTCAACATGTGCCAGGCATTGTTCTAAGGAACAATGGTGAGCAGAAGCAGTGATGGCTCCTGCCCAATGGAGCTCTTCACCCGGCCTTGATCCTCTCAACACCACTAGGCAGTAGAGTGCGGGTGTGGGGCAATGCTCTTATGCAGGTCCACTGCTAACATTTGCAAAGTTCAGGACAAGAGTACCAGTGGAGGCTCACCTCCGTATGTCTAAATATGTAAAGGTATAAATTAAGCTAATCAATATGTTTTATTCTCATAATGGCCTGAAAAACCAGGTTTGAATTGAGAATTCTAGCCAAAATACAGGGTGCTAGAGGTGCAAGGTACCCTTCATCTACCTCCAGTGCTAGCCAGCACAAGGGACCCCTTCTGTGCATACTTGTGCAAACCAGCTCATCAAGCTCCATTCACATCCCTGCAAACAGGTGCCTCTTAAACACTCCTTGGGTCCAAGGGTGTGCACACTGGCTTCCCTTGTCTGTCCTCAATAAGAACCGCCATGAAGAGGCCCAAGCAGACCCCAGAAGCAGGCTTGGGGCTCTGGGGCAGGGATATCAGTACCCAGAGTACCCAGAGCGTGTTCTAGAAGGCAGGGCACAGGCTCCCAGTGGGTACCTTCACTTGGCCCTGTGGACTCCTTGCCCTCTGGGGAGGGGGAGACAGGGGGGCCAGAGGAAGGGTCTCTCACCCCAGTGCTAAGGGCATTAGTGCACTCTCTACAGAGGCAGGAGATGAGATTTTTCGGTATCAGTCTGAAGAGCAACCCTGAGTGACAGGGGAAAAGATGAGTCAAGGACAAGGGAAAAACAACATACTATCCTGAGGCCCTCCTGCCCTGTGTTCCTTCACGCAGATGGCCAA
Source organism: Ursus arctos (assembly GCF_023065955.2). Classification (NCBI taxonomy): domain Eukaryota; kingdom Metazoa; phylum Chordata; class Mammalia; order Carnivora; family Ursidae; genus Ursus; species Ursus arctos. The sequence continues at coordinate 72,176,885 of NW_026622763.1, forward strand.
CAGCAGCAGAGGGAAGGGAAGAGGCCCTGCACTCCACTGCTGCAGGGGTGCTGTCTCCCTGCAACGCCAAGTGGGGTACACAGCCCAGGAGAGTAGGGGAAAGAGAAAGGAAACGAGAAGGAAGATGGAAGGGAACTACATTTATTAAATCTCCGCTGAAGGCCAGTTCTGCCCACCTCAGAAATACAAAAAGGCAAACAAACAAGCAAAAAATCCAACATAAACAGTAGTGTTTAAAAAGTTATTAATTAAATTATACCCAAGAAATGTTTTAAGTAAAGTGCCTTTCCCACCACCAGCTTTGCTCTGCAGTGTGTGAGCCCTTCTATGTAGAGCCACCAGCTCGGGGAAACCCCAGCCCCAGCCATGCAGATGCAGTCCATACTCTCCTGGGCTCACCTGCTGGATGCTTCCTCCCGACTAATTCCCTACTCGGTCCCTCCCAGCCAGAGACACCTGGCAGACAGGCTGCCTCACATACCTATCGCAGCGGTTAACTGTCCTGCCTCTATGCCCTGGGCAAACACTACGGGCTTCAGAGAAATACTTACCAGGTCCATGCCAGCACACAGGTCCCCAAAACTCTCCATTAAGTGACATTCTGCATCGTGTTATACTTCCATCTCTAACGTAATTCTCCCCTTCTTCCTCCAAACCAGCCCTCACCCACACAAGAATTCAAGTTCCTTCCCATTCTTTCTCCTGACATATCTCTTTTATTTGACTTGACATATTGGTGAGTTCTTTGGGACAGAGTCTGTATGATCAAATCTTATATATCAGGCACTAAGATGTGACAGAAGGAGTTTTTGAACATGCCTTCCATCTTCAGGAACCATGTATATTTTCTCATTTACTCATCACAAAACTTTACAACCATCATTACTATCCACATTTTCATCCACTGAGCTCAGAAAAATTAAGCAAGTTACTCAAGATGACAAAACCTAGAAAATGTGTGAAGGCATCCAAAAGAGTTCTCCCTGTACCTGTGAAACTCCGAAGTTACTCTCTTCCCACTGCATTAGCTAACCGCCAGATGAATGGCTGACTCTAGAGATTTTCATGTGTTGATGTTTGGCTACATGGGGCCCCAAATAGCCTTTTAAGGGCTGAGGTACAATAAATAACAAGAGGAAAACACTTTGTTAACCAGACTTTATAGTTTAAAAAGAACATTAAAAATAATTTTCAAACACCAAGACAGCAGAAAGAATTAATAAAGATAAAAACAGAATGAAAGAGAAAACAAAAAAACTAACTTGATTAATAAACCAAAAGATGATACTCTGAAAGGAACAAGAGAACAAACAAATCACAGGCCATGTCATTTCTTAAAAAGAAGGAAAACACAAATAAACAAGGTTACAAATGAAAAAGGGGACACAACTGCCAACTTGGTATTAAGAGTATAGTACAGATTTATGACAAATTTGGAACTCTAAACCAAGTGGATAATCTTCTAGGAAAATATAAATACTGAAGACCTTCTATATGCCCAGCAGTGGGGCTATCACAATCAACAAACAGATAAATTCCCTCCCATTATGGAGACTTCCTTTGGGGGGAGAGGGGAGGGTTGAGGGACAGAAAGAAATAAATGTATAGCATGTCATATGGTAATACACACCATGACAAAGAACAAAGATGGTTGTCAGAGGGAGACCAGGAAGAAGGAACATCTTTCAAAGCAGTGGTCAGAGAAGGATGAGCCATGTCAAAGGTGAAGGGAGCTGAAGTGTATTTAGCTTGTTCAAGTACAATGGAGTAAATGGGTAACACTGTCTGGTGTGTACTTTAAAAGAAGTGTTCAGGGGCACCAGGGTGGCTGAGTTGGTTAAGCGTCTGCCTTCGGCTCAGGTCATGATCTCAGGGTCATGAGATTAAGCCCCGCATCCAGCTCCATGTTGGGCATTGGAGCATGCTTGGATTCTTGCCCTCCCTCTCCTCTGCCCCTTCCCTAAGACCCAAAAGAGGTAAAAATACTGCACAGACCAATAACTGCCCAAAAAATTGGAAAAGCCATTTAAAAACAAACAATCCCAGTTACAAATGCACCAAAAATAATAAAATACTGAGGAATAAACTTAACCAAGGAGGTGAAAGACCTGTACTCTAAAAACTATAAAATACTGATGAAAGAAATTCAAGGCAATGGAAAGGCATTCCATGTTCATGGGTTGAATAAATAAATACCGTTAAAATATCTATAATGCCCAAAGCAATCTATGGATTTAATGCTATCCTTATCAAAATACCAACAGCATTTTTTGCAGAACTAGAATAATCTCCAAATTTGTATCGAACCATAAAAGACCCCAAAGAGCCAAAGTAATCTTGAAAAACAAAAACAAAAAACAAAAACTGGAGGTATCACAATTCCAGTCTTCAAGTTATATTACACATCTGCAGTAACCAAAACAGTATGGTACTGGCATAAAAATAGACCCATAGATCAATGGAATGGAGGGGAAAACCTAGAATAAACCCACATTTATATGGTCAATTAATCTTTAACAAAGGAGGAAAGAATATAAAATAGTAAACATTCTCTTCAACAAATGGTGTTAGGAAAATTGGACAGCTACATGCAGAAGAATGAGACTGGACCATATTCTTACACCATATACAAAAGTAAAGTCAAAATGGATTAAAGACCTAAATGTGAGACCTGAAACCATCAAAATACTAGAAGAGAGGCCATACGGTAATTTCTCTGACACTGGCCACATAGCAACATTTTTCTAGATGCATCTCCTGAGGTAAGAGAAATAAAAGCAAAAATAAACTATTGGGACTACAACAAAATAAAAAGTTTCTGCACCATGAAAGAAATAATCAACAAAACTAAAAGACCGCCTACTGAACGTGAGAAGATAATTTGCAAATGACATATCCAATAAAGGGTTAGTATCCAAAATATATAAAGAACTTATACAACTTAATACCCAAAAAATAAATAATCCAATTAAAATGGGCAGGAGACATGAACAAACATTTCTCCAAAGAAGACATACAGATGGCCACAGTCATATGAAAAGATGCTCAACATCACTCATCATCAGGGAAATGCAAATTAAAACCACAATGAGATATCACTTCACACCTGTCAGAATGGCTAAAATCAAAAATACAAGAAACAACAAGTGTTGGCAAGGATGTGGAGAAAGGGGAACCCTCTTACACTGTTGGTGGGAGTGTTAGCTCATGTAGCTACTGGGGACAACAGTATGGAAGTTCTTCAAAAAGTTAAAAATAGAACTACCCTATGATCCAATAATCACACTACTACATATTTACCCAAAAAATATAAAAACACAAAGAGATACATGCACCCCTATGTTTACTGCAGCATTACTTACAATAGCCAAATTACAGACGTAGCCCAAGTGTCCATCAATAGATGAATGGATAAAGAAGATACACACACACACACACACACACACACACAGAGGAATGTTATTCAGCCATGAAAAAGAATGAAATCTTGCCATTTGCAATAACACACTGCCATTGCAATAGAGAGTATAATGCTAAGCAAATAAGTCAGTCAGAGAAAGACAAATACAATATGATTTCACTCATGTAGAACTTAAGAAATAAACAAGCAGGGGCGCCTGGGTGGCACAGCGGTTAAGCATCTGCCTTCGGCTCAGGGCGTGATCCCGGCGTTATGGGATCGAGCCCCACATCAGGCTCCTCTGCTGTGAGCCTGCTTCTTCCTCTCTCACTCCCTCTGCTTGTGTTCCCTCTCTCGCTGGCTGTCTCTATCTCTGTCAAATAAATAAATAAAATCTTAAAAATAAATAAATAAATAAATAAATAAATAAATAAATAAGCAAAGGGAAAAAGGCAGGGGGGAACAAACCAAAAAACCGACTCTTAGACTATAGAGAACAAACTGATGGTTGCCAGACGGAAGTGGGTGGGCACGTGGGTGAAATAGGTGATGGGAATTAAAGAGCACACTTATCAGGATGAGCACTGAGTAATGTATAGAATTGTTGAATCACTATATTGTACACCTGAAACTAACATAACACTGTATGTTAACTATACTGGAATTAAAATGAAAAACTTAATTAAAAAAAAAAGAAAACAAAACAAACAAAAAACACCTTTAAAAAATGGGTCCAGATAGCTTTAAAGGTAAACTCTACCAAGCTTTGAAGAACTGATAACCCCTATATGAAAAGCTTCTGAACATTTATGAGGCTCATAGAATATGAAAATAAACCATACAAAGATATACAGAGAGGGCTCTCCTACTTACCTCCACCCCTTTCTCTAGCAAACACACACACACACACACACACACACACACACATATACACACACTACTTTACAGGCCAATATTCCCCAAACCTCGGTCGTTCTAGTACCATCTTCACAATTTTAAAACATCCAGACACCACCTGCAGTACATATAAATATTATTAATGTTCATTTAAATTGCCTACTCTAAAAGATAAATTTTTATCCGTATCAAAAATGAAAAATTGGATCACTTATCAAAATTAATTGAATAATTGCATATATATACAATTTTTTAAATATTCATCTACATACTACCTAAGAGTAGGTCACATTCTACCAGTACTTGGTACTGGCATACAGACCACACTTTAAGAAACACTAATATAGGCCAAGCTTACTTAGGACTCTAGGTATAAAAAATTTTAAATATAGTATTAGAAAATCTAATACAAAAATGCTTTTAAAGAACAATATATCATGATCAATCAGGTTTTACTCCAGAAATAAAAGAATGGCTTATCATTGGGAAACCAATTTACATGTGTGCACATTAAATATGACATATATACATATATTACACACATATTAATAAAGACACATGTAGACAGACTACAGAGCACATTCAAAACCATTCATTATCTCTTGTGAAATAAGCAGTACCCAACTTACAGACAGAAAAACAGGCTGAGGACCATTATCTAACATGTCCAAGGTCTTAGAGCTCATACTTTTAGAGCAGTGGTTCTCAACCAGGGACAATTTTGCCTCCCAGGGGACATTTTTTATTGTCATGACTGGGTGACTGCTACTGGCATCCAGTGGGTAGAGGTCAGGGATGCTGTTAAATCTCCTACAATGAAATACAGGACAATCCTGCAGGACAAATAACCAGTCCAAAATGTTAACAGTGGTAAGGTTGAGAAACCCTCGCTTAGAGAAAATGCAACATCGAACTCCAAATCTGATTCCAGGTCCAGAGCTCCTTCACTCTATTACACTACACCCCTATCACTGAATTAAGCTTTATTTCTATGGGAAAAAATGCATTTTGAATTCCAAATAACCAACTCTAAAACTTACCTAAACATTACACCCCACTGAAGAGTCATAATTAAGAGAAAGACCAGTTCACTCCACAAGGAGTCTTCTTCCCCGAGTGAAACTGTAAGTGAGAAAAGTTAATGAATCCATTCTACCACCAGGCAATGGGCAGAAGGATTAAGAGCAGGTGACCAGGGGCACCTGGGTGGCTCAGTCCATTCGTTAAGCCTCTGACGTCAGCTCTGGTCATGGCCTCAGAGTCCTGCGAAAGACTCCCCACTCAGCGGGGAGTCTGCTTGTCCCTCTCTGTCTGCCTGTTACCCTGCTCACATGCTCTCTCTCTCTCTCAAATAAATAAAATCTTAAAAAAAAAAAAAAGAGCAGTTGACCAAAATGTTTGTCCAGCTATTTTTCTCCTCTGACATTAACATTTCTCTTCGACTCCAATATGCTCTGCAAACCTAGGTTCATTGTCTTAAGTTGGCCTGGGAAATTTTATAATAGGCTAGTGTTTTTGAAATACTGTTTGCTTACGTCATTTATACAATTTATGTATTAGGAGTAAAAAGCAGGCTACTTTAAGCAAGCAGATATTTTTATCTCTCTGCAACTGTCTAGAAGTATACTGCTTACTGAAAGACGGAAGCAGACACAAATATGTTACTTTACTTTACTTCGGTTAAATCTCATGACCTACTTCTTCTAACCTGTTTTCTACTCTTAGACTAAAACTGCAGAGAGGAGAAAAAGAACAGTTAATAAGCCACCCTGTGTCAAACATAGAAGCTCGTGTCCATCAATCTCTGGGAACATTCAAGACAAACAAGCAAAATATTTCCACCCTTCCCAGAGGTGCCGCTAAAATACAAATCAGAAAACCAAGCCAGTAAACATTGTCTTCAACATCACAATTGAAGAGCCTGCAAAAGAAACCTACTGGATTCTCACTGCAGCTGATCCACAGCAAGTGTTTGACTTTCAAACTGCATGGATTCTAAAAAGCATCAGTGTGTGTGGAGGGATGTGTGTAGGATGAGTAGGTGGGGGTATAATAAGAAAGAACAGTATTTTGGTTCTTTAGCAGATTTAATTTCTTCATCCCAACCTCCCACTAATATTTCTGAGAATATGCAAATAATCCCAGAACGTGCCTCTCCAACCCTCCCCCACCCTGACTCTTTGCCCTCCAATCCCTCATCCCCCAAAGGCATCTCAGTGGGGGATGAACACTCTTGTTTCTTTCACTCCTTCTCCATTTTGCTCCTCCCTGAAGAGAATTCCATTATTCCCTATAGGATTTCTTTTTATGAATATTTTCATCTTGAGCTTTCAAACAACTACAATTACTACTCTGTAAAAGATATTTCTACCTAAATTAGGACAAAAATAAAAATTATTAAATGCTTAATTAAGCTTCTGGCTCAAGTGTGGAAAAATAAAAATGGCTTAGTAGAGCTGCAAAATTTTCTTTAAAAACATTCCTTTAATCGCTATACTTCATAGTTTTTTAAAAAACAAAACAAAAAACAAAACCTTCAGCTCTCAAAGACACTGGCTTTTAAAAAAGGTAGGATTTTAGTAGTTATTTTCCACAAACTTGGGGCTTATTATATTATTTTTTTACTTAGCCATCTATTTTTTTAATGGTGTGATCAAAAGCCCAAAAGAGCTTATGGACAACCAGTTCTAATTATTGTGTAGCCTGCAGCTTTAATTAGTATGAAGCTAACTTAATGGTGACTTATTTTCCCCTCAGAATTATAACCACAAGCAATTAGTAGTGAGAGCCTACCTTCTCGAAAGTCTCTAAAAATGAGACTTTGAAATCTGACTGATAATAATATAAGTACAGTAAATAAATTATTTTGGAAGTATAAAATATTATATTCCTAAATGTAAAATCATAAGCACCAAAAACATAATTAATACACTTAAAAGACATCAATCAATATTTCTATTCATTTTCTGAGATAATTCAATAATAAAAATAGATTTTAATTAGGATTGACTGGGGTACTGCACTCTGCATAATTGCAAATCAATTCCACAACCCACCTTCAAGCCGACTGCACCAGTACCTTCATTTCATTCAGGCACCAAATATGTCCAGTGTATGCCATGCACAATAGTAGGGAGTTAAGAATTCAGTGGAGGACAAAGCAGAAATGGTCCAGAGAGCACATAGCTTGGTATTAAATAAGTAAGCGTATAAGTAGGTATATGATTACAAACTATAGTAAGTACAATTAAAGAAACAAACAGTGCTATGAAGAATATTCCAGAATAAAGAATATACAAAGGCAAAACCAGAGGTATTAGCACTGCAGAATAGCACTGCTTGAGAGAAATGTATAATCCAAAGGACAGAGCTGTAAGAGGCAAGCAGATAGAGGCTGATAGGTGGAGGTTTCTAGAAAGGCCAGTAGGAAAGTAGGGACAGAGGAAGGTAGAAGTTAGGGTAAAGAGAACAGCAACCATTTAGAGAATCAGGGCAATAGGAATATGACATCACCAGTGGGGCAACCTGATGGGTTCTCTTTTAAATGGTGTCCCTCCCCACAGCCTGCTCACTAGACATTCTGTGGTGCAAGAGAGATTTTAACACATTACTCTGGACCAGAGGTCACAAACTCCAATGACCACAGGGGGCCAGCAGGTGAGGAAAATTAATGAAGCAGCTGCATGTGCACCCTGTGTGAGGGGTGGGGACTGTGGAGACACAGTTGGGGACTCTGCACTGACTGACGTCACATGGAGATGGAGGCCCCACATGGGGCCAAATATTAGGGTTTTTTAAAGAGATGCCAGAAGTCTGGATTTTTTTCACATGACATATTCCAATTTTTTTAAAACTACAGTGAGCCAAATAAATCAAGTTTAAGGACCACCATTTTGTAGTCTTCCTTCAATATTTTACTTCTGTTATCTATGGAAAAAAAGATTTCTTAACTCTTCAACTGGTCTTACTTTTTAATATACCACTAACGCACTATTTCAGACTAAGAAAACAAAACAAAAAACTGTAAGATAATCTATTCCACTCTTACTGACCTTTATTCTTTAAGCCTAAAAAATTCATATGTATTTTAGGCACGAATAACACTGAATATATTTCTATCTTTCTTCAAAAGGCAAGTTATTTACTACAAAATTATTGAAATTGATTACTGATAAGAGATGGAAGATTAATGTAAAAAATAGTAGCATTACTTGTTTTACTTTGGATAAAAGTTTTAAGTGAATATCTAGAGCTTGCTGAAATTGCTATAAAAATATCTTTTTCGGGGCACCTGGACAGTCAGTTGAGCAACCAACGCTTGGTTTTCACTCAGGTAGTGATCTCAGGGTCATAAGATCGAACCCCATGTTGGGCTCCATGCTCAGTGAGGAGTCTGCTCGAGATTCTCTCTCACTCTCCCTCTGCCCCTCCTGCTCATGCACACACTCTAAAATAAATAAATAAATCTTTAAAATATATTTATCTTTTTCCATTCTTGTAAACATGCCTTCTGTGAGACTGGTTTCTCTACTGTGAGTGTTATTAAAACAAAACCTTAAACATTTTGGGTAGACATTCTGCCTTGCAAAGAGCATGTCATCAGTCCACCCTAGATTAGGTATGTTCACAAGCAAGAAGCAAGACCATTTGGAGCATTAGAAACTATAAATACTGGTATACACAGAGTTTACATTCCAAGTGTGCATATGGAGATTGCTGGTTCACTTACAACTATTTGTTTAGTTACAGTTGCAGGTCAAGAAAGATATGAATGTAATAACAATTCTCTATGTTAATTGCTTATACAGACACACATTTTCAGAAACCTGTATAATTTTCAGAATTATAATTTTCAGAATTTTTTTCTCTTTTCCTATGTTAGGTTTGTTATTTATTATTGAAATGTCATTTTCTCTCTTAAACCTAATAATAAAAATTCTGTGCTTATATTTTGTATGTGCAGTTCCTATTTTATTTTTCTAGTAACTCAGAGAAGCAGTCCACAACGTATTGGAAATTAAAATTAAAAAAAAAAAGTGGTCCTTCTCCACAGATAATTTGAGAAATACTGATCTACCCAAGACTTCTAGAAAACAAGCCAGAGTTATTTCAAACATAGATTTCCCTAGGGCTTTATTTTCCAAAACTTCAAGACATGGGGTTTGGTAATAAACAAGGCATTCAATCACACTGAATCAGAGAATATTAATCACACTGAATCAGAGAATAAGAAAAGTATTGCAAACTGATCTGATCGGAAAGGGTCTAGGTCTTTTAGAAAGGGTCTGTGACATTAGGTACAAGCCATATATTTCATTCCTCAAGCTCACTACCTGGTAGTATTTTATGAAATCAAGTCAAGACTAAATTTAGCCAAAACTATATTAGCAAGCAGGCATCAAGCCCATCTTATAGCTCAAGGAAGTCCTGTTTTCATCCTCAGGCACTTCCTACTTCCCCCTAAGATCAAAGACATTCCCAGAGAGACTCCTGAAGATCTAGATGGCAGGATGAGCCCTCCTGGGAACACCAAACGCGTGGCGACTCCTGGGCTTCCCACAGCTCATTCATGCAATTCCCAACCATTCCATGGATGAAAAATTGTTCCTAACATCCCTGAAGCTAATTAAATCCTCTGCTATAGGTTTCTATAACAATATTTGAAGTTCTAAGTATCCAATACTGAAGGTGTTAATTCCTTACTAGGGTGCCCGAAACGATAACCGTCTGTAAGGAGAAAATTAGACAAGAATCATGCCATTTATACTGAAGCACTTCCAAAGTAAATTACACACATACAATATAAAGATCTTCTCCAACAGTTCTACTGAAATAAAATCTCTGTTTGATGATAGGATGTTGTGGATAAATCTTCAACATTTGCTCATCTCTCATTTTAACAAAGAGCAGAAATTTGGTTTAGGGCCTTTGGCAAATACCAGCATCCAACTAGAAGTGAATTACATTGTTTCATTTTCATTGTAATGACTGTGACAGTTTTACCTTCTCTTAATCATATAATAATATAGAGCTACCTTTAAAAATAAAGTCCCTTCAGTTAAATTAAAAGTAAGTAAGTAGAAATACTAGATAATCAAGAGTAGAGGCATATAAAGTAAAAATTTGTGAAAACTGTTCTGTCCTAAGTTATTAACGCTCCCAACTGACCATCCCAGCCACACATCCCCACAACTTCAAGATCACCAGTGACTAAGGAGGGCGGCTATTGCAAAAAGGCCTGGGGCACATAATTTCCCATAATTCTGCCTCAAAGCATCACCCAGGCAACCCTGTAGGATAATCCATCCTCACTGGAACCCTTTTTCCTTTAACACCCCCCAGAGAGCATGTGGCTTACAATGCGGACTTCCTTTAATGTTTGTGTCAATCAAATTTTAGCCCTTTAACAAAGGAAGGGAAGATAACTTTCATACACATCCAGCACAAGATGAACAGAGACTGAAATCCACTGTACTAAAGCAGCTATCGAATTCTGGACTTTTTTTTTCTTTTCTCTATTTTCCAAATTTTCTGTAATGTTGTTATAGGCCCTTTATAATCCAAAGAAGTGTTAAGAAAAAATTAAATATAACATTAAAAAAATATACCTAAGCCTGAGGTGATGGGAAAGGGGCTACTGAAGCCAAATTTGTAGGTGGTGGTGGATTGTTTTACAAAAGGCTTCTGTGCACCATGGCAGAGAAGAGTTCACATTAAGAGGCTACCTGGGATCCTTAATTCATCTGAGCTATGCCCTACCATTACCCAGTAATTTAAAACCCAGCCTTGGCTCAGCGCCCACTGCCTTCTTGTCTGTCTGGGTGTCCCCCCTGTATCTCTGCCTCTCCTAGACAGGCCTCTCTGGCTCGCTCCTCACCAGTCTTCTCACAATGCCTGTCCCACAGTTACCATGGTGTTGGCATCTGTCCCCACTACTATGTGCGGTGCCTGAGAATATGGACATGTCACTTATCCATGTCCCTAGCGCCATGTCCAGATCCTCGCACCCAGAGGAAAGCTCAACAGATGTCGGCCTCAAGACTGGAATTGATTCGACTGATAACCATGAAAGAAAAGAAAAGAAAAGAAAAGAAAAGAGAAGAGAAGAGAAGAGAAGAGAAGAGAAGGAAGGAAGGAAGGAAGGAAGGAAAGAAAGAAAGAAAGAAAGAAAGAAAGAAAGAAAGAAAGAAAGGAAAGAAAGAAAAGGAGGAAGGAAGGGAGGAAGGAAGAAAGAAAGAACAGAAAATACATTTGATATTAATAGCTACCTTGTATTTAAGTGTTTTACATACATCATCTCAGTTTCTGTAACCTTTAGCCCTCTGAGGTATTCATCACCCTCTTGCACTGCAGGTGAGGAAACAGGTGGGGAAAGGCAACGCAGCATGTCCCTGTCTCCAAGCTGGAGAAGGTGGTGTCGTGAAACTCTCCCCATCACGTGAAACCGCCTTTCCTCCTCACCCAGTTCTATCTTCACACGTTTACCAGTACAGCAGACATGCAAAGCCACTGTTATCAATCTCTCCCACAATTCCCTATCAGGAACACAACAACTGTACTACTACTACTACTAATAATAATAATAATAATAATCAGAAAATAAACAGAAAAGAGCATTGGCAGCTTGCTTTAGCTGTGACATCAACACATTAATTAGTCTATATTCTGAGGAATATTTGCACACTTTCTGATTTCTTAAAAACACAGAAGTATAAAATCCCGTAATGAACTCTACTTAAAACTAATAATTTATGCCAGGAAACATTTTGTCTCCTTGTCCCTCAGTTCTTGAGATCAGTCCAGTCCATCCCTGATGACAAAAAGGCAAAAGCTTCCCTGAAACACTAAATCAGAGAAAGATGGATATAGATTCAGACTGAAGTATTTCCGACATTCCCCTTGTTTCCGAGGATCAAGGGAGTCATTAGATTCAAGGGAAAAATGACATTTAAGTCAAAAAAATCAGGATGATAGAAATTATGTGAATTATGGGGCGCCTGGGTGGCACAGCGGTTAAGCGTCTGCCTTCGGCTCAGGGCGTGATCCCGGCGTTCTGGGATCGAGCCCCACATCAGGCTCTTCCGCTATGAGCCTGCTTCTTCCTCTCCCACTCCCCCTGCTTGTGTTCCCTCTCTCGCTGGCTATCTCTATCTCTGTTGAATAAATAAATAAAATCTTTAAAAAAAAAAAGAAATTATGTGAATTAGGCATATTTACTTTGTATACTTTTCTATATTTTCTGTATGTCTTACAAGTGAACAAAAGTACTATTTTTATAATTAGGGTAGAATTTGTTATAAATTTTTTAAAAGGACTAAGGATTTCCTTTCATTAATAACCCATAGCATATGCTTAACTTAAACAAAACTTCAATATAACCAAGTGCTAAATTACCTGGAGTTTACTTTAAAATACCATAGCAAAGCAATATGAAATATGTGTGTGTTAGTTTTAGTCTCCACCCCAATAGGAACTACATACTCCAATGGTGGTCAACTGACATTTACTCAAAAGAACCACACTCCTAGAGGGAGCTAGCTATCTCTCTTTCCAGCTGACACTGGTGGTTTTGATCAAAGTGTTGTAGATATTAGAGACAAATTTTCATTAGTAAAAGTAGTGGTGTTTAAGATTTATAAATTGATCTTTTTCATGAACCTGCTACAAAAGTCTAATGACTAAATGTAATGTAATATTCTGTTCTAAATGTAATGTGTATTCTGGAACTGAAAAAGAATATTAATGAAGAAAGTCTGGAGTTTAGTTAGTATTAATGTACCAATGCTGATTTCTTAGTTTTGATAAATATACCATGTAGAAATAATATAATATAGAAAGTTAACAAAAGGAGAAATCAGGTAAGGGGTATATGAAAACTCTGTATTATCTTTGCAATTTTCCTGTAGATCTCAAATTATTACCAAAAAAAAAAAAAAATAGAAATTGAGTGAGCATGTAGAATATGACATTAAAACTGGAATCTTAGGCCAGATTCTTAAAGGTCCTGTGTATAGAAACTGTTCCAAGGGACTCCTGTCCACACAGCCCAGATAGTTAATAAGGTCTTCCTACTAAAATATGATGTATCCCCCAAGAACACCTATCATGTAATGTGCACCTAAAAGGCACATGAAAGGAAAGATTGCTGAGAATCCACAGAGCTCACAGAACGGGCTGTATGATTGTTTTGTACCTTCTTGTTAATAAACACCTTTACGTGCAATGGAATGAAATCTGAAAGTTGCTTTCATTATAACCCAGTAAGAAAGTTACTCCTAATAATTGGAGTTTAGAGATATTTAACAAAACAAATGAGACTATTAGTTGTACATAACCAAATCCATTTGTAATGTAATACTCAAAACAGTTTTTCAACTATAGCTTCTAAAGATGAATGTGCATGAGTGTTTCATGGATTAGCAGAACAGTTAATACGGGAGGCAGGTAGGTCTGAGGGAATTCAATCTAGTTAAGACAAATATTCAGCTCTCATAGGAGGAAATACATGAGTCATAATTATACCATATGTAAAACAAAATTATAAAGTCAGAAAAAATACACTGTAAACAGGAGAAAGCTAGCTAAAACATAAAACAGTATGGTTTTAGGATACATTAAAAAAATATATGGGGGTGCCTGGGCGACTCAGTCAGTTAAGTGTCTGACTCTTGGTTTCGGCTCAGGTCATAATCTTATGAGTCGTGAGACAGAGCCCCACATCCGGCTCTGCGCTCAGCAGAGAGTCTACTTGAAGATTCTCTCCCTCTGCCCCTCCCCCAACTTGTGCCCCCCCCCACACACACACTCTCTCTCAAATAAATAAATCTTTAAAAATATATGTGTGTTTCAAGCTAGCGGCAAGCTTCCCATCCATTCCTTTATGTTGCTCATATCCATACCCAATGGCCATGTGGCATATGAACATACTAGAAAGGGTTCAAACAAAAAGAAGAGCACTATTCCATTTGATCTTCACAACAGTCTAATACTGATGATGAAGATGATGGTGATAGCACTGGTGGCGGGGTCTCTATGTTCACCTATATTTCCAGATCATGGGGGCCATTACTTAATAGGCCAATTCTTCCCTCAGTAAATATGATACAGACTTTTAAGAACATCCCTTTAAACGATTCGATTGCAAAAGTGTGAGATGCATTATCAAGCAATTAATTAAATATTAACATTGGAGCCTACATAACTGGAAATTGACTAATTAATGGAAAACAGAGTCAAATGTATTATTTTTTAATTATGCAAATTAAACTTCATAAAAGCAACATTATCACCATCCTGCTCTCTACACGGGAGGTAGAATACACTCAGTCTCCCCATTTAAAAACTATTTGTTGCCTGAAGCAACCAAAAGCTATTTCCAAAGTCAATGCTGAGAGTCAAGAGCAGAAACACCACAACTAGAACCCTGGTGTACAGGCATTAAAATCCTGGGCTCCACCAACCAGAACATGATGCTCCTTCAAAAAGCAAAACAAAACAAAACAAAAAAGAAGCCTTTTCTATTGTGCATATCCAAGGCATTGTCAGCACATCACTGCTTCATTGTTCTGCCCATTCTCCATCATAGCAGCCACAATTAAATGATGAGGCCTTCTTTTCCTTTTTCTAATAAAAGCCAGAGGAGAGAGAATTCCATATCCTTACAACTTTTCATTTTCTAGAACTCCAAATCCACTCTTTAAAAAATGTTTCATTCAAAGGCCTGAGTAAAAACGAAAGAGACCAGTCAAGAATCTGGAAATTCTGTGGCTTTCTCTGGTCTGTATTAGTGAAATGCCCCCAAAACTGTCAAATGAAATTTCACTTATCTGTGCACAGTTGTGGTTACCGAGGACTAGAAAAGTGGTTTGACTAATGAGAGCAATTCTGGCCATGACAGTAATAGTTTTCTCAGAAACAGAAATTGAACAAGGCTAAGGGTTATAGCCACATGTAAAAACCATGCCATAAGGAATCAATGTTCGTGCACATAATTAAACTGTAACATTTAAGACAAAAAGAATGTACTGGTACTGCCAGAGCAAAACCATCCTACCAAGTAAGTACTCAAAGGGCTGTTAGCTTTTGCAGATTCCCCATGTGATACCAGGAACAATCAAGAATGATGCTTCAGAAGAGGAATATGGTAATGTATGCAGGAGGAAAAATATACAATGCCATCTCTCTTCACTTCAGTAAGTGAGTAAACTTTGTTTAGTAACAGGAACTCAAATAAATGTTTATTTTAAATATTTTTTACAAATGCATTTAAAAGACATTTTATTATTATTATTATAAGGAGGTCAAGATAGATTCTAGTCCTGCCACTAATTCTCTTCATGATTCTGGGCAAGTTACAACCTACTTGAATCTCATTCTTCTATCTGTTAAATAGGATTAATAATCCATCATGTGGGGCGCCTGGGTGGCACAGCAGTTAAGCGTCTGCCTTCGGCTCAGGGCGTGATCCCGGCGTTATGGGATCGAGCCCCACATCAGGCTCCTCCGCTATGAGCCTGCTTCTTCCTCTCCCACTCCCCCTGCTTGTGTTCCCTCTCTCGCTGGCTGTCTCTACCTCTGTCAAATAAATAAATAAAATCTTAAAAAAAAAAAAATAACCCATCATGTCAGGCTCAAAAGTCTATGAGGATAAAAATTAATAGGGAAGTATTCTGGAAAAAAATAAAAATAATAATAATAAGAGTTGTTATGAATGTATAGCTAGATACCTCATCTGTGTTCTTTCTCTCTTTATGAGGACTGGAATCCAGGTGTGATGATCCAGCTTTGCCCATGAAGATGAAAACGACTATATTTGGGGGTGGTGTAACAACAATGTGGGAAGTACCTGAATAACCATGAACAGCAAGATGTCCAGCCACCTGGTCCATTCACACTGGAACTATCACATAAGAAACAAACACCTCTGTTCTCTTGGCCACTGTATTACTGGATCTCTTTGTTATAGCAGCCTCCCCAAACTAATACAGTTATTAAGACCTAAGCACACATTAACTGTGCAAATTAAACCTCATTTACAGACATGTTTTGCTTGGTCCCTACAATGCTGGTCTACACAGTACTTCATATGTTTGCTTAATTTTTACTTAGATGTCAACATTTAAAAATAAAAAGATTTTACCTAACAATTCTTTAAGAAAAGGGGGAGGGATCAGAAGATCTGGCAAAAATGAACTTTTATTTACAAATGGCAACATTTGGCTGGAATTGAGTAGACTTGGTCCCTCTAGAGAGGGCGTGAGCTGCACTCAGTGTTCCATAACCTCCCACCATGACAATAGGCCTGCTTTATTAATTTCATTTTCCTATTCTTAAGCCCTAGTGAATATTTGATTTTGCAAACCCTCATCAAAATAAACTTATGGACATTCAAAATTCTTGGTATTCATATAATTTTATGAATTTTGGATCTGGATAGCAATAGATTAGAACAGTTTATTTCTGCCAAACACTACTCCATGGAGATCTGCCCATTAACTATATTATGGCTAATAAATAACCATCCACACACCCTTTCTCATCTGGATTACAGCTGTAGCCTCATTGGCCCCCCAGCCTTCCACTTTCCCCACCCACTCATTCATAGCATTAAAATGAAAGCCTCTTTTCTAAATTGCAAATTTATTTCCCTTCTTTCTAATGATTTCACATTTACCTTTGGATAAATCCTAAACTCCCTCAAATATAGTGAGATGGTGTTATATACGTGCGTGTGTATATAAACACACACGTATATGTATTATACCTACCTATGTAGGTATTTGCCCTCTAGAAACTGCCATTCTATGAGAGGAAATAAACTTGTTTTGTTTGAGTGACTGTAATTTGGAATGACTTTGTTACAGCAGCTAAGCTTGTACCTTAACAAACAGTTACCATATTCAATGGTTTTCAGGTCTGAGAGGAGCCCATGTCCTTCTCTCCTCTGAGTCCTTGCACGTGCTATTCCCTATGACTGGAATACTCTACCACTTACTACTGTTAAACTAGCTAAGTATTAGCTTCCAAATCACAGCTTAAAGATCATCTTGGACAAATCCTCCCTAACCTTGAGGGTCCATTAGATCCAACAGAAGATCCTGCACCCCAACACCATTATCTCAACATACTTTACTGCCCTTTGTTTTGTAATAATCTCTTTCCTTCAATACACTATAAGCTCTTGGCAGCAGAGGCCACGTCTCACTCATTTACTGCTACATTGGCAGCACCTAGCAGTGGGTCTGGCACCTAACGTTTGATCCAGGGCACAAACCTCCATCTTGACCACAATGCCATCTTGAGAGATCCTGTGAATTACCTCATCACAATCTAGAATAATCTCCATATTTTATTTTATTTTACTTCTAGTAACACTAATAAGGAGAAGAAAAGGGAAGAGGACAAAGGGCTTGAGGGGGAAGGGAGGAAAGAGGAGGAAGAGATTAGTTCAGCATAATTTGGCATGGCTTAGTGGACCTTCCCGTCTATGTTGCTCCCCAAAACATCTTGTTAAGAAAATACACTCAAAAGACTTGGGGGTTGAAGATGGTTAGATAGCATATAGTTTCTTTAGCTATAATTTTTTTCAAACCCATAGCATATAACTTGCATCGTGTGGAGACCAACGAGATGCCTTCTTGCTATCTCCTTCTCTACCTTGGATAGAACTTCAGTTGTACCTTAACCATGTTTGCTTGAAGACTAAGACAGGTGCTTAGCTAGGATGTTTTAATTCTTCAGGAAGCCTGGAATTGGGCAGCTGATCTTCTGGTAAACAAATAAATTATAATGTTGCAAAAATGTCCAAACTGAAGTCACCTTATCCTCTGTAGAGAAACTAAGAAAGACCCCTATATTGGCTGAGAATTAGTGACCAATGACCTCTATCTACTTCCACAGCTATGTTTCTAAAAGACAAATGTTTGTCATTGATATGGGACATTCTAGAGCGCCTTTCATAATATGAAGCAGCCTCAACCACCACAGATGAACTTTGCCCTTTAAATTATTTTGAATCCCAGTCAGGGTGCCTGGGTGGCTCAGTCAGTTGAGCAGTTGAGGGACTGACTCTTGATTTCAGCTCAGGTCATGATCTCAGGGTCGTGAGATAGAGCCCTAGGTCAGGCTCTATACTCAGCAGGGAGTCTGCTTGAGATTCTCCCTCTCTGTCTGCCCCTCCCCCTGCTTTCTCTCTCTAAAATAAATAAATCTTTAAAAAATTAAATTATTTTGACTCACAACAGCCAAGAGACAACTTGCCCTTTTTCCCCCTTACCTTGTATTTCACTTCCCTTTCCATACTCCTGCTTTCCCCTTCGATTTTAAGCCTGTAGGATAGAAAAGCTCCTATTCTCTAATCTCAACAAAATCATATTTATCTTGTCTGTGGCACAAGAAAAGGAATATGTAGATGTAATTTCATTCTTGATTTTCCTTTAACAATGTGTTTAATTAGGCAAGTAGCTCTGTTGCTGTCACCTTAAACTACGCTGACTTTTTTCTGGCTCAGCTTACCTCACTATAAAACAGTATGAGGTCAATGCTAGATTGCAGAATTTAATTAAACGCCTAAGATGAAAGCTTTATAACATCTCCAATTCTTGCTTCTCATCAAGAACAAGAAACCAAATTTTGCTTGAGGCTAAAATATAATACTAGCCTTGTAAAAAATGATTACTGGACATAAATTATAACCTCATTGCCATGAACTATCCAACCTAGCACATCTGCTATTTTGATAGCACATATCAGCTGGGCTGAGGATTTTTTTTTATAACTGTACTCTGATTTACCGTTGCACACTATTCCCAGAATCCTGATTTCATTTGTTTTTACTGTTAATATAAGTCTGCTAAGAAGTCCCAACTTTGTGTCTTAAACCAAATGAGATCAGCCAATTGGAAAGTAGTATGTATAAATTTTAACATCCAGCTATTATAGTCCTATTTCCCAGACATGTTTCCTGACCACAGGGAAGGTTCAGTCTGGCTATAAATGAGTCTCCAGTATGTGTCAGGACTTCCTGTTCTTGTGCAGCAAAAAATCTTCACTCTGCTTTGCTCTTAAATTATGCAGCTCTTCCCTGCCACACACACGAAGCCACTCATATGCCAGCATTAATACACAGGAATAAATTATTAGTAGCAACATGTTCTGAGATCTCAATTCAGGGAGTGTGACACATCAGAGGGAATGTGTTACTTTTTTCCTCTTTAAATAATACATACCTAAGGACCATGGAAGAATCTTTTCAGCCTTGGAAATGAGAACAGGGGTTGAAATGATAGTCAAATCCCCTTCTATTCTCTTCTGCCTCACTCCACCACCCATAAATATCAGATGAGAGGCTGCATATTTTGGTGAATGTAGGCCAGCTGCTGTGACGCAGGAGGGAGATTTGGGGCTTTGAGATATAAATTTTTCAAAGAACTAAAAGTAGCTCCCAAGAACCTGCTTAAAACAACCACCTCCCTCAGCCTCCGACAGCACTTCCATCATGGATCTCTACTGGGAAACAAGCTGGTGTTCATGTGCCTCCCCCAATGGCTTCACCATGCTGGGAAGGGTTAACTAGAAGGAATGGGGTACTTCTGTGCTTTTCTCGCCACAAACTGTATGAGGGCAAACCATCTTGCTACAAGCCTCAAATACCAAAATCAAATCCTGTTTCCTTTGCCACACAGTTCTGCACATCTAAATAGGGAAATTTTTTTAAATGGCAAACAGTAAATTAGCATAGCAGCTAACTCCTCAACTAACTAGTCTTCTTCAGAATTTGCACAACAAAATGACTAGGAAGAAAACAAATTGTCAACATAACTCTTCTTCAACTGCTAAAAAAGCTAGCCCCTAAAAAGCCATATTTAAAGCTTTGAGCCTCATTTCTCACAGCACTCCCAGAAGAGGGAAAACAGATTTCCCAGTTTGTGAAAATCAGTGCTGCTTTCAGCAAGTTGGTAAAGACTCCAATTGCAGAAACACAAAATCAGGATCATACTAAAATAGAAGAGGTTGGTCCTTACCATCAATGCGAGACATACAGACTGTTCACCATGCTGGCTTTGTTATTTAAGAGCTGCTTCCAACATAATGTATATAGGAAAGGACAAGATTCCAAGTGCATCAATGTTTAGAAATTTTACACTGTTCCACATCACATTTACATGCCACAGGCAGAATCTGGGTGAGTCTGATGTAATGCCTTGCATAATGTATTGAAAGATTTGCTAAGGCAAATTACAAGACAATTTAATTAGAAGACTTATTCCCTTACCATATACCTTTCTAGGTCTGTCTCTGGCAAAGTCAACCCTAAATGTATACCTAATAGTCCTGTCTATACTCCCCTCTACCCCACCCTACCCCACCACCCCCACCACCTCGCTTTTCTCTAACTGCTACAGTCACTTTGGAAATGCAGAGATGATATGAGTTCAAAAGCAGCAAAAGTCAGAGAAACCACAAACAGCTTAGATTGGACGTCTTTTATGTTGTCTCTTCACTTCTGTTCAGAATGTCTGAAATTGCTCATTTTATTATGATACATTGCCTCAGATGTCACCAATTAAAGATTTGAGTCAACAGGCATTACTTGTTTTAAAAAAAAAAAATACGTTCGGGGGAATCACCACACTATGAAGAATTTAATCAGATTGCTTTCTACTCTAACATTTATCAGAGAACAGCTACAGAGGGAAGAAATGGATGAACGAGGCTTAATAATCTGGGAGCACTTACAATCTGGAAAGGTAAAGTGGGCTCTTAGGAACCATATGGCATCCTAAAAACTCAAGCTCTCTTTTTCTAAATGACCAGCATTGAATATGGAGGACACACTGAATAAATTAATGACTGGAAGAGTAACCTGATATGAGAACACTCTGGTGCTTCTATAGAATATTCGTGGACCCTCTAGCTTATCCTATTCTGAGTTCATTAGTTTCTTGGTGCACCTCGGTGCATGGCTTGCCACTGTAAACTATGACAGCTGTGGCAGCATTCTGCATAAGGGACTACTGTAGGGGCCACAGGCCCACATGAGAGAGCTGGAGTAGAAAAATCAGAAATGTCAGCGGGCATTTGCTTTCTAGAATGTGTCTAAAGCCCATAAATCTTAAAAGCTGGCATACTCAGCCTCACAAAATCCTTGCTGCCCCCTTCAACTTCCAGGCTTATTCTGCTGATATGCAGAAAGAGAAGCAAAAAATGTGTAATAATTTCTTGAAAACTATTAATCTTGCTATTTGGTACCTAGAACCCCTCTTAGGATTCACCTCCAGCTTGAAGGGGAAAAGGAGATTACACATCTCAGAAAGTTACATGGCAAATGATCTTTAGAAAGCACATAATCCAACTTTCTGGACAAGAAGCTGAGAGCTACGGGGCCAGTCACCCCCAATATCAATCTGCCACATGGCCAATGTGCTTATGAATAACTGAGCACTGATCCACCAAGTTGCAAGTCCTGACTTCTACCTCAGTGATTAGGAGTAGGGGGCTACTGGAGGGCTAACTCCATGCTGGTGCTGCAGCAGCCACCACTGAACAAGCCTAGAGCTCTCCACACATCACCCATCTCATGTGTGGGGGACACAGAGCACTCATTTCAGAGCTGGATCGCCTGACTTCAAATACAGAGGCTAAGAAAGGTAGATCTAGTAGAAGGAAAGGAGAGGGCAAAAACCAATTCCTTTCTGTTCGATTTTGCCTTAAGTCATTCCCATCCTAGGCAGAAGAAAGAAAACTGTTCTTCCTCCTGCCTCCATGTCACAAGCCTCCTGCTCCTAGGAAACAATGCCGCTACCATGTAGGGCAAATCAGGTTTCACAGGAGAACCTGAACACCTTAACACCATGACAGAATTTCCAGAAAAATGTGCTCTTAGACATAAACAAAAACAAAAAGCAAAAAAGTACATTGGGAAACCTGTTTGGAATTTGAGAATGTGCTGTGTATGTATGGGGACATGGTGAGAAGTGAGAAGAATGCAAGTCTCTGACTCTTAACTATAGAGAACAAACTGACAGTTCCAAGAAGAGAGGTGGGTGGGGGGATGGGTGAGAGGGGACGGGAATTAAGGAGGGCGCTTATCATGATGAGCACCGAGCAACGTATGGAATTGTTGAATCACTATGTTGTAGGCCTGACACTAATATAACACTGTATGTTAACTATACTGGAATTGAAATTTAAAAAAAAAAAAAAAAAACTTTAAAAAAAAAGAGAATGAGAGACTCTGGATAGAAGGCAATAGATCCAAAAGGAATTCAAACTTCCAATCCAGAGACCAGCTAGCTAAATCCAAAGGTTTATAATTCAATAGAGGCTAGGGATCAGGAGATGGCAGGGCTCTTGGCCTGCTGGGCAGACCAGACAGGGCACAGATGATTGTAATTACGAAAACACTTCTCGTAAAACCAGGGACAGCATGAACCAGGGCAGAAAACAACCAGGCTGAGGTGTGGCTGAACAGCACGCAAGAGTCTAACAGACCGTCGAGAACAGCAATTGTTTCTCTACCCTATAGTGTTTGCCTGTATCCTCCTCACCCCATTCCACAAAGTGATTTGTCCTTAGTGTGTCTCAGCTGCTTAGACAGACAAACAAGGGAAATGAGAAAGGAGCCAGTGGTTGTCAGATCTTAAAGTATCTATGAATACTTGGAGAGTTTGTTTAAAATTAAGACTCCCAAGCCCCACCCCAAGAAAGTCTAACACAGGCAGCTCCGGACCACGCTTTGGCAAACACTGAATGACTGTGAGGGCAATAAAAAGGGTAATTTGCTGGCCAGCACAGCAGCTCCGGATTTGTTTGGACAGCATGAAAAGTACCCTACGCACTCTGCAATCCACAGAGAAGTTACTGCAAAGGAGTTCTAAAGCACTGCCCACGTTACATTTATGGGAGAGTTAGGGCTCCAGTTTGGAAAACTCTCCTATCAGGGCAGTCACCTTAGATGCCAGTTAATCAGACTTAGCCAGCGCCCCGCCAGGCCCACTAGTGAGTTCTGCTGTTTCTTTAAAAATGACTTGTCTTGAGGCACGTGGGTGGCTCAGTTAAGTGTCTTGACTCGTGATTTCTGCTCAGGTCATGATTTCAGGGTTATGAGATACAGCCCCGCATCAAGCTCCACAATCAGCAGGGAGTCGGCTTGAGATCCTCTCTCTCCCTTTCCTTCCGCCCCTCCCCTCCAAAATAAATAAATAAATAAATACATTTTTTTGAATGACTTGTCTTGTCGAAAACTTTGAGTTTGTAAAACTATGCAATGGTATCATGAGCCAACACGTTCTGACACTTCTGTTTTTGTTTGTATAGGGTTTCCTCCCAGGTACCTTCATTTTTACATGAGAGACAGTCCTGGTGATGAGAAAGAATAGAGGCCAGCTTGCAGGCTGCTCATCAAAACTTACCAGAAATAAAAGCTTAGTAACTTGCGTGGAAACCAGCTGTTGCCTCCGTACCAAATCGGCCTGCTGCCACGGCAGTTTCCTTGGAGCTGAAGCACTCTTTGAAGGTGGGAAAAAATATCTCTGAACAAAGAAAACAAGTCCTTCCAACAGTGAGACGTGGTAGTCTGAAAAGGAAGACTCTATTTAATTTTTTTAGTCCTAAAAGCAAGTAACTGTTGCCCAAATGGCATGGAAGAGTGGCAGAAGTCCAGAAGTATCCTGGAGCCTTAGGCTGAGACAAGATGGGTTGGAAGGGAAATTCTGAACACTGCTGAGTTCCTGTCTGAGAAACTCAACTACTGTAGGACCCTGGGTGGGTCACTGAACCTTCGAGGCTCATTTTACAAAAGTGTCAAATGGGGATAATATTCCCTGCCATCTCTCCTCACAGGAAGTGGTAAAGTTTGAAAGACAGAAAACAAGGGAGAGCTTTCTGTAAAATATTAGTCAATAAACAAATATTTTTATCACATTTTTATCACCATGATTGCTACTCTGTTATTCCTTTAAGGCTTTTAAAAATGGAAAGAGGAAGTAGTTGCTCTATCCATTAGTGACCCACTCATGAATCCTTTTTAAAGTTACTATGCTAGGGGCACCTGGCTCGCTCAGTCTGTTAAGTGTCTGCCTTTGGCTCAGGTCATGATCTCAGGGTCCTAGGCTTGAGCCCCATGTTGGGCTCACTGCTCAGTGAGGAGTCTGCTTCTCCCTCTCCCTCTGCTCTCCCCTCTGTTTGGGCTCTCTCACTCACTCTCTCTCTCTCTGTCAAATAAATACATAAATAAAATATTTTAAAAAAATAAAGTTATTATGCTAAAAACAATGTCCACAATAGCCAACTATGGAAAGAGCCAAGATGTCCATGGACAAATGAATGGATAAAGATGTGGTATATATACAATGGAATACTACTCAGCCATCAGAGAGAATGAAATCTTACCATTTACATTGATGTGGATGAAACTGGATGATATTACGCTAAGCGAAA
Organism: Ursus arctos; assembly: GCF_023065955.2. Taxonomy (NCBI): domain Eukaryota; kingdom Metazoa; phylum Chordata; class Mammalia; order Carnivora; family Ursidae; genus Ursus; species Ursus arctos. The sequence goes on from NW_026622763.1 coordinate 72,201,621, forward strand.
TAAGTCAATCAGAGAAAGACAAGTATCATATGGTTTCGTTCATATTAGGAATATAAGAAACAGCACAGAGGATCATAGAGGAAGGGAGGAAAAAAAGGAATGGGAAGAAATCAGAGAGGGAGACAAAGCATGAGAGACTCTTAACTACAGAAAAGAAACTGAGGGTTGCTGGAGGGGAGTGAGTGGGGGGATGGGGTAACTGGGTGACACATTAGGAGGGCACATAATGTGATGAGCTCTGGGTGTTATACGCAACTAATGAGTCACTGAACTCTACATCTGAAACTAATGATGTTCTATATGTTGGCTGATTGAATTTAAATTTTAAAAAAAGAAGAAAAAGTTAATATGCTAAAGAAATCTGTGAATGTCAATGAAATTGATCAGTACTTAGTAATCAAGTATAGGAGAGGAGATGTATTTGAGCCTTAAAAATCTAAATCTCTAATACTATCTTCTATCATACATTTTTCTGAAGCAAAGAATAGAAATCATATAAGAAAGCACAACATTTTTAATTCTCCATAGAATGATCACACAATGAAATGACTGGTCATCCTCTTTACATGACATAGAATGTGAGTAGCAGGAACTAGAAAGAATAAAAAATGGGAATTTAACATTGTGGCAAGGGACATAAAACTATCCTCAGCTCGTCTGTGCTCTTCTATCCATCAGTATCTTTATATTAAAAACTCTCTTACCAACCTCCTCTAACCCAACTTCACATACCCAACCCCCACAAAGAGCCAATGCTCTTCAGTCCCTCCACGAAACATACTGAGTGGTGCCCAGTGAAGCCCCCAGGAAGCTACCTCCAGGCTGCCTGTGCATCTCTGTTCCCATCAGCTGAGTCATGTGCCCCCAAAGCCAATTGTGTTGGATTCCAGACCAGTTTATGCCAGCTCTACTTGTTATTGTTAATTATATAATTGAATTAAATATTATATAAACCCCAGAAATTTGAGAGCAAAAAGTAAGAGTGATCGTAACTATGGAAACCAAGTTAAATGCTTTAGAAAGATCTGGTAAAGGCAAGTAACTAAAAATATTTCTGTCAAATTAAGAATGAGTAAAGGAATGGAGAAAATCTTAAAATTCTAGAATTCTTCACTCAGGCTGCTTCACAAGAGTCTTTGGGTTGGATTGAAATTGCCAAGCATGGAGGAGGCAGATTGAGGGCAACTTACACAAGAAAGTCCATGAGGAACTCCAATGAGCAGACACCGACTCAAAGAGAAGACCGCAGTCTTATATCCGAAGACAGGGGAGTGTGTACAGAGATTTCTTTAATCATCTTTTTATGGCTCTGTTTTAACTGACTCTTTATATTTAGAGACCCCCATATAAAACATTTAAAAAAACCCCACCTGTCTGCGTTTATTCCAAAAATACAAAATTAGAAACCAGAGGTGGAGAAGACTCTTAAAAACAAACTCCTTCAAAAAGTTGAAGATCTTTTTAGAAAAACACCCAACATCTTCAATAGTATGCAAACAGAACTGCCTGAACAAGTAAGGCACTAAAGAGAAAGAGAGAGAGAGAGATTGTACCTCAGTGTTTATAAACATATAAAGAAATTGCAGGCCAAATTGAAAAGAAGCTGAATGAAACACAAAGACAAAGATACAAATTAAGGGAAAGCATAGTAAACAAGGAAGAACAACAGGAAGGCGTGGAACTCAAACCACACTGGACATTTGGTGAAATAAAAAACAAATGTGAGAAAATCAAGCCTCAGTTAGAACGTGGATTTTGAAAAACTACCTCCTGACAGGAAAATCTACTCAGAACGTGATTTTTCGGTATTTTACTTCATCCACAATTTTAGGAAAAGTAATATATACACAGGGTACAACACTCAGAGACAACAAATGAGTAAACATTGAAAAGCCAGTCTCCCTTACATCCTTTCACTTCAGCCACCCATTCGTCCCCAGAGGCAACTACTATAACAGCTTCTGTTTCCTTCTAGGGACAGTGCACGCATGCAAGCATGGATGTATGTAAATAATAACATCATTTTAAGTGCAAAACTCAGGACAAATACAGATATTTCTAATAAATCTATGTATAGGTCCTCCAGAAAGTCACAGTCGACTGTTGCAAAACTACCTCACAATTCCACAGGTACCATTTTTGGGAAATGAATTCCATCCAAAGTCATATTTTCACAGCATAAAAATAGGAATGGGAAAATAATAGTGCTCCTTCTCAAAGAGCAAGTCAAATCAGAGGTCTCTAGAGAGTATTTATGTTAAATACAAAGCTGGCTAGATGACAGGTCTGCTCTGTTCGGCAATTCATGTCTTCCTGTTGCCGTGCCCTTTTTAAAAATGGGCATACCATACATACAATGTGGTCACCAGTGTGGGAATTCAAAAGAAAAGGGAGAGGAGACCTCCACAGGTCTCATACTTCAGGCTTTTCTTGCCCAAGTCCAAACTCTGCATCACCATCCAGAAGGCTTTGGAATCTGATGAGTTGCCATGTTCAGAGTAGACCCTTCTCTTGGACAAACTCACCGTATTGTAACTCATAAGAGCTACATGCGTGCGTGTGGGGGGGTATGTAAATGCAAACACATACGCTTACAGAATGCCTAAATATTCATGTACAGGGAGAACTCTGTCAAAGAGCCTTCAACAGAGGCAAGGGCATTTTCTTTCTGTGAGCACAGCACATGAAAACCAAATAACAGAACTACAGAACTGTCATTTCTGCCTATCCCAATCTGCTCCTCTTTATTCTGATTACAGACTTTTACTTCTGAGAACTATTCACTCCCCATTAGCAGAACTTCTAGATGGTTGGGTGGTCATGTGTCCCAGGACTGGCCGGTCCCAGGGCTGAAACTGCCCCCATAGTTGGCAGGATGGTTAAACTGTGAGAATATGAGCAGGGAGATGCAGAAAGCCCCCTCAAAAAGAGAGACCTTTGACTGAAAATGAAGCCAAATAGGTGAGCGGAATCAAGAGATGGAGAGAGACATCGCTTGATAATACATTTTAACATTGAAGTCAAGCCATGCCTGAGACCAGGATACGTACTGAACTTTTCATTTATGAGAGACAATAAACCCCTTTCTTAACCCACTTTGAGGTAGGATTCTACCTCTTGCAAACAAAAAGAAGTCCTGATTAATATATAAGTGTTTTCACAGAGAAAATGGAATTGGACTAAGGAAGGTTTAGAATATGATTTGAATGTTTAATCAGCATTAAAGCAGCTTAATGCATCCATGTGCACACCGGGGCAAGCCAGGGCTCATCCTTGGGCATCCTTCTATCCTTCAACATCTGACCAACCCCACTTGCACTGACACATTCTCTCTTAAGCCATGCTCATATGCTCAATCTGCCTGGCACGCCTGTAGTCATTCTGTCTCTGCTCCACTTAACTAACTCTCAGAGGGCAAATCACATATCCCTTGTTCCCAAGTTTTTAGGGGAGGCATCACTGGATCCCAAGTACTGAGAGTAATCGAAAACCACTTAATAGATTATTAAATTCTGGGGCGCCTGGGTGGCACAGCGGTTAAGCGTCTGCCTTCGGCTCAGGGCGTGATCCCGGCGTTACGGGATTGAGCCCCGTATCAGGCTCCTCCGCTATGAGCCTGCTTCTTCCTCTCCCACTCCCCCTGCTTGTGTTCCCTCTCTCGCTGGCTGTCTCTGTCTCTGTCGGATAAATAAATAAAATCTTTAAAAAAAATAGATTATTAAATTCTATGGGACCCACGAGAACTCATAACTCATCCAAATTAAATGCTATGAATTTCTTCCAGTGAATTCTAGCATCAAAAAAATCATTTACTGTAGCAAAATGACATACTCAACAGTTTCCAACTATGAGAATATACCAATGATATTTTCAATTAAGGTGAACACATAGTGCTGATGCTTTAAGGTGGGTTCTCTAAACCCATAGTATTTTGATGATAAGGAGTGGTTTATGCTCACTCCACTTCATTGAACAAGACAAAAGTATACACAGTTAAGCTCCTCATAGGGCTACCTGTTATCCAAATAATGACTGCAGTGTTATCCTTTCTTCCTCTTTCAGGCACAAATCCTGTCTGAGGTTAGATTCTTGAGTGCCTCCCTCCAGAGCCACTTCCCAGCTCCTTGTCCCAATTAACCCAAGCCATAGAAAGAAGCAACAGTTTCTCCTCAAGCTATTGTCATCACTTGCTTGTCTCTCCCACTAGACTCAGCTCTTTGGATAACTTGATCACTAGTCTAGCACAGTGTCTGGCAGACACTCTATAAACATTTAGTTGTGTGGATTTAATTAACTATACTTGTCAGCAATTTACCAGAATATCTGGTTTGTGACCTTTGTGTCACTGTTCAGTTTCAAGCATCAAGGAAAGTACTAAAGAGGAGTCTTAGAAACTTGACATCTGCGCTCCCTTCAAGAACAAAGGGTCCAGAAACAGTTTCTTTTGGACAAGCCTTCAACCTCTGTAAAATATAGCCTGTAACCCTGGCTACGGTTATCAGGCCCCAGGGGTTGATGTCTGACCCAAAAAAGTCCAGATCTCAGACTGGACATGAGGAAGACCACTGGCCTTTGACGTGGCCAGGCATGAGAGCTCAACCCCGGGAGGGACAAAGCGTACTGAACAGTGATGAAGCCACTCAGTGAGATCCTTTCTCAGAGTGTGTGAATGCACCTCCGACAGAGAAAGTTGTCAGAGACTAGCAGAGAAAAAAGTCAAGAGAAAGTAAAAACCGAAACTCTAAAGCAGGAGAAGCCAAGAATAATCCAAAGCTAGGAGGCCTATAGGGGGAAGGAAGTTTATAAGACTACAGAGAAAGAGTGGAAGGAGAAGGCACAGCAAGAAGCTGATACGAACATCAGGAAAGTACTTCGGGGGCGCCTGGGTGGCGCAGGCGTTAAGCGTCTGCCTTCGGCTCAGGGCGTGATCCCGGCGCTCTGGGATCGAGCCCCACGTCAGGCTCTTCCACTGGGAGCCTGCTTCTTCCTCTCCCCCTCCCCTTGCTTGTGTTCTTTCTCTCGCTGGCTGTCTCTCTTTGTCAAATAAATAAATAAAATCTTTAAAAAAAAAAAAAAAAAAGGAAAGTACTTCGGCCACTGTAATGTGGTCTCAAATTTCCTTCCCAGGACAGCATGAGGTCAGTGCATCAAAAGTCCGCGTTAAGAGACAACTACTGTAAGTTTTCCAGTTAAATTTACCTCAACTAAGGAGCTGAGGTTGTCAATTACCAAAATGGACATTAGAAGTAGGCTTTTATTGTTGAAATCTGAGATGTTCAAGATTTGTGAGTTGGTTAGAAAAACTTCAGGGGTAGCCCACCCTTTCATGAAGGGGTACGATTGAGCACGTTCACCACGCTGCTCTCAGGAACGGGCCCCAGGCTGCATTCTGCACTCAGGCACAGTTTACTTGGATGATCTTGGCTGTCCAATGCCAATACGAAGTTTAATTGAATCCTGCCTCCACAACATTGTCATACTTGCCTCAAGTGAATCTCAAGCAAAGCAAGGAATACCCAAAAGGGCACAAATATGGACTTTATTAAACTTATAAAATAAGTTGTAGGTGTGCTTTTATGCCCTTTTACAAATGCACATTTGACTTTCATATCTAGGGGTGGAGAGTTGGTGGGAGACCTAGAGCCCTCACCTTCCTCTAACTACTGGGGTGTGTCCACTGGGGCTTTAGACTCAGGTGTTATTACACAGAAAGCAAAAAGAAAATGGCTTGACCAAGAGCCATATTTATGTCTCAATATCTAACAGTCCAGAAGTAAACCAGTCCATGCAGGAAAAAACTTCCACTTCTAGTTCCAGACGCTATTTCAAGTCTCACCATCCCCTAGTCAGCAGGAAGGCAGAAAGAGGAATAGAGGGCCCACCCTTTCCCCATTGGCTAGATTTTACCCCACCATCATGCCTAGCTTTGAGGGCAGCAGGAAACTAATCTCTACACTAGCAAGCAAAGGACATTTGAGTGAAATTTATACCATCATACATCATTTAGGGGCCTCCTTCTCTGTGCAGTTCCCAACACTTGAGGAAACTTGAGTGAGCTCTATTCTTCACAGTATGGATAAGTCTAATATACCAAATCAACTCACTGCTTAAACAGTACCAATAAGATGGGCGGGGGATGGGATAATTGGGTGATGGGCATTAAGGAGGACACGAGATATCATGAGCACTGCGTGTTATACGCAACCGAGGAATCACTAATTTCTACACCTGAAACCAATAGCACACTGTATATTAACTAAATTGAATTTAAATAAAAATGTTTAAAAAATAATAATACCAATACCAAATCCACTGTGAAGTCACTACATAAAACAGACAAATGTTTACAAATAAAGAAAGAAAAAACATATTAAAGGCCCTGAAAGATCATTAGATAACTATTATATTAAGCAAAATCTGGAAGACCTGAGAATAAACCACAACCCTGTTCCTAACTTTCTTCAGTCACCTTAATTAGAAATACCTGAATCACATGGATATGTAGCTCTCCTTGCTCTGCACCGAACGACCCCAGACAGGTCAGTGTAATAAGTAAAGCCACTGGTTAAAAAACACAGTAAAATCTTTATCAGTCTTCCAAACTGTACTACTTTTTTAGAACTACCATAACAAATACCACAAACTGGGCGGCACAGAAACAGAACTTGATGGTCTCACAGGGCTGGAGGCAAGTCCACAATCCAGATGTCAGCAGGGTGTGTTCCTCGTGAGGTCTTTGAGGAAAGCATCTGTTCTTAGCCTCTCACCTGGGCTTGTAGACGGCTGTATTCTTAGGTCTCCTCACAATGTCTTCCCTCTATGTGTGGCTCAGCATTGAAATTTCAACTTTTTACAAGGACACCTATATGAGAGCCCACCAAACACCTCCTTCTAACTTGATCATCACCGTAAAAACCCCATCTCACAATAAGTTCACCTTCAGAGGTACTTGTGGTTAGACTTCAACATATGAGTCTGCTGGGAGCAAGGAGGATTGGGGCACACAGCTCCACCCCTAACACAAACTTAGAAGCCCTGTAAAGCTGAGACCAAAGACTGCATGTTCACAAATTCATTATAACTTTTTTAAAGCCTTTCTATTGGAAAATATAACAGATAAAGAAAATGCGTAAGACCTAAATATACAATGTAACAAATAATTATGAAATAAGCACCTGCGTAACTGCCGTCTGGGTCCAAAAAATCGAGCATTGTCCATAACCAGGACAAATCTCTCCTTTTTCCAGAAGGTATAACATTACTCTTAGGAAAATGACATTCTTCCTTTCCTACAATGTCTTACCATTTCTGAATACATCCCAAAACAATACAGTTTGGTTTTACCTATTTTTGAACTCCCTGTGACTAGAGTTATATTGTCACATATCATTAGGGGTCTTCTATCCCTCAATATATTTGTAAAATTTATCCATATATTTATATTTTTTAATGGTTCTGCACAATATATCATTAACCTATAACCAATTTTGTTGGTCAAAACTATATTTTCTCTGATATTTACCATTCTCACTCTCTTTTAACATCCCCACAGCTTTCCAAGTCTATATCAAAGTCCTAGCTGTATCTAACTTCCTCTGACTAAAACTTAGTCTTATAGTTTTTTTCCTTACAAAAAAAGCTTTTTGTGCTTAAAACTTCTATTTATGTAGACAGATTATAAGACAAACAATGTTCTTCAGTGTTATCTCTGCAGACAGTTTCCCAGAAAATACTCATAGCAAAGTATATTTACCAATCGACTTGAGATTGCCTTAAAAAATACAATTACCTTTCAGGCAATGCTGTAATAGTCTAGGTTGAACTGGCCCACAAGCCGTTTCTCATGAGGTATGCAAACCACCAGGAAAAGTGGGAGAGGGCACGGCTCAGTGGTTTGAGGGGATAGTCATTTGCCAGGGTTTAGTTGACAGGTTTCACTGATGAGCAAAGGACCTCAAAGGAAAGATGACAACATAACCTGTGGGGCTATGCTGAAAACAGACGCCCGCCCAATGCCTGGGTTTTCAATGGTCAGAGATTCGCTCCTTAGGTCGGTTCTATTTGAGATTTGCTTGACTTAACGGTCTCAGCACTCTACCCTTGCCTACCTGCTTACCTTTCAGTCCACAGTCTCAGGCTGAAATCTGACCCTAGTTTGGTTATTAACTCATCTACTTGTTAACGCCCCAGCCCTGCGGAGGCCGACTGACTTTCTATCCTTCGGTTGGTATTGTAAGCTCAGATCCTAATTCATGCTTCTAAGTCTCCATCCAGACTTCATTCTTGATCCTGAAAATCAGTTGTATTTTCCAATCCTGACTTAAATTCAAGTTCTAACAGTGATGTGACCCCCCCTACAAAATGAATCACAACTAGAAAGCTGTTTTTTTCTGTCACTCTAGATGTATCTCTATGAAATAGAAATGAGCTAAATAAAAAAGGAAATTAAGAAATTACTATAGACATGAAATTTTCACTAAAGCTCTTTAAATAATAAAATAGCTTCTCTTTTCAAATTTATTATTAATTTTTAGTCTCTACAAAGTTATTAGGAATAAAGGGAAAGCCACTCTTATTTCTAACACCCAGAGATAGTCGCTGTTAACATTTTGACACATATCTTTCCAGACTCTTCTTTTCTATTCATAAACACATAGGTAAATAGATACAAAAATGAGATCATGTTATAATTTATATTGTTTTGTGACTACCTTTATTGCCTTAAAAAATACAAAGACCATCTTCTGGCAAAATTTTTTCTTTATATCATCACTTTTAATGGCAAAATAGAATTCCATTGTAAGAATGTACCATAATTTATTAGGCATCTATTTAAATAATCTTTTCCATGAAGGTATTATGTTTAATAAATGAGAACATTCCATTCTGATCTTCTCTTGTGGTAATTTGGTACAGTTTAAAACCAAATACAGTCAACTACAACAAGATGCTAAAGAAACCTTAGTTACACCCCAAAAGATTAATGACTGAAAAGAATTTCTAATAAGATCAATAAAGATTTTGAATCATTCATGCCTTATCGCTGGCATGTGAGCAAGACAGGGCTAAACATTCAAACTTCTGATTAGTATAAAATCTAAGAATTTGTCTGCTTGCCCAGTATTTTTACTGCCATTGTCTCCATAAGCAACTAGGAAATTCAATGAAATACAAATGTTCCTCTCACCTCCATCACAACAGATCAGGTAAACAGCCCTATCTGCTTAATATGTCAGGTCCCTGAACATCTCAGGGACCAAAAAAGAAATAAGTTTCACAATGAAAACAATTAAGAAACATGCCCACCTCATTTTATTAGGAAGAAACACTATAACTCTTACAGCCAAGGACAGAGGCAGGAGTTAAGGAAAAACAGTAATTAGATACTATTTTTCACAAGCATTTGTATGAAATCTTAACAAAAAAAAATTTCAAGCTATACAAAGTGGCAGACTTTAGAAAACATAACTATTTTGAATCACTCCACCCTAGGAAATGGAAAGACTAAGGAAAGACTAACATTTGTAGACACCACTAGGCAGAAGTTGACTTTTGTTTACCACTAAAACTCTATTCCAGATGATAATTCAGAACAAATGCTTGAATTTAATATTCTTCTTTACATATATGTAATTTTTCCGCACAGGATGTGAAGATTTATAGCTGTACAATACTATACAGTTTCAAGATATCTAAATATAGTGTCTGATAACTTTGTTTAAAGCATAAACATGATTATAAACTTCTTTTAAACTCAGATGTATAATAACTACTCCCTGATTTGTAAGAGAATCAACATGAATTGAAAATTACAGTAAATGTTGAGGAAATGTAATTTATTTAATCATACATTCTTTTCATGAGCCTCTACAATCTGACTTCAGGATCCAAATATTGATGGAAATGCTCTTTTCCATGGTCCTCAGTGACTTCCTTTATACCATATGCAATTCTTCTCATTGTTGAATTTTCTTTTCCTAGCATTTCTTATTGTTGAGTATTGCTCTTTCTTAATATTATCTACTCTGTAGCTTTTATAACAATATACCATCCTGAATCACTTCTCTCCCTCTCTTCCCAATCTCTGTTAAGTCAAACATTACCTAGAGCCTCATATGAGATGGACACAACAGTACATCCTACAGATAAAGAAGGATCAAGATATGCCTGGTCCTTGAGGAGAGAGATGCAGGAAACTAATATTTCAGCCCAAAATGATAAGAATTATAAGATATGACCAAGTTGGTGTAAGAATATCAGGGAGAGATGTATTAAGTTTTAATCAGAATTGAGGATTTATGGTCAAAGAAGGCTTCCCGGAGGATGTGATGCTGACCAACCAGGTTTGTGCCAGACACGTTTATATTTCCCAAAGTAGTCCTCAGGCCCTCAGCTGCCTGGAAATCTTTCTAGATCTTTCCTGGGCAGTTCTCTAGTCCACCTCCATGACAACTATTTCTTACTTTCTCTACTCTTGAAATTTTGACAGCCTCTGAAAATTTTCACTTTGCCTCATTCACAGATGACCTCACCTTCAACTCAGAGACAACAGAAATACAGTCCATCAGCAGAAAAGTCTTCTATTACAAGATGAAGCGCAGAATACAGAGGATGATACAAAGGTTATTTTATAGTTCCCTAAATCCCAGCTCCTAACATGATCACAGGGAAGTCCTCCCCCTCTTTTGTTTCCCTACGGTCCTCAAGTGTCTTCACTCCTAGCCAGAGCCCCAGGCTCGATCTCCTCTTCCTCTGCTCCTGACCCAGAGTCTTCACCATTTGGTTGCACTGGATTTTCCTTTGGTGGAACAAGGTAGAGGCCAGCACAGCAGTGAAGGGGAAGATCCTTTCTCTTCAGAGAATCATGAGAAAGGAACTTCCAGACTCAGCCTGAGAGGGAACTCTCTAGGACCCTCTCAACATAATCCTAGATCCAAAAACACCTCCAAATCTCCATCCCACTTTACCAAAGCTGTTCCCATTAGCCTAACCTGGTCAAGCCCAGAGAAAAATTGCTGTGCTCCAAATCCCAGAAAGACTAGGTACGGTGGGCCCGAAGGGAAGAAAATCCAATCCTTTCTCACAAGCTGTTATGGTTTACTGTAGCTGCCTTCCAGGAATCAAATTTAGATACACTGGAAGCTAACAATTGTTTTTGCAAGTCGATAGAAAATGTATTTCACATGCAAACAACAGTTCTCCAGAACTATTCAAATTCTTTTGTTCAAATTCTTCTCACAGTATGGATTACACGCAGTAATTCTACTATACCTGCAAGAAGTTTTAGAATCCAGTTAATCGAGGTTGTGGGTTAGCCAACAAAAGTCAAATATTTAAATCTATAACTCCCCTATAGCCTGAAGATACTTAGACTCTTTCAAGTTCATTCATTTCTTCAGCAAGTATAAAGCATCTATTACATGCCCAATACAGCACTAGGCTCTGAGCACAGAGTGGAGAATAAAACAAATATGCCCACTGCTTAAAGACTATTGAGGAGACAGACAAAAAACAAGTAAACAAGTAAACAGAGCATTACAAATGGTAATAGTGTTTGTATTACATGCCGCAACAAAATTATACTCCTGGGCACTACCCGCTTGCCATCAGAATGAAGCAGTGACCAAGAAAACATGGTAGAAAATTGCACCAAATTATTGGTCTGAGGGACATATGCATTTAAACTCTGATTTGCAAAGCAAGTGTCTGGAGAAGGCTTCAGGCTGATGACTCACTAGACCAAAGGAGACTCTTAACAGAGCTTTACATTTAATCAAATTGATGCCCCACAGACTGCCTGAGTTTTTCGCCAAAGACACCATTACCTTGAGCCATCAACAATATTCAACCCACACAAGCCTCAGAACACATTTATATACTAGTGTCATTTCCACATAGCCAATAAAATCTCTTCAGTCCATAACCTCAGATGTGGGTGGAAAGGGTTGTTTTTTTTTTAAGATTTCTGATTTACTATGGCAAAAAAGGAGCAACTCCCGATTTACACCCATTGGCTCATTGACTTCTCAGTGACATTTTTGAGGTTTTGGAAATTTGACAGAAATATCTCCTAACTAACCCTCATTTGAAGCCCTGAGACCTAAATCGAAGAAGGAAGGGGGTTGTCAGGTGGTAGAATTCCATCTTACCAAAAAATATCTGTGCTCCCCCTCCCCCTACCAGCCCAGATCCGGGCTTTTCACAAAAGGAAAACAAATACCCTCGACTCCCTCGACTCCCGACTCCCTTGTGCTGCTTTTAAAGCAGCAGGGAACTGCCCCCATCTGTCAGTACTTCTTTTCTTGTACCAATTCCACTTTAATTCACCAACTACACTTCCCAGCATGCAGTGCACCAACAAGAAGTCAGTCATTGGAGGTTAGCCTAGAAGAACAATAAGCAGTAGACTCTGTGCTGTGCAAAACTGCTGGCTTGGAAATTACTTGTAGGTATTTCAGATCATCCAGGAATAAATTCGCACCTTTTTAAAAGATAACAAGGACATCAGAAAATCTCTGCTTTAGACAACAGATCCATAAGTAATAAAGACCACAAAAACACAATGCTCAGCAATTAGCCCTCTAGCTTAAAAGGCCAAAGGAGGATTACAAAACCCACAATAGAGCCCAGAATAAGTACACCAAGAATAAAGATAAATATGTCCTACATCAAGAATGAACAGATTTCCCCTAGCGTAGGACTAAGTAAAGAAAAAAATGTCAATATGGGTCCTATCAAGACATCTCACTGCATAAAAGACATGAGTTACATAGAAAACGTTATTAGATGATAAGAGTTCAGTTTGGATCAATGGAAAAAGGAAGGACTAGATAATAAAATAATAATAAAAATCACATTTCATGGCCTTCTTCATGAAAAATAACTCCACTTACCGCAACCATTCAAACATGATTAACTCACCAAAGCCCTTTTCACCACAAGTTAATGTTACCGTTTTACGCATATCCTCTCTTTTTCCTGATTCTGACTACACGTTGGCATACCGTCTGTGTAAAATGGAATATTCTCAGTTTTCTGGACATGTAATCGCTCCTGGCTATGACCCAGCTGATGAATCTGCCAGGCCGAAAACACTGTGCCTTTGAAGGCCAAGGATTGCCATACAGTGATGATAACAAAAGATGATGCTTACCTGGCAAAGAATCACTTGGAAATACATTTGATGGACAAAACTCTCAGAAGCTACTTAAATCCCTACTTGGTTTAGCTGGAGCAGGCATTAAAAAAAATTGGTAAGAAATTACTGAATATACTAAATGTATACAGTAATGTGTACTTAATATTCAATGGGTACCTACTCCGTGTCAGGCACAGTATTGGGCTATTAATAGATCATCTCCTTAGGACCTCACAACCCCAGAAGAAATCAATTAAGCTCATTCTTACAAGTATGTAACTCAAAAATCAGGGGTTAAATAACTGCTACTGTGGTGACTAACATAATAAAAAATCATTATAAATACTTAAAAATAAATAAATAAATAAATAAATAAATAAAATAAATAAATAACTGCTACTAAATCACAAAACTGACAAGCAGAAGAGGTGGGATTCAAACCCACATCCAGCTAATTCCACACGCAATCCTTTCTCACGCCACCATACTGCTGCCCTCTGTTCGCTCATCACACCCGCAGTTCCCGGTGGACCTCCCACCTGAGTGAGCCAGTAAGATGTCCCTACAGCCGGGCACTGGCTTAAGGCATTTGCTTCAACAGCACATTTATGAGCCTATCAGAGGCACATCTGACCCATGCACCACTCAGAAATATCTAGAGATGTGAGGGAGACCCATGAGGGAAGGAGGCTCGATTTCTTCACCATCACTGCATCACCTCTAGATATAAGTGAAACATCTAGAAAGCTGGGAAAACCTGACTTATGTCAAGCTGCCATCCACATTCTCGAAGCCAGTGCTAGGCTAATGTGAATCACTGACACCTAACAGCTGAGAACCACACACAGGGTAATGCTGTGAATCAGTGCCTCTGCCCCAACCCTCCAGCGTGGTGAACAGAGCAGCCATCCTGCAAACAACAGAGGCAGCCTAAAGCCTCTCCTTACAAGTGGAAGCATGACTTCAAAATTTTAACTACTTGGTATCAACAAAATACAAAGAACATATAAAGCAAGGAAAGGGAGGGAATAGCACTCTAGCCTATGACTAGCAAACAATAAACTAAAAATCACTTTAAAAAATGGTATTCTTGGGGCGCCTGGGTGGCACAGCGGTTAAGCGTCTGCCTTCGGCTCAGGGCGTGATCCCGGCGTTATGGGATCGAGCCCCACATCAGGCTCCTCCGCTATGAGCCTGCTTCTTCCTCTCCCACTCCCCCTGCTTGTGTTCCCTCTCTCGCTGGCTGTCTCTATCTCTGTCAAATAAAGAAATAAAATCTTTTAAAAAAAAAATTGGTATTCTTGGTATTTTGGAAACATCTCTTTAAGTCTTCTTGGAAGGAGCAGTGTGGGAAGGTTAATATCTAACAACTGTACTGCGCCAATATACATTTACAATATATACGTGAAATGCTTTCACTCTAAAAGGATTTTCCTAAATATGCTGTTTAGTGTGGGCAGGTGCTTCACAAAATGAGCCTTTATCCCCCAACCAGTTAATGTGCAGAAAGGGACAGACTTACCAAAATGATTTCCAGTGTTTCCCAAACCTTATTTGTATGTGAACCACCTGGAGATAGTGTTCAAATGCAGACTGTGATTCAATAGGCTAGAACAGAGACGAAAATTCTGCTTTTCTAACAAGCACCCAGGTGACCTTGATGTACAGAGACCAGCCTTAGCAGCAAAGATCTCAGCCACTGTTTCTTCACTAATTTGCCTGTGCTCCCCATACTGGCCCCAGGAAACTGAGCTTTACACAAATTATTTTTTGTGCATTCATATTTTTGATAATCTAAAAAATATACATTTTTCTAGTTCAATGACAAGACTTCTCTTTTGCAGAAATAATTGACAGGCACTTCCAGAGAATTGGTTTTCTTTAGTCAACTTTTCTTTTTTTTTTTTTTTTTTAAGATTTTATTTATTTATTCGACAGAGACAGAGACAGCCAGCGAGAGAGGGAACACAAGCAGGGGGAGTGGGAGAGGAAGAAGCAGGCTCATAGAGGAGGAGCCTGATGTGGGGCTCGATCCCATAACGCCGGGATCACGCCCTGAGCCGAAGGCAGACGCTTAACCGCTGTGCCACCCAGGCGCCCCTAGTCAACTTTTCTTAACACAGAGTCTGCAAACATTTTTTTGGTGGGTACTCAAGAATAATTTTCCATAAAAGAGGTCCAGGTCCATGCAATGACTTCTTGATCAGTTTTACCTTCCTTATTCAGCAACATAGCCAACATCCAGCTGCAGGAAAAGGACTGCTGAGGTTATGAGGAAGGGTAAATTCTGAAAATCACAGAGCTGATTTCCTGTCCTCCAAACCTCTGACATGGATTACTGAACAAGTGGTCTGTGAGAACTTAGGGGAGATAAAAAGAAGCATTCACTAGAAAACAGCATGGTTTCACTGAGAATTAGTTATGCCAAACCCTTTATTTCCTTTTTGACAGGCTTATAAGAACAGTGGATTACAACAGTGCTTGAGACAGCATATCTAGATTTCAGCAAGGTACGAGTCTCTTAAAACAGTCTTGTGGCCAAGACAAGAGAAATGCAGCCTAAATAATAATGCACTGAACAGATTCACAGGTGGTTAAACAGAAGAGCCGAAGGCACTGGGTAGATGAAGTAATGTCAGTCTAGGAACAGACCCCTTCACAGTCCCTCCCTCCTCCAGCCACCTGCCTGCCAATCCCTCTCAACCTCCAACCAAATCAGACAACACAAATCATACTGAAATTGAAATTCTTACACATACCTACATAAGAACTTTACAGAAGAGGGATTCAATTTCAGTATACTTTACAGCAACTGTTCTTGATAAGGCCCCAGTAATTAAAATGTAATGACTTGTTCCTGTGTACGTTATTTAAACTGCTTTCAGTGGCAATTTCTGTGCTTAATGCTTAGAAAGGCTGGTAACAGAGGAGGGAAAGCGGATGACAGAGAAGCAATAGGGGTTTTCCCAAATAAAATTTGGGAAAGATAATGGAAAATGAGCTCCAGTAAACACTCTATTTATAAAGTATATAGGAGGAGGGAGGAATAGAGCAAAGATGTATACGAGGAGGGCTGTCCCAAAGCTTTTTTACCATCTTAAGCATCCACATTATTCTGCCTCTTTGGGATCAGAGAGTCCCAGGATGCAGCACGCAGGAGTCATAAATCATAAATCAGAAAAGGATTTTGAGAAACCAATAACTGACCTCTTGATGGGTTTTTAATCTTCAATAAGCCAGTTATGTACATATCACTGATGCTACAAGGAACAGAGAATTTTCCATCAAACAACTGATGATGGAGGGAAATTAATTTGTAAAAAATGTCTAAGATATCCTTATTTCTTTTATTATAAAATAAATAACTTTATTTTAGCCACTTAAAAATATTTATTCTGAAAAGCTCGGAAGTGCTCAGAAACTACAGAAGTCATGTGCACAAAGAACATAGGAGCTAGCTTGCAGTGGTGCCAGATTTAGGACAATTTGTGCATCTAAAAGTATAATATTGATAATTATAACATCTTATTTTTTAAATTTTATTTTGTTTGACATACGAATATAATGTTTCCTTATTAATGCATTAAATAACAAGATTAATGCATTAAATAACATCAGGTCTCAGAAGTATTATAATTTCAAAGTTATGGTAAATTTAAATAATATTATGAAATAAATACAATGACTACAATGTGATACAAATATATCTGAAATAGCTGATTTCTAGTTGTGATAAAGTGATGTGTACTGTGAATACTGGTATGGCTTGTTGCCTACTTTCATAATTGAAAGAAATGCTTAATTTTAGTTAGAAGTAGTGAAAATAGATGTAATTATTTTCCATTCAAGTTTCTAGATCTCCTTATTGCATTTGGTTGTTCAGGCCCTTAAGTCTCTTTATTCTACAACATTCTTCCCTACCACTGCCTTCCTTTCATGCCATTGATTTGTTGGAGAAATTAGATTATTCATTTTGAAGAAAGTCTTACATTCCATGTTTGACTGATTACTTCTTCATGTACATGTCATTTAAACGTTCTTCTATCCCCAATATTTTTTCTGTTCCATTTACTTCCTATAATTGGACATTTTTTCCAGAAACTTCTAGGTTTCTGTTCAATTTTTTGACAAGAATATTTCACAGGTCAGGGGCACCTGGGTGGCTCAGTCGGTTAAGCGTCTGCCTTCCGCCTGGGTCGTGATCCCAGGGTCCTGGGATCAGCCCATTAGGCTCCTTGCTCAGTGGGGAGTCTGCTTCTCCCTCTAACCCTCCCCCCATGCTTGTGCACACACACATACACGCTCTCTCTCTCTCAAATAAATAAATAAATAATCTTTTTAAAAAAAGAATACTTCACAGGTGGTACTGAGAATTTCCTATTGCATCACACGGAGAGGCACATCTCTTGTATTTGCACTCTCAGTGTGTTAAGATTTATCAGTGGGATCATGGTTGGCAAGCTGATCCTTCGTTACAGATGTCTGCGTCAACTTTCATCTTACAGTTTGACTACTCATTGGTAATCATTATCTGTATAGATTATTTCAATAAAAGCTGCAAAATGGGGTCTAATTCTATAACTTCTTTAGTATTTACTAGCTGGGATTTAATTATTAAAAAACAACTTTTCGGGATGCCTGGGTCAGTGGAGCATGCTAATTATTTTTAAGATTTTATTTATTTATTCATTTATTTATCTATTTATTTATTGAGAGAGAGAGAGAGAGAGAGGGAGTGAACACAAGCAGGGGGAGGAGCAGAGGGAGAAAGAGAGAGAATCTTAAGCAGGCTCCCCACTGAGCCCAGAGCTTGATCCCACAACCCCACGATCACGACCTGAGCTGAAATCAAGAGTTGGATTCTTAAAGATTTTTTTTTTAAGATTTTATTTATTTGACAGAGATAGAGACAGCCAGCGAGAGAGGGAACACAAGCAGGGGGAGTGGGAGAGGAAGAAGCAGGCTCACAGCAGAAGAGCCTGATGTGGGGCTCGATCCCAGAACGCCGGGATCACGCCCTGAGCCGAAGGCAGACGTTTAACCGCTGTACCACCCAGGCGCCCCAAGAGTTGGATTCTTAACCAACTGAGCTACCTAGGTGCTCCAACATCTAATTTTAAAAATTCATGAATCCATATTAATGGAGGAGATGAGGGAACTTCTTCTTGCAAAATGCCAGCTATTAGATGGAAAAGGAATGATAAAATTAGAAAATAATCCCTTTGCAATCTCCAGGGTAACTGATTCAGGCAAGAATCACATATGAATACTAAAAGTTCTTGGGAAAAGATTATTAGGAAAGACAATATTCACCTAACCTCAAGCATCATCCCGTGGATTAGCTACCACTCATAAAAGGACAAATGTACTTGTATATGGGAAAGCTGTGGTGGCCGCCACTTAGCCAAGGAACCCCATTCCACAGTCACCAACAGCAGGATGATCAGACCTCATGTGCCTGCTGGTGTGATGCAGTAAGTGGTATCACCTCCACTGTCTTCTTGACAAAAACGCTAACGTGAACTAAAAGTTGGCAAAAAGTAGACAAATTCCAAATATGGAACATTCTACAACCAGTCTAAACTCTTCAAAACAATCAATGTTATAAAATGAAACAAAAGGAAGAAGCATGACGATCAAATGCAATGCATGAAACATAACTGCATCGTGGATTTAAAAAAAAAAGTGGTGGGATAATTTCAACATAAAATGTACGTGAGATGATATTATTGAATTATGGTGAATTTTCTTAGGTTTAACAATGATGGTGAAAGCAATAACAATAATACTGGGGTGGTAGAAGACTGTTTACTCTCAGGAAACATGAAAGTATGTAGGGGTGCTGTGTAATGGTGTCTGCAACTTATTCTTTAAAAGTTCAGAAAATAAATCATTTCTCAGCCTTTTGACTTAGATCAAGTGTAAAAGTTCAGGAAAAAAATATAGACACGTAGAGAGAGAATCCAAGGTGACAGAATGTTAATTGATATAAAGAGCATTAAATGAGCTTTTTCTTTTTATTTCAACTTTTTCACAGTAATTTTTCAAAATTAAAAGTTGAGAGAAGGAGAATATAAGCTTTTTTTTTTTAATTTAAACCCTCATTAATGTTTCTCTTCCCCTCAACCTTATTTTTTCCATAAAAGCTTATGTTCCTCAACCTCATACCTCCTACTACAGAAGTTTCCAGTACTAACTTACTCTTGCAGTTTGGTAGTAATTACAGTTCTCTCTGAACAATGCATTCAATATTCCAAATCCAGATAGATCGTTATAAAAACATATTTAACAATAAAATGGAGCTTCAAAAATTTAAGAAGCAGAGTAGGAAGAAGATAATAAGTGGAAAGCGGAGTGCTCATTTCTGTTTCTCTGCTTTCCATTGTTTCCGAGGCAAGTACTTCAACTATTTCTTCAGAGATAGTTACAGAAACCCTTTGGTGAAATTCAAAACTGTCCTTAGTGCAACACTACCACCAAGTAAATAATGAAGTCAAAACGAAGTGATTACAAGGCTGATAGCTGTGTAACCTCAGCCTTGTCTTCCCACAGGAGACGCCCGAACAACTTGGGGGTGAGGGGCGCCAACCCCCGCAAAGTCGAAAATCCACGTATAACTTTCTAAGTCAAACTGTTACCAGCCTACTGTTGACTGGAAGGCCTACCAATAACATACTATTAACCAATAACATACCAGTAACGGCTGATTAACACATACTTTGTATGTTGTATTATATACTGCATTCTCTCAATAAATAAAGCAAGCTAGACAAAAGGGAATGTTATTAAGAAAATTATAAATAAGAGAAAACCTCCAAAAAGTTTTCAATTATATTTATGGAAAAAATGCCTGAGTAAGTGGCCCCACACAATTCAAACCGATGCTGTTCGAGGGTCAGCTGTACACGTAAAGGTCATCCTAAACTCACTCACATAATTACCCAGCAGCAATACCGGAGACCAAGAAAAAAAATTACAAAAAGCTGCAGGTTAAATCAATGAGAATCCACCTCAATTCGGGGCCTGCTATCTAAAACTGACAATGACACAGCAGATGGCACACAGATTCCCTTCTGGCATTTGGCCCAAGAAATAGCAAACCAAGGAAGAGTTCTTAGGCAACAAATGAACACACTTCAGAGATGCTAAATCAAAACAAAAGTTAACCTATCCTTCGCTTGTTTGTTTTTCATGTTCTTATCATTAAAGAGAGTAAGGGATGAATACACAAAGAGTTTTAAAGGTAAGCTCTGGGGGCGCCTGGGTGGCACAGCGGTTAAGCGTCTGCCTTCGGCTCAGGGCGTGATCCCGGCGTTATGGGATCGAGCCCCACATGAGGCTCCTCTGCTATGAGCCTGCTTCTTCCTCTCCCACTCCCCCTGCTTGTGTTCCCTCTCTCGCTGCCTGTCTCTATCTCTGTCAAATAAATAAATAAAATCTTTAAAAAAATAAAAATAAAAATAAAGGTAAGCTCTGTCATATTTTTTTTTTATTTGACAGAGAAAGAGAGCGTGGACGGCAGGCAGAGGGAGAGGGAGAAGCAGGCTCCCCGCTGAGCAGAGAGCCAGCCGGTGGGGGCTCCATCCCAGGACCCTGGAATCATGACCTGAGCAGAAAGCAGACGCTTAGCCAACTGAGCACCCAGGAGCCCCAGCTCAGTGATATTTAAAACACATTTCCAATGGAAGGACTGCTTGAACCAAATTAACATTCGATCTCACAAAACTAATTAAAATCCCCAAATAAATACTCAGCCTCTTTTTATCTTTTTTTTAACCAAAAACTGACTTTTGCTAAGAACCGCTTTCAAAAAAGTTAATGAATGATCCTTAACAACTAACAGGATAAAATAAAAAAGGAACCCGAAACTAAAGTTATCTTTCTTTATTCAAAAATAATAAAAATTGGCTATGAAAGATTAAAGATAATTTGCTTAAAGATTTCTTTCTAGCTACCAACGACACATAATATATAGTACACTAAAATAGTCACAGTACTATTATACTAGGAAAAGTAGGATTACTTTCTGTACTTTCAAAATCAGGCAGTTTAAAATGGTACATTTTCTTCCACATTGGTGTATGTTAAAAATATCAATAATAAAGTTGTTTTGGGTTTAAGTTAGTAAGAGGTTTATAGTTTATTTGCCCCTGCCAAATATCAGGAAAGCAACTTTTAATTTATTATTTCCTTATTTTTTTTAAGATGTATTTAATATTTACTTGAGAGAGAGAGTGTGTGCACCAGGGGCCGAGGAAGAGGAAGAGCAAAGCAGACTCCCCACTGAGCACGAAGCCCGCTGCAGAGGGGCTTGATCTCAGGACCCTGAGATCATGACCCCAGGTGAAATCAAGACTCAGACACTTACCCGACTGAGACACCCAAGCATCCCTCAAGAAAACAACTTTTAAAATTACAGAGGCATTTTAAAATTCTCACTTCTGCAGAAAATCCATATGTTAAGACTATCTTGCCAAATAGATGAATTGCTTCTAGCGATGACCCATTTTAAAAGAAAAATCTAACTAAAATTTTTGCAAGTGAAATTAAATTACGCTAATGGACTACTTACCTCAAAACCTACTTATATGTTATCGACATTAAAACCATTCTATGAAATAGCGAGAAAGGCTCTTCCATTAATAATACTTTTTCTAAAGTAAGCTAAAACAAAAAACCTAGATGTTAACATTTCTCTAAGATCTGTTGTCTCCATGTATTTAGTGCCTTTTTCTGCTTTACAAGGTATAATTCTCTTGAAGTAAAATAAACACGCTGAAGAGTTCTTTAAGTTTTAAAAAACAAAAAAGCAAGTTATTCTTGTCATTAGAAAGGTCTTCAGAGTTAAAATCCAATATTTATTGAGCATATTTTACAGACCAGAAACAGAAAAAATAACGTATAGGTATTACCTCACCTAAACTTCAAGATAATCCTCTAAGATAGATTGCATTATTATCACCATTCTAAACATAAGGAAACTAAATTCAAAAGTTAAGTAACTGTGGCAGGTTGCTAGACATTGCCCAAAATCTACTCCCGTTCTTTCTTAGTAACAGAGTTCAGCTGGGTGTGTGGCCGCCCAGCCAGAGGACGCATCTGCCTGCCTGCATTCGGTTTCCGTGTGGTCATGGACTGAGTTCTCACCAGTGGTTGTCACTGGGGAACGAGTTCTCGGGTGAGCGGAGGTGATGCATGCACCTACCATGTTACATGCCTCCCTCCCTTCTCAGGCTGGAACACAAATGCGGAGCTGAGGCAGCTTCAACCATGCAGGTGACAGCAGCACGCTAAGGCGCAGCAGAGCAACAAAACACAAGACTCAAGCAGCGCTCAAAGGGCCCGTCCATCCCGGACTACCCGTCCACCTGTGCAATAATAGGAAAAAAATACATCGTGGTCTCTGATCCCTGTTACTGACACAGGGTTTTCTGAAACCCTTGTAATTTCCTAGGTGACAGAAGTGTCTTTTGTTCCAATAAGGTGACTTGTGGTGGGGTCCTGGATGAGAGCAGGTTATTGGAAAGCACAAGCCATGGATTAGAAGCCTGGAATTTTCAGCCCTGACTTCCATTCTCTTGAGAAGAGAGAAGGGCCACAAGTAGAGTTAATGATCTCTCATGCCTACATGATGAAGCCTCCATAAAAATCCCAATAGCACAGGGTTCACAGAGATTCCAGGTGGGTGAACACATTCATGTCCTGGGAGGTGGTGCACCCCAACTCCACAGGGAAAGAAGCCTCTTCCCTCGGGACCCTTCCAGACTTCACCCTATGTATCTCTCCATCTTGCTGTCATCTGTGTCCTTTACCATATCTTTTAAGAAGCTGGGAAACATAAGTAGGTGTTTCCCTGAGTTCTATGAGCTGCTCTAGCAAATTAATCTAATCCAAGGTCATGGGAACCTTCAATGTGTAGGCAAGTTGGCCAGAAGTTGCACGTAACCTGGGGACCTATTACTTGCGACTGGTATATGCAATGGCCGTGTGTGAAAGTGAGCCCTTCACCTGTGGCACGTGATGCTGTGTCCAGATCCACAGTGTCAGAAGGAGTTAAATTATAGGACAGCCAGCTGGTGTGCCAGAGAATCACTTGGTGGGGGGAAACCTCCACACTTTTGGCAACTGGAAGTATCTGAAGTGAAGTGTTCTCTGTCAAAGGAAAGGAGACACACGGGAGGGAAGGACTGAAGTTTTTCCAAAACACCACCTCAGGTAAAAATAAGCGAAATGGCAAGAGAAAATGTTAGAGAGAAATAAGCTTCTATCGTCAGGGCCACTGTAATTTTGAGGAAGTGTTTATTACACCAGCTTATTAGCTCATACCCAAACAACCGTAGGTACTGGTAACAGAAATGGGTGCTGATGTTAAATATAAAATAGGAGGCACTGGCTTAGCGACTGGGTGCTAGGTAACAAGAAAGAAGATGTTGCTAACTGAAAAGGGTCCTAAACCAGTGACCCTGTTTATCACAGTAAGATAGTTGGCGGATCTGTCACCTGAGACAACTTTTAAGGCAGCTGACAACATACCTGCAGAACCTATTGCCCCAAGGAAAAGTAGATGGAAAGTGCAAGAATGGGCCATTTCTCTAATTCCAGGTGTTTACCGAACACTGATCTGAGCTATTATCACAAAGAAATCCTAGAACTAACTACATTCTCTAGCAAAGGTCAGAGGCTTCCCTACCTTGTACAATTAAAACATCAGTGATAAGATGCCTTAACAAGTCTGTTTCTAGACTAATTTCATCCCTCCCTCAATAGGAGTTAAACAGAAAGCGCTAAATAAAACCTTCTCACATTTTGGAAATTGAGAAACAGAATATTTTATTTCCCCCAAAGTTTGTTGGAGGAAAACAAATTTTTAATCTTAAATACCACAGCTACCCAGTAAGTCTTTTGTTTCACTTTCATGTTACACATATCTAAAAATAAAACAATTAATGAAACACATCATTGCAAACATATTTCCTTTAGAAATATTTCATTGTTTTAACTGGAGATTTTGCATATTTTGCTTCACTTGTTCTCTCTCTCTTAATATCTTTTTATTTCCAAATTTACCTAAAGACTTGTTAGAACTTCATTCAAGGTCAAGTTGTGTGTTTCTTTAAAAAATGAGGAAGTCGTTATAATCCTCAAATATATATCTAAATAAAAGTTCTTTATTATGGTAGTTATGTCTGTATTTTCATTATATAAAACTGTAGTTCCTAAAAGCATGTCTGACAGTGCTGCCAACTTAAAAACTCACAGTACTGAACTTCACCCACCCCCACCTCCTGCAAAGTGGAGACTAGAAGTATGAATAAAATTAAGTACAAGAAAACAGCACGCCTTAAAAAGCACTAGTCAAAAAACTAAGAAAAAGTATAGAAATAAAACTTTGTCTCAAATGTCAACTCCTCCTTGATAAACACCAAAACTTATCCAAGAAATGCCTTCTGCCTACTTTTACTGCATGATACTTTTACAGCCTTCTGGTCTATTCAGCGCTTGCGTATTTTCTCCTTAGGAAACCTTTATTTTATCATATTATTTATCTTCCTGCTGTGATGGAAGAAGCTTACAATACAAATAAGGAGACCAGATCCTAATTTCAGCACTATCATTAAGTGACCCTATATCCCAGACTACCAAGGGCTGTCCCCATTTGTGTCTGTTGTCCCAGTGTAAAAATCTCAAAGGTATCTCAGGCTGAAGAGAAATTATAATGAGCACACTACTAACTAGCCATGTGAACTTGAGCAAGTCACAAAACTTCTCTGGAACTCAGTTTCTTCTTTGACCAAATGAGAATAGCCTCTATGCTACAACTTGTGATTACCGGAGACAACACAGATGAAAGGCATGGAAAAGTTCTATATAAACCATTATTGTTAACAAGAACACAAGAGAGATCCAAATGCATTTTAAGAAAGAGGAGCTGGCACTGTAACCCTTTACTTGCTTTGCATGTCTCCAAAAGTCTTAAAAGATATCTTGGAAAGTCATTTAACTTTGTTGGGTCTTGCTTCTTTAACTATAAAATAAAATGGATAAACTAGATGAGCCCCACAGTCCTCGTCAACACTAGAAATGTTGTTATCATAATTACTCTTGTCAACCTTCTCCAATTATCATAAACATAACACTTACGTGGTATCCATCAAACAGTACCCCTTGAATTTATATATTTCTGTACCTCAGTCACAGTCATAAATCCAACTTGCAAACTTATTTGGCTGGACAGCATGATTTTTTTATTTTCATTTTTAAATTACTTGCCAATTTTTTAAAATAAGACTTCATACAAAAATTCTAATTTCTGCTTTCTCTTGAAAAACTAGCTTATCTACGTCTTAGGGCAATAACCAGTAGAAGCTGGTAACATCTGTCCCTTTAGAAACTGCATGTAACATCCAGCTTACCAGAGTCCTCATCTAATTTGCTTCACAGATTTATGTTACCTGCCTACACAGTGCAGGAAGTTGAGTTTGCTCTCCAGATATACAAAGAATGTATGGCCACTCACATCTATTTACATAACGAAACCTGTTACTTTCTATCCCTAAATATGTTTCCCCAATAGCCTACTCATTTATCAATGAAATTTAGACTATGAAATGCCGTGTTGGCTGCTTATTCAAAAGGACTACAGGAATTCTTATCCCCACACTATTTTTTATTTAGATGCATAAAAATAATAAAACATAGCAATTTAAGGTTTCAACTAGGAATTGGAAGTTGGATTCCATTTAATTTTGTAATTTATTTATTTCCTAACTCCTGACATGGCTTCAAGTCATTTAAAATTTTTTAGACTTTACCAGCTTAAAAATGGGAGAACAACTGAGGAAATGTCTAAGTCTGGGAAGAATTAGAAAATAATGCTTTGTTGTGTTTAATGAAGAATGGATTATGTAGCAAAATCTGAGAAACTCCTTACGTTTACTAACCTATTTAAGAAAACTATCAAGTTGGATATTTCTGTAGATGCTGCCACACAAAGAAAAAAATTAACAATATACTAAAAAGAATTGAAAGAGATGTGTACATTTATGTTCATATTCACAATAGTGAAAAGGTAGAAGCAACACAAGTATTAATGAATGAGCAGATAAACAAAACATGGTATATACATACAACAGAATATTATTCAGCCTTAGAAAGTAAGGAAATTCTCGGGGCGCCTCGGTGGCACAGCGGTTAAGCGTCTGCCTTCGGCTCAGGGCGTGATCCCGGCATTATGGGATCGAGCCCCACATCCGGCTCTTCTGCTATGAGCCTGCTTCTTTCTCTCCCACTCCCCCTGCTGTGTTCCCTCTCTCGCTGGCTGTCTCTATCTCTGTCGAATAAATAAAAAAAATATTAAAAAAAAAAAAAAGAAAGTAAGTAAGGAAATTCTGACAGATGCTACAACCTGGATGAAGCTTGAGGACATTATGCTAAATGAAATAAGCCAGTCACAAAAAGACAAATGCTCTATGACTCCACTTACATGAGATAGCTACAGAAGTCAAATTCCTAGAGACAGAAAGTAGAATTATGGTTTCAGGAACTAGGGGGAGGGAGAAATGGGCAGTTTTTGTTCAATGAGTACAGATTTTCAGTTTTTCAAGATGAAAAGTATTCTGGAGATTGGTTATACAACACTGTGAATGTACTTTACATTATTGAGTTGTACATTTAAAATGGTTAATTGAAGATGGCAAAATTGTGTTATGTATATTTTACCTAAATTTAGATATTTTGAAAATACACACATGGATGTTTAAAAAAAAAAAAGTATATACCTCAAAAAAGGGGTGAAAAACAGAGATAAAAAAGATGAAAAAGGTAATAAAAATTATGTTTTGAAATCTTGAAAGAAAGAAAAGAAGAAGCAGCAGCAGCAGCAGCCGCCAATCAAATGTAACATCACATTGTAGCAGACTGTGGTAAAATTCAGTAGGAGGGGGAAGCACTTTCACTTCCAGAATATCCGAGTAAGAACCTACCAAAACCTGCTCCTCTATAAAAGCATAAAAGCTTTCCTACCAAAAATTGTCAAAATCAACTTTTTCAAAGTTATGGAAATTAACAAGGGCTTACAAAATTACAATGACAATTTTGTCATGAGAAATGGCTGAATCTCAATAAGAACACTGAGCTTTGTGGGATTTTAATTTTCCGTTTCCATCACTCTCTCCCTAGCATCACAGTACCCTTGAAAACCACCATCCTTTCAGCCATGGTGACGGAGAAAACCAGCACTCTAGTGGTCCCTGAGAAGGCAAAATGGTTTGGAGTTTCCCCCAAAAAGGACCTCTCCCAGAGGTCATTATTTGAACTGGCAGTTATCTGGAAAGAACCCATTCTCAGGGCTTGTGTTTATCAGACCTAACTCAGAGATCACTCAATGGAAAAACTCTAGCCCCTCAACATTTGTTGAAAACAACTGTTTAACAATGGAAATGCCTGAGGCAGCAATACCAGTGGGGGGGGGGGGGAAGGCTGACTAAAAAAAGGAAAACTTGGGGAATGAGATGTCCACAGAAGGATTTGAAAAGCTCTGACATATTCCTTGGACTCTAGAAGGCCACACACATGTGCAGCACTATGTGCACGCACAACAAATACCTGAGAAGACCCTAATCTTTCACCTCTGGCTGACACTGAGCCTCTGTGCCTGCAACAATTGAAGGCTACAGCTGAGCTGTCACTGGCATGGCTGATTGTTGAAGGTGTACGCCAACATGCACCTGGAGCTTCTCTGCACTGACTGAAAGACTTATTCATTCCAGGCATTGAATGAAATTTCTGTCAAATCATTAGCTGACCACTAGGGTAACCAGGCAGAGGCTTCAGTAGCCACATGACAACAAACATGCAGACTTTACAGAACTTATTCAGAAAAGTCTGTAAACAAACAACAAAGAGCAAAAACACCAAACAATGGGGAGAGAAAGAAATCTCATTTTCAGAGTTGCCATGAAATATTTGAAATGTCTCCTTTCCAACATAAACGTGCAACACACACACAAATAAATAGGAAAGTATGGCCCATACACAGGAAATAAAGTAGTAAATCAAAACACGTCCCTGAGAAAGCCAGATGGGGCATACTAGACAAAGATTTAAATACACTATTATAAATATGTTCAAATTATTAAAGGAAACCATGCCTAAAGAACTAAAGTAGAATACAAAAACAATATCT
Source organism: Ursus arctos (assembly GCF_023065955.2). NCBI lineage: Eukaryota > Metazoa > Chordata > Mammalia > Carnivora > Ursidae > Ursus > Ursus arctos. Next base: position 72,229,943 of record NW_026622763.1, read on the forward strand.
CACCAGAGAATATCAATATAGAGACAGAAATTATTTTTAAAAACACAGATTAAAAATTCTGGTGTTGAGAGGTGCCTGGCTGGCTCAGTCAGTGAAGCATGTGACTCTTGACCTCAGGGTAATGAGTTTGAGCCCCACATTGGGTGTAGCGATTACTTAAACAAATAAATAAATCTTTTTTAAAAAATTCTGGTGTTGAAATGTACAATACCGGAAATGGAAAATTCACTAGAGGTGCTCAATATCAAATCTGAATAGGCAGAAGAAAGAATCAGTGAACCTGAATATATGTCAATTGAGATTATGCAGTCTTAGGAACAAAAAAAGAATGAAGAAAAATTAACAGAGCCTCAGAGACCTATAGGACAACAAATATTGTATCGATACATGCATATAGGGAGTCCCAGAAGAAAAGGGACAGAAAGAATAATGAAATAATGACCAAAAATTTCTCACATTTGATGAAAACATTAATTTATACATCCAAGAAGCTCAACAAACGCAAAGTAGAATAAACTGAAAAGAATTCCCAAGACACATCATAGTCAAAATTTCAAAAGACAGACAGAAACTTAAACACAGCAGGAAAGTCTCATCACATAAAAGGGATTCTCAACAACATTAACAGTTGATTTCACATCAGATACTATGAGGGCCAGAGGAAAGTGGAACAACATATTTAAAGCAGTCAAATAAAAAGGTAAAACAAGGCTCCTACACCCAACAAAATTATCCTTCAAAAATGAAGGAGAAATTAACACATTCCCATTTAAGCAAAAGTTAAGAGAATCTGTCACTCAAATCAGTCCTTCAAGAAATACTAAAGTTAGTCCTTGAGGCTGAAATGAAAAGCACCAAACAGTAACTCTAATCTACATGAAGACATAAGGTGAATCAGTAAAATTAACTACACAGTTAAATATAAAAGACAGTAAAAATGTATTTTTATAACCTTTTCTATTATCTGATTAAAAACAACTGCAGAGGCAATAATTATAAAAGTGCAGTGATAGGCTTCTAATACATAAAGCAAGGAATGGAGCTATATGAAGTAAAGTTTTGGTATACTTTTGAAATTCATCTGAACTAGATTATTTTAATTATTTTAAATCAAAAAGTTTACTGTAATCCTCACAGCAAACACTAAGACTATAACTCAAAAAATATCATAACAGTTTTATCAAGAATGTTAAAGACTTATGAAAATCCTCTTCTCCAGAAAAGCAATATGGGAATTAAAATGGCACACTAGGAAACAGATATTTAAAACAAGGCAAGGCAATAATGGAGGAACTGAATAATAAAGAAGACGTGAGGCATACAGAAAACAAATAGCAAAAAGTTTGATATTATCCACCTTATTATCAGTAATTAACATTAATGATCCAACTATTTGCTGTCTAAAAGAGATACTTAAGATTCAGATATACAAATAAGATGAAAGTAAAAGTATGGAAAAAGATATATCATGCAAAGAGCAACTAAAGAAAGAGTTGGATTGGCAATACTAGTATCAGACAAAATAGATTTTAAGACAAAAATTGTTACTAGGGATTAAGAAGTATATTTTGTAATGATAAAAGAGTCAATTCAAAAGGAAGACATAAAAATTATCAACATATATGTAACCAAGAACAGGGCTGCAAAACACATAAGTATAAACTGACAGAGTTGAAGAGAGAAACACAATTCAACAGTAGTTGGAGATAGCAAGACTCTATTTTTCATAGCTTATATAACAATTAGAAGATCAATAAGGATAGGTATCACACCAAAAGCACAAGGATGAAAAAAATGACTGGACTTCATTAATATTAGAAATGATTGTGCTTCAAATGACACTATCAAGAAAGTAAAAAGATAATCCACAAAATAGGAAAAATATTTTCAAGTCATATATCTCATAAAGGTCTAGGATCCAGAATATAAAAAGAATTCATACAATATAAAAGTAACCCAATTGAAAAATCAGCAGTGAATTTGAATAGACATGTCTCCAAAGAATGGAGTTGGTTGCCCAACTTTGTAAATATACTAAAACTCACTGAATTCTGCAGTTATCACGGCAAATTTCAAGGTATGTAGATTATATTTCAAGAAGGCTCCCATTTTTTTTTAAATCAGTGAGGAAATGGATACCTACGGAATGACTTTCCAAGATAAAAAATAAATTATATTTTGTCTTATAATCATTTCAGGTCAACAAATATTCACTAACACAGACTGTGCCAGATGCCGGGATGTGAAGATAAATAATAAACAGTCCTGACCCTTGAGGAGTTTAGGGGTTTTTTTGTTTTGCTTTTTTTTTTTTTTTAAGATTTTATTTATTTATTTGACAGAGAGAGAGACAGCCAGCGAGAGAGGGAACACAAGCAGGGGGAGTAGGAGAGGAAGAAGCAGGCTCCCAGCGGAGCAGGGAGCCCGATGTGGGGCTCAATCCCAGGACCCTGGGATCACGCCCTGAGCTGAAGGCAGATGGTTAATGACTGAGCCACCCAGGCGCCCCAGGAACTTAGTTTTTAACAAAAAAAAAATAATAAATCTTTGGAAAGAATTTTGGTTCCTTCCCCTAGTTTTCACTTTCAAAATGCATAAAATGCTAATTTTACCATGACAAACTTTAAATGAAAATCCAATTCCAGCAAACTTGAAATATTAGCAAGACCAAATCAACAACCAGATGCTAAAGAAAAATTAACTCAAATTCTAACTCAAATTCTTCTTTCCCAGTACAAGAAGGACCAAGTTGTGGTCCCGCCTCCCAGCCGTGACTGCCATGTTGTAGCATATGATCCCAGCTTGACTGTGCCAAGAAATTTCCATGTCTCCATTTCCTCACCCTCATCCCAACCCCTTTCAGATTTCACAGGACCTAAATTTTATTCCTTTAGGCACCCAACTCTTTCTTTCAAATACCATTAGTTATTAAGGTTCTCCAGATTTTTTTTGGTCAGGCCATCAACAAAAATGCAGCTCCCTTCTTTTATGTCTTTTATTTCTTTTATTTACTAAAGATCAAAAATGGTCCCTACTGAAGGGGCGCCTGGGTGGAGCAGGCGTTAAGCGTCTGCCTTCGGCTCAGGGCGTGATCCCAGCGTTCTGGGATCGAGCCCCACGTCAGGCTCTTCCGCTGGGAGCCTGCTTCTTCCTCTCTCCCTCCCCCTGCTTGTGTTCCTTCTCTCGCTGGCTGTCTCTCTTTGTCAAGTAAATAAATTAAATCTTTAAAAAAAAAAAAAATGGTCCCTACCAAGACCAAAACACCACTATCTGTGTTTGGTGCCCTGCATTCCAAGAGCTTGGCATTAATACCATCTCATAAGTTCTATTGCTCCAGAATAAAAGAGTTTTAAAACAGATGCAGACAGCATACAAATTTTGTTTGGCCTGTGCTGTTCTAAAAACATTTTAATTGCCACTCAAGAGATGTTTTACATACAAACTTACATTTGAAAAATGTGAAGCTATGGCCATGTTGGACCCAAATTCCCATGTGACAACAACTGAGTGAGCTGAGTGGCATCCCCTCTTCCCCTCTGATGAAGAATGCCCTCTATGGTCCTCACCACTCCACAAGGTTTCCATGCGCAGCACAACCAGCTGGTGACCTGCTGGCTCTGGAGTCATTAAGGTTTAAGACAAATCCAAGCCCAGAGCATCAGAAGTTGTTTCTGATTATAAAGGTAAGACATCTTCCTTTATTTTCAGTTTTAGATTGCATGGCTATGTTTTTCTGCCTTTGCCAAGCTCTCCTAGTTTCTCATTCCAACAACTGCTTCAAATTCCTGTCATCACTATCCTGTCTGACACATAAGTATCACCCACTTAAATTACTCCGGGACACTCCTACAGAGGCATCTTCTGGCCTGGAAGCACCGAAAAGATGCAGGATAATTTCAGGCCACCCTGCAGAAAGCACCAAGGATCTCCTCCATAGACTGAGGAAATCTTCAATTCCAGACCTACCTCTTTTTGACAACAAATGCTCCTCCTAAATTTCGGATTCTGGTAAGTTAAAGCAATGTTCTCAAACTCTACTGTGCATAATACAACATAGCTGGGGGTCTTGTAAAAATGCAGATTCTGGTTCAGTAGGTCTGGTGCAGGACCTGAGATTCTGCATTTCTAACATGTCCAGGTGATGCTGATGCTGCTGGTCCATGGATTACATTTTGAACAGCAAGGAGTTAGAAGACGTATAAGGAAGAAGGAGGTTTCTGAGATTAGAATTATCTGAATGAATTAGACCCCCAAGACTTGATCTTCTGCCACTTTAAAGCCACAAAATATGAATTATTTAGTATCTGTGCCAACTTAATATCTGATTTATATAAATAACAGCCGTTCATAATGGTCCATGAGAAAGAAAAAGGTGGTTCTTTCCACCATTAGGCAATACTGAGCATTATACAGAGGTGTCAGCCAAGTTTCCATATATTTAGAGTGTTTAAAACCTAGTTGGATAAAGGGCTACTAGGAAACAAAATAACTAGTACAACATCTAAAGCAAAAGATGAGAGGTGTCTGAGTTGCTCAGTGGGTGAACATCTGACTCTTGATCTCAGGGTCATGAGTTCAAGCCCCATGTTGGGCTCCACCCTGGGTGTGGAGCCTACTTTAAATAATAAATAAATAAATAAATAAATAAATAAATAAATAAATAAATAAATGTTTAAAAATAATAATAAATAACACAAAATGATGAAGAAATTAACTACTATAAAATAGTGATTCCTAAGCGGGTGGCATATCAGCATCTGGAGGGGAAGATGTCCAACCAAAACACTTCCCTCCCAGATTATTACCTGATTCTGCCCACCCTTACTGTCAATCACTGACAAAGGAAACTATCTATACTTCTAGGAATGCCATATTCTTGAGAAAGGTAAGAAAAGGTAAGGAAAACTACTGTTTTCAGATTTTATACAGAAAGGCAATGGAGATATGGGCCTGGAAGAGTAAGTCAAACTGGTGGGCATTCCAGGTGGGAAGTGCTTCCTGTGGTAAAAGTACTGAGGGAAAGATGAGTCTAGATATTTATGGGATGGAAAGAAGACCTCCTAATAAAAGCAAACCAGAGTGAGTGCCCCCCCTCACCACCACCCCGTTCTGAGTAGAGGAAGCACAGAATGGATCTCGTACAAACTTGATGACCACCTGTTAAGAACATTAAAGAGATATTTCTTCACAGGAAGGCTGAACTAGCTTGTCTCTCAGGTCCTTTCCAATTTTTCCTCGACGGAAGAAACAAAATTTCAATTTTCCTCTCAGACGTATTTCTAAACTGAACAACCTGCCTTGCCTGCTGTTGAACATGGGAAATGACCAAGGAGAATATGACTGTGTAAATGCCCCTATACATTTATGAAAACGATAGCCTAAATCGCTGCATCAGGTAAATTTCTCCTCCTGCTCAGCAGCCCCAGTTCTTTGAGACTATTCTCATAGGTCTTTTCAACCATGTCATCAAGTATCTTTGTGACTCTTCTCTGAACCCCGTTCAAATGATCCTCATCCCTCTCACACAGGCACACACACGATGAGGTACACTTCTGGTTCCCTGACTACTCTGTCCAAAGGAAGTCTCAGTTACACTCCATGTTCTATCAGTATCCTCCTCTACAAAGCACTTAACACACTTCGACTATATTTTTTTCATTTTTTACTTAGGAAATATTTCAAATATATATTCAGAAGTTCATATAGTTCAGAAGTATAATAGCAGCCCATATACCACCACCCAGATTTAACAAATATAAACATTTTTGCCACATTTACTTTGCAATTATATATTTATTTGTTTATCATATTCTTGTTGCCTGTTTCCTACTAGAGTCTCTGTTTAATCTGCGCAGGACCATGTCGAATTATTAACCTCTTTTATACCATATCACTTAGCATAGAGCCTGGCTCATATACAGCTCTCAGTGTTTGTGCAACAAATAATGCATGAATGGCTTCTGTACTAGAAGTAAATAGCGGTAATCAATATAGAAGAGTTATTAGACAAAACACAAAGACTCCATCTTTATTTAAGTTCAAAAAAAGAGGAAACAAATTTTTATTGAAGAATGAGGGTTCAAATTTAAATGTGTGCTCTAACTGGACCCTACACGTTAGAGTGGGCTAGCTGACCAAAGAGCAGAGGCCCTCCCTAAAGGCTCTCATCCCTCCAGCCCCGGGTAGCCCACCTATCTGCCTAACAACATGGAGATATAGGAAATGAGCTCACAAAGTCTCTTAGTTTAAAGATGCCAACTTAAAGATGGAAAGAACAAAGGAAAAGAGGTAAGACAGGAGGGAAGACGAGAGGGAAGGACAGAGGAAAGCCTGTGCAATGAGAATCCAAGATCACTGGAAATCAATTACTTTTCCAGGTTAGGTCAGGGGCAATATAGATCATGTCCTGAAACCTTTGAGTATAAAGCCCATTTGTCTGTAATGAAGCCAAGTCTAACGCAAACGTATATAAAAGGTCATGTCCAATTGTTAGATTTCTCCACATCCTTCTACCTGTACCCCCTGCCACCCAGTATCTTAATCAAAATCCTAAAAGCCTAGGTTCCTCCCAGCATGGTTCTCTACATGCTCTCAAATACCACATACACTTGTACCCTCTCTCCATCCAAATTAGTGTGTCTAAGTTCCATTTCTTTGTGCTCTTATTCTTTCAGTGGGTCACGAAGAGGAAATATGGTTATTATTTAAAGGACTGTCCATTACCGAAAATACAACCTCCTTAAAACCTTTTATGGTCAATGTGGATCTCCAATTTTGTCTAATTAAAAATTTCTTAGTCCGAAGATTGTGGCAGATTGTTCTATCTGTTAACAATTCTTCCTTCCCTCCCTGTCCTTGACATCGTTCACTGTGGGCAGAGCATATTACTGAGGTATGCCGCTAGATAGAAGAGACATGGTTTCTCATCAGTGTCATGAAAAAACATTTTTCTTATTCCACAAATAAATGTCATACGTGTGCTTTTCTTCTAAACAACCAGCCTATGTCAGCATGAAGAAGCAGTCTTATACTGTCACTTTGCACAGCACACTCATATACTCAGGGGCTGCAATTTGGCTGTACCCAGTTTTTACTCTTTCTGTAGTATTTCCTCAAGATCAGAAGGCACTACATCTGCTCTGTGAATGGAGTAGCATGCAGAATGGCTTCTAGGCGCAACTCCTTTTCTTTACGAAGCCATCACCTTCTCACAGGAACATGAAACAAGTGCTCTGTAAGTCCTGCCCCGGGAGCAACGTTTCCAGTCTCATTATGACAGTTAGCCAAAAGAAAAATCTCCTCTCTTTTAGCACAAGTTTTCAGCGATAAATGAACAAAGCATCACCAAGCGCTCCTCTCTGAACAAATGCCAAGAGCTGATTCATTCTCTGCAGGACCTCACTGGTTTCATCCAACCATAAAGTGAAATATCTCCTAGTATGTACTTGATAGTAATCACTCTTCCACACGTTACTCCACCGCTGTTATGCAACAGCCAACCGTGTCATTTGACAACGAAATTCTGTCGATAACTTCTGGTTTCTCTTTAAGGACAATGTTTGTCGTTAGCTATCCAGCTGAGTTTGCGAGTGTCTATTCAATAATATGACTCATTCTTACTTTTGCTACGCAAGTCCTTTAATGATGCCACTAGAGTGTTTTCATCTCTTACCTACCTCTAGCAATATAACATGTTAATTTGGTAATGGAAAGCATCATTGTGTGCTTGTCCTGGAAAACTTCAATAGTATAACAGAGAAGCCACTGTGCTTTGTTTGAAAATGACACCAAAACATCCATGGCTTCATGCCACTATCGGACGGTTTCATAACAGGCAACGACAGGGAATGAGGAGTGAACGGATGGCAAATCCAAGAAGAAAACAGTGTTAGGAGAGTCATCGTCATACTTCCATTTGCACTTTTCAATTTCAGTTACTGTTTTGAGCTCATCAACAGTCTCACGGATTCCCTTGTTTTTATACATACAGATTTCACACTTTACATTTGCAGTGGGATTGAGTTCTCTAAGTATGTTTAGAACATTCTGAACTGTAGCATTTATATGACTATTTTCATTACTATTTTCACACTTTGAAGAACCACTTTTGAGCCACTGATCTATATTTGCAAAATGGGGAAACAATTTAAGAGTAGCAACAACCAAATATATGCTATTTTAGCAAACAATAAGCAAATGACACAAAAAGTTTCTTAACCAAGATAAAATGCACCATTTAGAAACGTGCACTATATTGACCAGTGCAGGCTTCAGAGCACAAAGACGACTTCTTTAATATTATAATGAGTTTTAGGAACATAATGGGATTTCTGCTGAAATTGTAATCACTCTTGTATCTCAAGGTCCTACGTGCCCTGCCACTCCTATACCACTTTTCTGATCTCATTTCCAGCTCCCCACAGTTGCCCCACCCTATCTGTGCTGGTACTCTTGCTAATCTTTGAACACATACTTCAGGCTTTCACACTGGCTGTTCCCTATGCCCAGAACACTCCCCCTCATGTATCTGCATGGAGATACTAGGCATTCTTGAGTGGTTTATTTCAACCCCACAGTACACATGTCTATAGCCATATGATCAACGTTCATATAAACATATACACATATACATATATGCACGCACACACATAAACATATATGCTGAACAAACCTAGAAGAAGCTAAAGACTTTTTCCATCATATGGGTATTCTTCATATAAAAGCTAACGTCTTGGGTCATACCCAAGATGACCATATATCATCGTTTTCCTGGGACAGTCCCATCTTATACTTGTTGATCCAGTGCCCCTTCCAGTTATTCCTCCCTCTTACTCTCAAACGTGTCCTTGTCTGGAAAGAAGAATTACATGTCACCCTACTTATAAAGGAGATACATAAATTCCTTCCTATTCAGGCATGCTGACCTCAGTTTTGAGGATGTTAGTGGAGCAGGTATGGAAAAGATGACAACCATAATTAATAATAACACCTATTGGCCAGCGCTGCAAGTGAACTATTTCTAACAGGCAATCCTTCAGCAAAGTTGTAAAGCAACTGTTGCAGAAGTAGATGCCACAAGTTCCAAATATCTAGCTTTGGAACCCAAACCCCTACCGGGTCACCTGCACAATCTCAAACCCCTATGAGCAGGCACACCAAGTTCTTCTCCGTAAGCCCTCCGTGTGAAAAGCTGAGACCCAAACCCAAGACTGGAGTCAGAAGAGAAGACTGAAAACAAAGGTTCTTCTATTATCCTGTGGCCCAGAGAGCTGGGACGCTAGAAGAATGTTGAGTCACGTCTTCACAACAACACTTGTGTTCTGAACTCTCAGTAAATATCCCAAAAATGGACTGAACACTAAATCTTGAAATGTGCATTCACATCTGCAAGAGCCATGCATCCGCCAGGTCTGCAGACAGGTTTTGTTGAAGCTCTTCTCCCAAGTCCCAGGAGTTATCCCAATTCGTGCCAGCCCTAGGTAAATGGGCAAGCGTAAGTCTTCTCATTCTTGAAGACAATAATAACATACACTTAGAGCCATAGTAGACACTTAACAACTTAAGGATAAATTTTTACTTCCTATATGCATACACAGATGACAAGTAATCAATGACCTCGTTCTTTGATCTTCTATCTTCCTTGCTATTTCTTTTTTCTGTATGTACTTTTTGGTTTAATTGGGTGGTTTTTTTTTTTTTTTACCTTTCTTACCTTTGCATATAACAAATAAAAGACTAAATAAAACAAGACTCAAAATCTGAGGACAGGAGAGGGTAGGAAAGAAATGTCAAGTTTCCCTAACATTTAGGATGACTGTGTAATTTATCAGCCAAACCACAGCACTTCTAAACATGAAAATGGATGCTTTTATAACTAAGACAGGTCAGTAGGATAAGCTGGGACCATGGTAGACAAACTAGGAGGTCTGATCACTCTTCTAATTCCTCATTCATATTCCCATACAAAAGACATTGTATGTGTAAAGAAGCAATCTCTGCCTTTGTTGGGTCAACCAAACTTCAAATATAGCCCTTTCTCTTTCAGGCCAGGCCTGCCTGGCTTCTGACAATGAAACTAGAAAGGTTTTCACTCCATGCTGCCATTCCTTATCCCACACACCATGCAAAACTGGTTCCATTTTTACCCAAGAAAACAAGCAACACATGAGAATGTGGATCCAGGCCAGGCACAAAGCAAGCCCCAGACCTGGAGCCTCGGGCTTCTCTTAAAAGCAACACTTCACAAGAGAGACAGCAACCTGGTGAGAAGGTACACAGACCCAGTCACAGATTTAACAAGTATTTTGAACGTTAGATCCTTTCGTTGATGCTAGGGCACCCACTGAAACTGGACAGAGCCCAAAAGCCACCTCTCCTGAAAAATACATTCACCCAAAGGATATACCATCTGTCCTCAACTACAGGTGACTTTAGTTCCTTTGTCTTTTGCTGAGATCAGGGTGAAAAAAGCTTTGAAAAGAATGAGAAACTGTTTTTCTCTCAAGATCACATTGCCCAAGTTAAACAGAGCTAATGCTTACTTTAATCCATACTTCCTATTCAGAGGGGTCAAACATTGCTCGTGTTCTTCATTAAATCTCGTCCGGTGGCTGGTGAATATTAATTTACTGGGATATCTTCCTTCACAATCACAGGGGGAAGACCAGTTTTGCCATCTACAGCACATAAAGAACCTATAATGGTGGTTGGAGCAGAAAAGCTCCAGCTGGCTTATCTCAAATGTTCAGAATGACTTTGATTCTTCACAGACTCCACAGTCATTCATAAAGATTCACTGCCAAAGGCTGCTCAACGTTTGTGATAGAGGCAATGATAAACCAAATGTCTCAGGCTAAGTAATTACAGAAGCTGATTCTATCCATAGCTGAGGGTCTGGGGGCAAGTGCTAGAAGTTAGGGAATCACCTGTCATAGAGATGGTGGAAGAATTCATGCAGATTGGACCAAAGTCCTTCCAGCTAGGAGACACTGAGTCCAAGGGGCCATTTGTTGAAATGAACAAAAGCTAAGAAAGTTATGACTGTTTTCTCCCCGTAAATGGTAGGATAATCTTAAATTCAAAGACATTTTTGCTAAGAAAACTGTTTAAACTGCTTCACATAATCACAGATGAGACCAATATGTGCCAAACAAATAATTAAAACAAATAGCTTAATGATGACTTTTTAAATGTTCAAAGAAAGAAGAAATTAACTGGTTAGGAGATCGGATGGTAAGGTTATAATGTCTCCTTTGGGAGATCAAAATGATGTCTTCCCACCCTCTACCCCACCCTATTCCTCTTCCAAACAGTGAAGTGGATAGTTTCTGAAAAATACAATGACCCTTTATGCCCGGCTTCTCTTGTCTGCTAGGGATGCCATCTGTCTCCCACACTATATAAACAATCCCTGCAGGAATCTTCTGATGACCAAACAGATTAGCAAGCTCCAGATTTTCACACCATTAATAATATCCCCATCCAGATTAGGCCTCTTGCTTTAATAATGCCAACGATAAGCCTAATAACTGATCCTTCTCTGTTTATAGGGACTGTGAGTGTCATTTTAAAGATAACCTCTCAGAACATACAGAGCCATCTGTTGGGAGGAGGGGGGTGGGGGAAGCTCTCTCTAAGCAACGAAGACATGAGCCCTGAGGGAACAGGAGAAACAATAAAATGAAAATCATACTTGTAAGACAAAAGCATACATGAAATTTCACCAGGTCTAATAGAGGACGCTACTAATTACATTAAAATATTTTTCTTCTAAAAGCCAAAGTACAGAAAACTGTTCGAGAAAAGACAAGTTTCACACTTCGACAAAGGCGTACATACAGCGAGAATTCAGAGTTTGCTTGACTCTGGGGCAGTGACAGCAGAAACAAACCAGGAAGGCTTAAAGCCTCCCAGGAAGTTTGCCTACCGTCCACCTCTATCTATGATGATCGCCGTTGCTTGCCTTCTGGAACTTTAATATCGATCTCTTGTAACTCTGTGAGTTCTCTGTCTTGTCTCCAAAGACTTCCAACTCTAAAAGAAATAAACGTCCCTGTAAAGATGTTCCTAAAGTTGATCATTATAAAGGAAAAACACTTGAGCACTGCAAAGGGAGGAAAAGACAGGCATGGAAGAGCCAACCTCTGCAGTTGCACGTCCTCGGAAGCGTCTACGTCTAAATCCGCAGCCCCAGTTTCCTCCAGGCCCCAAGCCCCAGCAGAGGATGTTCACTACACATTCCTAACCAAAAAGAAATGAAGCCCCCTCTCCCTCAAGTGATGCTCAAAAGTCTCAGCTCCCTGGGATAATCAAACCACCAAACACGTCCCGGTGCCTCACACCAGCATTTCAGGGCAGCGGAAGCCGAAATGTCAAATGAATGACCGCGCCGGGGCGGGAGGAAGGAAAACAAAGCCACCTCCCGCCGTCCGGTACCTGCGGCGCGAGGGCCGGGCGCCGGCCACGCACTCACCTGGGGCTCGGCGCCGCAGCCGCCGCCAAGGGCTGAGGCTGGGAACGGGGCCGCGGGGCGGGAGGGCGCCCCCGCAGTCGACAGGACCCGCGGCCCGGCGCCCTCCGGCCGGTCCGCGCGCGCCGCGGGGAAAGCAGGCGGCCGGGGGCGCCGCCGCGCGTCGCATGCAGCTCCCGGCTGCGGGGGCCGCTGCCAAGGGGCCAAGGGATCCTGCGTTGCCGTCCCCGACCCCGCGACCCGAGGCGGCTACGGGAGAGACGCGGCGCAGGAGCAGAGCGCGCCCGGCGCGCCCCTCAGCGACTCTTCCCGCCGCCCTCCGCAGCGGGCTGGGTCTCCGCTCGCCTTTGTGCTGGCATCTTCCTTCGCTCCCAGCGACACTCGGAGCTCCTCCGGCGGCTCCGCGCCGCCGCCCACCCCCGGGTTACGCCGCGCCCCCCGCGCGACCCGCCGATTGTGTCGAGTCAGCACGAGCCGCGGCGGGGACGCGCGAAGCCATGTCTCCCGCCCGCGCTCGAGAGGGCGCCGGGGGTCCGGGGGCCGCCAGGAGGTTTACGGCCGAGCTCGGCGGCCCCGGCGGGCGCGGCGCGTCCCCGAGAGACTCCGCAACGTTCGGCTCCCTGGCGCTCGCTCTCCTGGCGTCGCCCGCAAGCAGCGCGCCGGCCCGCCGGCGTCTCCCCTCTCGCTGCTCCCTGCCGCCTAGCCCGGCCTCCCTCCCGCCGCCACCTTCCTCCTGCCGGGCTGGTCCGGGCGCCCGCCCCAACCAGCCCCTGCGCCCCGGCCCTCCGAGAGCGCAGGGCCGGCCCGCTCACCTCTGGCGGCGCCGGCGCCCCTCCCGCTAGACGCCTGAGCAGCATCTGCCCGCACCTTCCTGCGGGGCACTTGGCTGGGGGCTTCCTGCACGTCGGGGACCGGGGAAAGGGAGGCGGGGGGCCGGGGCGGGGGGGGAGGACGGGAGGGACAGCCAGACCTTGGCCAGCTGGACCTCTTGAGGAAGGTGCGGGAGAGTGGGGCGGGTGCAGCTGGGCGGAGGACGAATCCCGAGGCTGCGGAGGATCCCGAGCTGCTCTCCTTCTGCGACGCCGGAGGACATGAGGGTTCTGAGAGGCGCCGTGGAGGAAGGAGGAGACCCTCTGAGGTCATGCAAGCAGGACTCTTACTAAATCCCACCGAAAAGCTGAAGGAAGGAGTGTCATGCCTCGGTTTCCCCAACTGCAAGGGCAAGACGGTAATACTCATGTCACCTACACGGGGTGTGGTCACAATTAAAAATGGATTATTGAAAGCGCTCCGAGCTACTTTGCCTAAAGAGGGCACTAAATTAAAAATTACTGTATTAATACTTTCAGCTTTCTATTTACTTCTTCTGTAGCATCTTCATTGACTCAGTCCCACTTAGGGGAAAGACTGAAAAAGCCGAAATTTAAGACTATTGCCCCCTATGCATGGTATCTATCCAGATGTGGGAAAAAAGATGTACTTGATTTTACAGTTTAACAACTATAGCCATATGGAGGAAGCCCCCAAATATTGCCCTCTCCCCCAAATAATGGGTAGCCATTATTTTGGAATTTTTGAGTATGTATTTTCAGTATTATCCATCTCTCCCCCTTCTCTATTAGCAGGAATTATATTTTCCTTTGGGAACTACCCCTCCCCCTTGCCCACGAGTTTTTATGATTCAGGATCATGACACCTCCCAACCTCACTCCCCAGAACTGACCAGTCATCATACTCCAGACCATAGTAATTGGTTCTGGGATGGGTATGTTGGTTCAGGAACTCCATCTGGGGCTTTTGCTGAATCAGTTCAGAAAAAGAAGCTCTTTTAACTAGGATAACTAATAAGCCAGTAATAACAAGTACCACCACTTGAAGGAAGTCAACTTCAAGGGAAAGAAAGCTGAGGGAGAAAGGATGGTGTCTTTTGAGCCTTCGGAGCCAAATACGGCAGAATGAACACTACCCCTGACGCCAATAAATCCCCTTCCTCTTAAATTCCTTAGATAACTTTCAGTTGTGTTCTATCACCTGTCATAAAAAAAAAAAAAAAAAAAAAAGCCCTGACTCATTATTCCCAGAGATCTATCCATTGCTGGGATATTCCACAGAATTGATGAACCCCCACAGCACATGGCAAAAAAAAAAAAAAAAAAAAAAAGTCCTATTTTTGTTCCTACTGGAAGAATCAGGATCCCAAGAGATCCCACATGATGTTCTCTTTCTACAATTTGCTCTAGACCCAGCAACCCCACACCTGCAAACCCTTAACCTCCTATATTGATTAACTACTATGTTACAATCTTGCCTTAAACAAAAAAGCATAAAAATAAATAGCACTAAAATGGATCATTATTGCTGCCCTTAGGTTAAAAAAAAAAAACAAAAAAAAAACTTTTTTCTTTTAAATAAAAATCAGCCCCATCTATCTTTCAAATTTTCTATATGTCAAGCATAAAACCCAAGGCTAAGGCATCAAATAAGATTAATAGCAAAGTCATCCTAGAATCGCAGATTTCCAAAAGTGTATAAAGGTTCGGTTCTTTCACACTGTACTCCCCATCCCCTATCACCACCATTACCTAATTTAGGTCTCCACCTACCAGGATCCAGGGCAGGTTCTCACTTAGCCTCGCCTTGAACCAGTCTTTCACCTTCACTAAAACCACAGAGCCCATATACTGCAGTGGTGTCATCCCAAGATGGAAGGAGACTGGATCCCTGAACCATCACTTGGAGGAAAGCTGACTAACTGACATAAGACTGTGATGTAATCAAGAAATAAAGAGTTACAATAATTAGATGTGGGGTTATTTGTTACATCAGTTGGGATTGATGATCCTGATGACAATGGAAATTGGTACCTGAAAATAGGGTATCGCTATAATTAAAACCTAAAATATGTGTCATTTACTCCGGAGTTTAGTAGCAAGCAGCAAGGAAACTAATATTAGAAGCTAGAAAGATGGTTATAATAATATGCAGTGGCAAAACAACAAAATGTTGCTATGATAACTTACAATTTATCTTGTGCCACTAAGTCAGCAGCTCTAAGGAAAGTGATTAGAAGAATCAACTAGTCAGCAATGGAAACTATTAGTTGGTACTGAATGGGAAAAGATATCTGCAAATCTTATATCCAATAAGGGGTTAATACCCAAAACATATGAAGAACTCATACAATCCAATAAAAAAACAAAAATTAACAAATCTGATTAAAAGATAGGCAAAGGGGGCGCCTGGGTGGCGCAGTCGTTAAGCGTCTGCCTTCGGCTCAGGGCGTGATCCCAGCGTTCTGGGATCGAGCCCCACATCGGGCTTCTCCGTTAGGAGCCTGCTTCTTCCTCTCCCACTCCCCCTGCTTATGTTCCCTCTCTCGCTGGCTGTCTCTGTCAAATAAATAAACAAAATCTTTAAAAAAAAAAAAAAAAGATAGGCAAAGGACCTGAATAGACATTTCTCCAAAAAAGGCATGCTGATGGTAAACAGACACGTGAAAAGATGATCGACAACACTACTGGGTAAATGCAAATCAAAACCACAATGAGATGTCATCTCACACCTGCCAGAATGGCTATTATAAAAAATAAATAACTGTTGGTAGGGGGTGTGGAGAAAAGGGAACCTTCATGCATTGTTGGTGGGAGGTAAATTGGTGCAGCCACTGTGGAAAACAGTATGAAGATGTCTCAAAAAATTAAAAATCGATCTCTAGTATGATCCAACAATTCCACTTCTGGGTATCTATCCAAAGATAAAAATGAAAACACTAATTCGAAAAGATATTCATTGTATTCATTGCAACATTATTTATAACAGCTGAGATATGGAAGCAACCTGAGTATCCATCAATGGACGAATGAATAAACATGATGTATATACATGCAATGAAATACTACTCAGCCATAAAAAAGAATGAAATCTTGCCATTTGTGACAACATGGATGAGATTTGAGGATATCATGCTAAGTGAAAAAAAAAGTCTGGCAGAGAAAGACAAATGTCACATGATTTCACTTATATGTGGAATCTAAAGACCAAACCAAAACAAACAAACAAAACCCAGACTCATAAATACAGAGAACAGATTGGTGGTTGCCAGAAAGAAGGGAGTTGGGGGGTGGAGATACACAAAATGGGTGAAGGGGATCTAGAAGTACAAACTTCCAGTTATAAAATAACTAAGTCATGGGCATGTAATGTACAGCATGGGGAATATAGTCACTAATATTGTATTAACTTTATATGGTGACAGATAATAACTAAACTTATTATGATGATCATTTCGCAATGTATATAAATGTTGAATCACTGTGTTCTATACCTGAAACTAATATTGTATATCAATTATGCCACAATATAAAAAAAGAAACTGTTGGTAGCATATGGCAAAGTATCATAATAAATAGATGAGCGAGTCACCAGTTTTCAGAAATAAATGAGAGCAGAGAGAGTCTAGACATTTGGGTATTTGCAGCGGTAAAAAGGCTGACCGCCTTTAAATCCCAAGCAGTAAAAATGGGATTTGTAAAGACTTTGAGCAACAAAATCTCAGTAAAACTCAGCCATGGAAAAGATCAAATTTGAGGGTGTGGTCAGATAGCTTCAGGGTTACCATTTAGTTGAGAGAAGTTTAAAACTTATGTTTCAAAAAACACTTTGGGTGTAGTTACTGGCACATGCAACTGATTGAAAGCCAAAAAAAAAAAAAAATCATGAATCAGTTTATTTTAGACAAAATTGTATTACCAGAGAAACTATGAGCCTGGAGAAAACATAACTTTTCATGTGCAAGAAGCAGACTTTGAATGATGTTCACCCTTCCCAAAGAGATCCCACATAGCATTCCTCATTTCATATGTGGCCAGGCAAGATAATGGGGAAGAAGGAACCTCACAGAGGTGGAAGGGGAAAGGATGAGGGTAGAGGGAAACAATGGAGAAAAATGATCCTCTGTGAGGGCAAAACCAGGATTTAATCATGCACCTTGCCAAAGTACCAGGCCTGGGATACATCACAATACCTACCCACAGGATTTCAGCATTACTCTGCACAAGACTGCTGTGTTATCTTCCATTCTTTTCTTTTCCAAAATGTGGTCTCTATTATAGGTATGCATCCTTATGTATTAGACTTCATAGGAGGCAGGTATCTTATCCTATTGGATCGTAAGTTGTTACTCTAACAGAAAGCACCACATCTGGACTTGACAGAGGATTGTACATCACCCAAAGATCTTGAATTTAGAACTAGAAAAAAATGACTAGATTGTTTTCCTTAGGGAGAAAATGAGCGTTTTTTAAATACAGGACTATATTAGCTTTCTATTATTGCATAACAAATTACCACACATTCAGTAGCTTAACACATAACACATGATTTCATAGTCTCTGTGGGTGGAAAATGTGGGCACAGCTCAGTTGGGACCTCTGCTCAGGGCTCACAAGGCTTCAATCAAGGTATCTGCCTACTGTATTCACATCTGAAGGCTTGACTAGGGAAAAAATCCACTCTCTCGGTGTGTTGGTTGAATTCAACTCCTAATGGCTCTAGAACTAATGTCATCTTGTTTCTTCAAAGCCAGTAGGAGAATCTATCTTTCCAGTCTGCTATGACAAAGTTTTATATAACTTAACTTAATCAAGAGAGTAACATTTTATCACTTTCGCCAAATTCTATTGGTTAGAAGAAAGTCATAGATCTCACCCACACTCAAGGAAAGGGATTTTACAAGGACATGACTCACTGGGGTACTTAGCTCATTGTCCTTCTAAAAGTGGAACAACTGGATAATTGGTGAACAGAAGCCAAACATATGGATTTTTACCAATTAGTATGTGTGCCTCTATTTTCCCCAAGTGGCTTTATGGTGAAGTGGCCATGTGACTGGTTCTATCCAATGAAATGTGAGTACGATGTGGGTCATTTCTAGATTGATGCAACTGCCCTTTGGTTAGTGTCAGGGCAGCCTGTGAGACAGGCTAAACCTTAAACATAAATTGAAGATTCTGGGAAGATAGTGGAGTAGGAAACACCAGGAATCTGTTTCTGCATAGACAACAATTGCACTCTCAAAATCTGTCTGACATAACTATTTCAGAACTCCAGGGTCTGTTGAAGGCTTGCAACTTCTAGAGGAATACCTGTATGGTAAATTGTTGCTGATTTTGGCCAATTTCTGCTCTCATTACAGTAGCAGATTCCCATCCCCCATTCCTGGCCACATGGCAGGCAGTTCTGCACACGTTCCTAGAGCAAATTGCAAACAGCTTTTGGGAGCCAGGGAGGACAAAAAGGACCCTGTCCTCCAGTTAGCTGGGATCTGTGCTCTGATCACTGATGGCTGCTTCTGATCACAGAGGTGCAGACAAAGAAGCAGGTAACCATTCTTAACCCCCTTGATGCTAAACCCTCTCCCTTTGGCTGAAGTGATTGCCAGGGGATTTAAAGAGCTGTCACCCTTTTTCCCCCCTCTTTACTTTTCACTTTTTACGCTTTTGGGAGCCAGATATTAAAGATTAAGACAGTCAAAAGTTACACAGTTTTCTCCCCAACTCCCTCCTTGACTTGGTGATATATTTCCAGCACTCACCCTGTCAGCCAATCCCCCTCCCACTTCTCCAGCCCTCGCTGGACTCTAGGACTGTATTGCCTTTCCTTACCCCTTTGTGCCTTGGATAGCAGCAGTTTCCCACTGTTGCTGATTCCAGGGTCTCAACATTCCTTGTTACTTTTCTTAACTCTGCCCAAGTTTCTGTGAACAGACTTCTTGACATTCGGTACAAAGTTCCAGTGGGGCATGCCTTCTAATCTTTCTTTCTTTCTTTCTTTCTTTCTTTCTTTCTTTCTTTCTTTCTTTCTTTCTTTCTCTTTTAAGATTTTATTTATTTGACAGAGAGACAGTCAGCGAGAGAGGGAACACAAGCAGGGGGAGTGGGAGAGGAAGAAGCAGGCTCCCAGAGAAGCAGAGAACCCGGTGCGGGACTCGATCCCAGGACTCTGGGATCATGCCTTGAGATGAAGGCAGACGCTTAATAACTGAGCCACCCAGGCGCCTCTGCCTTCTATTTTCTGCTGGGCTCCTGATCGGCATTCTTTTCCAGGATATTTACACTTCACAAAATGATAGATTTAGACACAGATGTACATTTAAAGTAGAGAGTCTTTACAATTCAGATCAATAAAGTTCAGGTCAATAGAGCTCCAATTACCATCAGGTAATTTCAGACCTAGATTCATTGAGAGTTTATACCTCAGTTTTGAAGGTTCAGAAATTTCAACTTTATCAACTCACCCAAAGATGACAAAACCATAGGGAATCTGTTCATGCCAAATTCACAGGACACTGAGTTATATTTCCATACTTCCTTTTATTAACTCAAAGAAGGGAATCTGACCCCAGAACTGTAAGGTCATCAACTCAGAGGGTCTCCTTTCTGGTGGATAATATCATTTAGAGGTTCAAATTATAGATCAGATGTTTGTATCATGGTGAACACAGAATAGAATCATTGTGTATTTTTAGGGGCTTCTCCTATGAATTTAAATGACTTAATAAATTGCTTTTATACCCTTCAAGTGTATGCCTGCATGAAAACAAATAGTACTCACATGGAATACTATAAAGTAATGGGAATGAACAAGTTGCAACTAATCAGTAATATGGGTGAATCCCACAAGTGTAAGGTCGAATGAAAGAAGACAGATACAAAGAGGCATATGTTGTATGATGCACTTTACATAAGCACAAATCAAGGAGAGCTAATCAATGTCATTTAGAAGTCACAATGGTGGTTACCTTGGTGTGGGGGTAAGGGTGGGGGTTATGACTGGAACAGAACCATGAGGGAAGATTCTGGAAAGTTGGTGATTTTCTCGTTCTTAATCTGGGTGCTAGTTATACACTGTTTGTGTGAATGGATCAGTTTGTGAAAATTTATCAAGCTCTACATTTATAATAGAAGTTCATATTTTTGTATTTGTACTATACTTCAATAAATAGTTTTTTAAAATTTACAAGTACCACTTCTAGAACCAAAGCTTCTCTCTTTTGGGCAATACTATAGATCCACTGACGAACTACCACCAACTTTGTTTCTCCAGTGGGGTATTCATTGTAAGTTTTGAAGTTTCTGTCATGATACTATCTCGAATACTAATGTTCAACATCACAATGATTTTATATTAGCATATAAAATAAATGAATGATGAAACAGTGATGCCACTCTGGTCCCATTTCACAAAATTCTTAGAAAAAATGTCTTAGACTGGGCTATTTCCATTATGTCTTTTAGAAATATTATTTATGTGCCTCTAGATACATTAAAGCAATTATTTGTAATCAAGTGAGTGCCTTGGAATCTCACCTCCACACCTATTGAGTCAAAGCCTCTGTGAGTAGAGTTTCCCACTTTTTTGTCCTATATATTTTCAGAATGTATCCTGGGTGAATCAGACATACTTCTGTACTTAAAAATCACTCTCCTATTCCAACACAGGTTGGTACACCAATGTTCATAGTGGTATTATTCACACTAGACAAAGGTAGAAACAACCCAAATGTCCCTGAATGAATGAATAAACAAAATCTGATATAAACATGCTTTTAAAAGGAATGAAATTGTGACACATGCTACAATATGGGTGATCCTACAATACAGATGACCTATTATGCTAAGTCAGACACAGAAGGAAAAATCTTCCTTGATTCCACTTACATGAGGTACCTAGAGAGGTCAAATTCATAGGAACAGACTGTAGAATGGTGGTTGCCAGGAGCTGGGGAGATGGAGAATAGGGAGTTAATGTTCAATAGGCACAGATTTCAGTTTGGGAAGATGAAAAAGTTCTGAAGGTGAATGATGGTGACAGTTGCACAACATCTTGAGTTCACTTACGGCCACTAAATGCAAGCTTAAAAATGGTTAATGTAGCAAATTTTATAGTATGCATATGTATTTCTTTATTTGAGAGAGAATGAGAGAGAGAGAATGAACAGGGGGAGGGGCAGAAGGAGAGGGAGAAGCAGACTCCCCACGGAGCTGGGAGCCCAATGCAGGACTCGATCCCAGGACCCCGGTACCATGATCTCAGCCAAAGGCAGACAATTAACCAACTGAGCCACCCAGGCGACCCTTATGGTAGGTATATTTTACCACCCAAAACGCTACTTTTCTTGGGTCTTATTTAGCCTATTTTATAAGAAAATAAGCTAAGAATTCACACTATTGGAAGAAGATCATAAAACCAAACCCAAGCACCATCTAAGAAACTCTCATAGCACCAGCAGCCCTCTACTTGAAGGCCAGACTTGCTGGTAGACTTGCATGTAGACAAGAGATTTGTACAGTGGTCTTTTGGCTCTTGTTCATTTTGTCTGGATGTTGACTTGTGGGAACAAGCATTATGTAGTCAGCCTACACGTGGTTCCTCTGGCATATTGATTAAAAGCAGCCTCATCTCAAGGCACCTGGGTGGCTCAGTCAGTTAAGCGTCCACTCTTGATTTTTGGCTCAGGTCATGATCTTCGGTGGCGAGCTCAAGCCCCAGGTCTGGCTCCGCGCTGAGATTTTCTCTCCCTCTCCCTCGGCCCCTCCTCCCCCCTCAAATAAATAAATAAATCTTTAAAAAAAAAAAAAAAGGCAGCCTCATCTCATTGAACTCCTTAGGAACCTGAGCCCTACCTGGGAACAGTTGCCATGCCAGAGGGACTTTGTTTAAACAACATTCTGAAATATTAAGAAACCCTGCAATAAAGAATTTCATTCCAGGGATGCCTGGGTGGCACAGCCAATTAAGCGTCTGCCTTCGGCCCAGGTCATGATCCCAAGGTCCTGGGATGGAGCCCCATGTCAAGCTCCCTGCTCAGCGGGGAGTCTGCTTCTCCCTCTCCCTCTCCCCCTCCCCTCCTCTTGTGTGCTCTCTCTTTCTCTCAAATAAATAAAATCTTTAAAAAAAAAAAAAAGAATTCATTCCATTTTGCCTTGACTCATCTAAAGAAAATATTATTTTTCTGTAAAAATTATCATATAAGTGTTTCTAATAATAATGGTAGTTTATTATTTTAGGCATTTGATTATTTTGGTTTTGTTTGCTCATAATAAGATTTTTCTCACCCACCTAGCAATCAAAGGAAACAGGCAAACTCTCATGGCCTTCATATGCTTGCTCCTTTTGGAAGAATTCTGGTTCACTACTTCAATGAAAATATTTAACATAAGAAGTTTTTCAGAATATTTAGTATGTATCAACAACATTAGCAAATGGCACTGTGATTAAAATTGTCCAAATATCTCTTTTGTAATCATTGTATTCATGACAATCAGACGTCCAGTGGTAGGTCTTCTTATATAATTATGAACAATCCAATTTTTTAAATCCAGTTCCAAATACATTCTTTTTTTCTATTGTTAACTAAAGTTGTGGCAAATATAAGTGCTGTTACTACTCTAACCCACTACCACCACTGGGGAGAAAAACAACAACCAGAAAACAAAACAAACAAACAAACCAAAAAAACCTTTTGCAAGCAGAATAACTAATAAAATTAAAATGCGGGGACTTTTTAGCCAACTATGGTTCCAAATTAAAGTGCATTGATTAGGGTCATCTTCTTTTTAGATGAGTCATACTTTTATGATTACAGATGACCCCAAACTTACGATGGTTTGACTGGTGATTTTGCAACTTTATGACAGTGCAAAAGCACTATGCATTCAGTGGAAACTGTACCCTGACTTTTGAATTTTGGTTTTTCTCCCCGGCCAGTGATGTGTGGTACGATGCTCTCTCGTTTTGCTGGGCAGCAGCAGCAGCAGCAAACCACAGCTCCCAGTCAGCCACACAGTCACAAGGGTCAACATACCCACCCGTATCAGTACCCATACAACCCTCTGTTTTTCACTTTTGGTATCATATTCAACAAATTACATGAGATAGTCAATACTTTACTATCAAATAGGCTTCATTTTAGATGATTTTGCCCAACTGTGGATTCATGCAAGTGGTCTGAGCATGTTTAAGACAGACTAGCCTAAGCTATGGTGTTCAGTAAGTCAGGTTTATTAAACACATGTTCAGCTTAACAATATTTTCAACTTCTGATGGATTTATCGGGACTGATTAATGAGTCGTACTAAAGCAGCAATGGATTTGGGGAATGCATAACACTTCACATATTCATTACCTCCCACTCCAGGAGAAACGGATAGAAACTATTTCCCTGGTAACGGAGAATTGCTGTTGTAACAAATTACCACAATTTCAACAGCGTGTATTACCTTGTAGTCCTGGAGTTCAGAAGCCTGAAATCAGTTTCACGGGACTAAGAAGTCCAAGTGTCATTAGGCCTGCCTTTGGGAGGCTCTAGGGGAGTATTTTCCCCTGTCTTCTCCAGCTTCTAGATGTCACCTCTATTCCCTGGCTTGTGAAACCTTCTTCCATCTTCAAAGCTCATCACTCCAACCTCTACTTCCATTGTCCCATCTACTTCTTCTACCTTTAATCCTTTCCTCCCTAAGGATCCTTGTGAATACATTGGAATCACCTAGATAATTCAGAATAATCCATCTCAAGATTCTTAATGTAGCAATATCAGCAAGGTTCCTTTTGTCATGTAGGGGGGTAACATATTCACATGACATGGCCATTAATCAGTCTATCATTCATAGCTGTATCTCCGGCGAAACATTACATTTACAAGCTTCTCTTCCACATACAATTATAAGATTAAATTTTGGCCAATGAGATGTAATAGGTAGAACTTCTAGGAAGAACAGTGAAAGGAAGTTGATTTAACTGCAAAATGCACCCTTTTGTGCTTCTTTCCTTCCTCCCCTCTGCCCAAAACATAGACATGATGGCTGGAGTTCGGCAGCTGCATTGGACCCTGAGATTAACACTGGAAATAGAATTCATGACTAGGATAAGGAAGCAAAAAAGGCAGAATAAGCCTGGGCCTTTCAGGGTCACTGTACCACCCTGAAATGCCAAACTCTGGACTTACTTTACATGACAGAATAAACTCTTGGGTACATAAGTCACTATTCGTGTTTATGTTACTATCATCAAAACACAATTCTTGCCTAACTGATATTGTCTAATTCAGCAAATGTACCTTGTCAGTTGATCAGAGGGTATTTGTTGAGAGTCATACTGCACTACGTGCCTCTGTAATTAGTTGGGCTTTCAAAGTAAATTTAGGAAAAAGATGGTAGGAAGGAAGGAAGGAAAGAAGGAAGGAGAGATGAAGGAGGGAAGGAAGGAAGGAGGAAAGGAAAAAGAAAAGGAAAATAAAGAAAAAAAAAGAAAGAAATGTGTCAACTCCCATAACTGAAACCTTCCGTTAGGGTTGGCACTAGGCACAGCCTGACTTTAGGCCAAACTAGAACATGAGGACCCGGGTTCACTTTGCCTTCTTGGGACTTCATTATCTGTCTGTTTCCTCTCATGGTCGCAAAATGGCTGCAGCAATTCCATCTTTTTCATATTTTTATTTCCTTAAACCCAGAGAAAGAGTGAAAACCTCTCTTCCTGAAGCCCTGTAAGGTCTCCATAGGTGTCATTGAATTGGTTAGATTATATGCATATTTCTGCACCAGTCACTGTGGGGACTGGGGTTGGGATAGATTGGATCCTTTGTTTTATACCTACACCAATCAGGACCTGCCCCTACGGATGTGAGTGGGGTCCAACCCACACAAACAACCGAGCTAAGAACCAGGGCCAAGGTAGTAAAGTGCTAAGTATGTTAAAGAGACAGCAAGAATTCTGAGGAGGTCTAGAAAACTTACTGTGTCAGCCTACCAGTTTCATAAGAGACTTCTCTAGGAATTTAGAGAATTTGAGCCATAGAATAATTAGCAAAAATGTTTCTAGCTCAGGAAGTGAGGATTTAATACAAACACCTTTAATTCCTAGCCCATGGCAATCCTCACAGTCTTGCATTCTGTTTACACTATCATTTCCTGAATGCTTTTCTTCCCCCAACCAGAAGCAGCCAGGGCTGGTAGCCTCAAGGTTAAATCTACTCCAAGTTTATTTGCATTTACATTTTGCAGGAAATTACATGGCCCTGAGACACTATTTCCATGTGAATTTTAAGTAAGGTGGGTAATGTCATCACATCCTCTCCTGGGAACAATAGGAGTTTATCTTTGTTTCTATGTGCATAGACTCAGCTCATTTTTTGTGTGGAATTCAGCCAGTCTAGCACCTTCAATATTTGTTTGTTTTCCCTTTCCTCAGTCCGTTTACGCCAACTCCATATTCACATGTACTCAACCTGTCATACAGAGTACGTTCTTTTATAAACATGCTCAGTCTAAAATGAGGTAAATTTTATTTCCTGTCTTAATTTTTACAAAATGCACGAGACATCCGGGTATCCATGATGAAGATTAAACAAGTATTAACTCTTTGCCATATTTATTTTCATTTTTTTGTGTGTTAAATACTATTTTCAGAATTGATAGTTTAGATACAACTAAAAACTCCCAATTCCCACTTTTCTTCTTCCCTTTCTTCCTCAGAAATAACCACTACCCTGAAGGTGGAATATATCATTCCCATCCTTTTTTTTTTTTTTTTTTTTTTTTTTTTTTTTTTGGTGTTTGCTAACATTTTTCTCCATGTGTGTATATCCAGACACAATATATACCATGGTTCAATCCTAATATTCCTAGGATCCCAGCAAGAAGCT
Source organism: Ursus arctos (assembly GCF_023065955.2). Lineage (NCBI taxonomy): Eukaryota > Metazoa > Chordata > Mammalia > Carnivora > Ursidae > Ursus > Ursus arctos. The sequence goes on from NW_026622763.1 coordinate 72,256,111, forward strand.
GACGATGGCACTCAGGGTTAATTAGAAAGAGGGTGAGAAGGGGGTCATGAAGAGATTGTATATAGAAGTATGGGCAGTTTTAAAGAACAAGACATGGTAAAACATCCAGGGAATAGTAACAGTGGGAAGCCCTTACTATCTTTGAACATGAAAGGGCAAGGAGAAGGAGTAATGTTTCCAGAACCTGCTATGAGTTGCACCGTAGGACAGGGATTTGACAGCAGATTTGACCTTCAGTAGAGGAATTAGAAGATCTCAATTATTGTCTAAACCAAGATCTACCAGGGAAGATATCAGGTTCTCTTTCCTCCCTCTTTTGATCACCTGCCTATGTCTTCCGTTGGCCACATGTCTGATGCTATCTGTCCAGGCCAACTTCTTGTGGCACAAAACCAGAAAAAGAAGGGAAGTAAATGGATCTGGAAAAGCAAACAGATAATAACACAATTGTTTTGTATTTTAAAAATTAACATATATATTATCATGAAGTACATAAAGTTAATTTTTAAATGATGTATGAGGCGTGTCTGGGTGGCTCAGATGGTTAAGTGTCTGCTTCTGGCTCAGGTCATGATCTCCAGGTCTTGGGATCCAGCCCCGTGTCAGGCTCCCAGTTCAGAGGGGAGTCTGCTTCTCCTCCTCCCTCTGCCTCTCCACCTGCTTGTGTTCTCTCTGTCTCCCTCTCTCTCTTAAAATGAATAAATAAAATCTTTAAATAAATAAAGAAATAAAATGACGTGTGAACTGCTTCCTTCCAGAAATCCATAAATTAAAAATTCAAGTTACTAAACTCAAAGTTTTATCTCCGAATGCTATAGCTGTTTACCTACATGCATTTGGCAACAAAACAAAAAGAAATTAAGGAAGGAAGGAAGGAAGGAAGGAAGGAAGGAAGGAAGGAAGGAAGGAAGGAAAAAGGAAGAAAAAGGAAGAGATAGGAAGGGGGTGGAAAGATTGATTCCACAATTCCTTGAAAAAAGGAGTAGCCTTTTTTTTTCCTTGTCTGATGGCTTAGAGAAGCAGCAAAAGCACAGAAAATTCTGGCTTCCTGTCAACTGAGCATCACTAGGTGATTCACCCTTCACCTAGCCCTAGTGGAAAATAGAGATATGGCAGCCGAAACGAATGCTGTTAGCAAAGAAACACCGCTGCCCCACCTTTAAAAACAAAAAACAAAAAACAGCTTTATTGAAATTAGAAGTGTGCAGCTCAATTGTTTGTAGTGTGTTCACAGTTTTGCATCCATCACCACTACCAATTTTAGAACATTTTAATTTTCCCAGTAAGAAATTCCACACCCCTTAGCCATTACTTCAATACCCTTTCCTTTTCAACTCCTTTGGTCACTTGCTCTGACACTGCAATAAGTAATTTATATAATTCCCTAACTTACACAATTTACAACTTTCTTGTAAATTCTGACTCCAAAATCTAAGGAACTAAACCGGATGTATCATGGTAACCTAGTGAAAGTACTGGTAACGTTCTTCCTTCCCTTACGTATTACCCGTCAACACAGATGCTCAAATTAATTTGTCAAACATTTCAATAACTACACATTCCCTTCTTACTCTTGTAAGTTACTATTAGACATGCTCTGAGGGTTTTAATTACTTTGGGGAGATTTCAATTACTTTCGACTTCTTTCAATATTGTCTTAGGTGAGTGAAGTAGCATTTAGGATACAATATTTTATGTAAAAGTTAAAAATTATATTAATGGGGGCAAACAAAAAAGATGATGAGATACCCTGGAGGTAGTTCTGCTTTGCTAAGGATTTATCAGAGCCTTTATTAATGTACTGCCTCTAATTCGAATTCCTTCATTTGAATGTAATGTACAGAAACAAATGAACATCTGAAGGAGATAAAAAAAAAAAAGATAAAGGATTATAAGAGAGAGTAAGTATAGAGAAAATAGAAGTGACTCTTTGCATTGTTTCACTGTGAAAAGGAGGCTATGGAGCACCTTGGCTGTCCTCAAGTTTAAGGAGAGGATGTTAATTCACCTCCGTCTCCCCAGATGCCCACACATGCACTCTTTCTGTTTTCATCATTTTGGCTACCATTTATATTCCACATGTAGATTGTGGATTTATAGCTCCAGCCCTGAACCCCTCTTTTGCATATCCCACTGGACTCGCATATCCCACTGGACATCTTTGCTTGGATGTTTCATGAAACTCAATATGGCAAACTGAACTCATCTTTCCCCCATTGTGGCAGACAGACCCTAAGGTGGCCATTGATTCCTGCCACACAGTGCTCACACCTTTGTGCCATCCTCTCCCCTTGAGAGTGGGTGGGACCTCTGACTTGCTTCTAACCAGTAGAAATGGCAAAGTTGATGGGAGGGCACTTCTGGGACGTGATGTTATAGAAGATTCTCTCTTGCCAGCTGACTCACTCTAGAGACTCTCCATGCTGACTTAACAAAGTTAGTAGTCATTTTAGGAGAGTCCATGTGGCAAGGATCTTTGGCCAGCTTCTAGAAACTGCAAATGGCCTCAGGGAGCTGAGGGCAACCTTCAGCTGCTCATCACCAATAAAGTGGGACCCTCAATCCTATAACCACAGGCCATGAATTTTGCCAACAACCTGAGTGGGCTTAGAAGATTATCTCCAGTTGAGCCTCCAGAGGGGAATGCAACTTGGCCAGCACCTTGACTGTAGCCTTGTGAGGCCTTAAGCAAAGGATCCAACTAAGTCATGTCCGGCTTCCTGACCCACAGGAACTGTGACATAATAAGTATGTTATTTAAAGTTGCTGAGTTTATGGAAATTTGTTACACAGCAAGACAGAACTAATACACCCCAAACTTCATCTTCTTCCTCTTTTCTCTGTGTCTTTAGCTGAGTGTATACTGACAAAGCTACCCTGAATTCTTCCCTCTTCTTCATCCCCACGTTCAACTAGTCTCTTCAGGTAACCACTTCTTCCTCCTGAATAGCTTCCTAATTCCTGTAAGTATGCCATATATAAATTCAGATCTTTAGAATCATTTGCCCACATATCACTGCAGCCTTTTAATCAATCTCCCTGCCTCTAACCTTTCCTGCTTCCAGTCCATCCTCATAGGACTACCAAATGTACCTTTCTAAAGTATAAATCTAATGAATTCACTCCATAACTAAATGACTTTAGAGACTTGGAAAAATCAACTTCAAGACAAAATTCAGAGTCCTTTGCATAATTTGGATCCAACTACACTTACTTGCCTCATCTCACTTCTCACCATTTCTGCTCTACTCACATGGCACATGCAGCCCCCCCACATGCACCTTGCTTTCTTTGTGCAAACACACTAGCACAGACTGTTCCTCCTCCCTGGGGCTCCTTGTCTGTCCTTGGTCAACTGGAAAACTCCTATTCATCACTTTTTACTTATCTCTGGCATCATTTCCTCCAGAACACTTTCTCAGAGCTCACTACCTGGACCCCGTCTGCTCTCCGAGCCACCTGGGGTTTTCTTGATCACAGAAGGTGGGGTATTTGTTTGCATTTCAATCTCTCATAAGATAGTGAGCTCCTTGTCTCCTGGAATCTTGTCTTATTAATTTCTTTTGTTAAGATTTATTTATTTATTTGAGAGAGAGAGATTGAGTGGGGGTGGGGAGAGAGAGAATCTCAAGCAGACTCTCCACCGAGCACAGAGCCCAAGTGGGGCTGGATCCCATGACCCCGAGATCATGACCTGATCCAAAATCAAGAATCAGATGCTTAACCGACTGAGCCACCCTACAGTTTACATAGTTTCTGACCCAAGCAACAAATGGTTGTTTATTTGGTTAATGAATTAAGTTCACACTTCTAAGACTTATGGCAGTTGACAGAGAATGCAATTAACACTGGCATTGTGCTTGAAATTGTCCCCCACAGCTGCGCAGGAATAACATGGGCAAGGGGCACCCAAGTGTCTGCTCTGGGTTCTAAGAAGTTAAACTGCATTTCTGATCATGAATTTGTCTCGTTGCCCTAGCCAGGGTTGAATCTCTGCAGTTTGTGTACTCTTTAGAAAAATGTTTACTGTGAGTGGATTGAAACTGCCCTATGCCTGCAGAATGTTGCTGCATTCGTTGAGATGCTTATGTTCTCGTTTGGACAGTTATCACAGATCAAACCCTAAGGACTGCAGGAAGCTTGTGCAAACATTTTCATCTCACACTGGAGAAAAGGTCACAAAAGGAACCAGACTGGGTTTGACAAAGTTCATCTTGAACTGAATGTTGCTGTCCAGCAAATAGTGTTATTTAAAATATAACAACACAGGTCTGAGAAATGTTAAAAAAAAAAAAATTTCTTCGCTATTTGAAAGTGAGGACCTTAAGGTTGTGATCCTGCTACTGCTGAGAGTGCATCTCCCGCATTGATACTGTGCACCAAGGTGTCGCATTGGGGAAGGGACGCAAGCTATTATGAAGGACATGGTTATTTTCACAGTCAATCAATCATCTTGGGTAAGAAGACATCTCTCTCTCTCTCTCTCTCTCTCTCTCTCATCCTGAGTTCCAAGAATTTACCTGAAGCTCCTCATAAGCGGTAAAGGAAACTGGCTTCTACCATGAAGGTCATGTGGTAACTAGGCAGAAAAGCAGGCATGGATGAAGCAGGGTTACAAAAACAGCCATATCTGGTAGCTAGTAGTCTGGACCGTGCTTCCCTTCCGTCTCTCCTGAGACTACACTCAAGTTTTGTTACAACGTGGAGCCTAGCTTCAGCTCAGTTTGAGGATTTAAGTCTGTCTGTGCTTGATTTGGAGTGCTCTATTCTAAAACTCAAACAAATAGAGTGTGCTCAAAAGCATAGGGGTAATCAATGGTGTCATGTGCTGCAGGGAGGTCAGGAAGAATGGCTTCATGAGTATCGATGGTCCTGGGTAAATCAAGCAATGATACATTCCTTCTCACATTCTTAACCCCAAGAAGTTTAAGATATTAAATTAAATTTACCACCAAATAGTAGTATTTGGATTATCAAGACATTGTTTAGGATGTGTTTATGCCCTGGAAATCTCAACCTCTTAATTCTTTTCAGGAGCCAAAACCTTACACAAATAAAAACTATAAACGGTATATGAAAAGCAACTACTTGAGCACTCTGAGTAAAAAACAGCAAGTGGGTTATGGAGAAGACTAAAAACTTGAATGGCCTGTATAGGAGCAAATTTCTTTTTTTTCCCTTCTCATTGTTGTTTTAGTGTTGACCTAAAGAAAACTCCAGTTGTATGTAACTATGCAACAGCATGGACAACTATAACTCTGAGAGAAACCCATCTTTCTAGGCAGAGGACTGGAAAAGGGAGCCCTCAGAAGTTGGAGAGAACAACAGAAATATCAGAGAGCAGAGAGCTGGAGAATATGTTCTAATTATGTGCATAAACCAACATAAGCTCTAGGCTCATTCCCAAGCTGTGCATGCACGGAATAGTTGTCACAGCCTCATCATACAATATTCTAAATGTCCAGGGTGCAATCCAAAATTACTCAACATGCAAACAACCAGGAAAATATGACCAATTGTTAAGGGAAGCGACAATCTGTTGATGCAAAGCCTGAGATAACCCAGATCAGGGCAAACATTTTCTGTAAACAGCCAGATAGAAGGAATATTTTAGGTTATGTAGGCCATATGGTTTCTGACACAACAACTCACCACTCTCATTGTAGTACAAAGCAGTTACAGACAATATTTAAACGAATGAGTATGACAGTGTTCCATTAAAATTGTTTTTACGGAAACAAATCTGAATTTCATATAACTTTGACATGTCACAAAATATTAGCACACTTTTGATTTTTCTCCCAATCATTTAAAGCTTTAATTTTAGCTAAAACTTTAGTTTAGTGTGAAAACAATTATTTTCTCATGGACTGTATGAAAAACAGGCAGCAGGTTAGATCTAGCTCACAGGTTTTAGCTTGCCAACTCCTGGTCTAGCTGTTGGAATCAAGTCTCTAAAATATCAATTTACTTTATAATTGATAATACTCCATGAGGTTAAGGTCAACACTCTCAAAATGAATAGAAAGACAGAAGGTCTCAACAGAGAGATAGAAACTATAGCTATCTATCTTATCTTTTTCTTTCTTTCTTTCTTTCTTTCTTTCTTTCTTTCTTTCTTTCTTTCTCTATCTAAAACAAACAGTAATTTTAAAACAGAAAAATACTTTATCTGAAATAAATGTCAAGAAACTCAGAAAATCTTCTAATACTCTTAGTAATTCTCTGCTCCACCAGGATACCCAATAGGATTAAAATAAACCCTATGATTATGAGGAATGACACAGATAATTTCAGAAGCAGAATGAGCTTGTATGGTGCAGGTCCTCAGACCCAAAACATCTAGATATTGGATGTTATTTTATTCTTATGTGGATTGGAGAAAGAGAAGAGGAAATGTGTTATCAACTGGAGAATACCTGGAAGATAGACTTTTTGTCATTTTTAGTATTTGCTTTTTGTTGTTTTTGTTGTTCTGTCTTTATAAGGCTTTATTGTAAAAGTATACATACCTATAAAATTTTTTCCAATGATACCAAAGTATTTATATTAATACATGACATATAAAGTAGAAGGAAGTTATTTCTCATCTCTCAACTCCAATCCTGAGAGACAAATACTAATATTTTTTGTATCTTCTCAAACTCTTTACTATGCACATAAAATAAATGTATTCAAAAGTTTTTCTTTTAAATAAAAATAGGGTCACATACATATCTTACAATTTGTTCTTTCCATCCACTGATGTGATGTGTACATTTTCCATCTAATATATTCAGATATACTCATTCTTTTTGATGGCTGTTTAGTGTGAATGTACTATTATTACCTAACCACTGTCCTATTGAATATTGGGGTAGATTATTCCAAGTCTCCACTCTCCTATAACACATCTAACACCCTTGCCATGGCTTCCTAGTGGGCTTGGTATAATTTCTGGTGTCTTGCCTTTGGCTTGGCCACATTACTTACTGTGGCCATTGGAATATTATTAGATGTGACAGAAGCAGAAGCTTGAAATATGCGTGTGCACTTGGGCTTGCCCTCTGATTCTTCTATTATTCTCAAGAAGAGCATACCCCAGGTAGTCACTGATCAAGCAGAGCTTTCCCAGCCATCCTGTAGACATTGTGAGTATGAGAATAAATGCTTGCTTTTCTATTTTACTGAATTTTAGAGTGTTTTTGTTAGGTGGTATCATTATGGCAAGAGCAGACTTATATTATTATAAAAAATATACAATTAGTATCCATCCCTTTACACATATCTTGCAACTTTCAGCCAGATAAATTCCTAGAAGCATAATAGCTAAGTCAAATCTTAGTATTTTTGAATCTAGCTAGATAATGTTGGTGGTGATAAATATTAACATTTGTGAAACATTCTGCTCTCTAAGTCTTTCACATGTGTCCAGAACTGTAAAGGGTCCGAAATTTTATTCTACTTGCAAGCTAACAAGTTATCCTGCCACGGTTTCATAGATGCTGACAGAGACATGGGACTCCTGAGTCAAAGGACTTTGTTGCCTATGACCAGCAGCATAAGTATCAGCATGATTGTATTAGTTCCCCTTTACCCCAAAGCATTAAAGAGGCATCACAGATTGGCCCAGACGGGAAACTGCGCATGGATTGTGTTACAGGAAGGGATCCTTGAGTTTAGGGAACCTAAATCTCTCATAATAGATGGTAAGCAAACCTGTCCTTTACTCCAGAGGTAGACCCTATCTCTATTTTCCAGGTTATACCCTATATATTCTCCAAAAGATAGGCCAGAACAAAGGGAAGTCAGTGCTTGTCCTTACAAGTCATAGAGAAATATGAGAGATCTATGGACAATTGTCTCCTAGTGGAATTATTAACTTAATCCTTTCTACTTTACAAATATGGAACTAAAGCACAGGGAATTTAGTAACTTTCCCAAGAGCATACAGCTAAAGAGTAGGAGAATCAGGCATATTGGTCAATATTTCTAAGACAAAGATAGATTTTTGTTTAAGAAATATCTTTAGTACTGCAATTGTGGAATAAGGAATGTATGAACCCAATTTTTCATTAACATATAAAAAGTAGCCCTTTTGTCTTTATTAAGCTATTCAATTTATTTTAAAAAAGAAATTGTATCTTGATAACACTATAGCTATAAAGAACATTTTCCATAAATAATTCTTTTAAGAAGCCAGAATGCTTTCCAGGAAGGGAGTGTATGGGGGTAGAAAATGAAACCAGCCAAGCTGTCAAGGGCTTCAAGAGACAATATGCATTTGAGCTAATGTAGAAGCTTGATTTTATCATCAATATGTTTGATTAAATTTACTGCCTTGGCGGGTCCTCTGCACTGATTTTTATAGAGAAACAATGAAGAGAGAAATGTAAATATCGATTTTTCTATTTGTTGCGAGCCAGAGGAGAAACAATGCTACCTTGTAATATGGTCTTATTAAATAATGTTTTATAAAGATTAAGGCTTTTACCATCTGATAGTTGTTGTACCAAGATATACAAGTGATACTTTAAGCTCAACTGAACATTTTTAATGGAATATATATACATTTATATTCCATAAGGGGTTACCACTATTGTAAGAATAAGGTACCATCTGTGCTCAATTATAATTAGGAAGGATCTACAAAGATCAACAGAAAGCCTTAGAAATAAAGGAATAGATCCTGAGAAATAAGGTTTATAAACTGGTTGTTTAGAATTCAATGTCTGGGTGAAATATTATGTTAATTAACACTTTTTCACCCACCTGATACTTTCTATGTTTTGGATGAGACACATTTCTGTTACAGTGTTGATCCATAGCTTCCCTCAGAGCCTTGTATTTTGAAGGACTGGACTAATCTTTCATGACTATAAACAGGAGCATTCTTACTCTTTTTTGGAATACTTATCGAAATACATTACTTACATTTAACTCATCAAATCAGTTCTTTTTTTTTTATTTAAGATTTTATTTATTTATTTGAGAGAGAGAGAGAGCACAAGTCAGGGAAGGGGCAGAGGGAGAGGGAGAAGCAGACTCCCTGCTGAGCAGGGAGTCTGAAATGGGGCTCTATCCCAGGACCCTGGGATCATGACCAGAGCTGAAGGCAGACGCTTAGCCAACGGAGCCACCCAGGTGCTCCTCATCAAATCAGTTCTTTAATATTTGTATGTATGTGTATATTTTTAGTGTGTTTTTAAGAGAGAGAGATGTGGTTTTTCCCAAACCACAGAAAAATAAATAATGTTATCCTTTTCATTCCATGAATAAAACAAGTTTAGGTTATTCATCTGATTTATTGACTCATGGAATTCAAGGACATACTCAATATCTAAGAATGTAACTAAATCTCGGAAACAACTGAACTAAGGTCCTAACTACAGTTATGATAACATTTCACCCAGACATTGAATTCTAAACAACCACTTTATAGACCTTGTTTCTTATCAGTTTTCCCACTATTGCATAGATTCCCTTGACCAAAAATCATGCAGAAGAGAATTCTATACTGGAAATATGCATCAGAACCATGTATGAAAATGGAAATCCCCACAGTCACCATGGAGATGGGGCATTGGTTGTGTGGAAAAGGAGCAGAACTGGGGAGACCCTCAATGGGTCCATCAATAACATCCTTTACCTTCCCTCTGATTTTCTAAAGCAAGTTGCAGTTTACTCTTTCTTTGTATGTAAAATGCCACAAATAAATTGGAAAATAGGCACACACACACAAAAAAAGGGATATAAATGAAAAAAAACAAAATAACTAAGTATGTGAGGATAATAGTTATGTTCCCAAACCTGCAGGTTAGGAATACAGAGCAAACCAATTATTCAATTCTGATATACCTGTTTTCGACATTTAGAGTTAACTATATAATAATTATCCCATTTTCTCCAGCAAAACTCAGGTAATCCCCAGTGCTTATGGATTGATTCATTCATTTATTCAACTGCATACATTGAGAGTTTACTATATGCTGGGAATTTTATCAGATTCTGAAGTACAGTGAAGTACATTAAAGAAGTACATTTGTTTTATTTTGTGAATAGGTCATACATTTGAATGATTTAGAATCAAAACAATAGTAAAAGGTATGCCCTGTAAAGTTCTATTCATATGGAAGTTCCCATCTACCTTTGTCCTCATCCTATGTATTCTACAGGTCGTGTGACCATACATCCTGGTTTTCCTGGAACATTTCCAGTTTGAACCTTTTGTCTTGGTTTAATTATTAATAGTGTCCCCTTTTATTTTCAAAAGTGTTCTGGTTTAAATAATAAACACAAGAGAAAAAAAATCAATAAACTTGAAAACAGAAAAACAATAGAGAAAATCAATGAACCCAAAAGCAAGTCCTTTGAAAAAAAAATCAATAAAATTGATAACCTTTACCCAGATTGACAAGAAAAAAAGAAAGAAGACAAAAATTACCAAATTAGGAATGAAAGAGAAACTGTCATGACAGATCCACACAGAGAGAAAGGATAGTAAGGCAAGACCACCAACAACTCTCAGCCCATAAATCAACAACTTAGATAAAATTGACAAATCACTAAAAGACGCAGACTACAAGGACACCTGGGTGGCACAGTCAGTTAAGCACTTGACTCTTGATATCTGCTCAGGAAATAATCTCAGAGTGATGAGACTGAACCCCGCATTGGCCTCCGTACTGGGCGTGGAGCCTGTGTGAGATTCTCTCTCTCCCTCTGCCCCTCCCCCCACTCATGCACCCTCTCTCTCTCTCTCAAAAAAAAAAAAAAAAAAAAGACGGAAACTACCTAAACTCACTCAAACAAAACAAAAACCCAAACAGAAATGCAATAGTCTTAAAACTATTAAAAATATTGAATTTGCAGTTAAAAAACCTTTCAAAAAAGACTATTTCAGGCCTAGATGCTTCACTGGCAAATCTTATAAAATATTTAAGAAAAAAATAATGTCAATTCTATACAATCTCTTCTAATTAAAAAATATAAGAAGAGGAAACACCCATACATTTTATGAGGCTAGAATTATCCTAATATCACAACCAAACAGATTATTATAAAAGAAAAATAAAAACCAATATCCCTCCACAAACACAGACACAAAAATTCTCAACAAACTATTAGCAAATCAAATCTGGGAATACATAAAAAGGATAATACAGGTTGACCAAGTTTGGCTTATCCAAGAATGCCATTGGTTAAACTTTTTTTTTTTTTAATGATTTTTTATTATATTATGTTAGTCACCATACAGTACATCCCCGGTTTCCGATGTAAGGCTCGATGATTCATTAGTTGTGTATAACACCCAGTGCACCATGCAATACGTGCCCTCCTTACTACCCATCACCGGTCTATCCCATTCCCCCACTCCCCTCCCCTCTGAAGTCCTCAGTTTGTTTCTCATAGTCCATAGTCTCTCAGGTTTCATTCCCCCTTCTGATTATCCCCCCTTTCTTTATCCCTTTCTTCCCGTACCGATCATCCTAGTTCTTATGTTCCATAGATGAGAGAAATCATATGATAGTTGTCTTTCTCTGCTTGACTTATTTCACTTAGCATTATCTCCTCCAGTGCTGTCCATGTTGTAGCAAATGTTGAGAACTCGTTCTTTCTGATAGCTGAGTAATATTCCATTGTATATATGGACCACAACTTCTTAATCCAGTCATCTGTTGAAGGGCATCTCGGCTCCTTCCACAATTTAGCTATTGTGGACATTGCTGCTATGAACATTGGGGTGCATATGGCCCTTCTCTTCACTACGTCTGTATCTTTGGGGTAAATACCCAGTAGTGCAATGGCTGGATCATAGGGTAGCTCAATTTTTAACTTTTTAAGGGACCTCCACACTGTTTTCCAGAGTGGCTGTACCAACTTGCATTCCCACCAACAATGTAGGAGGGATCCCCTTTCTCCACATCCTCTCCAACAATTGTTGTTTCTTGCCTTGTCAATTTTTGCCATTCTAACTGGCGTAAGGTGGTATCTCAGTGTGGTTTTGATTTGAATTTCCTTGATGGCTAATGATTTTGAACATTTTTTCATGTGTCTGTTAGCCATTTGTATGTCTTCATTGGAAAAGTGTCTGTTCATATCTTCTGGCCATTTTTTGATTTGTTTATTTGTTTCTCGTGTATTGAGTTTGAGAAGTTCTTTGTAGATCTTGGATACCAGTCCTTTATCTGTAGTGTCATTTGCAAATATATCTCCCATTCCGTGGGCTGCCTCTTAGTTTTTCTGACTGTTTCCTTGGCTGTGCAGAAACTTTTAATCTTGATGAAGTCCCATAAATTCATTTTATCTTTTGTTTCTCTTGCCTTTGGGGATGTGTCATGAAAAAGGTTGCTTTGGCCGATGTCGTAGAGGTTGTTGCCTATGTTCTCCTCTAGAATTTTGATGGATTCCTGTCTCACATCGAGGTCTTTCATCCATTTGGAGTTTATTTTTGTGTATGGTGTGAGATAGTGGTCAAGTTTCATTCTCTTGCATGTAGCTGTCCAATTTTCCCAGCACCATTTATTGAAGAGACTGTCTTTTTCCCACCGGATGTTTTTTCCTGCTTTATCAAATATTAGTTGCCCAAAGAGCCGAGGGTCCATTTCTGGGCTCTCTATTCTGTTCCATTGGTCTATGTGTCTGTTTTTGTGCCAGTACCATGCTGTCTTTGTGATCACAGCTTTGTAGTACAGCTCGAAATCCGGCATTGTGATGCCCCCAGCTTTGTTTTTCCTTTTCAACAGTTCCTTGGAGATTCGGGGCCTTTTCTGTTTCCATACAAATTTAAGGACTGTTTGTTCCAGTTCTTTGAAAAATGTCCTCGGTATTTTGATTGGGATAACATTGAAAGTGTAGATTGCTCTGGGTAGCATGGACATTTTAGCTATGTTAATTCTTCTGATCCATGAGCATGGAATATCTTTCCATCTTTTTATGTCTTCCTCAATGTCTTTCAAGAGTGATTTATAGTTTCTAGAATATAGGTCCTTTACGTCTCTGGTTAAGTTAATTCCAAGGTAACGTATGGTTTTTGGTGTTATTGTAAATGGGATGGATTCCCTAATTTCTCTTTCTTCAGTCTTGTTATTCGTGTATAGAAATGCAACTGATTTCTGAGCATTTATTTTGTATCCTGCCACGTTACTGAATTGCTCTATAACTTCTAATAGTGTGGGAGTGGCTTCTTTTGGGTTTTCCATATAGAGTATCATGTCATCTGCAAAGAGAGACATTTTGACTTCTTCTTTGCCGATTTGAATACCTTTGATCCCTTTTTGTCGTCTGATTGCTGTTGCAAGGACTTCTAGTACTATGTTGAATAATAGTGGCGAGAGTGGGCATCCTTGTCGAGTTCCTGATCTTAAGGGAAAGGCTTCCAGCTTATCCCCATTGAGAATAATATTTGCAGTAGGCTTTTCATAGGTGGCTTTTATGAGATTGAGAAATGTACCTTCTATTCCTACACTCTGAAGGGTTTTAATCAGGAAAGGATCCTGTATTTTGTCAAATGCTTTTTCGGCATCGATTGAGAGGATCATATGGTTCCTGAGTCTTTTCTTGTTGATATGATGTATCACGCTGATTGATTTGCGAATATTGAACCACGCTTGTCTCCCAGGTATGAATCCCACTTGATCGTGATGGATAATCCTTTTAATGTACTGTTGGATTCTATTAGCAAGTATCTTGTTGAGGATTTTGGCGCCCATATTCATTAGGGAAATCGGTCTGTAATTCTCCTTTTTGATGGGGTCTTTGCCTGGTTTGGGGATCAAGGTAATATTGGCCTCATAGAATGAGTTTGGTAGCTTTCCTTCTGTTTCTATTTTTTGAAATAGCTTTAGAAGAATAGGTATTATTTCTTCTTTGAATGTTTGGTAGAATTCCCCAGGAAAACCGTCCGGGCCTGGAGTTTTGTTATTTGGAAGGTTGTTTATCACTGACTCAATTTCTTCATAATTAATTGGCCTGTTTAAGGAATCAATTTCTTCCGGTTTCAATCTTGGTAGTTTATAGGTTTCCAGGAAGGATTCCATCTCTTCCAGATTGCTTAGTTTATTGGCATATAGCTGTTGATAAAAATTTCTAATAATCCTTCCAATTTCAATGGTGTTCGTCGTGACCTCTCCTTTTTCATTCATAATTTTAATAATCTGGGTCCTTTCTCTTTTCTTTTGGATAAGTCTTGCCAGTGGTCTGTCAATTTTATTGATTCCCTCAAAGAACCAGCTTCTAGTCCTGTTGATCTGCTCTACTGTACTTCTGGTTTCTGCTTGATTGATTTCAGCTCTAATTTTGGTCAACTGCTTCTTCGTGCGTGGATTAGGCCTGTCCCTCTGTTGCTGTTACAGCTTCTTGAGGTGAGAATATAAAAACTGCATTTTAGATTTTTCTATTCTTTTGAGTGAGGCTTGGATGGCTATGTATTTCCCCCTTAGGACTGCCTTTGCAGTATCCCATAGGTTTTGGACTGTTGTGTTTTCATTCTCATTGGTCTCCATAAATTGTTTAATTTGATTTTTGATTTCCTGGTTTATCGAGTCATTCCTGAGCAGGATGGTTCTTAGTCTCCAAGTGTTTGAGTTTCTTCCAAATTTTTCCTTGTGGTTGAGTTCCAATTTCAGAGCGTTGTGGTCTGAGAATATGCAGGGGATAATTTTAATCTTTTGGTATCGGTTGAGACCTGTTTTGTGTCCCAGAACATGGTCTATTCTTGAGAATGTTCCATGGGCATTAGAATAGAATGAGTATTCTTTGGTTCTGGGGTGTAGTGTTCTATATATATCTTTGAGGTCCAACTCGTCGAGTATGGCATTCAAAGCCTTTGATTCTTTGCTTAGTTTTTGCCAGGGTTTTCTGTCTATTTCTGATAGTGGAGTGTTGAGGTCCCCTACTATTAATGTATTTTTATTTATATGTCTCTTTATTCTGGTTAAGAGTTGGCTTGTGTATCTTGCTGCTCCCCTGTTGGGGGCATATATATTTATAATTGTCATATCCACTTGTTGAATACTTCCCTTAAGAATAATATAGTGCCCTTCTGCATCTCTAACTATAGTCTGTAGTTTAAAATCTAATTTATCTGATATGAGAATTGCTACCCCAGCTTTCTTTTGAGGTCCATTTGCGTGAAAGATGGTACTCCATCCCCTTACTCTCAGTCTGAATGCATCTTTGGGTTTGAAATGAGTCTCTTGTAGACAGCAAATGGATGGGTCATTTCTTTTTATCCAATCTGCAACCCTGTGGCGTTTCATGGGATGGTTCAAACCATTTACATTAAGACTGATTACTGAGAGATATGATTTTAATGTTGCCATGTTGCCAGTAAAGTCTTTGTTTGTATTGGCTGTGACTTTCTGTTCTGTATCCCTCTTGGGGCCTTTTTACTTTTATAGAACCCCCCGTAATATCTCCTGTAGGGCTGGTTTTGTGGTTACGAAATTGGTTAGTGACTGGCGATTCTGAAATGTCTTTATTTCTCCATCAATTCTGAATGACAGCCTTGCTGGATAAAGGATCCTTGGCTGCATGTTTTTCTCTGAAAGAGCTTTAAATATGCTCCCCCAACCCTTTCTCTCATTCCAGGTCTGTGTAGACAGGTCTGACATAATTCTGATGCTTTTGCCTTGGTACGTGAGAAATTTCTTTGCCCTGGCCGCTTTCAATACTGTATCCTTGCATCTAATATTTGCGAATTGCACTATGACGTGACGTGGCGTAGGTTTGTCGTGGTTGAGCTTGGGAGGGGTCCTCTCTGCCTCTTGGACACGAATGTTTGTTTCCCTTGCTAGATTAGGGAAGTTTTCAGCTACAATTTGTTCAAATATCTCTTCTAGACCTCTGTTTTTCTCCACTCCCTCGGGGATGCCGATGATTCTAACATTGGATCGTTTCATTGAGTCAGTAATCTCCCGTAACCTACATTCGTGGGCGTGGATTTTTTTAAGACCATCTTCTATTTTCATTTTTTCCTCTATTAACCCATCCTCCAATTCATTAACCCGTTCCTCTGCTTCTGCGACCCTGACCGTCAGAGCCTCTAGTTTTGCCTGCATTTGGCTCATAGAATTTTTAATTTCTGTCAGATTCGCTCTCATTTCTGTCCTTAGGGATTCTATATTCTCAGTAACCTTTTCGTTAATAGTTTTTTCAATTCTACTCATCATTTTGACCATCGTTACTCTGAATTCCATTTCTGATAATTTGGTTACATCCATATCCATTATTTCTGTGGCAGAGGTCACAGACTCACTGTCTTTTCTTTGCTGGGGGGGGGCTTCTCCTTCTTGTCATTCTGATGAAGAGAGGTTGCGGGGTTTCCAGAGCCCAAATTATTGACTGGGTCCCAGGCCGTGCCCCTTGTTTTATAGGGATCTTAGGGATGTGGGCTTCTTCTTTAAAGATTTTATTTATTTATTTATGTGGCAGCCAACCAGCGAGAGAGGGAACAGAAGCAGGGGAGTGGGAGAGGAAGAAGCAGGCTCCCAGGGGAGGAGCCCGATGAGGGACTCCTTTCCGGAACGCCGGGATCACGCCCTAAGCCGGAGACAGGCGCTCAATGACTGCGCCACCCAGGCGCCCAGGTTGTGGGCTTCTTGATTTTTCAGTCTGCCTTCTGGGGGAGGGGCCTGCCGCGCCGATACTCAGGCAACCCTGTTTGGGTAGAGTCTCCACGTCCCCTGCGAGGGGGGATGGGGATGGGCACTCCCTGAGCCAGTATTTCCAGGCTTTTGTTCTCTGGCGGCTTTCCCTGGCGGTTTGCTGTGCCTCTTCTGAGAGTCAGAGCAGCAACGGCCGAATTTCAGCCTCTGTCACGGAACAGAAGGATTGCGGCCCGTTCTCTACTAATGTTCTGGCCACTTTAACTCTGTTTCTGTTGGTGCTGCTCAACCCTGCAGCGTCCGGGATGTGCACCCCACACCCAGCGTCCCTGCCCTCACTTCCAGGGCCGGCGCGTCTCTGTCCTTTGTGTTTCTAACGCCGCCGCCAGCCGCCCCGCGCGCGCGCGCTCCGGAAGCTCCCGGTCTCAGTCTGGATCCAGTGAGCGCACCGGGATTCCGGGGTTCCGCGAGATGCCTGGTGGCGCGCGCACCCGGCTCACGGTCTCAGTCTGCTGTTTTGCGGGTGCCGTCCGCAAGCCCCGCCCGCTCTCCCGTGCAAGTGGCTACTGCTTCCCGGCGCCCGAACGCGGCGGCTCCCTCCCCCTTCCGTTTATCTTCCAATATCTGTGCACAGTTTCATGGCTCCCCGCTTCGTACCTCAATACTCAGCGCTGGAGATGTTCATTTGTAGAGATCCAGATGCGTCTTCCTGCGTCTCAGGCTAGTTCCGTGGTTGTTTAGGCTGGCCTGGTACCTATCCAGCTCGACTCGGGGGACCGGCTGAAAAAGGGGTCCCCTACTTCTCCGCCATCTTAACTCTCTCCCATTGGTTAAACTTTTGAATAAATTAATGTAATTCTTTAGATTACCAGACTAAAGAAGAAAAAATAATATGATTATCTCAAAAGTGCTTGATAAAATTCAATATCTCTTCACAATAAAAACTCTCGGCAGACTAGGAATGGACAGAAGCTTACTTAACCTGATAAAGGACAACTATAATAACCCTACAACTAATATCAAATTTAGTGGAAACAAGGCAAAGATATCTTTCTTTCACCACTCCTATTCATCATCGGAGTAAAAATCCTAGCCAATGCAAGAAGTGAGAAAAATAAAGTTATTCAGATTATTATAAGGGGGGAAAATACTCTATTTGTAGATGACAGGATGGTTTATGTAGAAAATCCCAAAGAATATACAAAAAAAGTTCTTAAAACTAATAAGTAAGTTTAGCAAGTTCATAGGATAAAATATCAAAATACAAAAGTCAATTGTATTTCTATACAGTATTTCCATATTCTATATATTTCTCTATTATAACAATAAATATTCAGATTTGAAATTTTTT
The DNA here is from genome assembly GCF_023065955.2 of Ursus arctos. Taxonomy (NCBI): domain Eukaryota; kingdom Metazoa; phylum Chordata; class Mammalia; order Carnivora; family Ursidae; genus Ursus; species Ursus arctos. The sequence goes on from NW_026622763.1 coordinate 72,274,048, forward strand.
AAAATGCTAGTTTAAGTAATATCTCAGGGCACCTTGGTGGCTCAGTTCGCTAAGCGTCAGACTCTTGGTTTCTGCTCAGGTCATGATCTCAGCTTTTTATTTTCCTGAAGTCCCAGTAGTTTTTTTGTTTGTTTGTTTTTTTTAAAAGATTTTATTTATTTATTTGACAGAGACAGCCAGCGATAGAAGGAACACAAGCAGGGGGAGTGGGAGAGGAAGAAGCAGGCTCCCAGCAGAGGAGCCCAATGTGGGGCTCTATCCCAGGACTCCGGGATCATGCCCTGAGCCAAAGGCAGACACTTAACTACTGAGTCACACAGGCACCCCTCCACTAGTTTATTTTTGCTTTTATTTCCCTTGCCTCAAGAGACATATCTAGTAAGAAGTTGCTATGGCCAATGTTAAAGAGGTTGCTGCCTGTGTTCTCCTCTAGGATTTTGATGGTTGTCATTTTTCCATTGGATACTCTTTCCTGCTTTGTCAAAGATTAATTGACCATAGAGTTGTGGGTTCATTTCTGGGTTTTCTATTCTGTTCTATTTATCAGTGTGTCTATTTTTGTGCCAGTACCATATTGTTTTGATCACTACAGCTTTGTAATAGAACTTGAAGTCCAGAATTGTGATGCCTCCAACTTTGTTTCTCTTTTTCAAGTTGTTTTGGCTCTTCAGGGTCTTTTGTGGTTCCATGCAAATTTTAGGATTGTTTGTTCTAGCTCTGTGAAAAATGCTAGTGGTATTTTGACAGGGATTACATTAAATGTGTACATTGCTTTGCGTAGTAAAGACATTTTAAAAATATTTTTTCTTCCAATCCATGAGCATGGAATGTTTTTCCATTTCTTTTTATCATCTTCAGTTTCTTTTGTATGTGTTTTATAGTTTTCAGAGCATGGGTCTTTCACTTCTTTGGTTAGGTGTGTTCCTAAGTATCTTATTGTTTTGGGAGCAATTAGAAATGGGATTGAGTCCTCAATTTCCTTTCTGCTGTTTCATTATTAGTGTATAGAAATGCAACACATTCCTGTATGTTGATTTGTATCCTGCGACTTTACTGAATTCGTTTATCAGTTCTAGCAGTATTTTGGTGAAGTCTTTTGGGTTTTCTATATAGAGTATCATGTAATCTGCAAATAGTGAGAAGTTTGACTTCTTCTTTGCTGATTTGGATGCCTTTTATTTCTTTTTGTAGTTTGATTGCTGAGGCCAGGACTTCCAGTAGTACGCTAAGTAACAGTGGTTGAGAGTGGACATCTTTCATTAACGTGGTGTATCACGTTGATTGATTTACAGATACCGAATCACCCTTGAAACCCAAGAATAAATCCCACTTGATCGTGGTGAAAGATTTTTTTTAATGTACTGTTGGATTCAGTCTGCTAGTATTTTGTTGAGAATTTTTGCATCCATGTTCATCAGGGATATTGTTCTGTACTTCTCTTTTTTAGTGGAGTCTGTTTTTGGTATCAGGACAATGCTGGTCTCATAGAATGACTTTGAAAGATTTCCTTCCTTTTCCATTTTTGGAATAGTCTGAGAAGAATAGGTATTAACTCTCCTTTGAATGTTTGGTAGAATTCGCCTGTGAAGCCATCTGACCCTGGATTTTTATTTGTTTGTAAGTTTTTTGATTACTGATTTTCATTGCTGGCTATAGATCTGTTCAAGTTTTCTATTTCTTCCTGTTTCAGTTTTGGTAGTTTAAATGTTTGCAGGATATTTTTCCATTTCTTCCAGGCTGTCCAATTTGTCGGCAGTTTTTCATAATAGTCTCATATAATTATTTGTATTTCTCTGATGTTCTTTGTTATTTCTCCTCTCTCATTTGTGATTTTATTTATTTGGGTCGTCTCTCTTTTCTTTTTGATCGGTCTGGCTAGAGGTTTATCAATTTTAATTATCAATTAATTGATAAGACAATTAAAATAAGATGAATAAATGGAGAGATGTATCATTGTTCATGGATTGATGGACTCAATAATATTAATGTTAAATTCTCCCCATTTTGATATATAGATTCGACATATTCCTAATCAAAACCCTAGGAGAAGGGGTGCCTGGGTGGCACAGCGGTTAAGCGTCTGCCTTCAGCTCAGGGCGTGATCCCGGCGTTATGGGATCGAGCCCCACATTGGGCTCCTCCTCTGTGAGCCTGCTTCTTCCTCTCCCACTCCCCCTGCTTGTGTTCCCTCTCTCACTGGCTGTCTCTCTGTCGAATAAATAAATAAAATCTTTAAAAAAAAAAAAAACCCTAGGAGAATTTTGTGTAGGTATTAACAAACTGATTTAAATATTTCTAACGAAATGCAAAGGAACTAGAATAGCCAAAAATTTTTGAAGAGGAAGAACAAAGTTGGAGGACTACACCTCCTGATTTCAAGAATTACTATAAACTACACTAACTGAAGACAGTGTAGCACTGATGGAGGGAGAGACACAAGTGTCAGTGAAACAGAGTTGAGAGCCCAGAAACAGACTTGTGATTTTTAGATAGATTAATTGATTTTTGACAAAGATCCAAAGGCAATTCAGTGGAGGAATGATGCATAATTTTTTCCAACAACAATGTGAAAATAATTGAATGTTCATTAAAAAAAAACCACAACCTATATCTCATACCTTATTTTTTAAAATCTACTTTAAACAGATCATAGACCTAAAGATAAAACAGAAAATGATAAAACTTTTAGAAGAAAATGTAGGAAAAAATCTGCATGGCCTAGGATTAGGGTAGGAGTTTTTAGGTATGACCTCCAAAACACTATTGATAAAAGAAAAAATTGATAAGTTGTACTCTATCAAAATTAAAAGCTTCTGCTCTACAAAATCAGTGTTCAGAGAATGAAAAGACAAGGCACAGACAGGGAGAAAATGTGGTCAAAAAATACTTTGTGTCTCAAGGACACAAGAACTTGTGTCTCAAAACATTTATTTGAGAAATAAACCTCCATTTATTTAAGAAAACAAACCGCTTGATTTTAAAAGTGGGCAAAAGATACATACCTGTGAAAATACATTCAACATCATTAGTCATCAAGGAAATGGAAATTAAACCACAGCAAGATACCACTACACACTTACTAAAACGACTTAAAAAATGCTAACGATATCAAGTGTGGACAAGGATGAGGAGCAGCTAAGAATGTCACACATCGTTGATGGATATGCAAAATGGCACAGCCACTCGGGAAAGCAATTCAGCAGTTTCTTACAAATTTACCTAATATATAATGCAGCAATCCCACTCACAGGTGTTTACCCAAGAGAAATGAAAAATTTATTTTCACACAAAAACCTCTATGCAAATGTTGATAGCGGCTTTATTAATGATCACCAAAAACTGGAAATGACCCAAATGTACTTCAAGCAATGAATGAATAAGCAAACTGTGATGTACCCATACAGTGGAATGTTAGTCAGGTACAAAAGTGAATTTTTATTATTTTTTAAACAAACAAACAAAGCTCCCACTTATTTCTCACAGTTCTGGAGGCTGGGATATCCAAGATCAAGATGCTAGCAGATTCAGTGTATCGTGAGAACCCTCAGCCTAGTTTTCTGATGGCTGCCCTGCTGTATTCTTACATGGGGGAGAGAGGGAGAGGGAGAGAGATCTTGCGTGTCTCTCTCTTTTTCTAAGAACAGTAATCCCACTCTAAAGACCCCATTCTCAGGATTTAGTCGAACCCTATTCACCTCCCCACAGTCTCACCTCCAAACACCATTATGTTGGGGATTAGGGCATCAATATATGAAATTCTGGGGGAGACATTCAGTCCATAGAATGTTCTTTCTGCTACATCATGTTTTCTTAAGGTTTCTCAGTGAAAGAATGAGGGAGATATTGGTAGTCTGTTAGGGAAGCAGTGTCAAGTCAGTGTGTTTTTTAGGATAGTAGAGACTTGAGTCTATTTTTAGGTCTATAAGAAGGAGCCAAGTGGAGGGTGCAGGTGGGTAAGTGATGGGGTAATGTCCCTGAGGAGGTAGTAGGAATTAGAGTATGCCTGTGTCTCTCTAGGAATAAGCAATTCCATGTACTAGTAATTATTTATTCAATTTGCTCTTCCCTGGGGTCTTCCTGTGACATCATTATCAATCTTTCAGTAAACTTATTAATTTAAGGAAGTAGGATACTTTAGGTAATCTCCAAGACCATGTTTTATCTTTATAGCTTTTTCTATAAAGTCTACCATCCCAGAACTGAAAATAATTTTCTGTTAAAAAATGAATTATTGATTCATGTAACAACATGGATGAATCTTAAATGCATCTGGTCACTGAAAGAGGTTAGACCCAAAAGCACATGACTCCATTAGTATGACATTTTGGAACAGCAGAATTCTACGTATGGAAAACAGATCAGTGATTTCCAGTGGCTAGGAGGTGAGGGGCGGGGTTGACTGGAAAGGGAAACGTGATGGAATTTTGAGAGTCAAGAAACTGTTCTCCCAATAACTATGGTGGGAGAATAAGTCTCTAATATTTGTCAAAAGCCATAGAACTATATACACAAAAAGTGAATTTTACTGTATGTAAATTCAATAACATCAACCAGGATGTAGGCAGAACACAAGATGCATGCAGACTGGCCCACATGAATCTAACAGTGTTACGAATCAATCAAATAGCCACATGAAGCAGGTGGAAGACAGAAGGAGCTGAACTAAGTCACTTTGGAGAACAATGTTTTGACTGGATACTGTAAGGCTAAAGCAAAAAGAACGGTGCTAAAGCAATATGCTCTAGTTTTTTTGTTTTTAAAGATTATTTATTTATTTTAGAGGGAGAGTGAGTGAGAGAGGGTGAGCAAGGGGAGGGGCAGAGGGAGAGGGAGAGAGAAAACGCTCAAGCGGACCCCCTGCCCCTGGGGCTCAATCCCAGGGTGCCAAGATCATGACTTGAGCCAAAATCAAGAGTCAGCCACTCAACCTACTCACCCAGGCACCCCCAATATGCTCTAGTTTTAAATTTGTTTCTCGTTAGGTATGGCTTAGCAATTTTAAAAACTACTTTATATGCGTACTAGGAATGAACAAACAAAAGTTATAATGTGGATAATGAGAGTCAGGATTCCTACAGTCATAGAAAGAAGTTAAAAGTCATGAAAGGGCAAAGGTTAGAATAAGCTGTGGTGCTGGAGTTGAGTGGCTGTATTGGTAGGAACTCATGTTTTGTTTATGTATATACGTACAAATACATAGAGATACAGAAATATAGATATGTATGTATATGCATGGATTGGTATATAAACGTGTATTTCCTATCTCTATCTTTTGAGAGGAACTATCAACCATGATTTTAAATACCATTCTTTCACAAAAAGGAACAGGGCTCTTTGGAGAAGTGTTGGAATCTAGAGCTGGGCAGGGAAAATGCAAGATGAGCGTGAAAATCTTGCAGTGACAGAAAATAAGGAAGTGCTCAAAAAAATTTTTTTTTAGAAGGAAGAGGGGACACAGCAGCTCCTTCATGATCTCTGAATGGCCAAAGCTAGAACAATTTTATTGCTAGAGCATAAAATTATGATAGTCTTGAATTATAACCAAAAGAATAAAACAAGTATCCACAAGACCACACTGATATAAAGAAACTGAATAAATCTGATTAAATCAATGGGAGAGAAGCATACACATCCTCTCTACAAAAGAATTCCAGTTAATAAATGAGGAACGTGGCAAGTCACTGTTAGGACACCATAGTAATAACTGCTGCTGGCAAGATAAACCAGCTAAAACTAGTGAGTGAAAGTTTAAGGAGAAACAGGATATTTGTATAGCCTCAAAGTATCCCTCCCCAAATATTTAATAGTTACAGAGAGGAACATAGTAAGATTTTACTGGAGAAATCTAGTAGACATCACCTGAGCAAGTGAGGGACCTCAGCTTTAACAGTAATAAGACATACACATTGTGTGCCCCAGGCATCAGGCACTGAGAAGAGCACATCACTTCTGTGGTATTCATCTCAAGATGTATGATCTTGTTCTAAGCGTGAGAAATCATGACAAACCCAAATTGAAGGACATTTTAAAAAATAACTCTCCAGCAGTCTTCAAAAATCCCAAGGTCATAAAAGACAAAGACTGAGGAAGGAGTCCAGACAAGTAAAAGCAATGTAATATCCTGAATTATATCCTGGAACAGAAAAAGGACATGACTGGGCAAACTGATGAAATCCAAATGAAATTAGTCATTTAGTTAGTTGTATCATGACAGTGTTAATTTCTTCATTTTGGTCACTGTATCATGATTATGCAAGATGTTAACGTGACAGGAAAGCTGGATGAAAGGTATACAGGAACTCTCTGCTGTTTTTGCAGCTCTTCCGTAAATCTAAAACTATTTTATAATACAAAGTTTGTAAAAATTAGCTTGGACAAAATGGAAAATTATATGGTTACCCTACCTGCAAAGGGAGTAAAAGGCATTATCTTTTTGGTTTTTTGGGTATCCTCTCGGTGATTATTCATACAAATGCAAAATTCCTATCGCTCCTATTTCCATACACCTTGCTTTTTTCATTTATATCCTAGAAACTTTCCATATAAATACACAGACTTGCCTCATTTTCTTTTTAATATTTTTTATTATGAAAAAAATGTTAAGACATACAGAAAATTGGTATGGCTTGGCATAAACATCCACATGCTACCACCTATATTTCCTCGTTTTCTTTTATAAATGTATGGTATTCCATTGTGTGGAGTTAATGCACATGTATTTTTTTAAGTGGGTTCCAAGGCCAGCATGGAGCCCAATGGGGGGTCCTAACTCAGACCCTGAGATCAAGAGTCAGACCGCTCAACCAACTGAGCTAACCAGGCACACCAACTCACATGTATTTCTCATCTCATAGCTAGATGCTGAAATTTCTGTCTTGACCCACTGTTGTCAAAATGGAGTGGAGACTTGGTAGGAGATGGAATCAAATTGAAGAGCAGGACTTTGAAACCAGATAGACCCTAGTCCAAATAACCGTTCTGTCTCTAACTGGCTGCATGGCCCTAGTCAAGTTACTTAACTTCCTAAATCTCAGCTGCCTCATATGAGAATATACCGACATCTTAAGGTTACAGCCAGGATCATGTGAAATGATATATATAAAGCACCAATTCAACAGATGATACACATTGTTTTTGCTATTATTCAATCAGAAAATTTCAGAAATATTAGGCAGTTGATCTGTGTAAGCCAATTTAAAGAACACTCATGTTTCTTCCTCTTGCTGATTATGTATCAACCTATCAAGACAAAAAGAGTAATCTTAGGAAACATAAAATAGAACTGCAGCAATATCACCAGAACCTCGATTGTTCTTAAATTCGGTCAATAAAACAATGTGAAAATCTACTCGACCACAAAATTTCGTTGGTAAAACAAAATGACAGAGACCTTATAAGAAGTGTCATTACTCTTGGCTGATTCAAATAACAGATTTATCTTCCCAGTCCTGGGCCAAAGCACTAGTTCATTAAAAAGTCTGAGACTCGAGGGCACGTATTACATGGTACACTGGGTGTTATACACAACTAATGAATCATCGAGCCTTACATCGGAAACTGGGGATGTACTGTATGGTGACTAACATAATATAATAAAAAATCATAAAAAAAAAAAATCTGAGACTCCTCCAAATTCTAACCTCTATACCAAGAGCCAATACTTTACCAAATGGTGTGGACTGCCCACAAAAGGTGTTGGACCAGTTAGTGAACTGGTCATTCTTATTTCTCCATTGTACCAAAAAGATAAGAAAACTTTGAGATTTTGTGTTTTCATTTCTCTACCCACAGAACACATTTCCAACCCTAAGGGGAAGTGGTTGCAGGTAACTTTGCTATCACTTTTGTAATTGCAATGGCAAATCATTGCCAGCTCTGGAAGAAACCAGATGTCTTTTTGGCCTACAAATAGAATATGTACATAAATAGTCAAGAGAGTGAGAAATAGCCTCTGTCAGTAGAAGCATTCAAAATGTATTCATTAATTCACTCACTTAAGAAGGAGGACTTACCAAGCCTCTATTGTGTGCCAGGCACTGTGCTTGGTGTTGAAATAATAAGCTCCAAATAAGAACAAAACTCCTGTCTTCAAGTTATTTATAGCCTAATTAAGGGGAAATAAGACACACTGACAATTATAATGCAGTGCAGTAAGTACTTTGGGAGGGAATAGAATGGCATACTGAAGAGGTGAAATTTCTGTTGGGTTCACCGGACAGACAAAAGAAAAGGCATGCCTGGCAGACGATGCAGAGCCTGCAGGCACAAAGCCATGCTGGTAGGCTTGAACTCAAGGTTCTTTTGGGCTACTAGGTGCAGATGTGGCTGGTGGATTAAGCTGAAGTCATAAGCAGTTCCGGTTCATTCTGTTCAGTGAAAACTACTAATTCAAAGGGAGAACTATTAAATGTTTTTAAGCAAGAGACTGAAATAATTGAATTTACAGTTGGCTTTTGAGCAACATGGGTTTGAACAGCATGAGTCCACTTATAGGTGTATTTTTTTTTTTATAAATATAGTACTGTAAATGTATTTTCTCTTCCTTGTGATTTTCTTAACATTTTTTCTCTAGCATACTTTACTGTAAAAACAGAAAATATGTGTTACATTATCAGTAAGGCTTCAATAGTAGACTATTAAAGTTTCTGGGGTGTCAAAGTTATACATGAATTTTTGAATGTATGAGGTGTCAGTGCCTTTAACCACCGTGTTGTTGAAGGGTCATCTGTACTTTTTAAGATCATTTTAGTAGCTGTGTGAAGGTTGCATTGGAAAGGGTAATCAGAAAACCAATTAGAAGTCTACTGTGGTATCGTAGAGAGGAGATGGTCTCATGGAATCTCAATATTTCCATGACTGAAGAGACTCTTTTATCAATGGGTCAAAGAGTATAAAAACCATTTATCAATTGAAAATCAAGAGTGAAATCAGAAAAAAAAAATCAATATGTTTAGGCACTTAAAAGAATAAAAACAGACCTTTTACGTAATGAGTTCTCAGGTATCCAGAACTGCTTCTCTGGTAGATGAATTAGTTTATTGAAGAATTCAGATTCTTTTTTTCTAACTTTGTAATTGCTTAAGTTCTTATATGGTTTGCCAGATGGTGGAAAGAGGAAAGGAAATGAAAAACAGTAAATTTAATCAATTTGGCTCCCTGACTGCTTAATATGGAAATTCAGGAAGGTGAATTGCTCATTACATTGAAGTGTGTGGATATCTGTGGAGTGCATACACATATCCCTCATCCTCACAGATAAATCAGAGATCATTGAAAGAGAAAATGTACATGCTGAGAGAATAATTGACTCTTTGTGTTGACGCTCTAAAGTACTCTCCCACTTTTCCTATTAAAAGCTTTATTTGGTCCCTTCACCTGCATAATGTATGCAGCACTCATTTCTCTTTCACCAGATGGGCTCACAGTTTAATGAATACATCTTACAGATGTGGTTTGATAGACACTCTTTCTATCTTATGTGGAGGATTGGCTCTCAGAAGAATCAGAACAGCCAGATCATTTCAGTCACTTGCTTAGCAAATGAGGACTCATCTGGAATCTGACTGCATTCATCTGAGGGCTAAAGTTATTCTCAGCTGCCCCCCCCCCCCCCCAAGGAAAGGAGAGAAATGCATTAATTGCCCTGAGGGTGGTAACAGGTGTTCTCTTCAGCTACCTAAATGCAAAGCCGTTTTGTCTTTTCACTGTGAATTCCCACCCTCAGCGCAAAACAACTCTGAAACGGCTGCAGTATTATTTCCAATGCTTTCTTGTTTCTTAACTATTTACAGTCATATTTAGAAATACCTATTCACTTCCCTGTAGAGAAGGTAAGAAATATATTACAATGTTGAGACAAAAGAAGAGAGCAGAAAACGTGTGTTTTACTCTCCGTCTGGCCATCATTGACGAGGATGAAGAGGCTCTTGGCTTTTCCTTCAAAGAAAAGAATGTTTGAACTTTGTACTTTTACCATTTCTCATGCTCATTAATGAAATCTTTTATTTTCCTATCGTTGAGAAGTTACCTGATACTTTAGTCCTCCTAAAACTAAAGACATTTTCTAATCATGGACTCTCTCCTGTTGCGAAATTACCCAAACGCCCCACGTTTACCCAGGTGAGACCAGTAACTGCAAAGCCGACAGGACAATCGGGAAGGTGAGTGGAAGGAAACTACATATCCCGCCATGCCTCGCACGTGAGCACAATGGAGCCCTGTCGTCATCCGGGTCACGGAGCTGCGCGTTCCGTGCGCGCCGCCGGATTCCGGCCTGGGTGCCGCCCCGGGCGGAGGGCCCTCCTGGGCCGGGAAAACTGCAATTCCCGGCATGCGCTGCCACGGATGCGCCTGCGTACAGGAGCTACCGCGCCGGAGCGGGTTGATTTAAAGCGCTGTGTTAGTTCCATGGAAACCGGCCTTCCTGCTGCGGAACAGAGCTACTGGCGGACAGATGAACTGTGAGGTGAGTCTACCGGCCGTGGAGGGGGTCCCGGGCCTGCGGGAGAGAGTCGGCGGCTCAGCCAAGACCACCGTCCCTTCTTCCTGCTGCCCTCTCATTCTCTTGGCAGAGTTTAGTCTCGCCCTCCAGACCTTAGGACCCTGGTTTATGGCGCTTCTGCGCTGGACGCAGGTGAAAACCGTTTAGGAGCTAAGTTTGCACTGGACTGGCTCCAGCTGAGGGACGGAGGATAGCCTCCAGGGAGGGCCTTCAGATAAGCCCCAATACCTTTTCTTTATATGTTAGGTTGGAGATGATAGATTCTTAGGAAAGCCACTTCGACGTGTTTTGTTTTGTTTTGTTTTTAATTTTTGTCACGAGTTATATTCCCAGATCTGCTTATTAGAATGCAGGTGTCAGCAATTGGCATTCGTTCGTTGAGGTTTTCCCAGTACCTGGCCCATGTGCTAGAACAGAAGAGATGTTCGTTAATTTTTTGTTGCGTTTTCCGTTTGTTTGCCAGCCACAGTGCCCCATGCACTGTGCTAAACTCTGAAGACAGGGAGAGATTAATCTGACAGTACTGCGGAGAACTCAGCCTAGCTTGAACACCCACACACTCCTCATGTCCCCGACTTGTTAATGGTGGCGCACCCAGGACTAGGTCCCTGAATCCTTTCTGTTCTCTGTTAGCCAGTCTTGTGGCTTTGCAAGTGGCATGTATGTTGACAATTCCAAAATTTATATCGCCAGCTCACACTTCTTCCCTGAACTCCGAATTAACAAGTTCAGTCTTGTATTGGTCATCTTACCTGTTTTAAATTTAACATTTCCAAAACAACTCAATCTTTGCCCTAAAATGAATTCTTCTGACAGGCTTCCATTGTCTCAATTAATGGCAACACCATCCTTCCAATTGTTTCCTTGCTCTCGTATTTCATATCTAATCTATCAGCAAAACCAATCTTTAAAACATATCTGGACTGTGACCGCTTCTTACTATTCTGCTATCACCCCATCCTAGCCAGTGGCACCTCCTGCCTGGATTATTGTAGCAGCTTCCCAACTGGTCTTTCTACCTCTGTGGTTGTTGTCCTACCCTTGTGGGAGGGTATCCAGAGTGATCCAGTTAAAAGGTAAGTTACATCACAGCACTCCTTTCTACACCGTCCAATGGCTCTGAGAGTCACTGAGAGTAAAAGCCAAAACTTTACAATAGCCTTTAAGGCCTGATGTGATCTGGTCCCTTTATTACCCTCTGACCTCACCTTCTATAGTTCTCCCCTTAACTTACTCCTCTCCAGCCAGACCTCCTTACTGTTTGTAAGGATCTTTGTACTCCCTGTTTACTCTTTCTGGACTTTTCAAAGTCACCTGGCTTTTACTAGTATATTACTTCAGACATTGGTCTTATTCATGCCATCCTTACAATGAGGTAACCTACTTAGGAGCTCCATAGAAATACTCTCCCTAAATACAGAGACAGAATTGTATTAATTTGATAATGATACATTTATGAAAGTAGCTATCAATGCACTTTTTTGAAACTAAAAGTTTATATCTTAGTATTTTTATTATTGTTACAATCAAGCATCAGGCCTTGAGTTCAAGACTATATTCAATGATATTTGCACCTTTTCAAAAACAGCAAAGCACGCATAAGTCAAGCCATAGTCTCTTTGCTGCAATATTAGCAATTAGAGCTAGATTCTTTTCTTGCAGGATTGTACTTCTTAGACTACGAGCTTTTGAGCTATGGCTTCTGAAAATCTGCCAAGTGGCCGGTGGACTCTGGGGGGGGCCTGCCAGATGAGGGAGGACAGGCAGGGGTATGAGTAACTGCAGTGAAAATGAGAATCTCTCCTGACTCAACAGATTGCCTGGATCCCAGGTAGTTACCTCACTCTTCCTTTAACAGGCTCCCAGATATCCCGGGAATCTCCTGGTGGATATTAAGGCTGTCTTGCTCTTGTTAGTCATCTATTGCTTCCTTCCTTGCTTCCTCAGGCTCTCCTGACCTTGACATTTTTCCCCCCATTGCAATGGAGGTTTGTGGCGGGATGGTTTTCAGTTAATCCTGGGACCTGTTTTTAACCTCCAAAGGGTAGATTGGCTTTTTTAGTTTTCCAATCAACTTCTTGGATGACTTGCACGTGTTCATCAGTGATTCACTAAGGATATTTCGAGAACACCGCCATGTTCACTTAGAAGATTTATCCCCTGCCCACCATCAGTCTGTCCCAAGCACCTCACTCTTCCCTTCCTTAGGGTGAATTTTCTGTAAATCTCCTCCCCCTTAGAGGCTGGGGGCCAAGTTTGTACCTTCTTTTTCTTCAAGTATTCTTTCCAGGAGCCTGAATGGCTCCAGTGTAGCTCAGGTTCAGGTGGGCATGAATGATGATGAGAATCAAATTCTTACTCAAATATATATAGACTTTCTTTTTTTTGTTGTTGTTAGAAAAAAAAAAAGAATTTAATTTGGTTTTAAATTTTGCTTTTATGGCTGAAAGTGCACACATACCGTAAAGTAAATGTGAACATTTTATACATATCATAGGTACCTTAGGGAAATAGTAGCAAAACTGTGACATTTCAACAATTACAGGAAAAAATTTTAGATGGGAATCTGTATCCCATTCAAAATATGTGGAAAATTTGTGTTCCATTTCCTGTATTTTTCCCCTAAAATGGACTAATGTTTGTATTAGTATTTTATGCTTGGTTTTTGATATAAATTAATAGAGGCCATTTATAACCAGCTACCTCAGCCTTACAAGTTGCCAGGGAAATTGTCCTCTTTCGCACCTCTGGCAGTGTTCCTTTCTTTTACCACTTCCTTCTACTTGTTTCTCCACCAACTATTGCCTGGGGCTACTGTGTTTCATGAATGTTTTTGTTGCAAACACCAGAAAAATATGACTAACACAAAAACCAAAAGTTTATTTTTCTCAAATAAGCAGAGGTTGGATGTTATTAGTTTTGCCAAAAAAAAAAAAAAAAAAAAAAAAAAAAAAAGGTTAATCTGAACTTCTCTGGCCTTTTCTTTGTTTTTCTCAGATGCTGGTGATCCCTGGCTCTTTGTTTGTATCTAAAAGTGAGGCATTTAATGGCTGACTGAAAGAGAGCTCTCAGAGCGCTGGGCCTCATATGGGGAAGTAAAGGACTGGTGCCATCATTTCAGTTTTTTCTATCAGAAAAACGAAAGACTTCCCAGAAGCTCCTTGCAAACTTTTTGCCTAAAGTCTCATTGGCCAGAATGTGTCACATGCCTGTGCCAGTTGCAAGGGAGGCTGGGGACATGAACTTTTCAGCTTTTATAGAGAGAACAAAGGAGCCAACTCTGTCTACCCCAAACCTCATTAAACCCTTCACATTTTCTCCCCACTTCAAACCTGGTTTATTTCTAGGTGGGCAGTAACAACACAGCAGGTGATAGAAAATGGAATGGAGGGTAAATCCATGTGGTGTTTCTCCGTTGTTACCCTTCCATTTTCTCCCCACTCCACACTATTGATGGTTCCCCCAAGCCTAACCCTGGTTTCATGGAGGCCTTTCCTTCTATTACCTGAGGAACACTATCCTGGTACATACGGTAACATGAGCAGGAGTCTCCAAATCTGGCTTTTTTTCAGAAACACAGATGAAACTTTCTTCAAATCTTTGTATATCCAAAGACTCTGTTACTGTCTATATATACCTTTGTCTTTCTCTTTAGGAAATTTTGAAAGCATAGAAGGAAATTAATAATAGCTTCTTTGCCCCCATGTCCTTAAGCTGATCATTATCAGAAACTCTTTTAACAAATTCAGATTATATGTGTCAGAAATGCTTTCTGTTTCATAGAAAAGACTAAAAGAGAGAAATCCTGGTCAGAAGCACTAAAATAAGAGTAAGAAGAAAATTTGTACCCTTTGACCTATATCATTCCATTTCCTCCTCCCTTCAGCTCATTCTATTCTGTTTCTATGAAATCAACCTTTTTTTAAATTTCCACATATAAATGATATCAGACAATATTTTTCTTGCTCTGTCTGAGTCATTTCACATAGCATAATGCCCTCTAGATTGTCAGTGGCAGGGTTTTCTTTCTTTTTATGGTTGAATAATATTTTATATATATTTGTCTATTCATCAAATGGACATTCATCTCTTCAAGGACATTTAGGTTGTTTCTCTATCTTGGCTGTTGTGCATAATGCTGCACTGAACATGACTGAGCAGGTTCCTCTTCGAGATCCTGTCTTTGGTTCCTTTGGATATACAAAGGAGTGGGATTGCTGGATCATATGAAGTTCTATTTTTAATTTTTTGAGGAACTTTGATATTTTCCATAATGGCTGTGCTATTTTATATTCCCACCAACAGTGTATGAGGTTCACTTTTCTCCACATCTTCACCAACATTTGCTATCTGTCTTTTTGAGAATAGCTTTCCTAACAGGTGAGTTGATATCTCGTGGTGGTTTTGATTTGCATTTCCCTGGAGATTAGTGATGTTGAGCACCTTTTCATTTATATATTGGCCATCTGTATGTTGTCTTTGGAGAAAATGTTCAGGTCCTCTGCCTATTTTTTTAATTTAGTTTCTTTGCTTTTTTGCTATTGAGTTATATGAGTTCTTTCTATATTTTGGACATTAACCCCTTATCAGATCTGTGGTATGCAATTATTTACTACCATTCTGTAGGTTACCTTTTCAAATAAGTTCTGAGGATCTAATGTACAGCGTGTATGTAGATAATATGTTATCTAGTAATATGTTGTATAGTTGAGAGTTGTGAGAGTAGATCTTAAGCATTGTTACTGCACGTCGGCACACACAAAACACACACAAAGTTAACTACATTATCTATGTGGGGTGATGAATGTGTTAATTATCTGGGCTTGGTAACCATTCTATAGTGTATGTGTATATCAAATCATCACATTGTACACCTTAAATACATACAATTATTCCTCAGTAAAGTTAAAAAAAAAAAAGAGCAACTAGGCCATTCTCTGGGACCTGTTGGGGGGAGATAAAAGGTGATTGGAGAGCTATTTCAAGATGAAGAAATGTTCTTAATATTGGCAAGAAGCTCAGTCTTTTCACTGCCCCCCATCATGCTTCTTGCCCCCTTAAATCCTGCCATCAGTTTTCCCATTTCTCTAATTCTTGCCTTGAGTGATGGAGACTACTTTCAGTTACTTGGACCTGAAGTAGTCACCACTTCCACTGCCTGGGTGGTGAGGGGAAGAGAGGTATCTGATTGTACAGCAAAGGGAGAAGAAAAAATGTGTTCCTAATATCCAAAGTGGGATCTTTGTGAACCTGTTTCCATAGGAACACTGTTTCTAGTAATGGTTAAGGTTTTACAGTCTGGTTAGTATAGAAATGTGTACACAGGTTGGAGTTACAGGAAAATGTCCTTAAAGTTTCTTTCCCCAATGACCTTGTCATTGAACCTTGGGTCCATGTTTCAACTATACGTTGGGACTGCTTCTTCTATGCTAATTCTGCCTAATTCTGTCACTAATATTTCAAAAAGTACTCTTACACAGTTTTGGGAAAGAAGTCTGAAAATTTTATGTCAATAGCTATAGAAGAGTCTTTGCTAGGCTATGAAGTTAAGTTTGCAAATTGTTTTTTAAAATCACTGCTTCAATGTAGTTGGTGAATTTGTATTACAACAGTGCTCAGAAGTCTAATATAGAATGTTTTTCTGAAAGCTTGGTTGGAATATATTAAATTGATGATGGCTAGTAATGAAAGAAATACTAATTCTTTTGGCCAAGTCATAGGTCCTAGTATGTGTCTAATAGTAGCAGATAGGATAGACTAGATTATGATGCGATAACAAACTATCCAACAATCTCAGTGGCTTTTAACAACATAACTTTATTGCCCACTCACACTGGATGTTATGGATGGGTCATAACTCTGCTTCATGTCTTCTTCACTCTGGGATCTTGGCACACGAATCCAGCCCTATCTGGGTTGTTGCTCATGTCATGGAGAGGACAAAGGAGATGATGAATGACAAGTTGGCTCTTACAGTTTCCACCCACATTAAATTGACCAAAGCAAGACACGTGGCCATTCCTGATCTCAACAGGACAGGGATGTGTAATTCTCCCACAAGAAGGGACAGTGACGATTTTGAACCATAACAGAACCTACTATACTAATATTGTGACTTTAATCTCAGGTGCGTATGGAAACTACAGTGTCCAGACCGGTCCTCTCTCCAACCCACATCAATGCTGCGGCTTCTGAAACATTCACGGTACTTCAGGAAAGGATGAGAATAGTTGAGGAACAGACCAGTTCTCTGAGGGATGACCTAATAATGTTGGACTTTGGTGAAAAAAGGTAACAAATAGAAAATGAACTAGATCTTTGTAGGTTGAAGAATTCTTAGGAGTCGTAGTGCAGATGGTTTGGCAGATGAAATATACGTATTTATAAAATAATTGAGAAAAAACAGTTTCCATTTGAACATTAGTTAGAAAATATTTGTGAGATAGAGTTGTCATTCTGTAATAGAGCTACTACCACTATTCCCCTGAATAGATATTTATTTAAAGTGAGGAGGTGGGTGGGGGAATGGGGTAATTGGGTGATGGGCATTAAGAAGGGCATGGGCTGTAATGAGCATTGGGCATTATAGGCAACTGATGAAACCCTGAACTCTACCTCTGAAACTAATAATACACTATATGTTGATTAATTGAATTCAAATAAAATAAAATTTTAAAAATGTGTTAAGTACACAAACTTTGATATCCTGTTCACCTTCAAAACTTAATTGAAAACAAACATGGAATGTTTGTATAATTAGAAAAAATTTTGTTCTTATTTTTCAAATCAAAAATAGACTTTGGTATTAGTTTAAGTGAACATCTAAACTTGATTCATGCCATTTATATGGTCTTCATTTTCTTTCCCCAGATTTATTGTAAATTAAAAGAAAGGTTTTAAGTCTTTAAAAAAGTTTCATAGTTTAGAATGAGGTACTCAAAAAAACCCACAAAAAACAAAAAAACCTTCTTTTCCCCTTGGCTAAAGAAGGTATTGCCGTTAAAAGTTGGATTATTAATGGCCTGAGGAATCTGGGTGCTTAAGCAGCCAATATCAAATTTGCTGGTGTGATTTTCTTTAAGATTACAATGTATTTCCTTAGTGTCTCTCACGAAGACCTAAAATTATAGTTGGTATTATAGCATCCATAGAATGAATAGTTCTTCAGTAGCTAAAGATTAAATTTGTAAAGATGCTGAGTATGTTAGAATAAAGTAGAAATGTTTATTATGACCTTGTTTAAAAAATTTTCTAAAAATATGTGAATATATTGACTCCGTGCTAACTTTAATTCTTAGTTTATAATGATAGGTTTAGCATTTAACATGTTTTATGTACCACATAAAAGTTTACAAAAAATTCAAATTAAAAGAAACAACTGTTATAAAGTCAGTGGTCTTTATCCATCCGACATTAGTCTCATCCTCTTTACCTAATTGTGCTTTCTGTATTTAAATTTGGAGAAGCTAACAGATGGTTAACTAAGGAATCTAATTTTTATTCTTGGTAAAAATGTTACATTGACCTGATGATTGGGATTACCATAGTACACATTGCATTACATAATATTGTTAAATTGGGATCTTCGTCCAGAGGCCAACTGGAAACTCCAAAATGTTTAGAAGAGCCTGTGAGCCAGAACATCATTAGTCCTATTCAGAACGAAATGATTTGTTCAGGAAAACCAGATATTCTGTGGAAGAACTGTGAGTTTCTGGTGAATCGAATGTGCCGTCTGGAAAGCCTCATCCAGTCCTTGAAGATGAACATCTTTCGTCTGCAAACTGAAAAGGATTTGAATCCACAGAAAACAGGTACAGAGAGAAGAGTATCATCAGAAATTAGGTCCTGTATGGGTGCTTAATGAGTTTATGATTCTTTTCCTTTCCTGACCTCCTTTCAACCGTTCCATGACCCGCCTGTGCTGTTGGGTAGCTTTTCTGAAAGATCGACTGAATGCAATACAGGAGGAGCATTCCAGGGACCTGAAGCTGTTGCATCTTGAAGTAATGAATTTGCGCCAGCAACTAAGAGATGTAAAAGAGGAAGAAGACAAGGCACAAGAGGAAGTGCAAAGGTTGACTGCCACGCTGGAGATTGCCTCAGAGACAAAGGTTTGAATCCAGATTTCTGAAATACTGGTTCACTGTTATCTGCTAACGGGAGGAGGCAACAGACCCACAAAATTGACTTTAAAATTGGTGATGTGATGTGAGGATTGACATCTCAAAGTTACCTACATTGATAACCTTAACTATTGTGTACTATCAGTAATGTGGTATTTATAGAGCCCTTACCCTGTACGCATGAGAGTGAGAATTCAAAGGTATGAGGTAGAGTCTCTGCTCTTCCAAGAGCTTATGTGCTAGCTGGGAGAACAAGGAATAGCATGAAAAATTAAATAGAGAAAAAATAAGGGCATAGGAAATGTTAAAGGACAGTGTAGGACAATAAGTGAACATTGACATGTGTTTTGTGTTCAGGTGGGTTTGAGAGGGTGGGTATGCCCTATCTAGAGTAGATTAGGGTAGGCTTCAAGAAAGAGCTAAGACATGAGCTGAACTTTCAGAAGGCAAAGTAGACAGGTGAGGACACACAGAGGTAGGAAAGAAAATAGAGTAGGGTAATAAACTGACAATTTTGTTCTCCCTCCGTGGGCCAGGCAGTACAGTAGATGGTCAACATGTTATTTTGTTTAATTTTTGAAAACCTAAGTTGTCCCCATTTTAGTAATAAGAGCATTGGGCCCCAGAGAGAATCATTTCTCTAAGATCACACTTCCCTGTTTTCTTCCCATTACCCAGGTTTGAACTTAGATATTTCCACTGGTACAGTTAGAGGAAATGCATAAACTTAGATGCATGACAGGAATGACAGGATTTTGGGGAGCAAATAAATTGGAAATTAGCTAGGGATCACATTATAGAGGATTTCAAAATCAAGAATAATCGATAGTTGGGCTTGATACTGTGGGGGTGATTATAATTTTTGATAAGGAAGTGACACAGCGAAAACAGGAAAACTAATCTGGCAGTAGTGTAGGGTTTGGGGAAGCCAGTTAGGAGTCCATTGCATGATTTGAGGCACAAGCCTTATTAGTTCTGACTTCTGGTGGCATTTTGAAAAGAAAGAGGGATGTTTTACGAAGAAAGATATGCTAGAATATGGTGCTGGACAAGAGCTGAGTATAGGTAAGAAGGCAAAGATGACTGAGGTTTTACATCTTGGCTTATGGTGCCGTTAATAGTGATATAAAAGAGAATAAATGGTGAAAACTGTATTTTTGATCCTCAGCTCCTAAGCACAGATAATATTTGAGACAAGAAGAGAGTGAAAAAAATAGGAATATACTCTGTAAGAGAAAGTTCTATCAATTACCAGTTTCTCTCATTTTTGAATTTTACATACAAAGTGAGTATCTTTGGGGCACCTGGGTGGCTCAGTCAGTTAAGCATCCGTCTCTTGGCTTCAGCTCAGGTCATGATCTCATGGGTTGTGAGACTGAGCCCTGTCTGGGCTCCACGCTGAGCTGGGGGTCTGCTTGAAGATTCTCTCCCTCTGCCCCTCCCCCAACTCACGCATGCACATTCATTTTCTCTCTCTCTCAAATCTTTTTTTTAATATAAATTCAATTAACATAGTGTATTATTAGTTTCAGAGGTAGAGTTCAGTGATTCATCAGTTGTATATAACACCCAGTGCTCATTATATCATGTGCCTTCCTTAATGTCCATCACCCAGTTACCCCATCCCCCTACACACTTCCCCTCCAGCAACCCTCAGTTTGTTTCCTAAGAGTCTCTTATGGTTTTTCCCTCTCTGATTTTGTCTTATTTTTCCTTCCCTTCCCCTATGTTCATCTGTTTTGTTTCTTAAATTCCACATATGAGTGAAATCATATGATAATTGTCTTTCTCTGATTGACTTATTTTGCTTAGCATAATACCCTCTAGTTCTATCCACTTCATTGCAAATGGCAAGATTTCAATCTTTTGATGGCTGAGTAATATTCCATTGTATATTTATACCATATCTTCTTTATCCCTTAATCTGTCAATGGACATTTGGGCTCTTTCCATAGTTTGGCTGTTGTGGACATTATTGCTATAAACATTGGGGTACAGGTGCCCCTTTGATCACTATGTTTGTGTGCTTTGGGTAAATACTTAGTAGTGCAATTGCTGGGTCACAGGGTAGCTCCATTTTTAACTTTTCGAGGAACCTCCATATTGTTTTCCAGAGTGGCTGCACCAGTTTGCATTCCCACCAGCAGTGTAAGAGGGTTCCCCTTTCTCTGCATCCTCGCCAACATCTGTCGTTTCCTGACTTGTTAATTTTAGCCATTCTGACTGGTGTGAGGTAGTATCTCATTATAGTTTTGATTTGTATTTCCTTGATGCTGAGTGATGTCGAGCATCTTTTTGTGTGTCTACTGGCCATTTGTATTCGTCTTTGGAGAAATGTCTGTTCATATTTCTGCCCATTATTTTATTTTTGCATGTTGAGTTTGATAAGTTCTTTATAGATTTTCGATACTAGCCCTTTATCTGATAAGACATTTGCAGACACCCTCTCCCATTCCGTCAGTTGTCTTTTGGTTTTGTTGACTGTTTTCATTGCTGTGCAAGAGCTTTTTATCTTTATGAAGTCCCAATAGTTCATTAAAATAAATAAATCTTTTTAAAAAATAAAAATAAAAGGGAAAATAATAGAAGTCATTAACCGAAGTAATAAAATAACTTTCTTTTTAAATATCTCATTGTAATAATTATTTCAGACTCAAAATAAGTTTTTATAACCATATTCAGATTAGCATTTATTGGTTGCTAGAAAAAAGTCTAGATTTGAACTGATATGCCTATGGACAGTTTCTTTCTTCATTTCAGATTATTTAGAACCTTTTCTCCTTGTACTTTTAGAAGAATGCAGTCATTATTGAAGAGGAATTGAAGACCACAAAACGTAAAATGAACCTGAAAATTCAGGAGGTAAGATAAAAAAAGGTTCTGGAGGGTGGAGGGGGCGTTGGAATTGCTGAGGGAAAGTCAAGAAAGTAGAAAGAATGAAAAACTTTGAAGAAGAAAATATGTTACTGTGGAGTAGGAAGATTTTAAAAATATGCCACGTGAAATTCAAGTGAAAGAGGCTACCCTTATTTGACATTAAGAGTTCCTTTTGCCTCAATACGACCATACAACCAGAAATAGAGTAAGTACTTTGTGAGCCAGGAAGGGAATTAGTTACCACAAAGTTTATAATGCTAGAGCTAAATGAACACCTTCATACAAAGACCTTTTAAACTAAAGCTGTGTTTAAAACAAAAAGCTTTTAATAAGCCTGCTCATCTAATTTTACCTTGAAACCTCCATCTCAGCCTAAGTTTTAGTAGATAACAGATTGGGAATTGTGAAGTAGGTGGCTGCTAAAAGTTGCTGGACTAAAAATTGGCAGCTGAAAACAGTGAAAGAGTCAGGAGAATTAGTAATCCAACACACCCTGGCCTAAAAACCTCACTATTCCCTGACAGAATAATCATTGATGTTCATCTGAATCAAAAGGATCCAAATTATATTTAAAATACTCTATTATATAAAACAAAGAAGTAGATATACTTTTAAAGAAAATTCGCATGCAAAATTACTTTTTAAGTTATGATTTTTCGTGCATAAGTTGTTAAGTATAGCTATCTGGAAAATTCTCTCATGTACTTTATTTGCCTGTAACTACCGATAAAAGCATGATTTTTCATAGTTAGAATGTATTACATTTCATGTATTTTTTTTTTTACTTTTTAGATATTTTAGTAGACTACTTTTTTAGAGTTTTACATTTATAGAAAAATTACACAGAAAACAGTTCTCATAAACCTACTCTCCCCATTCCTCCAGGTTCCCCTATTATATTAGGTACATTTGTTAAATTTGATGAACTAGTATTGCTCATAAATAAATTGATAAATCATTATTAGCTAAAGTCCACAGTTTATATTAAGATTCACCTTTTGTTCATTACATTATCTTACAGAACAGTATCACTGCCCTAAAAATGCTCTGTGCTCCATACACCCATCCCTTCCCTCCTCTCTTCCTGAGCCCCTGGCAACCACTGATCTTTTCAGTGTCTGTAGTTTTGTTATAGTTGGAATGATTCAGCGTGTGGTTGTTGTGGACTGGCTTCTTTCACTTAGCATATGCATTTAACATACCTCCAAGCCTTGTCATGGTGTGGTAACTCATTTTATTGTTAAACAATATTCCATTGTATGGATGTACCACAGTTTATCCATTCATCTATTGAAGAACATCTTGGTTGCTTCTGAGTTTTGGCAATTGCGAATAAAGCTGCTGTAAACATTCATATGCAGGTTTTTGTGTGGACATGTTATCTACTCATTTGGATAAATACCTAGAGCACAATTGCTGGATCATCTGGTAAGCTTTTGTTTACCTTTGTAACTGCCAACCTGTCTTAAAAAATGGCTGTACCATTTTGCATTCACACCAACAATGAATGAGTTCCTGTTGCTCCACATTCTCATCAGCATGTTGTCTTGTCAGTGTTTTGAACTTTTGCCATTCTAATATGTGTGTAGTGTTTTAATTATAATTCCCTAATGACACATGATATTGAATATCTTTTTATATGCTTATTTGCCATCTGTATATCTCATTGGGTGAGGTGTCTGTTAGATACTATGCTAATTTTGTAATGGGTTGTTTGTTTTCTTATGTTGAGTTTAAAGAGTTCTTTGTATATTTTGGATACTAGTCCTTGATCAAATACATGTTTTGCAATTTTTTTCTCCATTCTTTAGCTTATCTTTTGCAGAGCAGAAGCTTTTAATTTTAATGAAGTCCAACTTATTAATTTTTTCTTTCAGGGATTGTACTTTCAGTGTTATAGGTTATCACCAAATCCAAGGTCACCAGGATTTTTCTCCTGTGTTTTTTTTAGAAGGCTTATAGTTTGGCATTTTACATTTAGATAAATGATACGTTGTGAATTAATGATGTGAGGTCTGTATCTAGATTCTGTGTGTGTGTGTGTGTGTGTGTGTGTGTGTGTGTGTGTATGTGTGTCCAGTTTTTCCAGCACCATTGGAAAGTCTTAATTCTGAGTGCTGTGATAAAATCTTGAATTTTTTATTGAACCCTGTCAAGGACCTGTAGAAGGACTGTCCTAATCAAAATGCATTTTGGTATTCAAGCAGAAAGGATGTATTAGTTTGCTAGGGCTTCAGTACAAATTGCCACAGACTGGGTGGCTTAAACAACAGAAATTTCTTATAGTTCTGGAGATTTGAAGTCCAAGATCAAGATGTCAGCAGATTTTTTTCTCCTGAGGCTTCTCTTCTTGACCTGCGCATGGCTGCCTTCACATGGTCCTCACGTGGTCTTTGCTTTGTGTGTGCACATCCCTTGTATATTTATGTGTCCTAGTTTCCTTCTCTTATAAGGACATCATTCGGGTTGGATTAGGACCCACCCTAACAGCATCCTTATAGTTTATTACCTCTTTAAAGGCCCTATCTCCAAGTACAGTTGTATTTTACTGGGGTTAGAGCTGCAACGTTATATTTTTGGGGAATACAATTCAGCCCATATAAGGGGGCTGTATAAAGACAGAATAAATGTGGTATATATCTTCCTAAGAGGTAGGAAATATATATAAAATCTGGTTCTGATAAACATAAAACTGGTTGCTTTTAATAATGCTTCAAAAATAAATACCTCAGTAGTATAATTATCAAAGATTCCTCTATAAAGGTTTAAATCGTATCTCAAGGACATTATATTATACAATTTGATCCAGAGCTTAGAAAAATATAGTAAGCTACTCTGTATTACAAAGTAATTATAATGTGATACTGTAGATAGTATTAGATTATTAATACAG
The DNA here is from genome assembly GCF_023065955.2 of Ursus arctos. Classification (NCBI taxonomy): domain Eukaryota; kingdom Metazoa; phylum Chordata; class Mammalia; order Carnivora; family Ursidae; genus Ursus; species Ursus arctos. The sequence goes on from NW_026622763.1 coordinate 72,298,445, forward strand.
CCAAAAATAAAAACTATGGTTCATCCTGAAATAAAATTGTAATACTTATAATGATGAGAAAGGATGAGGAAGGAATTTCTAAACTTGAAATGAAGGAACAGAATCATAAAAAGTTCAATAGATTTGAACAAATAAGAATTAAAAATTCTAAAAAAAAAAAAGGGCAAAAAACAAAACTAGTAAAACCTAGCAAAACTAGATAGAGTTAATAATCTTTCCTTTTAAAGAACTTGAAAGCGACTAAAACAACAACAAAAAAAACAACCCCCAAAAAACAGTGGTCAACGAACAATTCAAAAAAATATGTAATAGCTCAGAAAATATATAGAGCTAATAACCATATTAGAAAAATGTTTAATCTCATTAGTAACCAAAGAAATGAAAAGCTGTCAAGATATGTTGTTTTTAATTTATTAGCAAAGATTTAAGAAAGCAACAATACATAGTACTGATGGGATTTATTCTAATACTACTGATAGACTAAAATTGGAAGGAAGATTATATACCAAATTTATCGAAAGTCTAAACATTATTAAACCTTTAACCTAGTGACTCCTCTTGTAGGAATCTATCATAAGGAAATAGAAATGCAAAGAAAGATTTATTCACAGGCATGTTCAGCAGAACAATATTTAGAATAGTGAAAAACTGGAAAAACCTCAAACTTTGTTATTAGAGGTATGATTAAAAATAGAACATTTGCAAAATGGGCTTTCGTGTAACAGTTTCATGCCAACACACTTCATGTCTTTCAACTTTTTAAAAAGTTTTTAAACATAATATATATCATCCATAGAGAAAACACATGTAAAATATATATGTATAGAGAAAACATATGTAAAATATGTATGTACAATTAAGGAAAAGAGCTATAAAGTGTCCTTTTATGTCATCTTCACTGGGGCTTAAAAACAGAATTTCTTTCAAGTTAACATCACTTCATAAAAGGGACAGTATCCTGCAATTCCCATTTAAGTTTGGAAGGATCTCTTTACCTCATGAGAAAAGAGATTCTTTTTTATATCTTTATCTAACTGATCGTCATTTCTTGAGAGAAACAAGGTTAGTGTACCCCAATTCTTTTTTTTTTTTTAAAGATTTTATTTATTTATTCGACAGAGATAGAGACAGCCAGCGAGAGAGGGAACACAAGCAGGGGGAGTGGAAGAGAAAGAAGCAGGCTCATAGCGGAGGAGCCTGATGTGGGGCTCGATCCCATAATGCCGGGATCACGCCCTGAGCCAAAGGCAGACGCTTAACCGCTGTGCCACCCAGGCGCCCCAGTGTACCCCAATTCTTGAGTGGTAGTTTTATCCACTACTTAACAGTTTCTTCATTATTTCTTTAGACCTTCAAAGCAGAATTGGAACAGCTTTCAAAGGTTTGTTTATAATCCTATGGGATAAAAATTATTTAAAAAAAAATAGGGAGATGAAGTAATCAAAGAAAAATAGAAGTTAAAAATGAAAGAAAATACAGAAAGTACATATATACTGAGGTGTGATATTACTGTTTTTCAGCCTTCTTTTTGACAAGTCTATTGTGAGACATCCATTTTTTACTGTAACACCATACATAAATTATATACACAAACATTTCATGAAGCGTTACTTACCCTATTACATGCTGTGTGCGCTGATATTTTTTCTCTTTTTCTTTTTTTAATAATATTTTTTTATTATATTATGTTAGTCACCATACAGTACATCCCTGGTTTCTGATGTAAAGTTCGATGATTCATTAGTTGTGTATAACACCCAGTGCACCATGCAATACGTGCCCTCCTTACTACCCATCACCAGTCTATCACTTTCCCTCACCCCCATCCCCTCTGAAGCCCTCAGTTTGTTTCTCAGAGTCCATAGTCTCTCATGCTTCATTCCCCCTTCTGATTACCCCCCCTTTCTTTATCCCTTTCTTCCCCTACCAATCTTCTTAGTTCTTATGTTCCATAGATGAGAGAAACCATATGATAATTGTCTTTTTCTGCTTGACTTATTTCACTTAGCATTATCTCCTCTAGTGCTGTCCATGAATTAACTTAACCAGAGACGTAAAGGATCTTTATTTTTTTTCCCCTTTTGAAGTGCTGATTGCAACTTACTAATGTGTCTTGACCCACAGTTTTGGAAAAAAAACTTACACAATGGGAAGACAAGGGCAACAGATTTGAGTCTTCATTTCTTAGTAGTTTATCCCACAGGGAGAAACACAAGCTTGTTTCTGAGTAGTCATTAATGAACGAAGAATGGGAGTGAGATGGCATGTCTGGTAAACTTTTCATGCTGAGTTTGATCTTTGGCAAACTGCTGTCGTGTTCCCTTGGTCTTGCCTAACTGCAACTTGTTCTGTAGCTAAGGAGACAACTGTCTCAGGAGAAGCACCTAAGGGAATCTCTTGAGAAATCTGCATCAGCCATGTTATTCAAAATACAAGAAATGGAATCAACAGTGGAGGTGGAACGGAAACAGGTAGATCTTTCTCTCCTTATGTCAAGGAAGTGAAACCAAAAGAGAAAGCTGATATTTTACCTATAAGTCTTAAGTTTTGCTAATTTTCTCTAGATTTATTAAATTTTTGCCTGTATTATTATTTGAAATACCTACATGTAATTTAGACAATTCAGTTCTAAGTATTCAAGGCAATTAGTTCCAAATTCTAATACCTATGTTTGGATTACATAATCTTTATTTTAACCAATGGCTGTCCTTTATAATAAAACTATAAAAAAGATTCTACTTAAGGAATTTATGTTTTTGTTTTGTTTTTTAAAGATATTTATTTATTTGACAGAGAACACAAAGAGGAGCAGCAGGCAGAGGGAGAGGGAGAAGCAGGCTCCCTCTGAGTAAGGGGCCCGATGTAGGACTCGATCCCAGGACCCTGGGATCACGACCTGAGCCTAAGGCAGACACTTAACCAACTGAGCCACCTAAGCACCCCTACTTAAGGAATTTATAAATGATCCTTTATTGCTATAACTTGTGCTACCAATATGGTAGCTACTAGCCACATACGGCTCTTTAAAGTAGCTTAAATTAAAAAAAATTCAATTCCTCACACACTCTGGCCACGCTTCAAGTACTCAACAGTTACTTGTGACTGGTGCGTGTTGTGTTGGAGAGTGCACAGAAAGTTCTGTGGGAAGGTCCCACTGTAAAACACTGCACCCTGCTGAGATCTTTAACATAGAAACTCCCCTTCTCCCTCCAGTGATGTTAAGATGGGAAATCTGCCTTACATGTGTGCTCTAAGGTAGTTTGGTAGAAATCTTGACCTTACGGAAAGTTTTTCTTACACATTTCAGGTGCAGATTTTACAGCAAAACTGCGTTGCCCTACGCAGCTCTATACAGACCACCCAGGAACTACTGGCGCAGGAGCAACAGAAAAAAGGAGAGTTGGAGACTTCAATCTCACAGCTCAAGTCTGATCTAAGTATGAAAATAGATGCTAAAAATTACATTTCTGTTAGTTTTTTTGAGATTTCATGCAAAAACTCTTAAGATCCAAAATTCTTGAAGAGGCCATTGTTACTGAGATTTACCACAGGACCGAATGTAAAAAATTGATTGCCTTTTTGTCTGTGGCACTGAAAAAAAAAAAGTTGGTAATAAAATAGAATTTGATCCTCTTAACTGTAAACTATTCTCTATTTAAATTCTTTCTCAGGTTTATTTAAGTGTTTGTGGACTTGGGGACATTGGGTTTCTAGAAATCTAGATGGACTTTTGGATAAAAGGACATTAATAAGGAAATAAGGCCTTTAATACTTGCTAACCTGATTCTAACCACTTATCATATCAGACTCTCCATTTTTCAGGTTGTCAGTCTATTGACCTGTATTTGTAGCAATGGATGGTTGTAAGTTACCTTAGAGCTTAATGTCCTCATTTTGCAGAGGAGTAAACAGAGTCCTTACAGGTGATTGAGCTAAGACATGGATGAATCTAGTCGTGATCCCACGTTGTTCAGTTGTGGTTCTTCCAACCCATCAGCCCTTGTCGTGTTTACTGTTGGTAATATACAGTTGTAAAGCAGTTTTCAGCCAGTATCAAATATAGGGATCACAGTGCAGTGCTTCACATGAGTAGCACTTAATGGTTTACCTAGAGGTTTCACACAAACCATCTCATGTAACACACTAAACTACCCGTACTTCCCAAAGTTAAAGCGAATAAATGGTGAAGTGAGACCTGAACCTGTATCTTCTAACTCCCATGCTCCTGCCAGTGCGCCTTCTATGCTCTGGCTGTAGTGAGGGCAAGGAAATGAAAACTATAAAAAACAGGGAGCAAAGAGTAATCTGTTCAGTGTTTTGTTCTATTGCTTTTAACAGAAAGTACTGTTTTTCCTTATAGTTGTTGAGTAGTGAATTATCTGTGGCGGTCTCACTGATAGTGCCCCAAGCTAATTTTCCATCTTCCTGTGATTGTGTGGCTAGAAAAAATAAATATATTTTATGGTGCTGCCACATTATCTCATTTGACCTTACAACCTTGTGAGAAAGATAAGAAAATATACCCCATTCTATTGAAGAATAAAAAGGTCTGTATCCAAGGACCCACGACAAATAGGATAGCTGGGACTAAAACACAGATCTTTCTATTATAGTAGTAATTTTTTTAATGTTACCTTCTCATTGGACTAATGCTTTAGTTTTGAATTTTGTAAAGAATATGTGGAAGACCATTTAAAAGATGGAAATTACACAGCAGTAATTAAAACTAACACGAGGAAAAGGAAGCCTGTCTGAATACCAACTATATGCTTCATATTGAATAACAGACTGTTTACATGCATGCAATTTGATTACTTTAAGGTACACACAGTAATGCTAACTAATTAATAAAAGGAATGCCTCTAGGTATTTGCTTTAATGAATTTAAAAATGTAATTATTAGCAATAAACTTTTATACACACACACTAAAGTGATGAAATTGTTCTCCCAAGTAAGATAAACACTCCCCTTTCATTCTCACTTTGATTACTGGAATTTTTAAAAATCATATAATTATCTTTTTTATCCTTGACATATTTTAAATTAGCTTTTACTCTATTTAAAATGAGTCTTGGATCTATATGTTCAAAAAGTATAGTTTTTCTGACTCTATCCTACATAAAATGTGAGTTTTTATGTGTTTTGTAATTTTCTGGCTTTAGAATATATAAGTGAAATAAAATTAATAAATCTTTATGAATTTTTCATGAAACCAAAACGTCATTCTCAGAAAAGTTTACTTTGGGCTACTAGTATACAATGCCACACTGTTCCCCTCATTCTGTCTTTGGTTTTATTTTCACTGTATATACTCTCTGGGTGGTTTCAGATCTTTTTTTTCCCTCATAAAATCATCTTTCTGAGCTCCAGATGGTATCTTACTGCCAGCTAAGCATCTATATATGGATGCCTTATAGATACCTCAAGACACACAGTGAATACTTAAATATTGCAATCATTCTTACTCATTTTATCCCCTGAAACTTCTCCTTGTCCTGTATTCCCTATTTAGTTGAAGAGTCTGCCACCCACTCTGTTGCTTAAATCTGGACACTAGATCTTCTCCTTGACTCATCTATTGCCTTTACCCCGCTAGCCAGCCGCCAAGTCCGGACAGTTCTCCCTGCTTGTTATTTCCGGAGTGTGGTTTCCCTCTGCATCCCCATCATCCTTCCCTTAGAGCCAGCTTTCATTGTTTTGTGCTTTGGTTACTGCACAGCTGCTAAACTGATTTCCTCTTCCTTATCGAGCCTCTGTTAGAGTATTCCAACACAAAGCTTTTGGTCAGGTGCCTCTCCAGGTGAAAATCCCTCAGACGCATCAGCCTCTATGCCTGGAGTAAAATATGACCTCATTTACTATAGCACGTGATTGGACTGTGTTCTTGATAATTTCATGACTTAGTTTCCAGTCTATAAAAACATGGTCGAAATACTTGGATTCGCCTTATTTACACAACATACAGACTGGGGTAAAAAAGAAAGCAAGCTGCTCAGGGAGAAGATACTGTGTGATTTCAATGTCATTATAGTAAGTTATTACCATAGTTATGTGGACTCTTTGTTTTTAGTTTCTAGAGATGAGCTCATTTCCAAGTTGGTTGAAGAAAATAAGGTAAGTTTTGAGGTTGTAGAGTTCAGAGATGTTCTTTCCTCTCTTCACTAAGTAATATTTCCTCACTCGTGTAGGTTTACACTTGTTCTGATTCTCCTGAAGTCTTTATTAGAAAAAAGTTGCAGCGTAAATGAGTCGTACATTCAGACCTGTTGTCAGCTGGGTATTAGGAAATCATTTCAGGCAGGTTATTACGGTTCGAAAAAAAGATGAATGAGCAAAAATTATGAGATGAATTTGCATCTTACCCTTATTGAAAAATAATTGTTATAAAGTTTTTTATGAAATATAAGAAATAGTAACTACTTTTTGGTAGCATTGGTTGCACAACAATGTGAATATACTTAACGCCACTGAACTTAGCCCTTTAAATATTTTTAAGTGAACTGTACACTTAGAAATGATTAAAATGGGAAATTTTATGTTATTTATATGTTACCACAATAAAAAATGGGAAAAAAAAGAACTATTACCACTTTTGTATCTTAATACATTTCTAAATCAACCTTAATGTGTAGATCCTGCTTGGAATACTTTTTCTGGGTTCTATCTCATCTTGTGGTAGGTGATGTTAAAGCCTTGAGATACTTCTCCTGGGACAATAGAAGAGTGGTCCTCTCTCCATAGGGAGAGGACTCGCACTTTGCCCTCCCCATTTCAGTAACTACCTGTTAGGGAAAGCCTAACCCACAATTCACACCTGTCACCTGTTTGTTTGTTTGATTCTTTTTAGAGCAAAGGTGTTTTCTTTTGCTTCACACCCAGGTATTCCTTGATGAAAACATCTTCACCTACTTAAAACTTTAAAAGATCTTTTAATGTGTTTCTTTGAAATCACAAAAAATCCTAACTGCTTAGGGAAAAAATTATATATAATATAAACGAACAAATATTCATCTTAGCAGAACTTTCTTGACTTGAGGATGCTAGTTAAATTTTTACATTACGGTTTTAGGCAAATTCTTTCCAGTTTGAAACTCCATATGAAAACATTTTTAATAAACAGTTTTTATAATTTATTTTAAAAGAGAAGTTTGAGAGTTGAGATAGCAAGATTTTAAAAAATTCTTTATGAGACACTTACCTATATATTTATCATTAGTACTAGAGCAGTGGATGTTATACACAACTAATGAATCTTTGAACACTACATCAAAAACTACTGATGCTAATTGAACATTAAAAAAAGAAAGAAAGAACTTGAACTCGTAGCAGCCAAAATACAGAATAGCTATTTTGATAGAGCTATTCGTAATAGCTCTCACATGTAAAAAAAGAGAGAACTTATTGTTTTTGCTCTTACAGAATGTGCAGATGTCTTTCAACAAGGAACACGAAGAAAATGCATATTTGAGGTCTGAAATAGTATCCCTTCATGAAACATCAGAAAAAGCACAGGTAGATCTTATCATTTCTATAGTTTTTCGATGTTAATTTTGTTTAATGAGGAACTAAGAACAAAGATTAACCCTGATTGTATTAATTCAGACCGTCACCATAGGTATAATCAGCATATAACATATTTCAGGTGTACACCATAATGATTCAGTATTTGTATACATTGCAAAATGGTCAATAATTCTAGTTAACATCCATCACCATATATGGTTACAAAAATTTTTTTTCTTGTGTTGAGTACTTTTAAGATTGACTCTCTTAACCACTTTCAAATATGCAATACAGTATAAACTATAGTCATCATGCTGTACATCCCCATAACTCATTTATTTTATAACTAAAGTTTATACTTTTTGACCCCTGTCACCACTTTCTCCCATCCCTTATACCTCCTGCCTCTGGCACCCACTGTGTATCTGTGAACTTGGTATTGTTTTTTGTTTTTAGTTTTTTTTAAGATTCCACATATAAGTGGGATTATATGATATTTTCTTCCTCTGGTTGACATATTTCATTTAGCATGCATTCAGGGTCCATCCATGTTGTTGCAAATGGCAAGAGTAAATTTTTTTTTTGTGGCTGAATAGTATCTATATCTATGTATATACACACACACCACATTTTCTTTATCCCTTCCTCTATCGATGGACAGGTTATTTCCATATCTTGTCTATTGTAAATAATGCTGCGGTGAATGTAGGGTTGCAGATATCTTTTTGAGTGTTTGAGTGTTTTGTTTTCTTCAGATGAATACTCTGAAGTGGAATTGCTGGATCATATGGTAGTTCTAGTTTTAACTTTTCGAGAAACCTCGGTACTGTTTTCCACAGTGGCTGTATCAATTTATGTTCCCTTCAACAGTGTAAAGCATTCCTTTCTCTCCACATCCTCTCCAATACTTGTTATTTCTTGTCTTTTTGGTAATAACCATTCTAATAAGTGCGAGGTGATATCTCGTTGTGGTTTTGACTTGTATTTCCTGGTGATGAGTGATGTTGAGCATCTCATGTGCCTGTTGGCCAACTGTATGTCTTCTTTGAAAAATGTCTGTTCAGATCTTTGGCTCATTTTTTAATCAGATTTTTTTAAGCTACTGAGTTGTAAAAGTTCTTTATATATAATTTGGATATTTACCCCTTATTAGATATATGATATTAATGTATGTTTGCCAATATTTTCTCCCATTTAGTAGGTTGCCTTCTCATTTTTTTGATGGTTTCCTTTGCTGTGCAGAAGCTTTTTAGTTTGATATAATCCCACTTGTTTATTTTTGCTTTTGGTGTGAGACCAAGAAAATTACCTATGTTTTCTTCTAGAAGTCTTATGGTTTCAGGTCTTATGTTCAAGTCTTCAATCCATTTGAATTAATTGTTATGTATGGTACAAGATAATGGTCTCGTTTCTTTCTTTTGCATGCACCTGTCCAGTTTTCCCAATACCATTTATTGAAGAAACCGTCCTTTCCCCCATCACAAAAAGCAACCATTTTTGTGTTTACATGTTACATAATTTTTTCAATTAAAAAACCAAGAACCAAGATTGATTCTAAATGTATAAATTCATACCATTGCCATCCAAATTTTTTTTCATAAAATCTGTTTCATCTATGAACCATTATCCCATTAACTACATTTCCCATTTCACCAAATCTCCTATGACACATAAGTATATGAGATGTACTGCTAAATCATGCACTAATTTACACTTTGCCTGTTTGCTTTATAATTTACTCATTAAATACATAGCTTTCATCTCCACCTATGAACTTCTAAGCAGTTCAGTGCCATGGGTTATGCTTACACTTTCTTTGTACCTTTAATAACAAACAGCACAGTAGGAACATAATGAGTGCTTGCTGGATTTTAGAGTTATGTGTAATTATTTTCTGTGGGATGGTGGTTGCCAAATTTAGCTGGTGTGTGTGTGTGTGTGTGTGTGTGTGTATGCAGGCAAACAAGTTATTTCTCATAGGGTCAATGATAATAGTATTAATCACTTAAAAGAACTTTTTGTTAGTACAATTTGATTACTTTGATGTTGGAATCAATGTTGCTTTGCTCTCTTTATGATAAAGAAAATAGAAAATAAATGTGTTATTTTATAAAATAATAAAAATAACTACTACTCTTCCTATGGTAGTAGTAATTAACGTTGACCAAACCCATTCTATGTTCCAGGCATAATTGTAAGCACCTTATGTTACTAACAAATTGTAATGCTTGCAATAGCACTACTATAGGAAGTTATTATTCTCATTTTAAAGATAAGGAAGTTGATATACAGAGAGGTTTAATAACATAGCTAATAAATGGCAGAGTTAAAATTTGAGCTCAGGCATTCTGGTTCCAAAGAATATTAACTATTTCTTTTCAAGGATCAGAGTTCATATCTGTCTTACCCCTAGGTATTCCTTGGTGAATAGTTTATACATCTGGTTCTAATTTTAAAATGTCCCTGAACATGTTCATTACTTCTTTACTATACTACCACTTATGCTTTCCACATAGTTTTTCATTTCTTTAGTTTCTTTACTTTCTTGTTATCATTTTTTTGAGTTTTTTTTTTTTTAATTGATCCTATAGACTTATTTGTCCCCATCCTTGAAGAACTTGTTCATGCAAAGATAAGATCCTTGGGGTGCCTGGGTGGCTCAGTCTGTTGAGCATCCGACTCCTGATCTTAGCTCAGGTCTTGATCTCAGGGTCATGAGTTCAAGCCCTCTATTTGGCTCCACGCTGGGCATTGAGCCTACTTTAAAAAAAAAAGATCCTTGGCAAATACACTTTGCAAAAATAACTGATAAATAAGATAAATGTTTTCCTCAGGAATAAAAATTTCAAATATCAAAAAGACAAGAGAATTATGTGATAGATTTGTTCCACAAAAGATTTTTGTTTTATTTTGGGTAATCTGTCTTGTGAAATGGTACAGTTATCTATATTTTGCTTTTATGGATACTGTAATTGGTGGTGAAAGAGCTTAGACAGTCTGTATTATTAGCTAACAATTCTGAATGCTCATCTAATTTTGGGAATTAATTTCTGTAATATTGGCTAGGCATCTGCATTGTTACGTCCATTCTGTAGATATCTTGCTCTGCCTCACCAGTGTTTAAAATTGTGAACAGGAGATCAGTAAGCCGTTGAACGCTTCAGTTGCTCCATCAGATGAACAAATTTCTCCTTTTGATTTAGAATTATGTAGGGTGTTGACTCCTAATATTTGAAGGTATTACCTAATGAAATATCAGTTGGAGATAAGCTAAATAAATTAGGTTCACATACAGAGTGAGATACTATGCCATCTTTAAAAATATGGTAAGTAAAAATATTTACTGGAGAGATCTGTGATTTACTGTACATATCATCTTAGGTTTCGAATGACCAGCTGACTAGAAAGTGTTCAGAGCTGAACAGCATGCTTGAGACCGTTAATATGGAAAATGCCAGAATTATTGCTGACCATCAAGCCATTCTGCAGGTATTCATTTAATAGTAGTCAATTTCTGATAGAATCACAAGAAAAGTCCTTGGCTAGGAAATTAGGAAATGTGTATGACCAAGTGGCTATATAAAATATTTTAATAGTTCCAAGAAATTTAATGAATTATTTTATTTTTTGATTAGTAGTTTTCAATTTTCATCAGAGAGGTTGTTTAGCCTTATATTCAGTCCTTTCTTAATGGTTTTTTTCTCAAATACCATTACTTTAAGAAAAGTAATTACCTGTCCCAAATACTTACCATTTCCTCAAACACCTGTGCTTTCCCATTTTGCTTATGCCATTCTCTCTTCTGAGAATGGTCTTTATTTCATCTTCAGCTGTTTGAAATTCTGTTCATTCTTTAAGACTCAAATTAACCGGGAAGCTTGCTCACTCAAACCAGAGAGAATGAGTTTTCTCTGTTAACTCGTACTCCTAGGACACTAAACAGACTCTCATAATAATAGTTCACTTTTTTTGGAGCATACTTACTATATACCAAGCATTATACTAATAATTTTACATATATTACCTCCTGTAATTCTAGCAGCCAGTATGTAGAAGACTATTTTTTATCCTCATATTCTAAATAAGGAAAATGAGGTTTAGGATGTATATCAACTTGCTTGAAGTCATCTACCTAATAAGGGGGATAAGCTGGATTGAAACCAAGGTCTGACTCCAGAGTCAATGCTTTTAATTGTTACATTATGCTGCCTCTCTATTTCGCGTGCTGTAGCAGTTTATATGTGTGGCTCATTTCCTGGATAACATTGTGAGCTTCCTAGAACTGGGGACGTCGTCTTATACATGTTTGCTATTTCCCATGGTGTTTACCACTGCACATAACAGATAATAAATATTTTTCATTAATTCAACAAGCACTTAGTGTTTACTCTGTGCAGGTATGATGCTAGGTCTAGATGGGGTTATAGTGGTGAACAAGACAAAATCTCTCCTTTCAGACTAACAATTTAGTAGAATAATGTGACATATGTAAGTAACACTGTCACAAACATTTTAAAACTTTGGAATGTTACACAAATGGGATTTTATTTTCCAAAGGTGTGAAGGTTTGCTTTGCAATCAAGTATTGTTAAGATAAAAGTGTTTTAAAATATGTTTACAGAAGTAATTGTTAATATGTACTATACTTGCAAAAGCTTTATAAGTTGTAGGTAGAAAGGATGTGTCTAAAAATGTTCTGTTTTGAGAAGTCCATAATGGTGAGCCGGAGAAAATAAATTTTGCAAAATAATTACAGACATACATTGTTTTGTGCTTTGCAGATAGTTGCATTTTTTACAAGTTTAAGGTTTTGTGGCAATCCTGCATCTAGCAGGTCCGTTGGTGCCATTTGTCAACAGCAGTTGCGCATTTTATGTCTCTTTGTCACATTTTGGTACTTCTCACAGCATTTCAGACTTTTTCATTATTATTTTTGTTCTGGTGATCTGTGATCTGTGATCTTTGATGTATTATTGTAATTGTTTTGAGGCACCACAAACCATGCCCATAGAAGATGGCAAACTTAATAAATGTTGTGTGTGTTCTGGCTGCTTTGACTGTCTCTGCCCCATATCTCTCCCTCTTCTCAGACCTCTTATTTCCTGAGACCCAGCAATAATCGAAATCAAGCCAGGTAACAATCCCAACAGTGGTCTCTAAGTGCTCAGGTAAAAGGAAGTGTTTCACATCTTTCATTATAAATCAAAAGCGAGAAATGATTAAACTTAGTGAAGAGGACATGTCAAAAGCCAAGATAGGCCTCTTGCACCAAACATTTAGCCACATTGTGAAGGCAAAGGAAAAGCTGTTGAAGGAAATTAAAAATGCTACTCCACTGAACACATGACTGAAAAAGCACAACAGCCTTACTGCTGATATGGAGAAAGCTTTAGTGGTCTGGATAGAAGATCAGTCCATCTACAACATTCCCTTAAACCAAAGCCTAATCCAGAGCAAGACCCTCACTCTCTTTAATTCCACGAAGGCTGAGAGAGGTGAGGAAGCTGCAGAAGAAAAGTTGGAAGCTAGCAGGGCAGTTGATGAGGTTTAAGGACAGAAGCCGTCTCCATAACATAAAAGTGCAAGGTGAAGCAAGTGCTGATGTAAAAGCTGCAGCAAGTTCTCCGGAAGATCTAGAAGATAATTAATGGAGGTGGCTACAGTAAACAACAGATGCCATTGGAAGATGCCATTTAGAATTTTCATAGCTAGGGAGGAGAAGTCAATGCCTGGCTTCAAAACAGGCCCTTTCTTTTTTTTTTTTTTTTCCCCTCCCACACAATGTAAGGGAAACTTTATTGAAGCTGCAGGGCCATGGGCTAGGGCAGGAGGCTGCCCTGTGGGTGAAAGAAAAGCTGATGGACGGGCCTTAGTTGACCATCCTCTTGGGGCACAGGTTGTTGGTGTGGCTGTGCTTCTGGCAGCAGTTGACGGTGCGGGGCTGTGGGCAGGTGTAACACTTGGAGCAGGTAATCTCATCACAGTTGTATTTCTGGGTCAACTAGAGGAGGGAAGGCTCGATGATGCAATGATGCAGCCCCCCACAGACAAAACACCCAGTACAGGGTGAACTCTTTCTGGATATTGTAGTCTCGGAGAGTGCAGCCATCCTCTAGCCTGAAAAAATCACATACCGCTGGTCGGGGGGATGCCCTCCTTGTCTTGGATTTTGGCTTTGATGGGTTTTGGTTGTTGTCGTCGTCGTTGTTGTTTTTAAGAGAGAGCAGGGGAGGGGCAGAGGGAGAGAGAATTTTTTTTAAGATTTTATTTGAGAGAGAGACTGAGCAAGAGAGAGCAAGAGTGAGAGGAGGGGCAGAGGAGGGAGAAGCAGACCCCTGCTGAGTAGGGAGCCCAACATGGGGCTCCATCCTGTGACTCTCGGATCATGACCTGAGCTAAAGGCAGATGCTTAACCAACTGAGCCACTCAGGTGTCCCAGAGAGAAAATCTAAAGCAGGCTCCACACTCAGCACAGAGTCCTGACACAGGGCTCAATCTCATGACCCTGAGGTCATGACTTGAGTTGAAATCAAGAATCAGACACTTAACCAACTGAGCCACCAAGGTTCCCCTTGGCTTTGACATTCTAAATGGTATCACTGGGCACAATCTACAGGGTCAGAGTGAGGGTCAGGGTCTTCACAAAAATCTTCATCTCTGCATCTGCTGCTTGGCCAACTCGTTGAAGAGAAAGAGCCAAGCTGCCTCTTTGGGGCTAATGCAGCTGGTGACTTTAAGTCGAAGCCAGTGTTCCTTGACCATTTCGAAATACTAAGACCCTTAAGAATTATGCTGAATCTACTCTGCCTGTGCTCTATAAATGAAACAATAAAGCCTGGATGACAGCACATCTGGTTACAACATGATTTACTGAAAATTTGAAGCCCACTGTTGAGACCTATTGCTCAGAAAAAAGATTCCTTTCAAAATCTTAGTACTCATTGACCACACACTTGGTCACCCAAGAGTTCTGACAGATGGACAAGATCAGTGTTTTCATGCCTGCTAATGCCACATCTATTCTTTAATCCATGAACCAAGGAGTAATTTCTGTTTTCAAGTCTTATTAAAGAAATCTATTTCCCAAAGCTATAGCTGCCACAGATAGTGATTACGCGGATGGATCTGAGCAAAGGAAGTTGAAAACCTTTGGAAAGGATTCACCATTCTAGGTGCCATTAAGAACATTTGTGATTCATGGTAAGAAGCCAAAACATCAACAGTCACAGGAATTTTGAAGAAATGGATTTCAGCCCTCATTGATGCCCTTGTGGGGTTCAAGACTTCAGTGGAGGAAGTACCTGCAGATATAGTAGAAATAGTAAGAGAACTAGAATTAGAAGAGCTTGAAGATGTGACTGAATTGGTACAATCTCATGATAAAACCTGAATGAATGAGGAGTTGCTTTTTATGAATGAGTAAAGAAAGTGGTTTCTTAACCTCCTCCTGGTGAAGATGCTGCAATTGTTGAAATGACAACAAAGCATTTAGAATATTATATAAGCTTAGTTGCTAAAGCAGCAGCAGGGCTTGAGAGGATTGACTCCCATTTTGAAGGAAGTTCTACTGTGGGTAAAATGCTGTCCAAACAGCATCACATGCTACAGAGAAATAGCTCTGAACGGGAGAGTCGATCAATGTGGCAAACTTCACTGTTGTCTTATTTTAAGAAACTGTCACAACTACCCTAACCTTCAGCAACCACCACCCTGATAAGTCAGCAGCCATCAACACCAAGGCAAGACCCTCCACCAGCAAGAAGATTATGACTCACTGCAAGCTCAGATGATGGTTAGCATTTTTTAGCAATATTTTTAAATTATGTACACTGTTTTTGAAGACATAATGCTACTACACACTTAATAGACTATAACTCGTATATGCAATGAGAAACACAAGTATTTGGCTAGCTTTATTGTACTATTAACTTTATTGTGGTGGTCTGGAAGTGAACCCGCAATATCTTCTAGGTATTTCAATAGAGTGTTTCTTCTGTAACAGTATCTGAGTGCAATTCCAAATATTTTCAAAAGATTTCACACCAAATTATTAACATGATTGCCCCTGGAGGGTGGGATTATTTAAAAGGAGGGAGGGAAGTATAAGTGAAGAGATCTTTTCACTTTTCATGCATTGATGTTGTTTTTTAAAATAAAATATGTATCATATTGAAATTTTGAAGTACCAAAATATTCCTAGTAGAATTTTATAGTAAAAATATGTTCATGTTAAGAGTTTTATAAATTTTGCAGCAGGCTGGGTAAGTAATGCATCTTCATTGTTGGCTGATAGAGCTGATAGATAAAATGATAGAATTGTGGTCAGGTCAGAGGGGGGACAAAGAGAAAGCTGAACATTTAAATAAATTCTTTAAAAAGAGGTTTTATTTATATAAAAATTTATCTTTCATAAGCTAATTCAGTATTTTTGATCAGTTATTTTTCAATGGCACCCTATTAAATGACTTTCTGGCATCTCAGCTTTTAATATTACTTCCAAAACTCAGGTAGAGCAGAAAATGATGACACAGACATTTCAAGAACAAAACTTACTCCTGGATGCAGCCCATGCCAGTATCACTACTGAGCTACAGACTGTTCAGAATGAGAAAATCCAGCTCCAAGCACATCTGTAAGTAAATTATAGGCGACTTCTTCTGTATCTTTGTTCTTGCATTTGTATTTCTTATCCTTAATGGAAACATTTAATTCTGCATTTCTTGGGCCAGACACAAAGATAAAATAAAGACTTTGCCCTCAAGGAACTAGTTTTGTTAGAACATTTTGGTAACTGCTCTCGGCCAGTATGTTCTCAGAGAACATGAGTCTATTAAAGAACTCTATTTAGCGCTCATGTCTCCTTGTTCTCCTCTTACAGGGACCATTTGATCCTTGAGCATAATCACTGTATCCAGAAAGCACAGGACGCTGAGAAGAGGACAGCATTGCAGAAAGAACTGCTAGAATCAACTGTTGCAAGATTGCGAGGTGAATTGGAGGCAGCAATCCAAGAGAAGAAGTCTCTGCTAGAGGAGAAAGAAAGACTTCAGGAAGAGGTAGGTAGAAGCAGACTTAGGTGACCTCCTGGTTGTGATCTTGTTTTAAAACTATTTAAAGTGCAAAAGATAAGAGATATAGCCCAGAGGCAGTTTCTCTGAGTTGCCCAGTAAAGAAATCTTGAGGCGGCTAGTCTCTGGCTTTTAGCATGTGAAGTAGACCGTGCCAAACAGAGTACCCTTCTACAGCATTAACTAAGAGCTCACACATCCTCATGACAGCGAAGGGGTCAGATTTAAAAAGCTGATTTCCCCTGAAGGCGTGGGGCAATGGAAGTTAAGGGGGAACAGCTCTGTCTTCCTGTTTAGGAAGGAACCAGCAGAGTCTGACATGCAGACGTGTCTTTCTAATTTCAGGGCTATTTGTGAAGTCTGCTCTGCCTCAGAGACTCCCTGAGTGGCCCCTTTTCTGAGAGGATGTACTATCTCTGCAGTGTAGGTATTAATTAACATGCAGGGTGTGTCTGCTGTAGCAGAGCCTGCCCTCTGCTTTCAAACTGACCCATTTCTTTTTTTCCCCTCCTTGGGCAGGTTAATAAAACAGAGAAAGAAATAGAGCAAGAAAAATGCAATTTGGAAAAGGAATTAGCTAAAAACAAGGTATTCCACGTTTTATTTGTTGATATTTCACTGTATTTCCTTCTGTATCTTACTGAGGAGATGGGTTATTTTGTTGAATACAAAGATGTGGGAGGCTAAGAAGCCACTGAGCGGGACGCAGCGCGGAGCACTCTGGTCACTGCAGCACAGGGCTGCTTCTGGGGAGCGTCCGCTGGTGGAGCACCCGCTGTTTGCCACTGTGTCATGACTGCCTCTGGCCCTGGCATTCTTGGAGTATTTTAGCCAGGAAGTCCCTTGAGAGTGAGCTGATGGGCCTGTGGAAGGCAAAGAGATCATTGCTGACAGTGCTGTTTTGTTTTATTTTGTTTTTAAAAAAGCTAACTTAGGCTTCCTAAGTACCTGTTAGTACCTGTCACTTCATCTGTAAGATACTCTTTTCTGGGTTCTAAAAAGATAAAAAGGCCAGAGACACAAATACAATTCTTATCAAAATAAAACAAAAGCCAGTCTTTAAAACATTGCTGTTTGTGTTTCAAAATTTGAAGAGTGTTAAGATTATGTATCACTGTCATCCGGAAATATCTGGAGTGTTAAGGAGAATTAGCCTACCCCAGACAGTAAATTCTGCAACACATGTCAGGATAACCATCAATCCTTGATGGCTTCTGGCCCAATTAAATAGTATTCATATTACCATTACCATGTATGTGTGAACTTGTAATTTAAGAGTTGGGGAAAGAAGAAAATTCTGAGCCCAAGCTCTAACACAGTTCACCACTCCAGCAGGTAATCTGTGGTTTAGTGACTAGGTTCTAGTGATTTGAAAAATAGTCCAACCTAAAAATCTTTTTAAAAAGCTCACTTCGCATGGTAAGGACTTGCTGGTGTCAGTTTGTCCTCAAATATGCTTTTTAAATTTGGAAAATTGGTGCATACTATTAAATTCATGAATGCTTTTTGCTTAAAATGTAGGGAATGTCACATGGCTAAGGCAAATGCTGTATGTCTATGATTAAAACATAGCATCATTTTGCTTGTCTGATTTTAATTGTCTGAACGTAGGCTAAGTGTAAGTTCATGGTGCTGAAAGATACTGGCTCAACAGAGGGTTCTGTTAGGCCAAATGATAATGCTATACAGAGTCCCATATTTTTTTGGTCTAAGGTGGTATTTTTCAAATGTGTATTCATTGTCAAGCTATGTTTTTCTGAAGTCAGGCTTATTAAGTTATACATAGTGAAATTCACCCTTTTTCTAGTGTATAGTTCTATGAGTTTTGACCACCTACAATTATGTTACCACCACCACAATCAAAATACAGAACACTTCTATCACCTCAGGAAGGTCCCTTGTGCCTCTTTATCATTAACCTCTTCCTCCGCCTCCATCCCTTCGCAACCACTGACCTGTTCTGTTCCTATAGTTATGTCTTTCCCAGAATATCCTATAAATGTAATCATACAACATGCAACATTTTTAAGTCTGGCTTCTTTTATTTAGCATAAGGCATTTGAAGTTCATCCAAGTTCTTGTCGTGTGTATCGATTGTTTGTGTTCTGTTGTATGGATATAGCACAATTTTTTTTTACCCATTTGCCACTTGAAGGACATTTGAGTTGGTAAATTTTGGCAATTATGAGTAAAGCCTATATGAATGTTCACACATGAACATGAATTTTTATTTCTCTTGGCTAATTATCAGGAGTTGGAATTCTAGATCTTATGGGAAATACATATTTGACATAATAGACTATTCAGCAGCTGTTTTCCAAAGAATCTGTACTATCTTGTCTTCCATCAGTAGTATACAGAGTTCCACTTTCTCTGCATTCTCACCAGCACTTGATATTGTTAGTCCTTTGGGTCTTAGCCGTTCTAACTGGTGTATACTGGCATATCATTGTGGCTGTAATTTGCATTTCTCCAGTGATTAATAATATTGAGCATCTTTTCATCTGCTTATTGGTTATCCACCAGGTGAAGTGTCTCTTCATGTTGATTCTTATATTAAAAATTCATACTTTTTGTATATGTGCAAATATTCTAAGTACTTTACATATTTTTTTCTTCCATTTACGCCTTGTTTTCTCACATTTTTTCAAAGAGCAGAAGTTTCATATTTTGATGAAATCCAACTTGTCAGTTTTTAAATTTTTGGGTCATACCATTTGTGTCATATCTAAGAAATTTTTGCCTAACCTAAAATCACAAAGATTTTCCTTTTTATTCTCTAGAACTTTTATAGTTTTAGGTCTTACATTAGGTCAGTGATCCATTTTTAGTTAATTTTCATATATCATGTAAGGTTCATTTTATTTTCAGATGGATTGTCTGATCTGGTACCTTTTATTATTGAGATATAAATAATATACTATAAATTCACCTCCTTAAAATACACAATTCAGAGGTTTCTTAGTTTATTCATATGTGTGCAAATGTCACCACTATCTAATTCTAGAACCTTTTTATCACCAAGAAGAAACCTGGTAAGCATTAGCCGTCACTCCCCACTCTGGTCTGCCCCCAGCCCCTGCAAACCACTATTCTACTTTCTGTCTCCATAGATGTGTCTGTTCCCACATTTCATATAAATAGAATAAAACAGTATGTGACCTTTTGTGTCTGGCCTCTTTACTAGGTTAATGTTTTCAAGGTTTATCCATACTGTAATATATGTCAGTATCTCATTCCTTTTTATGGCTGAATAATATATTGTGTGACTATACCACACTTCATTTAGCCATTCGTCAGTTGATAGACATTCAGGTTGTTCCCACAATTTTGGCTGTGAAGAATAATGCTGTGAACGTTTGTGTACATTTTTTTTTTGTATGTGAGGATATGTTTTCAATTCTGTAGGAGTAAAACTGGGTCATAGGATAATTCTTTATCATTTTGAGAAATTACCAAAGTGTTTTTACAAAATAGCTGCACCATTTTACAATCCCACCAGCAGTATATGAAGGTTCAAATATCTCCACATCTTCACCTACATCTGTTAAAGCCTGCTTTTTAAAAAATTAATATACCCATCCAAGTGGGTATGAAGTATCTCATTTTGTTTTTTCAATTAAGGTGAAATACACATAACAGAAAATCAAACACTTTGAACAATTAAGTGGCATTTTGTATATTTACAATGTTGTATAACCACCAACTCTTGTAGTTACAAAACATTTTCATCACCCCAAAAGGAAACCTTGTACTCATTAAGAAATCACTCCCTGTTCCCTCCTTCCCCTAACCTCTGACAGCTACTAATCTGCATTCCATCTGTGTAGATTTACCTATTCGGGATATTTCATACAATCATAAAATATGTGATCTTTTGTGTCTGGCTTCTTAGCATAACATTTTTGAAGGTTCATCCATGTTGTACATAGCAGTACTTCATTCCCTTTTACTCCCTTTTACAGCTGAGTAATAATTCACTGTTGGTGTGTATGTCTTTGTATGTGGTATATATATATACACACATCACAATTTGTTTTGTTCTTTTCATCTATTGATAGACATTTGTATTATTTGATGCACCTTTCAGCTGTTGTGATTAGTGCTTCTATAAATGTGTGTTGTACATGTATTTGTTTGAGATACATATCTAGGAGTGGAATTGCTGGGTCATATGGTAATTTTTTTTTTAACTTTCTGAGGAACCACCAGACTCTTGTCCACAGTGTTGAACCATTTCACCTTCCCACCAGCAATGTACATAGTTTCAAGTTTCTCCACATCCTCACCAACACTGTTATTTTTTTGTGTTTTAATAATAGCCATCCTAGTAGATGTGAAAAGTGGTACTTTGTGGTTTTGATTTGCATCTCCCTAATGAGATGCATCTTTTTATGTGCTTATTGGCCATTTGTATATCTTCTTTGGAGAAATGTCTATTCAGATCAGTAGCCCATTGTAAACTGGGTTGTCTTTTCATTGTTCAGTTGTAAGAGTTCTTTATATATTCTAGATAGTAGACCCTTATTAGATATGTGATTTAGAGATATTTTTCTCCCATTCCATGGGTTCTGGTTTTAAATTTTTAGATTTTTCTTATGTTCAGTTTGCTTTTTTTTTTTTTTTTTTTTTTTTGGTTGCTTGTTCTTTAGATGTCACATCTGAGAAGCTGTTGCCTAATCCAGGGTCACAAAATTAAATTTTTTATTCTAAGATTTTTATAGTTTTACATATTGAGGTCTTTGTTCCATTTTGAGTTAATTTTATATATGAGTGGAGGTAGAGGTTCGACTTCATTATTTTGTCTGTGGTTATCCAGTTGTCCCAGCACCAATTTTTGAAAGGCTATTCTTTCTTTTGAATAGTCTTGGCTCCCTTGTCAAAACCCAATTAACCATAGATGTATGGGTTTATTCTAGATTCTCAATTCTA
This sequence comes from Ursus arctos, assembly GCF_023065955.2. NCBI lineage: Eukaryota > Metazoa > Chordata > Mammalia > Carnivora > Ursidae > Ursus > Ursus arctos. The sequence continues at coordinate 72,319,949 of NW_026622763.1, forward strand.
TTCCACAGGTCTATATGTCTTTCCTATGACAGAACCACACAGTCTTGATTACTGTAGCTTTGTAGTAAGTTTTGAAATCAAGATGCATGAGTCTTCCAACTTTGTCTTTTTTTCCCCAAGATTGTTCTGACAATTCTAGATACTTATGTTTCTATATGAATTTAAGAGTTCTTCCATTTCTGCAAAAAAGGGCAGCTGTAATTTTGATAGAGTTTGCCTTGAATCTGTAGATCAATTAGGGGAGTTTTGCAATCATCATTATCAATATCATATTTTTTTTCTATATAAGAATGTATCATCTAAAAATAGAGATAGTTTTATTTCTTCCTTTCACATTTTGCTGCCTTTTCTTTCTTTTTCTTGTGTAATTGCCTTGGCTAGAATCTCCAGTAAAATGCTGAATAGAAATGTTGAGAGCAGAGAGACATCCTTGTCTTGTTCCTGATCTTAGGGGGAAAGCTTTCAGTCTGTCACTATTAAGTACAGGATTAGCTCTGGGCTTTTTCTAATGCCCTTTAACAGGATGAGAAGATTCCCTTCTATTCCTAATTTGGAGAGTTTCTATCATGAAAGTATGTTGAATTTTGTCAATTGCATTTTCTATGCTATTGAGATAATCTTGTAGATTTTGTCCTTTATTACTGTGGTATATTACATTGTTCGATTTCAAATGTTAAACCAAGCTTTCATTTTGGGGATAAATTTTACTTGCTCATGAGTATAATCCTTTTTATATGTTGTTTCATTTGGCTTGCTAATATCTTTTGAGGATTTTTAAATTGTTATAAATAAGGGATATTGTTTTATAGTTTTCTTATGATGTCCTTGGTTTTGGTATCAAAGTAATACTGGCTTCTTAAAATGATTTGTTAAGCGTTCCCTCACCTATTTTTGGGAAGAGTTTTTGAGGGGTTAGTGGTAATTCATCTTTAAATGTTTGTAGAATTCACCACAGCTCTAGGTTTTTCTTTGCGGAGAATTTTTTGTTCTGTTTTCAATTTTTTTTATTGATTCAATCTCTTATTAAAGATCTATTCACATTTTCTACATTTTTTAGTTTCTTTAGTTTGGGTCTTTCTAGGAATTTTCCCATTTCACCTAGGCTTTCTAATTAATTGGCATATGATTGTTCAGAGTAGCCCCTTTTCTTCATTTCTTTATGTTCAGTGTAATGTCCCCTCTTTCATTCCTAATTTTAGCAATTTGTGTCCTTTTTGTTGTTGTTAATATAGCTAAAGGTTTGTCCATTTTGTTCATCTTGTCAGAGAACCAACTTTCATTTTTAGTGATCGTGTCTGTTGTTTTTCGCTTCCTTCTTTTGTTTCTGCCCTAATCCTCATTATTTTCTTCCTTATGCTTGCTTGGGTTTAATTTGCTCTTTTTCTAGTTTCTTAAGAGAGCAGTTTTTAGGTTGTTGGTTTATTCTTTTTTAACATAGGTGTGTGTCTACAGCTATAAATTTCCTTCTAAGCACTGCTTTAGCTACATACCATACATTTTGTCATGTTTTCATTTTCACTTTCAACTCAAAGTATTCTTTAACTTCCCTTGTGATTTTCTTTTTGACTCATTTGCTATTTAGAAGTTTGTTGTTCAATTTTCCCATATATGTGACTTTCCCAAATTTCCTTCTTTCATTAATTTCCAATTTTATGTCATTGTGGTTGGAGAACATCCTTTGTATAACTCCAGTCCTTCGGATGTATTGAGAGTTGTTCTATGGCCTAACATACAGTACATTCTGGAGAATGTTGCATGTGCTCTTGAGAAAAATGGTATTCTGCTGTTGTTGGGAGGAGTGTTCTATAGATGTCCAGTTCTTTATAGTATTGTTCAAGTTATGTCTCCTCGTTGATCTTCTGTCTAATTGTTCTATTCATTACTGGAAGTGGGATATTAAAGTTTCCAACTATGTTGAATCATTTGTCTCTCCCTTCAATTCTGTTTTTGCTTTATTTGTACTGGGACTCTATTATTGTTAGAGGCACATATATTTATAAATGTTATATCTTCTTGATGGACCAACCCTTTTTTCAATATGTAATGTCTCTTTTAGGTTCCTGGACCCAATTCCAACATGGCAGGGGGTTCCCACACACACAACACCAAGCAGTTTCTGGATACCAGCAAAGTGTCCAAGAATTCTACTCAATTCTTACGCTACTACCCGTAGATAGCATTCAGTCCTACAAGACTGCCCTACAAGTTCAGTCCTACAAGACTTCCCCCACTCCTGAACTCTCCTACTTCAGACACCAGTTGCATGCTCCAGGCTGTTACACCAGGCTGTTGTGCTTCTGACCTATTGGCTATAGATTGGAAGTTCCAACAACCTCCTCCTTAGATTCTTTTAATTTGCTAAAGTGGTTCACAGTACTTAAGGAAATACATTTACCAGTTTATTAAAGGATATGATAAATGATACAAATCAACAGCCAGATGAAGAGATACATAGAATGAAGTATGAGGAAAGGGCAATGAGCTTCCATGCCCTCTCCAGGGGCACCACTCTCCCTAATTTCCATGTGCTCACCAATCCAGAAGCTCATGGAACCCAGTCCTTTGGGGGGTTTATGGAGGCTTCATTGCATAGTCATGATTGACTAAGTCATTGACCATTGGCTGATTCAGTTTTCAGTCCCTCTTCCCTCCCTGGAGGTTAAGGGCTAGGTCTGAAAGTTCCAAACCTCTAATCACATGGTTGGTTCTCCTGGCAATCAGCCCCTACCCTTGGGTGGGGTCCAGAAGTCACTTTCATTAATAACAAGACACCCATTTCACCTTTATGACTCTGAAATGTTTTCAGAAACTGTGGATAAAGGCCACATATATCAGACACATATATTTTGGTCGTCTGAATGACCAAACATATTTCTTATAAACCATTATGATAAAAGGTCTTCTTTATCTCATAGATTTTTGTCTTAATGTTTATTTTTTCTAATGTTAGTACTGCCACTCCAGCCCTTTTCAGGTTACTATTTACATGATATATCTTTTTCCATTCTTTTACTTTCAACCCTTTTGTGTCTTTGAATCTAAAATGTGTCTCTTATAAACAGCATACAGTTAGATCTTTGAAAAAATTCATTCTGCCTGTCTGCTTTTTTTGGTGGAGTGTTTAATCCATTTATATTTAACATAATCACTGATAAGGTAGGATTTACATCTGCCATTTTATTCTTTATTTTTTATGTCTTATATGCTTTTTATTCCTCTTTCTGCATTACTGCCACCTTCTGTGTTAAGAAGATATTTCTAGTGCACTATTTTAATTCCCTTATTCTTTCTTTTACTATATATTTTTGAGTTTTGGATTAATAAAGAGAGTTACAAACATAAACATGTATGTACCTATGTTGCTACCTTTACTGTAGTAGCTATATTCTTTCTTTATGTGAATTCCAGTTATTGTCTAATACCCTTTTATTTCAGCCTGAAGAACTCCCTTTAGTCTTTCTTCTACGGCGTGTTTTTCTAGCCCTACCATCCAGAACCCACTGAAGAGTGGACCCTGCTCCAGGCCCACACAATTTTAATTGGGATTAGAGAAAATTGACATTTTAGCAATTGATCTTATACATGAACATGATATATCTCTCTATTTTATTTAGGTTTTTAATTTCTCTTACCAGTATTTTGTAATTTTGAGCATATTAAATATTGGACATATTTTTTTTAGACTTGCACCAAAGAATTTCATGGGTTTTGATACTATTACAACGATACTATTACAAATGGCATACTTTTAAGAAATGTCAATTTCCAATTGTTTGTTGCTAGTATATAGAAATACAATTGAGTTGCATCCTTGTATCCTTCAACCTTACTAATGTCACTTGTTCTAATATTTTTTTGTATACATTTTTTGGGATTTCCTATGTAGATTATCATATCTGTTATTGGTAGAGATATTTTTATTTCTCCACTTCCAATCTTTAGGCCTATTGTATTTTTTTCTTGCCTTATTGCATCAGCTATGGCCTCCTGTATGATAATGAATAGGAATAGTGAGAGTAGAATCCTTGCTTTTTTCCCCAGTGTTGGGGGGAGACATTCGAGTCTTTTACTATTAAGATTGATATTAGTTGTAGGTTTTTAGAGACGGTTCCCTTTCATTTCCAGGTTGCTGAGTTTTTATCATGAAGTAATGTTGAGTTTTATGAAATGCTTTTTCTGCATCTATTGAGATGGTCATACATTTTTTCTTTATTGATGTAGTGAATTATACTAATTTTGAATGTACAACAAGCTTTGTATTACTGGGATAAACTTAGTCCTGGCCTGTTATCCTTTTTATATATTGCTGAGTTCATTTTACTAGTATTTGGTGAAGGTTTTCTGCATCTGTGTTCATAAGCTTAAATTAATATTTAGGTAAATACCAAGTACCAGAAGGTCGTCTTCTACTTCTAGTAAATGTGAATAATTTAATTTGTCATAGCCCTCCTGCTGAAGACAACTAGAAAAGCTGAAAAATTTTAAAAGAAAAGAAAAAGGTTTATAAAATGATCAGAGCTATCAGACTGCAAATCCCTGCACTTAGAGACAGGAGGACATGTTCATACAATAACTTCTAAGTTACAGTTAAAAATGTCATTTTTAAAATAAGATAATATTTTTGGATCTAGCATAAATAGATTTCTTTTTTCCTTTTGTGTTTCAAAGGTAGATATAAATGCATTAACCCACAACCTGCAGACTCTAGAGGAAAAGAATAAGCACCTGGCAGAACAAATGGCTTCCCTAGAACTTCGGCAAGTCACTTCTGATTACAATGGGGTGGGTATAAAAAGGTCAGTCTAAACTAAGAATTAATGCCTGATGAGTTTTTTAAAAATCAGAAGTCCGAAGATGGGTTTTCTTCATTTGTTTGTGTTTTATTTTTATTTATTTATTTATTTATTTTTTTAAAGATTTTATTTATTTATGTGACAGAGAGACAGCCAGCGAGAGAGGGAACAGAGCAGGGGGAGTGGGAGAGGAAGAAGCAGGCTCCCAGCGGAGGAGCCCGATGTGGGACTCGATCCCGGAACGCCAGGATCACGCCCTGAGCCGAAGGCAGACGCTTAACGACTGCGCCACCCAGGCGCCCCTGTTTGTGTTTTAATAATTATTATTGAGTTCTGAATAACTCAGGCTAAATATAGCAGAGAGCCTTACAAGTACTCAAACAATAAAAGATTTAAGAAAACAAGAATTTAAGGCAGCTATTAAACATCTGCCTCCACAGATGATGTGTAATACTGAAAAACACAAATATTTATGTTTTAAAATATTTCCTCTTCCATAAATTATGAGGAAGAAACTTATATTTTTCTTTTCCTTGTCTGACAGTTCCATTAGGCAATCAGTACTAAGTACAGTTTCTAAAAGCTGTTTGACAAGGTCAGTGCAAAACAAATAAATGGTAGAGTTCGTGAAACATCTCTCAGTGAAGGGTATTTAAAGAGATGATCATTCTGTTAAGCAGCTAGTAAGTTTCCCTGTGTGCTTTTGAGTACTTGGAAAAAAATTGTTTCTATAACATGCAAGTCACCTGTGAAAATTGTATAGAAGGCCCCAATGTGACTCTTTTTTTTTTATAATAATATCTTTTTATTATGTTAGTCACCATACAGTACATCCCTGGTTTTTGATGTAAAGTTCCATGATTCATTAGTTGTGTATAACACCCAGTGCACCATGCAATACGTGCCCTCCTTAATACCCATCACCAGCCTATCCCATTCCCCCACCCCCTCCCCTCTGAAGCCCTCAGTTTGTTTCTCAGAGTCCATAGACTCTCATGCTTCATTCCCCCTTCTGATTACCCCCACTTTCTTTATCCCTTTCTTCTCCTACCGATCTTCCTAGTTCTTATGTTCCATAGATGAGAGAAACCATATGATAATTGTCTTTCTCTGCTTGACTTATTTCACTTAGCATTATCTCCTCCAGTGCCATCCATGTTGCAGCAAATGTTGAGAAATCGTTCTTTTTGATAGCTGAGTAATATTCCATTGTACGTATGGACCACATCTTCTTAATCCAGTCATCTGTTGAAGGGCATCTCGGCTCCTTACACGATTTAGCTGCTGTGAACATTGGGGTGCATATGGCCCTTCTCTTCACTGTGTCTGTATCTTTGGGGTAAATACCCAGTAGTGCAATTGCTGGATCATAGGGTAGCTCAATTTTTAACTTTTTAAGGGACCTCCACACTGTTTTCCAGAGTGGCTGTACCAACTTGCATTCCCACCAACAATGTAGGAGGGATCCCCTTTCTCCACATCCTCTCCAACAATTGTTGTTTCTTGCCTTGTCAATTTTTGCCATTCTAACTGGCATAAGGTGGTATCTCAGTGTGGTTTGGATTTGAATTTCCCTGATGGCTAATGATTTTGAACATTTTTTCATGTGTCTGTTAGCCATTTGTATGTCATCATTGGAAAAGTGTCTGTTCATATCTTCTGCCCATTTTATGATTTGTTTATTTGTTTCTCACATATTGAGTTTGAGAAGTTCTTTGTAGATCTTGGATACTAGTCTTTTATCTGTAGTATCATTTGCAAATATATTTTCCCATTCTGTGGGCTGCCTCTTAGTTTTTTTGACTGTTTCCTTGGTTGTGCAGAAGCTTTTATCTTGATGAAGTCCCACAAGTTCATTTTTTCTTTTGTTTCTCTTGCGTTTGGAGATGTGTCACGAAAAAGGTTGCTGTGGCCAATGTCATAGAGGTTGCTGCCTATGTTCTCCTCTAGGAATTTGATGGATTCCTGTCTCACATCGAGGTCTTTCATCCATTTGGAGTTTATTTTTGTGTATGGTGTGAGAGAGTGGTCAAGTTTCATTATTTCGCATGTAGCTGTCCAGTTTTCCCAGCACCATTTATTGAAGAGACTGTCTTTTTTCCACTGGATGTTTTTTCCTGCTTTGTCAAAGATTAGTTGCCCAAAGAGCCGAAGGTCCATTTCTGGGTTCTCTATTCTGTTCCGTTGGTCTGTGTGTGTGTTTTTGTGCCAGTACCATGCTGTCTTTGTGAGTCTGTCTTAATGTGAGTTAAATTCTTTTAGCCTCTGTTATAAGCTGCTCATTACTTCAACTATGAAAACTTAGTAAGTCTACATCCATTATATTTTCATAGCTCTAAAGCCAGACTGCCTGTGTTTCAATTTTGGCTGTGACCTCTCTGAGCCTCAGTTTCTTAATGTGTCAAAGTGGGGAAAATAATACCATAATTAGCAAGTTGTTTGAGGATTAAGTATGTTAATACATGTAAAGCAAGTAGCAGATAACTACCATTTATTGAACTTTCAATATCTGAAGTATCCCAGAAAAAAGGCCTTAAAGTTGCTATTACAGCAACAAGGTGCATTAGCTCTAATTCCTGGTACTATTGCAGACCAATACTCCCTCCCCCAAGATTAAAGATTTATCCATGTCCTCTACTTGCTTGTTGGCCATGTATCAGCTGGGCTTATCAACCCGCCTGCTTCTGGTCCCTCTGGAAGAACCACATCTCAGTCTTGATTCTTGCATGCCCCACTGCCAGTGAGTAGGCTTGTGGCCTCATCCAGGTAGTGATTTTGACAGATCCTGCCAATGATTTGATCAGTGTTGATTCTTCCTGCTCATAGCATCTCTTAAGGTCTCCCAGTGATAAACCACACCTCAATTCCATCTTGCAGTTCTGTGTTTCCACATAGAATTTTCTCTGACCACGCCTGCCTGGAAGCCCTCCAGTTGGCTGTATGAATCTTGAGAAATGAGGCTGAGGTGTCAGGATTTGGGTTTTTTTTTTTTCTAATCTCAGCAATATCATTAAACCTATCATCATTCAATGTTGGCAGTGTATTTTTGTTCTTTGGGAATTACCACTTGAAATTACCAATAAGAGCTACCTCCTAGTATAACCTCTTATTGGTTTTTGAAGATAATGCTTATGACTCTGTGTTGTATATGCCACACCACAGATTTGAACTCAGACCGGGTTTTAAGCCTTGTTCCATTTACTATGTGACTTGTGCAGGCCTTAACGTCTATGGCTTATGGGGTTCCCACAGCATGCTGTACATATACATGTCAAAATAATAACTTCATTGATTAGAAATTGATTAGAATTAATTTTGTATCTGCCTTCACTCTCTTCTAATGCAAGAACTGTAGTTACTTATCTTTATAGTCCCTTACCTAACATAGCACCTAATACATAACAGGTATTTAAGAAAGATTGATTCAGTGGAACATAAAGAGGGTCATCTCTGTCTTGCCAGGATATGAGGATTAAATGTCATACTGTGTGTAAAGTGCCCATCACAGGGCCTAGCATACTTTATCTATGTTTAAACAGTATTCTCTTTTTTTCTTTTTCACACTGATTTTGGGTTTATTTTTGTTTTTTCATGATAATGATGATGATATAATTTAAGTCTCTTGCCACAGGCAGTCATTCAGGGAACCATAGTGAGGAATGATGCAAATGGGGGAAGTTTAGTATTCTTGAGTTCAAGTTAAATAACTATCCTCCTCACTTCTCTTTTGGATTTCAAATGATAGCACTAAACAGAAATATGGTTCCCTACACAACTAGGACTTTAATGATTTGAAATTAAACAATGAATTAACTGTATTTCTTCTCACTCTTTCTCTCTCACAAATAAAATCTTAATAAATGTGTATTTCTTAAAACTAGGATGACATTCAGTCAGTGTACACTTGGGCGGGTGTCAAAGTTGGTTCCATTTGCTGTGGCCCATGCAAACTAGTTGTTAAATATTTTTTTTTTAAAGATTTTATTTATTAGAGAGAGAGAGACAGAGATAGTGAGAAAACTGAGGGGAGGAGAGGGAGAAGCCCAATGTGGAGCTCGATCCCAGGACTCCAGGATCATGACCCTGGGCCGAAGGCAGATGCTTAACCAACTGAGCCACCCAGGTGCCCCTAGTTGTTAAAATATTCTGAATGAAAACCCTGCTTACAGGAGTGCCTGGCTGGCTCAGTCAGTAGAGCATCCAATTCTTGATCTTGGGGTTGTGAGTTTGAGCCCCATGTTGGGTGTAGAGATTACCTAAAAATAAAATCTTAAAAAAATTCTCTGCTTACAATCTGCTTATAAAATAGCTTTACCAAGATGTTAGTATCTATTGGTTTTATGTATTCTAACAGCTTCTGCTAACTTTCACAGCTTACCTAAGTTTTTTTTTTTTTTTTTAAGATTTTATTTATTTATTTGAGAGAGAGAGAACAAGCATGAGCACGGGGAGAGGGAAAAGCAGACTCCCCACTGACTGGGGTCAGTTCACCTAAATTTTAAAAATGATTTTAGGGGTCTGGGGGGCTCTGTTGGTTAAGCGGCTGCCTTCGGCTCAGGTCATGATCCCGGGGTCCTGGGATGGAGTCCCGTGTCGGGCTGCCTGCTCATCAAGGACCCTGCTTCTCCCTCTCCCTCTCCCTCTGCCTGCTGCTCCCCCTGCTTGTGCTCGCTCGCTCTCTCTCTAAAAAAGAAAAAAAAATTTTATATTAAAAAAAATAAAAATGATTTTAGAAATCATTCTTTGGCATACAGTTGAATCTTTGTTAACCTATCTTTCATATCTTAAGATAATTCTGTTTGCTTCTTGCTTTTTCCAAGGAGTGATACCTTTGATTCAGTTAAAATGCATATTCCAACCATTAGCATTTTTCTTGGTATGCTAATTCTCAAATGATTCTCCAATTTCTATTTTGCTTTGCGTATTAATAATCTTTACAATATGTTGACAAGATTATTTAAGCAAAGGTTAATCTCTGTTTGGCCTTCCACATCTCAGAATCCGAGATATTCACTCATTCAAGTGCTCTCTAATTTCTGGTCTTCCATTGATTCTTCTAAATACAGGGACTATTTAAATAATCTGGAAACAATAATTTAAATTACTGCCTTAATATCTGCTTTCCTTTAGCAACTAGAACAATTTCTTTTCTGTTTGTTGTGAATTTAAGTGACCTTGTGTCAAATATTAATCACATTTTGATTTTGCTTAGACAGTTTACACTTACACTGCATTAGCATTCCCTTAGGTGACCAAAAAAGAGGAAATTATTTTTAAAGTATATTTAAAAAATAAATAGAATTTCTTTATGCCTTTGTTTAAAAGAGGGAGTTTTATTGAGGTAAAAAGTGCCATTATTTAAAAAAAATTCCTGGACAACTTTTTAATGTTTTTTTTTATTATATTATGTTAGTCCCCATACAGTACATCCCTGGTTTCTGATGCAAAGTTCGATGATTCATTAGTTGCGTATAACACCCAGTGCACCATGCAATATGTGCCCTCCTTACTACCCATCACCAGTCTATCCCATTCCCCCACCCCCCTCCCCTCTGAAGCCCTCAGTTTGTTTCCCAGAGTCCATAGTCTCTCATGCTTCATTCCCCCTTCTGATTACCCCCCCCTTTCTTTATCCCTTTCTTCCCCTACTGATCATTCTAGTTCTTATGTTCCATAGATGAGAGAAATCATATGATAATTGTCTTTCTCTGCTTGACTTATTTCACTTAGCATTATCTCCTCCAGTGCCATCCATGTTGCAGCAAATGTTGAGAAATTGTTCTTTCTGATAGCTGAGTAGTATTCCATTGTATATATGGACCACAGCTTCTTAATCCAGTCATCTGTTCAAGGGCATCTCGGTTCCTTCCACGATTTAGCTATTGTGGACATTGCTGCTATGAACATTGGGGTGCATATGGCCCTTCTCTTCACTACGTCTGTATCTTTGGGGTAGATACCCAGTAGTGCAATTGCTGGGTCATAGGGTAGCTCAATTTTTAACTTTTTAAGGGACCTCCACACTGTTTTCCAGAGTGGCTACACCAACCTGCATTCCCACCAACAATGTGGGAGGGATCCCCTTTCTCCACATCCTCTCCAACAATTGCTGTTTCCTGCCTTGTCCATTTTTGCCATTCTAACTGGCGTAAGGTGGTATCTTAGTGTGGTTTTGATTTGAATTTCCCTGATGGCTAATGATTTTGAACATTTTTTCATGTGTCTGTTAGCCATTTGTATGTCATCATTGGAAAAGTGTCTGTTCATATCTTCTGCCCATTTTATGATTTGTTTATTTGTTTCTTGCGTATTGAGTTTGAGAAGTTCTTTGTAGATCTTGGATACCAGTCTTTTATCTGTAGTATCATTTGCAAATATATTCTCCCATTCCGTGGGCTGCCTCTTAGTTTTTTTGACTGTTTCCTTGGCTGTGCAGAAGCTTTTTATCTTGATGTAGTCCCACATGTTCATTTTATCTTTTGTTTCTCTTGCCTTTGCAGATGTCTCATTAAAAAGGTTGCTTTGGCCGATGTCGTAGAGGTTGTTGCCCATGTTCTCCTCTAGGAATTTGATGGATTCCTGTCTCACATTGAGGTCTTTCATCCATTTGGAGTTTATTTTTGTGTATGGTGTGAGAGAGTGGTCAAGTTTCATTCTTTTGCATGTAGCTGTCCAATTTTCCCAGCACCATTTATTGAAGAGACTGTCTTTTTTCCACTGGATGTTTTTTCCTACTTTATCAAAGATTAGTTGCCCAAAGAGCCAAGGGTCCATTTCTAGGTTCTCTATTCTGTTCCATTGGTCTATGTGTCTGTTTTTGTGCCAGTACCATGCTGTCTTTGTGATCACAGCTTTGTAGTACAGCTCGAAATCCGGCATTGTGATGCCCCCAGCTTTGTTTTTCCTTTTCAACATTTCCTTGGCGATTCGGGGCCTTTTCTGGTTCCATAAAAATTTAAGGACTATTTGTTCCAGTTCCTTGAAAAATGTTATCGGTATTTTGATCGGGATAGCATTGAAAGTGTAGATTGCTCTGGGTAGCATGGACATTTTAACTATGTTAATTCTTCCGATCCATGAGCATGGAATATTTTTCCATCTTTTTGTGTCTTCTTCAATGTCTTTCAAGAGTGATTTATAGTTTCTAGAATATAGATCCTTTATGTCTACGGTTAAGTTAATTCCAAGGTAACATATGGTTTTTGGTGTTATTGTAAATGGGATGGATTCCGTAATTTCTCTTTCTTCAGTCTCATTATTCGTGTATAGAAATGCAACTGATTTCTGAGCATTGATTTTGTATCCCACCACATTACAGAACTGCTCTATAAGTTCTAGTAGTTTGGGGGTGGAGTCTTTTGGGTTTTCCATATAGAGGATCATGTCATCTGCGAAGAGAGACAGTTTGACTTTTTCTTTGCCGATTTGGATACCTTTGATCCCTTTTGTTGTCTGATTGCTGTTGCAAGGACTTCTAGTACTATGTTGAATAATAGTGGTGAGAGTGGGCATCCTTGTCGTGTTCCTGATCTTAAGGGAAAGCCTTCCAGCTTTTCTCCATTGAGAATAATATTTGCTGCAGGTTTTTCATAGATGGCTTTTATGATCTTGAGAAATATACCATCTATTCCTACACTCTGAACGGTTTTAATCAGGAAAGGATGCTGTATTTTGTCCAGTGCTTTTTCTGCATCTATTGAGAGAATCATATGATTTCTGAATTTTTGTTTTTGGATAAAATCTAAGACACTGATAGATTTGCGAATGTTGTACCCTCCCTGCATCCCAGGGATGAATCCCACTTGGTCATGATGGATAATCCTTTTAATGTACAGTTGGATTCTATTAGCCAGGATCTTGTTGAGGATTTTGGCGTCCATATTCATTAGGGAAATCGGTCTATAATTCTCCTTTTTGTTGGGGTCTTTGCCTGGTTTGGGGATCAAGGTAATATTGGCCTCATAGAATGAGTTTGGTAGCTTTCCTTCTGTTTCTATTTTTTGAAATAGCTTTAGGAGAATAGGTATTATTTCTTCTTTGAATGTTTGGTAGAATTCCCCAGGAAAACCGTCTGGGTCTGGAGTTTTATTTTTTGGAAGGTTGTTTATCACTGACTCAATCTCTTCATAATTAATTGGCCTGTTTAAAAAATCAATTTCTTCCTGTTTCAGTCTTGGTAGTTTATGGGTTTCCAGGAAGGCCTCCATCTCTTCCAGACTGCTTAATTTATTGGCATAAAGCTGTTGATAAAAGTTTCTAATAATCCTTCCAATTTCATTGGTGTTGGTTGTGACCTCTCCTTTTTCATTCATAATTTTATTAATTTGGGTTCTTTATTCTTTTGGATAAGTCCTGCGAGAGGTCTGTCAATTTTATTAATTCTCTCAAAGAACCAGCTTCTAGTCCTGTTGATCTGCTCTGCTGTGCTCCTGGTTTCTAATTCGTTGATCTCTGCTCTAATCTTGGTCAACTGCTTCCTCGTGCGTGGATTAGGCCTTTCCCTCTGTTGCTGTTCCAGCTTCTTGAGGTGAGAATATAAAAACTGCATTTTAGATTTTTCTATTCTTTTGAGTGAGGCTTGGATGGCTATGTATTTCCCCCTTAGGACTGCCTTTGCAGTATCCCAAAGGTTTTGGACCGTTGTGTTTTCATTATCGTTGGTCTCCATAAATTGTTTAAATTGATTTTTGATTTCCTGGTTTATCGAATCATTCCTGAGCAGGATGGTTCTTAGTCTCCAAGTGTTTGAGTTTCTTCCAAATTTTTCCTTGTGGTTGAGTTCCAATTTCAGAGCGTTGTGGTCTGAGAATATGCAGGGGATAATTTCAGTCTTTTGGTATTGGTTGAGACCTGTTTTGTGTCCCAGAACATGGCCTATTCTTGAGAATGTTCCATGGGCAATAGAATAGAATGAGTATTCTTTGGTTCTGGGGTGTAGTGTTCTATATGTATCTATGAGGTCCAACTCGTCGAGTATGGCATTCAAAGCCTTTGTTCCTTTACTGAGTTTTTGCCAGGGTGTTCTGTCTATTTCTGATAGTGGAGTGTTGAGGTCCCCTACTATTAATGTATTTTTATCTATATGTCTCTTTATTCTGGTTAAGAGTTGGCTTGTGTATCTTGCTGCTCCCCTGTTGGGGGCATATATATTTATAATTGTCATCTCCACTTGTTGGATACATCCTTTAAGAATAATATAGTACCCTTCTGTGTCTCTAACTATAGTCTTTAGTTTAAAATCCAATCTATCTGATATAAGAATTGCTACCCCAGCTTTCTTTTGAGGTCGATTTGCGTGAAAGATGGTATTCCATCCCTTTACTTTCAGTCTGAATGTATCTTTGGGTTCAAAATGAATCTCTTGTAGACAGCAAATGGATGGGTCCTTTCTTTTTATCCAATCTGCAACCCTGTGGTGTTTTATGGGAGCATTCAGGCCATTTACATTGAGACTGAGTATTGAGAGATATGATTTTAATGATGCCATGTTGCCAGTAAAGTCTTTGTTTCTATAGATTGTGACTTTCTGTTCTGTATCACTCTTGGGGCCTTTTTACCTTTACAGAACCCCCCTTAATATCTCCTGTAGGGCTGGTTTCGTGGTTACGAAATTGGTCAATGACTGGCGATTCTGGAAGGTCTTTATTTCTCCATCAATTCTGAATGACAGCCTTGCTGGATAAAGGATCCTTGGCTGCATGTTCTTCTCTGAAAGAGCTTTAAAAATGCCCCCCCCCCAACCCTTTCTCTCATTCCAGGTCTGTGTAGACAGGTCTGACGTAATTCTGATACCTTTGCCTTGGTACGTGAGAGATTTCTTTGCCCTGGCTGCTTTCGGTACTGTATCCTTGGATCTAATATTTGTGAAATGCACTATGACGTGACGTGGCGTGGGTTTGTCGTGGTTGAGCTTGGGAGGGGTCCTCTCTGCCTCTTGGACACGAATGTTTGTTTCCCTTGCTAGTTTAGGGAAGTTTTCAGCTACGATTTGTTCAAATATCTCTTCTAGACCTCTGTTTTTCTCCACCCCCTCGGGGATGCTGATGATTCTGACATTGGATCGTTTCATTGAGTCAGTAATCTCCCGTAACCTACATTCGTCGGCGTGGATTTTTTTAAGTCCAGATTCTATTTTCGCTTTTTCTTCTACTAACTTATCCTCCAATTCGCTAATAGGTTCTTCTGCCTCAGTGACTGTGGCCGTCAGAGCCTCTAGTTTTGCCTG
Organism: Ursus arctos; assembly: GCF_023065955.2. Lineage (NCBI taxonomy): Eukaryota > Metazoa > Chordata > Mammalia > Carnivora > Ursidae > Ursus > Ursus arctos. The sequence continues at coordinate 72,334,967 of NW_026622763.1, forward strand.
CATTTGGCTCATAGAATTTTTAATTTCTGCCAGATTCGCTCTCATTTCCGCCCTTAGAGATTCTATATTCTCATTAACATTTTCATTAATACTTTTTTTAAGTCTACACATCATCTTGACCATTGTTACTCTGAATTCCATTTCTGATAATTTGGTTATATCCATATCCATTAGTTCTGTGGCAGAGGCCACAGACTCAGTGTCTTTTCTTTGCTGGGGGGGACTTCTCCTCGTCATTCTGATGAGGAGAGGTTGCGGGGTTGTCCAGAGCCCAAATTTTTGGCCGGGACCCAGGCTGTGTGCCCTTGTTTTATAGGGGTCTTAGGGATGTGGGCTTCTTGATTTTTTAGCCTGCCTTCTGGGGGAGGGGCCTGCCGTGCCGATACTCAGGCAACCCTGTTTGGCTAGAGTCTCCGTGTCCCCTGCGAGGGGGGATGGGGATGGGCACACTGTGAGCCGGTATTTCCAGGCTTTTGTTCTCTGGCGGCTTTCCCTGGCGGTTTGCTGTGCGTCTTCTGAGAGTCAGACCAGCAGCGGCCGAATCTCAGCCTCTGTCTCTGAACAGAAGGATTGCAGACCGTTCTCCACTGATGTTCTGGCCACTTTAACTCTGTTACTGTTGGTGCTGCTCAGCCCTGCAGTGTCCCGGGATGTGCGCCCCACACCCAGCATCCCAGCCCTCACTTCCAGGGCCGGTGCGTCTCTGTCCTTTGTGTTTCTAACACCGCCAGCTGCCAGCCGCCCCCGCGCGCTCCCGAAGCTCCTGGTCTCAATCTGGTTCCAGTGAGCGCACCGGAGCTCCATTTCCGTCTGGTCGCACGTCCTCTGGCTCACGGTCTCAGTCTGCTGTCTCACGGGTCCTGCCCGAGAGTCCACCTGCTCCCCCGTGCAGGTGGCTACCGCTTCCCGGCACCCAAACGCGGAGGCTCCCTTCCCCTTCCGTTTATCTTCCGATATCTGTGCGCGGTTTCACGGCTCCCCGCGGCTCCCTGCTTCGTACCTCAATACTCAGCACTGGAGATGTTCATTTGTAGAGATCCAGATGTATCTTCCTGCATCTCAGGCTGATTCCGTGGATGTTCAGGATGGCCTGGTACCTATCCAGCTCGACTCGGGACCGGCTGAAAAAGGGGTCCCCTACTCCTCTGCCATCTTCCTATCGCCCTGGACAACTTTTTATAAGAGACCCAGATCATCTAAGTTACTGCAAAAAAAAAACACATTTTCATATTCTGAAAAGGCAAGCAGTTATCTCCGTTACAGCTAGCATATTTTAGGTGAAATCTAGCTCTTGGTGTTTTATACACTGGATCTGTACTTTAAATAACTAAGCTTTTATGGTTATTGTATAGCTTTGTTTTTATAACATCATTGTCCACCCTTCTCATTTATTTTTGCTGAAGGCTTGGTGAAAACATAATCCCAAATGTTGTGTTCATGGAATGTTTTTACCTCAGTTTCCAAATTATAAAAGTATTGTGGGAAAGGGGGATTTCCACTGACAGAAAATTAGTTGATGATTAATTTTATGATAATATATTGTTATTAGCCTCCTATTTATTGATAAGAGTCTGTATTTCTTTTAGGTTATTTTGAAACCAACACTTGATTCATCTGAATGATTTTAAAAAATATTTTCCTTTGCCTTAGTGGAAACCACACATAGTGATTAAAAGTGAAACTTTAACTGGGCGCCTGAATGGCTCAGTCAGTTAAGCGTCCAACTCTTGATTTCGGCTTAGGTCATGATCTCAGGATCCTGAGATCAAGCCCCATGTTGGGGTCAGCACAGAGCCTACTTAAGATTCTTTCTCTCCCTCTCCCTCTGCCTATTCCCCCCTTGCACTCTCTAGCGCTCTCTCTCTCGAAAGACAGACAGAAAGAAAGAAAGAAAGAAAGAAGGAAGGAAAGAAAGAAAGAAAGAAAGAAAGAGAAAGAAAGAAAAGAAAAAGAAAGGAACTTTGAGAAACAATGTATGAATATGTATAATTATGTATGAAATAAATACTGGTTGTATAGGACAAATACTCAGATGGCCTTAATCGTTAACCCACTGATGCTTCATACTGTATATAAATTTTTATATTGAATGTGCATAATTTGGGGGTAGGTTGTATAGAAGGACTAGTCGCTCCAGGGAAAAACTAAGAGGCAGCAGAGGCAAATAAATATGAATCCTGGTTTCATCAGTGTAGAAATGATAGGGTATAAACACTTGTTCAGAAAGTGGTTATTCATTCTATGCCTCGGTACTGATACCTGTGTTTGCTTTGTCAGCTTGCCCAGCAGCAAGTGGAAAAGGCCTTGGGAAAAATTACTGAGAGTAAAAATAAACTGGCCTATGAAAAGGGAAAACTCCAGGTATGAGATTTTATTTTCTGATTTGTGTTGTCTAATTTTTTAATCACAGTTGTCAAGCTAAATATTGCTGGGTTTTGAGAAATTCTATAACTTTGAACCAAAGTTTTTGAACCCACCTAAGTTTGTTCCCTTATCAAAGAAAATCCGGGTGACTTCTATTCACGTATCTATATTGTAATACTGTAAGTTAAAATGATGAAACCAAAGCCCATTCTGTGACTATTTGAAGTTGTATTGTAATTGTTTTTTGCATGGTCATTCACTGAGAACGTGGAGAGCCCTGTTCTCTTTTTTGCTGAAATTTTATAATATTCTTAAAAAGAAATAACCCTGGAAATTGGGACTCAAAGGCAATAGACTTGAGTGAATGGGATGATACTATCTTGCTTCCTGTGGGCTTTATCCCTATAGCACTTACAGAGCAGGAATCTTGCCCCTGATAACCAACTCCAGTGGAAATGCTGAAGTCTGAATAAGTGGTTCATAGCCTTAGCTACACATTCCAATTTGAGGAATTTTTAAAAGACCTTATGCTGGGAAGTGTATGATGTCTTCCATTTACTTTGAAATGAATCAGAAAAAAAAAGAAAAAATAGTTTAGTGGATCAATAGAGGAAACAGATGAATTGGTATGTGATAAGCAAGCATAAAAAAATTAATGGTAAAGTTTGGAGGGTGAGGGTATTCACATTCACAGTAAAATTCTGTCAATTTTTCTGTTTATCTATAAAATACAAGGGGAAAAATCCCCATGACAAGGCTTGCTCCCCAAAGCAATTAGATCAGAATCTCAGGTCTAGGCTTCAGTGCTTTTTATGCTCCCGAGTGATTCCAATATGCGATCATAACTTGAGGACCACTGGATTAAATGGTATGAAATGAAGTCCAGTTAGGCTTGGAAACCATAGAGCTGATTTGATTAAGAAATCTCACTACAGACATGTAAAACATGTCAGTGTTAATCTCATCTCATCTGCTCCAGGAGCTTGTTATAGGGTTAGCACACAAGATCAGCCCACATACGTGAAACGCAGTTGGTAAACCATGTTTGTGGAAACAATATGTAGTCCACTAAAAAATAAGGCTATTTGGCCACTATTTGTGCGCTCTTATTAATATTTTCTGGAGTCAGTGATACATTTAGATATAATCATTTATATTTGTATAACCTTGGACAAGTCTTAATTTTCTTGAATTTCATCCCTTTTTAAAAAATTCAATTCCTAGGGCATGTGGGTGGCCCAGTTGGTTCAGCTTTGGACTCTTGATTTCGGCTTAGGTCATGACCCTCAGGGTGGCGAATGGAGCCCCATGTTGGGCTCCATGCTGGGCGTGGAGCTTGCTTAAGATTCTCTTTCTAGGGGCACCTGGGTGGCTCAGTTGGTTAAGCATCAGCTCAGGTCATGATCCCAGGGTCCTGGGATCAAGCCCCAGGTCAGGCTCCCTGCTCAGTAGGAAGCTGACTTCTCCCCTTCCCTCTGCCAATTCCTCTGTTTGGGCTCTTGCTGTCTGTCAAATAAATATATAAAATCTTTTTTAAAAAAATTCTCTCTTCCCTCTCCCTCTCTACCCCACATCCCGCTTGTGCACTCTAAAACAAAATCAGTTCTTTTAAAATCTGTTTATCAAAATGTTCAAAAATGTGATACTTTAATAGTTTTATTTTTTTAGTGCATTCAATAACAAGATCTAATGGTGTTCTTATAAACTCTGTAATTTCGAACTAGCAATAAGCACAAACAGCTTTTCAGGATATTTGCAGTAACTGTTATATGATACAAAAATATCTGTGTTGTCTCTTGGAGACAAAGTAAAAGGTTCTGCTAATACTGTGGTTTACTGCCTACATTTTTTAAATTTTTAATTGAAGCATAGTTGACATACATAGACGTACAACATAGTGAATCAGTAATTATATACATTACAAAATGCTTACCATAAGTGTAATTACCATCTGTCACTATACAAAGTTATTATACCATTTTTGACAATATTCCCAATGCTGTACTTTTCATCCCTGTCACTTATTTATTTCATAACTGGAAGTTTGTACTTCTTAATCCCCTTCACTTAATTCACCCACCCTTTCCCCCCACCTCTGACAACCATGTATTTATGAATCCGTTTCTGGTTTTTTGTTCATTTGTTTTGCCTTTTAGATTTCACATAGAAGTGAAATTATATGTTACTTGTTTTCCTCTGACTTATTTCACTTAGCATAATACCCTTTAAGTCCATCTATGTCATTGCAAATGGCAAGATTTCATTCTTTTTTATGGCTATTCTTTCCAAATATTCCAAAATGTAGAAGAGGAAGAAAAACTTCCAAAAGATAAAACAAATGAACAAAAAACCAGAAACAGATTCATAAATACAGAGAACTAACTGGTGGTTGTCGGGTTGGGGGAGGTGAAATAGGTGAAGGGGATTAAGAGGTACAAATACCAGTTATGAAATAAGTGACAGGGAAAATTATATAATATTGTATGTCAACTGTAATTAAAAAATTTTTTAATATAGGCAGTAAACCACGGTAGTATCAGCAGTACCTGTTTATTTTTTTAAAAGATTTTATTTATTTATTTATTTATTTGAGATAGAGAGCAAGAGCAGGGGGCAGAGGGAGAACCAGGCTCCCTGCTGAGTAGGGAGCCCGATGTAGGGCTCCATCGCAGGACTCCAGAATCATGATCTGAGCCAAAGGCAGATGCTTAACTGATGGAGCCACCCAGGCATCCCAGAACCTGTTCCTTTAACTGTTTGGTAGAAGTCACCTATGAAGTCATCTGATCCTTGACTTTTGTTTTTTGGTAGTTTTTTTTATTACTGATTCAATTTCATTACTAGTAATCAGTCTGTTCAAATTTTCTTTCCCTGATATGGTTTGGAGAGATTGTATGTTTCTAGGAATTTATCCATGTTTTCTAGGTGTCTGGTTTGTTGGCATATAACTTTTCATAATATTCTCTTACAATCCTTCATATTTTTGTGATATGGTGGTTATTTCACCTCTTTCACTTCTGATTTTATTTATTTGAGTCTTCTTTTTATTGATGTGTTTGGCTAAAGGTCTATTAGTTTTATCTTTTCAACCAGCTCTTGATTTCATTGATCTTTTCTATTATTCTTTCAGTCTCTATTTTGTTTATTTCTGCTCTGATCTTTATTATTCCTTCTGCTAGCTTTGGGCTTTTTCTTCTTCTAGCTCCTCTAGGTGTAAGGTGAGGTTGTTTATATGAGATTTTTCTTTTGCCTTGCTGTACACTTCCCTCTTAGAAGTGCTTTTGTTGCATCCTGTGTTGTTTGATTGGAACACTTAGTCCATTTACATTTAAAGTAATTCTTGATAGGTACTTTTTGGCATTTTGTTAATTGTTTTCTGATTGTTTTTGTTTGAGTTTCATCTTTTCACCTATAAAATGAGGAGGGGAAAGCATACATCTCATCTCATCTCTTCACTAGGAAAGCTAGTGAACAATACAAGCTAGGTGTAGAGATTACTATTTAACTTTTTAGACCTCAATTACACACTTAGAGATTATCCTCAGAATCTTAAGGAAAATAAAATTTTTTTCTGCTCATATTCCTACAACAAGGGCTTAAGGTTTTTGATAGTCTTTGAAAGCTGAAATATTTAAAACTATTGACACATTGGTGTTTCTGTGTCATACCTTGGGTTGGCACATTACAAAGGGACTGACTTCATCAGCCAAGGGAAAGTGCTCTTACACCATAATACTCTTGCAAGATAATTTGCAGGAAGAGCTGCATACTAAACATGATCAAAATAGTCTGTGTTTTCTCTAAATTGAATAATTGATTAAAATATTACGTATGAATCATTTGATAAAAGATTATATTTTAAAATTGACTTAATGATTGGTATAAATACTGGGTTTTAGGTACTAATGTAGACTGTGTCAGAAACTGCTGCCCCAGATTCAAACATGGTCTGAATTTTATTGTCAATGTAATGTACTATTGCATTTTATAAATATGCCAAAATAGATATATCCTTTCTTCTATTGATGGCTATTTAGGCAGTTTCCAGTTTCATATACCACCAGTGTGATGAATTATTGTACATGTCTCCTTGTACTCATATGTAAAAAAATTCTCTAGGCTAAGTATAATTCTCAGGAGAATTCCTGGATTATAGGATTACAGATCATGAATTTTATTAAGTTTATTAAATTTCTCCTGAAAGTAGTTATACCAGTTTTGAAAGCAGTCTCTATAAAAGTATAGAGTTACATGTGTTAACATGGATCAATCTCATAAAATAATACTATATACTATTAAGGGATATATTTATAGTAAAATTGTTAAAAAGGATTAAGAATGATAAACTCAGGACTCTGTTCCTGAGACTGGCTGATAAGCTAGTTATGGAAGCTGCTTGGATTTTAATGACACAGAAAAACCAGATCTCTGCAGAGCAGCATAATGTATTTGCTTCTATGTTCTTTCCCATATGAATGTCTTGAATTTGAAATCATGCCAAATAAGACAATGCAAAAATTAAAGTACTTATAGATGAGAATATGCCATCTGAAAAGTTTCAGGGCATTTTACTGTGTACCTAGAGGTTGAGTAAGGGCAAATTATCTGAGAAATATTGTGGAAGAAGGATATATTCTGTTTTGCTTGAAGAGGAGCAAATCTAAAAGTTTTCAAAATTAACCAGCCCATTTTCCATTAGATTCTATAGGCTAACAGAAGTTTGCTTATATATAAAATGAGAAAAATGGTTGTATCAATACCTCCCTTTAGAGGTGGTATTTTAATTCTGAAACCTTAAGTGAAAACCATGATTAATTTTTACTGATGGCTTTAGGGAGCCACAGCACATATTGTATAAGGTACCCTGTGGAAAAGAGCAACAGAAACAGGCAAAGATAAAAGAAGGATCCTGCTTAATGAAACAAGAGAGATTTCTTCCTGAGACAAAATGTGTTTTTATGCAGTCTTTGACAAAAACCCAATATTAGCAATCACATTTTAACAGTTCCTGAAAGTGTCCAGTAACTATAGCCAAGAAGCATTTACCCTCTTCAGGTAGGAAACAAGACCCAGAGAGAGGAAAAAATTGATTTAAATAAAAGAGTTTTGGATGAAATTTTTTGATTCAGGGATAGGCTCAGTAATGTTAATTGTTGATTTGTATGAAAGGGTATGATAGGAAGAGAATACAGAAAAACACAATTTGGAGATTAGTGAGTAAATATTAATGATTTCATCCCCCCAAATTATCATTTTATTTAAAGAGAAAGATATGTCATCTTTCTCCTTTAGTGTTAAAATATATTGATCATATAAGAACTTCATTTACTCAACTTTTATAATTCTGTCGATAAAACAAGACTCTGTGTCATCTTGCATATTGACAATTCTAATTACCCATATTCAAAATGTTTTTTGAATGTTAGATATCACAGTTCTTTTTCAATTGAAATTATTACCCACAAAGTCTCACTGTTACATTCATGAGTCATGTTAATTCGGGGTTTCCATAAGCAATAGAAACCAAATGAGTTATCTCAGTACATGTAAATGGCTATAGCCTACTTGAAGCTATTGAAATAGCTATGTTAGTTGAAATAGCATTCTTTGCATGATTAGAAGAATTCAGGATTGCTTTTATAACTTTTAAAGATTCTCTGTGATTTTTCCAAACTCATGACTTTTTTTCCCTTTTACAGTGTGTGTGTATATATATGTACGTATATATAATATATATATCCTTTTAGAGTATGTGTATATGTATTATACATATATGTATATGTAAACATGTAATACATATATGCACATAAAATTAATAAGCCTTATTTTATTATTCTGTTTTACCCTAGATAAAAGTTAAACAGCTGGAAGAACAACTACAGTCTTTTACTGAAACCAGTTCGCAGAATGACCATCTACGCAAGTTGAACAAGGCCCTAGAGAGCAAATATGCTCAGGTGTGATTAATAGCTACAAAACAGATTGCTGTTATATTGTTTTAATTAGGTTTTAAGAAATTGATGCCTTTCTCCCCCTTACCATACAGTCCCAGAAAGATGAATATTCTCTTGCTTGACTCAATTCACATTTTTTAAACAACCCCAATGTACAAGGTTTTGCTGAACTGTAGAGAAAAAGAGATGCCTGAAGCAGGATTGGGACATTCAGCTTATTTATGCTCTAATTGGAGGCTTAGGAATGTACTCATAAACTTTATTACAGCATTAAAAGTTATGTCTTTCAGAAGCAAAATAGTGTTATGAGTGAGCATTCACAGGAGCCTCGTTTTAATGAAAGCATCGAGAAACACTGTCATAGAGGAAGTGGTTTTATAATTATTGGCAAACTCAGAACTCAGTGCCGACAAGATACACCTGCCACAGACAGCTCACTTGAAAGAGTTATAAGTGCTTACTTGTCACCATGGTGGCTACTGAGGCTGAAAACCAAATTTTGTAGGTCACATAACATTTTAACAAATGAATGGAGAAAGTTAGACAAACAAGATAATAAAACATTTAGTGAAGAAAAATAATCCAGGAATGTGTTACCAAGAGAAAGTGATTCATTTCAATGATTTACAGATTTACCATGTATGAAATTTTTTTACAAAATCTTAAATACTCAGTATAGGTATGTCTAACTTCTGTATCTAATATTTTTGTATACCACTGGTAACCAAGGAGCTAGAATGTGTCTTCAAATAGAATACTGTTAGGGTTCTAACCATCTGACTAAACTGGAAAAGGGGGCCTCATTAGATACACTCTCCTACAGAGAATTTGATTTAAGGAAGGTTTGTTTCTTCACTAGGACAACTTTACAGTGTGATTTCTTCATTCTGAAAGCAAAGGAACACATTTTCAAGTATATTTTCCATCAGAGCTTCATATACAATATTGTGTTGTTCCTCATAAAAGAAACATTCATTGAAAAATAACTCTAGGTTTGTTATTTTACTGTTTTTAATTGGTGATGCCTCCAAGAAGAAGGAAATCTCCAGAGAGGCCTGTGTCTTCAAAATTGCTTGAAAGCTATAGGCCCCATGTAAACAACGTAAGGGAAAGAACTTCGTCAGTTGGTTTGCCCAGTGTTATTCCCAATTCTGCACGCCGTGTGACCTTTGCACCTACTCTGACTTCTATGAGAGCTTCTCAGGAGATTGGAGACTCTAGAATCTCTCTAAAGACTCTTTTGAATGCTATTAAAACCATGGAGGGAAGACTGGAAGGTAAAATAGACATTCTTGCTTCAAGACCATTAATAAATGAGTCACCAAATTTTCTAAAACGGGATTCGGTAAGTGAAGACCACAAATTAAATCATAAGGAAATTTCAGATTTATACAACAACGAAGAAAAGTAGTAACAATCCAGAAAGATAACATTTGGAGGTATGAGTAACAACAAGGAAGTTAGGGTCTTCACAAATAAGAAAAACTGACAATGTAGATTGAAACCATCATTTTGGCTAGCACGTAACTGATTTTTAGACAATAACCAGTGAGATTTTTTACTGATTTTGATTTTTAAAAAATTCAAAACATCTATCTAATCTTTTTTTTTTTTTTTTTTAAGATTTTATTTATTTATTCGACAGGATAGAGACAGCCAGCGAGAGAGGGAACACAAGCAGGGGGAGTGGGAGAGGAAGAAGCAGGCTCATAGCGGAGGAGCCTGATATGGGGCTCGATCCCAGAACGCCGGGATCACGCCCTGAGCCGAAGGCAGAGGCTTAACCGCTGTGCCACCCAGGCGCCCCAACATCTATCTAATCTTAATATTCATGGTAAAATGTTTAGATAAAGCCTGCTTTTAAGATAGAAATACATTAATAAACGCCCCAAGAACTTGAACATTGGAAAATATTTTCCAAAGAAAACTTTTTAGAGTATCCATCTTTGCTTGATACTTAAAAATAGAAAGTACTATATAGCTTGTCTTCTAGAGCTGATTACTATTTAGATCTTTTCTGTAAACATTTCTGCTAGTGACCTTTCCATATGTATTTTAAAAACACTGGTAAAATTAAAAAAATTTATTCTTCCTTGAGTCTATTTCTAGAACAAAATCCAGTAGGTTTTCAGAGTCTGTGAATTGGCATCCTTTGTAATATTCTTCTATCCTTAAAGTATTTCAGATGTTACAAGTGAAAATTTTTAAGGAAGTTTAATAATGTTGAAGAAGATGTGGGGAAAAGATACTGTTTTTTTGTTGCTGTTGGAAATGTAAAATGTTACAACTTCTTGTGGAGGACAATTTAGTATCTATCATTTCACCCCACAGTTATACTTCTAGGACTTTTCTCCTACAGATATACCAGCTTATACATATGACATGTTTACAAGATTACTTATTAAAGTTTGTTAATATCAAAAGACTGGAAGCAACCAAAATTTCATAAGTAAGAGACTAGCTAAATAAATTATGGTGTATTCATGGTTTGGAATACTGCCTGAACATATGTATGTATATACTGTATATGTATATAGTGTATATGTATTATTAGATTAAAACAGTCAAGGTTCAGAAGAGTATACATAGTATTTTACTATTTGTATAGTAAAAGGAGAAGGAGGATAAAAAATATATACATATGTGAGTGTATGTATATATATGTAAGCACTTGTAATGCATAGTATAGCTGTACAATGACTCATAAATTGGCAACATTATTTTGAGGAAGAGAACTGGATGGCTGGGAAATTTTTCGCTTTACTCTTTTGTATCTTAATGTGAATGTGCCACTGATTCAAAGTAATTTTATGAACATTTCATTTTCAACAAAAGTGAAGGTAGAGAAAGAATGGTCTTTTCAACAAATGGTGCTGGAGCAGTTGGATATCCAAATGCAAAAAGCTTTTGATTCATACCTTACACCATATGTAAAAACTCCAGGGCACCTAGGTGGCTCATTCAGTTAAGCGTCTGACTCTTGATTTCAGCTCAGATCATGATCTCAGGGTAATGAGATTGAGCCCCTGTTTGCCCCTTTCCCTCTGCTGCTCCTTGCGGGTTCTCTCTCTCTTTCAAATAAATAATAAAATTTTTAAAAAATTAACTCAAAATGTATCAGTCCTAAATGTAAAACCTAAAACTGTAAAACTTATAGAAGAAAACATAGGAGGAAATCTTTGTGATCTTGGATTATTCAGTGATATCTTAGATTTGACATCAAAGGCATGATCCATAAAGGGGGGAAAAAAGATATGACAGCTTATGCTCTTCAGAGATATTAATAGAATGAGATATAAGCTGCAGACTGGGAGAAAATAGTTGCAAATCACATATCTTATAAAGGCCTCATCTCCAGAATGTATTAAACTATCAAAACTTATTAAGAAGAAAACAATTCAATGAAGAAAAAGATATATGGATGATAACTAAGTACTTGAAAAGGTGTTAAACATCAGGCATTAGGGAAATGCAAATTAAGGCTACAGTGAGAGCTGTATACCTATTAGAATGTATAAAACTGAAAAACTGATCACATCAAATGTTAGCATGCAGAACAACTGGAACTCTCCTACACTGCTGAAGGGACTGCCAGATGGTACAACCACTTTGAAAAATAGTTTGGTACTTTCTTTAAAAATGAAACACTACTGTATAACCCAGCCATTCGTCTCCTAAGTATCTATGAAAGATAAATGAAAGCATAAATCTACACAAAGCCTTGTACACAGCTGTTCACAGCAGCTTTATTCATAATAGCTTAAAGCTGGAAGAAACTCAAGTGTCCGGAAGGTGATGGATGAGTAATTTGTGGTATCTCCTATGATAGAATACTGTTCAGCAACAGAAGGCATTGAACTATGGATACCTGAAAAAGATGGAATGCATCTCAAAATAATTATGCTGAGTGAAAGCCGTTCAAAAAAGAGTACATACAATGTCATTCCATTTGTATTAAATTCTAGAAAATAAAAGCTAATTTATTGTGACAGATAACAGATGAGTTGCCTTGTGTGGAGGTGGGGGAACAAGGAGAGACAGAAGGTGGAGATTACAAAGAGCCATGAGAGAACTTTTTCGAGATGATAGAAATGCTTATTATCTTGATTATGGTTTCAGGAGTTTATACACATGTCCAAACTGTATACGTGAAATATACACAGTGTACTGTATGTCATTTATACCTCAGTCATGCTGTTTAAAAAAGGAAAATGTGACTGTATTACCTATACAAAAGTTAAGTACATTAAAATGTTCAACATTCTTGAAATGACAAAACTACAGAGGTCTAGAACCAATTACTGGTTGCCCCGGCACTGGGGATGGGATTGGGAGAGTGTGTGCACACAAAGAAGTAGCACATGTGAATTCTTTTGTGGTGGGACAGGGCAGTTCTGTATCTTGACTGCGATGGTGTTCATGTGAATAACGTGCATGGAATCAGGTTACACAGGTTTTTAAAAAAAATTGTGAAAACGGAGTAAGTTCTGTAGGCCAGTTAATCTAGGTAACAGTAATGTACCAAAGTCAGTTTCCCAGTTTTGATGTTGAACTACAGCAGTGTAAGATGTCACCATTAAAAGTAGCCTGAAGGGGCGCCTGGGTGGCTCAGTGGTTAAGCGTCTGCCTTCGGCTCAGGGCGTGATCCCAGCATTCTGGGTTCGAGCCCCACATCAGGCTCCTCCGCTGGGAGCCTGCTTCTTCCTCTCCCACTCCCCCTGCTTGTGTTCCCTCTCTCGCTGGCTGTCTCTCTGTCAAATAAATAAATAAAATCTTTAAAAAAATAAAAGTAGCGTGAAGAATGCATAAGACTCTTTGTATTACTTTTGTGACATCCTGTGAATCTAGTTATTTCAGTGCTTTTTTTAAAAAGTAATATTTAAGAGTGAGATCATTTGAAATGATTGTGTAGATACTAAAAGTATTTCAGAGATATAAAATACTAACACTTCTAATTAGGATGCATTCTTTTATAACACTATTTTCTTGACGCTACTTAGTATTTATTCGCCTTTTTTTATATTCTGCATTTGTTATATTTTCAAATTCCATGATAATCCATTTCTCCCCCATTTTACATCTAACCTTCATAATCATACCTCCCTTATCACAGTCTGTACTTTCCTGGAGATTGACATATATTAGGTTTGCTCATGTTTATTCATACAGATTTTTTTTCCCCCTTTGGGTTTTCTTTAAAGGGAAAAATAGCTAATAAAACTGGTTTTTATTATAGTGGATAAGCATATTTAATTAAACATTTTAAGTTTGGTTTCCAAATTGCTGTGTCTTATTCTAATTGCCGATTTATGGTGGTTTGGAAAAGTTATTTATCATTTCTTGCTTTCTACTAAGGTGAAATCCATTCTTGAAAAGAATGAAGAGGAGCTCTCACAAGCAGTGAAGTGTCGTGACGCAGCCCTGAAAGAGAGCCAGAAGTTGAAGGGGGATCTCGAGGCCTTGGAGGACAGAGAGAGCAAGAAGGCAAGTCATCAGTCCTTTCTGAGAGTTTGTTACTGACACGAGGTGCTTAAGAAATCTTTCACAAGTCCTATTCCTTCATTTCTTGTTACCTTTAGTAAAAATGAGGATTGATCAGAGGAGGATTTTTTCCTAAAGATAATTTTAGAAGAGCTGTAAAGTGTTACCTTAAAAACACATCATTTAACTCCCAATGTTTTTTTTTAACTTCCAGTCTTAAAAGTCCTAATTTTTTTCTGTTGAAACACACCTGACCTTGGTAATGATGACCTGTCTGCTTATGTGTTATTAACATGTTACTAATTCTGATGGCCTTCAGATGTGTTCTCTTCTGTCCACATAATAAGATCACCTAAGCAGACCAGCCTGGGACACGCACATCTAGAACCAGGAACTTGTTGAATCCATTGTCTCCAGTTAATACACATGCTGTGACGAGACAATAGTTGGGAAGCACTGCAGTTCTCCACAGCGTGTGGGGTCTAGTTTTCCTTTCTCTCAAAGTCACAATAACTCAAGATCTTAACAAAATAAAATATGCTTCAGTTATTCCTCTTAGCATTCTGTCATGCTTGGTTTCCATACTCTTGCCTAGAAGTAGTGGGACTCAGCAACAGCAGAACAACCAGAAAGAATCGAATATCTTTGTCTTGTTTCATTTTCTTAGGTGGGTAACTTTCAGCGACAACTGGCAGAGGCTAAAGAAGACAACTGCAAAGTTACAATTATGTTGGAGAATGTGCTGGCTTCTCACAGTAAGATGCAAGGTGCTCTGGAAAAAGTACAAATAGAGCTTGGGCGGAGGGATTCAGAGATTGCAGGCCTCAAGAAAGAAAGGTACTGGAGATTATTTTTCTGTCTTTGTGCGTGTAGCTGTCTGCTGCGTTCTAGTAAGGAGCGGCATGCGGTCCAGAAACAAAGTCACTTTAAACTAAAGAACTAGCCCCCGTTTGAGAAAAGCATCCTAGGAACTTGACTGGAAAGCAGGGTCTTTTGGTGAATGCACTAACCTCTGCCTCTAGACTTCCCCACCTGCCCTTACCTACAGGTCCTGGCCCGGAGCCACAGCTCCACCGGGCTTCCCAGCCTCCAGCCCAGCAGTGCCTGCTGCACGCTGGCTCCCCCCACAGCCCGCGCTCTTGTGTCCTGGCCATTCCTCCTGCCCAGTGGGGTTTTGTGCAACGCAATGTTCTCTGTAAACTGACGTTCGTATTTGTATTGTCTTTAGTCAAGGAGAGATTTTTGTTTGGAACCATGGACCTCCTTTCAGTCTGGAACAGGTTTTTTCCTCCAATTCCAACCCAAAGTTTGACATATTTCCCTCTCCCTATGTTACTACTCCCTAAGTGTATGAGTATGACAGTTCATCACCTTTACAATGCTACACGCATAAAGTCCTCTCTTTTAGCTTTACATTTCTGAAATGGTGAAATGTAGACCTGTTCAATAAAATACAATATTATAAAAAATAAACACCTAGAAAATTAGGTAGAATAATCTGAAATTAGAAATAAACGTGACTTTTTTTCATAATATTTTATTATGTTAGTCACCATACAGTACATCCCTAGTTTTTGATGTAAAGTTCCATGATTCATTACTTGCGTATAACACCCAGTGCACCATGCAATATATGCCCTCCTTAATACCCATCACCAGCCTATCCCATTCCTCCACCCCCCTCCCCTCTGAAGTCCTCAGTTTGTTTCCCAGAGTCCATAGTCTGTCATGGTTCATTCCCTCTTCTGTTTACCCCCCCCCTTCTTCTTCCCTTTCTTCTCCTACCGATCTTCCTACTTCTTATGTTCCACAAATGAGTGAAACCATATGATAATTGTCTTTCTCTGCTTGACTTATTTCGCTTAGCATTATCTCCTCCAGTCCTGTCCATGTTGCAGCAAATGCTGAGAAATCGTTCTTTTTGATGGCTAATATTCCATTGTATATATGGACCACATCTTCTTAATCCAGTCATCTGTTAAACATGAATTTCAAAGATTCAAAATTCCCATATTTTGTAGTGATGTAAAGGAGTATGTATTCTAGAAGTTCGTGTGCTATATTGCTGCTTTACCCTTCCTGTTTCTACACCATTTAAACCTGTTCTTGGGTCTACAGAATAATAATTGTCTAGTCTAGATAATTAAAGCTAAGTGCCTACTTGAGTTTGAATTATCTATATATTAGTGTCCTGTTTAAAGAGTAATGATTACTTTAGAGGAATCATTCTGAGAACTACTTCTAGTCATGTTTTATAAGTAAACTCCTTTGAATGTTTCAAGTTGCATAGAAGTTTCCCCTTGGGGTTAATAAACAAATGGTTTGAGTTTAATAAGTTCTCTAAAATATATTGTGATGTGTGTATTAGCGGTGCATATCGCCTCTGTGTTATGGGGGAACAGGTGCCAGTTTTATAGTCTCCGTTGTACTGATCTTTATTTTTTACATATTGTAAATGTATGTTACCTCTGAACTTAAAAAGTTAAGGGGATGGTATTAAAAATTGCTTGCCATTCACAATAAAATTCTAGGTAGTTGTATTTAGAAGCAAAATGTCAATAGCAGGCCCTTCCATCTAGAGGGGATATATTTTTGTACTAGTGATATGTATATATGAATAAAATTACCAGCTCATAAGTTAGTCATTAGCAAGTATTGACAGCTTAATGTATCAAACCAAAATGAATCATAGCTGGGACAAATTTTTGATCTCTGGGAGCCTTAATTTCTTAACCTGAAGCCGGAGCTACTCACTGTCACTTGTCAACTCTCAGATACTCTGAGCATCTCTACTTTACTACATAGGCTATTCGAGCTTCTTGGAAGAAGAGTGCCCTGTAACTCCCAGTGGTATCATTCCTAGATGGTTCTTTCCTGTAGTCACTCTTGCTGTGCTTTCCATTTTTAGGGCTCTAAATCAACAGAGGGTGCAGAAGCTGGAGGCGGAGGTGGACCAGTGGCAGGCTAGGATGCTGGTTGTGGATGCCCAGCACAGCAGTGAGGTAAAGGCCACGTGTTTTATAGATGGTAATGTTATTATTTTTGGTGGCGTTGGGATATTGCTCTTTTAGGAAAATGGAGCAAAATAATCAGGGAAATTTCTTTTTTCATCCAAGTCAGAGTTTTGGTTACGAATGGGAAGTGGTCCTGCAGCCTTCCAGTGAATCATTTATTGGCAAACCAGGACCACAGTTATGCCTTTTTATTTACTAACGCATAAATAAGCGCAGAAGTTAAAGTCTCGGAGAATAACTTGTAACTTCAGTCAGAAGTCGCTGGAGTGGTCCCACTCTGAATAAAGAGACACATTTACATGTGTGTGTTCATGGGTGTATGCACTCATGAATATAGCTCTGCATATACGTGCATATATTAAAAGCCAGGGGTATTTCATATAAACAAGCTTTTTCTGGAAGGACATACAAGGAACAAGTGCCTGTTCTTATCTCTCTAGGCAGTGACACCAGAAGGTTATAGGATCAGAAAGGGGAATTAAACTAGTTTAAAATTTTAAAAATAAAAATAAATTCAGTTGGCTCAATTTTTCAAAGCTCGCTGGTAATCAGTGGAGCAGCGTTCTCCCATTGCCTTTGGAGGGTCTCCTAAGCAATGTCTGGAGTAAGTTCTCAGGTACGTATTCCAGGCAGCTGGAATCTTTGGTTCTGGTTCCATCTATTGTTTCAATGGCACTTGATGGTAAGTGAGAGGAGTGAATATATAGTGTTACAGACTTCTTGCATCTGTGGCACTGGAATCAAAAAGAGCCTTCTCTCTTTCAGATGGAGCCTCTACAGAAAGCTCTAGATGTAGCTAGAGAAGACAACAGGAAGCTGGCTTTGAGCCTGGAACAATCTCTCCAGACAAATAATCATCTACAAACAAAGCTTGATCATGTTCAAGAGAAATTGGAAAATAATGAACTTGAGCGACAAAATTTGGAAACCTTCAAGTAAGGGCAGGATAGTCACAGTGAAATTAGGGAAGAGCCTCTGGGAGAGTAAGTTCTGCCCATGGCACAAACCGGTTCGTGCCAGTCTTCACCTTGCAACTGGTACTCCCAGCAGAGCCCTGTTAAGGAGCCAGGCATCCCTGAGCAGCAGACACTAGCTGGCTGGGGTCTGCTCGTTCGGACCTCCTTTCCAGCTCTTCCCTTATCTAGTGTCAGGCTGTTTCTACACATGAAGGTTAAACCAAGACTTAAAGAACATTGCATGTTTCTGCCAACGCTTTCCTATCAAAAGCTGATGTGTCCTTTAGAAGCATGATTTGGGAAAGGAGCAGCAGCAGCCTGGATGGGAATAACCCATCCCATTAGGAGTGGAAGACTCCACCCAGGCAGATCTTAAACCATTGTTTTCGTTTGGGGCCTAAAATTAGGTCAAACCCATCAAGTTCAGGTCAAGCCCCTTGTTTTTTTATGTAAACTGCATCTATGTAAATAGGATTTGGATATAAATAACAGTGCATGAAAATTTTTAATCAGGGGAAATGCAGTGCGCACATAGATCTTTATGCCTTTCAGCTAGTGAACATACTGATACGCAAAAGGCGTAAACCGAAGCAGAGAAGGCATGTTTTCCTATTTATGATCTGTACGAATTTTATGATCTAGTGAAATATTACTGGCTCAAGAAAGGAGCCAGAAAATGTTCTTGGCTTGTTTATTGGTCAAAACAAGTGTATGTATTTCACTCTTTGGGTTGGATATCTTTATATTGAATGACTTTTTGGCTTTTAATGCTATAGGTAAATGCCTTTTCTTTTCCCCTTCTGTTAATGGTCTTCAGACTAGTGAGGTTCACCTGGTGCCTGATCTTTTTGTTTGTAAATCACAGCTTTTGGACAGTTGCACGTTCCCCTCCAGGCCTTCCTTACCTCCTAAAGATGATTTTTTTTTTTAAAGATTTTATTTATTCATTCGACAGAGAGAGACACAGCCAGTGAGAGAGGGAACACAAGCAGGGGGAGTGGGAGAGGAAGAAGCAGGCTCCCAGTGGAGGAGCCTGACATGGGGCTCGATCCCAGAATGCCGGATCACGCCCTGAGCCGAAGGCAGACGCTTAACGACTGTGCCACCCAGGCGCCCCCTAAAGATGATTTCTAAGGTTGACTTTCCCGTCCCCCAAAACAGAGAACGAATGGCTGAGGAATCCAAAATGGAAGCAGAAATGCATGCTGAACGCATAGAAGCTCTAAGAAAGCAGTTTCAAACTGAGAGAGAAACGGCCAAGAAAGCAGCACAACGGGAAATGACTGAGGTATGGAATCAAGGGACAAGAAGTGTCTCTCTAGATGAGTGCCTTTTAAGAGCAGAACCAGTTACAGGATTTCCAGGCATGGCTGCAGTTGTTCTGTGGTCCTTTTAGTCCCTCTGTGATCAGTAAGCCCAGTGTGATTAAGCCATTTCTGTGCTCTTCATGAATTAGAACACACAAAGCTTCTGATACACAGTTCTCTGCCCAGCAGAGGAGTGTCTTGATGAGAGCTTTCCCATCGGACAGTGATCACTAAGGGATAGAGGAAGGAAGTGGCTGGCCATTGGGTAGACATCAAACCCTCTGTCCCCTCCGCTTGCTTCACTAGCACCCATCACTCATTTACCTTCTCCTGAGAGGCATGCATGGTCCCTGTTCTGACGTGTGCTACGTGACCCTTACTTAATTGTGATCTCCACTCTTCACATGAGACAAATAGGGTAAACAGCAGAGGACCTTGGTTGAGTAACTAGAGGCTACGTACAATTCTGAAGGAACTCAAAGTAAGGGTTAGGTGATAGAAGAAGGGGAATGAAAGTACACGATGGAGACGGGCTGAGCTGATGGGGCTGGGACACCCAGTGCAAGGGGATGACCAAAGCTTAGTTACAAAATGAACAGGCCATGTGAGCAAATGAGTAGGATTTCTTTCTCTCGATCAGAGCAGAGACTTTGGGAAATGTCCAAGAGTGGGTAGCTGGGATGGTACCAGCTGGTAGCTGACCTTGACTGAGTAGAGTATTAGAGGTGAACTTTCAGTTCGAAGTGGAGTTCTGTGGCTTTTTAAGAAATGGGTGGTATCATGTAAGCACAATTCTAGGAAGGGGAGTCTGGTGGTAGTGGAGAGTAGGTAAGAATGAAGAGAAACGGGAGGCATGTAGACCCAGAAAACTACAACAGTTACTTTGGGCTTTCAAAGATTAGGGCCAAGCAACATAGTTCAGTTGAAAATAGAGAATAATTAAATCAAATAGGTATTTTAATAGAAAAATCATCAAACAGGCACTAAATGTTGTATCATGAACAAAGGGGAGGGAGGAATTAAAATTACTCCAAGACCTGCTTGGAGTGGCTGGTCTACAGGTCTATATTTTGCCAACTTTGGTGTATTTAGCAACTGCAATTTACAGAGACGATTTAGAAAAGTTATAAGTTACAAAACTATTTAAACATTAAAATGTTATAAAGGGAAACAAAAAGGTACACTGAAATTAAAGGCACCTTTAATCAGAGATAGTTGTCAGAATACTTATAAAATTTAAATCCTTTTAACAAGGATCACTGAAGATTGTGAACTTGTGAGGAGCCCAAGGGAGGAGTGAATGTGAGGTCAGGGGGCTGTTAGCAGCGGCGGGCGGGGCGGGGGGGGCTCAGGGTGCGCCACTCGAGAGTCCCGGCTCTGCCTCTTATTAACAGGGTGTTAATGAACTGTCTGCAGGTAATTTCAGAGTCTGTTTCCTCAGTCATAAAATGGAAATCATCATAACTACTTTCCAGGGTTTTGGCTTTTTTTTTAAGTTGGAAAAGATATGTAATTATCACAGTGCCCGAACTTAAGTACAGAGTAAGCGGTCACTGTTAGGGCTTACCTAGTTTTGACAAAGCTGTGATTAAGGTAAAGGTAGAATATAAATAAAAAGGCCAGCACTGTGGCATAGAACTAAGGAATGAGCTAGTGTAGAAAGAAAAGGTACAAATAACCTTAGCACGTCAAACACTACCAGCTGTCCCGAGTACTGCATTCTTCTCCCTTCTCTGCTGCCACCTCTTCCGAAAAACCAAGCGGCACTGATTCAAGGGCAGTGGAGGAGGAGCTCTCTATAAAATGATTTAAGTCATGTTCAAAGATAAACTGAAGCATATTAAAATTTTCAGAGTTTATTGGAGCAAACCTTCTAATGAGGTAGTATCCAATCTAGCAGACAAAAAGGTGCTTCAGGGAGCGGTACAAGATGAAAGGCTTTCAGAGGCAGCCAGGAGTGGGAGCAAGATACATTAGGCACTAAAGCAGGTTGGTTAGAGCAAGGTACTTTCCTTCAGGAGACGGCAGGCTTGGCAAGCGTATACATACATTTCTTACTTTCTAGAAGTATATTCTTCCTTATCGTATCAGGCAGATATCTCATGTCTTATGGCTTAGATCGTTTGCCTGGTGGTTAGCAACCGTGAATGTGCAGGTCAAGGTTTGGAGAGAATACAGCCCACTAGGGAGACTGCTGTGATGATTATCAGCAGGATAATTCCCAATGTCTAGAGTGTCCTTTGGAGCCATGATCCCCAAGACCCAAATCAATCAGAGTCAAATAAGGGAAGGACTGTTGAAGGAGTCACTTTCTTAAGCCAGCTAGCTTGTCCAGTGATCTGAGTCTCAGCTTCCGCAGAAGTGTCAGTCTAAGTGCAGCATGCGGTGTTGGCCGCAGCACAAACACCTCCTTCTTCAGCTCAAAGATGATAATAGCCCATCACCCAGAACAGTTCAGGCAGAGAGTCCGGGGGGTAGGGGGGGTTGTGTGGGCAGCTATTTAAACCAGATCTCCTTCTCTTCTTAGTCAATTTGATTTTGAGGCCTCCACACCACATACTTACATAAGACCAGATGTCAGATGCAGCCTTCTTCAGTTGTGAAATATTCACCGAAGGTTTGACACCTTCTCATTTGTCAGGGAGGTCAGTGCTCAGGAGTACGTAGTAGGGTCTTTTCCAGGAATCTCCCTTTTGCAAAAGTATCCAAGTGTAACAACAGCTGCTGGTAAATTATAAAAGACGTTAATATGCTCATGTTTAAAGATCTGATGAGAGTTCACTATAATAGACTTGATAAGGATATGGGGTTATCTCTGTTATACCATTTTAAGATAACTGGAATTATGACTGATAAAAGGATATATCAGATTTTTAGGAATTTCCTACAATTGCTAGAACACATATTAATAACATACATTGTGCAAATATGATGTAAGGCTTATCAGTTCTTTGACAGTGCTTCCCATGTAATTTAGCATACTAAATAAACCTAATTAGTTTAACATCTCTCTTTTACATGGCAAGACACAAATCCTTTGAGATTTTTCAGGGACTCTCTGAAATCTCAGAATTACTTTGAGATCAAAAGGACTCCATTTAGAATTTGATTTGGGGAAGCTGTCAAAACATTTGAACATCTGATTAAGATCACAATTATGAAATATTATTTAAACAAAGTGACAACGGAAGTTTTAAAGGCAAATACAGAAAGTTGTATAGTTGTGAACAAAATTTAGCTCTTAAGAAAACCCAGTCTTCTCAATGTTAAGTAATCAGAGACCTAATAAAAGACAATGTGAAGTACAGGAAGTTATTTTGATAAGATGTAAGATCTTTGTTTTTCTGGGAGATTACCCAAAAGATTAAAAACAAAACACAAACTTTTCACAGCCTCTTATCAAGAACAGACCAATAGTCCAAGAAAGCTCTGTCCATTTAATGAAAACCAAATTCTAATTTTGCACCAAACTTATTCTTTAAAAACTTGAATAAATCCATTTTAACTTAGCTACCTTGACCACACATAAACTTCCTTTTCTTTCCACAAATCTTTCTTTTTTCCATTCAGACTTTGTTCTCTTTTTCTCTCTCATTCTGGAACAGTTATTTTACTTTCCTTACTACTATTCATAGTTTCCTTTCACCCTTATTATTTGAAGTAATTTTAATTACACTTATTGACTAGAATCCTTAACCCTTAGAATCCTTATTCCTAGGGAAAACTAAGAAATAAGCAATTGTGGAAAAGTATGTTACACTAACATTCTGTGAGTTAGCAAGTTTATAAATACATTTTTTACTTTCTAGAAGTATATTCTTCCTCATAGTAAACTTTCTAATGTAGCACGACCTGTTTACTAACCCAAATATCTTTAGTTCCTCTGTTAAAGGAAGCCAGAAGTGGATAAATGTATGTTTAGTAATTAATGTTTTGGTATTTTATTTGGAAATGATCTAGATATTAAATGAGTATCAATCATTTGTTTTAGGGTAATTTCAAGGTTTCTAGTTAACAAAAAACATGATAATTTTACCCAGAATTAGAAAATTTTATCCTACATCTCTAACAATTATGTTTAGATTACTTATGAAAATTTCATGAGATATTAAACAGCTAACCATGATCTTAAATTACCTTTCTTGCTGACAAATTCTGTAACAGAGATAGATGAGCTGATCTGACTTATAGTAAACGCAGAAGTATTACAGCTAATGCTGATAATTCTGAAGACATGGATGTTTTAAGTAAAAGGTAGCTTAAGTTTGTTGTTTTATTTGTTGACAATTATCCTAGATCTTGTGAACTTGGTATGTATAAATACTTGTCTTTAAACCAATTAAATAGAACTCTTTACAAATTCATTTTGGCAATACCATTCAAAGGAGGGAAAAAGTCTCTAACAAGCATACAGAGACATAAACGTGCAGGCACAAACAGATCTTACAAGTTTCATTTTACAACTTTAGTTTTGAGACAGGTACAATAATGCAAAATTCACTAGTTTATAAAAGAACAGTTGAATCCAAATTGTGTTTTTGGCAAATGGAATAAAGTTAATGTTACCTGTTCGGGCTAAAGTTTTTAACTCCTATTTGTGAAGGACACTTTTAAGGGTTTTCCATGGGCCTACTTTTCAAAATATCCTTTCCTTTTTTTTTCCCCCTCCCAAGAATCGTCTTCATTCCTGGAGTAGACCAAGTAGAATTACTTATACCTCAGAAGTCACAGAAAAAGAATATAAGTTGCACCAAGGAGGATTTTGTTCCCTAAATCCAGATCTTTTATAATATCTGCAAGCCTTAGATGAATTAAGAGAGTTTTGGGGATTGGTAAAAAGAATGGGTGGCCTTTGAATTGTTCTGGAGCTGAATTTCTATTATTGTACACTTGATTTACAAGTACTGTTTTTAATTTCTCAAAGAATTGGGTTACAACCTTTAATGATGTACAGACTGACCCACCCAGCCAACTACATCATCTTCGATTTGCTTCTTGGTATCAGGGAGATCTTCAACTAAGATGGAAATCAAAAGATCCTTATGTTTCAGATTTAGAGCTGTGTGTCTTTGGAATATTTTAGTAGATCCTTCCAATAGAGACTTTAGAATGGTTCTCTTTCTCTCTAGGTACATGGTTTCATTTAGCTAAGGGGAGAAGGACTTATTTTTTTTTTCCCTCAGCTTCACTCAGACCCAAAGTATCAGCACTTTGGTGAATTGCTCTTGACAAAAATTACTGCCATCATAGCAGAGGGAAGAAAGGAACTTTTAAAAGTCGATCAGGCTCTGAATATAGCTGTCTTCTGACCACAGAGCTACTTTAAATCCTTCAGATATCTTGCCAGGTTTTAGCCAGGACAAACAGTAAAAATTCCTAGCAGTATTGAACAACCCCATGGATGCAAGAGAAGTCCCCAGAGAAGGCACAAAAGATAATCCCCGCCCAAGTTCCAGAGCCACTCCCAAAGATAACCAAGAGAATTGGCCCGGCTGGCCAAGTCAGTAGCTTCCTAGCCAACCATATTTTTAGATCCTCTAACCTGGTGGTTGCCTAGCCAAGTTCTCAGGACACAAAACCAGATAAACAAGAGGGCAGTAGCTAGTCCTAGGAGAAAAAGAATCAACAACAAACGGGTACCCGAAAGCAGATTCACAAGGCGCAATTCAAAGATCTGATTCTTACACCTATCTTTTGCCTGACAGTCTGAATTGGAAGGGACAACGTGAAATTTTACTTTTCCTCTCTCAACCAGACACCACAGATAGACATCTGAGAGAGCTGACTTTGGTGAGAATCGTCACCCTTTGCTAGATTCTGCTAGTTTTCCAGATCCTGTCTGTAGGCTCTGGGCAAGTGGAGGGTTTCCAGCAGGTCTCATTCTAGTCACCAGAAACCAGAGAGGGTGAAAAATAATTTTCCTTCTACCCTTTATAAGTGCTTGGCTTTGCTTCTCTAGAGTACCTCATACATGGATAAGCTTATTTAGGTCAAAAGTTCTCCATGGTAGCCCCTGTAATTCAAAATAATAAGCCTTAAAGTTTTATTCACCTGAGGCCTCACACTGGACCCACTCCAACTCTGGACCCAGTCCAGGAAAAGAAAGGCTCAAAGTTTGACAGCTGCTAACACAAACGCTGCAGAGCTAGGATCTAAGAGGGACTTACTATGGCCTCCAGAGGCGTCGAGGAAGCAGGAACTCGGTGGGTACTTATACCTGGTTGTTCGTTGCTCCTGGGGACCAGTGCTCTCCTTCCTTTTTCTCTTCTGATGCCAGAACTGTTAAATATTTAATATGCTTCAGTTTATCTTTTCAGAGTTTATTTGAACAAAGACTGATTCAAATTGTGCTTTACCCGATCTGGCAGAGCGTTCCAAGGAGCTGTACAAAATGAAGGCTTTTTACAGGCAGAAGGCGGCAGGAACAAGCTGTACTAGGCAGTAACTTGACCGGTTATTGCACAGTTTCTTACCATCAGGGGATGACAGGATCAGGCAATTCCCGACAGACTCGTTTAAGAGTTCATTGCTGGGGGGCGCCTGGGTAGCGCAGTCGTTAAAGCGTCTGCCTTCGGCTCAGGGCGTGATCCTGGCGTACCGGGATCGAGTCCCACATCAGGCTCCTCCGCTATGAGCCTGCTTCTTCCTCTCCCACTCCCTCTGCTGTGTTCCCTCTCTCGCTGGCTGTCTCTCTGTCACATAAATAAATAAAATCTTTAAAAAAAAAAAAAAAAAAGAGTTCATTGCTGGGAATGCCAAAACTATAATTCAGTCTCGGTTGGTGATGTAGGGCTTAGCATAAGGAACTCCATTCAGGGCTATTGTCGTTTTTAACAGTAATCTCTATGCCACTTTTCCACTAGACAAGTTTATTAAAATCTTTAAAAACTGAAAGCAGTATTATAAAAAAATCTATGCAATGGTAGTAACGGGCAAGTATTTATATAAATTACCTTCTAATTTTCAGTTCTCCAGACATGAAGTCACAAGCAACAGAAAAGAGGAGAAAAGCTTAAAAGCTGTGCAAGTGTGCCAGGCTCTCCCTTCTTTTTCTACTTATTTAACTAGGAATCCTAGGAGATAGGTCATTTGCATACTTTGCCATTGGTGAACCTGAGGCTTAGGAAAGTTAATTACTCAAAATTACTTGGCTGATAAGTGCTGCAGCGGAGATTTGAACTTAGGTTGGACTCCAAAGTCAGGCTCTTTAAAAGCAAATGATGAACATCTATTTACATTGTTCATCTATTCTAGAAGATTGTATTTAGTGTTAAAAATTATGAAAAACAAAACAAAAGATGAAAACCACTTTAGAGTTTTGCTCCACAGTTCTTAACGAGACATTATTATTGCCTCGCTTACCCTCCTCTTTAAAAGAAAGGTCCGAAGAGAACTAAATACGGGGACAGTACTAATCATAAGCTTCTTTTACTGAATGGAAGGTTAAAATGATTGAATTTTCCCCTTGTGTTCCACAGCTGAGGAAAGCCCTTGACGAAGCCAACTTCAGATCAGTGGAGGTAACCCGGACCAACCGAGAGCTGCGGCAGAAACTGACAGAGCTGGAGAAGATCCTGAACAGTAGCAAGG
This sequence comes from Ursus arctos, assembly GCF_023065955.2. Taxonomy (NCBI): domain Eukaryota; kingdom Metazoa; phylum Chordata; class Mammalia; order Carnivora; family Ursidae; genus Ursus; species Ursus arctos. Next base: position 72,361,633 of record NW_026622763.1, read on the forward strand.
AGAAAATAAAGAATCAAAAGGCCCAAATTAAGCTCCACTTGTCGGCTAAGGCGAATAATACTCAGAATGTAGAGAGGATGAAGGTTGTATGAGAAACGCTAAGTCTCCCCTCACTTCCTTAGTATCTGATGAGGATCAGGCAGGTGGTGGGGTTCAGTGAAGATGGTTCCAGAGTCTTAACAGCGCCTGTGTTCTCTGGGAGTTACAGCTACACCTGGGCCGTGGGCACATTGCCCGGAGGGGGAGGGAGATGGTTACTATCTCTTTTTCCAGCAGAGATACCGCTGTGTAGAGGTGTGGTTTCTCATTAGCTGCCATGTCACCTTCTGGCTCCCCATCTACTTCTTTCACAGTGATTCCACAGGATTTGCTCTTTCAGGGTCAGTGGGCCAGACGGGATGGAGGGCCCGGCAGGAGCTGAGAATTGTGGGTCTCATGTGGGATTCTTTTTGTCATCCTATAGGCAAAAAGAGCAAGCCAGTTTTTCCACTGATCATCTTTCTATGTTATTTCCACATTACTTTCAGCAAATAGAAACAGATTTGAGGCAAATGGAGCTAATTAAGGATCAATATCAGAAAAAAAATTATGAACAGGTAGATGATTTTCACAAACTCCATGTTCACTATGTGAATGCATAAAATCTCAGAGGCGGACAGCTTCACCAACTGCTTCCCTCTTTGTGCCCCCTCCCAGTCACTGAGTATCCAGAAGTTCGTATCTGAAATGACTAACCTACAGAAGGAGATGCAGCTGTTGGCCAAGAGCCAGTATGAGACATCAGCGCGGAACAAACAGCAAGAGCTGCGACTCGAGGCGGAGCGGAAAGTAAGGCAGGAACTGGAGAGCCGGTGCCAGGTGAGAGGCTTCCACGGGGTCTTCTCAGAGAAGAGCAGTGAATGGTGTGTACCGAAACCCAGCATCAGAGCACCTAGATTTTCTGGATTCTGTAGAAGAAACATAAACCTGCAAGAGGAAGAAGTCTGTAGCTTTGAATATGGCACATATTCTCAATTTTCAATGTATAAAATATTCATTCTTAACAGCTGAAGCTCCCATATGCAAAATACTGGTTCCTAGACTTCTGACTTGAATTTCATAGTCTTTCAGGAACTTCATACCCTTTGGTTCTTTCCTGAAGCTCAGATACACCTGCCGCTGTGATAGGACTCATAGCTACACCCTGCCTTCTGAAAAGCATAACATTCTATCACTGAGAAGGGACTTCCAGAGATCATCAAGCTCTCGCCTTTCAGCAGACGTTGTCTCCTGTGAAAAAGTATTCCTTCAGTTCTGGAAAGAGATGTTAATCACTTCTTCCTCAGGAGAATACATAAAATCAAAATCTGTGATCAATGCATTATGTATATACCACTGAGAGGAACAGTTTTTATCTTGTATTTTGGTAGCACCTGAAGTTAGAAAGTATAATCCCGTCATACTTTCATAATTCGGCTGCCCATTTATTACGATATGGAAGCTTTTTGTTCCATATGGTACATTGGGAATTTGTAAAAAACCTTTCTGTCACATTTTCAGGAATTGGAAGAAACTATCAGACACCTAAAGAAATGTAAAGAAGCAACAGAGCATAAACTGAAAGAAGCCAGTGTGGAATCAGAACAGGTAAGCCATGGACATAAAGACTTAGACAAGTCCAGGTAAAATCCTTCCTTAACATAGTTGTTAGTTAAGTTACTGGTTCTTGCCTGTTACACTCCTATGTCTTATGTCTACTCTGAAGAAGAATTTTAAGATTGACATTCTGCGTCCTGATAAGAGAATGCTGAAATACTACTGACTAAACCAAGTCCAAGTCTCTACCCCTAAATATAAGAAGGGAAGACCAGCATGTGTGTAGATTTTAATGCATTACTGCTTGACATCACTAATAAAAATGGAAGCTCTCTGTTCAGTCAATAACTAGAAATGTAAACTAGGCCCTATTTTTTAGTTTTGTTTTTTTTAAGTAATCTCTCCACCCAACATGGGGCTCAAACTCACAACCCTGAGATTAAGACTTGCTTGCTTTTCTGACTGAGCCAGCCAGGCACCCCTCAAAGGCTCTTTTAATTTGTGACTTTGCTTTCTCTAATCTTAAATAGATCTTTTTGAAGGTATTTAAAATCAAACATTTCTTAGAGCTAGAAAGGATCTTTGAAATCATTGTCTGACACAACCACTCCTCATTTTCCAGATAAGAAAACAGATTCTTAAGGTATCATGGTGACGATTTCATCCGTTGGTCATGATTTGTCCTTTTTATAGCCATTAAATGACAGGACAATAGGACTATCAGAATGGTATATTAAAAGGAAAATGGACTCTGACACACATGAGTTTGAATGCCAGCTGAGACATTTGCTGTGCCCTTGAGGAAGTTACATTTACTTTAACTCATCAGTTACCACATCTAGAAAAGTCAGGATAGTAAGACTTACTCTGAGTCATCTAACAGCATGACAGAATAGTAAGTTTCAGTAAGTAGCACCTTCCTTCTCATCCACCATACAAGAGGGGACCTGATGTACAGGGCCATTTCAAGCATCTTTCCCTTCACCCCTGGTAAAGAGTGCTGGAGAAAGGTGGGGTTGGGTTTGGGGAGGGGGGTGTGAGAATATCCCTGGGATTAGGATATACAAACAGCCCTGGAACGTACTTGAGCTTTGTAGCTTTCCACAAACGAGAATGCTGTCCATGAAACAAATAACCACATGGGGAAAACAGTCATTTTACTTTTTATTCTAGAGGATATGTTCTGGAGCTATTTTGAAGCAACCTTTATATAACCTAAAAACCTGTCAGCTTTGCCTTAAAATACTGAAGTATCCCACACATACACAAGTGCCAGGCACGTATAGGCACTTAGTAAAAACTTGTCAAATAAACAAATACTGATTCCAGATCATCTTCAAAGGCAGACTACTAGAAGTCTAACAAAGGTAATTTGGAAGTTTGTGCTTAGGAGCTATAGTCTAAAATATTTTGATGATAAAGGAAATAAAGAGAATGCAATGTACACTAAGCTAGTCCAGTCTTATACTAATTCAGTTACTTTCATAAAGCCCAAAAGAAAGATCTAGTGTGGGGACTCTGGAGACTATTTAGTCTTAACAGAACTCAAAAATTCAAACTATGGTTTGAACTACCATAGTTCGCAGTGCCATCTTGTCCTTTTCATTCTTATTTTCCTCCTGGGTCCTCTTACTTTCCGATCACATCCAGGAAATACTAATAAATGCATGAAAGCAGCAGGCGTTCAGCTCTGCATTCACAAATCACTCCCATCTGTAGGACGTATGTTATGCAAATAGGTTGCAAGGACCTTGCATTCAGAATTTGGGTCTTTAAACATCTGGGTAAAAAGGTCTCTGGAACTAATACACAAAAAACATAACTTTCTTTGTTGTGATTTTAACTGATAACTCTTACATGTTCAGATAACAGCTAACCTGGAAGAAGCTCATCGCTGGTTTAAGTGCAGGTTTGATGGCCTCCAACTTGAGCTGACGAAAAACCGGCTGCAGAGGCTTCCCCGAGAAGATAGGTGGCTGGAAGAGGTAGGGGGTTTAGACAGGGCTGCCTTCTGCCTCTCAGACTTCTCATTGCAGAATTTCTCTCTTCATCCAGCTGCTCTCCCCACTAATCTTTAGATTTCTTTAAACTGCCAGGAAAACAAATGAACTAAATTTCTTCCTTAAAAGTTGCACGTCTCCCAGTCCGTCTAGAGTAAAACCACTCACCTGGAGGAATAGATAATATTCATAAAGACAAAATGGGTCCTCAGCTCTGCAGGTAGTTTTGAACAGTGTTAGGTCTGTTTTCTTTCCAACAGGACCAAGGTAACAGGCACGATGTGGCATTCAGCCAGTCTGCTCTACATCGATGGGAGAATAAACAGAATCTTAAACTTGTGCCCAAGAAGTGTCATTCTGAACTAGAGAGAAAGTGAGGTCCTTGACAGAGGCGCGTCTTCATTCAGAGCTGCACCGCCGTGATTGCCTGAGCCCCGCAACCAGCGCTGGCCTTTTCCACAGTCATCAGAACATGAAGTCTTTGATGGGGGCTGAAGGTTTTGGACTTGAGTTTATCGTTTTATGAACTTACTGATATCGGTACAGAACCACCCCCATCTTTTTTGTCCTTTTCCCCATTTTCCACCCAATAAATTTATATTAATTTATTGTATGATAGGAGATGCTGTTGCATAATGCTTGGCTATTTTTCTAAGTACATTTTATCAAAAAGCACTGAGGTACTAGATGATAGGGCAACCAAATGATAGACTAGGGCATTTCACTGAAACAAAATATCCTAACATCTAGTAGATAATCCCTGGAACTGGAATCACCTGGAAAATGATGGAACTTTTCCACATACAAACATATACCCTTTTATGCTAGATAGTTACCAGCACATCTTTAGTAAGAGGATATCTCTCTTCTGTATTTTATTAAGTTCTACCCCCAGTGTGGAGCGTGAACTCACCACCCCGAGGTCAAGAGTCACACGCTCTACCAACTGAGCCAGCCAGGCACCCCTGTATCTATTTTTATATAAGAGATTGTATTTACAGCTTCCTTGGACAAGCAAATTATTCTGTATAGCAGTCTGCTCTGCTCCAGGAAACTATGCCTGAGCAATGTAGCTCTTCCTTACTATAGTAAGCAATAAATCCCCATTTTGTATTTCAGATACTGGGTGGTAGATTATATGCATTAAGTCGGGGTTACCATAATACCTAGCTTAATTGATGCTCAAGCCATGGCAGCTACTGATACTATCAGGACCTAAATCAAGTGAGCAATTGTGAAATTGGAGAGAATGCCAAAAATAAGACGCTCAGAGGTTGAAGAGCCCACCACTGCCATAAAAAGACAAAGCTGAGTTTAACGCTCAGGCTGGTAAGGGAGAGCGGTGTTGGTCAGACAGAGTCCTGCCTGAGCAGAGCAGACTGCTGACCCTATATGGGGTTTGGGGGAGGCATGGAGTTCAAGGATTTCAAGACTTTCAGAGGCTTATAAGGCTTGATGCCATCTGTAGAAGTGTAGTTAATGGGGGTGAGACTGTTCAGTGGCATTCAAACAAGTTTATTGGAGTGCGTCCATTCCTGTTGTTGGACTTCAGAGGTGAGGGCTCACTGATTGGCAGGCCAGGAAAAGCCGCCTCAAGGTGTCTAACTTCCACAGAATCTATCCCTGTGGACTCTTCATAAGATATAGTCAGTTGAGGGGACCAGGGAGTCAATCTTGAAATAGTCTAACCAAGAGCCCCACAGAACAGTTGACCTTAGTCCTGAATTCTTTGTAGGAAAAAAGATCCCAGTTTACTGTACGGGAGAGATGATCAACCTTAATGGGTTTAAATCCACCCTTCCTGAGCGTTGTCATGACCTTGACTGTTACTGGCCAAGAATCTGTTTATCTCCCTCATCCGGAGCAAAGACATTTTTCTTCACTTGTGTATATTGTCCTTAAAGAGTATCATTATTGATAAAGTCAGTGTAACGTAACTTTTTATCATTTTTTAGGTTGGCTATACTAAACAATAGCTTGGGAGAAGTGAATTCTAGAGTTAGGCCGGTGATCATTTCTAGTAAAGCTTATAGTTAGCCTATTTAGAGTGCTACATTTGCGGAAGTGTTTCTATAGTACCTTTGTAAGTGTCTGTTGTAGACACTAGCTTCCACGGTGGGCCTCTACATCCATCGGAAACAACCAAAAAACAAACAAAAAGTCCAACGGTGTTTAAGACGCCAGATATCACGTGACAAGGAAAAATGATCCCTGAGAGAGAGGGACCAAATGAGGTGAACCCTGCTATTGCCCCTAGCTTTGAGCCTTCAGAGCGTTCATGCTGCATGGCCAGGAGGGCAAATCAAGGTGGGCACCCTGAGTTAAGGAGCTGGAGCCCAGGGAGACAAGGACGACTGGAGTCCAGGACCCAGGCCCAGAGAGGAGAGAGCTGCACGGAGGGAGAACTTCAGAGAGGTCCTGAAGTTCCTCTGAGGATTCAGCTGGGTACTGGTCAGCACATGCACGGGAAGAAGCCCCCCAAAGTGGAGAAAGAATCATCCAAAAGGGTCCAAGTTTAGAGCGCCACACACAGTACCAGTTCGCACCAGCCAGAATCAGAAACCTCATAATTTACAGGACACTGTAAAAGAGTATCGGTCTCAGATGTATAGACTAGTTAACCCTACAGTGAGCACTGCTCTGCTCCTAACGAATCGTAAAAGGGCAAGACCCCAAATGACCCATTTCCAAGTAACTGCATTCCAAAACAGAGCGCAGGAATATTTAGAGGAATACAAAAATATATGGCACCCATCAAGGTTAAAAAAAAAATCACAATTTGTGGTATTCAAAATTATCAGGTATATGAAGAAGCAAATTTGACCCAGAACTAACATAGATGTTAGGAGTGACAGAGACATTAAAACAGTTACTGTAGCTATATGTTCAAAGAATATTATAACAATGGATAATAGGAAAAAGAAATTGAAAATAATAAGTAGTAGAAAAATGATGGGTGGTTTGCTTTAGCAATAGACTTACCCATGTGGTAACATCAGACTTAAAGGGGATTCTAATACAAGATCTGAAGATGTTTTGACTTTTTTGACAACTATAGTGCTGAAGCAAGGAGACTAAGCTGTGGCTACTGAATTAAGGGATAGGCAATGGTATTATGTCTGCTGTTTTAACACCCACCCACCTTCTCCTGTTAGTACAAAAAGATTTATGAAAATCTAGGAAGAATCAATCTGGATTCTGATCAGTGATCCCAAAGTATCAGATATGGTTGAGACTTAGGAAAGGACTCAAAATTGCTGTAAATTCTCATTTTTTAGAGTGGTTTTAGTAAACCAAAGCAAATAATGATCATTTCCTCTCAAACTTCTATAATTACTACACATTTTCAAATTCATCTTTTATTACCATCTTTTGTCATAAAGTCATTTTTATATTAAGACAAAACCGCTCTCGGGGTACCTGGGTGGCTCAGTCACTAAGCGTCTGCCTTCGGCTCAGGGCATGATCCCGGAGTCCTGGGATCGAGCCCCACATCAGGCTCCTCCGCTGGGAGCCTGCTTCTTCCTCTCCCACTCCCCCTGCTTGTGTTCCCTCTCTCGCTGACTGTCTCTCTGTCAAATAAATAAATAAAATCTTTTTTAAAATTTTTAGAAAAGACAAAACCACTCACACTGTAAGTCATTTGGCTTTTCTTTTAGGCAACTTTTTTGTTGGGGGGGGGGCAGGGGCAGAGAGAGAAGGAGAGGAAAATCTTAAGCAGGCTCCACGCCCAGTGCAGGGCCCTACATGTGGCTCAATGTCACAACCCTGAGATCATGACTTGATCTGAAATCAAGAGTCAGATGCTTAACCAACTGAGCCACCCAGGCACCCTGCTTTTTAGACTTTAAGATTTCGGCCTGAAGGATCTGATGTTCCAGAGTTAGTAGGATGAGTTAACTAACACTTGTATCAAGTGCTGTTCTATTTCACTTGGGAGTTTAGAGGAAAGACAGAATTGCGGGCTCATCTCCCCGAGTGGCATCATTAGATTTCAGATGGTTGTCCTTCAGCTTCTATTAGCCCAATGATGTTTTTGCTTGCAGTTTCACCCAGTCTCTTTACTGACAGGCTTCCAGTTCTTAACAGAAGATCTTTTGGCCTCGTTTTTATCTCAGGGGTCAGTTGTTTTATACAGACAGCCAGAGCTCATTTACACGTCTAAGACTCTACTGGTTTTCTAAAATAGTTTCACATTTTAATGTTTTGTCTTATAAAATTCCCTAGTTTAGATTTGAGTCCATTAACAAAAAGGAGACAAGGCTCTTGCTTTGGCTATTGGGTCTACCTCAGGACACTATTTGTAAGAAGAGCAAAATATCTGGGGCGCCTGGGTAGCGCAGTTGTTAAGCATCTGCCTTCGGCTCAGGGCGTGATCCCAGCGTTCTGGGATCGAGCCCCACATCGGGCTCCTCTGCTATGAGCCTGCTTCTTCCTCTCCCACTCCCCCTGCTTGTGTTCCCTCTCTCGCTGGCTGTCTCTATCTCTGTCAAATAAATAAATAAAATCTAAAAAAAAAAAAAAAAGAGCAAAATATCTAAGAAATGTCACTACTATGGTATTTGGCATCTCCTCAAGGGCATTTACTCTGGGCTCTCATCTCCGATCAGTCTCATATCATTGAGCAAGAGGACTTCAGGTTCACACGGCTCTACATCATCACAGGTTCTCCACCCTGGACTTTAGGCAACAGGGACTCGAAACCAGCTGCTACTACGAGCCATTATGTAAGTGGTCAGAAACAATGTACAAAAATAGAAGACTAGAAGAGACTGGAATATTTTCTGCTTACTAACCCCAGCAGAGATTTCATAAAGCTCTAATAAATCCAGGATTGAGTCTCACTGGATGGGCTGATGACATGCCTACCCTCAATCAATCACTGTAATGTCAAAGATTATGTACTAATTGGCTAGGTCTAGAGGCGAGATGTATCCATCTGAAACAGAACAGTTCCCAAAAGGAAATCTCTGATGTTTCTAGAAGAAAGGGGAAATGGGGGTATCAGATCAAAACCACAGATGTCTATCAAAAGACTATAAGCAGAGAAATACACCAGTGTGGTCACAACTGAACTTCATTAACGCAGCCCCAGAGCTCTGAGTAGGTGCTAGGTTCCCTTCATATTGACTCTCCATTTCCTCCAAAGCATTTATAGGAGACAGCCACAGACTGTAAAGTTCTCCCTGAGCTTTTAAAACTGCATGTTTAATAACTTATAGAGACTTTGAGGCAGCTGCTTAGCTACCTACCTCCTCCTATTTCCTTCATAAGCAATAGGAAACAAGAAAGGAAAAGTGAATTCTACATAAAACCACACTTAGTATAACTTGCGGACAATCTTTAAATTTCAATCTCAAATCTTTAAGTAAGAAAAATGACCAAATCCTAATGTGTGCGCTTTCCCACTTCTGCCCCACCTTGCTACAAGTTTTGGAGCAGACAAAGGCAGATCCAGGTAGAGAAAGGAAGCTAGTGAAGAGGTTTAAGGTGGATCTGACACCGCCGCCACAAGGACTAAATGCCCCTGAACCTGGGAGTACTGAAAAAAGTGTCCAGGCAGATCAGAGTATGAACTACAGGAAAGGAACTTCCAAGTACACAGGATTTAAAGGCACGATTTAAAGTGGCACTCTGCAAAATGCATGTCTGCCAGAGGAGGAGAAAAAAGGGAGAGGCCCCCACTGGAAACTGGACTGTTAAGGGAAAAGGAAAATGAAGTTTTAGGGTCAGTAAAAAAAAGAGAGAGAGAAACAAAAAATTGAAGAACTCTCAACCCCACAACACAAAAACTTCTCCACCAATACAAGGAACATCCTGAAAAGCACTGGACTTTGCTCTATGGCCAAACGAGGGCTCGATATTATTAGAAATACTGCAACACAACCCAATCCCAGAGGAAAGTTAAGACCTTAAGAGTCCTGCACAAACTCAGGAATGCAATTCCCTCCATCTCAATGGAGGAAGATTGCCCCCAGTAAAAAACCCTCAGGAAGGAGAAGAAACTTCAAAGTGAACAATCCAACTGGACAGCTATATGCAAAAGAATGAAACTTGACCACTCTCTCACACCATGCACAAAGATAAACTCCAAATGGATGAAAGACCTCGATGTGAGACAGGAATCCATCGAAATTCTAGAGGAGAGCATAGGCAGCAACCTCTACGACATCGGCCACAGCAACTTTTTTCATGACACGTCTCCAAAGGCAAGAGAAATGAAAAAATGAAGTTGTGGGACTTCATCAAGATGTAAAGCTTCTGCACAGCCAAGGAAACAGTCAACAAAACTAAGAGGCAAGACGCAGCGCCAGAGCAGAGAGCACCGGGCGAGCAGCTTTTGCCAGGAAAAAGCTGCGGATCCAACAGGCCCCACCCAGCACCTCCACAGGCAGCAAGGAAAGCAGGGGAGCTCAAGGGACTTACAGATGAAAATAGCCTAGGAGGGGGAGAAAAGATGGAAAAGAAGTAGGGGACCCCTTTTTCAGCCAGTCCCCCGAGTCGAGCTGGATAGGTACCAGACGAGCCTGAACATCCACGGAATCAGCCTGAGACGCAGGAAGATACATCTGGATCTCTACAAATGAACATCTCCAGCGCTGAGTATTGAGGTACAAAGCGGGGAGCCGTGAAACCGCGCACAGATATCGGAAGATAAACGGAAGGGGGAGGGAGCCGCCAAGTTCGGGCGCCGGGAAGCGGCAGCCACCTGCACGGGGGAGCAGGCGGGGCTCGCGGACGGCACCCACGAGAGAGCGGACTGAGACCAGTGAGCCAGGAGCGTGTGCCACCAGACTGACAACTGGAGCTCTGGAGCACACAGTCGAACTAGACTGAAACCAGGAGCTCGGGAGAGTGGGTGGGAACCAGGGGCGGCTGGCGGTGTTAGAAGCACAAAGGACAGAGATGTGCCGGCCCTGGGAGCAAGGACTGGGAGAACGGCTGTGGGGCGCACATCCCGGGACGCTGCGGGGTTTTTAGCAGCACCAACAGTAACAGAGTTAGAGTGGCCAAGAGAGCTCAGTGGAGAGCAGACTGCAATCTCTCTGAGACAGAGGCTAGGATACGGCCATTGCTGCTCTGACTCTCAGAAGAGGCACAGCAAACCGCCAGGGAAAGCCGCCAGAGAACAAAAGCCTGGAAATATCAGCTCACATTGTGCCCATCCCCATCCCCCCCAAGAGGGGACAGGGGGGCTCTACCCAAACAGGGTTGCCTGAGTATCAGTGCGGCAGGCCCCTCCCCCAGAAGGCAGGATGAAAAATCAAGAAGCCCACATGCCTAAGGTCCCTCTAAAACAGGAGCACACTGCCTGGGTCCTGGTCAATAATTTGGGCTCTGGACAACCCCGAAACCTCTCCTCATCAGAATGAGGAGAAGGAGAAATCCCCCCCAGCAAAGAAAAGATAATGAGTCTGTGGCTTCAGCAACAGAACTGATGGATATGGATATAACCAAACTGTCAGAAATGGAGTTCAGAGTAACAATGGTCAAGATGATGTGTAGGCTTGAAAAAAAATATTAACAAAAATATTAACAAGAATATAGAATCTCTAAGGGTGGAAATGAGAGTGAATCTGGCAGAAATTAAAAATGCTATGAATCAACTAGTCAAAACTAGATGCTCTGACGGCCAGGGTAAATGAGGCAGAAGGTCGAATTAGTGAATTGGAGGATGGGATGGTAGAAGAGAAAGTTAAAACAGAAACTTGGCTCAAAAAAATCCAATCTCAAGAATGTAGATTATGGGAGATTATTGACTCAATGAAACGTTCCAATGTCAGATTCATCGGCATCCCCAAGGGGGTGGAGAGAGAGAGAGGTTTAAAAGAGATATTTGAACAAATTGTAGCTGAGAACTTCCCTAATCTGGCAAAGGAAACAAGCCTTCGTGTCCAAGAGGCAGAGAGGACCCCTCCCAAGGTGAATGACAACAGACCTACAACACGTCACATCATAGTGCAATTCACAAATATTAGATCCAAGGATACAGTATTGAAAGTAGCCAGGGGGAAGAAAATCCTTACGTACAGAGGGAAAAATATCAGAATAATGTCAGACCTGTCTACAGAGACCTGGCAGACTAGGAAGGGTAGGCAGGGTATTTTCAAAGCTCTGAGAAGAACATGCAGCCAAGGATCCTTTATCCAGCAAGACTGTCATTCACAATTGATGGAGAGATAATTCCAGGATCGCCAGACACTGACCAAATTCGTTACCATGAAACCAGCCCTACAAGAGATATTGGGGGGGTGGGGTTCTATAAAAGTAAAAAGGCCCCAAGAGTGATAGAGAACAGAAATTTACAATCTATACAAACAAAGACTTCACAGGCCACATGACATCATTAAAATGATCTCTCTAAATAATCACTCTCAATGTGAATGGCCTAAATGCTCCCATAAAACACCACAGGGTTGCAGATAAAAAGACACGACCCATCCATTTGCTGTCTACAAGAGACTCATCTTGAACCTAAAGATACATCCAGACTGAAAGTGAAGGGATGGAAAACCATTTTTCATGCCAATGGACCTCAAAAGAAAGCTGGGGTAGCAATTCTCATATCAGACAGACTAGATTTTAAACTAAAGACTGTAGTTAGAGATACAGAAGGACACTACATTATTGTTAAAGGATGTATCCAACAAGTGGATATGACAATTATAAATATCTATGCCCCCAACAGGGGAGCAGCAAGATACACAAGCCAACTCTTAACCAGAATAAAGAAACATATAGATAATAATACGTTAATAGTAGGGGACCTCAACACTCCACTCTCAGCAATAGACAGATCACCTAAGCACAAAATCAACAAAGAAACAAGAGCTTTGAATGACATAATAGACCAGATAGACCTCATAGATATATACAGAACACTACACCCCAGAGCAACAGAATACTCATTATTTTCGAATGCACATGGAACTTTCTCCAGAATAGACCACATACTGGGTCACAAAACAGGTCTCAACAGATACCAAAAGACTGAGATTATTCCCTGCATATTCTCAGACCACAATGCTTTGACACTGGAACTTAATCACAAGGAAAAATTTGGAAGAAACTCAAACACTTGGAAACTAAGAACCATCCTGCTCAAGAATGATTGGGTAAACCAGGAAATTAAAAATCAGTGTAAACAATTTTTGGAGACCAATGAGAATGAAAACACATCAGTCCAAAACCTATGGGACACTGCAAAGGCGGTCCTAAGGGGAAAATACATAGCCATCTAAGCCTCACTCAAAGAATAGAAAAATCTAAAATGCAGTTTTTATATTCTCACCTCAAGAAGCTGGAGCTGGAACAGAAGAACAGGCCTAACCCATGCACGAGAGGCAGGTGATCAAGATTAGAGCAGAGATCAACGAATTAGAAACCAGGAGCACAGCAGAGCAGATCAACGGAACTAGAAGCTGGTTCTTTGAAAGAATAAATAAGATCGATAAGCCACTGGCCAGACTTATTCAAAAGAATAGAGAAAGGACCCAAATTAATAAAATTATGAATGAAAGGGGACAGATCACAACCAACACCAATGAAATAGGACGGATCATTAGAAACTTCTATCAACAGCTTTATGTCAATAAATTAAACAACCTGGAAGAAACGGATGCCTTCCTGGAAACCTATAAACTACTAAGACTGAAACAGGAAGAAATTGATGATTTAAACAGACCGATTAATTATGAAGAGATTGAAGCAGTGATCAAAAACCTCCCCAAAAACAAGAGTCCAGGGCCTGACGGATTCCCCAGGGAATTCTACCAAACATTCAAAGAAGAAATAATACCTATTCTCCTGAAGCTGTTTCAAAAAAATAGAAACAGAAGGAAAACTACCAAACTCATTCTATGAGGCCAGTATTACCTTGATCCCCAAACCAGGCAAAGACCCCATTAAAAAGAATTACAGACCAATATCCCTGATGAATATGGATGCGAAAATTCTCAACAAGATCTTAGCTAATAGGATCCAACAGTACATTAAAAGGATTATCCATCATGACCAAGTGGGATTCATCCCTGGGATGCAAGGGTGGTTCAATATTCACAAATCAATCAGTGTGATAGATCATATCAACAAGAAAAGGGTCAAGAACGATAGGATCCTGTCAATTGATGCAGAAAAAGCATTTGACAAAATACAGCATCCTTTCCTGATTAAAACACTCCAGAGTGTAAGGATAGAGGGTACGTTCCTCAATTTCATAAAAACCATCTATGAAAGCCTACAGTGAATATCATTCTCAATGGGGAAAAGCTGAAAGCCTTTCCCTTAAGATCAGGAACACGACAAGGATGCCCACTCTCACATTATTCAACATAGTACTAGAAGTCCTTGCAACAGCAATCAGACAACAAAAAGAGATAAATGGTATTTGAATCAGCAAAGAAGAAGTCAAACTGTCTCTCTTCGCAGATGACATGATACTCTATATGGAAAACCCAAAAGACTCCACCCCCAAACGACTAGAACTTATAGAGCAATTCAGTAATGTGGCGGGATCCAAAATCAATGCTCAGAAATCAGTTGCATTTCTATGCACGAACAATGAGACTGAAGAAAGAGAAATCAGGGAATCCATTCCATTTACAATAGCACCAAAAATCATACAGTATCTCGGAATTAACTTAACCAGAGACGTAAAGGACCTATATTCTAGAAACTACAAATCACTCTTGAAAGACATTGAAGAAGACACAAAAAGAAGGAAAAATATTCCACGCTCATGGATTGGAAGAATTAACATAGTTAAAATGTCCATGCTACCCAGAGCAATCAATGCCATCCCAATCAAAATACCAATGACATTTTTCAAAGAACTGGAACAAACAGCACTTAAATTTGTGTGGAACCAGAAAAGGCCCCGAATCTGCCAAGGAATTCCTGAAAAGGAAAAACAAAGCTGGGGGCATCATGTTGCCGGATTTTAAGCCATCGTACAAAGCTGTGATCACAGAGACAGCATGGTACTGGCACAAACACACACATAGACCAATGGAACAGAATAGAGAACCCAGAAATGGACCCTCGGCTCTTTGGGCAACTAATCTTTGACAAAGCAGGAAAAAACATCCAGTGGAAAAAAGACAGTCTCTTCAATAAATGGTGCTGGGAAAATTGGACGTCTATATGCAAAAGAATGAAACCTGACCACTCTCTCACAGCATACACAAAGATAAACTCCAAATGGATGAAAGACCTCGACTTGAGATAGGAATCCACCAAAATCCTAGAGGAAAACCTAGGTTGCAACCTCTTTGACATGGGCCACAGCAACTTTTTTCATGACACATCTCCAAAGGCAAGAGAAACAAAAGAAAAAATGAACTTGTGGGACTTCATCAAGATAAAAAGCTTCTGCACAGCCAAGGAAACAGTCAACAAAACTAAAAGGCAGCCCACGGAATGGGAGAAGATATTTGCAAATGACACTACAGATAAAAGACTGGTATCCAAGATCTACAAAGAACTTCTTAAACTCAATACACGAGAAACAAATAATTAAACCAAAAAATGGTCAGAAGATATGAACACTTTTCCAATGAAGACATACAAATGACTAACAGACACATGAAAAAGTGTTCAAAATTATTAGCCATCAGGGAAATTCAAATCAAAACCACATCGAGATACCACCTTACGCCAGTTAGAATGGAAAAAAATTGACAAGAAACAACAAATGTTGGAGAGGATGTGGAGAAAGGGGAACCCTCTTACACTGTTGGTGAGAATGCAAGTTGGTACAGCCACTTTGGAAAACAGTGTGGAGGTCCCTTAAAAAGTTAAAAAGAGCTACCCTATGATCCAGCAATTGCACTATTGGGTATTTACCCCAAAGATACAGACGTAGTGAAGAGAAGGGCTGTATGCACTCCAATGTTCATAGCAGCATTGTCCACAATAGCTAAATTGTGGAAGGAGCCAAGATGCCCTTCAACAGATGACTGGATTAAGAAGATGTGGTCCATATATACAATGGAATATTACTCAGCCATCAGAACGATTACACAACATTTGCAGCAACATGGACAGGACTGGAGGAGATTATGCTAAGTGAAATAAGTCAAGCAGAGAAAGACAATTATCATATGGTCTCACTAATATGGAACATAAATAGCAGGAAGATCGGTAGGAGAAGGAAGGGAAGAAGGAAGGGGAGGTAAACAGGAGGGGGAATGAACCATGAGAGACTGTGGACTCTGGGAAACAAACGGAGGGCTTCAGAGGGGAGGAGGGTGGGGGTTGGGATAGCCCTGTGATGGGTATTAAGGAGGGCATATATTGCATGGAGCACTGGGTGTTATATGCAAATAATGAATCATGGAACACTACATCAAAAACTAAGGATGTACTGTATGGTGACTAACATAACATAATAAAAAATTATCAGAAAATAAAATAAAAATAAATAAAACATTTAAATTAATATTTTAAAAGAAAAAAGAAAAAAGTGAACAATCTAAACAAAATATATTTCAGATGAGCTTTTCAGGACAGATGAACCACTGTGAAACAAATTTTTATAAAAACTAAAGACAGAAATGGACAAAAGTCAGAGAAATAAAAGACTTGTTTGCACTTATGACAGTGGAAAAGGTAAAATTATCTCGGAAAAGAGGAATAAGTTACAAGATGCCCAAGGGAGAACTGACTCAGATCAAAGTAAGAGTCTCTGAAGAAAAGCAGGAAAACAAGGAAATGAAAACGGCATTAAAAAGTAAAAAAGTTCAGGGGTGCCTCACTGGCTCAGTCGGTGGAGTGTGCAAATCTTGATCTTGTGGTTTTGAGTTTGAGCCCCATGTTGGGTGTTGAGAATACTTAAAAATAATAATAAAATCTAAGAAAAAGTAAAGAAGGTCAGAGAAAAAGGAATGGAAGTTGGGCAAAGGAATAATATATGTGTTATTGGGGTAACTGAGAAAGAAAAAAAACAGATCAGAAGTAATATTTAAAAACTACAGCCCAGGGCACCTGTGTGGCTCAGTCATATAATGTCCAACTCTTGATTTCAGCTCAGTTCATGACCTCAGGGTTGGGAGATCCAGCCCTGCGTCAGGCTCTGTGCTGGGTGTGGAGCCTGCTTAAGATTCTCTCCCTTTCCCTTTGCCCCTCCTCCACCTCCAAAAAATAAAATAAAACTATGGCCCAAGAACACTTTCTAAAAATAGAAAAAAAGTATATCTGAACCTACATATTGAAAGAACTCACCAGGAAACTGGGGGAAAAAAATCAACTTCATGACATACTTTTGTAAAACTATTAGATTTCAAAGGCAAAATATTATCAAAGTCTACAGATAAAAACATCAAATAATTTACAAAGGCAAAAGAAACTGGCATCACGTTTACAAACCAATGCACAAATTCCGTTCCTGGCAGTTTTAGGACTGAGGTCTCCGTTTCCTTGCTGGGTTTTAACCAGGGGCTGCTCTCAGCTTCTAGAGGCACCTGCATTCCTTGTTTGCAGCCTTCTCCACCTTCAAGCCAGCAGGGCACACAAAATCTTCTTGTTCTTCAAATCTCTGACTTACCCTTCTGCAACCAGTTGGAGAAAATGGCTTTTAAAGGATTTATGTGATTAGGTCCATCTATGGGACAATCTGTCTTTGAATCTCCTAGGCAACAGTGGAGCAATGTGGTCAGCAGATTTCTACTACAGGGCCCAAGATTTCACACCTTCTGGTAGACATGCCCACGTCATCTCTTAGACGGTGAAAATGATGAATTTCACACTCCTGATTAGATTACATGTCACAGTTGAAGCACAAGAAGATTACGTGTGCTCTGCTGGCTTGAAGGTGGAGAAGGCTGCAAACAAGGAATGCAGGTGCCTCTAGAAGCTGAGAGCAGCCCCTGGTTAAAACCCAGCAAGGAAATGGGGACCTCAATCCTAAAACTGCCAGGAACTGATTTCTGCTAACAACCAGAATAAACTTCAATACAGATTTTTACCCCAGACCTTCAGAAAGGATCATAGTCCTGCCAACACCTTGATTTCAGCCTGTGAAAACCCGATATTTTAGCCCCACTCTGGATTCCTGACCCACAGAAACTGTGATATGATGTTTGTATTTTTTTTTTAATTTTCTAATTTTTCATTTTTTAAAGTAAGCTCTATACCCAACATGTGGCTTGAATTCACAACCCTAAGATCAAGAGTTGCACACTCCACCAACTGAGCCAGCCAGGAACCCCAGGTCTGCACTGAAGTTTGCATTCTTTTACAGCCCAAAGTGTGTGGTAACAGCAATAAAAAGTTAATACAGTGATAAGTAACCTAAATAAGGGGTTCAAAGCAGTGATCATAAAGATTCTCACCAGAACTGGGAGAAGAATGAACAGTGAGAACTTCGAAAAAGAAAAAATGTAAGAAAATAGCAAAGAGAAGTCACAAGGCAAAAGAAAACAACTGTACTAAAAAATACAGTAAAGGTGTTCAACAACAAACTACATGGGCAGAAAAAAAGGATTAGTGAACCCTAAGACAGGGCAGTACAACTCACCCCATCAGAACAACAAAAAGAAAAAAAAAGTAAATATAGCTTTAAGGGACTTAGGAACAACATCAAGCATACTAAAACTCACATTATACAGGTCCCAGAAGAAGAAGAGAGAGAGAGAGAGAAAATGACAAGACGCTTATTCAGAGAAATAATGGCTGAAAACTTCCTAACCTGAGGAAGAAAACAGACATTCAGATCCAGAAGACCAGAGTTCCACATAAGATGAACCCAAAGAGACCCACCCTGAGAGACATTACAATTAAAATGTAAGAAGCTGAAGGAGAGCATTTTTTTTTTTAAGATCTTATTTATTTGACGGAGAGACAGCCAGCGAGAGAGGGAACACAAGCAGGGGGAGTGGGAGAGGAAGAAGCAGGCTCCCAGCAGAGGAGCCTGATGTGGGGCTCGATCCCAGAACACCAGGATCATGCCCTGAGCCGAAGGCAGATGCCTAACAACTGAGCCACCCAGGTGCTCCTGAAGGAGAGATCTTAAAAGCAAGAGAAAAACAACTTGTTACATACTAGGGAATCCCCATAAAACTATCAGATTTTTTAGAAAAAAATTTGCAGGCCACAAAGGAGTGCCACAATATATTCAAAGTGCTCAAAGAACAAAATTTCCAACCAAGAATACTCTACCTGGCAAAGTTAATCAGAATTGAAGGAAAGATAAAGTTTCACAGATAAGCAAAAGCTAAAGGAGTTCACCACTAAATTAGCCTACAAGAAATGTCAACCACTTTAAGTTGAAAAAAAACGGTGCTACTTAGTAACAAGAAAACATATGAAAGCGTAACTCACATTGGTAAAGTTAAAGGTGGGGGTGCTTGTGTGGCTCAGTCGATTAAGCTCTACCTCTTGATCTCAGCTCAGGTCTCAGGATCATGAGTTCAAGCCACACACTGGGCTCTACACTGGGCATGGAGCCATCTTTAAAAAAATTACTATATCTATCTATCTATCTATCTACACACACACACACACACACACACACACACACACACAGAGTAAAGGTAGTGGATTAATCACTTATAAAGTTCATATGAAAATTAAAAGAAAGTAGTAAAAATAACTAAACTTACAATAATTTGTTGAGAGATACAAAGGGTAAAAACATAAAATGTGATACCAAAATTATAAAATGCAGTGGGGGGGATAAAAAAGTAGAGATTTAGAATGTGTTCAAACTTAAGTTATCAACTTAAAATAGGCTGTCATAAATATATATGTAAGCCTCATAGTAACCACAAAACAAAAACATCAGGTAGATACACAAAAGATAATGAGAAAAAAGAATCTAAGTATACCACTAAAGAGTCATCAAACCACAAAGGAAGCAAGAGAAGAAAAAGGAACAGGGAGGAACTACACAACAGCCAGAAAAAAAAATATGGAAGTAAGAACGTTCTTATCAATAATTACTTTAAATGTAAATGGACTCAATTCTCCAATAAAGAAAAAAAGAGTAGCTGAATTTAAAAAATAAAACAAACAAACAAGACCCGTCTATATGCTGCCTACAAGATACTCACCTCAGCTGTAAGAATACATAAAGCGAGGGGATGGAAAAAGACAGTCCATGTAAATGGAAGCCAAAAGAAAGTTGGGGTAGCTATACTTGTATTGGACAAAATAGACTTTAAAACAAAGACTGTAATAAGAGACAAAACCATTATAAAATAAGGGGTCAAGTTCCCCCTGCAAAAAAGATATAACATGGAAATATTTATGCACCTCATACAGGAGCACTAAATATATAAAGCAAATATTAAGAGCCAGGGGCACAAGTGTGGCTCAGCTGGTTAAACGTCTGCCTTCGGCTCAGCTCATGATCCCTGGGTCCTGGGAATTGAGCCCTGTGTCAGGTTCCCCGCTCAGCATGGGAGCCTGCCTCTCCCGCTTCCTCAGCCTCTCCCGCTGCTTGTGCTTTCTCTCTGTCAAATAAATAAATAAAATCTTAAAAAAATATATTAAGAGACCAAAAGGAATTGACAACAATAAGAGGGTGCTTTAATATCCCACTTACATCAATGGATATCAGAAAATCAGTCGGGAAATATTGGCTTCAAATGACACATTAGACCAAATGTACTTGATATTTACAGAACATTCCATCCAAAAGCAACAGAATACACATTTTTTAAAGTGCACATGGAACATTCTCCAGAATAGACCACAAAACAGGTCTTAATTTAAGAGGACTGATACCATATTAAGCAGCTTTTCCACCAAATAGTGTGACACTAGAAGTCATTATAAGAAGGCAACTGGAGGGGCGCCTGGGTGGCACAGCGGTTAAGCGTCTGCCTTCGGCTCAGGGCGTGATCCCAGCGTTCTGGGTTCGAGCCCCACATCAGGCTCCTCTGCTATGAGCCTGCTTCTTCCTCTCCCACTCCCCCTGCTTGTGTTCCCTCTCTCGCTGGCTGTCTCTATCTCTGTTAAATAAATAAATAAATAAATAATCTTTAAAAAAAAAAAAAAAAAAGAAGGCAACTGGAAAATTCAAATATGTGGAGGTTAGTCAACATGCTATAGAACCAATGAGTCAACAGAGAAATCAATGGAAATAAAATACCTTGAGAAAAATGAAAATGAAAATAAAGCACCAAAATTTATGGGATGCAGCAAAAGCAGTTCTAAAACAGAAGCTCACAACAAACGGTTACCTCATGAAACAAAATCTCCAAAGAACACTGTACCTCAAAGAGCTTTTTCTAGCTCATTTGCATCAACATGGATGGAACTGGAGGGGATTATGCTAAGTGAAATAAGCAGAGAAAGACAATTATCATATGGTTTCACTCATATGTGGAACATAGGAATAGTACTGAGGACCACAGGGGAAGGGAGGGAAAACTGAATGGGAAGAAATCAGAGAGGGAGACAAACCATGAGAGACTTTGGACTACTGGAACCAAACTGAGGGTTACAGAAGGGAGAGGGTTAGGGGAATGGAGTAACCAGGTGATGGATAGTATTAAGGAGGGCACGTGTGGTGATGAGCACTGGGTGTTATACACAACTAATGAATCGTTGAACACTACATCAAAAACTAACAATGCACTACAAGTTGGCTCATTGAACATAAGAAAAAAATATTTAAGTAAAATTAATTTAAAAAGAGCTAACAAAAGGAGAATAAACCAAACCTAAAGTTCACAGAAGGAAGAAAATATAACCCAGATCAGAGCAAAAATAAATGAAACATTTTAAAAAGGACCGAAGAAAAGGGTCAATGAAACTAAGAGCTGGTTCTCTGAAAAGATAAGACTTAAAAAAATAATTTCAGAAATTAAAGAGGAGCCGATACCACAAATACAAAGGATCCTAAGAAATTACTATGAAAAATTATATGCCAACAAATTAGACAACCTAGAAGAAATTAATAAATTCCAGGAACATACAAACTACCAAGCCTAAATCATAAAGAAATAAAAAATCTGAGTAGACCAATATTACTAAGGAGATTGAATCAGTAATTGAATACCTTTCACCAAACAAAAGTCCAGGATCAGATGGCTTCACTAGTGAATTCTACCAAACATTAAAAAAATTAATACTAATCCTTCTTAAACTCTTCCAAAAAAAACAGAAGAGGAAGGAACTCTCCCAAACTCATTTTTCAGGGCCAGCTTTCCTCTGATACCAAAACCAGACATGGGTTCAAGAAAATTACAGGCCAGTATCCCTGCTGAACAAAGATGCAAAAATCCTCAACAAAATATTAGCAAACTGAATTCAACAATACATTAAAAAGATCATACTCCATGATCAAGTGGGATTCATTCCAGGGATGCAAGGATGGTTCAATATCTGCAAATAAATCAGTGTGCTATACCACCACATTAAGAAATTAAGGATGAAAATCCTATGATCATCTCAATACATGCAGGGAAAAAAATATGACAAAATTCAACTTTCACTTATGATTAAAAATACTCTCAACAAAGAGGGCATAGAGGAAATGCATCTCCACATAACAAAGGCCACATGTGACAAGTCCACAACTAACATACTCAACAGTGAAAAGCTGAAAGCTTTTCCTTAAGATCAGGAACAAGACAAGGATACCCTGTTCTTGCCACTTTTAATCAGCATACTATGAGAAGTCCTAGCCAGAGCAATTAAGCAAGCAATAAAAGGCATCCAAATTGAAAAGGAAGGGGTAAAACCATTTGCAGATGACATGCTATTATATATAGAAACCCTAAAGATTCCACTAGAAATCTGTTAGAACTAGTGAACAAATTCAGTGAGGTTGCAGGATAAAAAAATTAAGAAATTAAGAAAACGATCCCGTTTACAAGTGCATCAAAAAGAATACATAGGAATAAACTTAACCAAGGAGGTGAAAGACCTTTATACTAAAAACCATAAGATGCTTATGAAATAAATTGAAGACGGCACAAATAAATGGAAAGATATTCCATGTCCATGGATTAGAAAAATTAATACTGTTAAAATGTCCCTACCACCCAAAGCAGTCTATGGACCCCGTGCAATCCCTCTCAAAATTCCAATGGCATTTTTCACAGAAATAGACATACATTCCTAAAATGTGCATGGAACCACAAAAGGTCTCAAATAGCCAAAGCAACCTTGAGAAAGAAGAACAAAGCTGGAGGCACCATGCTCCCTGATTTCAAACTAAATTACAAAGCTAGAATAAAACAGTATGCTGTTGCCATAAAAACAGACATATAGATCAATGAAGAGAATGCAGAGGCCAGAAAGAAACCCATGCATATATGGTTAATTATTTTACACTAGAGGTGACAAGAACGTACAATGGGGAAAACACAGTCTCGCCTATAACTAGTGCTGGGAAAATTAAACTGCCACGTGCAAAAGAATGAAACTGGACTCTACACCATACACAAAAATTAATATGATTTAAAGACTTGAACGTAAAACCTGAAACTATAACACCTCTAAAAGAAAACATAGGGGTAAGCTCCTTGACATTGGTCTCTTGGCGATGATTTTTTTAAATCTGACACCAAAAGCAAAGGTAACAAAAGGAAAAATAAACCAGTGGGACTACATCAAACTAAAAAGCTTCTGTACAGAGGCTCCTGGGTGGCTCAGTTGGTTAAGCGTCAGACTCCTGATTTCAGTTCAGGTCACAATCTCAGGGTTCTGGGATCAAGCCCTGTGTCAGGCTCCATGCTCAGCATGAAGTCTGCTTAAGATTCTCTCTCTCTCTCCTCCTGCCCTCCCCCCTGCTTGTGCACTCTCTCTCAAAAAAAAAAAAAAAATGGAAAAGAAAAAAACCTTCTGTACAGCAAAGAAACAATCAACAGAATGAAAAGGGAACCTACCAAATATTTGCAAGTCATGTATCTGAGAAGGGGTTAATATGCAAAATATAAAGAACTGAGAACTCAACAGTAAAAAGCAAACAACAAAAAAAAAAACATTAAAAAATGGGCAGAAGCTCTAATAGACATTTTTCCAAAGAAGACGGATAGATGGCCAACAAGTAAATGAAAAAATGCTCACTCCCACTAAGCATCAGGGAAATGCAAATCAAAACCACCATGAGCCATCACACCTGTCAGATGACTGGAATCAAAAAGAAATAGCGAGTATTGGAGAGGATGCGGAGAAAGGGGAATCCTTGTGCACTGTTGGTGGGAATGCAAACTGGTGCAGCCACTCTGGAAAACTGTATGGAGGTTCCTCAAAAAATTAAAAATAGAAATACCACATGATCCAGCAATTCCACTTCTGCATATTTAATTAAAGAAAACAAAAACCCTAATTTGAAAACATACACACCCCTATATTTATTGAAGCATTATTTACAATAGCCAAGATATGGAAACAACCTAAGTGTCCATCGATACATGGATAAAGAAAATGTGCGCTCGCGCTCTCTCTCTCTCTCTCACACACACACACACACACACACAGAGGAATATTATTAGGCCATCAAAAAGAATAATGTCACCTTGCTTTTTGTGGCAACGATAGACCTTGAAGGTATTATGCTAAGTGAAATAAGTCAGAAAAAGATAAACACTATATGATTTCTCTTACACGTGGAATCTAAAAAACAAAACAAAGAAACGGACTCCTAGAGAACGGGTTTGTGGTCACCAGAGGCAGCAGGTGGAGGGTGGGCAAAATTAGTAAACTGTTTTGGGCTTTTTTGGTTCTAATAAATTGAATAAAAAGCCAAAACACATAGGAGAACATGGACGTGAGCAAGTATTACTTGAACAGGGCACAAGAAGCACTAACAGCTCCTCCGCTGGGAGCCTGCTTCTTCCTCTCCCACTCCCCCGCTTGTGTTCCCTCTCTCGCTGGCTGTCTCTGTCAAATAAATAAATAAAATCTTAAAAAAAAAAAGCACTAACAAAGCTTGGTAGTTGAAATATTAGATATGTAATTTTTAAAAATTTTGTTTTCAAGTAATCTCTACCCCCAACATGGGGCTCGAACTCACAACCCCGAGATCAAGAGTTATATGTTCCACCAAACCGAGCCAGCCAGGTGCCCCTGAAATAGATTTTTTTTTTTTTTTTTAATGAAAGACCTCAGGAGTTTCTCTTGCCTGAAGTTGGCCCACAGCTGCCGGTACTCACTTGACCCCCGCCCACCTCCACTGCCTCGAACAGCATGGTAACTCCCCGACTCTCCTACAGAGGACTTCCGGCTCCGTGATGAACCCAGGACCGCTTGTGCTGGAGGGCACAGCTCAAGTCCACTCTGAAGCCCATAGGCAGTCAAGCACATGCACCCGGTACCCTCTCTGTATTTTTAACTCTTACAATGTCTCAAAGGAGAGCCTTGCAAGTCCTTCAGCGTCCACCTCGGACTCTTAGTGTCTGAGAAGTCCAGCCATACTTCTGTAGCTGCTTCTCTGCTCCCAGAGCCTGCTAGCTTTCTATCCAGACTGCTACAAAAGCCCTAACTCTTTGTTCCCTACTTTCCGTCAGTCCAGATGGAGATGGGGCCAGTCTGCCTTCTCCTGGGATCTTCCTAAGAACACCACTGGGTTTTCCAGGATCTTCCTTACTTTCCTGAACACTTTCTTTTGAAGGTCCGTATTGGCCAAGAAAGAAAAAAAAATTGAGTTTTACAAAAAGACACGATAAAATAAAGTGAAAAAACGACAAACAATTCCAATTAAAGAGTGCCTACAATAAGAAAAATAGGACCCAGTATTTTTTTCAATGGGCAAAGGATATAGCAAAAGCAATTCAAAGAGAAGATTCTGAAAGGTCTATAAGCCTGTGAGAAGATAGTTTTCAACCTTACCAGTGCACAAATGCAACGACCAAACACCTACGAAATGGGGAAAACTAGGTTTGAGGGGCCCCGGGAAACAGGCTTCCTCGCACAGTTGGTAAAACCATCTGGGAGAGCAACTTGGTGCGTCTATTCCAGTGCTGGTGGCCTACGGCCCAGTGAGTCTGACTTTGTGCAGAGAGGCCCGCACAGACCTTCTCTCTTTCACGGGGAGGGTTAAATCAGATCCTACAAGTCTTTCGCATCCTAGGAGGCAAACTTGAGGTCTTTTCACATGAATCACCTACAGGATAAACAGACCTTGGTGTTGTTGTTAACAGTGATTGACCCAGCAGAACTTCAACTGGGTTACAAGCTAACCAACGGGGTCTCTCCGGCTCACGAGGCACCCTGGAGAACAGCGGCGAAGGGAAGAGAAGAGATTAAGAAAAAACCCCAATCTGTTCTTTAACACCGCTGAAGTGATCAGAATACAAAAGTTTTGATCATCTCCTGGAAACAGAGTCAATGTGAACTGTTTTTCACTCACCCCAAAGCTGGCTTTAATCTGCGCCTGGAGAATGACCCAAACGTAGTGCTTTCCAGCCTTTTCCACGCTGTGGCCCTCAGATAAAACGGCCCTCTTTGCAGAGCTCCCTGCGGCTCTGGGGTTTGCAGCGTCCCCGAGGCCTGGGGATGCAGTGATCCCGATCGCTCCCAGCTGCAAGCTTTCCTGCGTCGGGCACGTTCTGTGATTAACATCCCACCTTGGTGGGAGGAGCCCTTACCTTTCTTCCCTTTGTCAGCGAGCAGAAGCGCCTGAGACCGAGACACAGTATCAGCCTCACTCACACCATAAACGGACCCCGCGTCTCTGTCCACACAAGACAGGCCTAATTCTGCAAAGCACGTTATTACAGCAATACTTCTTTCATCTGTTATAGGTACGTGGGTATCTGGGAGGCGAAACACCTGTTTCGGTACAAGCTTGAGAAGGAGGGTCTGACGAACTAGAAGCCGCGGCATCAGAACTGACTTGCACCTGTCCTCTTGTATGCAGCTGCGGGTCGCTGAGCCGGAGCCATCTGTTGCTCGGCTTTCTCTTTCCTCTCTTCACTTGTTTGAACTGTGGCTGAACGTAAACACCAGACTCTCTTTTCTAAAATGTCCAGCGGTCTTGTAATTCTCATTCTAAGCTTGCTTACCTTGAGTCTGCGAACAGGGTAAACGTTGGCTACCATCTTCAGGGTGCCATTAGAAACTTCGAGTGCACGAAGAGGTTACGCCAATACCTGCTAGACATTATTTGGTCAAGGGAGAAACATGGGCAATGAGAAGCACACGTTGGGGCTCCAGCTGTCCTTTCCATGCTGGCAGAGAGCATGCAAAGGGACAGAGATTTGGATGTGATTGCCAAAACATAGAGAAGGACATTGGCTTTTTTTCTATCCAAATAAAGTTTTTTTTGGAGGAAAATGTTAAAAGCTGGCATAACTATATTAAGACAATGAAATGAAGTCAACTTAGAAATTTATAGAAATATACTGCCATCTACAGCATATAAAAAAATCATTGCAGGGCCACCTGGCTGGCTCAGTTGATACAGCATGCAACTCTTGATCTTGGGGTTCAGCTGGAGACCCACAGTGGGCACAGAACCTACTTTAAAAAATAAAACTGTAAAAAAACTCATTGCAGGAGTTCGTTCCTCCTATTGGAATTACTTACAATCAAGCAAACACCTTGAAATATAAATGAATTTATAAGATACAGTAACTGCCACAAAGAACTCATTTAGACTGTTTTATAGCCTTTAATTTCCTCATCTGAATTTTTTTTCATGTCTTAAATTTTCCATTTTTCTTTTTAAAATTCAACTTTCCCAACCTTTCCATTGGATTCATTTCGGCAGTTATATTTCTGATGTTATAGAGCTCTTACTCTTTATTTCTTTTTATACATTCTTTCCATGCATACAAATTTTCTCACCTGGGGATATTAATTACATTTTCTTTATTTCTCTACTTCCTCCATTATTTCTGTTTTCTTTGAGTTCCTCTTTCCCTGCCCGTTTGCTCATAGGGCTGTTTAAAGAGGCTCTTCTCAAATGCTACTGCTCCTGAGCTGTCGGTTCTCCGGAATAGCGGGGCCCCACCAGGCTGACTGGCGCTCGGTGGGGGTGGGAGGGGTTTGCCCGTTGGCAGGCTCCCAGGCCCGGGCTGCTCCACCGGGGACCTCCAGCTATCATCAGTCTCTGTAGGTCTTTTTTGTTGGGCAGGGTTTTCCTCACAGAGGAGCCCTCTATCTAATCCCCTGCTTGGAGAATATCACTTGGCTGCCAGTTTTCTGGAAGTTAAGTAGGAGGAGGCCAAGATCTCTGTTCAGTGTGCAGACTTTCACTAATCCTCTGCTTGCAATGTAACACTCCACCGTCAAGCTACGTCTGGTATTCCTGAACCCAGAGATCCCGATAAAGCCGCTCCAGAAGGCTACTCACCAGCGTTCTGTAGGGTGGAGGGTGAAGTGGTAACATGCTGTAGTTGAAGAGGGTAAGGAGGGTCTCTCTGCTTCTTAGCTGACTTTCATCGGCTCCACCTCACCGGCCTGTGGGGATACCTACTGTCTCTCATGCAGGAGCCTCTCGGGCTTGAATCTGCTTGCTTCTCGCTTCCTCCCACTGCCGCCTGGGGACACTTAGCTTTCATTCTTCTCCGGTTTATTAAGTTACTTGCTAATTGCCCATTTGCTTTTTTCTGTAAACAGAGATGTGGTTAGTTGATCGCCTTCAGCTGTTAGCAACCGTAAGCTATGCCTCAACTTCTGAGCAAGTCTGGAACGCAAGGGCCTAGCTATGTCCACCATCATGGGACTCCTCCAGCAGGCAGTCTTTGCTCCATTGCTCCACTGCAGACCAACCAGCCACATTTCTCCATTTAATCCACTAGCATACCACATAGCCTTCCTCAAGTACTCTGCTGAAATCCAGATTCACTGAAACGGTAGGTCTCCTAAGAAATATCACTTCTACGTGCATACAAGTCAACTAGAATCATGTCAGGAACATCATACTCAAGTGGTTTCCAGAACCCACCTTTTTCCCACTTCAAATGCTGTTCATTTGATCATTTTCTTCTTCAGAATGCCTCAAAAATTGTAATTTGCAGTTTCATAACATGACAGCAATTGGATTTGGGACTATGGACCCAGAGATGAAACATTTACAGTTCTCTCTTACTGTAGCCTCAGGACTTAACGCCTTTGTTTCCATGCTTTTCTACCTTGTTCTGTTTTGAGTATTGTGCTTCTTATAGTGTTAACTACCATATGCATAGAAATTGAACAATTCTATGGTCTTACTGTCGACGTTACACCACAAAATAGCAGGCACATTCTTCCTGTTCTTGCTCTGAAGTTTTTAAAAGCCTCTTTATTATGGATTAGTCTTCATGACACTACTTAGAACTCTGGGACATTGTCCCTGGTTGCTCCCTGCCCTTCCTTCTTGTGAAAATAGCTAGAAAGCATGAAGGCTAAATGAAAACAAAAGTGGAATGACAGTTTATCAGGACTATTTTTGGTACAAATAACAGAAAAACTCCAGCTAGTATAAAATTCAAAGTGGAATTATAGAATTGGGTATAGCTTATACAAAGAACCCAAGGGTAAGAACACAGCTTTAGAAAGGACAGGAATGGAAACTGGAAAATCCCTAGGAACCCACGGAGTTTCCTCTCCATCTCTCAGTTCTGCCTAATACATAGATTCTATTTTTCTAGCTCAACACAAGGGGTTAACTGCTAGTCAGCCCACAGGGAAATCTGAAAATGTCCTCATGTTCCAACTCTACAGAAAAACTCCCATCTCAATTCTAAAATTCTCAGGGAAGGAGTGAGGAAATTCTTGATCGGCCCAGCTTGATTTAGGGGAATCTCAGCTGAATCAACAGAGACCAGTAGGGAAAAATCTTAAAAGTGGCTGTTAGGATCCCATGGCTGGAGTGAGGATGGTAGGTAAGAAAGTGAGTATCAGCTTTTTAAAGACACCTCCGAAGATCTTTACTACAGGGCCTTTTTAAGAAATAGGCTGAAGGCCTGGAGGACAGAAAAAATAACAGCCATTCTCCTTTTTCTAAAATAAACTTATGCTCAATTTGTATGTTGTTACTCTGAATTGGAGTAAGTATATTCCTGTGGAGGAACTTGCCAACGATCTTGAACATGACACTTGATCTCTCGTATGTAAGATGGAGATGGTAAGAAGATCAGCAATAACACCTGCCTTTGCAGGCGATTCTCTGAGAGGAGCAGACATAACGTATCTAGAGTATCCAGCACTGTACTTGGCACACAGTAGCAGAAACACTCAGCAAATGGTAGCTGTGATGTTAAATGCTAAACAAATTCATGCATGTCAACAGTTTTTCTTAGAAGATAGCTAGAGAGATCTATGGTTTCCTACAAGGCTGTTCAGCGCTTCAACTGGAGTCATACCGCAGTGAGTTTATTTTTTTATTTTTTAAAGATTTTTATTTATTTGAGAGAGAGAGGTAGTGAAAGAGCTCAAGCAGGAGGGAGACGGAGAAGCAGGCTCTCCACTGAACAGGGAGCCCATCTTGGGGCTCGATCCCAGAACCCTGGGATCATAACCTGAGCTGAAGTCAGATGCTCACCCAACTGAGCCACCCAGGCGCCCCAATAGCCCAGTGAGTTTAATTCAAAAGAAAAACTCAGAACATGGAATACTTAGTTCAATAGGATTCAAAGATAGAAACCTAACCTGCACGCTAGCAGTTAGCTTTATCATTACCTGCAAATGGCATGAAATAAAATATATATAAGCATATGAAACTAACTTTATAAAAATAGAATTTATTTAAATTATATACACATTTAAATACACACATGCAGAGTGCATGATACATTTATTTATTATATGCAAACTTTGCTTTTCAACTACAAAGTTATATATACAGGATAAAGAGCAGTTAAGAATTCTTAAAAAGCCCTCATTGTATTTCTTTACCCTAAGTCTCTTGTTTCCCTTCTACAATTAGACTAGGTCTTATAATCCACACGCACATTTATTATAGCATTTTGCTAAAAATGAGAAACTTTTGAAAGCTGTTAGTAAACCAACGGTGTATCTTAAAAGTATTGTTATCTTAGATTCAAGAACATACCATATTTAATTAAAATTTTTAATCTAGTTTTTGTAGTTTATCACAGCAATACTTTATTCCATACATAAAATTCCCTAGTCTTCCTACATTCCTAGTGATCTTGAAATGCAAACTAGGTCACATTATTGAATGTGGTCCTCTCTTTTCTATTTTTTTGTCAGAAAGCCACCAACACTGGTAATGAATTTTTTTATCTGCCTCAGAACAGGATGTTTTGAATTATGCCAGCCTCCCAGGTCTTGATCTATACAACTAAGATATATGCAGGTGAAAAGTAAAAGATTAACTCAATTATGTGTCTTCCTACTACATAACCATTTCTAATAATTTTCTTAGGAGCCAAGTGAATTACATAATTATGCTGACATGAGAAAGAGTCCCAATTGGTCTTTCCTTTAATAAGGAACCTCCTTTTCTATGTATTTGAGAAACTGCCCATGCAATAGCAACAGAGCAAAAATAAGTGGATGACTGAACAATGATAATGTAGGCAGAAATACAGCAAGCATCTCTTTCAAATGAATATATACTTAAGTTCTGTATTTAAAGAACTGTATGGAGCGGTCACTTCTGCCCTACTACTGTATTCCAAGCACCCATCACAGGGCCTGGTACACAGGTGTTTAATACATAGCACTGAACGCACAGATGAATAAATGACATGAGTAAAAAATTAGCATATTCCACCCCAAGCTGACTTAAAGGCTAATATTCTCCATTTCACCCTTGGGGACAATTTTACCAAAAAATACTAAAAGAAAATGACAGAAGAATGTACAAATTCTTATAGGAATGATAATTTTGCATATCAAAAGATTATCACATATTAAAAATTAAATACACAGATAATTCTCAAATTGTCATTTCCAATTTGGGGTTAATACTAATAAGCCCTTAGACAGAAAATACTGGTCCACACACAGAGCACCAATGCTTCTTTCTCAGTTGAGGTACTTTATATACAGCAATAGGTATACAAAAGCTTTTGAGCCATTCCAATATTCCCGCTGCTCTGATAAATGAGAGACAAGTTGTAGGCAATATCTCTTCGTAAGTCTAACTGGTCAACTTCTATACCCTAGGAGGAAAAAAATACATGAATGAGTTATATTTCAAACTGACAACCAGACAATTTTACGGCAAATAACAGTTTCATAAGTGTAAATATTCAAATATTAAAATTCATTATACTAAAAAAAAAGTATAAAACTAGGCATAGACCTTGGATCTAAATTTTTATTAGGCAATGCTGATTCAGTTAATCACTATAATAACTGTATCATTAAAAAATTTAAAATGTCTCACCAGTAAGTTAAAGAAAACAGTCTCATCCACAAGCCACAACAGAATAAACTCCAGATAAATTAAGAATTTAAGATTAAAAAAATGAAACCATAAAAGAAAAAAAATTATAGTTCAATAATATAACAATATAACCTTGGGTAGGAAAGGCCCTTCTAGTATAATACCAAAAGTAGAAACTATAAAAGAAAAGGTTAATAGATATGATTTCATTAAAAAACGTAAAAATTACGCATCTAAAAAAGAAATAAATTATAACACAAATGACGAGATGGGAAAAAAATACCTCTACTATATAACAAAAAGGCATTTTAAGGATAGGTCTAAGAAGGCATACACCAATTTAATAATAATAATTACACTAGGGGTGTTATTACTTTTTTTCCTACTTAAATAGCAAAGCAATGAACTCAATGGAGCACATTAGATCTATGTTTCTAAATCTTTCCCAATACAAAATTTTGGAGTCAACCGTAAAAATATCTGCAACAATGAAAAATGATACCTATAAAGCTTAAGGAGCAATACCCAAAGGTATTTACGAAATAAAGAACACAAAAGTGTATACATTTCATCAGCATAACTATAAAAGTATGTATTCATTTGTTTAATGACTAACATTGAACAAGGGTAATACAAAACAGTTGTGAGGGCATGCAAGGATTATGAGTGCGACTTAAAAAAATTAACAATGAAAACAATATTTTTCTTCAGAAATTAAAATGAGACTTTAAACACAGATTATCATAGTACTATCAACACGTTACCCTGTATTACATTATCTTAAACAAAACTACATTTATACTGGTTTTTCATCTTTATAAAGAAACATGTTAGTTACACTTGAACTTGAAAATGAACAATGGCTATATTACTAAATACTCAGGCTTTGTGTCTACCAGCTCGTACCTGTAAACCACAGGGGCTACCTTAAGGTAACTGAAATGGTCATAACCACAAGTTGTGTACGTGTCCACATGGTTGCTGATCAGGTCACAAGGCCAGAATGACAAAGATCTACTTGTTGCTGAACACAATTACATAAATACATTCAATAAAGAAAAAATACATTCTAATACATAATTTATTTCACTGTCTGGACTACAACATGAGCAAACTGCACTTATCTATAGATGAAATGAAGTGACTCATCAGTTTTTAAAGTAAATCATACAGGGGCGCCTGGATGTCTCAGTTGGTTAAGCACCAACTCTTGATTTTGGCTCAGGTCATGAGATCAAGCCCCATGTCAGATGCCGTGCTCAGAAAGAAGTCTGCTTGAGATTCTCTCCCTCCTTCTCCCTCTGTCCCTCCACCTGCTCATGAGCTCTCTAATAAATAAATAAAATCTTTAAGAAAAAAACAAAAAACAAATCATATAATACCTCTACCACAAGTGGAGGGAGTTCCAGGGCCTTCTGATAATAGTGGATTGCAAGATGAATCAGCCCCAGTTGGTGAAGGCCACGGCCCAAATTGTAGAATGATTCCTGGCAAGGTCCACGTATACTGAGGTATCGATTAAGGAAGGAAAAGCCCTACCAAAAAGATAAACAATTCAGTATTATAATCACTTGACAAGTATGTATTTGAACCAGTATATGTGCCATGTATATTCTGTACAGAATACAAATACTAAAAAAAGAGAGAGTCCCATCCTAAAAGAACGTATGTGTAGTGCAGTGCCATATCACAGTGTAGTCAAGAGCTCTTCTGAAGGTATAAAACATTTTTTTTTAAGCTAAGGACAAAAATATTCACAGAAAACAAAGCCGAATGCCACAACTGTCAAAGATCCATAATCTATAAGAACACAGGATTTTTTTTTAAGGATCCAAGTTGGCTTTTGTGACGTGAGAGGCCAATAAACTTTTTGATTTAGGATGTCTAAAACCTGGAACAGAATATAAAGTCTAAGCCCTTAAGATAATTTTAGAAAGGTGTCTTCTCAGGGAGAAGAAGCTTTCTGAGTAAATGGTACCTTTTTGTAAGTTACCTCAGGACCTTAATAACTTAACCCAAAAACTTAATTTTTTTTCCTTGAAAGCTTCTGACTCAAAGACTTTATGGAAAAACAGGTTATTTCAGAGCACAGCTATAATAATGCAAGCTCCATGTGTGTCACAATGTCCGAGAAGCAACTTGCTTCTTTCCTCTCCCTGTATTAATTTCCCCCTTTAATTAGCTTCAAGTTACTAGCCACAGAAAGTTACAAACTGCAAAAGTGCAAGTGTCCTATGTTAAGTAATTAAATAAATATATTATCTGTGAATAGAGAATATAAAATGTAAGTATTCCCTGGGTGATCTGCTTTCTAATAAATGGTCACAAATTTTTCTTCATAAATAAAAAAATAATAAAAATGAACGAATTCTTTAGAATTAAAGCATTTTAGGGATAAAAATAATTATGTTCACTAAACAAATCATACTTTCTGCATAATAAAAGAACCTACTTATATATGTGTATATGACCTCTATGCCACTGAAAATTATGGTTCTGTCTTAAGTAAAGCAGACAAACTATTAGTCTCAGAGAAATATCAAATCTTCTTATTTTAAAAATGACAAACTGCAAAAATCTGGCGGAAAATAGTAAGTAATCACAGATGAACTGTTGCAACCCAAATAAACTTGCAAGTCTTTTGATACAATAATAGGATTTAAGTTACCAGCTGCATTTTAAGAAATTTTTAACAAATTTAGGAGACCTCTGAAACACTATTCAAATAATTAGTGATTTAAAAACTAGGTCATGGGGACATCTACTTTATCTCTTAGGTATACTATGAATCATCAAATATAAAAACTACAAAAATGTGACAAAAAATTTTTAATGAAATAGAAACAAAAGAGTTCTTTTTTAAGTATGTTACACTTCAAACATTTTTATCACATTATTCACTAACAGGCCCAAGTATACACTGTCTATAAAATACTAAATACAGATAGAAAAAAATCATAAAAGATTTTACTTTCATAGTATAATATAAAGGTAGGAAAGACAGTAAAACGCATGAAATTAGTTTGTTTTTAAGTACTCCAAAGGGAAACAAACTGGTCATGTAGCATGAAGAAAGAGATTCATTCGAAATTAAAACAATTTAAGAATCATGGTATTTACAGTAAAACTTGTTTTTAGAAACTTTTTTTAATGGACAATGTTTAACACACACAAAAGTACAGAGATGAGGACAACAAACTCCCATATACCAATCTCCTGTTGTTTGATCTCTATCCCCAACCAATTAAAAACTGTGGTTTAAATATAAGTGATTTGAAATTTAGCTTCTAAATTACTTTGAAGTACATAAATTTTTTCCCTACCAGGCCAAAGAACTACATATTTTAACTATTTAATAATGAGTAAATCCATAAAAATTTCCTATTAGTATTTACCAAAATACTTCATGAGGGCAAGGAATTCTGCCTGTATACTCACTGCTGTATCCCCAGTTCCTAGCACAGTGCGTGCTCATTATATATTTGTTTTTACTTAATATAGCAAAAGTATCCATTAAGAGAGAAAAAAAAGCATAGAGCAAGAAGTGGACAAATATCACAAATAAATACCTAAGAAAAGGAAAATTTCTGGGTTTTTTGTTTTTATTTTTTATTATGAAAATTTTCAAATATACAAAAGTAAAGAGAATATTATAATATAGAACTCCAATACCCAGCTTTAACAATTACCATCATTTGAATTTAGGTTTTCTTTTAACCATTATACTTTAAAACACTAAACAAAAAATCCTTTACTCAATCCTGCTACTCCATTCAAGCCAACATTTTCTTTCCTTCCATAACTATTTAAAAGAAAATGTCTTTGACATGCATCAAACATATAAACATAAAAACAACACAAAAGTTTTAAAGACACAGTGGTGAACAAAACAGACTCTCTGATCTCTTGGAATTTATATATTTATATATATATATAAATATATATTATATATATTAAATATATATATTATATATACTTATAAATATATATTATATATATTAAATATATATTATATATATTAAATATATATAATATATATTATATATAAAATATATTATATATATTAAATATATATAATATATATATATATTTTTTTTTTTTTTTTGAGAGAGAGAGAGAACATGCCCCTGGGGGGGTGGGGGGGGTGGAAGAGGGAGAGAGAGAATCCTAAGTAGGCTCCTCACAACCCTGAGATCATTACCTGAGCTGAAATCAAGAATCAGACGCTTAACCAAGCGTCTGAGCCACACAGACATCCCTGGAGTTTATATTCTTATTAGAGAACACAAGCTATATAAAAAAGTAAACAAGAAAATAAAAAGGCTAATTTCAAATCGCTGTAAGAACCAAGAAAGTTTTAAAAGAGCAATTTGTTGGTGATGATGTGAGGAAACAGTCACACAGTCACATATTCATATGTTATTGAATGTATATATTACATATATTTTTAAATGGATTTACAATAAACCAATCTTTAGGACCGAGAAGGCTGGAGGCCTCAGGGGCTCCAGAGTATAGGGAAACCTCCGGATTCTGCCGTGTCTTCTTTCTGTATGATCTGGCTGTGTTCCCTTTCTACATGGCTACAAAGCCTTAGCCAGGAATACCACTAGTCCATGAGTGCTGAACACAGGAATAGCTACTGGGAACGCTCAACATATATACTAAGCAGGTATTACTTTTGAAGCAGGACAATAAAAGCATTATGTATATTCATTTTTAAAGAACATAAAACCAAGTAATGAGAAATCCAAATGAATTACCTGCACAGTAAGAGCATGTCTCCTTAATACATACTTCTGAGATGCCATGTGAATAAATGTTAGGCCTATACAGAGGCTATAGAGAGGTTCATGGGGATGGGTGCGAAAGGCTTGCACATATTGTCCTGAAAAAAAGAACAGTGATGTCAGATGGTGTGACATGAGCATTGTTCCTTATTTCTTCACTTATTCAAATATATTTTATGCCTAAACAGTACTGATTTTTAACATATGCAAGGTGTGCTTTCTAAAATATCAACCAGAAGCACGTTAATTTGAATTTTAAAACAGTGTATAAAATATAACAAAATGAGGAGGATTTACCTATAAATGTATCCTGACTATGAAGATTAAATATGAGCAACTAAAAGTAACTTTCTTTTAGGCGCAGCTAGACACTTCCATGTAGAGTAGTATTTCCAAAATAAACGATTTATCAATTGTGATCATAATTCTATTTTATGATTTTTTTTTTAAGTTTTTATTTATTTATTCGACAGAGGTAGAGACAGCCAGTGAGAGAGGGAACACAAGCAGGGGGAGTGGGAGAGGAAGAAGCAGGCTCATAGCGGAAGAGCCTGATGTGGGGCTCGATCCCAGAACGCCGGGATCACGCCCTGAGCCAAAGGCAGACGCTTAACCGCTGTGCCACCCAGGCGCCCCTATGATCTTAAATCTATTTTAAAAGAAACAAGCAAATGTATCTTCTGGCAAATTCTTTTGTAAAATTAATTGATCTGTCTTATAAATTCAAATATGATGGATCTGGAGGTGAGAAAAAGAAAAATAGTTCTGTTTTGTTTTTTAGATTATATGTGTTTTTTCCTAAATGCAGCACTATTTTGTTTTTCCTGAGAAAAAGATGTTTTCCTTTTTTCCATGTATTCTATATATGCAATTATTTCATGTCAAAAGCTTAACCATACGAGACAGGGGAATTGAAACAAATTTTTAAGCAAATTTTTCTTATAAAGGGATGATCTATCTATAATTTATGAGACATAGATAAAAACCTCCCTTCTTTCCAGCTCCTGTGCCAGAAGGAATGGCACCACAAAATCTCGTTAGCAGCACAGATGGTAGACTGCTACTTGGACTTTCTATTTTTATATCTGTAAGAGGTCCTAAATATAAGACAACAATATAAATCTCTATATTCTTAACATTAAACAATTCCAAAAAGCACACAAAATAGAGGACAGTTTCAACATCTGATGTTCAAAGGTTACTGGCCGAACAATTATAAAAATACCAGCCATACATGAAGAAACACTGTTAAGTATTAAATAGCCAACATCCTAGATTATCCAGAAGTGAACCTGACAACACTAGCTTTTAGGCAGCAAGAGATACATGCCTCATTTTAGGTTTAAACATTTGGCCAGGTATTTTTCTACTTGTTTGCTTTTGATTCATTATTACAGAAAATTTCAAGTGATTAATTAATTTTCTGAGTTTAATTAGAATTAGCAAGCACCATGTAATAAATCTTGACATAAAGACTTGTCTCTTAGAGGAACAAACTATCAGCAAATCTTAAATCCCTTTTTGTACTACAGCAAATTAAAATCAGGTGGCAAAGCATCCATTATTAATGATAATTATTTTAAAAACAAGCCGGGGCGCCTGGGCGGCTCAGCTGGTTAAGCTTCTGGTTCTTGATTTCAGCTCAGGTCTGATCTCAGGGTCATGAGATAGAATCCTGTGTTGGGCTCCACGCTGGGTGTGGAGCCTCCTTAAGATTCTCTGTCTCTCTCTCTCTCTCTGCCCCTCCCCCTGCGCGTGCATGCTCCCTTTAAAAAAAAAAAAATCAAGCCTAATCAGGGAGAATTGTTAACCTTTAAAATGAATTATGACTTATTTCAGCCTTTTGAAACCAAAGCTTCATAAGGAAAACAAGTATTATTATCATTGTTGCCAAATCCTATTGCTACTTACTGTATGTGCCAGGCATTTTTTAAAATACTTCCTATTAACTCATTTAATTTTCATAATAATTTATAAGGTAGGTCCAATTATTACCTCCATTTCAAAGATAAAGAAACTGAGGCAGGGGGAGGTAGAATAACTTGTCATGAGGGAGCCACGATTTAAACACAGTTCCGCTCCAGAGGCCTAGCTGTTAACCACCACACCGTCCACACTTGACAAAGTCATGTCCAGGACACTTACCAAGCGCATGCTTAAAACTACCAGATACGAATGCATTGTGTCCATTTAAGACACACAGGGCATGATTATCTGGGTTTTTCAGCATTAGGCGAAGACAGAAGCGATGATGTCGTACTTCTTGGGAGTGCATGGTAACCTGATTGAAAATGTTCCAGAGCTGCGGTTTATTGACATTTTCCATTACCATTACCCTAAAGTTGCAGAAAGAGGGTGAGAGTAAAAAATTATGTAAAAAGAAAAACTTCTGATTTCTAAGAATGAAATCCTTCAGTGCAGCAACATCTTCCAAGGAAAAGCAGATTGTCTCAATGTATTTAAGCAGAAACATTTACACAAAGATTTTTCCCAGAAAATGCTGCTTAAGTTAGTATTTCTACACCTTGTTTGTTCTTTTCACCAAACTTTTAAACAACAAAAAATCAAATAGTTTAAGTTTCACCGTTTCTCCCCCTGCCCCTACAGCTGCAGTACGATGAACAGTGAAAAACAGCTAACAACGATGTGTGCCAGACTTTGTTAAAAGGTCTTATATATATAATAATTCATAATAATTCACTTAATCCTCACAAGAATCCTACCAGGTGGTAGTATTATGATACCCATTTTATAAATGGGGAGACTAAGGCACACGAGGTTAAATATGTGAAAGGGTATGCCTCTGAGAATCACCAATGAACTGAATTAACCAGTAAGCAACAAGAGAGTTAAAATAAAACAACTTATTAATTCTTGAGCATAAGAGACTAAGTCAAAGTAAATACACATACTCTCAAAGAATCTAAAATAAACTATTGGAAAATCACCTGATATAGTTGTATGCCTTTCTGAAATTTTTGTCCAGTATTGCAGCAGAAAGACCAAAGTATTCTAGTTCTTTGCGTTTCTGCTTGTCATCATAAAATGAATAATATTCCAATGAAGAATCCACAAGTAACTCAGCCTCCTGAAATCGGGATAGGTCACACAAGCAGTATATGGCCTTCAACAGAAGGTTCCACCAGTCATCTTTTGTCAAGACACTCGTGAGTACAGCAAATATTGCTAAAATGATACCAGTGAAAATCAGTTAGAACACTATATTTTCAGAAATAGCAGTATTAGAAAAATTCATATGATCAATTTTAAGGTTACACTTAGTAACCACAGTCCTATGGCTCCGAATTCTTGCCAACGCTCTTCTGACAATATGAGAAGTGGATAGTTGCTTGTTTACACTACTTCAACACCACCCTTTCTGCGCTGCCTAACAATGTGCAATCCCGGTAATTCTTACTTTGGATTTGTCTTTTATAAAGTCCAGCTATCTCATTTATATCTCTCAGTGCTAGCTAGAATATATGGTCCTGTAGGGCAGAACAAGTGTGTGTTCCATGACTGAAGTTGGATACAGGATTCTACACATACAAAGCATTCAAATGTGTGTTTAACAAAGGACTTGAAATTCGTACTTTGAGATTCAGATTGTTCTTGATCTTTTTATAATCTTAATTTTCTTTTCTCTGCCTCAAAATTTCTTTTCCTTAAGAATCTTGCCTTATTTGTAAGAAGCCCCCTTTTTATAAATTTATAATTCTTGACAAATACCAAAAGCCACAAAAGTTTTTTAGTCTTTGATCCAGAATTCTGAGACTCTATCCTACACAAAAATATGGATATACAGGCATGAAGATGCTCACTACAGTATTATCTATAAAGGAAAATTATCAGAAGCAACCATATATCAAAAAATAATAAGGGAATAATTTAAAGTATGGAACTGCTATCCAACGGAATAGTACACATTCCTTAATGATAACAGCTATCAAGAGAAGAGAGCAATATGA
This sequence comes from Ursus arctos, assembly GCF_023065955.2. Lineage (NCBI taxonomy): Eukaryota > Metazoa > Chordata > Mammalia > Carnivora > Ursidae > Ursus > Ursus arctos. The sequence continues at coordinate 72,402,203 of NW_026622763.1, forward strand.
GAAAAAATCTGTGAGAAAATGCTGAGTGAAAAAATCAGAGTACAAAGATGCATGTAACATAAAGAGGGCTTGTATCCTATCCTGGTACATACCAGGGTAATGTGATCTCCACCAAGAGGAAATAAACTAACAAAAAAAAAACGTTATGAGCCTAAGAAAAACCAACAATGGATCTGAAATGAGAAAATACTGAAAGAGAAAACCAGGCAGGATCACATATACAGAAAAATATAACTTAAGGAAATATAATCTTAAACACATGAAGCGGAATCTACCTTTGGGATGGGCCCAGAATCCCTGGACTGTTGAGGGCAGGACTCTGAGGCATTTATGGCTAGATTATGAACAGCTGACCCTCATTCCTCTCCTGATTCTCCTCCCCTGCAAAACCTTGCTTAATGTTAGGCCCTTATAATGTGCTTACAGAGATTCAGCTCTTCCGGATTCTAAAATCCTATCCCATGGCACACTGCCATGCCTGTAACAATTATTTAATAAATGTCTATTGAATTAATTAACAATGAAATAATTTTCTGCCAGACTGATGCCTCCAATTTAGACTCTTTTCAAGTTTTCTGAGTAATAACCTCACCCAAACATACTAGCTAAAAATAGATGCCTTTTAAAGTCACATTACTTGAGATTGGGTCAAAGCAATTTATTTTCAGAGTTTCTGTGACTATTGCTACATTTATCAAACATGAATTTAACAGAGAATGAAATATGTAATTGAAGTCACTGGACAAATATAGTAATTTATATTGCCATCTAGTCTTCACAAATTTCTTAAAATAAGGTATATTTTCTTTTTAAAAAGTCAAAAGTTCTGTTTAGTTTTTTTCACAGGAAGATCCAAGCAGATGTTTTCCTTTTAATTTTTAAAAGTTAAACTATTTACATAACCTTCCTTTTCTTTTTTAACATCAAATGAGTTTATTATATACACTTAAGGGATCTGGATAAGAAAATTTCATTTTATTTGAATAGGGTATATTTTCAATTAGGTTACTATCAGGTGATACTTCATAAGTACTTTTTCAACTCAGCCAAATTTTATGTAATAAAGCAAATGAAAGAATTACCTTTTGCATCACAATTTGCTGTCTCTTGGTCACTGTTGTCTGATATTTTGTCTCTTGACACTTTAATAAGGTAGAGATGCCTCTCTCCAGATTTGGAACTAGATATCAAACAAACCTGGGCTCTATTCATTGCTACCTGAATTGAAGATAATAATTTGAGAATTTTTAATCATATAATTTCTTTTTAATATTTTAAGTAATCTCCACACCCAACGTGGCACTCAAACTCACAACCCCAAGATCAAGAGTTGCAAGCTCTACTGACTGAGCCAGCCAGGTGCTCCACTCATTTAATTTTTTAAAGAAAATCTATTGAGGGGGGGTGTTGACTGGGTGGCTCAGCTGGTTAAGTGTCTGACTTCGGCTCAGGTCATGATCTCAGACTCCTGGGACTGAGCCCCGCATTGAGCGCTGTGTTCAGTGCGGACTCTGCTTGTCCCTCTCCCTCTGCTCATGCACTTGCTTGCTCTCTCTCTCTGAGATAAATAAAATCTTAAAAAAAGCAAGGAAGGAAAGAAGGAAGGAAGAAAGGAAGGAAGGAAGGAAAGAGAGAAAGGAGAAAGAGAAAGGAAAAGAAAAGAAAAAAGAAAAGGAAAGAAAGAAAAGAAAGAGAAAATCTGTAAGACCCAAGTATTGCAGGTATGCCTGAAATCTTTAGTAGGGGGAAAAAAAGGCCAAATTATTGTGTATTTAAACACCTAAAAGAGAATGAATAGACTTATTTTTTTCTTACCAGAGGAATTTAGATCACACCTTAGTAGGGAAAAAGAAGGTACGTAAATTAACTTATACACACACACACACACACACACACACACACACACACAAACTACTTCCCTGCAAAAACACTGGACTCAGAAATGATGTCACATGTGGAAAACATTTTTGCAAAGCGAACAATTTTAGTACATGGTAGTGTCTTGCAGGCCAATAATCGATTACACTACGGTTCTCACTTTTCTAGATATGCACTAGCAAAGATTTTACTTCACTTACTTTACAGTCAACTTTACACTTTCATGTAGAACTTTCGATTATAGTCGACCCTTGAACAACACGTTTGAATTACAGATTCACTTATACAAGAATTTTTTGTAGTACAGTACTGTAAATGTATTTTCTCTTCCCTCTAATTATCTTAACATTTTCTTTTCTCCAACTTCCTTTATTGTAAAAATACAGTACATAATACATACAACATATAAAATATATGTTAATCAACTGTTCATGTTGTCAGTAAGGCTTCCATTCAACAACAGGCTATCAGTAGTTAAATTTTTAGGTCAAAAGTTATACATGGATTTCCAACTGTGTTAGGGTTGGTGCCCCTAATTTCCATGTCATTCAAAGGTCAACTGTACATACCATTAACTTCTAAGTCTTCTGTCTATATCTGACTTCCATTTTTTAAAGTTTAATAGCTATCATCTATGTTTAAATCAAATTCTAAACATTTAAAAAGTCAACAATGCTAATATACAGAAAGACCATTACCCACCTTTAATAGCATGGCTAACATGGTAAGTAAGGTGTCCACATAACCACACATTTTGCCTTGAGAAAATAGCAGAGTAGAACGATGAAGCAGTAACTTCAGTTCCTAAATAAAGGAGCACATGATAATGAATGTGACAAGATTCCTTTCTGCAAGTTGTTTTGTTTGCACAGAAGTTTATTTTAGAATCAAACCTTAAGAACATTTGCTTTATGATCTTTCACAACTTATGATCCAATAGATACTGTAATTTACAATGTCTAACAAGAGTCTGAAACTTAAGATTCAAAAATCACTTTTCGAACACACTGAATTTAATACACTAAAATAAACTTTTTGGATATATGCTGTAGAGATATCCTTAATGGAGGAAAAAGTTCAAGAACATAAGCTACCAATAAAAACTTCCTTTTACGTGACAGAGCCTACCTGCTGTGCAGCATTTGCATCTTGTGCTAAAGTATCTGGATCATACATTGGTTCCAGAGCTTCCAGAGCTTTCTCAGGACGGCCCAGCTGCTGCTGAAGGGTTGAAAGTGAAATTCTTGCATCCAAATGAAGCGGGGCCAGATCAACCACTTTGCCATAGCTTTCCGCAGCACGTTCCATATAGCCTAAGGCCTTTAAACATTCTAAGATGATGTTAAAATAAAGCATAAATATAATCTACATATTTGTAAGCTTGCCAAGATTATTTTTCCATTTTAAGGAAACATTATGGCAATATAAAAAGAATTATAACAAAAATGAAATGCATAGTCCTAGTACTTTAAAACAACTATCCCTTCTAATCTCCATCTACTGATTGATCAATCTATTGATTTCTCTAACTAAATCCAAATAGCTACAAGGATGTAAACAACATATATACACTTTGGGGTTCTGCTTTATTCACTTAGCATTAAGCTTTCAACACTTCCTACATCTTCCTTACCATTTTGAATGGTTGTAACATTCAACTGATTATTTATTTAACCATATTATCTGATATTTAGGTTATTTCCAAATTTTAACTCTAATAAACAACACTACAGTAAACATTTTCATGTATATAAGCCATAGTTTAAAACTGGCAAACCAATTTAGCCAACAGATGTGTTTTTTAAGCCACAGTGCTGTTAAAAACAATATATGTCTACATTTTTTAAAATTAGGATTTTTATGAACTCCCAAGTTACTGGATTCTTTTGAAAAATCTGGATTTGGCAACATGAGTCTCCTGTTCCCAAATGGCACATCAGCCTATGCTGAAAAACAGTAGCAGCAGCCTTTAGAGAGGGTTCTCCAGTTCTTCCCCCACGCCTGAGCCTCTTCACTTGCCCACTTCACTCATCTTTGTAACTTGCCAGGCTCCTGGGTTTTGTGATCCCCAAATATAAACTATCTCCCCTCATCTCACTCAATTATTTCCTCAGGATAAGTTCTCAGAAAGGGCATTACTAGGCTCTATTCCTCAAATTTTATGTCAATTAATCATTAAGTCCCATCAGTTGAACTCTCCACTGTAATAGTGACAACATTAATCTAGGCCTCTTTCATCTCACTCCTTTTACACTGCAATTACACCTCCTAAAATGGTACTTCTGCCTCCAATTGCTTTCTTAAATCTCAAATTTCTCAACTCTCTGCTGAGTATCTTTAGGTTAAACTTCGATAACAAGCAATAAAAACACAACTCCCTGCTCATGTTTTTAAAATTCAAATACCACAAATAATGTAAGTTTTTGATGGTATCACATTTGTATTCATGTTCACTCATCAAAACCGTAAAGAGTTATCTTTAAGTGTTTTTTTGCAATTTCTTATCTGTGATATGTCTCAAAATAACCCAAATTGTCAATCAATGCTTCTCTAGTTAGAGTACTTTCAACCATTATGTAATATTTTAAGAACTATTAGAACTTTCTGCCATCATGCAGTATTTTAGACAAAGACTATTCAAATTTTAATGCATCTTTTATGTGAATTCAATACGAAATCCTGCTAGAATATTTTTGGCTTTTCTACATTTAAAAAATTTAGTTGTTTTTCTTAAGATATTTTTCTACTTCATTTCAGATTATTATAAATTTACATACAATAAAATGAAATGATACATAAAACCCAATCTTGAGCATATCTGCAGTTCAAAGAACACTGAAAATACATTAACTTTTTTTCTCAAAATAACATATTTAATATAAATTCATTAAAACTCTTTAAAATTAGACTGTACCCTAAGTCTGACATCTATTACTAGAAATTACAGCCTATGGTTAAGACAGGTAAAAGACATTTACAACGTATTTTTTTTAACACAGACATATTAGTCCTACTTCATTCTGGTACCATTCAATGAATCATTCCTCCAAAGCATTAGTGTGGGAGAAATCATGTAGTGGTATACCAAGACAATTTAAAATACTGGCATTAGTAGGATTGTTGAATCACTATGTTGTACACTTGCAACTAATGTAACATTGTATGTCAACTATACTCAACAAGCAAACAAAAAAACCCGACTTTCAAAAACTGCCCTGAAACCAGAAATACTTTGACTTTCACCAAGATATTAGTATTTTAAAGTAATTACTGCCATCTTGGGAAAGAAAGGTCTTGCCTGCTTATGTGATTAAAACTTCTCTCTCCCACAAAAAATTATTACCTGCATGTCGAAGCCAAACTACTGCAAGGTTGTATCTTTCAGAGCAGACTAGTGCACTAAGGAGGGGAAGTGCAGAATTATATTCACCAACATCCAGAAAAGCTTCAGCAACATCTAGATAGAGGTCTCCCATATCTTCAGGATTCTGTTCCACTAGTGTGGTCAAGAGAGGCTAGACCCCAAAATAAAAAGCCTCAAGTCAAACATTCATTACATATATGCATATCTATGTGTATTTCTTTTTTTTTCATATCTATCAGTTATCTGAGGCAAGCCTAAAAGGAGCAAGGCTTAATGAAAACAGCTTTAAATAATTTTTCTGTTCATTTCTGCATCTCTATTAAAAAGAACTCATACTGCCATCATTCACTCATTCAACACAGTACTTTTGAAGCCTGCTATAAGCAGACATGGCAGGAGGTAAGAAAACAGAACTGCTGTGCCCTTCCTCTGCCAAGTCAAACATACCCAAACTTCAGGGCCTCTGTGTTTGCTATTTCTGTCATTATCCAAATGTCACCTTTTCAGAGAGGCCTTTCCTGACCACCCTATTTAAAACTGCAACTCCTCCTACCCCTAATATTCTCTCCTCTGTTTGATTTTCTTCCAGAGTATTTATCTCCAACTAACATCCTATACTTCACATATTTATTTTAGTGTCTATTTAATCCCATTAGAACAAAAGATCCATGATGGCAGGGATTTGTATACTGTATTCAATACCTTATCTTAAGGTCTGCAAAGTAAATGCCCAATAAATATTTTTATTCAATGAAATACTTAGTCCAAAGTTGGCAAAAGAGAAGAGCTGTCAGAATTTACCAACTGTCTAAAAAGCCAAACCTCAAATTCTGATCTCTGGATTGTTCTCATTTTAAAAGAAAAACAAATTATTGCAAGACCTGTTCAGCTTTTATAAGATACTCACACACAAATAATTTAAGGCTTACGGTGACTTCCTGGTTATTGAAAAATGTGAAATTTAGGGTAAATTTACAATTTCTTACAATCTCCTGTCAAAGAAAATAATGTGGATTTGATCTGAAGTATCTCAAGGGCAGATCTTAATGTTACTTACATTAAGTGGTTCAAGGATGTTGAGATGTACAAGGCAGACCATCAACTTCACCGTGATATCTATTGGCACACCATCAGGTATAGTGCAGGTAACATTCTCACCAGCTTTGGATTAGACAGACAAAAAGCAGTTCCTCTATGCAAGCTTAGAAAGTAGGACAAATGAAGCAAACTACATCTTCTACGTAAGATCTCATTTACCTCATTCAGGGTAAATGATTCCACAGTCAATTCTAATTTGACCAACTCTACTACTAGGTTTTTATACTTCCTTCATCCTGTCCTTTGGTAGGAATCATCCCTCCTATTCTTTTCCTAACAGTTTATCCACTTATCTGAAACCTACATAAACTCCCACACCATCTATCAAAACTACAGAGAAAACAAAAAACAAAACAAAAAAAAAAGGAGAGAAAGACAAAAATGACCAAAAAGGATATATGAACTCTTTTTCTTTTTGAATTCAAAAGCCTCTTTTCAGGGTTTTACAACAAAGAGTCTTAGAAAGGAATAAAATAAATACTGTTGTTTTCTAAAACTTCATTATAGTAAAACAATTTTTAAAGTCCTGAGAAATTAGTCAAAGGAATTTTTATCCACATTTAAAATATTTTATATTTTGTAGTTTAGTAAATTCCAAATAAGTTTCCATTTCAGAAAAACACTGATGCATGGAGTAACATCAGAGATTTATTTATCGTAAGTGGTGGAATAAAAACTAAAATTACATTAAAATGAAATAACTTCATGTTTCATAGAATTTGTCATATAAATTATAGAACTCCCTAAAATTATAAAGTCATAGAAGGATTTGGACAAGTTTAATTAAGAGACTATTTTTATTACTAAGCTCCAATACAATAACTGACACAGAAATCCAACTTAAGAAATTTAGTCTGCTCAATGAGAGTCATAACATTTAAATTTACTTACACTAGACTATGAGCTCCATGAAGATAAAGACTAGTCTATCTGACTCACAACTATATCCATAGCACAATTCTGCAGACAGTGACTATGGCATACCTATTAATACAGTGTGTACAGACATATAAATAAAAAATTTGATTTCAGAAATAATCACAAAGTGAAACTCAACTTTATGTTGAAAGTAAGACACATGCCTAAAATCATGTAACTCAAAAAGGCTGAAAATAAAAGGACAAAGATATAGTAGGCAAATGCAAACAAAAAGAAAGTAGGGGTCACAATCTCATCAGACAAGGTAGAATTCAAGTCAACTGTATTTTATTAAGAGGTAAGAAGGACAATTTACAACGCTACAGGACAGTGCTACTCAAAGGGAAGTCTGGGACCTGTAGTGGTCCACAAGCTGCTACTAGTTCAATCAGGTAACTACAAGAGATCAGAGTAAGCATTTAGACACTTTAGTGGCAATTTGGCAATGCTAAAGAAGGCAGTAGATATTATTTATAGACCCTACAGCTTAAATAATAGTTTATTAACATTTAACAGAAATGTATTTTAAACCTCATTTTATTGTGAACCTCAACAGAAATGCTTAATCAAAAAAAAAAAAAAAAAGGTGCTTAATCCACCAATAAATGTTCTCCTTTTCAAAAATGCATACAAAGAACAACCATCTTTGCTCACCCCAGAAGTGTTTTAATGTCCCAGTCTTCTGGATGTATCTTTTCTTTTAAAGTTATTTCGTCAACGCTAAGATGTCAGATTTCAGATGCAGCATTATTTTATATACTAAGAAAGACAAACACCACTACTTAAACTGTGGCATATCATTGATTTATGTTAAGATGTTTCCTGAGTTCAGAGGCGCCTGGGTGGCTCAGTCGGTTAAGCGGCTGTCTTGGGCTCAAGTCGCGGTCCCAGGGTTCTGGGATTGAGCCCCGAATTGGGCTCCCTGCTCAGCCGGGAGCCTGCTTCCCCCTCTCCTCCCTACTCGTGCTCTCTCTAGCTATCTCTCTCTTTCAAATAAAGAAAATCTTTCAAAAAGAAAAAAAAAGATGTTTCCTGAATTCTTGCTAAATCATTAAGAATGCAAAGAAAGAAGGAAGGAGGGGTGGATTAAGGAAGCACAGCAAAGTGCTTTCTTATTTTATTTATTTTACTTTATTTTATTTATTTCCTTTGTTATTTTAAATAACAAAATAAAATATATCTATAATGAAAACTTGAATGTAACTCTTTTCCTTAATATTTTCATAACAATGGACAGCAATAATTTTCAACAGGAATGTAATTTTTGGGATGAAAAATCTTAAACAGAAAATATAACTGCAAAACAATTTGAGACTTGGCTCTAGGTTAGACCAGGTCCAAGAAAACTATCAAAATTGGCAGTCTTTCAGATGCCCTAATTCATGCTTTCATGGCATTACAATTCCTACTCCATTGTACTAAAGTTGTACTCCAATCTACTCATTCATACCACCCCTAATACTCAAGATCCTCAACCAAAGCACCTTATCTAATCCTATCCATACCAAGCAGTGCTCTCACAGCCTGTGACCTCTCAGTCTGAAATGCACTTCCCCCTAGGAGTTTACTTAAATTATGCTTCTAGAAAACCTCCTCTGATCTTAGTATATTGCTCTTGTCTATTTTCCCATAATACCAGGTTTACTACAGAAATCATCACACTATTCCTCCTACAATTGTATATACTTCATTTGAACCCCTCTTCCCCTCGAGGGCAGGTAATGTCATTCTCAACTATATACTCCCCACACACCCAGCATAGAACCTTGTAAGAAACTCTTCGAACTAGGCTTCTCATTCCCCAACAACTTTCCTCTTTAATACTTATCTGTCCCATGTCTCATCTTGGGCCTTGTCCTCTATGAATTAGCGTACAAATTAATTTGCAAAAATGAATTACTACTTTCCATTAGGATTGATCATTTAAATAAAAGGCTTTTGTTTCTGCATAATTATGCCTTAACCCAAAATATATAATGATGGAATTTTTAGGCACCATGACAGGCCAGGGAGGGAGCTATTCTGAAGCAGGCAGTACTCAAGTACCAAGTACCTCCCCCTTCCCCCCCACCACCAAAAGTATCATGGGGTAGAGGTAGAAGTTATTACGTAGGAATTTCCTTACAAGAAAAGGAACATCTACTCTCCCCATAGAGTTCAATTTTGTTACAACCTCAGATAGGGTCTTGCATGCTAATATTTTCACAGAACAGTTAATGGGTGTGATACAAAGAAAAGAGCGTGGATGAGGAAGAGAACCAGAAGAGACACTGTAAGTCACACTTCAGGTATGACTCTCTAACCAGATCCCTAATTACATACTTTAAGTTTTCAAACAATGGACAATAATCATGTTAGTTTCTACTTTTTATGTGAATGCTTAAGTTTGAAGTAGAATTTTTTTCAATGAGAGTATTTTAAGTCCTTTTTGAAAATTAAACTGCTTTAGATCTAAAGGTTTTTGATATGCTGTTCAGTAATCCATTCTTTTTCCACATGTCACTAAAAAGACCCCAGAAAATGAGAAATGCCATGTTCAAATGTATGTATTGAGAAATAAAAAGGGACTAAAAAGAATTTTTAAAGATTTCTTTTGAGTAAATATTCACAAGAAAAACATACGAAATCTTGGGGCGCCTGTGTGGCTCAGTCAGTTAAGTATCTGTCTTTGGCTCAGGTCGCAATCCCGGGGTCCTGGGATCAAGCCCCACATTGGGCTCCCTGCTCAGTAGGGGAGTATGTTTTTCCCCTTCCCCCTGCTACTACTCTCTCCCTCCCTCACTCACTCCCTCTGTTTCAAATACATAAATAAAATCGTAAAAAGAAAAAAAAAGAAAGAAAGAAAAAGAAAAGAAAAACATACAAAATCTGTATTTTTTTCTGTGAGGAAAAAAATGCTTCCAGGAAAACTTGTTATGAGAACATTCACTATCAATTTCAAAATGCCTCTCTTATAAACAAGAGATGATTATGTACACTATCCTATGCAGAGGAAACTACAACCTTTATTCTCTTCTGAAGTTCCTTCTTCTGTATTTTTTTCCAGCACGATTCCAGAAAAATCAGTAATTACCTAAAAGAATGGAGAAAAAAAAGAAATGATACAATAGATTTTTATGAAAAACCTTTTCACAATGCAAAGATTTGTATAGTTAATTCAAATAATCCTTATAAATGGACTATAAAAAGCAACAGTAAGTCTCTTTAAAATAAGGAACCACTGTGATATATTAACGTTTTTATATCATATGAACTAATGCTTAACTAAGGATATAGAATTCCTCCATATCAAACCAAACTACTTTTCCCAACAGCTTAGGAACTGAATCATAGCAATCAGTCTGGCTGCTGAGTCCTGCTTCTCTGAAGTACAGACATGTCTGGCACCTGTGATAATGGTGAGAGCTCTCATCATACAACTACATGTTATATTTCATATGGAATTACTATGGAATCTAGAAATCTGTTTTCATACAGACCTTAAATATATAATTTAGTATATATATAACTAAAATGAGGAATTGTCAATTTGTCAGAATTTCTAAAATGCAGAAATGTGTCCAAAATCTAACAGAGAAACATATTACATTTTCCTACCTCCAAAGCTTTATCATAATGTTTGTTAGAAATGTACAGTTCAGCTGCTATGTTAACATCTTCCATGGAGACAAGGCCCTGATGTTTTGAGAAAGCTTCTTCAATTATGTTAATAGCTGAAGTAACATCATTGGCTTCATAGTAACTCCTAAAACAATAAATGACAAAATGGATGAATATTTATTTAATTCAGGTTGTAAAATTTATAACCTTGCTTAAACTATCTATTAACTATGATTTCCATTTTCTTAAAATTGGGGAGAAGAAAAACTTTTCTTTAAAATCATAATCACAGCTGATACAGAAAAAAATGGGCAACATCAATATGACAATGTCATCATGTCAAGCATCTCGCTCTCCGAAAGCTACCTCATGTCATTTCAGCTCATTGTCCCATCACCCAATTTCAACAACTCTTCCACTGCAGTGGGATCTACAAAGCATTCGTCTGTTTCACTGTCCTGCTGCTTCGTGCCTTACTTTCCTCCTTCTCCACAGACCAACATTACAATTACTCCCTTGCACATCTCCTCACTTCTCCTCCCCATCTCTCCTTTCTGATGAAGTCATGCGCTAAAACCCCAACCCTTGTTATTCCAAATATACCTACTCCTCACCACCACCTGTCCAGCTGACCATGCTGACTGGACTCTAAATTAACAATCATAAGCCTCAAGTGGGCCCATGGTGTTGATAAACAATCTTGCTACAGTTACCTTGTCCAGTACTCTTCAAACTTGAATATGCATGCAAAGTAACTGGGGATCTTGTAAAAAGGCATATTCTGATTCAGTAGAGCTGGGGTAGAGCTGAGATTCTACATTTATGACAGACTCCTAGGTGATACAAATGCTGCAGCAAGGCCCCAAGGACCTAGACAATTATTTCTCATCTTCTCCTCTCTTCAAACCTCCAAAACTCTCTGATCCTCACTCTCAGCTGATAACCTTGCTTCTTAGTTTGCAAAGAGAACCAGATCATAACAACTCACACATTCCCAACACATCTTCCTACTTACACATACCCATGGCCATATCTTCCACCTTCCCCACTTATAAGGCTGACTCCCAACTAGATTCCATTCCCTCCAACCTACTCAAGGGTATCACTCAAGCAATCATCCCTTCTCTCATGAACCTTCAATGTGTTTCTCAATTGTGGATTATACCATCTGATAATTTTTCCCAACTTAAAAATTATCTCTTACCCCTAAAACCCATACCAATTATCTCCCCATTCCTCTGCTCCCCTTGTAAATTTCTGCAAAGAGCTGCCCATCCCCCAGAACTCCCACCCCGTCTCCAGTGTCAATACTCAGTCCTCATTTTATATGGTCTATCTGGACTATTTCACATAGATGACCATCCTTCCTCCTTGAAGTGCTTTCTACAATATTTCTAGAATATCATATTCTCTTCATTTCATCCTACTTCACTGACCATTTCCTGTCAGTCTCCCTGCTGTTTCCTCCTCATCTTTCTGACTTCTAAACACTGGAGTACCTCAGGGTTTGGTCCTCAGAACTCTTCCCTTGTCTGTCTGTCTGTGCCTATCTGTCTGTCTGTCTCTCTCTCACATACACACACACACAAACACCATTTCATACCAGAAAATCCTGAGAGCTCAGCCTTCAGAATATATCCAGAATCTGATTACTTCTCACCGTGACCTCCTGCACTTTCATCCTGGACCAAACTACTATTAACTGGTCTCCCTGCTTCTGCCCTTATCACTCCTCAAACTATCCTCAAAATAACAGAACTGATTTAAAGTTTAAGTCAAATTATGCCACTCTTCTACGCAAAACCTTCCAATGACTTCCAAACTCATTCAGAGTAAAACCCAAAGCACAAGGGCCAAGTGACCTTGTCCTGATACCTACCTGCTATGCTCCCTTAAACCTTCAGCTTGTTGTTCCCAGAGCATATCTCTGCACTTGCCATTTCCTTTGCCTTTGACACTCTTCCCTAAATATCTGCTCTCATACCTCATACCTCCTTCAGTTTACTTTCAGGTCACAAGATCATAACATAGGGAACTGAATCCTTCTCCAATCACCCTATTTAAAATAACATACCCCTACACTTCAACTTCCTAGCCCTTCTCTGCTTCATTTTTCTTCATATCCCTTATCAACATCTGACATATTATATATTTAGTTGTTTCTGTTTATTGCTTGTCTCTCTCAACTGAACTGTAAGCTCCACAAGGGCAAGGAAAATTAAAACTCATTCAATACTGGATCTCCCGGTGTCTTATACACTGCCTAGCACACAATTTATACTTAATAAATATTTCTGAAAGAAAAGTAGCATCTGAGAGAAATCCTAATAAACTGAAGTTACAGTAACATAATTCCATGTAGGAAGGACCTCTACGGCAATGGCAAAACTATACATCCTCACCCTTTCCCAACAAAAATATTATAAATAAAACACGTGGAAAACAAATTTACTACCACAGGTCAACTAATAGTTCACAAAATAGAGGCTTAGTGGGCTAACCACTGTTTCAGCTAGAGATGTGACTAACAGCAGATAACCTGAAAGTTCCTCAATGCTCATCATATACATGATCAACTTAGGGTTGCCTTGCCTCAACACATTACCTAAAAATGCTTCTAGTATTCCTATATAACTCATCCTTATGATAACAGGGAGTGTTTTCACAGCTAAGCATGTTCATGACAATGGCCACAAGGTTAACAGGGTTAACCCTAAGATACCCAGATGAAGATGGCTGATCCTAGGCTGAAATACTATATAACCGATATCCCTAGAACAGAGAGCTTATGACAAGACATTATTTAGCCGAATGATTCTTGCTTTGCTTTGATGTAAAGCACATTGGAGAAGTAAATGCAACAGTACGTAATATTTTAGTATAAAATATATACCATAGCCAGTAACATGCATCAACTATAAAGAACATTTTTTGTCTTAAAATGTTATTCTCGTACTAAAGTTAAAATGATTATAAAAAAACCCCAGACCACAAACATTTCATTAGCACATTTACAACAAACAATTTAAAATAATATAACTGCAAATGTATGCAACTTTAACTAAGTTATGGAAACCTGGCAACCTAATCATCCTTTTAGAACATGACCTATTTTTAAGCTTCTGAACACTTAAAGGCAATTGTATATACAAATTTTTCTAAGTAATCACACAGCTGACTTTGAAACAGAAAAGTACTGGGAAAAAAAACACTCTACATTTAAGCACAGTATAAAAATATAGGAAGTAAAACACTCTTTGAATCGCAATAAAAAATATACTTTACAAGTCAAATACGTGTTTTGACTTGTAAAATAAAATGATTAATAGAAGCATCTATATATACTTTACTCCAAACTTACTTTGCCATATCTCTGGCCAACTGCATAAAACGTTCTCCATCAGATGGAGATAAAAGGTTTAAAATACGTCTATAACCATCCATTGCCATCTTATGATCTCCCATCTGTTCATAAAGACTTGATCGCTCCCACAGATAACGGACATTAGTAGGTTCATATTTAAGAGCTAAAAAGAAAAAAAAGAATTACAGATTTACCACAAAAAGGGGTTCATGATACCTGGGTATGACCAATCCTCTTTTCCAAAAATTTAATAAACACTCTAAACTAATTCTCCAACAGAGCTAAGTGGGTTACTCTGGAACAAATCTACTTTCACAGGAACTCTCAACTAGGTTTAATCTAAGACCAGACAGAACCTGACTCTCTCTATTAATCTTCATTTGGTAATTCTAGTGTGATGTTAACCCTCAAGGAACAGCTTAGAACCAACAACAATCTCAGCAGGAAATTGAAGGTACTGTTCTTCTACCAACTTTTGTGCTGTATTAGCTAACAATATAAAGTTGCTGATGAACAAGAAAGCAGAGAGAGACCCCAAATATTTACCTCTCGGATGCCAGAATATAAGGAATAAATCTACTTCACCTAACATCACCCCAGAGTAGCAAGTACAATTATCAATCTATTATGTAACATTTGACCAAACAAAATAAGAAAAACATTTTAATTACCTTTTGTGTAGCAAAAAATAGCCTGCTTAATATTGTCTTGTTCCAGAGACATTTCTGCCAATCTAACCCATTCTTCAGTGTCACTAGGATTTAAGTGTGCAGCAATCAACTCAAACTGAAGAGATTTTTCCATGTCACCTTGGTCCTCATATATCATAGCAAGAGTAGAAAATGGCTCATAAGCCAGAGGAGCTATAAAGAATTAAAAAAACAAATTCTACTGGCTGAAGAAAGAGGCATGAGATGATGTCAATCCCACGGTTCAAACTATGGATCCTTTTTTTTAATGTTTAAACACTCTTTAAAACACTCTAGCAGAATTATACAAACTATTTAATAGAATTAAGAATAAACATCGGATTAAATATACTTTACTTCATGTTTACACATGATTAGTGTTTCAGTATTATTATCTCTGAGCAAAGTGTAATTTCATGAAAACCTCTACTCTCCATTATGTACCCCTCATAAAAATCCCCATTTGCTAAGGCTAAACATGACTCAATAACTCAGCAAGTTCACCTGAAAGAGCATCATCACATCAGTGTTTAATCTTCATGATCCAACAACCACACGTGTATGGGATGAATGGACTAAGGATAACTAAACTGCACCTAAACTGAGGATATCATAGTGAATAGTTAATCTACATTTCTGAAATGTTTCTGAAATGAAGTTCTAAGATCACAAGGGATTAAAATCAAAGGTAATTGTTAAAAATAAACAATTATAAACTGGAATAAAGGAACAGTAATATTGGAAAGTAGAAACCAAACAAAACATCCTCAAGAAAAAGTTTGGTTAATTTTGTTTCTGATGGGGTAGAAAAGAAAAAGCAGTGACCTCAAATTATCCTAATGAGTAATCTAGGAAATTTTTTTTTAAGTAAGCTCTATACCCAACATGGGGCTTAAACTCACAACTCCAAGATCTAGAGTTGCATGCTCTACCAACTGAGCTGGCCAAGTGCCCCCAATCCAGGAAATGTTTAACAAGATTTTCAGGAGGGTTGGCTGGGAAGACGGTAGAGCAGGAGGACCCTAACCACACCTCATCCAATGGATACAACTAGATAACACTCATTTCAGCATAAATTATGCAGAAAATGATCTGAAGACTGACAGAACAAATGTCACAATTAAAAGTAGAGAAGAAGCCACATCAAAGAAGGAAGGAAGGGCAAAGACACAGTCTGGGAGAGAAATGGATGGGGCCATCCACAGTGGGGAGGAAGCCGGTAGTGTGGAAAAGGGTGAAAAATAAGACCTTCACAGTGAAGAGCCTAAATGAAAGAAGAGGATCAAACCACAGCAAGAGACCAAAGCAAAACAGATATAAGTTATAGGCCTGACAGAGAATTTAAAATAATGATCATGAAGATACTCACTGGACTTGAGAAAACAGTGGAGAACCTCAGCGAGACCCTTAACAAAGAGACAAAAAAGAGCCAATCACAGATAAGAACAGGAAAAAATGAAATTACGAATATACTCGATGGTTGGGACACCTGGGTGGCTCGGTCGATTAAGTATCAAAGTCTTGATCTCAGCTCAAGTCTTGATCTCAGGGTTATGAGTTCAAGCCCAACGTTGGGATCCTACTTAAGAAAAGAAAAGAAAAGAAAAGAAAAGAAAAGAAAAGAAAAGAAAAGAAAAGAAAGAAAAGAAAAGACAAGACACTTGATGGAATAAACAACAAGCTAAATGAAGCAGAGGAGCAAATTGACAACTTTGAAGACATAGTATTAGAAAGTAACCAAGCTGAGCAAAGGAGAGGAAAGAAAATTATGTAAATTGAGAATAGTCTTAGGGAACTCAATGACTCCATCAAGCATAACATGCACATTATAGGGATCTCAGAAGAATTACAGAGAGACAAAGGGGCAGAAAATTTATTTGAAGAAATAATAGCTGAAAACTGTCCTAATCTGGGGAACAACACAAATGCCCAGATCCAGGAGGCACAGAGATCCTCCCAACATGCAACCCAAGGAGGTTCACACCCAGACACATAGTAATTAAAATGGCAAAAAGTAGTGATAAAGAAAAAATTTTTAAAGTAGTAAGAGAAGGGGTGCCTGGCTCAGTTTGTTAAGCATCTGACTCTTGATTTCAGCTCAGGTCGTGTGTGAGGTCAAACCAGACGGCAGGCTCCATGCTCAGCGGGGAGTCTGCTTTTTTCCTTCTCCCTCTGGCCCAACCCCTGCTCGTTTTCTCTCTCTCTAAAATAAATAAATAAATCCTAAAAAAAATGCAGCAAGAGTAAAGAAGACCGTTATATACAAGGGAAACGCTATACAACTATCAGCAGATTTTTCAGTAAAAACTTTACAGGCCATAAGAAAGTGTTACCATATATTCAAAGTGCTGAAAGGGAAAAATGTGCAGACAAGAACACTCTGTCCAGCAAAGCTATCACTCAAATTAGAAGGACAGATAAAGAGTGTCTCAGACAAAGAAACACTAAAGGAGTTCATCACCATTAAACCAGCCCTACAAGAAATATTAAAGGGGACTCTTTGAGTGGGAAGGAAAGAATGTAAGTGAGAATATGAAAAGTAAAAAACACAAAAGCAGTAAAAATAAATATTTCTGTAAAAATCAGTCAAGGTTTCATAAAATAAGAGGATGTGAAATATGATACCATATGCCTAAAATGTGGTGGGGAGAGGAGTAAAGAATGGATTTGAACTTAAGTGACCATCAACTTCATATAGACTGCTATATGCAGAAGATGTTATACACAAATCTAATGGCACAAATCAAAAACAAGTAATAGATATAGGGATAAAAATAAATAAAGAGAAAAGAACCAAAGTAGAGCATTAAAGAAAGCCAACAAACCATGAAACAGAGCAAGGGAAGAATCAGAGAAAATCTATAGAAACAACCACAAAACAAGTAACAAAAGAGCAATAAATACATACCTATCAATAATTATTTTCAGTGTAAATAGACTAAATGATCTAATCAAAAGACGTAGGGTGGCAGATGGATAAAAAAATAAGACCCATCTATATGCTGCCTATAAGAGACTCATTTCAGACTGAAAGACACCAGCAGATTCAAAGTGAGGGGATGGAGAAACATTTATCATCCAAATGGAGGTCAAAAGAAAGCCAGGATAGCAATACTTATATCAGACAAAAAAGACTTTAAAATAAAGACTGTGGAGGGGCACCTGGGTGATGCAGTCAGTAAAGTGTCCAACTCTTGGTTTCAGCTAGGTCGTGATCTCGAGGTTGGGAGATCGAGCCCCACGTGAGGCTCCAGCTGAGTGGAGGGGCTTCAGAGTCTCTCTCCCTCTTCTGCCCCTCCCCTCCATGCACACTCTCTGAATAAAACAAAGACTGTGGGGCACCTGACTTAGTCAGTAGAGCTTGAACTCTTGATCTCAGGGTTGTAAGCTCCAGGTCCACATTAGGTATAAGCATTACTTTAAAATTACAAATAATGATAATAATAATATGAAATAAAACAAAGACTGTAACAGAGACAAAGAAGGACATTATATAATAATAAAGAGGCCAATCCAACAAGAAGATATATCAATTGTAAATATTTATGCACCTAACATGGGAGCACCCAAATACATGAAACAGTTAATAACAAACACAAAGGACATAATAATAATACAATAAGAGTAGAGGCCTTTAACACTCCACTTACATCAAAGGACAGATCATCCAAACAGAAAATCAACAAAGAAACAGTGGCTTTGAATGACTCCCTGAACCAGATGGATTTAACAGACATATTCAAAACTTTCCATACTAAAACAGCAGAATATATATTCTCTTCGAGTGCACATGGAACATTCTCCAGAACAGATTAGATATTAGGCCACAAAACAAGTCTCAACAAATTCAAAAAAATCAAAGTCATACCACGCAGCTTTTCTGACCACAATGTTATGAAAACTAGAAATCAAACATAGGAAAAAATCTGGAAAGAGCATAAATACATGGAGGTTAAATAACATGCTATCAAACAATGAATGGATCACTCAAGAAATCAAAGAAGAAATAAAAAACTACATGGATGGGGCACCTGGTGGCTCAGGTGGTTAAGTGACTGCCTTTAGCTCAGGTCATGATCCCAGGGTCCTGGGATCACACCCCATATCAGGCTCCCTGCTCAGCGGGGAGCCTGCTTCTCCCACTCCCTCTGCCACTCCCCCTGCTTGTGCTCTCTCCAGCTCTCTCTCTGTCAAATAAATAAATCTTAAAAAAAAAAACAAGAAACAAAAAACAAAAAAACAAAACAAAAAAAACCCAACATGGAAATAAATGAAAATAAAATACAGTGGTCTAAAATCTTTGGGAGTCAGCAAAAGTGGTTCTAAAAGGGAAGTTTATAGCAATACAGGCCAACCTCAAGAAGCAAGAAAAAATCTCCAATAAACAACCTAACCTTATACCTAAAGGAGCTAGAAAAAGAACAAATAAAACCCACACCCAGCAAAGGAAGGAAATAATAAAGATAAGAGCAGAAGGGAACCTGGCTGGCTCAATGGGTAGAGCATGAGTTCTTGATCTCGGGGTTGTGAGTTCGAGCCACAGAGTGGGTGCAGAGATTATCTAACAATAAAATATTTTAAAAAAGAGAGCAGAAACAAATGATACAGAAACTACAAAAACAATAGAACAGATCAATAATTCAGAACAAAAGCTAGTTCTTTGAAAAGATCAACAAAATTGATAAACCTTTAGCAAGACTCATCAAAAAAAAGAGGATGCAAATAAAATCATAAATGAAAGAGGAGAAATAACAACCAACACCACAGAAATACAAACAACTGTAATAGAATATTATGAAAACCTAAATGCCAAAAAATTGGACAACTTAGAAGAAATGGATAAATTCCTAGGAACATACAACCTACCAAAACTGAAGCAGGAAGAAAGAGAAAATTTGAACAGACCAGTTAGCAGCAATGAAACTGAAGCAATAATCAAAACTCAAAAAAAAAAAAAAAAAAAAAAGTCCAGGACTAGAAACCTTCATATGCAAATTCTACCAAACATTTAAAGAGTTAATACCTACTTTTCTCAAACCATTCCTAAACATACGAGAGAAAGGAAAACTTCCAAATTCACTCTATGAGGTCAATATCACCCTGATACCAAAACCAGGTAAAGACACCACAAAAAAAGAGAACCACAGGTCTCTATCTCTCATGAATATTGATACAAAAATCCTCAACAACATATGAGCAAACCGAATCCAACAATACATTAAAAATCATATACATTCAAATGGGATTATTCCCAGGATGTAAGGGTGGTTCCTTATTTGCAAAACAATCGTGATTGTTAACAAGATAAAGGATGAAAACTACATGATCATTTCAATAAATGCAGAAAAAGCATTTAACAAAGTTTACAACATCAACTCCTGATTTAAAAACCCTCTGCAAAGTAGGTCTAGAGAGCACATACCTCAACATAATAAAGTCCTTATATGAAAAACTCACAGCCAGCACCATACTCAATGGTGAAAAACTGAGAGATTTTCCCTTAAGGTCAGAAACAAGACAATGACATCCACTCTCAGCACTTTCACTCAACACAGTACTGGAAGTCCTAGCCACAGCAATTGGAAAACATAATGAAATAAACACATTCAAATTGGTAAGGAAGAAGTAAAGCTCTCATTATTTGCAAATGACATGATACTATATACAGAAAACCCTAAAGACTCCACCAAAAAACTACTAGAATTGATAAATGCGTTCAGTCAAGTCACAGGATACAAAATCGATACACAGCAATCTGTCACATTCCTATACACTACTAATGAAGCAGCAGAAAGTGAAATTAAGAAAACCATCCCAGGGGCACATGGCTGGCTTAGTCGGTAAAGCACGTGGCTCCAGATCTCAGAGTCATGAGTTCAAGCCTGATGCTGGGTGTAGAGCTTACTTTAAAAAAAAAGGAAGAAAACAAAAAAAATCCCATTTACAATCACACCAAAAACAATAAAATATTTAGGAATAAACTTAACCAAAGAGATGAAAGACCTGTATTGTGAAAACTATAAAACACAGATGAAAGAAATTCAAGACATTGCAAAGAAATGAAAAGACATTTCATGCTCAATGGATTGGAAGAACAAATATTGTTAAAATGTCTGTGCTACCCGGGTGTCTGGGTGGCTTAGTCAGTCAAGCATCTGCCTTCAGCCTGGGTCATGATCCCAGGGTCCCGGGATGGAGTCTGGCATTGGGCTCCCTGCTCAGCAGGGAGTCTGCTTCTCCTTCTCCTTCTGCTCCTCCCACCTGCTCGTTCTCTCTCTCTCTCTCTCAAATAAATAAAATCTTTTTAAAAAATGTCTATCTTACCCAAAGCAATCTACAGATTTAATGCAAACCCTATCAAAATAGCAATAGCATTTTTCATAGAACTAGAACAAACAATCCTAAAATTTGTATGGAACCACTAAAGACCCTAAATAGCCAAAGTAATCTTGAAAAAGAAAAGTAAAACTGGAGGTATCACAATTCCAGATTTCAAGTTATACTCAAAGCAGGAGTAATTAAAACAGTGTGGTAGTGCCATTAAAATAGACACATAGATCAATAGACTAGAACAGAAAACCTAGAAATAAACAAGAATTATAAGGTCAATTAATCTTCAACAAAGGAGGAATGAATATATAATGGGAAAAAGTCTCTTCAAAAAATGGTATTAGGAAAAATGGACAGCTACATGTAAAAGAATGAAACTGGACCACCTTCTTCAACATACACAAAAATAAACTGAAGATGGATTAAACCTACATGTGAGACCTGAAACCATAAAAATCCTTGAAGACAGCACAGGCAGTAATGTCTCTGATACTGGCTACAACATTTTCCTGGATATGTCTCCTGAGGCAAGGAAAATAAAAGCAAAGACAATCTGTTGGGACTACATCAAAATAAAAAGTTTCTGCACAGCAAAGGAAACAATCAACAGAACTAAAAGGCAACCTAGTGAACGGAGAGATATTTGGAAATGACATATCCAATAAAGGGATAGTATCTAAAACATATAAAGAACTGATACAACTCAATACACAAAAAAAATCCAATTTAAAAATGGCCAGAAGACATGAATAGACATTTCTTCAAAGAAGACATCCAGATGGCCATAGACATATAAAAAGATGCTCAACATCACTCAAAATCAGGGAAATGGAAAGCAAAACTATAATGAGGTATCACCTCACACCTGTCAGAATGGATAAAATCAAAAACACAAGAAACAACAAGTGCTGGCAAGGATGTGGAGAAAAAGGAACCCTCGTGCACTGTTGGTGGGTATGCAAACTGGTGCAGTCACTAGGGAAGACAGTATGGAGGTTCCTCAAAACATTAAAAATAAAACTACCCTTGGACCCAGGAACTATACCCAAAAAATACAAAAACACTGCAATGTTTATAGCAGCATTATTTATAATAGCCAAACTATGGAAGCAACCTAAGTGTCCATTGCTAGATGAATGGATAAAGAAGATGTGTATGAGAGAGAGAGAGGGAGAGAATGGAATATTATTCAGCCATAAAAAAGAATGAAATCTTGCTATCTCCAACAACACGGACAGAGTAAGAGAGTATGATGCTAAGTGAAATAAATCAGTCAGAGAAAGACAAATACCATTATGATTCATTCATATGTGCAATTTAAGAAACAAAACAAATGAGCAAAGAAAAAAAAGAGAGCAATGAACCAAGAAACAGACTCTTAACTATAGAGAACAAACTGATAGTTACCACAGGGGAGGTGGGTGGAGGGATGGGGAAACTGGAGATGGGGATTAAAGAGTACATTTATCATGATAAAAAAAATAAAACAAAGAAAAAAAGACTTCTAAAAGGACCCTCACCCAGATAAAAGGAAATGCCAAAATATTGAAAAGATAAATTAAGAGTTCCCTGTATTACAACTACCCAAGCCACTATGCAGGGCATTATTTGGCAACACACCAGGAAACCAAAATAATAAATATAAGTGATTAGTCAAAAAGTCACTTCTTAAGATATCCTTCCATATGCCCAAGATTTACAGTTTAAAGTTTATACTGTGTCTTTTACCAAAAAGTAGATTAAAATAATCTAGCTGTGACTAATCTGGAAAGTGAAAGAAAAAAAAAAGAACACTTTTAAGTGGTTTTAACATGTGCTGGCCATATTTAAAAAAGACTAATGCTATAAAAGTCTAAAACCCCAAAATGAAACATTAAAAACAAACAGAAACAGAAAAGAAGCCTGGTAGAGTTCAATAAATATTAATATTTCTTTAAGCCATATTCAGATTTTCATTTTCTTGGTAATGACTTCTACTCAATGTGAAAGTGGCATATCACTGTTGTAACAATCACCTCCAAGCTTCTGAATATATTTTCCAAATAGTACAGTGAAGCGCTCCTCCATTTATTTTAAAAGCCACACTATTAAACTGCTATACTCAATAATCCCCATAAAAAACACCTTGTCTTATGATTTCCATGCACATCAATATCGCCTCTTCACGTTCTCCTCGAGCAAAGCGAATGTTGGCTTCACCCATGAGACCCCTCAGAGCCCTGGGAAGTTTACTTCGAGGCCTTTTCTCCTACATAGAAAAAAAAATGACATTTAGCTAAAATATAGTAATATCTTAGATTTCAATTCCAACCAAATTAATAAATGCAGAAGATAATGAAAATGAAATTTCCCTTTAAAACTTATCAATATTGTAAATTGAGAATCTAAGGACTAAATGACTACAATACTGACTCATTACCATTAAAATCTGTATTTCAGGAAAAAGTCTAAAATTAATCTCGGTAAAGAAATTATTCTAAAATACTCTCCAAAAAGGAATACCTCAGAAAACTAAAACAAAAAACAAAAACAAACTTCCTACAGTATAAAGTTCAAAGCACAGGAAAATATATGAAGAAAGCAAAAAGCAAAGTGATCAGGAACCACTAATTACTATTTAGAATAATAACAAACGTAGAACCTGATGCTGCAAATGGATTTACGTGCCAGGAAACTTCTTATAATATAACCTATGAAGATCTTCCTTCCTTCAAATTTATCTACTCAAAATAAACTTGGTTAAAAAAAATACCATGTTATATTGGGGCACCTGGGTGACTTAGTCCGTTAAGTGTCTGACTCTTGGCTTTCGGCTCAGGTCATGATCTCAGGGTCAGTCATAACATGGAGCCCTGCATGGGGCTCCGTGCTCAGCAGGGAGTCTGCTTGAGATCCTCTCCCTCCCCACTCCCCCACCCCAACAACCCTGCCCAAGCACACACATGCGCTCTTACACTCGTATATAAATAAATCTTTAAAAAAATATGTCAAGTTATAATATGAACTTTTTAATAGCAAAACCATAGTATATTTTGACACATGCATAATTGAGGTTTTGCATTTTCAAAAATCTCTACAAAGAAACATAAGAAACCAGTAACAGTTGTCTCATTTTTCCTTTCTCACAGTTTGAATTCTTTCCAAATATATGTATAATTTAAAGATTTCTTTTTCAATTACTATGTCACATTTTTATATTCCATTTATAAATACTAAAATAAGTATTTACTTTCATCATTTTCTTGGTTTCACGATTGAGAACCATCTCTAGTACAAACACATCGCCTGCAGTGGGTTGCTCAGGTGTTTCTTCCTCCTCCTCCTCCTCTTCTTCCTCTTCCTCCTCATCATCTTCATTCTCTCCAAGCATGGAAGCAAAGACCTTGTGAACTGACTTACTGACTCCATCTGACATTTCTCCTGAAGAAAGACACATTGAGGATGCTGGATAAATGAGATAGTGAATACGTTTAAGGAAGGACAAAATTTTTTAAAAACCCACATATTTTGAGCAACAAATAATTATTCTCATGAAATCTTAACAATCATCTTCAAGAATTCTGAATATCCAAAATAAATATAAAGAGAAATGTGTAAGATATAACACTGCCAATCAATAAAATTTATTCCAGTAATAGAAAAAAAAGGGAAAAAAATCATGTGATCATTTTGATAAGGAGAAGCATTTGATAAAATCCAATACTCATTTCTAATAAAAATTCTTAGTCAACTAGAAATGGAAGGGAATATCTTGAATTTGATAAACAGTATCTACAAAAAACTTTCCACAAACACAGTTAATGGTGAATTATTCAGTTATTAGAAATAAGATGAGGGAGGATGCTATCACCACTCCTTTCAACATTTTGCTGGAGGTCCTGGATAATGTAGAAGAGAAGAGGCATAAAGATGGAAAGAAGAAATAAAACTGTCATTATTCACAAATGATGTGATTATGTACATAGAAGATCCAAAAGAATGTATGTACAAACTGCCAGAATACATGAATTAAGCCAGGTTCCTGGATTCAAGGTCAATACACAAGAATTAACTGTAGTTTTTCTATCAGCAATAATGAACTGAAAATTAGATTAAAAGAAGGCCCTATTTGCATGGTGTGTAGGAAAGGTACTCAAGAGCAAGAATTTAACAGTGATATTCAATAATGTACAGGAAAAAAAAGACAATTAATTCTGGTGGTCATATATTCCAATTAGGAGACTTTGTCAAATTTGTTCAAAACTTACCCTTCTTTTGTTCTGAATATATGTTCACACTCACCAAGGGTCCTGACAGTGTTCTGGGATGATTCCTTCCCAGGAAATGGGGAGCTTTATATCCTAAAAGGACTGATGGGATTATTTGAACTGAGGCAATCTAATACATGTATGCCTGACTGCTCCTGATGAGCAAGAATAGACTCAGTCCCTTTTTTTAAGGGAGGGCCTGACGGCCACTTCTCAGGGGCAGCTTTAGTCAACCAGGACTGGGAGGCACCCAGTGGTGCCTGCTACTACTGTTATACCTCAAAGACCTGATGATGGAAGAGCTATTCCTCCCCTCAGCTGATAAGGAAAGACCCACAAGTTATTAGAACAACTTCAGCCCCCTTTTCCACCCCACTTGCCTGAAAAGGTAAGAAACTATAACCCCAATTTGCTCTCCTTTTTGCCCTTTTTTCTCCCCTTGGTCATAAGGAGGCAGGAATAAAGCTTATTTTCTGTCTATCCTATTAGTATATATTCTCTGTGTAAAGAGAGCTGTTTGCGGGGGGTGGGGGAGGGGGAAGCCTCTACTTCTACTCCCTAGAATTAGAAAGTTCAATTTAGTTCTCAATCAGACACTATACACAAAGTTACTCTAATTGATAGTTCAGTATCCCATGTAACTTGTCACGGGTAAATAGATACTATGAACTATTATCAGTATTCTGATGACTAGGAAGGTATATCGATCATTAGAAATTAATGAATTTGCATACTAGTTCATCAATTAGACTCTGATGGCTTTAATTAGTTTGGGACTAACTAAATCCAGTATCTGGACATGCAGAGCTGAGGACTGGATCCTAGAATGAGGCAGCATAACAAGACACCTGTACTGTGTGTAAGGACCCATCTGGGCAGCCAACAGGACTTCCACTCTGGCATTTCAATCTTATCTCCTATAACTAAAGCAGTGGTTTGGAAGCCACTTTGTATAGAAGTATAAACCATTACAACTTGGGGAAGTACAGTCTGGAAGTAATTAGTAACTGAAAGAGCCAATTTAAAAAACAGTGACTCCAAAAAGGCTCCCAAATACTGATGTCAATTTGAAACACTTTTCCACAGGGCACCTGTGCGGCTCAGCTGGTTAAGCGACTGACTCTTGATTTTGGCTCAGTTCATGATTTCAGGGTCCTGGGATCCATGGCATGGGGCTCTGCACTCAGTGGGGAGTCTGCCTGAGGATTCTCTCCCTCCCCCTCTGCCCCTTCCCCTGACTAGGGCATGTGCATGCTCACTTTAAATAAATAAATCTTAAAAAAAAAAAGAAACACTCCTCCACAAAAATAACCCACAAAAGTAACCATCACCATATTCAATAACTCCACAAATATTTATTGAGCACCTATTATACACCATGCACTATGCTACTGATAGACCAGGTAATCAACAACAAAATACCACTGCAATGGAAAAATAATTTTTTCATTAAATTATTAGGTACTTAATATTTAGTACAGGTGGCAAATGATTTTAACATACCTTCGTTGACATCTTTGCCTCGTGATTTGGTGGAGTCAATTCCTGATGATGATGGAACTTCAGAGTCATTTGGGTTTTCTTCAGCTGATAACTTTCCTTTTTCCTGAAGACTCTGTGATTGAAAATTAAAGATTCCAAAAAATAATGCAGATTTCGTTTTCTCCAGTTGGGAATAGAGCATTTCCCTCATTTTCTATAAAACTTGAGCTCTGCAAACACATACAGTAAGTGGAATCCAAATTTGAATAGTCAAAGCATTTCAGAGTTAGATCTCATCCGCATGGCTGTCTGCATCAGTTACTTGTAAAAAATAATTTAAAATACCTTGATGATTTCATGAATCTACACATTGTATCCTACTTTTTAAATGAAAAGAGATGGATCATGATTAGCTGCATGAATTAGGAAAGAAGCCACCAGTTAATTTCAAAGGGTGCGATTATTTTTATTTTCCCTCGGACTTCATATAAGCGAGAAGATAAGGAAAGTTCAGATATTCTAAAGTATGAAAAATTATGTGAGTGAAGATTCTGTTATCAGACAAGAAAATTCGTTTTGTGGAAGATTACATCACACCACTGGGAGATGTGTCAGAAACTGGCCCTCGGTTGAGAAATTAACTGCCGCGTAAAGGAGGGACGTGAGCTGCTCACCCGCACTCAGAAAAAAATTTAGCGGCAAAGCTACGACTAGAAACAGAAACTGACGGGGTGAAGGAGGAGGGGGGTGGGGAGAAAGACAGAGGGAGAGAAGAGGTTACCACAGAAACAAGCTTTTTGGTGGGGGAAATTTTTAAAGAGAAGCTTAGCACAAGGATGAGAGGTGAGAACCGGGGTTTGGGTAAGAAGGGTTAGCAGCTGCTGGGAGTTCCGGCCCGCCCCATCACAACAAATGGGGCCCTCTGGGTCCCCAACACCTAGGTGTATTAGGGCGACAAGACAGGAGAATCCTGGCCTAGCATCGCCTCACTTTCTTCTCGCGGGTTTTTCTCTCTTCTCTCCGCCTTTCGAACTCCTCAAAGGAAATCTTCCCTTCCAGGTAGTCGATGAGCTCCGGACTGAAACCCGACATGTCTGCGGGGTGCAGCTATACAGCACCAGGAACCGGGGGAGAGAACCGGAAAAGCAAGATTTTATCCTGCTCCGGGGCGCCGAGAGAAGCGACACGGCGTTCTCCTGGAAAACGGGCCCGGCTGGCGCTGCAGCCGCCGCGCTCGGGTTCCGCGGGAGCATCTGGTCCGGCTTCCTTCCAGGCGACGCGAGTGGGATCTTCTGGGCGGAGTCCGGTAGTCCGGGCCTGGCGTGCGGCGCTGGCTTAGACCTCCTATTTAAGATGACTGGGGAGTTAAAAAACAAAAAAAAGCTTTAAAGAAATTTTCCTTAATCTAGATCGTTTCCCTCAATTCTTCAGTAGGATTCTTACTCCCAATCCATTTCCTTTTCTGAATGTTTGTTCTTTAATTTCAAGTTTGCTGTAGTGATTATTTTCTTAACTGAACCATCTGCACTGCCACGTACGTTACACTTTCCATTTTTCTCCTGGCACGGAAGGCGAGAGTCCTCTGGCAGTTTGTGCTCGAAATCTCATCTCCTCCACCAACGGCACCATCAGTTTTCCTGTCTTCCACGAATCCTCAAACTCCCTTTCCTCAGGCCCCCTCTCAGTCCGTAAATATCAGGACTTCATGTTCCACCTATCAGTCGTACCTAAGTTTTCTTTTCTTAGCAAACTTTTAGAAAGAATCAAGTGTTTAATGTGATTACCATACACTCTTGCCCATTTACTATAGGCCGTGTACCGGCTTATGCATATTACATACGTAGCTCAAAATAATCCTTAAAAACGGATGTTGCTATTCTTAAAGCCAAAGTCCCATATTATCTAATAAGCTACAGAGCCAGGATGTGAACCTTGGCCTATCTGACCCCAAATGTCATGCGTGGAATTAATATGGTATATGGCCTCCCTTCAGTACAACTATTCTTCACCTCCTGAACACTCCTATGCTCTGTATTTTACCTTGTATTGTAACTATTTTTCCGCTGTCCTGTTCTAGAGACACTATCAACCTCTTGAGAACAGTACTACCTGATGCATCTTTGTGAACTCTAGTAATCTGTGCTCAAAACACATTTATGAATTAAATTAGATGGAATTCAAAGTGTGTTGGAAATGGGAAAGCGTTGAGGTATGGGGAATGCATCTTGACATAAAGCTAAGTTTAAAGACAAGTTACAAGGAGCCGGTCACTTAGCCATTAGTACCTCTTTCTTACAATCCAGATGAGAATAAGCAACGGAATGACGGCAGCATGAGAGCCGTGACTCCAAGACTTCCAGGTGAGAGAAAAATACCTCACGGCTAGAAGTCATTCCCTTTCTCATGATGAAGAATCCTCAAGACTCTACTTGGGCATAAAATATGGAGGCTAGCAGGGTGGGTTGGATTAAGGTTCTCAACAGAAATCATTCATAGGGAAATTATCCCCTGAATTTCTCCAGGCAATCAGGGAACTGCACCTAAGAGAAGTCAAGGGTCTGGTCCTAACTCTCCTAGGGGAAAAGAAGGGAGTCAAGAGCAGGAAAGATGCTCACCTCATAAGAACTCCCTCCTAAGACCCAGATGGCTTAGACCAAGTTGTTTCATTATTAGCTCCCTCGAAGATGGAATAACACTTGTGAAGCTGTAGATTCATGTTGGGCAGAATAGAGAACAGGGAGCATGGGGTGGAAGGACAGCTTTTATTCTGTTGATAAAGAGACAACACCAAAATGGAATCACTTGTGCTAAACCCACATCACAAAACCAAGACTTAATACCTAACTTAGTTACAGTTTCAACCTCTCTCAGGAGTAGAATTTTTTTTGTTTTAAGATTTTATTTATTTATTCGACAGAGAGAGACAGCAAGAGAGGGAACACAAGCAAGGGGAGTATGAGAGGGAGAAGCAGGCTTCCCGCTGAGCAGGGAGCCCAATGTAGGGCCCAATCCCAGGACCCCAGATCATGACCTGAGCCAAAGGGTGGCTGAGCCACCCAGGCACCCCTCAGGAGTGGAATCTTAAACTGGTCAATCGGTAATTACCTGGTCAGCACTAGTGAGGTGACCTCACTGCATGAAAGACCTCTGCTGTCCACTAAAAGGAGGTGACCTTGCCACAAATAATCCACTCTCTGCTAGTAACTTCCTTGTCCACCTTCTTCTAGCTACAAAAGGCTTTCATTTTGTACAGCTCTTTGGAGCTCCTTTCTATTTGTTAGATGATGCCCAACTTATGGTTCATTGAATAAACCAATAGGATTTTTAAAGTTTACTTTAAAGTTTGAATTTGGGTTTTTTAAATTTTATTTTTATTTTATTATTTTTAATTTTTTTGACTTCAAAATGGATTTTATTTTTTAATTTTTTAAATTTAAATTCAATTAATTAACATATAATATATTATTTGTTTCAGGGGTACAGGTCTGTGATTCATCAGGCTTAAATAATACCCAGTGCTCATTACAACACATACCCTCCCCAAGGTCCATCAACCAGTTGCCCCATCCTGCCCCAACTCCAGCAACCCTCAGTTTGTTTCGTAAGATTAACAATCTTTTATGGCTTGTCTCCCTCTTCATCTTGTTTCATTTTCTTTCTCTTCCCCTATGATCCTCTGACTTGTTTCTTAAATTCCACATATTAGTGAGAACATATGATAATTGTCTTTCTCTGATTGATTTATTTCACATAATACCCTCTAGTTCCATCCACTTCATTGCAAATGGCAAGATTTCTTTTTTTATTGCTGCGTAATATTCCATTGTATATATATATATATATACCACATCTTCTTTATCCATTCATCTGTCGATGGGCATATGGGCTCTTTCCATAGTTTGGCTATTGTGGACATTGCTGCTATAAATATTGGGGTGCAGGTGCCCCTTCGGGTCACTACCTTTGTACCTTTGGGGTAGATACCCAGTAGTGCAATTGCTGGGTCATAGGGTAGCTCTGTTTTCAACTTTTTTTTTTTAAGATGTTATTATTTGACAGAGAGAGAGACAGCCAGTGAGAGAGGGAACACAAGCAGGGGGAGTGGGAGAGAAAGAAGCAGGCTCCCAGTGGAGCAGGGAGCCTGATGCAGGGGCTCGATCCCAGGACCCTGGGATCACACCCTGAGCCGAAGGCAGACGCTTAACGACTGAGCCACCCAGGCGCCCGTTTTCAACTTTTTGAGGAACCTCCACACTGTTTTCCAGAGTGGCTGCACCAACTTGCATTCCCACCAAGAGTGTAGGAGGGTTCCCCTTTCTCTGCATCCTCACCAACATCTGCCGTTTCCTGACTTGTTAATTTTAGTCATTCTGACTGGTGTGAGGTGGTATCTCATTGTGGTTTTGATTTGTATTTCCCTGATGCTGAGTGACGTTGAGCACTTTTTAACGTGTCTGTTGGCCATTTGGATATCTTCTTTGCAGAAATGTCTGTTCATGTCTTCTGCTCATTTCTTGATTGGATTAATTGTTCTTTGGGTGTTGAGTTTGATAAGTTCTTTATAGACTTTTGGATATTAGCCCTTTATCTGATTTGTCATTTGGAAATATCTTCTCCCATTCTGTTGGTTGTCTTTTGGTTTTGTTGACTGTTTCCTTTGCTGTGCAAAAGCTTTTTATCTTGATGAAGTCCCAGTAGTTCATTTTTGCC
This sequence comes from Ursus arctos, assembly GCF_023065955.2. Lineage (NCBI taxonomy): Eukaryota > Metazoa > Chordata > Mammalia > Carnivora > Ursidae > Ursus > Ursus arctos. The sequence continues at coordinate 72,433,883 of NW_026622763.1, forward strand.
TCTATTTCCCTTGCTTTGGAGACATGTCCAGCAAGATGAATTTGGTTTTAAACACTGCTATGGAACACCTTGTAGACACGAAAGTTCTTTTACAACTCAGACTACAGCAATATATCTTAAAAAATTGTAATCTTTCTGTTTGTCTTTTCTCCACTTCCTTGTAAGTGATTTGTCCCCTGGTGAGTCAGAGGCATCCGCATTACTTTGAGATGAAGCGGAATTGTTCTAGAAGTAACGAAAATAGCAAGAAGAAACATTTCAGACTTTCTGACTGCTTTTGGGAATCAAAATGGAATGTCTGAAGAAAGCAGAACATTGAATTTGTGCTATGACAATAGAATTAAGAGTACACAAGAAGAAGATGACTCCATCCTTTCTCCTTGTCAAGGAGAGGAAATGGAAGGGTGTGACCCTTTTGGGGAGATAATTTTTCCATAATTATCTCATTTCTCTGCAAAAGCTTGTGATAACTTTCAATCTGGGCTATATTTTCAAAGATGTCTGTAGAACAAACAACCTTGAATGACAGAGAAATTATCTTTCTCTGGGGCAGAGAATGGATTTGTTTTCTGACAAGTACAATAAATATTGCCCTTCTGGGGCAAAGGTTGGGCATGTTGCTAGTAGCCCTTTATAAAAGTGGGAATTTCCTAAGTTTGGGGTTCCTCAGCTATGGCACAAACCCACTTGTATGCAGTATATACTTGAACGCACCTCCATGTGGCTCCCATGATACTTGGGGGACAAGGAGAACCAATGTGGACGTAAAACTCATGCTGCCTGCAGCACCATGAGTTATAAAGTCTGTTGCCTCAGCCCAAGAGTCTCACATGTCTGACAGAATCTGAAATTGTAGTAGGATAGCGTGCGGCTTATAAGTAGAGAACTTCACACCCTTAACAGTTCTTGACTACCCTAGATCTGGGGTAGGGGATGACTGGTCATGTCCTGAGAATGGGGTACTCATCAAAGAGAAACAGAGTCAGTGTTGAAAGGCTGTCAGAGACCTATGTAAAGAATTACCATGGGCCCCTTGAGAACCTGGATCACATGCAAAACATTCATTTTCATTGGAGGAAACATGACACTTCTGCTGTTTTCCTAGCAATGGCTCTCAGCCAAGATAAAAATCACTTCCCCAGTGGGCTTTTAGAAATGTGTGTAGGGAAGTTTTGGTTTTCAAAATAATGGGGCAGGAGTGGGGAAATGACTGATATACAGTGTCTGAAGACCAGGTGTGCTAAATGGTCATACAAGTGGAGACTTGTATGTCCTTCCCCAGTTGCCAATAGCATCACCACCAAGAAACTCTAGTCAGTACGGAGTGCAGGCCTTCCATCAACAGCTACCTACCAATGGTGAGGAGTTTTACAGAAGAAGGATGCATGCTCCTGCCTTGAGACTTTGTAAGCTCCTAGCTAGAAGTCCATGTGGATGCTTTTCCTTTTCAAAGGTCCTGAAACATAAGCATTCCCTTTGTGGAGGTATTGACACCCAAGGCGGGAGTGGTAAAAGGGAAAGGGAAAAGCAGCCTCTAGTACTTGAATAGAACTGGACAGTGATAAAACACTCCTTACCACTCTACCCTTTATCTGAATAGCTTATATTTTTATGAGGAATAGCTCACCATCAGTAATCACTTATATCTTTTAAATGGTAGAAACATAATCTTGACATTAACTAGAAGCAACTTCTATTACTGTGTGAATAATAGCAGAATAGCACACCTTCACTTCACTTCAAGACATAGCTATTGAACACGTGCTACATGCAGAGCATTGTGCTAGGTGCTGGAAAATAAAAATGGCTTAGATATGATCTCTGCTCACAAAGACCTCACAACACCCCAGGGAAAACAGGCACATATACAACTACTTAGAACAAATTAGGTTTGCCTGGGTGGCTCAGTCAGTTAAGCGTCTGCCTTTGGCTCAGGTCCTGATCCTGGGGTCCTGGGATCGTGCCCCAGCGTTGGGCTCCCTGCTCAACGGGAGTTTGCTTCTCCCTCTCCCTGTGACTCTCCCCCTTGCTGGTGCATGCTGTCCCTCTCTCTCTCTCCCTCAAATGAATAAATAAAATCTTAAAAAAAAAAAAACCAGAACAAATGAAACCAGATGCAGAAATCTATTTTTGCATAAATATTTTATTATTGATATTGAGTATCAATGATCCACAAAAAAGCCACAGAAGACTATTGTGGAAAGTACAGACTAACATTACTAGGACACCGATGTTTGCATTCTAGTACAATGTTCTTTTTGTAGGAATTACAGAGAAAATGATGCAGCTCTCCATAATGATATAAGAACAGTAGCTATTCCAAATGAAAATATGAGAATCGAATAATTCAGCCTGAGCTGGTGGGGAGAGGAGAAGATTGGTCATAAAAGAAGGAAATTCCACCCATTTCTACTCTCCCTTCTAAAGGGCGTGTCTGGAGAAAAACCAGAGCTGGAGTGTGGCTAGGATATCTCGTGTAGCGGCAGGGAATATCTCCTAGAGACCTTAACAACTCCTAGAATCCAAGTGTTTTTTTTCTTTCCATTTAGACTTAATTGTGGGTATTTATCACTTCTTCTCCCTTGGTATGAAACTGTGAGGTTTCTCAATAACATATGCTGAAAGTGGGAATGCATCTGCTTTTCAAGAAAAAGACAATGTTAACCCAAATCTCTATTACATATAATAAACTATAGTAAAAATGAGCACAGTCTCTTTCAAATAAAAACATTAATTAAAGGTAATTAGCATCAAGTTTTAAAGGGAAGCTTAAAAGAAATGTAATTTACAAGATCACCATCTCTTCTGACTCTGCGGGTTCGTGTCACTCTTACAAATAGGGGCAGTGCTCTAACAGTGTTTATGGTTTATAGAGTGGAAAAAAGACTCCAAAACTATGCACATAAGATGCATATGTCCCAAAGGTCAATCTATATATATATATGTAAATCTGGAAATGTAGAATAAAATCATTGTAAATTGACAAGTAAGTAGAGGGGGGGAAAGGTTTAGCCATGCCCATGACTGAATTTTTCTAATGAGAAGCTTCATCTGTAGTTTTAAAATAGCCAGACACCTGAAAGAACAAGAAAATGTTATCATAAAGTAGAAAGTGAAGACTATGCAGGCAACACAACGGCCCTTTATCTTTTTTTTAAAGATTTATTTATTTGAGAGAGAGAAAGAGAGTGCAGGGAGAGGGGCAAAGGAAGAGGGAGAGGAAGTCTTAAGCAGACTCTTTGCTGAGTGGAGAGCCCGACATGGGGCTTGATTCCATGATGCTGAGATCACGACCTGAGCAGCTGCTCAACCAACTAAGCCCCCCAGGCGCCCCTGTTTTTCTTTTCGAATTAGAGATGTTAGGAAAGGAGTGCATGTAATTATGAAATATTCTCCAGATAGAAGCTTAGCTTCTCTCATAAAGTTGAACAACTCCTATTACATTACAATACTACCAGCTGAGTGCTTTCTCTGTTTCCTGCCCTTAAACATTACCGCATTATATGCTCATGTGATGTTATTTATTTGATATTTTCTCTGATACTTTCTGTGAGTTTGAGATCAGTTCTGCAATTTATAAATGAAGAAGCCAAGGCTTACAACCAACTTGTATGCAATTCTGTCTCATAACGAAGCGGGTACTGTGGTATTAACAACTATTCTGTTTTAGTGTCTAATAGCCTAGGGCCTAAGTGTGAAAAATAGTCAAGGGACCCTTCATTAACATCTTTCTATTTATTCTGTTTTATTTCTCATTGTAGGAGCTGTTAAGTGCATATGCCACATGGTGAATTGCATCTTCCTGTTAGAATAACAATCATTATTTTAAAAAATCATCACATTTAAAAAGGAACTGATAATCAAAACCCTTTCATACGCACAGTAAAGTGTAACAGTGGTATACTTCCTCCCAATTTCATCCCTAGCTTGTGGAAGAGTGGGAGTAGATTTTATTTATTATTTTTTAAATTTTTAAAATATTTATTTATTTGAGAGAGAGAGCAAGAAAGCACAAGCAGGGGGAACAGCAGGGGGAGAGGGAGAGATGCAGGTGCCCTGCTGAGCAGGGAGACCAATGCAGGACTCGATCCCAGCACCCTGGGATCATGACCTGAACCGAAGGTAGACGCTTCACCAGCTGAGCCACCCAGGTGCCCCTGGGAATAGATTTTAATTATGATTCAGTTCCCTTTATTATTCAGCCAAACAAAAAGCTAATAGACTAGAATCACTATGTATTTTCTTGGAGTGCACCATACCTGTTTTTTTTTAATGGTAAATATTTATTTGATAGGCATGGTAAGGTAATAAGAACAATAAAACTCAAATCTTAAACATAAATAAATTTCTGTTTTTTTTTTCTATGAGGAAAATGCTATCTTTAATAGTATTTTACTTTTTTTTTTTTTTTTTTTTTGCTCTGGGTGAGGAAGTTCAAGTTCAAATATATGTTTATTACTTTTTTCCCAGTAGAATCATTTTTTAAAACTTTTCTTTCTATTAAGTTCCAACTGCATTATTTGATATTTCTCTTTACGTGTGATTTTCCACATAACTTAGCTATATGACCTGGTATGAAAAAAAGATAGGTAAAAGTGTGTAGTATTCCACTGTATTTACTGATCCTATTCAGAGTGATAATTTTAGGGCACCAGTTTGGCTCAGTTGGTAGAGCAGGTAACTCTTAACATCAGGATTGAGTTTAAGCCCCATGTTGAGCATAGAGATTCCTTTAAAGAAAAAAAAAAAGAGTGATAATTCTTTTAATATATCTCTTCCCAGAAAACTATGCTTCAAAAATCATAAGCTATCATTTCTTTTTTTTTCTTAAGTCCCCATGTGGGGCTTGAACTCATGACCCTGAGATCAAGACCTGAGCTGAGATCATGAGTCAGACACCTAATCAACTGAGTCACCAGGGTACCCCAACTATTATTTCTTTTTAAAACCAGACCATGAAATACATGAACCAAATCCAAATATTAATAGTGATGGGTATTATCATAAGTGAGCACATATTTCTATGAGAAAATAAAATCATTTTTCAAATAAATACTTTCAAAATCTCTTTATGACTGAGCTGTATAACTGGACAGATCTTGGGAATAAAGGGGTATCTTACCTGTGTTCAGAGGAAACATTCAGCCTTTGAGGTAATTAGAAAAGGAGTTTTTCTGCTCTTCATAATCTGCAAATGCAGAAGCAAGAAGTTCTGATTGGAAAGAGAGAGGTCTAGGATTCTCACTCATGAAGAAAGTGTTCGGAAACCTTCCAAGATCAAGACCTCTTCCCTTAAAATATGCCTGAAGGGTTCTGAAAAACTGAAGAGAGAAAGAAAGTGTTCAATGCCATATGTAAATTAAACATCAAAAATACTCAAACACGGATATTTTCCCCCTCTCTTTTTTCCTCTGTGAATTGACTTGAGGGCTAATCTAGGAGACAGGATGTGGAAAACCCAGAAATAGTTTCCACTACTTCTCCTCCTTCCCCTCTGATGTGGGAATCAAAGGCAGAAGAAAAATTATTAAATTTCCTTACTACTTACAACCCATTAACTAGTCCTTGAAACAGGCAGAGTGACATTCCTCTAGGGACTTAGCTGCCTCAATGTTGATACTTTGCTAAGGGCAAAAGGCAATTTTAGCCCAACCCCCAGGATTCTGTAAATCTACTTTAACATATAAAAATTTCTTTGGAAACTTCCTTTATCTCAACCCCCCAAGATTCATGTTGGCAATCATCCCCCTAGCATTTGATCACCGATATACATCTAAAGGGTCTCATGACTCAGGTTTTATTAGACAGTAATAAATGACCTTTTCCCAACAATAGCTAGCCCCCTCAAGATCCTGGAAGGCTTGCTTCTAAAATTCCTTAGAGATTTACCCTACCCCTACCCGCCTCTCACCTTGAAAGTATATAATGGGGTACTCCTCATGACCCTGGTGCGGCTTTTCTCCCCATGGGTCCTGTTCCTGTGCTTTAAGAAAATCACCTTTTTGCACCAAAGACATCTCAAGAATTCTTGGCTGTTGGCTTCGAACCCTAACGTTCTTTCCTACATCACCCTCCACTGTCCTAAATTTACCTGCCTTCTTTCTGACATTTCAACCCTACACAAGATAATTCAACATTCTTGGTGGAGATTGAGAGAGAAATATCAATTATTTAACAGCATCACGGTCAGAGGGTTTGTTATAAACCACCTCTGAACCACTTAGGTGAGAGATTAAATTGAATTTCACAGTGATCAGAGCTCCTTGCCTCCTCTCTGACTGACGGTGAGCTCCCAGGCATTGTTTTCTACACCTTACATGTGCATTTTTCAGCTTTCCTTCAGGAAATGGATACACAGAAGCTTGAAAGGGCTACTTAGTTGTTTTAACCCTATATTGTTATATTTCACGTTAGTTTCCTTATGGAAACTTATTTTGAAACAGTAATGTCAGCATGTTTATTGTATTTGGCATATTTTTAAAAGAGAATTTTTGCTGATGTTTTGAATTCTATTTCCTAGATAACATTATATTGAAAATAATGCCTGGGGTAGGGGGCGCCTGGCTGGTTCAGTCAGTGGAAGGTGCAACTCTTGGTCTTGGGGTTGTGGGTTTGAGCCCCATGTTGGATGTCGAGATTACTTAAAAATAAATCTAAAAAAGAAAGAAAGAAAGAAAGAAAGAAAGAAAGAAAGAAAGAAAGAAAGAAAGAGAGAGAAAATAATGCCTGATAAATTGATAAGGTCAATTTTCAGTTTTTGCAATTGAGTTTTGCATGTGCTGGTCACATGAGAATCTGTTTTATCATCAGTTCAATCTGAACAAAAATCAATTCCCTGCTATGCTCTTGATTTTGTATATTTATGAGAAATCTAGGCTATAAAGTCAATGTGTATGTAAGATCATTTACAAATGTAATGTGTTGTATGTGTATAAAATCATCTCTAAATATAAATTTGTTTCTCCTTACAGAAACAGATGTAAATTGGCCAGAAGAACAGTAGGATCCCAGCCACTAGGCTAGCAAAGCCCTTGACCAGTCATGTTAAGGAATCTTCTTGGCACTTGGCAGCCTCCTCTCCACCGTGCTCCACTAGCCCAGGGGAGTGTGCACAGGTCCAGAGAGAAGCCTGTAGCCCAGCATATCCCAGTGTATGCGCTTACCAGATCTCGGTTTCTGGGGTTGTTGAGTGACTTCCAGTTATCTTTGTTTCTCAGCGTGGCTCCATGCACAAGCCCAAATAGCACCAGGGCAACACACAGCAGCAGGAATGCTTTCGGCATGGTGGGATGAAACTGAGTAGAAGGAAGGATGGGGAGATGTCGATGGTTAGAGAGAGAAGAGAGAAAGAAAGAAAAGAAAAAGGAGGAAGGAGACAGAGAAGGTGAAAGTGGGGAAGGGAGGAGAGAACGGAGGGCAAAAGTGGAAAAGAGAGGAAGTATTTTTAAAGAGAGACAAGCTGGAAGAAATAGTATATTGGTTCCCTTAAATTTTGCAGCCCTCTTTTTTTTCCACATTCATTTGCAAATGAAAACCCCCCAAATCCAGTTGATTACCTCAAATGAGTCCATGATGATGAGAACATTATACAGTGATAAGCAAAGCAATTATGAATACCACCTAGAAAGTCCGAGGATGCCTTTTCATCTTTGAAAAAATGCACTTTGTTGTCATCAAAGAAAGCGCAATTCTTAAGCAAAAAACCTTGAATTACTTAAGTGTTAAGAGAGCAGTCTTGATAAATGAAAAAGGACAATGAGGAGGAGGAGGTGGAGGAAAAGAAAGAAAAGAAAAAATATACCCCAAACTGAGAAATATACTGTACACACACGTCTGAGACAGACACACAACACACCAGCATAAGCATAGATTGTCTCCCACCCCAATGTGTGAGGTGGAAATGAAACATACAGGAAGGGCTAATAAAGCTTACCTGGAGTTGGGCTTTGGCTGGCCCTCCTTGGCTACCCTGTTTACAATCTGCAGGGCAATTCATGGTTACTTATAACCAGTGGACCGGCTGGAGGTGGGAGTCAATGACGTGAGCAGGGGGAGTCAGAAAATAATGATTCCATTTTCATGCATGGTACCAAAGACCCTTGAGAATCACGTCTTCAAGCTTCCTCGGGGGTGATAGTGAACTTATTTGTCTTATAAATACAGCAGCCGCTCGCTCCTCTAACCTTTGAACATTTTATGTGGTTTTTATGAAGCACATAAGGAAGGCACTTCTACACAGCAAAGTGGCTTTTTATTTTTTCACTCTTAAGAGAAGGGTATACACAGCGGCTGGCAATATGATGATGATTACCCACCTAATAGAACGCTCCTTTGGAGATATCAGCTTTTCAAATTAACATCATTTTTTTGAACAGGAAATTCTATTGCAAGAGATAAAATTGTTCTTTGTGACCTACACCTTATATTTCTTCTGAGAATCTCAAAAAGCTTTACAGGTTTTAAATAGCATTATGGTTTATCATAAAAACCCCTTCAAAATAGAGCAAAAAGATAGCATGTGTTTCTTGGAAAAAAGAAAAGTTGCTATAGGTATCGCATCTCCTTGCTGCATAAATGCCATCCAAAGAAAATGGTACTGTGGGGAAATGGGACTTGAGTTGTGAAGCTGCTTTGGTGGCAATAATTCAGAACAATTCAGGACAAGGACTTTGTGAGAAGGCTAGTAATCTGGACTAGAAATTAGCATACCTGGCTATGGTCTGTCTTGCCATATTGACCCTGGGCAAGTCACTATGACCTTCACTTGTTCATTCTTTTCTTCATTCATGCAGCAAACATTTTTTTAAAAGATTTATTTATTTATTAGAGGGAGAGAGTGTGAGGGTGGGGAGGGGGGAGGGGCAGAGAGAGAGGGAGAGAGAATCTCAAGCAGACTCCCCACTGAGCTGAGCACAGAGCCTGAGGGGAGGCTTAACCTCAAGACCCTGAGATGATACATGGCCTGAGCTGAAATCAAGAGTTGGACGCTTAACCGAATAAGCCACCCAGGCTCCCCCATGCAACAAACTTATTGAGTGCCTACTATGTGCCATGCACTGCTTTGAGGATAAAATGGTAGGAATAATAGGTTCTGCCTTCATTAAACTAATAGATTAACGGGCAAGACAGAGATCAATCAAATCATTATACAACAAAATGTATAAATACAAATGATGAGAATATCTAAGAAGAGAAGCTGGTTGCTGTGAGCATGTAGAAGAGGGGGGTTGATTAGTCTCAGGAGTCAGGGAAGGCGTCTATGAAGAAGTGACCTTACCTCTAGTGGGTGAGTAGGAGTTACCTAGGCAACCTGGGGAGACAGAGGGCAAGAGTTTCAAACAAGGTTGACAACTGTGCTAAACTCTTTGGCTGAAAACAATATGGCACACTGGAACAACTGAAGATAAATTAGTATGCCAAGAAGAGCAAGGGAGTCTGCTGTGAGATGGGGCTGGAGAGGTAGTCAGATTATGATCTTTCCACTGCAAGCAATGCTGATTGAAGGGTTTTAAGTATCCAAACAGCTTGATCAGACTTGCAGTTTTAAAAGATTTTTCTGGTTGCAGTAAGGACAGATTGAGCTAGAAAAGAGGGATGTAGGAGACCAGTTAGGTGCCTACTACAGTAATCCAGGCAGGAAGATGGTAAATTGAATTAGGACGGTAACACAGATGTAGAGATGTGGGTGGGTCTGAGAGGTATTTACAAGGTATTGGCAACAGACTAAATGCTATGGAAGGCAGAGCTCAGGGGAAAAGAATTTCAAGGACAATCCCTAGGTGTTGGGTTTATGCATCTGAGTAGATGACAGGGCCATTTGCTGAGATTTCAAACACAGAGGGACAAAGAGCATGAGTTCCATTCTGGACATGTTGTGTTTGAAGAGTCTTTAAGATCTTCAAGAGGTGGAGAGGACACTGTTGGATATAGTTTCTGGAGCTCAGAGGGGAGGTCTGGGGCGGGGGGAGATGTAAATATGGGAGTTGTTATCATGGAAGTGGATGAGATTACCTCAGCAAAGATTAGAAAATGAGAAGAAAAGGTGGCCTAGGACTTGAGCTTTGAGAAATTTTTACATGTAACAGCGAAATGCAGGAATCTGCCCTGAGGAGACCCTGGAGGTAAGGCAGAAACCAGGACAGCATTGAAGCGAGAGAAGAAAATGTCTCAAGAAGGGACAAATTGGGTAAAATGAGGACTGAAAAGGATCAACGGAGCGTCAGTGCTGTTTTGGTAGATGCAAGTGGAAGATTAGAAGTGAGTACATGAAGAGGAGAAATAGTACATCAAGCTCTTGAGAAGTTTAGCTGTGATCTAGAGGGGAAAAAAGTAACTGGAGAGGGAAGTGGACTGGAGGGAAGGGAAGGTGTTGTCATTGTTTCCAGGGTGAGAGACTTGAATTTGTCAGTGGCTAGGTGAGGGAATGAATGCCCTGGAATTTCATTATGTCATCTCTCCTTAAAATTCCTGGAGTTTGAAGTTAAAGCACCTAATGATACCAAAGCAAGAAATTGTTAATGAGATTACAGCAAAGTTACTACATTATAAACTCCTTAGACAGTGCTCACCCTTATATTCCCAGTGCTGAGCACACTGAGTCGAACACATAGATGATACACTTTCTACATTGGGAAAGATGGAGTAAATTAGAAGAGACTTTCACAGCCATTTATCTGTGAATATTTTCTAACTTTATCCCCATTTATATAAAAACACAGCTCATTTCCCCCCACTTAAGAGCTCCCCATTTAAGAAATATTTATAGGCACACCTCAGAGATATTGTGGGTTAGGTTCCAGGCAACCACAATAAAGTGAATACCACAAAAAAAGAGTCAAATGAACTTTTCGGTTTTCCAGTGCATATAAAAGTTATGGTTACACTATACTACAGTATATTAAGTGTGGACAATCATTATGTCTAGAAAAACAATGTACATACCTTAATTTAGCTAACCTTATCCCTGAGCTTTCAGCGAATCATCTTTTTTTTTTTTAAGATTTTATTTATTTATTTGACAGAGAGAGAGACAGCCAGTGAGAGAGGGAACACAAGCAGGGGGAGTGGGAGAGGAAGAAGCAGGCTCATAGTGGAGGAGCCTGACGTGGGGCTCGATCCTGTAACGCCGGGATCACGCCCTGAGCCAAAGGCAGACGCTTAACCGCTGTGCCACCCAGGCGCCCCTGAATCATCATCTTTTTGCTGGTGGAAGGTCTTGCCCTGATGCTGATGGCTACTGACTGAGGAGAGTGGAGTTACTGAAGGTTGGGGTGGCGGTGGCAGTTTCTTAAAATAAGATAAAAGTGAAGTTTATCATATCAATTGACTCTTCCTCTCACGAACGATTTCTCTAAGCATGCGACACTATATGATAGCATTTTGCCCCCTTCTCAAGTTTTGTCATGAGATCGCAGCAACTCAGTCCCATCTTCAGGCTCCACTGCTAATTCTGGTTCTCTTGCTATTTCCACCACATCTGCAGTAATTTCCCCCCTGAAGTTTTGAACCCCTTAAGGTCATCCATGAGAGTTGGAATCAGCTTCTTCCAAACTCCTGTGAATGTTGATATTTTGACCTCTTCCCATGAATCACGAATGTTCTTAACAGCATCTAGGATGGTGAATCCTTTCCAGAACATTTTCCATTTATTTTGCCCAGATCCATCAGAGGAATCACTATCTATGGCAGCTATAGCCTTACGAAATGTATTTTCTTGACCCATGGGCTGCAGAATGGATGTTGTGTCAGTAGGTATGAAAACAACATTAATCTCATTGTACATCTCCATCAGAGCTCTTGGGAGACCACGTACATTGCCAAGGAGCTGTAATATTTTGAAAGGAATCTTTTTTTCTGAGCAGGTCTCAACAGTGGGCTTAAAATATTCAGTAAGCCATGTTGTAAACAGATGTGCTGTCATCAGGCTTCGTTGTTCCATTTATAGAGCACAGGCAGAGTAGATTTAGCATAATTTTTAAAGGCCCTGGGATTTTCAGAATGGCCAATGAGCATTGGCTTCCATTTAAAGTCACCAGCTGCATTAGTCCCTAACAGGAGAGTCAGCCTGTCCTTTGAAACTTTGAAGCTGTTATCTAGTTATGAAAGTCTCAGATGGCATCTGCTTCCTATGGAAGGCTGTTTTGTCTATGTTGAAAATCTCTTGTTTAGCATAGCACCTTCATTAATTATCTTTGCTGGATTTTCTGGACAATTTGCAGTTTCTACATCAGCTGTTGCTGCTTTACCTTGCACTTAAATTTTTTTTTTTATTTATTTACTTGAGAGAGAGAGTGTGTGAGAGAGTGTGCAGGAGCTGGGGAAGGGGGATCAGAGGGAGAGGGACAAGTAGACTCCACAGTGACCTTGGAGCCAGATGTGGGGCTCGATCCCACGACCCTGAGATCATGACCAGAGCCGAAATCAAGAGTCAGACACTTACCGACTACATCACCTTTACCTTGCACTTTTAAGTATTAGAGATGGCTTCTTCCCTAAAACTTCATGAAATAACCTCTACTAGCTTCAAATTTCTTATTCAGCTTCCTCAGCCTTCATAGAACTGAAGAGAGTTAGGGCCTTGCTCTGGGTTAGGCTTTGGCTTAAGGGAGTGTTGTGGCTGGTTTGATCTTCTATCCAGACCACTAAAAGTTTCTCCACATCAGTTATAAGGCTATTTTGCTTTCTTATCATTTGTGTGTTCACTGGATAATAGTTTTAATTTCCTTCAGGAACTTTTCCTTTGCCTTCACAATGTGGCTAACTGGCACAGGAAACCTAGCTTTTGGCCTATCTCAGCTTTCGACATGCCTTCTTCACTAAGCTTAATCATTTTTAGCTTTTGATTTCTTTTCTTTCTTTTTCTTTCTTTCTTTCTTGAGAGATGGAGCAAGAGTGAGAGTGGGTAAAAAGAGGGGAGAGAGAGAATCTTAAGCAGGCTCCAAGTCCAGTGCAGAGCCTGATACAGAGCCCGATATGGGGCTTGATCTCACAACTCTGAGATCATGACCTGAGCTAAAATCAAGAGTAGGTCACCTGACTGAGCCACCCAGCCTTTTGATTTAAAGTGAGAGACATGCAACTCTTTCTTTCACTGAGCACTTAGAGGCCATTGTAGGTAATTAATTTCAATATAGTTGTGTCTCGGAATAGGGAGGCCTAAGGAAAAGGAGAGAGACAGGACAACAGCCAGTTGGTGGAGCAGTCAGAACACCTACGACATTGACTGAGTTTTCTGTCTTATGTGGGTGTGGTTCATGGTGCCCCGAAACAATTACACAGTAACATCAAAGGTCACTGATCACAGATCACCCTAAAAATATAGTAATGATGAAAAAGTTTTGAAATATTGTGAAAATTACCAAAATGTGACTCAGAGACATGAAGTGAATAAATGTGTTGGGAAAATGGTGCCAATAGACTTGTTGCCCCACACCTTTAATTTCTAAAAAACGAAGTATCTGCTAAGTGCAATAAAGTGACGTACAGTAAAACAAAGTATGCCTGTTTCTCCAAAGAGCCATGGACTAACGGTAACACACATATTACCATCTTGTTCACTAAGACGGCAGTTCCCTGTTAAAAGTAATTACATATTTAAATAAAACAAGTGTTTTAAATTCTTTTAATTATTTATTTATTTTATTTTATTTTTTAAAGATTTTATTTATTTATTTGACAGAGATAGACAGCCAGCGAGAGAGGGAACACAAGCAGGGGGAGCGGGAGAGGAAGAAGCAGGCTCATAGCGGAAGAGCCTGATGTGGGGCTCGATCCCATAACGCCGGGATCATGCCCTGAGCTGAAGGCAGGCGCTTAACCGCTGTGCCACCCAGGCGCCCCTATTTATTAATTTTAAATCTCTGTTTTGAAGAGCTGAATGTATTGTTGATAAAGCGATGATGACATTTTCTTCAGAATGTATCAGCACAGCACGAATTAGTAAGTATTTTGCAAGTATTTGGTTAACGAATTCAACTGGGAGAAGAAGAAAAAAAAAAAACCAGATAGTTTAGATTCCCAAACCATTAGTTTCAGGTTTAAATGATCCTGTTTGGGCTCTTCATTAAACAAAGCATTTGTTAAAGTAGCAGTCGGGATATTCTAGGCAAAAAGACTCTTTCACACTCCTGAATGAAGGTCTTTGCTGACATTCCTCAATTAGAAATTGAGAAGAAAATAGAGTACTCAGCACAGGGCTACATACATAAAAGAAACCCAATAAACGTGCTAGTTGAATTATAAACTTAATTAGATAATAAATTCAGCGTGATGATAATGGTGAGGAAAGGATGCTAAATGAAGAGGTATTGTGAGAGGCAGAGAGAGGTTTTAAGACGATCTCTGTCAGACTATACACCCTTTTCAAGTCCTTCCTGTCTCTATTAGGCAGAAAAAGAGCTGATGATAGCTATTTAGCTGTATCGTGAACAGGGACAAGAATTTAATCTCCTTTTTCTTTTCCCTGCTCTGAATGAGGGAAAGGGAAAATTATTGTCTATTGACTGCTTCCTCAGTAACAACGAGAACTTCAAAACCAGTGGAAAGATGGCTCATATGATTAACAGAGTAAGCCAGGTAGCTTTCTGCTCATGGCAATCATGACTGCGGGCAGATTTCAGTTTGAAGATAGAATAAAGAGAAGAGGGAAGAAGAGGCATAGGCCTCTTGCCAGGCACAGAACAGAAGCCAAGAGCCATGGATCAGGGGACTTACAGTGACCATGATGCATGGGAGAGTAGAGGGTCACTCCTTGCGTCCTGGGGCCACATAAAGTTTCCGGATCCTGTGAAAACTTGGAGAGGTGCGGGAAGGCCCAGAAACCACTGAAACTGGATTCCTTTCCTCTCCCATTCAGATGGGGGCAACGAAACTAGTTTAAAAAAAAAAAATCCATGACATTCTCGAATACCTCCACAATATGGTTTACCCTTTGTCACTTTTGGCAATACTGATTCCGCATAAAGTATCTCTGATTCTATGGAGTTGACCCTCAGAATTCTCTGGTCATTCACCATGCAGAAATCTCCTTAATTCTTTGCTGTCCTCTGTTTTGTTTTGAATGTTTTTAAAACGTTGAAGGGGTATATTAAAGAAGAAAAAAAGATCTTCCTCAGTTTAAAACATTTTACAGCTGTTTATACTGCTTAAGGGCCAGAGTATGAGCCAATTCTAGAAGCCTGAATCTATAAAGGAAGGAGGACAAAGGCCAAGTGGGCTGACCATCTTTCCTGAAGAGCATTTGTTCTCACTACCTGGCCTCAGGGCTTCCTTTCATCAGGTGTTCTTGGTCACCAGCTGGGGCCTCAGCAGCAGCCTTCCTTTCTCCAAGGGTCCCCCCTCTGGCCATCTTCCTCCTTACCACCAGCCTTCCTGAGAAACCAATGCTAGTCACACAGGGCCAGGCAGCACATACTTTTCAATACTGCCCTAAGTTCAAGCTTTTTCTCCTACAACTAAGATGAAGGAGGGGAGGCAAGGTAAAAATCATGATAATGATGCTTGATCTGAAGCCAGCTTGGAGAAACAGCAAGAAAACAGATCTCTCGGTCCACACAGTGACTGAGATAGAAGCCACACTCTCTCAACACGGATTTGAGAACCAGGTTCCCAGTTCCCTGTCATCCCAGGCCATCCCGGTATCCCCAAAGTCATAATAAAGGAGTAAAGGATTTTTCCTAATATATGGCAAGCTAAGCAATTCCTTAGGGCTTTGCAAACAGCTTCTCTGTAGTCAGTCTGCTTTTGTAGCAGAGAGTCTGAGGTGGTTGGCAACACCTTTAGCTTTGCAACTGACCCTGGAGCAGAGGCAACAGAAAAATAAGGTCACACTGATGAAGAAAACCTTACAAGATCACGTCTACCTCTAGTGGCTTCTCGATGCCCATAAGAAAAAGTCTAGGCTCTTGAGCATGACACAAAGGCCCTCAATATAACCGGATCCTACCATTCCAGCCATTTGACCTCCCCAGTGAACATTGCCCATATTTCTACTTAGGTGCCTTTGCATTTGGTTGTTGCTTCTGCCTGGAATGCCTTCTCTAACCCTTGTGAGCCCTGTCCTTCAGGGCTCCCCTCAAATGTCACTTTTCAGAAAAAGAAACCATTTAGTCACTTCAACAGCTCTTACCTTGTCGAATTAGAATGACTCCATTTGCTTCCACATGTCTTATTGTTCCCAAGGTAAGCTCCTTGAGCACCATGTCCTTTTCAGTACTGCTTCTTTGGGCTTTCTTTTCTTTTCTTTTCTTTTCTTTCTTTCTTTCTTTTTTTTTTTTTTAATCACTGGCATAATGCCTGGTATACAGTAGGCAAGCATATCACAAATATTTATGGAATTAATAATTCTTTAGGTAAAAGTTGAGCTTAGATTCTCATAATGCCCTTTTGAAATTTGAGCCTTGTTACATTACTATTTTATATTGTTAATCTAAAGATTTACATCCTGTTGGGGCACCTGGGAGGCTCAGTTGGTTAAGTGTCTGCCATTTGGCTCAGGTCATGATCCCGGGGTCCTGGGATTAAGCCCTGCACTGGGCTCCCTGTTGAGCGGGGGTCTGCTTCTCCCTCTCCCCCTGCCCCTGCTCTGCTCTCTCTCTCGCTCACTCTCTCTCAAATAAATAAAATCTTTAAAAAGATTTACATCCTGTCATATTTTAATAAAAAGAGAAGAGATAACTATAGGTGGCCAATAAAGATGTTGATTTGACTTGAATATTCAATGGACCAGTAAAGTGTAAATTACTATTCGCTCTAGCTGTTGCAAAAAGAAAAAGAAAAAGGAAATGGGCAGAGTGTGGCACTTTTATGACCACACACACCATTCTATTTAAGTTGTTCTGGAGTTCAGACCACAATCCAAGGAATGTGGGCAGCCGCCAGAAGCTCAAAGAAGAAAGGAACAGACTCTTCCCTAGAGTCTCCAGAGGAAGCGCAGTCTTGTCCACACATTGATTTTGGTTCAGTGATACTGATTTCCAAACTTCATGCCTCTAGAGCTGTGAGAGAAAAAATTTTGCTGTTTTAAGCCACCCACTTCTTGGCAATTTGTTGCAGAAGCCACAGGAAACGAACCTAAGAGGTGTTGAAATGTCAGCCCAATCATGAAGCAGGAAGCCCCAGAACTCTCTGTAACTGCTCTAGCTTCTACTGAATGTAATGAACCACAGACAGACCAAGAAGTGGGCTCCAAATTCTCTATTCCCTTTTGAGAAAGGGGGAGCTTCTTGTCATCCAATCCACAATACAAAATGGATTTGGGTTGAAAGGTCTATTAAGAACCTGAGGTTTTGTGTGAATAAAACTATACTTTAAAATGTTTTTTATTTTTTGATACAAAAGGGATGAAAAAAGTTTCCACTTTGGACTATTAGATAAGACCCTAATCCATGAGTCACATAATTTTGTAATGGACCACATATTTTAGTCCATTAATAAAATTATGTAAGTATCTGGAAGAAACGCCATTCTTAAAATATTACCTAAATTTCCAGGCATATATTTCATATGATAAAGGGAGTAGTTTCAGAGAAGGGAAAAATTGAGGATAATTCAGACAGGCATTTCTTTGGATGTTTTTGGGCATAATGGGCAAATGATTTTCTTTCTTGGTGTTATTCATCAATTGCGAGCTCTGAAATAGAACCAGTGAGCTTTTATTCTATCAAAAAAAAAAAAATCAACAAACTCCCCTCCCCCAAACAAAATCAAAACAGCTCCCCCAAAACAATGCTTAGTTCTTAGTATTCCAGAAGCTCTTTAGTACTCTAGATGCAGAAAATGTTATCCTATTATTTTAAACAAAATTGAATAGCAGACCTTTACCTTCATCCTTCAAAAGTACATTTGGTAAGTCTGGCCCTGGGAGAATCCACAAGAAATCCTGTCAGCAGAGATTTCACCTTAATCCTCCAACAATAATGTGCTCCCAAGTGGCAGAGGGGACATTTTAAGTTTCTGCTAAAAATATTACCTGCTGACCTTTAAAAAAATTCCACTTATAAAAATTGGGTTATTGAGGTTCCCTGATTGAGTTATAAAAGTATTTTACATATTCTGAAAACAAACCCATTGTCAAAAGTATGTTTCTGACATACTGGTTTGCCTGTATATTTTCTTAATGATGTCTTTGGATGAGCATTAATTGTAATGAAGTATAATTTACCAAATTTTAAATCATGGTGCTAAGCACCTTTGCTTACCATCATATCACAAAATATTCTCTTATATTTTCTTCTAGAAGATTTACAGTTTAGTTTTTATGTTAAGATTTATGACTCATCTCAGATTAGTTTTGTGTTTGATGTGAGGAAGGGTCCAGGTTTATTTTTCCCCCATGTGACTGTCCATTTATTCCAGTGCTATATGTTGAAAAGACTCCCCCCCGCCATTGGAGTGTTTTGACACCTTTGTCAAAATCAATTGGCAATAAAAATGTTTCTTTTTGAACACTCTGTTCTATTCCATTGATGTACATATTTATCCTTTTGCCAGTGCCAAACTGCCTTGATTAGTGTAACTTTACACTAAGTCTTGAAATCCAGTAGTGTGAGGCTTTTTCAAAATTGTTTGTTTTTCCATGTAAATTTTAGAATCAGTTTGTAGATTAAAAACAACAACAACCCCAAACCCAAAAAATAGCCCGCTGGGATTTTGATTGAGATTGCATTTAATCTACAGATCATTTTGGAGAAAAAAATGATACCTTAAAAATAGCGAGTCTTCCCATCAATGAAAATTATATTTCTCTTTATATTAGGGCTTTAAAATTTTCTCTAAAGCAGTATTGTGTAGCTGTTGGTGTAGAGGTCTTTTACATATTTTAATTTATTCCTATTTATCTTATTTTTGTGATATATAAATGGCATTTTATAAAAATTATTTTATAATTGGTATTTAAAAAATTTTTTTTAAAGATTTTACTTTTTAAAGTACTCTCTACACCCAATGTGGGGCTTGAACTCACAACCCCAAGATCAAGAGTTGCGTGCTCTGCTGACTGAACCAGCCAGGCACCCCTGATGCTTTCAGAAATTTTTTTGTATATTGACCTTGTATTCTGTGACCTTGCTATATTAAATTATTAGTCCTAGTAGTTGATTTGTACATTGCTGAGGACTTCTTATATATTTCTGGATTTGATTTGGTAGTATTATTTTTTTTAAAGATTTTATTTATTTGACAGAGAGAGAGACAGCCAGTGAGAGAGGGAACATAGGCAGGGGAATTGGGAGAGGAAGAAGTAGGCTCCCAGAGGAGAAGCCTGATGTGGGGCTCGATTACAGGACTCTGGGATCACGCCCTGAGCCGAAGGCAGACGCTTAACGACTGAGCCACCCAGACACCCCTGATTTGGTAGTATTATGTTAAGAACTGTAACATCTATGTTAACAGGAATGCTGATCAGTAATTTCTTTGTCATGCTTTGGTATCAGGATATGATTGCCTCATAAAATGACTTGAAAAGTGGCCCCTTCTCTTTCATTTTCTGAAACAGCTGAACAACATTGGTGTTATTCAAAGTTCAATAGAATTGAAAGTTCAATATAATTTACCATTGAAATAATCTAGTCCTAGAGTTTTCTTTGTGGGAAGTTTTCATTTTTTTAGTCAGGTTTATTAATATGTAACTTAAATATCATTTTTAGTGAATAGTTCCATGAATTTTAACAAACGTTTATGGTTATGTAACCACCATCACAATTGAGATTTAGAACATTTCCATCTCTTCCCAAAATTCCCTCAAGCCCCTTTGGAGTGAGTCCCACTATAACCACTCATCTGTTTTCTGTTTCTACAGTTTTCCTTTTACTGACTGTCATAAAAGTGGAATCATACAGTATGGGATCTTTTACTTAGCATAATGTGTTTGAGATTCATCAACATTATTTCATGTGTCAGCTGTTTACTTACTTTTTTTGGCAAATAATATTCCATTTTAATGGATGTGCCACAATTTTTCTACCATGCACCAGTTGACAGATACCTCGGTTGCTCCCAGTCTGAGGAAATTATAACAAAGCTGCTATAAATATCTGCATACAGATCTTCACATGGACACGGATTTTCATTTCTTTTGAGCAAATAGATAGGAATGGTATTGCTGGTTCATGTGGTAAATGCATGTTTAACTTTATAAGAAATCACCAAATTGGGGTGCCTGGGTGGCTCAGATGGTTAACTGTCTGCCTTCAGCTCAGGTCGAGCTGGGATTGAGCTCCACGTCAGACGCAATGCTCAGTGGGGAGCCTGCTTCTCCCTCTCCCTCTGCCTCTCCCCCCCACTCATGCTCTCTCTCTCAAATGAATAAAATATTAATAAATATATTAATAATATTATAATATTAATATAATAACTACATTACAATATTAATTATAATATTTATATATAATATATATTTATATTATATATATTTATATTACTATAATAAATAAAATTAATATAATATTTTAAAAAAGAAATTGCCAAATTGTTTTTCCAAAGTGGCATAACATTTTGCATTCCCACCAGCAATGTATAAGAATTCCAGTTGTTTCAAATCTTCACTAGCACTTGGTATTATCAGTTTTTGAAACTTTGTATTTTAGTTATTGTGATTATAACTTGCATTTTTCCCATGACTGTGTGAGCATCTTTTCATATGCTTACTTTGCTATCCATATATCTTTCCTATGAAGTCTGCTTAAGTATTTTGCTAAGTTTAAATTGGTTTGTTTTCTTATTGTTGCATTTTGAGAGTTCTTTATGTATTTTGGATACAAGTTCTTTATCAGGGTATGTGTTTTTTTTTCTCACTTGTGAATTGTCTTTTCATTTCCTTAACATGGTATTTTGAGGAACAGAAATTATTATTGGGGCACCTGGGTAGCTCAGTCAGTTAAGTGTCTGCCTTCAGCTCAGGTCGTGATCCCAAAGTCCTGGGATTGAGCCCCATGTCAGTGCTCCCTGCTCAGTGGAGAGCCTGCTTCTCCCTCTTCCTCTGCTCCTCCCCCTGCTCGTGCACTCTCTGTCAAATAAATAAATAAAATCTTTTAAAAAAAGAAATAATAATTATTATTTTTATTTTTAGAGAGGAGAAAGGGGGGGTAGGGACAGAGAGGGGAGAGACAGAATCTTGAGCACATGTGGCTTGATCTCACAACCCTGAAATCATGACCTGAGCCAAAATCAAGAGAAGGACGCTTAACTGATCGAGCCACTGACTGGCAGAATCTTAAATTTTAATCGTGTTAATGATATCCTTCACATCATGGGAGTCAGGCAAGGTCCCATGTCAAATCTAACACAAAAAGAAGCTTGCCTACCACATCTAATTAGTTGCTAAGCCTTAAAAAAAGTCCACCACTTCAGGGTCATCTTCACATAGGTACCCTCCTTTCTGGCTCCCACCCTAGTTTAGACCACTATTCCTAGCATTCTAAATTTTAAACTTTTTAAAATATATATATTTTTATTAAGTAATCTCTACACCCAACTTAGGGCTTGAACTCACAACCCTAATATCAAGAGCGCGTGCCCTACCAACTGAGCCAGCCAGGTGCCCCACTAACATTCCAAATTTTATAGCAGCTTCATAAATGATCTCCCTCTCCTTGTCTCATCTACTTCCCTTTTATCCTGCACATATTACTATTAATCTTTTTTTTTTTTCTAAACAAAGATCTTTATAAACTTCAGTATTAGAAGAGCTCCTCAATGCTGGCTCTGCCAGTTTCTTTCATGCCTACCCTACCCAAATGAGCACAACAATGTCATGACATTTAAGTTGCCCTACTCAATTCATCTGGTCATTAAATGTTCCTAAGAGTAATGCCAGGAGTGAGGGAGGCATTATTTCTGTACCCCATTAAGGCTATTGACACAACAATGCTTCATGAATATTTTCATGTTTCTGCATGATTTGTTTTCCTGAGCAAAGTAAAATAACATGCTATAATGTCTCCTTTTCCCAGAAACATGTATTCTTCAGTGCTCTATTTCCTCTTGCCTCCTATTAGTGGAGACACATCTTTACATTTTATGGGTAAATAAGACCTGGAGCCATCTGTTTACATTCCAAAGAATTATAAAACATTTGGGAGTAAAGGCTTCTCTCCCTCTCTCAGGAAGTGAAGAGGGCAGCATGTAGCTTATATAAACTCCCGGATTCATAATTTCAGGGCTCCTCTCCCATAGTTCAAAACAAAACAAAAAAACCCTTTTGCACATGCAGGGTGAACCTGGCTCTCCTCACACTGCCCTGATGGAGAACAAGCAGGGGGAGTGGGAGAGGAAGAAGCAGGCTCATAGTGGAGGAGCCTGATGTAGGGCTTGATCCCATAACGCCGGGATCACGCCCTGAGCCGAAGGCAGACGCGTAACCGCTGTGCCACCCAGGCACCCCTAAAAATACTTCTCATAAGAAACTACTACTTAGAACAAAAAGTTGAAAATAATACTAGTAATGTGAGCACAAACCAACAAAAGAAAATATCAATGCTAACACTTCTACCCTCTTAACAGGCTCATTAGGAATTAAACACAATAATTAAATAAGATTTGACAAGAAGTTACTCCTTTCTATGAAAGACACCAAATACTCAAGGCAATCTTGAAAAAGAAGAACAAAGCTGGAGTTACCATGCACCTGGATTTCAAACTATACTATAAAGCTATAGTAATCAAAATAGTATGGCACTGGCACAAAAACAAACACATAGATTAATAGAGCAGAATAGAGAGCCCAGAAATAAACCCATATTTATATGGTCAGTTAATCTATGACAAAGAGGGACAGGATATGCAATGGGGAAAATTATACAGCTACACGCAAAAGAATGAAACTGGACCATTTTCTTGCATGATATACAAAAATAAGCTGAAATGAATTGAAAACTTAAGACCTGAAAACCATAAAATTCCTAGAAGAAAACAGAGGCAGTAAGCTCTTTGACGTCAGTCTTAAAAATATTTTCTTGGATCTGTCTCCTCAGGCAAGGACCACAAAAGCAAAAATAAACAAATGGAACTACATCAAACTGAAAAGCTTTTGCACAGTGAAGTAAACTATCAACAAAATGAAAAGGCAAACTACTGAACAGAAAAAGATACTTGCAAATGATATAGTCATTCAATAAGAAGTTAACGTCCAAAATACTCAAAAACTTCATACAATTCAGTGTCAAAAAAAACAAACAATCCATGGGGCGTCTGGGTAGCTCAGTCAGTTGAGCGTCTGACTCTTGGTTTCAGCTCAGGTCATGATTTCAGGGTCCTAAGATTGAGCCCTGCATCGGGCTCTATGATCAGTGGGGAATCTGCTTCTCTCCCCCCCCCGCCCTCTCCCTGCTTGTGTATTTCTCTCGGTCTCTAAAATAAATAAATAAGTCTTTAAAAAAAAATCCAACTAAAAAATAGGCAGAGGACTTGAATAGACATTTTCCCAAAGAAGATATACAGATTGCCAACAGGTACATGAGAAGATGGTCAACATTACTAACCATCAGGAAAATGCAAATTAAAACCACAGTGAGATATCACCTCACACCTGTCGGAACGGTTATTATCAAAAAGACAAGAAATAACAAGTGTTGGTAAGGATGTGGAGTAAAGGGAACCCTTGTGCTCTCTTGGTGGGAATGTAAATTGGTTCAACCATTATGTAAAGACAGTATGGAGGTTCTTTAAAAAACTAAAAATAAAACTACCATATGATCCAGCAATTCTACTTCCAGATATTCAAAGAAAACAAAGACACAAATTCGAAAAGATATATGCACTCCTATGTTCATTACAGTATTATTCACAATAGCCAGGATATGGAAGCAGCCTAAATGTCTGATAGATGAATGGATAAAGGAGATGTGATAACCACACGCATGGAGCCTGTTTTGTGCAGCCTGTATTAGTATGAACATCCTTAAAGAACTGATACTGAAGGATAAGCTGGTATACATATATGACTATTCAAATGACCAAATAGCTCTACAAAACCAGATGCAATCATTTAGATAGTATACTATCATTTAAGCACACTTAGAAAGTTTATAAAACTTAACTCTTATTCTGAATATAGTCAAGAGAAGCAAATTAACTAGAAGCATTTCTAAAAGCTCAATTTGATTTTATAGAATTTTCCTTTAGTCTCAATACTCTTTACCCATACCCCATATAAAATTGTTATCTATTAAGTACAAGAAAATGTTCCTATTTATTTGATTATCTATTTTTCCTTAATCTCAGAGTCATAAGTTTAAGCTTCACGTTGGGTTCCATGCTGGGCATGGAGCCTGTTTTTAAAAAAGTAAAAATAAAAAACCATCTCTAAACTAATCAAAGTCTCTCTCACACACAAATTGTGTGTGTGTGCATGTGTGTGTGTGTGTGTGTGTGTATGCATGTGAAGTAACCCAGGGATGGGAGACTGCTCTCTTCTCTTTTAAAATTCAATCAGGGGCACCTGGGTGGCTCAATCGGTTAGTATTGGACTCGGTTTTGGCTCAGGTCAGGTCATGATCTAATGGGCCGTGAGATAAAGCTCAGTGTTGGGGCTCCATGCTCAGCAGGGAATCTGCTTGAAGATTCTCTCCCTCTGCCCCTCCCCCACTCATCCTGCAGGTGCTCTCGCTCTTGTAAATACATACATTTTTAAAAAAATATTCAATCAGGGTGCCTGGGTGGCTCAGTCAGTTAAGCATCCAACTCTTGAGTTCAGCTCAGGTCATGATCTCAGGGTCGTGAGATCAAGCCCCAAGTCCGGCTCTGTGCTCAACAGGGAGTCTGCTTGAAATTCTCTCTCCCTTTCCATCTAAAGTAAATAGCACAGGCATGAATGCTCTAAAATGAATTTTTTTTCCGATTTTTTTATTTATTTGTCTGAGAGAGAGAGAGAGAGAGAGAGAGAGTGAGGACAAGCAGGGGGAGCTGCAGGCAGAAGGAGAAGCAGGCTCTCCACTGAGCAAGGAGCCTGATATGGGACTGATCCCAGGACCCTGGAATCATGACCTGAACCAAAGGCAGATGCTTAAACAACTGAGTCACCCAGGCGTCCCTCTAAAATAAATCTTAAAAAAAAAGTTCATTCAAATAACTGAGGGGCTTTACTTTCATTGAAACATTTTGTATTTATCAGCTCCTTCAATTAGAACTATGAAAAATATTACTTAAGTATAACAATTATGAAAAAGGCTTTAGTTCTGTGATACCCATGAAAGGTAGACTTCTAAAATGGCTGGAAGATTCTCACCCACTAGTGTACTCACCTTGTATCAAATTTGTATGACTGGAACATGATTATCTTATCTTATGTGGCAAATGGGATTCTGCAGATGTAATTAAAGTTGGCCTCTAGTTAATCAAAAGGGAGGCATCTCTTTCTGCCCATGGGTTTTGTCCCCGTGTTTTAATTAAATGACCTTTTTTTGCACCAAAACAAAAACCAAACAACCCACAAAAAAACAAAACAAAAAAAACACACACACACACACCAAAAAAACACAAAAGGGAAATTACCTCAGTGGATCTGAGCTACTCACATGAGCCCTCTAAATCTGGGTCTTAAAAAAAAAGAATAAAAAAAAAATTCTGGGCCTGTCAGAGAAGAAATTTAAGATTCAAAATGTGAAAGTAATTCTGTTGAAGGAGCAGACTGCCATTTTGTGGAAGGCCACATAACAGGAGACTGGAGAGCTCAGAAAACAGTCCCATCAACAGTCAGCAAAAAAAGAGGAACGTTAGTCCCTAACGACCTGAATGTCTAGGATAGGACAGTACTCCCGGCTGATACCTTGATTTTAGAAATGTGCTTCTGAGCAGAAAACCCGGTTGGTCTATGCTCAGACTTCCAACCTACAAAACTGTGAGCAAATAAACAGGTGTTGTTTAAAGCTGTTAAATTTTTAATTTGCTATGCAGCAATCATATATATAAAATGGGAAGGGAGTGAATATGAAGTGGGAATTGAAAAAAGGAAGAAAAACTAGTGGGAATGATCTATGAAGCTTTCATTTTGTATACTGCAGTGGCCTCCATATTGGGGTGTTTTCAGGATAATCTTTTAAGTATCCAACAAAACTACTAAAATTCTAGCTGTATATTTCTCATTTTTAAAAATTTACTTCTGGGGTATATTCAGTAATAACATATACAATGTTAATACATGTAGATGATCTGTAAATGTTGCTATACTTAGAGATGCTGATTAAAATAGTTTAGAGGGACACTTGTCCCTCAAAAGATGTCCTGCCCCACTTTTACTCCTTTTACACATTCTAAATGAAGTCTAGTACTAAATTCTCCTCAAAAGATGTCCTGCCCCACTTTTACTCCTTTTACACATTTTAAATGAAGTCTAGTACTAAATTCTCCTCAAAAGATGTCCTGCCCCACTTTTACTCCTTTTACACATTCTAAATGAAGTCTAGATCTATACTAAATTCTCCTCAAAAGATGTTCTGCCCCACTTTTACTCCTTTTACACATTCTAAATGAAGTCTAGATCTATACTAAATTCTCAAATTATGCAGTGTCTCTTTTGGCATCATGCAATCCTAAGGTCTTTCTGGATGCTTCTAAGGGCGCTAGCAAATTAATTTTATTGACTAAAGCAAAGTTTGAGAATTACTATTTGAGGCATTTGTCAAAACAGAATCCCATGTTTCTTCCCTACTGATCAAATTTAGTAGTTCTAGGGTGACCTGGATATCTGTTTACAAACTGTTTAAATTCTTCTCATTTTCATGTAATTTGAGAAACTGGGCACCTAAGAATATATACCAAGTTAGCATAAGAAAAGCGGGAAACATGATCTTTGGGAGAGACCTGTATTTGGGAAAGATAACTACAATTCCTTAAAAATAGAACCATGAGATGTCCATACATACGCTACAAAATACCAAGTTGGGAAATACTAGAGTTTATCTTGCTTCCAATATTTACACGAGATGTGTCATTTTATTATGTGCTATGCTTAGTAGGCATTCAAGTTTTTGAAATCCAGATGTGCTGTAAAGAAGTAATTTTGAAGGATTTTTTTCCTGAGATGGTATTGTGAAATGGTAAGCAAGCAATCTCTGCACCACATGTTCTTGTTCACCAAATTTATTGTTGAACATTCAGAACACCAGATTACAACAGATCAAAAAGAAAGCACCAAAAATCGCTACACATTAATACCTGAGCAAAGACTGAAGGCAAATATTCATCTTTGAAACCCCACACCAAAACGCTGAAACCAATAAAAACATACACAACACTCTAGAGTATAATAGCACTTTCTGTGAATCACAACCAGTGAAACGTAATAATGTTACTTATATAAAAAATTCACACAAAATCACACATGTGTATTTCATACACTATATATTATACAAAGTACTGGAGAAAAATCATGCATATTTAAATGGAAAAATCTGCAAGGTGACAATCATTTTTCAGTATATGCTACAGGACAAGCTCCCTTGCACTAAGTATTGTTACTATGCACTGCATTTTCTGGATCTGAACAAAAATATCAATTTGCAAATAAAGGATTACTGAGTTTATTTCAGCATAATACATAGTTTGTACTTTATAAACTTTTAACTATGAAAATGGGTGCAGGTTGACAGCATGTATTTTATTACATTTCCTTGCCTAAACTATTTCCATCTCAATTTTCACATGTTTTAAGGAAAGACATGTTTTCTTTCTACTTATTTTTAGAGAAACCAAGATTTTTGTCTTTGGGGGAAGGTAGTGGAGGTGAAATGGGAAGAAGAAATATGTTGGGTTTATGTTCAAAACTGAAAAATATACAACAAATTCTGAGTACACAGAGATGTGGGCACCTTTAGCAGAGACCATGATGTCCTATGAATTGAATAATTTGTCTTAAAAGAAATTATATTATTTTTAACTAAGCACAGTAAAAATACAAGTCTTTACATAAAAAAAAAAACCAATAACAACTGAAACCAGTTCTCTGCTATCTTAAAAATAATTATTGGGAAGGAAACAGAGAAAAGGGGGATAATAATGTTTAAAAATCTGAGTTTAATTACTGAAAAATCATTATTGGGTAAACTAACTTTGATATTCAAATATGAGCCTCAATAATCTGAGGAAAAATAAGTATAGGTCTTAGGGAAGAATTCATGTCTTTGACAGATTTATTAAAAGACAAAAAATGATATTTGAAGATTTTTCCATGTGTAAATAAGTGTAAAACAGAAGTGCCACCACCTTTTCCTAAAATATATTTTCAGAAACTTTAGCCAAACTTACTTTTCTACATCTACGAAGTAGAAGTCAATTTTAACTCAAAATGAGAACTCCGGAAATTAAGGGAAGTCTCTAGAGCAAAAAAAGAAATACTGGTCAACTTTAAAAATGTTACTTCATCAACCTCAGAGAAAAAAACTGGGGGCCAATTTGAGAAGACCACCCATATTAAAATATACAGTTATAAAACTGCAGGGCATTCCTTCATTTTAAGGCACAGTCTGTTTTATCCTAACAACTATTATAAATTCAAGGTCACAGTGATCATATGCATTCAATTTTGGTCTGGTTTCTCATGGGTATGTTGCTACATTTAGTCATAAGTTTAAGAAACTAATACAATCACTTCAAAATAATATATTTAAAGTCATTTTTACATTTTAAAAAATGTAAGTACACAATACAATTTCCTAAATCACATACACTAAAAATTGGGAGATATTTTTTCCCCTCTATAGTGGAGGAAGAGGTTATTTCTACCAACATTTCAACAAATACATATTTGATTATGTAGACAACATGGTTATATTAAAATACAGGTACCTCCTATGTAGGATAAAATTATTTAACACAAAGGAAAAACTCATTCCAAAAAACAATGTTAACTGACTTTTTAGGTCTTGTACATTATCTTTTCACTAATTTCCAGTCACTACTAGTTAACTGGATGGACTGTCACTAAATCAAGGCCAAACAGTTTAATATTTGGTTTTCTCTTGCCTCTTTATTTGCAAGGCTACTTTTGCAAACTGCATCAACTTTACTAGACGGAGAAACAATAAGTGACATTAACTGATGGGGAAATCTATATGAGGGACTGAAATTCCCTTTGAGAATTTCTATAGGGGTGAAATTAAAGAATTTCAATCAGATAAATGTGAGTCTATCATTTTTCTACTTCTCTATCATGAGTATACACCCATCAATGTTAACACTTCAGCATTAACACCATTGTTTATATTTTCTGTTAAAATATGCATTTTAAAATGTTTATTTCATTGTACTGTTAGGATCTAGTAGATATTTTTCCCCTTTGAAACATGTGATTTATAAAGGGACTGAATGGAAATACATAGAAAACAAAACAAATTCCATAGTA
Source organism: Ursus arctos (assembly GCF_023065955.2). Lineage (NCBI taxonomy): Eukaryota > Metazoa > Chordata > Mammalia > Carnivora > Ursidae > Ursus > Ursus arctos. Next base: position 72,463,215 of record NW_026622763.1, read on the forward strand.
AACGAGAGACACCTGTACTAAAAATAATCTGTACAACAAAATTTAAAGTTTTACACAACAGAATGAATCTGTGATGAAAGATTACTTCAATTAACAAAAGATCATTATTGAGTAAATTAAGTTTTAAACTCAATAAAATCAGAGAACATTATTCCATAATTCAGATAAAATAGAATATACTATGGTATATTATATATATTCAAAGAAAAATTTGGGTATGGAATTTAAGTTTTGATGATTTATATATTTAATACTAAGCCCCAGATGAAAAATACTGAAAATATTTCTTACTTTAATCTCAATATGTTAAGAAAAATTCATTGGCACAAATATCTGGAGGTATTTTACAGTTTCATTTAGCTTTGGTGGCAAAGTGTGTTTTGCTAACCATATGAATACAGTTATAGTTTTCAATGCAGAGGTTTATGCTAAAAAAATTTAAATGTGTTTTTTTTCCCTGTAAAAGGGATGTAAAAAGTCCAATATGAAACAAGTGCAACATGAAATACAAAATATACCTATAATTTCGGCTTATGAACAGTTAACAGTTCTATGCTTTGTCTATAAATCTTTTACTAATAACATTACTTGAATACAAATACTAAAAACAAAAATAACATTAAAAAATAGTATATGAACTTTACAAAACTGGCTACTTTTTAGCTTTCCTAAATTAAGATTAAAATTCAAATACGCAAACAAATTTACACTAACCAAAATACAATAACAAATACAGTTTTTTACAAGTATTCAAAGTTACAATGTACAGAATCGGTACAGAATAATTTTGATTCATATATATCAAGTCCTATACAAAGTCATCAGAAATTGACTGGTTACTTGACATTTCAAACCATAGTCATTTTTGGCAGCATAACATGCCAAACACTTTTAGAAAGTCCTGTACTTGACTTAAAATTTTCAACCACAGACAATGTAATCAAGATGTAGCTTAGAATATCATTTAACTTTTGAAAGACATATATTATTGTTTCAGGTGTACTGTTACATTTAAACTATTAATGAAATAAATTAGTCTATTCTATTTCCAAACTTTATTCTGTTCTTAAAACTGCTAATATACAAAATTCAGTCTTCTATATTCATAATATAATTTATCACAAAAATGCGAATTCTTAACCATTTACAGTACACATATTCAGATTGGGATTACTGACCTGACTTTTCTTTCCTATCATCCTTATTAAAAGTAAAGAACACAAGTAGCCTCACAGACTTCCTATTTCCTCAGGCTGTTGAAACTTATTGTGAAAGAATGCATGTGTATTATACATAAATAAAAGCTCATCACAGACATTGAAATGCTGTCCTTCGTTCAAAAAGAGATAAAATTTTAGCTCCTAATCATCTATTTCGTAAAAGTATCTTCTATATTTACCTTGTGTGGCAAGGAAGCTTTCTGTCTTTTCTTTTTTTTTTTTTTTTAAGATTTTATTTTTGAGTAATCTCCACACCCAATGTGGGGCTTGAACTCACAACTCCAAGATCAAGAGTCACATGCTCCACCAACTGAGCCAGCCAGGTGCCCCACATAATACAAAGATACTTTTAATACTTCCTGGGAGTGCGTCATGTTCTCCAAATTGACTCCCCCGTGAAAAACCTCACAAGGTATCTAGTTTCCTATGATAGGTACACTGAGAAAACAAAAAGTGATGATGAAAAAATAACAGATGCCTAGTCATATAAAACATATTTAAAAAAAATTTCCCAACTGATTTTAATAATAGTTTACTAAATTTGTAAGTGCAGCACTGTAAAGATTTATACTAAACCTCCTAATAAAGAAGACATTACACTAATTTAGACCTAATGCCTAAAATGAAAATACATGTCAGTTAACTATCTGGTGATTCAGGAATCAAGTCCTAGTTTATCCCATAATCTTTGTGTTTCTTCCATTTTCCCTCCTTTTTTTCCCCTGGCCACTACGTGTAAGAGGAGCTACTAAGCAGTGAGGTAAAATAAATATACTATGCTATGAATGACAAGGCTGAAGCATTAGGAGAAGTGTAGCACTAGATAATGAACAAATCATATAATTTGCTTCATTTAAGTATGTGTGTGTGGTGGAAATGTGTACCGTCTGCACGAGTGATAGGATAATCAACAACAAACATTTACTAGGCCTAGTATAGTTCTTTATTTTTCTTTACTGTATAATCATGTAGATACCACAGTGTAGTTCAATCAAGAAAAGGTATTCCATTAGACACATGTGAACTTATCTGACCAAAATATGAAAAAAAATTAAAGATTAATCAATACATGATCAATATATACTGAAGAAACTCAAAATCAATGTGAACCAGGCAAGAATGGCTTTTTGAGACCACTATTTTAAATATTTTCATTGTGGTGACAACCAAGAAAGAGTTAGTAGAACCTGTTTAATTTCTGGCATGAAAAAGTTCCAGAAAAAAGAGGTTAATGTTTTCTACCATATTATCAGTTCCAAATTATACTAATAACTCCATCTGAGGTTTTAGAAACACTAAAAGTACTCAGTATTTTTTCTGTTTGATCTATATGTTTGGTTTAGTTATAGGGTCCAAGAGTAATTTTTGTAATTTTGATCTATATGTTTGATCTAGTTATAGGGTCCAAGAGTAACTTTTGTAACACAAAACTTATAAATTCAAATTCTAAATAAAAATGTTATAGCACTCAAGCTCAGAAGTTTCCTGAATTGAATAATCTGTAACTGCCAATAAACAATTTCATTTTTAGTAACATTTCTAATAAAGCTGTACTGTTTTACCAGCTAATAATATAAGTTGTAAGCATGGTAGAAACAACGTATAATTTAAAGATTTGTTCCCCAAGTGACAGAAACATCAATTTCCCTTATCTTCAGACAGAGCCCACTTATCTCTGTTAGTTATTTGGGCTTAACATGCATCAGGATTTGATAAACGCCCTGTCAAAGTGTGTGTGTGTGTGTGCGTGTGTGTGTGTGTGTGCGTGTGTGTGTCTGTGTGTGTAATGGCTAAAGACCCAACCTACTGTTGTTTATAAAAATGTTTAATTAGAATCCTTTTTATAGCCCTAAAATGAAATATTCTGTTGGAATAAATAAGACTTTAGCACTTGATAACTACACTCACATGAAAATTGTTTAGTGAGAATTAGTGTGCCTCGTCTGCTGTTTAAAAAGTTAATCTCCTACTCACAAATGAGAAATTTAACCTTCTTACATTTTATTCATGAGCAGTACTGACTGAACAAGGAGACTTTAGATCATATAAACTCAATGACTGTGGCTGTCAACTGAAGATACAAATTTAATGAATTTTCTAAAGTTCTTTCTGTATATAAACATAAGTTTAAATTCAGAAATAAATGACACGTTTAACCTGTAATGTAAAAATATGATAATATCAGAGAAAAAAATAAAGATACAAATGTATATAAAACTTATTTATGAATATATGAATAGGTAAACATAAGCAGATATGTCCTTATTTAAATATACACGTGGTATGCCATGGGACAAGTGTATAATAAACTCTCTTTCCTTTCAGATACTGAACAAGCATTTTGTATTTTATCCTTGTGCTACCTCTCTCAAATGAGAGCCTGAAATGTCAGCCATGTCTACTATGAGGTTATGCTTCCCTTTAACGATCTCCATAAGTGAAATATAAATACTGAACAATAGGCATGAGGTTGGGAGAGACAAATGGAATCATATAAACTTATAACCCTCACAGAAGATACTGAGATCCTCTTCAACTGATGCCAAAACAGCAAGGACCTGAGCAATAACTGAGAAGTGAAGTGAGGTAACCCTCCACAGGCAGTAACAGCTGAGAGGTTGAAATGGAATCCAGATGCAATTGCTGACAAAATGAATTTGGTACTCTAGGACATTCCTAGGTACTAACAAGGACAAAAGTTCACAAGTATTACTGGGATTTAAGGGCTTACTTGAACGGTTTTGGGTATATGGAACATACACATCTAAAGGAAGGGCTCCATGAGCCAAGTATACTTCAGCCTGAGTTTATTATATCTTAAGGCAAAGATACCTAGCTCCATTACCTACTCTTCTGTAGCTAAAAGTGAGCTGAAGTCTGAAATGAAATAGAAGTATTACTCTTTTCTGTCAAACCAAGGTAATCACTTTGGCAAATTAAGATGCCATTGTTAAAACTAGTGGCTAAAACCTCCAATTTATTTAAATATACTGTTTATACTTATGGTATTAATGGGTAACGGTTATTCCATTAATAGCATAATTTTACATATCAAATGTAGTACACTACTTGATCATGCTGACATTTTTTTCTACAGTAGACAAAAACTGTGCAAACCTAGAGTTTTTGCTGACCACTGGAATTTAGTTATTTTAAAAATCCATCATGATCTGAGGCACTTTTGGCAACCATGGGGTCAATGAATTAAATAAAATGGTATATATTGAACAACTGTACTTCTCCAACACCAGTAAGTAAATATCTGGGACAATTTTCTTTAAATTTAACAAGAGATTTAATAGTCTCCTGATATTCACCAAGAATAAAAATAAGATCTGTATTTGAAAAGTAGTGAGAAAATTTTGAGTTTTGAGTTTAAATTATGTTCAATTTTCCATTGGTTACCAAGAAAACATGTCTCCTTAAAATTAAAAGTTGTATTTTCATAGATGTAAAACAAAAGATCCGCCTTGTTCATTGTGGCTGCCAAAAACTGACCAAAGACTCTTTGAGATTATTTAATTTTTGAGAAACCAAACAGTTGTGAATTTCATTGATCTTTTTCTTTTTCATTCATCTTTTAAGACTGATTTCTCAATATGCATGCTGTAGCAAATACAAAGTAACTGACTTTTCAGAAGAAAGTTTGATGAAATGAGCAGAATGCTTGAGTTGAGATTACAAGCAATGCTACATTTACTGAGTATTTAGAAGATCTCCAGTATGGCCAATCTTAGCGGAATAGCTGATATGCAGAAGTCCTCAAAAACAGTGGCCACCAGACCCTTTTACTAATTTTTCAAAAATGACTAGTACATAGATGCCATACCACAAAACAAAACCATGCTTCAACTACTTTTCTCAAGCATTATAAAACTAATTTCTTATTTTCAATATTGTAAAAATAGACTGGTCTTCTCCAAAGGATCTCGCTGTCCACATTGACGAATCTGTGCATTCCCTCTTATTACTGACCCTAAAATGTATAAATTATTTTTATCATTCCTTAAATCCAGTCTTACATAAAGTTGCATAATGCATGGAGTAAAAGAGGAATGAAAACGAAGCATGGAACCCTGTATAAATGTGCTGACCCAAAAGCAATTACACCAACAGCCAGAGGAAGTGGAAATTGTGAAGTAATCTTCAACAATTTACTGTAAAGAAACAAAGAAATATACATTACTAAACTACACTGTAGGAAAACCAGAATATGCTGATCTTTTATACAGTTTTGAGAAACTGTTCTAAATGATGTTAGATGAAGTAATTTTTCATATAATGAATTTAACTGTCCCCAATTTTTAAAAAGATCAATACAAGCCACATTTTAGCTAGAGAAAAATATTTCTATTAAGTAAATAACCAGTTTTGTTTAGTCAGAAATATCTTAACTTTACTTGTAATAGCAAAAAAGAAACTTATCCAAATAAAAAAGGAACCCTTAATTCCTAACAGGAACAATATTAACACACTAAATCTTTCAAAAGAAAAATACTATCAGAAAAGACTATTACCTTTTTACTCAGAAAACAGAGAAACTGAGGATAAGAGGGGTTAAGAAATTTATCTAAGGACATAGAGGTATTAAATGGCCGAGCCAAGATTTAAACCTCAGGTCGGCTTCCATTCTAGAGTATCTGTAAACATCTGCCAAAATCAACTGAAAACAGTCTCCTAGAGCAAACAACCAAATCAATCAACGAAAAGTCAAATATTATTATAGAGAACTTTAAACATATATATAAGTGAACTAACAGTGTAATGAACTTCATGTACCCATCACCCAACTTCAAAAGGAATCAAGTCATGGCCAATCTTACTTCATCTATAATCCTATCCACATCACTCCTTCTGTACTTTTTGGAAACAAATCTTATTAGACATCATATCTTTTAAGAGCTAAATTAAAAAAAAAACATTATTATATCCTAATGAGTAAAACTCGTAATTAAGAAAACAAATAAAATATACTTACATATAAATGATACCTGCATACAAACCATAATTACTGTACGATGACAGCTTTAGCTTTAGGAATATATTTCAAAATATTTAGACATAATATTTAGTCAAATATTTAGATATAGCTAAAATATTGAGACATAAAGAACATATTTCAGACATAAAGGAAAGTGATTAAGACTAGGAAAAGATGTGAGAAAAAGAAAGATTAAACTATTATACCTGGATTTTATTGAAACATTATGAGTATTTCCAAGAATTGCCACAGTTGGAATAAGGATAAATGCCAAAGGTTTACACGGATCAGGATTAAGTTTAAAGTAATACCTATATCAAAGAGAAAAAAAACCCCATAAATCAACAAAGCACACCCAATCATTTTAAATAATCAGAATCAAATAAATTAATTTCAAAATAGTCCATAGATATGATGAGAGCTCTAAACAGCTCATGAAATCTTTGATAAATAATTTTTGTTATATTATCTTTACACCTAAGGTTTTATATGGAGAATTATGTTCAGAAACTACTAAAGGAAGTGAAAATATCCAATATAGAAGCGCTTCCTTTTAATAAGTATATGCCTGAAAGCTCATATAGAAATGTTTTCATAAAACAAACTATTTAAAATATATTAAGTCTGCTCTAGGAAAAAAAAAAGATGAAGAAAATGAGGCTGATATAAAGCAATTGTCCCTATTTTTAAAAATCCAAGTTCTCATCTCTGGCATTTATGGTGAGGCATCTCTAGCCTTTCAGAATCATATATTCATGATCCTCAAATAATTTCTCCCCAAACCTGTGAACAAAAATCTGGATCTTGACTAAAATGAGGGACAAAGGAAGTATATTAACATCTCATAATCTGTTGATCTAATTTAATCAAACTTACTTGGCTTTTCAAAAAAAATACCTCCAGTATTTAGATAATTTGAAATTTTTATATTATTTCTGAAAACAATTATTGATAGGGGATCAATTATTATTTGGATGAGGTGGCCTATTTTTTTTTTTTTAATATTTAACAGTAACTAAATATTCTAGAAATTATCTTAGAGGGCATTTCCACACTCTGTTTAAACTAGAACAATTATCACGTGGCAAAGAAAAAATGGTTTTCAATAGTAAAACAGCTGGTCATTTATTTTAGTTCAATGTTTGATAATTAGAAAACTATACTTTTTTTTCCCTTATTTCTAATCTTTTTAAATGTAAGCATTTTCTTCCTTCCAAATTTAAGAAAACATAAAGTTGATCATGAATTGAAAAATACTTAAAGCAGTAGCATCATGAATACCTAAGTCAACAAAATAAAGCACATTTTCACATAATATCCAGACTCACAGAAGGTTAAAGGTAAAATAAATAAAATACACTTCCCTCTTTTGGGCAGATTTTGAGGAAGTTTATATTCTCATAGTAAGGGAAAAAATGTCAATGTATTAAAAACAAATTTCAGGTGATACATAGCTTCCTACTCTTGAAGAAGTTTTATGGATCATTAGGAATCTGGTAAGTCTCTACCTACAGATATTTAATGTTTGAAGCACAAAAGTTATAATTATATAAATAAAACACACCTGAGATTCTTTAACCAATAAATTAAAGACGGCATGCTGAGTAATACAATCCATGTTAATAAGTTAATCACAGTACTGTGCATGCGAAGACTATCTTCAGCATCACTGGCAGATAAACGAAGATGGTGTACTGTAGAGTCTTTATGGTGATTTGATTTTTTTTCACTTCTTCTAGAGTGTTTAGGATTCTTTAAAGCAATAAAATAAAAATACTAACATTAAAATTTGACTTTATTATTTTACTCAGAATCATACTCCATTATTTAATAGCTAAATAACCACATCTTTCTTTTGCCAAACTGATATAAAATATTGAAACTACCTTGCTCAATGTAATTTAAAGCAGTTATTAGTTATAAAATTTTTATTCCTTGACTTGCTATTTCCATTGCTGAGACTATATCCTCTAAGTAATTACTTAAAATTTAAAAGATAATTTATAACAATAAAAATGACATAAGCACTGATAAAGATCAAATTAAAATTAGACAGGGGTGTCTGGGTGGCTTAGTCAGTTAAGTGTTCAACTATTTATTTTGGCTCAGGTCATGATCTCTGGTTGTGAAATCAAGCCCTGCATTGGGGGCTTGAGATTCTCTCTCCCTCTCTGGTCTGCACCTCCCTGTTACTCCCCACCCCTCCATGTGCATACTCTCTAACAATAAAATAAAATTAAAATAAAATAAAATAAAATAAAATAATAAAATAAAATATAAAATAAAATAAAATAAATAAAATAAAATATAAAAAATAAAATAAAATAAAATAACATAAGTTATTTTAAACATAAAACATAAACATAACATAAATAAAATAAGACAATTTAAGTCTATTAGGTTCACTTTTCTTTTTTTTTTTTTTTAATATTTTATTTATTTATTTGACAGAGAGAGAGACAGCTAGTGAGAGAGGGAACACAAGCAGGGGGAGTGGGAGAGGAAGAAGCAGGCTCATAGCGGAGGAGCCTGACGTGGGTCTCCATCCCAGAACGCTGGGATCACGCCCTGAGCCGAAGGCAGACGCTTAACGACTGCACCACCCAGGTGCCCCTAGGTTCACTTTTCTTAAAGTTACTTAAATTCATGACACCTTTTTTAAACACTGTAAAATCCTAACTTAAAAAAATTTTTTCATTTCCATATTCTTTTATATTAAAGTGATGTAGAGTTTCAAAAATAAAACTTACCACAGTCTGGCTATTTTTGTAAGTTGTTAGGCTGGCTTGCAGATGAACAATCTAGAAAAAAAGAAAAAACTATTTAATTTCACTTTTATTTTGAAACAAAAAAAACCCACTTTTATTACAACTGAGAAACACTGTAATCTGAAATTTAAGGAAATCTAAATAACTAAAAGTACATTTAAACATTTATAAATATTCTTTCAGAAAAGGTAAATAGTAACTACACATGCTTGCTATTACGGATTAAAAAACAGAAACAAAATAATACAAACTTCCAGACTATGATGGGGTCTAGGATATATTGCTATACCTTCTATATTCTGAGAATCTATGTTTGAATAATTCTTTGCTCTAGCAACTTAGTGTCCCGTAAAATATTTGATTATCTTCAGTACAGTATAAAGAATTTAACATGTCTTACCTATTCTCAATTTTTGAAAATCTGAACTCAATTATATATGGTAGTGAAATGTTTACAAGAACCTCAGAAAATCTTTAGGTTTAATTTGTTAGGTTTGCTTAAGCTAAGTATTTGAGAAAGTTTTACTTATTGAGTCAATTATTTGAAATATCCAATTTAAAAAGCTAAAAATATATTTATAAATCAAAGTAGTAAACAGATTTTTCTGATGGACATAAATTTCCCTTGGAAAATTGAAAATAATCTATAATGTGCATATATTAGTATTAAAAGCAGATGTAAATAAACCTTTGTTTAAAAAAGAAAAAAATGATTATCCATTCTGGTATCAACTGTCTCTACCTAAGTTTAAGGTGGAGAGTATCCCGTTGTATAACCTAGATTTTCCTGCAAAGCTATCAGCCTTCTTGGAAGTGTTCTTTACTTCCTCAGTAAAATTATCAGCCTAATTATTTTTGTCTTCTGATTCTCCAGCAACATCTGTAATATTTTACATTATGTCAGCACAATTGATAGTTTGATCCCACTGACATAACTTTTTGTCTATTACCCATGTTCAAAGGGAGGTGTGAATAAAAACTGCTCTAGTAAAATGTTTTTTAAAAAGTTAACATTACTTGCAAGAGCAAGAAGCATTGTGAAACAGATTATATATTCTCCCCATCTTTTAATTTTTTTAAAAAATAAACTAACTGAACTCAAATTAGTAATTTTAGCTCTATAGTTTAACCATGTATTTTAAATAACTAAGATGTTAAAAAAAAAGCCTTCTACACTTAAACCTTAAATAACAGGTTACTGCAGCTATAATTAAAATTTTTGTTAAAAACACCTGCAGGAAATTCTATGTCTACCTGAAACAAAGCCCAGCCATTCTGACTTCAGCAATGTGACATACCTTAAACACATAATAAAGATAAGTAAGCAGTATGGCAAATGCTCCACAAGTTGTCCAACTAACGAGGATCAAAACAATTGTCAAAAAGGGCAAATCTACTGATATCATCTTGATATCTTTAGGAAGTTCAGAGGGCCTGGACAAAACAAGAATAAAGCTTTTAAAAGTATATTATCAGTTATTTACATAGTCACATTTAAAAAGAAAACAATACATTAAAAAAAAAAAGGAAGAAAACAATACTGTGCCAGGCCGTCCTGCTTATTAATATGCAAGTACCATAAGGTAAGCAGTAAAATATTTTTTCATAAATGCAAGGGATGACATATATTTGTATATTCTGTAATACACTGGGATAGCTCCTCTTCCATTTAGATACACTATGGCTGATATTTGCACACAGAAAAAATGTTGCTAAAAATAATCATTAATTATAGGCCCTGTGCCATATATTTCCAATCTTGATAGGAGGAAAAACAGTTTTCTATTTCTTAAAGTCTCGAGATCACTCAGACTTATGATGCTATTAGTGTCAGAAGCACCTCAGAAAGGTGAAGGAAAAAGCATCACACCATAATCCCCTCTGTGACAGTAAATCACATAACATGTCTGGTGAGGAGCAGAGGCAATAGAAACAAGGTCAGTGGTTTACCAGAAAAAGCCTACCAGTAACTTTAAACTTTGTCTTTTGGTCCAAAATAAAACTCTAGGCAATGTTTTTGGAATTTTTATGCATTTCATCTAATCTGATCTTAAGTATCTTCATTGGAATTCTCCTGCTCTCAGGTTTGACTGAAAGTCAACATATAAAAGCATTGCCAGAGAAACACTTCCTCCTTCAAAAGATTTACAATCATAAAAATTAAAAATACTTCTGTAATCTGTCACTTTTTAAAGTAATGTCTACTCCCAGTGCTGGGCTCGAACTCATGACCCTGAGTTCAATAGTCTCATGCTCTACCGACTGAGACAGTAAGGCAACCCTCTGTCAAACTTTTTTGATTAACTCTTGGCATTAAATTCAAATTCAAATGTAGCATTTAACTTGCAATAAATTATCTTTTTTTAAATAAAAGTTTTTATTTATTTCAGTAATCTCTACACCAATGTGGGGCTCAAACTCATGATCCCTGAGATCAAGAGTTGCACTCTCTTCTGACTGAGCCAGCCAGGTGCTCCTAAATGATTATCTTTAACAAAGACAAAACTTTGAACACTAACCCATATTTTTCTAGTTATACATCTTTCCTTAGAAATTAGAGTTTAGTGAAAGTCAATTAATTTTGAAGTTCCCTATCAAAATATAGTTTTTTCTTTAAGAACAGTAAGAAAGCTTTCAGTCATTCTTTACCTTTTCAAAGCTAGCCACAATGAAGAAAGGAGTCTCACAGATGTAGAAGAAAGTAGGCCACCCCAGTAGGCAGTACATGTTCCAAACAGAAAAAGAATCAAGGATACAAGGGGGAAACACATACTCTGACTAGTTAAAAGGATGGCATCTAATTCTGGTAACATTAACACATCCCATAATTCCTTAAACCAGTTATATCTGTGGATAAAAGAAAACATACAATAAAAGCAAAAAAAAAAAAAAATCAACAACTGACATTCAAGGATTTAATATCTGAGGTGTCTGACCATTCACTAGAGTCCCCAAAGTTCCATGATAACTCAATCCGTAATTATACCGAAAAACAAATTTCAATATCTTGTAGAGAACAAGTCATTTATCTTCCAAGTGAGGCTACTGATGAGTCCTGAGTCTTAAAGCAGTTCCATCGCTCTCTATTGATCCTTGCAATAAATAAGGCGTCTTTTTTTTTTTTAAGTTAGAAAACCAACAGCTAGTTGTAACCGTTTCACCAATACCCTATAACAGTTTGCGCTCATGAATCTGGGATACTCAAAGATTATGGACCATATGCATCCCTTTGCAAATGTTAGAAGTTTGGTGTATTTACAGACTAAGTTTCTATAATTGATACATATATATATAATTTCTATAATTACTTTTGAAATGGTTATAGCATTAAAGTAAATGTTGATACACCTATTAGACCTCTGCCTAAGAGAAAAGTCCCATTTAATAAAACAAGACAATTGCCATATTTGTATAAATATTTATATTTCATTATGGGGCCAAACATGTTTCATATATGTAAAATAATTAAAATCTTTATCACAGATAATAAAACTTACCCCAACAGAAACTTAATCATAATTACAAAAGGATCAACTTTGTATGGCTTGGCTTCTTTATCCAACATAATAGCATATTCTAAGCAATGACCTGGTGATTAAAAAAAATTATGTGTAGTAAAGAATTCATAGTAACTATGAGTCATATCATATACTGACTGCATTGTAAGAGCAACATATTTCATGTCAGAGAAAGCAAGGGTCATTATTATCATAAAGACTCTCTTCACAGATTAAAAATTACTGTAATTTAATAGATCTTACATAAGAGTACACAAATCACTTGTGAAACAACTTCAGGAAGCCAAAGCTGGGGTTTCACCATTTGTATTTTCACAAAGCTCCAAAGGTGATTTTTTAAAAAAACAACCTCACTGAGATATAATTCTCATACCACACAATTCATTCAAAGTATACACAATTCAGTGGTTTTAAGTATATTCACAATTATGCCTTCATCACCACAATCAATCTCAGAACATTGTCATTACTCCCAAAACAAACTTTGTTCCCCTTAACTGTCACGTGCAATGTCTCCCTATTCCCAGGCAACAACTAATCTACTTTCTGTTTCTACAGACTGGCCTATTCCAAACATTTTCTATAAACGAAATCATATAATATACAGTCCTTTGTGACTGGCTCCTTTCATTTGGCATGTTTCCAAGATTCATCCATGTTGTAGCATGTATCAGCATATTTTATTTATCTGTTTATCAGCTGATGGATACCTAGGTTGTTTCTGCTTTTTGGATATTATGAATAGTGCTTCTGTGAACATGTGTGCACAAGTTCAGTGTGGGGGTATGTTTACATTTTTCTTGGATATCTGCCAGACTACTTTCCAAAGCATCTATACATACCATTTTACATTCCCAACAGCAGTATATGAAGGTTAAAATGAATACTAAAAGCAGATTTGAAATTGTAAGTCATGGAAAGGAAGTGAGTAGCTGCAGAAGCATTTGGCAAGATGGAACGGCAGAAGATATTTTCGGACTACTTTTATATATTTTGATCCACTGTCTTTTCCTATTTCTTGTCTCTCTTGATTACAACCCAAGCCCAACAAGTGTGTGTGAGGGCTTTATGAAGCAGGATCCTGGGAAACTATTTTCATTGCTATACTCTAGGGAAGGTTTTGTCCAATGCAGTGTATATTCTGTATTTGCCTCTCCAGATCCATTCTCCACCCTTACTTTGTTCTGAATTCTGAGAGGCTGACTTAGATGCAATGAATGATAGGCACTGATAAGAGGAAATAAGGTTAATGTATGTATTCGCTCCACCACCACCGCCTTTCCACCCGGCTGAGCCACAGGCTGACAGTGGCTGCAGCTGTAGTAATGCTGCCCTCTACTATAGCTCTCTAGGCTTGCTCACTCCCTTGCCCTAGTACTGAGAAGCATCAGATGGCTCTACTGCTAATCTGGCACTTAATCATTTCTTGTTGGTTTCCCTTAACTCTATGCATATCTTTGAAGTAGTTCCTCCATTAAAATAAACTCTCAATTATTCCATTCAGTGTGCCAGGACCTAACTGATACAGTGGATACAGCCCAAACATTACACTGAATGCCTACTATGTGCTTGACACTATGTTAGGTACCAGGAATGGAATGGGGAACAAGATCACCATCAGGGAGACCCTACCTCTTAGGATATCCTTAGAGTAGAGGGGAAAAAACTTCAGGCACAAAAGTTTACAATGGAAAAGCCAAGCAGGAAACTTCTTGGGGATCTCCTAAAACCAGAGAATCTGAAACGCCTATGAACTTGAGAGAGTAATGAAGCACTGAGGAGGGAAGGGACGAAGAGAAAGAGAAGGAATAGAAACATTCTTACCTGTTGAGAAAAGAGAGTATAACTGTCCTCCATAAGCAAGAAGGATACTAGATGTAACATAAGCAGGAAGAGCTCCACCATGAAATCTAACTACCTAGAAAACAGGCAAATCAAAGGGCAACTTCTGAATATTCATGTTAATGAAATAAATGTACTTTCACATGAAATAAAAATGTCTTTCTTCACTTTATATCTTTCCTGACATGGCCATAGAGGTACTTCCAGTAATGGGTATCAAAACTCTAAGTAAAATAAAGATAAAGAATATACAATACATTAGAAACACGTAATCAAAATTTTTCATAAAGGCGCAACAAAAAAAATATACAATCGAGTAGCATATACTACAAACTTTTTTTACAAGGCACATTTACTGAGCATTTAATATGGTCCAGGCATGATATTAAACATTGTATATGAATTATCTCATGCTCTCCTCCCAAATATCCTTTGAGGTAATTCTTACCCCTATTTTACAGATGAAGAAATTCAGCCACAGGGAGCCCCAACTAACTTTCACAATTAAAAATCTAATAGACAGTAGAGGAGCCTGGGTGGCTCAGTTGGTTAAGCATCCAACTCTCGATTTTGACTCAGGTCATAATCTCTGGGTGGTACGATCAAGCCCCATGTCAGGCTCTGCACTTGGCACGGAGTCTGCTTGAGATTCTCTCTTTCCCTTTCCCTTTGCCCCTTGCACATGTGCATACTCTCTAAAATAAATAAATAAAATCTTAAGAAAAAAAGTTAATAGACAAGCAGGTTACTTGTTAACTTTTACTGTCCTCATCAGTAAAATGGGGGCAATAACAGTACTTACCTTATAGATGGTTTTAAAGTTTAAGGATGTTCACTTGTGTAAAGCATTTAGAGTATTAACTCAAACATGATAAGCTATCAAAAAATACTAGCTGCTATTATAGACATGCATCGTTTTATTGTTTTGCTTCATTGCACTTTGCAGATAATTAAATATCTTACAAATTGAAGGTATGTGGCAACTGGCATTGGGCAAGTCTATTAGTGCCACTTTTCCAACGGCATCTGCTCACTTTGTGTCACATTTTGAGAATTCTCCCAATATTTCAAACGTTTTCATTATTGTATTTGCTATGATGATCTATGATGACTGATTATGACTCACAGAAAGCTCAAATAATGGTTAGCATTTTTTAGCAATGACGTTCTAAAAATTAAGGTATGCATTGTTTTTTTAGACATACCATTGCACACTTAAGAGATTACAGTATAGTGTAAACATAACTTTTATATGTACTTTTATATCATTTGACTTGCTTTACTACAATATTTGCTTTATTGTGGTGGTCTGAAACTAAACTCACAATTCCAAGGTATAACTGTGTCAATATTTCTTAAACAGGGCTAAGTTGTGTTTTTATGTAAATGCAACTAAAGTTAAAAAATTATTCATAGATGACTATGAAAATATAAATTTACTCCATCTTTCCCAATTTAGAAAAAGTATCATCTATTATTGGGCTCAATGTGCTCAGCACTGGGAATATAAGGGTGAGCACTGTCTAAGGAGTTTATAATGTAGTAACTTTGCTGTAATCTCATTAACAATTTCATACTTTGGTATCATTAGGTGCTTTAACTTCAAACTCCAGTTTTAAGGAGAGATGACATAATGAAATTCCAGGGCATTCATTTACTCACCTAGCCACTGACAAACAAATTCAAGTCTCTCACCCTGAAAACAATGACAACACCTTCCCTTCCCTCCACTCCACTTCCCTCTCTAGTTACCACTTTTTCCCCCTCTCTCTCAGAGCTAAACTCAAGGGCTGTACTATTTCTCCTCTTCTTGTACTTACTTCTAATCTTTCACTTGCATCTACCAAAACAGTACCAATGCTCTATGGACCCTTTTCCCAAGGTATGCCACTATTAAGCTTTTAAGTCCTTCACTGTCTTTGGAATCTTGTGGAATGGGATTTAACCCAGAGCCTAAATTTATAACCTTTATGTTATAGTGCCTTAAGTCATTCTATCAGCTGATCCAATTTCTTTTTTTAAAATTTATTTATTTGGGGGGGAGGGGCAGAGGAAGAGGGAGAGGAATCCCAAGCAGGGTTTGATCCCAAGACTCTGAGATCATAACCTGAGTCAAAATCAAGAGTCAGATGCTCAACTGACTGCGCCACCCAGGCACTTCTCAGCTGATCCAATTTGTATAAAAATGTATAACAAAAAGGTGTTAAACTCTTCCTTTAATGTTAAAATTTTAACAAAGGTTTATTTTGCTCTGTAATCAACTTTTAATGTTAAAATTTTAAAAGGAAATTTACTTTAAACCATGTTCTACATTCCACAGAATTTTTAAGAAAACATATAGACTCTCCTGGCAATCTGATTAAAGCAATGGAAATACATACTTACGCAAAATGGTGTGTAAAATTTCAAGTCCAAAATCTCCCTGAAGCTCCTTCACTGATTTCTGGGTTAAAACTGATTAGAAAGACTCAAACTTATAGCCCATACTCATGGTTTAAAATTACAGTTTTGAGTGGAGGGAGAGGAGTTGAGTGAAAGGGAAATAGTCATTTTTCTACCTATTACTACATGATACTCAATGCCTGCTAATGACATGGTAGAAAATATAGCATACTTTAGTTATCAAGAGTACAGAAAGAGGGGCGCCTGGGTGCTGGCTCAGCTGGTTAAGCATCTGACTGATTTCAGCTCATGTCATGATCTCTTAGGTCGTGGGGTTGAGCCTGAGGTGAAGTCCCCATGGGGCTCTGCGCTCAGCGGTAGTCTGCTTGAGCTCTCTCCTATGCGTGTGTGTGTGCACGCACTCGCACTCTCTCTCAAATAAATAAATCTTAAAAAAAAAAAAAGTACAGAAGTTAAGTTAAGCAGCATGGCAGGCTTAGAGTCAGACTCCTGGATTTAGACTACAGATCTGCCTCTCCCCAGCTAGCTCTGTGTCCTTGGGCAAGTTACTCTCTACCATTCCTTCTCCCTGTGCCTTTATCTATAAAATGGAGATAAACAGCACTTATCTCACAGGAAGTTTAAGGCTTAAATGTGTTCAGTTATATAAAGCATTTGGAATAGTAACTGGCACAGGTAGGTGATCAGAAAATATTAGCTGTTATTATTAACCTTTAATGCTCTTCTTCACTGTCTTTGGAGATCTTCTAAGAGTTCCTATACAGTGTTCTGAACATGACAGTTCCTTGTAATGACTGTCATTGTTATGAGTATTAAGTATTCTACTGGGCCACAGATACAGCTTGTATAACATAGAACTAAATCAACAATCATAAACTGGCCACTACGGAACATACTCAAATTGTAGACATGCTTGATTTGGTTTAGTATTTGGCACAGTATTTCTTTATATTTCAAATTAGATGCCAACATTAAAAAATTTAAACATTTTTATCTAAAAATCTAGACTTCCAGTTTCTCTTAAAATCTAAAGATCTGGCAATTATTAGACTTCATTTCTACATAGAAAGAATTTACTAGTTTATATTATTCTCTTGAGAAAGTAACTTCTGGTTTATTCTTTGCCCTCTTCCATTAGAGTAGACTAAAGAATATGTAAATATTCTTTTCTTTTCTTTTTCTGAAAAAAAAAAAAAGAAAAAAAGAAAAACTAATTTGATGGAAAATTATCTAACCAAAGGTTAAAGATTCTCCGAAGTGGTTTCTCTTTATTCCTCTTCTCAGTCTTCTTTGACTGAATCATCAACATTAAAAATATGTATTATTTTTAAAAGATGAGTAATATATACAACTTCAATTCATTCTCCTGTTCTCAAGCTAAATTTTTAAACAAACATGAAGGAAGAGCATCATTTCTTTTCAGCAATTGGGAAGGACTTAATTACCACAAATTCTTTGAAATTTAAGGAAGTACCCACCTTTAATCCTATAACACCTACATATCTTGTTTTTTTAGATAAATTTCCATGCCTAAACAAGAATATTAGTATGGACTGCTTTGGTGGACATATAATTACGCTTGGCTATCAAGTATCAAGCTAACTTGACTTTTTTTGTCACTGATCTGAATTATGAGCCCCAGGGATGATACGGATAAGTCATATCTTATATCTTCAGCCCATACCACTGTGTACAGTAACATGCCTTTTGGACATACTAAAAATACAAAGCATCAATTCTTCCCCTATATTCCAAGACATAATTTTTCTTTTTTTTTCACCTACCCCCTTGCAATTTTTCTTTAAAAAGGCCCTTAACAAGCTAGAGAATTTACTGTAACTACCCATGGTGCTACCTTTCCAATTTATACCAACATTTAATCTTCTCTTTCTAATGTAGCACATTTTACACATGAACTTAGAATTTCTTATGTTCACAAATTTAATAATAATCACAATCTAGTTCTCACCAGGTTGTTGTGAGAATCAAGTGAGATAATGCATATAAAACATTTCTGATTTAATTTTGATTTGTGCATTTTGTAATTACAAAATTAAAGGAATTTTAAAAATTCTGCTATGCAATGCCACAACAAAAATTTTAAATTAGTATAGTATAGAATTTTAAAACTAGTATATAATTTTTCTGACTAATCAATATTATTATTTATGCCCAGGTTATACAATTATGCAAATTATAATGATTTTGAGTAATACTTCAGTATTTCTACTACTTGATAAATTATTTTTGTAACACTATTTGCTTATGAACTACAGAAAGATACTCCCCAAAAGCATTTAAAGTATTTCAACTTCTTTATTTTTAATATAATTTACTTTT
Source organism: Ursus arctos (assembly GCF_023065955.2). Taxonomy (NCBI): domain Eukaryota; kingdom Metazoa; phylum Chordata; class Mammalia; order Carnivora; family Ursidae; genus Ursus; species Ursus arctos. The sequence continues at coordinate 72,482,287 of NW_026622763.1, forward strand.
TATTTTTACAAACTAAGCACATACAATATAAAAAGTTATTTGAAAATGTTCGTTTATATGACAGAGCCTACAAATTTTACTGGACTATGAATTATAGCATAGTATGAGCAACATGAAATCTTAATATGACATTCATTTAGCCAAAAATACTAATTTAAGAATCAGGAATCAGCTCTCATTTCTAGGAATGAAAGTATCACCTTAAAGCCAGGCATGGCCAACTATGATTTGTCTGCCAAGAATGGTTTTTGGATTTTATTAAAGTGGGAAAAAGAAGGAAAAGGAGAAAGTTGAAAAAGAAAGAAAAGCTGCAGCAGTAGCAGCAGCAAAAGACCATATGTGGTTTGTTAAAATATTTTATTAGCTGGCCCTTTCCAGAAAAAAGTTTGCAACTCTTGCTTTATAGTATCTATTCACAAGGCAACCAATAATCAATCAGGAATCACTTACCTGTCCAAGTATTTGTGAAAAGGAAGTCTTAACTGTCACCTAGTTTAAAATAATCATTAAAAAAAAAAAGGTTATTTCTCCTAAAGCCTTCTAGTTTACATTTTACTAAACAGAGCACTTCTGCAACATCTCTAAGCATAATCATTAATTTTTTAACAATGATCAACCTAAACGCATTTGTGGTCCTATAAGAATCCTCTGAACCACAAATTTTAATTTGTATTAAGTGTAGTTTTATTGTTCAGTATATTTTCCTGGATTCTAATTCTTCGACAACTGGATGAATGCTATGGTACATGTGGTAACCATTTACTAACTAGAATATTTGATTAACCAGAATATGTTAGTACCAGGTCACACAAGCTAAAGGAATTGATTGAATGACTGAGTTCAGAAGCAATACATATGTTTGCTAAACAATTAAAGGCAAATAAGCCTACTATATAACTAGTATCTTAAAATCTCAAACCTACAACTGTATAGCACTAAGTAGAGTTAAGCTAATGCACTTCTGAGTAAATTTCATAAAAACAAGTTTCAAAGGATATAAGACCAGGAACAAACAGAGCATATTTGGTAAAATTTAAGCCAAAACAACAGTTTAAAAAGAAATTTATCTTTAATTATCTTTAATATAAATACATCTTTTTTGATATTAGTAAGTCTAGGAAAAGGAAATACATATTTCATACAGAAATTATAAAATGACTATTCAAAATACTTTTTAAAAAACAGAAAGTACTTATAAAAACATGGACATTTTCGAGAGTGTGCAGTATTTGGAGCCAAGTTGTTAATGCAATTCTTGCTATCATTATTAGAAATATGAAGGCACATGTTAAAAACCATTTCAGCCCTACAAAGTCCTTCAGTGTTAGAAACAGAAAGCAAGATATCAAAGCATTAATAAATACAATGAAATCCAAAATAACTTACAATTTAGGTCCAACTAAAACTTGTTGCTAACGAACAGTCTGACCTACCAATTTTAGTCCACCCCAAGAAAGTTAGTTCTAATGAAGAATCCAAATACTTAAGGTTTTTAAAGGAATTGAATAGAAAGAAGATATTTCACATAAATCAGAAACTGCCATTAAAATGTATAATCTCTTAAATTTGGAATCCTTAGAACCTGGGATGTTCTGATACAGAGGGGCTCTTGTAGTTCATGAATCCATAAGAATAAATGTTACCCAAGTCCATTTCCCTTCTCTTGGAACAGAGTTGTACTGTGATTGTAAAACAAACACAGCAGGCATACTACACTGCACATATTAATGACTAACAGAGATTTAAAAAGCTAGTGAAAAGGAAAGAAGATTCTTACGCTTATCCAGTGGAGCTGGAAACCAATATACATCATGTCAATTATTGCAATAAAGCCACGTCAGCTCATTGCATGATATTCTTCAATTTATAGAGAATTTTGGACTTTGGGCTTCCAAACTTAGAAGGTTAATCTATAGTCTCAATTTTATTTTCTATTACTTATTAAGATGTATACTTTCAATGGTCCTGCTGAGGAAATAATGATGTGGTACTAACAAGCAAAATGGAGAATATTTAAAGCATCATAAATGTCTATTTCATATATTTATTGGCCTCCACATTGCCATATATCTAAGCCTAATATAAAAATATATTTCCTGTTTATTCTATAACTAAATCTTAAAAATTAAGCAAACTGCAACTTACTTCATACTGACAGTCTGAAGATGTATACATTTTTAATAATGCTACATGGCTGTCATTTTCTGGTTGAGCAATATGGAGTTTCAGAGAAATTTCTGTGGAAGACGGTACCCTGAAAAGATAACTTAAATATTAATTCTCGAATACAAAATGTTGTTAAATAACGAATGCTAAGTCAATCCTCGCACAATACAATGAAATAATGGAGAGGAAGACAGACGCCAGAGACATTATTATAGGTGGACACTTTTCCAATTGCATCACAGTTGCTGGAGGACAGTCTAGGAAGGGTTGATGCTCCAAGCAAGCAATGTTTAAGTTCTAGATCATTTAGGTAAGAATACACATTATCTTATAATATTATCTTATGAGCACAGTGCTACCTAAAAGATAGTTACATTTTATTAAGAGGTACTTAAATAGTTTCATTAAAATTTCACTATGATTTAAATAAACTAAATAGAATATATTTATTCAAAATGACCAAAGTTTAAGATAAATTTTTTCATATACTTACTGTGCAATAGTTAGTGAATCTTCGTAAGACCAAGGAATATGAAGTTTATAGATACTAGTTATTTCTTCTGTGGAAACATAAAGGCAATATGTGTTATTAACGTTATGTGACACTAAATGTTACATAATCTACTATAATACCTAACTAACTACACAATTACCCATTTCATAAAAAATAACCAGTAAGGGTAAGATCACATTAAAAATTAGAGAATTATTAAATAATAATGTTTAATTAGACTTACAAGAGATATTAGAGCACATGGAAAGTATTAAGAAATTGGTAAAACAGCTAAATCTGAATTACTACTATAATGAGATAAAAAATATATAGAGTATTTTTTAAATGTGGATAAATTGATACAGTTGAAGATGCTTAGTGTTAAGAAAGGGTCTATGTTAAATATCTTGGAAATACAGACAGCTTTTCTATTATCATATATTTAATTTTGATTCACATAAAATAAATAAGTATTATAGAAAATTCAAGTGAAGACCTATTGATTCTTCAAATGACAATACTATTCTTCTCAGAAAATACACTTACCTTTGACTCCTGAGCACTTGCTTACTACGTTGATTTTAAAAGCCTGGTATATCTAGTAAGAGTTTGACCACAAAAACAAACAAACAAGAAAACAAAAGTTTATTTGTTTGCTTAACTAAACAGTAAAATCAAATCCTTGTTATAATCATGATAATTACCTGTCCAAAGTTTAGAAGTTCTATATTATAAAACAGCCCACTTGTATTTAATATCACTTTCCTTGAAGACAGTCCTGTTGAATTGAAAGTACTGTATTACTTAGAATACCAAATGGTTTTTTAAGAATTACTAATTGCTTAACAATGTTTAACTAATGCTAATACATTTTAATATTAAAAAAGAATTTATAGGTTTTCATTTCTGGTATGGAAGAGTGAACTCCTAAAAATCCTATCCTCTTTCAATAAACTCTGGACAACATTTATAATGTATGTATTTTAAAAAGTCAAGTACATATTTTCAATTTCAAATAGGTATGCTTTCTTGGTAGATCTTTCACTTTATAAGTCTGCTATCTTTAATGAGATGGGTGATTCAGACATGTCATTTCTGTTTTGTTCTGAGTATCTTTCTTACCACCCCGCCCCCCCAAAAGTGGGGGAGGGATAAAAATCTAAAAGTTTCTGCTCTCAAGTAACAGATTCTTTTCACAAACAGAATATTAAAAAATACATATTTTAATGATAGGCCATGTCAAAAGGTCAAGGAGCCAACCTAAAATGAGCTCCCAATATCCAAAGCTGGAACAACTTAAGAAAAAAAGTGTAATGATATTGAATTATAATCCAATGAATAAAATAAATATCCATGAGTCATACTGACATAAATAAAAATTAAGTAAATAAATGGAGAAGGGACAACTTTCCTTTCACAAGAATTCCAATAAATATAGAATACCAGTAATAATTGCCTCAGACTAGAGGAACCAATGGATGATAACATTAGTGGGTTATTTTGAAGATAAAAGGATACTTAAACATTCTCAAAGTAGCTCTCCCAACACATTTATTAAATAGAAAAAGGAAACAAATAAATTTACAGTGGAGAAACCTAGAAGACACTACCTTAACCAAGTAATCAAGTTCACACTGGTAGTAATTAGACATAGTGATATCATGTGTCCAACCACAGGATACAATGAGAAGTACGCATAATTCTGGCAATATTCTTGCTAAAAATGTACAACATTAATCAAATCATAAGAAAGCATAAGACATATCCAGTATTTGATATTCTACAAAATAACTGACAAGTACTTTCCAAAGATGCCAAAGTTATGAAAGACAAGGAAAAACCGAGGAACTATCAATGATTAGAGGAGATGAACAGGACATGACAACTGAATGCAATGTGGGAACCCGGGGAACACTGGTGGAAAAACTGATGAAAACCAAATAAAGCCTGTAATTTACTTAATAGTGTTGTATGAATACTAATTTCTTAGTTTTGACAACTGCATTGTTTATGTTAAGGTGAGTGAAGGATATAGAAGCCTGTGCTCTTTCTGTAACTGTTCTCAGTGCTCAAAAATATTTCAAAATAAAATGTAAAGGCATATTTAATTACATGTATTTTACCACAATAAAAAAATGGGAAAAATATTTAGAGAAATCTTGAAACTTCCATGGGGCAGACAGCAATTTATACCTTATAATAAACATTTTATTGAAAGGGCCAACATGTAGTATAAATTCATGGAAGAACACACACACACACACACACACACACACACACACACACACACAATTACTTGCAAATGTATATGACCAGGGAGAAAGTTAAAGTTCACTTCTCAGAAAGTGACGTCTGGCCCAGTATTAAATAACGATTAAACCACTGGACTACATTATATGGTTATTCAAAGAACTATACTTGAAATACACAATTTTTAATGTTATAGGCTTTTCATTATTGCAACTGACTGGCAAAATAAATAAGCACTCTATTAAAAATAAAAGCAATTCTTGGGATTCCTGGGTGGCTCTGTCAATTGACTGTCCGTCTGTTCATCTCAGCTCAGGTCTTAATTTCTGGGTCCTGAGTTCAAGCCCTGTTCTGGGCTCTGCACTTGGTGTGGAGCTTACTTTAAAATAAAAGAAAAGAAAGGAAAAAAAAAAAAAGAAAAGGAATTCTTAAGACTTCCAAAATCAAAGCACTTACCAAAGGAAAAAAGATGAGTTACAGGAAGCTGAATGGATCTTGTCTCTTTTTTAAAGAATTCACAATCTACAACAAACTAAAATATAAAACATTGATTTTTAGGAAAAAATAGAATAACATTTATAGTAAAATATCTTCACTTGATGTCTGAGTGGAAAATAAAAGTCTATAAATAAACTTGAGCCTTGCAGAAGTTATTACCTATCATATTCTAACTCTGGCTATACTTAGATGGCAATTACTCAAAGAGAGATGCTAAGCTAAGAAAATTTGGTGAAAGGGCTTAACCTAATAGACAAATTACTGGAGGATCATTTGTACAACAGCTGATGAACAGTCCAGTTTCCTTCCAGCTAGTTTTAGGTGTTTGTAGAAGAGGAACCTTAAAGGATGGATCAAAGCATTAAGAATCAAAGTTAACTCAAGATTAGAGATTTAGATTAAAAATTTCTCGATACTTTGAGTCAAAAAGAAATACAATTTTGTTACATTTACTTTTAAAAATCCCATATTAATTATGTATCTCCAACACTCTAATTAGACTACAAAAGACTTGGAGATGGACATACTGCCATTCATCTACAGATGGCTAAATTTATTTGTATACAATTATTTCAAGCTGAACAGTGATTCAATTACATGGAAAAAAAGGTTTACTATGTATGAAGAAAAAGAAATGCTATCTCAAAAAAAGTAAAACTAAAATGTGACATCTGTATAATTACAATGTTTTGTAACGACATTTCGTATGTAATAACATTTCTACAATGACATAAGAAGTTTGCCCTAAGCTGTCTGCAATAAGAATGGTTTCATTAAAATAATCTCCACAAAGAAACCAAATTACTTTGATCTAAAGGAGCTGAAGAACAAATTAATCTGATGCCTAATTGTAGCTAGCAAGTAGCTTGCTGTCTACAGGAAGCAGAAAGCCAGTGAGGTCTATCCTAGGCTTTTCTAAGAAGTACACCTTGGACTGTACTTGAAGCAATGTTATTTTGTTTGCCTCTTGGGTGGATCTTTTGTTTCTGAAAGTTAAAAATAGATGTGGGAAAATGCTATCTGACTACAGTACACATGTTAGGAATAAAAGGAAAAACTTGTTAAGAGGCTTTGCTTTTCCCCCCCTTCTTTACTTATAAGGCCAACTATACCATCAGACATTTTCCTTATAGAAAACAACTGTTACAAGGTTAGAACAATCATCTACTGAACAAGATTATTCATCATATTTTTACAAAGCACTTTTGGGTGAGACATTGCCTGAGACAGAATCAATTTTAAATCAGTTCGTACAGGTATTTAAAATAATACAATTTTTATTATTGCTTTAAAAATTTGGCTATTCCCTTTATGAAATAAACCCATACCCAAGAAAAGAATTCAAGGGCCTCTTTCTAATGGAATTATTTTGTTTTCTGGCATCAAAAAATGCATGTAATTCCACATTGGCATTTTGAAAACTATATTATCAGTTGACTGCAAAAAATTTTCAAGCTATTTAAATATATATATTCCGATGATGGGTTATAACAGATATGTAGAAATTATAAAAGGCCTAAATTAACATCCTTATGAGACTGGGTATGCAACAGAAGAGTCAGCAAGTGTTACTTTCCAAAGAGCATTAAGACATATTAAATATTCATTAGGCTGCTAAGGCTGGTTACTTGTGAAAGGCTCATTAATTTCTTGGAATAACCAGCCAGGGCCTTTTCAAGTTTGGGAAAGATGTTTAAATTCATTCAAAACCAACTTACCTGACAGAAAAACCCCTAAAGAGAGCTTTTAGAATTGAAGATGTTGAATTACCTCTCACCTGAGCTAAGCAAAACAAAACAATGAATTCATTATAAGGTACTTGTGAGACTCAGTCTTTGAGTTAACTCCCAACTACATCCCCTTTTTTGTCTTTCAAATTTTCCTAATGATTTTGGCCTCAAATCTCAACAATTTTCTCATTAAAGAACTATTTTCTTGAGCATATATATGGTAGTGAGTTGCTAAAGGATAAGGATGCAAAGTAGGATAAAATCTATCTGATCTTACTCCCAAAGAATTCACGATATGGTGATGGTAATAGATAGATAAACAAATAAATTATAATTCAGCATAATTTCTCAAAGAAGTTATAAACAAAGCGTCACAGAAGAAAGAAGTTATCTGGATGAGTCATGAAAAGGAGACTAGGAACACTTAGGATGGATACTGAAGGATAAGCTTATTGGGTGAAATGGGGAAGGGAAGCAGAGGGTCTTTTACCTCTATCTTCTTGCTTCCTTCTCCCCCAACTTCTTCAAAAATCATCATCCTTTTATTTCTACTCCCACTTCCCTAGTTCGAGCCCTCATAACCCCTTATGCAGCAGCTCGTCTGTTTCTAATCCATGCACACCATAAACAGATTCATCTTCCAAAATGGCTCTGATCCCATTTCTAGTACAGTGAAAATCTTTCAGCTGCCTACTAACTCCTGAATTCTATGAAGTCCTGAATTTTCCAATCAAGGTCCTCTAGAGTTTGGCCACAAACTACTTTCCCAGACTTTTCTTCCACTACTATCCTACCCATGGTGGCCATCTTTTCAAAATTACTACTTACGTATTCACTGTTTCCAAACACATCTCACACTTTCACACTTCCATGTTTGGATCTCATCGTTTCTTTGTCCCAGCAGTGCTGTTCATTTTAACTTTCTGCAATGATGTTACTATTGAGCATCTGGAATATGGCTAGTATAACCAAGGAACTGAATTTTTATTAGTTTTAATTGTTTTTAATTTAAATAGCCACCTGTGCCATACTGGACAGCACAGTTCTACAATGTTCATGCTACCCATAAAAACATTAACTATCCTTTAAGAAAATTTTATATATCACCTCATAATAAAGCCTTTCCTCATTCCATCATCAGAGATATCTCCCCTTCTTATACCTTTCATTTATTTGCTATATTCTGATTTGTATTATATTTTTGGGTACCTCTTCTATTCTCACTCTTCCCTCTGTTTCCAAATATTTCTCTCCCCCTATCCAACAGTATGTAGCTTTCTGAGAATTGGATTCATGTCTTCCTCATTTGTGTGCCTCCTATAATTCCTGGCACAGAGTCTTCCACATAAAAGGGTACCAATAATGAATAGATTTTGAAAGACTAATACATAAAGTACGTTCCCACTTTGAACACAGAGACTTGGGTTTATTCTGCTTAGTTCAAGTTAGAGTAGGTGATCCTAACGATTTAATAGTCTTAGGTGGATCACCAAACTGGTCATTGTTTTAGATAAGCACTATGCAGAAGAATTCATCAAAAAATAACTTAAATATTTAGCATGAGTATCCACTAAACATTCTCATAACAACCTTAATCCATTTGTTACCTTACTTCCATGAATAGATGGTACATATACAACAAGATGAGACAAAGATGGATAGTCTTGAAGTCTTAACATCAGAGACTGAAAAAAAAAAAAAAAACAAACCAAACATAAAAAGCTGATTTTCTTTTTGAGGGTATACAGAACTTAAAACATGTTAAAAGAAATTATAAACACTTATTTCTTACTTAATTGGTTATAAAAAACTGATTCCAAACTTTACATCCAGTACCTCATAAAACACCCATGTTTACATTTTCAGGTCAATAATCCTGAACTCAAATTCCAAATATTTTGTAAATATGAACTGCCAAAAATATTACTTGAACTTTACCCCTTCATGTAAAACAAATGACATTTAATACTAAATGTAATTATTTTACATAATTATTTCCAGATTTGGTATCTTTTATAATTTGTCCATTTGTTTTTTATAACATTACAATATGATTTCTACATTTATTTTGGTAGCTAGCATATGACAAGAGCATTCAATAGCTGATAAATGAATGAATGCTAAAAATAATGGAAGAGTTGCAACTTAATCTCAAATGATTCTGATGTAGCCAAGAAGTAAAGAGTCTCTGCCTAATGATATATATGAATATCATCCTCTGGAACTTATTCAGTAAATGACATGAAGACACAATAAGATGAATAATGCGCCTTATCACATGAACATCTATTTTCAAAATTAAGACCAGATCCTACAGCCTATATTTTGAGGAATAAATAGATAAGAGACTGGTCTACTTAATGAAAATCTACAGCACCAAATACAGTTTTTAAATCCAGGTTTTTTTCTGGAAGTATATGTGGTAACAATTCGTATGTATTAAGAAATTTCTGCAGACAGTTAACTTTCTCCAATTTTCTTCAGAAGCACTTATGTGGGCAAGTTGAACAGAGGCTCTGAAGCTGAAGAACTGTGAATAAGTGGCTCTCTAACAACCTGACCAGATTCACCTGTGAGTGTGTTTTTTAACCTCCTAGGCTTCACCTCAACTTACTTGCCAAAGTCTCAGCAATGGACTTAATCCATTCTAATGTAAATTAAAAGGCCTTTTTTAAAAGGGCCTCACAAACCATATTGACATACAATTGAGACCAACCAAACAGATGGTAGACAGTATGAAAGTTAATGAGAAAGAATCATGGTTATTCTGTGTGGCTATCCTTTGCTACTTATTCTCAAGAATAATTTTTTTCTCAAGAATTTTTTTTTTTTTTTGGGATCAGAATACTTCAAAAGGTAACAGTGTCAAAAAAAATTTCCTTATAAAGTTCCTATATAGTTATACTGTCAGTAGGAACTTGACAATATAATCATATTCATGAAATCGTTAGGTTGACAGGTAAGATTAATATGAAGTTGGGAAATTTTTCAGTGTTTTAAGGGTAAAATGCCCTTAATGGTGAAACAACACACACAGGAAATCAAACACCAGGGTTTGATGTGCAGAGCAAAGCTATGGTGCTAAAGTATGATTAAGGCAAAATGGCAACAAGGTAGTTTTCTCATACAAGTTAGTTATCTTTAGAAAGTTAGTTTTTTGTTTGTTTTGAACAATACATCCATTTTGGCTTACCAAATTCTTGGCCTGCTGTGCTTTTTGTTTTTAGAAACTTCTTCACTGTACCCATGACAGAAAAATTCCATATGACTGGTATTTAAAAACTGAATTTACAGGTGCTTTGCTGGAGTCTTCTATTTATTAACAGTTTAGTTAGCAGCAATGCTAAAAGTGATATGATTCTCATCTGACATTACTTATTGTTAAGATGATATAAATAGGAATAAAATTCATGAAATCTTTTCACTTTAATCTTTTATTTCTTTTCAACTTGATGGCAAATTGACTTTGTGTCCTTTTTAGAAGTGGCTAACATATAATTTTGATTTTCATTACAATGGAGAAGTTTATTTATGTTTAATAATTATAATCCTCTTCAACTGAGAACACCTAAAGTTGCAGAATACTGCAATCCTTATCTTCTAAACCTCTTTCTCCCATTTTCCCTCTCTAAATTTCAGTAGGCTTTTAATGCTATCTGGCAATCTCTTTCAGCATTCAACTATAAAAAGCAAGCAGCAGCCTGGGGTGCCTGGGTGGCTCAGTCAGTTGAACGTCCAACTTTTGCTTTTGGCTCAGGTCATGAACTGAACATACGACTGTTGGTTTTGGCTCAGGTCATGATTGCAGGGTTGTGAGATCGAGCCCTGTATCAGGCTCCCACTCAGTGGGGAACCTACTTGAGACTCTCTCTCTGAAATAAATAAATCTTGAAAAAAAATAGCTTGTTCTCCTGCTCTTCTGCCCGCTGTTTCTTAAATTTAGAAGAAACAACACAGGGTCTAGAACTAGATGAATACATTGTTGAATCTTCGAGATTAAAAATATATATAAGGATTTTATTATTTTAAAAGTAACTTTTTAAAAATAGGAGCAAAGTAACATTCTATCAGGATTTTAATCACTTATTTCTTCCTAACTCTTAAATTACAGGTTAGATAGGATATACTATCAAAATTGGAAATTCAAGTAAAGGTTTATGAATGATTATCATTAAGTATATCCTACTACTTTTGTTTGTTTTGCTCCTGCCTAAAAGGCTAGGATAGAACCAGTAAGAGACATTAAAAATGTTCATATGAGTCTATTCATTTTCCTACAATATTTAACTCTTGAATACAACACCATAGGAATGAATATACACAAAATAAGGATGACTGAGGTGACAGAAAAAAATAACTGCAACTGTTCCAAAGTCAAGTGTGAAGTAACTTGCAATTATTCATTCTATCATCATTCCTCTCTATTAGTATAGTACAGAGTTGACTATACAGATAAATAACAAATAACTGAACTGGACTGGGAGATGATTGGGACCGACGAGATGGCTTCACTTTCAAGTTTATGAGGCTAGTATTCATTATGAAAAAATACTTGAAGACTGAAAATTGTTATTCCTGGTATAAGATTATGAGTTATAATAAACACAATTTAGAAATTAGAAGAGGTATTTTCATCAAATTTTAGAACTGTTTTATTCTTCTCAACAATATTAACCTTTTGTAAAAAGACTTGCTGACCTATCAGAGTTATTTAAGGAAATCACAAACAATTATTAAATAAATTCCATGGAGTACTACATAAAGTAGAGTTACCCAAGTGCTTGACCACAAAGTGATACTGAAGTAGATCTGGAAAATTACTTTGCATCTCTGAGATGCTCACTTTCCTACTGTAGGTCCTCTCCCAAAAACTCAAACTACTACTCAGCTTCCATTTTAAGATACACCATCCCAAACATAGCCTCAAATTAACTTTTAAAAATTTATCCAGCTCTTGGTATGATGCTATAATATATAGATTTAATTTTATTTAGAGGATTGTTAACTTACAGTTTTAATCTCTGCAAATTAAAAAAAAAACATTGCATGTTATTCTCCATTAAAATGTATTTCCAGAGAAAATATTTCTAAACTGTATATTAGCAAATCTCAAGTTCATTTAATACTTAGATGAATTAATAAAAGACCATATTCTAAAATGCCTATAGACTGAAGAAATTTTTAGTATTTTTTCACCTGGATATTAAAATTTTAAAGTCATAATTTACCTTAATTGTTGGCAATAGTTCAGCTTTCCATGATAAATCAATCCCCTGCCGGCTTTGAAATGAATATGAAAATATAATTAAAGACAAATATATTAAAATATAATAAATTATAAATAAGCTTCAGAGGAAAAAGAAGCCAGTTACAGATCTATCAGAGAAAGTTCTAATGAAACAAGTCCAGTAAGTCTAATCCAATATACTCTTATCCATACAGTCCTGTGGGTACAAAAAAATTGTATTTCCTAGCAACCATTTCAATGTTTGCAAATACTGCTGATATGTTAATTTCCTTTATTTTTCATTTTAAAATCAATACTACAATGTAATGTAGCAGCACAATACGCTTAAGAATGTATGAAGCTATTCTAAAAAGTTTGATGTGAGAGTGCCTGGGTGGCTCAGTCAGTTAAGCATATGAGTCTTGATTTTGGCTCAGGTCATGATCTCCGGGTCACGGGATCGAGCCTCACATCAGGTTCCACGCACAGCAAGGAGTCTGCTTGAGATTCTCTCCCTCTCCTTCTCTCTTTGCCCCTCCCCACTACCCCTGGCTCCCTCTTTCTCTCTCTAAAATAAATAAATCTTTAATAAGTATGATTTATATTATTTATATTGAGAAAAATGAACCATTGAGGCCCTTAGGTTCAAAAAACTTACCACATAGAAGTGCTGTTTATGCAGCCAAAAATCCAACTATTTGTATCCTGTTGATTAATAACACAAAGCACACTAAATATTATAGAATATAATTACATAAAATAGGCAGCTTAACATTTTACTATTATATGATAGGGTTAGTAGGCATGATAGAAACATAAAATAGCAACCTGTTATTTAGAAACATTTCCAAGCTGTTCTCAAAAGTAATATAGGTCAAGGGAAGGTAAAGAAGTCTAATATCAATATAGATAGCAAGTAACCTAGAGCAGCAAGAGAAAGAGTGACGTCTCCACAGCATACTGCGTAAGCAATTTTAATTTCTGAACGAACGCTTTCAGAGTTCAGCAATGTCCATGCTTTAATTAGGTAGTTACATAATAAGTAACTACATTTTAAGTAAATATAGAAGAATGAATACTTAGAGGTCAACTTTTATACAAACAGAAAAAAAAATCTAGAGCAAAGTAATTAAAAATAGCAATTAATCTAAGTATAGCTTGTTAGTTTATCATTTGAGTTCTCATTTGATTATCAGGCAAAACTTCTGAGAATGTGTTTGGATTGAAGCACAATTGCAAGGGCTCAAGACAAAAGCTAGTTTTACTTTATCAGGGTACCACTGGAATGCCACAGAGATGGTAGGGATATTTTAACAATATTATGTATTTATCTCCAGTCATTTAGGAGCAGTATAACCAAAGACCTTCACTGCAACTTTTAAGGAAGTAGTAAAAGCGATGTTCCAAGATCTGATGATCCAACTACTAAAATCCTCCACCAATTTATAAGAGGGTAAGAAACACTGCTCAGATAGCTACATAAAAATTTCCTTAATAAACAGAGAAAATAATAAAAAAGAAATCAATCCTTTCATCCAACTAATATTTATAAAGTCTATTCTAGGGCCATGTAATTATGCTAAGCTTTCAAGGAAAAAATGATGAATGAGGCAGACATGGTCTTTGTCCTCATGGAGCTTAAATACAATTTGAAGACATTTTCCAAGAATACAGAAAAGAAAGCTGAAAGGAAACAAACAAAAATAATGTAGAATATGTCTGCTCTTTACTGCTGGCAAAATACTTATGTGACTTCTGTATCAGTTAACTGTGTTTCCAGAATAACATGACATTATAAAGCAAGGCAAAAGAAAAGATCTGCATAGCTTAGACAAGGAAAATCTACTGAGCTCTCAAGATTCACCCTACTTTTGTAATGGGTTTTTGCAGCTATTAAGGGAAGCTATTTTCAAAGATAGGCCTTAATATGAAAGTTGCCAATATTTTATACTACTTACACTTCTGTGTATAGGGAATTCTGACTTATTCATGAATAAACTGAAAAAATATTATTCAAGCCCACCCTAAAACACCACGTTGATATAATCTATAAGGTGTCAAAGGAACAATTTCAGGTCATCTAGCAAGCATCCCTAACTAATTATAAAAACTGTATTGAAAATCTTAGAAAAAGTCACTGAAGAATTGCGAACTAATTCCTAAAGTAAAAATAATAACAATAATTCCTAAAGTATACAGAAAAGAAAACGCTACTTGATCATGAAATTTATATAATAGATCTAAAGAGAAACCTATGTAGAGTAAAAAATGATGCTCTCAATGGCTGATAAAATTGTTAGGAACTGATTAGGAACTCTATATAGGATAGACCATGGTAATACCACCTGAGTCTACTGATAAGTCTTTATTTAGGTCACTAAAGTGGGACAACCAGATACTGTATATCTTCTGGTTAAGTACACAGTTCTACTTATAAAATATTCTTGCCGCAAAAAATTAATGGTAATTAATTTAATTAAAAATTAATCAAGATTCTAAATCTAACAACCAGTTTACAGAAAACATAAGGGAAATACATGTTAAGAGACACCACAAGAGGGGCATGTAGGTGGCTTAGTTGGTTAAGTATCTGCCTCTGGCTCAGGTCCTGAACCTGGGGTCCTGGGATAGAGTGCCCGTCAGGCCCCCTGCTCAGTGGGGAGCCTGCTTCTCCCTCTCCCTCTGCTCCTCCCCACCCCCATGCTCTCTCTTTCTCTCTGTCTCTCTCTCGCACATGCTCTAATAAATAAATCTTAAAAAAAACAAAAACAAAAACATGAGAATAGTCACCTAAACCTAGAATGTGGGAAATTCTGTAGAACATATAATCCAGTTGCTTGAACAAATAAACAGATGGGGGGAGGGAAGTGGGGGGGCCATTATAAAAGAAACTTAGGATCCATGAATCAAATATAACATGTATACTTTTTGGATTCTGATTCAAATAAACCAACTTAGAATTTGAATAAAGGCAACTGAACATTGATTGGATATCACATGATATTAAGGAATTAATAATTAATTTTGTTGGATGAAATAATGATATTATAGTTAAAATGCACAATTCTTATCTGCTAGAAAACATACTGAAGTATTTAAGGATGAAATGATAAAATGCCTAGGATTTGCTTTAAAAATGCTTCAGTCAAAAAAAAATGAAAAAGGGATAAATAAAAATGGCAGTGTTGATAACTGTTAAAGCTATATGATAATTATGTGAGATTTCATTATTATATTCTACTTTTATATGATCAAAAACTTCTATAGTACAAATTGAAAAGCTTTTAAAAATTTACCTAACTTTATGCTAATTAATACCCATGGACCTTAATTACAGAAAAGGGATCCTCCAATAAGCCAAATGGAGAATTTGAACTTTGGCAAGGATTTTTCTCACTATAATACTGACATTCTGATTTGGAATTTAGTATTAAGTGAGTTTGAATATTTTAAGCCAGCAGTGTAGAGCCAGATTCTCTTGAAATAAACTGCCCAACCAGATTTTAAGCTGAGAGATGCTAGTCTCTGTGAGAGATGCAAAACTCTGGTCAGACCACTAAAATTAGTATTCATTAGCACCTAGCCCACAATGCCTGCCTATCATTTCTGAAGACTTTACTATATATCGAATGGCAGTATCTACCAACTAAGTGACATATTAGATTTCAGTTCTAAATACAAATAACCTAACAAAACGGAGAAGAGGAAAGAAATTATGAAAAATGCAAATATAAAGTGAAGAAGCTTGAGAAATGCAGGAAAAAAAAAATCCAAAAAGAGGGAAAAGAACCCAAATTGGGAAACAAGTTCCTGAAAGTAAGAAATAAGTGACAAATTATTAAATTATTAAATACTCCAACTATAACAAAGGCACACTATAGCATGTAACACATTTTTTGACAATGCCTGATAGTAGGTATTCATTAAAAAGAAATATGTAAAATCATCACTTTGGTAACTCTGAGTCTAGATAACATTGTAACAAAAAGTTACTATTTTAGAGAATGTTTGGCATAAAAAGCCCTGCAAATTTAGTATAGAAACCAACGGAAAAACAGTATTTACTTCATAAAATTCCTATAGAATAGCTTTGTTTAAATATATCTGTTCTTAAAAGTACTAACAATTTTAGAATTAAAGGATATTCGAACTAAATTCCTTCATCCTAAACACAGTGTAAACAAGGTAAAAAAAAACAGGGTGAAAGACCTGAACTAGAGCCAAAAGTATAATTTAATAGTAAATTATCAGTTATAGAAACATTTTGACTAATACTTTTCAATCAAAACTCTGTGTCAGACAAATATTTTTCAACTTATTAGATTTAATAGTTCATAGCTAAAGAAGAGACTTATTAGATATTAGTTGAATTTTAAAAATAAAGTAGACTTTTAGATTTATATAAAATGTACCAATTATCTTACCAGCATGGTGCTCTGACAATAGACATGAGTGTAGATTTTTCTATGATTTGCAAGAGGAAATGTAAAATATATCTTATCAGATTCCTAAAAAAAAAAAGAGGGAAAACATAATAAAACAATTAAGAGAGTGGATAATTTCATCATTTAAATATCCAGATAAAGCAAAAATTATCCTAATTTTATCATTCTTGGTGTTGTTAAGAACCAATATTCTAGGAGTGGGAAGAAGATACAGATGTTAAGTCAGGGATATCAGGTACCCTACAGTCCCAAATATGTCTTAGAAACAGCATTATAAATGCATGTTTTTTGTTTGGGTTTGAGTTTTGGCCTAATGATCAACATAAAATACATTCCTTAGCTCTGTCCACTGAAAAGGCCTAGAAATGCTAACCCCCTAGCCATAAACACCTCTAGTGCCCAAATTATGCTTTTTAGACACCATTTCCCAAATAACAGGAAGAGTTTCTTAGAGAAAAAGCTGATTCAAGGTCTGCAGCAGGAAATGTACAAAATGAGCTCAAACATCTTCTCATACTAGGTAGTAAAGAAACTATCAAAGAAAGACAACTGAAGAGTAGCTTTACCAAAAAGATTCAGGAGCCTAACTTGAAATGACTTCCACTGGTCAAAGACAGAAGAATTTTAATATTTTAGATAGAAATACAAATATGTTTAAAAGACGAGTTCATAATAATACTAGAAGAAAAATCCCCCAAAACCCCTTAGGATCACTGATGGAGGAGGTCCGTGAGTCAACTCGCTATTTCTGAAAACCAGTAAATATAAGATCCAAAGATCTAAAGCAACCATAATTTTCTCCTTTTCTGATATGTTCCACTTTTGATAAATTTAGTAGATAAGAAATTTCCCAATACAGTGTTCCAGTTAATAAAGAAAAAAATAATTGAGTTATTTTTGCATCCCCCTAAATGAATTAATGACTCTAGGCATGCTTCAACAGCTGCTAACATCACAAACAGATAGTCTAGCCAAAACAAAAACTGAATCTGATCAACAACTGCATCTGATCCAAGTACTAAGTTACAGGAAAAGAGTAGATAAAGGAATATACTATATGGCACTGAAGGACTGCAATCAGCAAAATCAAGACTGTATGAAACTATAGGACAAATGACTTGTTTTTTCAACAAATAAGCTATAAGGAAAGAAAAGGGGTAGAGGAAGTATGAGAGATCAAAAGAGGAATAAGAGACATATCAACAAATATATGGACATTATTTGTATTCTCATTTAAATTGAGAAAGAAACAAAAAATTTAAGCTATGATAAAACAGGAAAATTGAATACTAACTAGATATTATTAAGGAATTATCATTAAATTGTTTTAATATGGGAAAATATACATAGTTATCTTTTTAAAAGCGTCTTTAACTTTTGTTTATTTTTATTTTATTTTTTTAAAGTAGGCTCTATGCCCAGTGTGGAGCCCAGTGCAGGGCTTGAACTCACAACCCCAAAATCAAAACCCGAGTTGAGATCAAAAGTCAGACGCTCAACCAACTGAGTTACCCAGGTGCCCCAAGAGTCTTTAACTTTTAAAGATAAATACCAAAATGCTTTTGAAAAAAAGTAAAAAAAAAATCCATTGATGGTATACTTACATTGTAAGCCACATAGGTCCATTTGGACACTTTCACTGGAACCCACATAGATGTCCCTAAAGTACAGGAAATTAATTTGTTTGGCTTGCTTTTTAAATATGAAACCATTCCTTTTACTTAATGTTCACGAAATACTTCTCAATTACAACAGGATTTGAAAAAGAAGTGGTTTCCTGAACAATGGCTATTTAAAATAAGAAATCTAGTAAGATGCTATCTGTGCTCGTCACCAACTAGCATTCGTATCAAGTAAAATATTTTAAATTTATTTGGTATCTTTACTCTAAAGAAGTATCAATAAAAAAGAAATGAATTATTTTATTTTCCAAACTGAGTATAACAGGTATTATATTAACAGCAAATGATATACTGTTAAACCAAAAGAAGACTGAAAAATGACTGATACTGAAAACTGAAGTAAAAAATAATTATAGTATTTTATGTGACTGTCAGGAAATAGACATTTAACTCTATCTTTAAAACTTTGTACTTCTCATGTTATTTTCAGAACAAAATTTTTATCAGCAACATCTTATAAACTGTTTTTCTCCTTTTTCCCTTCCTTAATCAAGAACATCATAAGAAACCATCACAGAGAAATTAATAAAACATAATAGGATTATAGTAGCTAAGTACCATAGTTTCAAAGACTTCGCTAATAACAAATTTACCTAAAAATAGAACTCAATTTAAAATAAAAACATGTTATTACCACCAACCTGTTAAGTCAGAAATTATTGCTGGATTTTCCTCAAAGTGTTTTGCTGGGTGTCTTATAAAGTGGTGATTCAAAACTGACAATTTCTTCTTGGGATTTTGAGTTATCTAGAAAGAATAATGATACATTTTATATCCTTTTATATCCATTGTGATAGTTCAATGAAACTTTGCATCAAGTAATAATGATAAGAGCCAACAGTTACTCTGGGCCAGGCACTGCTCTGAGTACTTAACATGTTATTAACCCATTTAACCATCACAAGAGCTCTAGGAGATAATCATCCTTTCATCTGTATTTTTACTAAGAAACTAAAGAACAGAGAAATTAAGGAACTTGCCCAAGGTCATACTCCTATTTACAGTCTGGGCCAGGATTCAAACTCAGGCAGTCTGGCTCCAGAGCCCATGCTTTTAATTATTATTCAACTAGTGCCTCTCAAGTAACAGTTAAGAATAAAACATACAAAGGTGTATAGAGTCAGATGAGAACTTAAGAGATCCTCCAGTCTAGTGATTCCAACACACTACTTTCCAAACTCAGACCAGTACCAATCCCACAACAAAGAATTCGCTGGTCGTTAGAGAAAATGTGAATTGCCAACTGCCCTTCCTTGGAAACTACTTTGCTTTACCCTGTCTTACTTACTTGCATTGTGTCTAAACATCCTTTCTTTCATGAAATGAAAATGAGAGCAGACAATAGGATTTTTTGTTGTCTGTTTTAAAATACCCTAGCACAATAAATGTCTGCAACTTTATATCAGTTCCTCCCTTAAAGAAAAAAAAAGGACTTGGGTCTAAAATCCATTCAGAATCTACCACTATTCAACTCTCTAGTTTAAGCACTGAGGCCCTGACAGGTAAGTGATTTTCTCAACAACATAATGAGAGAATGACAAAGAAATGACAGTGAGGACCCAGGTCTAGTAAATCTTTTCAATTCCTTAGGAAGTCACCCAAAATTTGCTTGAACATTTATTTCTAACTTGCTATTGTGGAAGATAATACATTCCAGTTTTAACAATTCTTATGAGGAGAATGCCCTGCCATATTTAGAGCAAATACCTGACTCCCTGTTACTTTGATACATTAAGTTAGGGGCCAGCCCTTTAAGAAACTGAAGACTGTTACATCCTCCATCCAATAAAACATTTCTTTACAGTTTAAACAACTTCAAAAACATTAACGGTTTTTCATAGAACTGTTTCAAACCCTTTATCACCCTGATTGCCTTCCCTGGATAAACTCAAATTTGTTAATGTCCTCCTTATAATACAACATACGAAACAGAATATAGTTCCTTAGATATCGTGTAACTATAGTAGAAGGCAGCGGAAATTTTATCTTCATTGATGCAAACTCAATACTTCAATCAACTCAATCTGATATAAAACTATTTTTGACTTTTTTTTTTTAAAAGCAGTCACATCTGTTCACAATCAATTAAAAGTCATAGGCCTTTCTGCCAAAAATTTTAGTTAACTCAGGACTCTCCCATCCTTACTCACTCTCTAGGGAATCCATCCACTCATAAGTTTCTCAGCTACGTCTTTTATGCTGATAACCATCAGAAATTATTCTCTAATTCTGATTCCTCTGTACCACATATTTGGGACTAATTATGCTTTGAGTTATAGTTTCCCTGTATACATGTTCGCTTCTCTTCCTAATATCTTCTTGAGGGATAGCAATCACATACTAACTTTTTATTGTCTAATATTTAGTCCAATTATATTAGTGAGTTTGTGAAACAGAACTCAGTTTCATATTTTGATTCTTAGCAATATTAGTTATCAAAATTTCTCATTTGTCCCTTAAAATGTGTCTATAAATTACTTATCTATCCAGAATTATAATTTATTACACACTAGTATTACAAATTTTCTCATCTCAGGATTTAATGGAAAACAAGATTTATTAAAATTAGCTTTATGTAGTGTGTCAACTATACCTCAATAAAGAAAATTAGCTTTCTGTACAATTTTTAAAGAATATACCTGTCTGTGATACTACTGTTCTTCATGGGTTGAAATGGGGTTTTTTCCTAAGCCTACCAAATGTCATTCCAAATACAAACTGGTCTTACAATTTTAATTGGTTCTACTCTTGTATCTAGTTGCACTCTCTCAAACTGACTAAAAAACATTTGCCATAGTTAAGACTCACAATTAAAACAAGGTTGAAAAACTGAAAAACGTTTGCATTCCATGACCAATTCATTAACTCTATAAAGCTGATTTACTTTAATAAATATACTAACTTAAAAATGGCATCTTGTGGCGTAAAGTGTGGTAAAACACAATTTGGGTCTCTCTCTCTTTTTTGGGGGGTCTCTCTTTTATCTTATTCTTCAGTAGAGAGGTAAGTATCTATGATTCTAATAGTAGTTCTGCAGATTTCTGAAGGGTTAAGGAAAAAACATAAACACTATCCCACTTCCAAGAGTGAAAAGCCTTATAAGAGGCTTTTCTAAGTTCTAAGACAAAATAAGGAAAGCATTACCTAGAGATCTCTTGAGAAAGAGGCCACATATACTAGTCTCTCAAAGAATTGGGGCCTTCAAGAGAAAGAATCAAAAAATATCTAAGCTAAACACTTTGTCATAATGAAGAAAATTACCTAATACACAAGGAACTTTTTCTCCAAAAGGAGAAGCTACAGCCACAGTTCTCAAAACATGTTTCTATCAAACAGTGAAGGACTACAAGATGACCTGAGGTTAAAAAAAAAAAAAGGGTACTTAAGATGAAAAATAGCAATCTGTTCCCAATTCACAGAAAAAAATGTAAGTTCATGGATAAAATGCCCTGAATTTTGCTGAAACCCTTGGTGCTCACTACTATATATCTGCTGGCAGACATGAAAGAAAGAGTAATATGATGTTCTATAAATGGCACTAGAATTTCCAGGTGTCCTGCTAATTGAATAACTTGGAAAATCACTAGTTTGTAGAGTTTGTAAGTGAAATCTCATTACAAAAAAACATTCAACTACTAAAAGTACATAATTTAAGTTTCTGGCAAGCTTGCGTTAGTCAATGAATGAAGACATTTCGATCCTACCAGAAAGATAAAGATGCTTTAAGCAAAAATGTCTATTAAGTTACATCATGAAGTTTACAACATATTACTAAAAAAAGAATAAAATAGCTTGTAGTATTTTCCTTAAGTTAAAAAAAATTAAAAGGATATATATCGAATTTTAAACAAGGGGAAGAATTGGGGGAAGATTAAAGCATCTTTTCACTTTTTCATTTTCATTGCATTCTATTAATTGTGATCAAAGTATTATCAGATAAAAATATATTTCTATTTTGAAACTAATTCCAGTTGATATAACATGTCTTCTACTTTTATGAAAGTAAAAAAAGTATAAAATCCATCCCTGCCATAACAAAAGCTTTTACTTTACTGAAGTAATTTTTAGCTTAAAAATACATACTTGTTTAGTATCAGCATCAATAAGATCAAAGAATGCTCGAATTGTAGTCAACTGCAATTGTTTACACCTAAAGAATAAAATGTTACAAATGAAACTTTATTTAAAATAACACTTTTGATATAAACATGCACAATTCTATTACTTAATGGAATATGTGAGTTTTCTTTACTGCTCTAAACTCTAAAAGTATTTAAGGAATCATTATTATTATTAATCATATATCTTAAAGTTGAAACATATAAAAATAAAGCAAATTAAATCTTCCTGGACGTTTAACAATGGAACTATCAGGGTCCTTCTGTTCTAAGTCTCCTTGTCCACCCCAGCTATAGACAACTGTCTGCCCCATCTTTATATGCCTAAACTTGTGCTTCTTGCAACCACTGACTGCATAGCTAGAGGAAAGTGAAAAAAGAATCTTTAAGCCAAAACATATAGCAATAAGATACAAGGTCTATGTATTTCTTGACCCTTATTTAATCTTATTAAGGGTAAATCTAACTCCTACTTGGTTTTTCATATGCTGTTCTACAATATTTAATGCTATATTAATCAAGTCCCTGAGTTCGGTGACTGGCCAAGAACTCAGAAGGTCCTATCACAAGTACCTTTGATTCTGCCTAACTATGACAAACTCTAAAATTTTGATATTTGACTCTAGCTTCATTTGAGACTCATGCTAGTGGTTCTTCAAGAGATGATTTTATAAGTTATCAAGGGAACCTTGGTCAAACTGAGACAAAAACCAAGGTTAGAGTTCTACGCCCTTAAGTCAATCTTTCTCCCAAATCTTTATTCATTTATGGATAAAGTGCTAACAAAGCTAACAAACCAATCAATGCACTGATAAGAAAAGAGGACCACCACAAACCACCAAAATAAGCCTATTATATATTAACTTACCATACAATGGAAAGGTGGTCTGTTGAGACCCAGGTCTTAGGCACTGCAGAACTCTAAAAGGACAAGAAAAACAAAATCCAACTTAAGCACATTTGTTATTCTCCCAAAGGTTTGAAATTCTCATAAGCTAATATTTAGAAACATGTAACTTTAGTTTCACTATTTTATGATACATAGACATATTTAAATGATGCATTCTTAGAAAGGTGATCCAAAAATATTAAGGTAGTTCCTGCAGAAAATCAGTATCATTACTGCTTAGTCAAGCTTAAATTACCCTTTGAAAATTATTAAAGCATCTACAGATTCCTTACTGAAGTTTAATATCTAACTCTTTATTACTCTTTTCAGAGGATGAGTTTATGATTCTTTAAATAAATCACAATTATTTTAATAATTTTAGTTTACCCTTTGATAAATTTTAAGATGTTACTTCTACAATCTGGTGCCCCTGAGAAATACCCAGCCTTAGGGATCTTTTTCAAAATAAATATGCCTGATCACAATTCCAAAGCTATCAAATCAGACTCTCTCTCTTTTTTTTTTTTTTTTTAAAGAGAGGGACAGAGAGAATCTTAAACAGGCCCCAACCTCAGTACAGAGTCCAATGCAGGGCTGAATCTCATGACCCTGAGATCATGACATGAGCCAAAATCAAGAGTAAGATGCTTGATCCACCCAGGTGCCCTCAAATCAGACTCTTACAAGTATGGTCCAGGGTTACTGATTTTGAAAAAATCCCTAGATTAGGATATAAACTACTAGTTAGAGACATAACAGCAAAGGCTCCTAAAAAATGTAAGTGTTTGAAGAAGGCTTCCTAACAACGGCACAGCACCCTGCAAGAACTAGAGACTCCTTTTCATACCAGGTAATGACTTCCCTGTGAATAGCATCTTACATACAACAGGAAACGTTAAGTAAACCTGATATTATTTTTCACAGCGTCTCTCTTTGCATTCAAGAAAGGGTTGCTTACTGTGAGCCTGGGTCCCTTAATGGGACTCCTTCAAAAACTACCCACCAATTTAAATACATACCTAGGGCAGGTATAGGAGCAAAATGTTTAAGTGCCATTATCTGTATGAGTATATATTACAGCAGTTCTGCCTACTTTACTAATACTAATACAACTGAGGTCTCTAACTTGATTTTTCTAGTCCGAATGTAACTAAATGTCAATTAATTATTCTTGAGAATCATCAAAAAATTTTTACTTCTTAATACTTTCTTAAAGTAAACATATGTAAATATATGAAAGGCAATAAGCTATTTGGGGGCTAAAATACTAAATAAAATTCAGACAATAACCAGCTTTGAGAAAATTCCATTAAGAGGTAAAATATTTTCATCAGAGATACAGAAATACAATCTTCCTTGAAAGCAACAAATTATCAAATGGATTAGGAAAGAGGGACACAGACGTGTGTGCACAGGTTGAGCACGCAGGCACGTGCGCACACGCACACGCACACACACACACACACACTTAAAGAAACCAAAGTTCTTTAAAAGATAAGCTGCAGGAAGGGGCATCAATATAGCAACAAGCTCCAGGCCAAGTCTAGAAATAATCACATCCAATTTTATATGACTAAAATATCTGTGTTTACTAAAGAATTGATCTTTAGTGTTTTGAGGACTTCCAACAAATATCTGCCCCAAATATTCAACATCAAATAAAATGATTCATACCAATAATGAGGTTTGAGAGATTTATCAATTTAGTTTCAAAGCTATTATGGTTATATCACAACTCCTCCAATAACAAGAAAATAGTGGGTAATAGCAGAATGGCTCAACAATTTTTGTTCTATGTGTGGCAAGCATTTAATAATACTTGTTTAATAAATGAATAGTAATCTAAGGTGGGGCAATAGATGAACTGAGCAAGGGAGTATTTAGGAAAAGAATAACCATGAAATAAAGCACTATCTCCTAAAAAGCAAAAGGAACTTCAGATTTTTTTTAGAAATTAAGTTATATTTAGAGATGATGTGCAGTATACACATGTATACATACTATATGCAATATCTACATACTGTGTAGAGTTAAAAAGTTCAGATCTTAACTGAAGACTTCAAGGTTAAAAATATAAGAAATAATGTAAGACCTAAAAGGAAACACGAACTCACTTTACAGAGGCTATGTATCCCAGTTAAAGACCAAATACTTGATGTCCTAGCAGGGAAGAATAATTAGCAGATTAATCAATCAGGGTTTAGTTATACTATCAAAGCTAATTTTTAAATTTTAAAATTGGTAAACCTTTATTCAAGTTCAGAAATCAAGAGTTTGATATTCCATTTCTATTCTATATACCACTCAGAGATAACAAGGGGCCCTTGGAGTTCAGTCCACACTTTCTTATAGTTAAAACTCTCATGAATGGGTAGGTACTTATTTTAAACAAGGAACAACTATTCATAAGAGTCACTTTCACAAATAAGTCATTTTCACAAAGTTTCTAAGATCCTTTTCACTTTCTGTGGACCCATGCCTCTGCCTTCCCAACATATTCATATTCATTCTTCCATAAAATCTCTCTCACACACGTGCACATACACACACAGTAGCACTACAACAACTCAGTAGTCATTTTCAAACAACTACATATTTCTCCTTTCATACCCTACTATATCCATTCTGTTAATATTTCAGTAGAATCTTAAAAAGATTACCACAACGGATAAGGTACTGGTATGATGGCTTAATTTTGGTAGAAAAGTCAGTCCTGAACGAACTTGGTAATCCCGGAATCCTCCAGCTACAGAAAGCGTGGTTAAATTTATGTGTCTAGCATTTAGAATCCAATAGTTGTTTACAGTCATATAAAAATCTGGTAGGAAATAAAGACACACATTAAAAATTAGTCATTCCCTGCAACAATATTAAATGGAATTTCTGTTTAAGCCATACTGAACTGTCTACAATGTTATTCACATTTCTCTATTCTGAGTAAAATCAACATCTTTACCGAGTCTGTTGTCCCATTAAATAAGACTATAAATACTAAGAGTTACTGAAGTTATCAATAAAGAAAAAATATATCCAAACTTGATTAGCTTTGACAAGTCCATACACAAACAGTTCTCTACATCCCACAGGATGCTGCTAGATCACGAGCCACACAGTGTAGCAAGTAGAAACCCCTAAAATTCTTCCAAAGATACACGTTCACTATGCTAAATAATTGTAGATCTTCCTAATCATGGCAGTGTGAGAGCTTAGCAGCTCTCTACTATGGCCAGCCACACCACACAAAGTACTATTTAAGTTCTTAAAATACAATTAGGACAACAATCACTTTAGTCTTGGGACTCAATGCTGTTGTGGAAAATCTTAAGGTTAAGAAGATTCTACTCATTTAGAGTAATTAACAGGTAGCTCAATAGGAAGAATCTGTAATTTTTCTACTTCATCTATGGAAGATGAGAAAAAGAGTATCAAAGATTTGAGGAGAGGGCAGAGGAGTTCTCATTTCCTTTTCTGATTATCAAAACTTAATGTACTTTCATCCTGGCATTTGATCCCATTGAGGGCTTCAAACATTTTGGAACAGGAAACTCCTCCCACTGAAGATCTCAGCAGTATTTACTTAGAATGTGATTAAGGAGACCCAATCCTAACACCTGCAGGTCCTGAGACAAGAGTACCAATGGGGTACACATGGCCTTATGTCTAAATATTTAAAAGTAAAAATTCCAGCTAACGAACTGTTAAATCAAACATATTTTCTCTGCCTACCTTGACAAATATATCATTGAAATAACATGGAAGGCAAAGTTCAAATTACAAATTCCAGGATACCTCAGAGATGGACACTAGATTATGGCAGCACAGGAAGAGAAGATCTCTAACCCATCATTGAACTATCGTCTTTTCTTCCCATCCTAATTCCATCCTGCATTATAAGGATGCAGGATATCCAAGCTCTATGTGTACCTCATGCAGAGACATTCCTTAGCCACAACTCAACCTTACTTACAAACCTGCCCTCGGGACAGATTCAGGTAAGAAGCTCACACAGGCCATGGAAGAAAAGTCTGAAGTCCTGGTTACCTAGATCATCACCTGGAAGTAAAGGCACAGCCTGCAAGTGGGGAGGCTGCTTGGCCTATATACTCCTCACCTTGTGGAGAATGGCAGTGCCGGAGCAGAGCCCTCTAAAGTGTGGAGCCCAGTGCACAGCTTCCTTCCCCCTATGTAAGGGCAGCATTTCCATCAAGTATAAACAGGAAATGTACTGCTGAAGGTCATATAGTTCTCCTAAAAACCTAAGATCTTCCACCCCTTGAACTTTTGTTTTTTTATTCTAATTCTGGCTTAATGAAATGTGAAATAAATACAGAATAAATAAGGGGGCGCCTGAATAGCTCAGCCGTTAAGCATAAAGGCTCAGGTCATGATCCCAGAGTCCTGGGATCGAGCCCCACATCGGGCTCCCTGCTTGGTGGGAAGCCTGCTTCTCCCTCTCACACTCCCCTTGCTTGTGTTCCCTCTCTCACTGTCTCTTTCTCTGTCAAATAAATAA
Organism: Ursus arctos; assembly: GCF_023065955.2. NCBI lineage: Eukaryota > Metazoa > Chordata > Mammalia > Carnivora > Ursidae > Ursus > Ursus arctos. Next base: position 72,510,298 of record NW_026622763.1, read on the forward strand.
GTAAAAAATCTTAAAAAAAGAAAAAAAAAGAGGCTTGCTAATTACTAGAAAGGCACCCGACCCTAAGAATTACTTTCAGCCCGAGCATTTTAGAGACAGACCATCACTACCCTTCAAAAACAATAAAATCAGACTCTTTTGAAAGCTCTTTTCTCAAAGAGTTCTTAAAGATATATTCTGAGCAATTCTAATTTAACATACATGACTCATCCATATAAAATGTAATAAAAAAAAGTTCTTGATTATCATGACAAGTATTATGACTTGTCTATGCCTTTGATTTTTTTTCTAAACCTACAGGTCATTTGTAATTATTAGAATTAGTAAAGCAAATTTAAGCAACTTGACTAAAATTAAATTTTTACTGAAAAATTTCTACAGGCAAAGTTTTAAATGTAGTAAGGAAAAAAATTAAACTTCACTGGTGGTACTATTGTACCAGATATCCCAGCAAATAAACTACTCCTTGACAATGTTATGTAAAATGGGTGCTTTGGAGTCAATAAGGTATATTTCCCATTTTCATCAAAATTAAGATAATGCTAATTTTGATAGGTTAAGAAGTGGTGTAAATTTACTGATCGGGAAATAATTCTTTGTTTTCAAAGACCTTCTTCTATCATACAATATTTCAATGAACAGTGCAGGTAATACTTGACTTTCTTTAAAGATGCAAGTAATAATGGTACCTATCTCAAAAGACTGCTCTAAACATCAAGTGAAATAATAATACATCACGTAAAGTTTTTAATACAACACCCAAAATACAGTAGTAAATATTAGCAATTCTATCTCACCATAGAAAGTGTTAGCAGATCTATTTATTTTAAAACAAGGCATTTCTACCGCTTTACTTAAATATAAGCTTATTTTGAATAGATTACTGGAAGAGTTAACAAAACACAGAAGTTTAAACATACTTTAAGAGACAGAAAGTCATCCCAAGAGTAATTAAACTGATTCCCAAGTATGTAGGGATTATAAGACACACGTTCTCCATGGTAAGACGCTATGGACAGAGAAAACTAACAGCAGTTTCAGTTATTAGCCTAAGTTGGAAGTCACAAAGAAAGATGCTCAGAAATGGAGGTGTTAATTTGAAACTGAGCTGCTTCACACATGGATAAATCTGCAGCATATTCTTAAAGGAAGTAGATGCAAGGATCTGTTTAATCTTAAACAACAATGGGGAGGTCAGTTAGTGTTTATGTAATAGTACTTACCGGTTATGAAACGATCTAATGGCATCACAGGAGCAACATGAGGGGTGGCTTGTGTGATAAGAAGATTTATCAGATCTTGTTTAAAATTTTTCAATGTAAGCAATGCTCTTGCAACAAGGCCACCCATAGAATGACCAATTATTGCCACACTTTTTGGAGCAAATTCTTGACCCTATTAAAAAAAAAAAGTCAACAGGCATAATGAAGTCTTGGTATCATAACAAAAATTCTAAACACTTCCCTCTATATAAGCAATTTTATAGGAAAAAGAAAATTTAACTATTTATATAACTCTGCATAAGATACAGAAATACATTTTCATTTACTTGTAATTAGTATATACATACTATTTTGTATTCTGCCAAATATTTTTAATAGCTACACTTTGGTTTTCTAAACCCAAATCAGAACACTTGGTTTAGTATATCATGTCTTACCATTTGCTATATTGGATATTAGAGGTGTAATTATATTTGGTGTTTACCAGAATATTAGATTTTATAGGATATAAGTAAGATCATTTGAAATTGAAATCATCACAAAAACTCGGAACAATTACAGTTACCATAGCAATACAGTACCTCATCATATTGATATATCTTACCAAGTTACTTCTCTACTGTGCACCTGCATTTAGAAAGAAACCAGCATTCCATAACATTTATTCACTGACAATTACATATTCTTAAAATAAGCATTGCTTTTTAAAAAATCTTTTCTGTCTCCATGTAGTATCCTCAGTTCCACTACCAAACTTTTGCTTATTGTCCTCCACATTGATCCTTCATCTATGCTTTCTCTCCTGTTACTATGAATAAATTAGACCTTATGCAGAAAAGAGTTAACACAGTAAGCCTGAGACTGCTATCCTTATAATGGACTGCATATAATTTGGCTCAGGGCTGTAGTCTGGGACCTTAGATTCTGGGATACTCCCATCATTTCCTAAATGGTAAAAATAGCTCATTATGTTGAATCTGTTTTTGCAAACAATATGGTTTATGCTGAACACCTGCTGTCCTTCTGGTTGGGATTGTGATACATGCTAGGCACAGGGTGTCTATGTGACCTGCCCCCAATAAAAAATTTGGGCACTGAATTTCTCCTGAGCTTCTCTCATAGACAACACTTCACACATCACCATTCATTGCTATCAGAATTAAATGCATCTGGTGTGACTCCCCTGGAAGGACATTTAGAAGCTTGCACCTGGTTTCCTCTGGACTTCACCCATCTAGCTTTTCTTTTTTCTTTTTTAAAGATTTTATTTTTGAGTTATCTCTACACCCAATATGGAGCTTGAACTCACAACCTGAGATCAAGAGTCACATGCTCCACCAACCAAGTCAGCCAGGCACCCCGCCCCATGCACCTTTTCTTTGCTGATTTTGCTTTATAGCCTTTCACTGTAATAAATCATAACCATGAGTACAACTATATGCTGAGTCCTATGAGTCTCTCTGGACAATCATCAAGCCTGGGAATGGTCTTGGTGATTCCCAACACAGACCTGATTTTAGAAAAAGCCAAACTCTCCATGTGCTCTAAAACCCATCCCCTTTGGCCTTCTCAAGTATATCACTCCAGCAATTCTTCTTACTTTTTTCTTGCTTTGTTATTTCTCCCTCTACCAGATCATTCCTGCTAGTATATAAATATAATACCATTCTAACTTAAAAAAGAAACTCTACTCCCACTTTGTCCTTAGTGACCACATCTTTCTCTATATACCTATAGCATAACTCAACAAAAAAGCTGCATATACAGTACTTGCTGTCTCCAATTTCTCAACTTCCATACTCTTAAACTCATTCCAATCAGGCTTTCATCTCAACACTCCTTCGAAACTGTTATCAAGTCACCAATGGATCTAACTGCCAATTCTTAATCCTCATCTTATTTGAACTATCAGCAGGATTTGACATAGATTACTTCCTCCTCTTTGAAATTATTTATTTGGTTTCCTTAATTCTCCTGGTTCTCCTCTTATCTCACTGGCTGCTCCTTTTTAGTTTCTTGCTGTTTCCTTCTCATCTCTCCTCATCTCTTAATATGGGAATGACTCAAGCCTCAGTCCTTCGGTCTCTTCTTTCATATCTTGACTCCATAATGATCACATCCAGTCTCGTAGCTTTAAATATATCCATATCCTGTCAACCCTCATGTTATCATCTCCAGACTGGACCTCTTCTCTTAAACTCTTACCTTAAACTCCAACTGCATACCAACTACACCTGGGATGTCCAAAGTGCATCTCAAATCAAACCTGTCTAAAATAAAACTTTTTTTTTTTTTTTTTAAGTAGACTCCACACCCAACGTGGGGCTTGAATTCATAACCCTGAGATCTAGAGTGGCATGCTCTACCTACTGAGCCAGCCAGGCACCCCTAAAACAAAACTCTTAAACTCCTCCAAATCTGTTCCTCCTACATTTTCCCCCAACTTAGTTAATGGCATTTCAATCTTTCTAGTTGTTCAGCCAAAAACTCTGGGTCATCCTCAACTTTTTGTTTCACATTGTCTCTCCATATCTGATCTGCCAGCAAATCTTCTTGTCTTTAAGATTTATACCAATCTTATCATTTCTTAACACCTCCAATGCTACCAACTTGATCTAAACCACGATTATTTCTTTCCTGAATTACTGCAATAGCCTAACTGGTCTCTTTAAATTCCACTTTCACGTCCCTTCAGTTTATTCTCGAAACCAGCCAAAGAACAATATCATTAAAACCTAAATCAGAACATGTCACCCATTTGCTCAAAAATCTCAGCAGTGGCTTTCCATATCATTTCAAATAAAAGGGAAAATTCTTAAAATTGCCTACAAGGCTCTATAATTTGCCCTCCCCAACTTTTCCTTTACTAACTTATTGTGTCTGCTTCAGCCATACTAGTCTCCTTGTTTTTTTTTTTTCCAATACAGCACACGTGTGCTTGCTTCATATGTTTCCTCTGCTTGGAGTATTCTTTTCCTAGATACCCTCATGTCCTTTAATTTATATTAAATTGTCTGCTTCTCAAAAGAGGTCTTTGCTGGGCATCCTTATTTATAATTGTAATCTTCTACCCTTTGCTCCTTATGCCCTTTTCTTATTTTTTCTTCCTAGTATTTGTCACTATATAAAACAGTATATTTATTTATGCTGTTTATTCTCTGCCTCTCCCAACCAGAACATAAGGTCCATGAGGGCTTGGATTTCTGTTTTATTCACTGCTATAACTTCATGCAGATTCATGTGATGAATAAATGAGGTTTTTCTCCATCTATGTCCTCTCACTTTCCCATACTCAAATCCTGTCCATTCAACAAGATTCAAGTTGTCTTGAACTCCTACTCTACCTAGTTATAACAGGACTCTTACTTTCTAAAAGACTCAATTTAAGAGAAAGTTTATTAGTTCTATTATAAATTGAATATGTAGTCATTAGGGAAAATATGAAAACAAAAAATACAGAAGGGAAAAAACTACCCAGCATAACACATTAAAGACACGATTATTTACTGTGAATGACATTGATGGAGATAAATCTCACTTTGTAATCACATCATATTTATCTTATCCAATAAATATCAGATACATAAAAGGTCCTGTACCTAATTTGGCTTGTCTCCTCCTATAATATTTAGTACACTTAAGCTCAAAAAATACTTGCTATTGAAATAACTTAAATGCTGGCTAATGCAAAGAATCGTGTCTAAATTTCATTTTCAAGATGCATAGGAATATCACACTCCCTGGATTACTATAGCTACACAGTTAAGTCTTCAAACCAGGCAGTGCAGGTCCTCCAATTTTGTTCTTTTTCAAGATAGTTTGGCTTTTTTAGGTGCCTTGCATTTCCACATAAGCTTGTCAACTTTTACAAAAACACCTGCTGGTATTTTGATTTGTAGTACATTAAATCTATTGGTCAATTTGGTGAGAATTTACATTTTAATTTTAAGTCTTCTAATCCATAAAGTTGGTCCATTATTTGGATTCCTTTCTCTCAGCAAGTTTTGAATTTTTCAGTATACAGATCTTGCACATCTTTCATTAAATTTATCCATAAGAATTGCATTTTTTATAATATTGTAAATACATTTTAAAATTTCACTTTCCATTTGTTCACTGATTTTTGAATATTGACCATTTTCCCTGTGATCTGGCTAAATTCACTCATGAATTCTAATAATTTTCTGTAAATTCCTTTAAATGTTTCTGTATATTTATGTCATTTGTAAATATAGACAGTTTTAATTCTTCCTTTTTGATCTTTATTAATTTTATTTCTTTTTCTGGCCTTATTGCACCAACTAGGACCCTCTGTCCTAGGGATGATAGAAATAGAAAGAAATTGAAAAATGGAGAAAGAAAAAAACTACCTGGTATAAAACATTAAAGGCATTTATTGTGAATAACATGGAAATTTCACTTTATGATCACATCTATCTTATCCAGTAAGTATCTTATCAGATACAGAAATAGTTCTTTACCTTTGTTTCTATTGCTAACACACTGAGTTTTGTGCTGTTTTTATCTTAAATCATGAATGGGTGCTGAATGTAGCCGAATGAGTTTCCTTCATCCATTGATATGATCCTATAATGAATTACATTGACTGATACTTGAGTATTAAACCAACTTTCCATTCTTGGGATAGATTCTATCAGGTCATATTATACTTTAAAATATTGCTGGATTTGAGAGTCTAATTTTTTGTTGAGAATCTTACATCTATGTTTATGAGGAGTACTAGATCTCTGTTTTCTTTTCAAACAATGTCAACATCTGATTTTGATAATCTCGGTTTGCAGGTTTCTTAAAATGAACTATATGTATTGTCTTTTCCTCTATTTTCTGAGTTTGTATAAGATGGGTATTATTTCTTCCTTAAATGTGTCACAGAATTCACCACTGAAGTCATTTAGGTGTAGAGTTTTCCTGGCAGTAAGATTTTTAGTTACAAACTCAAAAAACTTTAATTTTAAACAGATATAGGAGTAGACATCATTTCTTCTTGTGTCTGTTTTGTAATTTATGTTTCAAGGGATTTGAGAATTTCATCTGAGTTGTCACATTTATTGGCATAATGTTGTTCATAATAATCCTTTAATAGCCTCTTAGTATCTGTAGGCTCTGTAGAGATGTCCCTTCTTTCATTCCTATTATTGCTAATTTATATTTCCCCCTTTTTTCTTAATCAATCTAGATATGGGTTTACCAATTTTTAGATCTCTAAGAGGAGTCAGTCATTGGTATCACTTTTTTCCCCTCTACTGTTTGTCTATCTTCTGTTTCCTTGATTTCCATTCTCATCTTTATTGTTTCCTACAGCTACTCTGAGTTTACTTTGTTCTTCTTTCTCTAAGCTTCTTATCTTTAAAGATTGGGATCAGGGGCGCTTGAGTGGTTCGGTTGGTTAAGCATCCGCCTTCAGCTTAGGTCATGATCCCAAGGTCCTGGGACTGAGTCCCTCATCGGGCTCCCTGATCAGTGGGGAGCCTGCTTCTCCCTCTCCTTCTGCCCCTCCCCCTGCTCATGCTCTCAAATAAATAAAATCTTAAAAAAAAAAAAAAGAAAGGTTTGATCATTGTTTTTAAGTCTTGTTCTTTTCTAATGTAAGCATTTAAGATTATAGTATTTCTTCTAACCACTACTTTAATCTTACAAATTCTGATGATGTGTTATCTATTTCGTTTTTTTGTTTGTTTGTTTCAAGTTTTTATTTAAATTCTAGTTAACATACAGAACGATATTGGTTTCAGGAGTAGAATCTAGTGATTCATCACTTACATATAATACCCAATGCTCTTTTATTTCCCTCTACTAATGACAAAAATGAACTACTTGAATGTCATCAAGATAAAAAGCTTCTGCACAGCAAAGGAAACAACAAAACTAAAAGGCGACCTATGGAATAAGAGACGATATATGCAAATGACATATGTGATAAAGGGTTAGTATTCAAAATCTATAAAGAACTTAACAAACTCAATACCCAAAAAAATAATCCAGTTAAGAGTGGGCAGAAGACATGAACAGACATTTTTCCAAAGAAGACATACAGATGGCCGACAGACACATAAAAAGATGCTCAACATCACTCATCATAAGGGAAATACAAATCAAAACCACAATGAGCTACCACCTCACACCTGTGAGAATGGATAAAATTAACACCGTAAACAATGAATGTTGGCAAGGACACAGAGAAAGGGGAAACCTCTTACACAATGTTGGTAGGAATGCAAACTGGTGCAGCAACTCTGGAAAACAGTATGGAGGTTCCTGAAAAAGTTAAAAATAGAACTATCCTACGACCCAGCAATTGCACTATTAGGTATTTACCCAAAGGATACAAAAGTACTGATTTGAAGGGGCACGTGCACCCCAATGTTTACAGCAGCCTTATCAACAATAGCCAAACCACGGAAAGAGCCCAAATGTCCATTGACTGAATAAATGGATAAAGAGATGTGGTGTGTGTGTGTGTGTGTGTGTGTGTGTGTGTGTGTGTGGCATTTCTGTGGCATTATTGCAGCATGCCACAATAATGCCAAAGAAATTATGCTGCATCCTCAGTGCATCATGTCAAGGAGGTTTATGTCAATATGTCTTATTACTGGTAATGTTAATCTTCTTTAAGATGTTATCTGCCAAGTTTCTCTACTATAAAGTTACTCCTTTCCTTCACAGCTAATGAATATTTTAGAAAAGATACTTTGAGACCATATAAATATCCCTGTCCTCCTCAAACTTTCACCAACTAATTTCAGCATCCACAGATCAATCTTGCCTGCAGCAATTATTACTGTGCTGTTCACCTGGTAGTATTCTTCTATTTCCCTCTACTAATGACAAACTGCCAGTTTTTCTAACGCTGACAATATCTTTATTTCACCCTCATTTTGGAAGGGTATTTTTGCTGGATATGTAATTTTAGGTTGAGAGTACCCTTCCTAACCCCATCCCCGAGACCTTTAAGATGCTGTACTATTGTTTTTGGCTTTCACTATTTCTGATGTAAAAGCAGTGGTAATTTTTATTGTTTACCCTGTTATATAGGTAAAGGATCTTTTTCCTTTGGCTGCTTTAAGATTTTTCTGTTTACTTTGGTTTTCAACAACTCGACTATGATATACATAAGTGTGATTTTGTGTTTATCCTGGTTGACATTCACTGACCTTCTTGGATCTGTGGGTTGAAAATTTTGAATCAAAATTGGAAAATTGGGGGCCATTAGTTAAATATTTTTTTCTCCCCAATTTCTTTCTCTTCTCATAGTTCCAATTACATAAATGTTAGACTTCTTGGTTATCGAGGCTCTTTCCTTTTCATCCTTCTGTCCTATGTTTTATATCAAATAGTTCCTATTGTCCTATCTTCAAATTCACTGATCTCTTATTCTGTAGTATTCAATCTGCTTGAAGCCTATCTACCGAATTTTTTTATATTTTGGGGGGGAAAGGCAGAGAGAGAATCTTAAGCAGGCTCCACACCCAGCACCGATCCCGACACGGGGCTCTCTCTCACAACCCTGCTCACGACCTGAGCAGAAATCAAAAGTCGGATGCTTAACTGACGGAGCTACCTATGTACCCCCTGAATATTTCATTTCTGATATATATTGTTTCAGTTCTAGATTTTTTTTTTTGTTCTTTTACTAGTTCCCATGTCTCTGCTGGGATTCTCCATCTGTTCTCTTGTTATGCGCATCTTTTACTTTAAATCTATAACTTCAGTATTTTTGAGGCTTATAATTAAACATGAAGGTGGATCCCAGAAGAGCTCTTGAGAGCAAGAGTAATCTTATACCTAAATTGCATCCTTTCTGGGATCTCAAATAAATGTCCAATGTGTTTGGATAGGTCTTTCTGTTCTAGCTGATCAGAACTGCTATTTCCCAACACATGTGACCTCTAGAATCTCAATTCAGGTCATAATACCCCCATAGCTTTCTCTTGCCAGGAGTTTCACTGCAGCATATTGTGGGAGGCAGTAGCTCACCTCAGTAGGTAGTATAGTAGTATTTTATCCCTGATACTGCTTAGAATTGTTGGCATAGAATGATTTTTAGACTGTTTTGCCACTCTTTTAAATTTCTCTAAAGATATTTATTGCCCTTTATTCCTTGCACCTGAGGTGGATACACCCCATCACCTCTTCCCTGGTGAGCTATTGCCTTGTAGCTTCTTGCCCTGTGTATATGCAGCACTTCATTCAAAGTTGAAAGATGCAAATTTCTAGAGCTTCCATCTCTGCCTAGTTCTCCTTTTTCTCATATCCTGCCCACAAATCTAACCACTTCAGTAGCCCCAAATTCTGATCTCTGCCTTCTTCAGCTCAGTTATATCAATGTATTCTGCTTGACCTCCACCTACTTATCCTATGGACTGGGAAATGCTTTCAGGCAGAAAATCAGAACAATCATGAAGCTCATCTCACGTTTTCATTCTTTCAGGGATCATGGTCCTTTACTACTTGGTTGTCCAATACCTGAAAACATGTGCTTCAGATATTTTGACTAGTTTTATAGTTGCTTACATATGGAAGTAGTCTACCCTAATACCAGTTATTCATAACTAGAAGCAGAAATCCATACTAACGGTGTTTAAGAAATTCAATGCACTTCTAATTTTATAAAGTTAAAAAAAAATTTCCCCTAAATTCATGAGAGGTTTCTTGTAAATTCAATTTAAACTTAAAAAACCACTGAATTCAAAACAACAGACTCCCCCTCAAACACACAAAAAAACAAACAAAAAAAAAACCCCAAACCCTTTGTGCCATCTTCACTTCAACTTCCATATAAACAAATAAAATGATTTAAAATATGTTGAATCCCTTAAAAAAAATGCTAACAGGTGATCACTATTGATTTGCATGCCTATCCCTTACCTTATAGAGTTTGAGAATTGTTTTAATGCATTCATGTACAAACTTGGTCTGTTTCTGAAGACTTCCACCATACAGTGCGACCAGTTCTTCATTGAAATTCACACTAAAGAAGTCAAAGTGGTACTTGAAGTCAATGTCTTCTGCTTTTCTAAGTGCAATAGAACCAACAGAACGAACTGCAGAGGAAAAGTGCAAAGTGTACATTAAGCAAAATTTTTAAAAGTTGCAACTATTCTTGCTTCAAAGTCTCTTAATAAATAACTTTATCCCACACTCTGAATATAAACAACCTACTTCAGGATGACATACTTCAATAGTATCAATTTAGAAGAACAAACCATTGTTTGTATTGTATGTCTTGTGCCCTAAATGTTTTTTAAATTTAAATTAAATAAAAAGTAAACAGGTAAAATAAATAAATAAAAAGTAAACATTCTTTACCTGCTTCCACTTGACTAGGGAAAAATAGCTAAAGGGGGGAGAAATGTTAGCCATCTGTATGAATAAGTCCGCTTGAGGATTTTAAGAATGAGAAAATTCCTACAAGAAATGTATGCTCCTCACTTGGTTTAGATACTTATGCTTGATTTGTCTTTTTCTTACACATGACATCCAATCCATCAGTAAATCCTATCATCCTTTACTTTCTAAATATATCCCCGATCAACACTTCTCACCATTTCCACCACTGTCTTCCTAATCTAAGCACCATCATCTCTTGCCTTAACTACTCTAATAGTTTCTTCACTGGTCTACCTGCTTCCAGTTTTAGGTTTTGCTCTGTAAACCCTTCCACAGAATTTGTGAATTGATTGCATTAATTGGCATTAAAAGTCGCAGTGTATGGGTTAGCAAACAAAATACCTATTTGCCATTTCATTTTTTAACATACACAATTCACATACAACTGATGTAAAAAGTACAATTCAATGATTTTTAGAATATTCACAAAATTCTACTAATCTAACTTTAGGTATTTTTAAATTACCCCAAAAAGAAAACCCTGTACTCATGAGCAGTTATTTCTCATTCCTCTTCCCCTCCCAATCCTGATAAATACTAATTTGCTTTCTGTCCCTACGGATTTGCCTACTCTGGACATTTCTATAAATGAGATCATAAATACGGGTTTTTATGACTGGCTTCTTTCACTTAAAATGTTTTCAAGGTTTATCCACATTGTAACATGTAATTCATGTTATCAGTTAATTCCTTTTTATTATATAAGCTTCAGGCGTGCAGTTTTATATTCAACACCTGTATACACTACAAAGTGATCATCACCACAGATCTACTTACCATCCATCACCATACAACTGGCTCCCTTTACTCATTTTGCTCACTTCCAACCCCCCTTGCCTTCTGGTAATCACCAGTCTGTTTTCTTTATCTCTGAGTTTGTCTTGTTGATTTTTTATTTATTTATATATTTTAAATTCCACATTTCAGTGAAATCAAATGGTATGGTATTTGTCTTTTCCAGTCTGATTTATTTCATTTAGCATAATACCTTCAAGGTCCATCCATCTTATTGCAAATGGCAAGATTTCACTCCTGTTATTTCTTGTCTGATAGTAGCCATTCTGACAAGTATGAGATGATATGTAGTTTTGATTTGCATTTCCCTAATAGTGATATTGAGTATCTTTTCATGTGCCTGTTAGCAACCTGTATGTCTTCTTTGGAGCAATGTCTATTCAGATCCTACATCCATTTTTCAATCGGGTTGTTTTTTGTTGAGTTATATAGGTTCTTAATATATTTTGGATATTAACCTCCTATTTTATCTATGGTTTACAAGTATCTTCTTCCATTGAGTAAGCTACCTTTTCACTTTAATAGTTTCCTTTGTTGTGCAGAAGCTTTTTAGTTTGATGTAGTCCCATTTATTTATTTTTAGTTTTGTTTCCCTTACTTTGGAGCGAGATTCACAACGATGTTGCTAAGACTGAGGTCATGGAGCTTACTGCCAATATTTTCTTTCAGCAGTTTTAAGGACTCAGGTCTTATACACAAGTCTTTAATCCATCTTGTGTTAATTTTTGTGTATGGTGGAAGATAGTGGCCTAGTTTCATTCTCTTGCTTGTGACTGTCCAGTTTTCCCAACACCATTTACTGAAGAGACTCTCCTTTCACCACTGTATGTTCTTGACTCTTTTATCAGAGATAAATTGACCATATATGTGTGGATTTACTTCTGGGCTCTCAATTCTCTTCCACTGATCTATGTGTGGGTTTTTTCTTTTTTTTTTTTTTAAACACTGTACTGTTTTGATTACTACAGCTCTGTAGCACAGTTTGAAATCAGGGAGTGTAATACTTCCAGCCTTGTTCTTTCTCAAGATTGCTCTATTTGGGATCTTCTGTGGTTCCATATAAATTTTAGAATTATTTGTTCTAGTTCTATGAAGTACACCATTGGAATTTCGATAGGTATTACACAGAATCTGTAGATTGCTTTTTGCAGTATGGACATTTTAACAATATTAATGCTTCCAATCCATAAGCACAGAATATCTTTCCATTTATGTTTTTTTTTTAATTTCTTTCATCAATGTCTTATAGTTTTCAGTGTAGAGCTCTTTCCCCCCTTTGTTAAATTCATTCCAAGGTATTTTACTCTTTTTCAATGCAATTGTAAATGGGATTGTTTTCTTAATTTCTTGTTATTTAGTAGTATACAGAAACACCACAGATTTCTGTATATTGATTTTGTATCCTGCATTTTACTAAACTCATTTATTAATTCTAACGGCTTTTTGTGGAGTCTTAAGGGTTTTCTACATACGTCATCTGCAAATAGTGACTATTTACTTCTTCCTTTCCAATTTGGATGGCTTTTTAAAATTTTTCTTGCATTATTGCTGTGGCTAGGACTTCCAATACTATGTTGAATAAAAGTGGTGAGAGTGGGCATCCTTGTCTTGTTCCTGAAATGAGAGGAAAAGCTTCCAGCTTTTCACCATTCAGCATGATTTTAGCTGTAGGACTGTCATACATGGCCTTTATTATGTTGAGGTATATCCTCTCTATACCCACTTTGTTGAATTTTTATCATAAATACTGAATGTTTTTGAATGCTTTTGCTACATCTATTGAGATGATCATATGACTTTTATCTTTCACTGTATTAATGCAATTGTATTGTGTTGATTGATTTGTGGATGCTGAACCTCTTTGCATCTCTGGAATAAATCCCACTTGATCATGTACTGTTGGATTTGGTTTGATAATACTTTGCTAAGGATTTCTGCATCTATGTTCATCAAGATATTGGCCTGTAATTTTCTTCTTTTATGGTTCATTCCTTTTTATTGCTGAATACTATTTCATTATATGGATATATTTTATTTATCCATTCTTTAGTTGATACTGGGTTGTTTCTACATTTTAGATATTCTTTTTTTTTTTTTTTAAAGATTTTATTTATTTATTTGACAGAGACAGAGACAGCCAGCGAGAGAGGGAACACAAGCAGGGGGAGTGGGAGAGGAAGAAGCAGGCTCATAGCGGAAGAGCCTGATGTGGGGCTCGATCCCATAACGCCGGGATCACGCCCTGAGCCAAAGGCAGACGCTTAACCGCTGTGCCACCTAGGCACCCCTCTACATTTTAGATATTCTGAATAGTGTTGCTATGAACATTTGTAAACAAGTTTTCGTGTGAATGTTCATTTTCTTTTTTCTTGGGTAGATACCTATAGTGGAATTGCTAAGCATAAAACTGTGTTTAACATTCTGTAGAACTGCCAAACTGTTTTTCCAGAGTGGCTCTAACATTTTATATTCCTACCAGCAACGGATGAGGGTTTCAATTTCTTCACATCTTCAATGACGCTTGCTATTATCTTTTAGATTATAGCTACCCTAGTGGGTATGAAATTACATCTATCCTTATGGTTTTGATTTGCATTTCCCTGATAATTAATGATTTTATCTTTCCTTCTTTCACTCTTGCCCCTTTACAGCATATTCTCTACACAGCAAAGCCAGAGTAATCATTTTTTAAACATAAATCACACCTACCATACTGTATAGAATTTAAAAACCTGACAATTCCAATGTTGTCAAGGATGTGGAGCAAAGGGAAGTATAACGTAGTATTTCTGGGAGTATAAGTTAGCACAACCAGTAAAAATAGAAGGATACATATAACCTGTGACATGGAATTATGTTATGGCATACATCTTACAGAAACATGGGCTTATGTGATCCAAGGTAAGAACAATGTTCTTTACTTGTAGTTGCCAATAAATATAAACAACACGAGGGTCCAAAGACAGAATGTTTAAACTATGGTATAGTCACATAATGGGATAATACAGAGTGAAGAAAATAAATGAATCACAGCGCATACAACAATTTGGATAATTTTTTTAGAAGACTTTATTTATTAGAGAGAGAAAAAGAACGAGCGGGGGAGGGGCAGAGGGAGAAGCAGACTCCCCGCTAAGCAGGAAGCCCTATGTGGGACTCAATCCCAGGACCCTGGTATCATGACCCGAGCTAAAGGCAGATGCTTAACCAACTGAGTCACCTAGGTGTTCCAGACTTTGATGAATTTTTTAAATATTGAGTGGAAGAAGCAGACACAAAAGAATACATACTGAATGATTATGTTTATGTTACAAAGTTTAAAAATAACCCCCCAGAAGTAGATTGTATTAGAGATTCATATTTAGATACTTAAACAATAAAAGTCAATGAAATTTACTACCTTTAAGTTAGGATTGTGGTTACATCTAGAAAGAGGGGAGAAAGTTTTATCAGGAAGGAGCACACAGGGCATTTCCACAGTACTGGCAATCTTCTACTTCTTGACTTAGATTTTGGTTCTATGGGTATTTGCTTTATAATAATTTTTAATTAATATCTATATTCTATACATCTCGCTGTATATGTTATATTTCAAATGATTAACAATTAACAAAAAGATTAGACTATATCATTTCCTACCTTAAACCCTCTAAAAGTTTCTCATCACACTTGGATCAAAATGCAGTCTTTTGGGGCGCCTGGGTGGCACAGCGGTTAAGCGTCTGCCTTCGGCTCAGGGCGTGATCCTGGCGTTATGGGATCGAGCCCCACATTAGGCTCTTCCGCTATGAGCCTGCTTCTTCCTCTCCCACTCCCCCTGCTTGTGTTCCCTCTCTCGTTGGCTGTCTATCTCTGTCAAATAAATAAATAAAATCTTAAAAAAAAAATGCAGTCTTTTCCACGGCTTATATGATATAGCTTGTGGCTACATTTCCATCCTTATTTCTTGTCACTTTCTCTAGGTTTCATGGCCTTGAATATACCAAGCATGTTCCTGCCTCAGGATCTTTCCTCAAATAGTCACATACCCAGTCTCTTGCTACATTCAAGCCTCTGCGCAAATGTTACCTCCTTATCCTGGCCTTTCCCGGCCACTTCAACTAAATTAGTCACTTCCTGACCCTATTGCTCCTCTATCCCTCTGTTTTCTTTTTCTTTTTTTTTTTTTTTAAAGATTTTATTTATTTATTTGACAGAGATAGAGACAGCCAGCGAGAGAGGGAACACAGCAGGGGGAGTGGGAGAGGAAGAAGCAAGCTCATAGTGGAGGAGCCTGATGTGGGGCTCGATCCCATAACGCCGGGATCACACCCTGAGCCGAAGGCAGACGCTTAACCGCTGTGCCACCCAGGCGCCCCTCTGTTTTATTTTTCTAACTTTTAACATTACTGACATATTTATCTGATGACTGTCTTCCCAACAAGAATATAAGTTTAATGAGGGGGAGGGATTTTATCTATCTTGGTCTGTTTTGGATCCCTAATACCTAAAACACAAATATTCACTAGATAAATACATAATATGTAAATAATTACACTAAATGTTGAAATAATTTTTTTTTAAAGTTTATTTATTTGTTGAGAGAGAGGGAGCGTGCGTGCGCACAAGCGGGGGAGCAGCAGGCTGAGGGAGAAACAGGCTCCCCACTGAGCAAGGAGCCCGATGTGGGACTCGATCCCAGGACCCTGGGATCATGACCTGAGCCCAAGGCAGATGCTTAACTACTGAGCCACGCAGGTGTCCCTGAAAGAATTCTATTCTTATTTCATAAAAGAATATGTCAGTTAATAACCAAAAAGCACATCTGAAATGAAATTACTTCCAGATCACTTGACTGTTATGCCAGAAATAACTATTATCTCCAGCCCAACATTCAATTTGGAATCTATACATAAAGCTTCCCCACCTTCACCTTTGTGTTTCCATCAGTATTTCTAGATCTAATTTAAATAGCTCCAAAAGAAGGAAACCAATCTTCTCTCTTGTTTAGCAAAACATACGCCAATTTACTTCTCTATCAGTATTCTAGATTATGTTTTCTACACATTCCATTTCCAACATAAATCTTTCTTCTGCTGATTCCTGAGTCCCTGTATCATTTATCCTACCTACACTATCCTGTTCTTTTTCTCCGTCTTCCTCTTTTCTAAGTGGTCTTCAATTATTCTTTGTACTCACATTGTTTTTCCTCTCAGACAAAAATGTCACATATTTGTGTCTTCTAGTATGCCTAGCACAGTATTTAACAGAGTATGTATCTGATAAATTCTTTGATTGAATTTTATAGCTTTCAAAACTTACTTCCAAGACTTACCTTGCTTATAACTTCCAGCATTCCCAGGAAGAAAGAGAACTGGGATACCAGTCAAAGGGAGAATTTTGTGTTCTTCAGCATAGGAGCCTTCTCCATAAAGATATAATTCATATGCAGGATAGCGTTTTGCCAGTTTCTTTGGAAGTTCTATTTTCTGCAGGAAAAAAAAAAAGGCAATTTCACTTTAATCAGTTGTAGTAATACAATTCAGTCCACTGTGCCCAATTCTGAATTACACACATTTGAAACAATATAAAAATATTACTGATGATAAAACTGCACTTAATGCCCAAAATAAGTTTTACTTTTAGTTTATTCATATGTAGAATTCATCTTGAATTGTGTGAGTTTTGAACCACGCAGTCTTCAGGAATGCATAAAATGGAACTACCTCAAATTCTAATGAATACAAATTACTCAAAATAGCCACTGACAAAAGAAAAACACTGGGGTATGTATGTCAGCAAATTACTTGTTAATATAATTGGAAATGTACTTAATATAGTATCAGTATCAATTATACTTAGAAATGATAAAGGCTTTCCATTATCAAATCAATTCTTTTTTGCTATTTTAAACTGTTTTGTAATGCCTCTCCTTTACTTAGGCCCAACTATATAGTCCAGTTGTTACATCATTCAAAGGAAAGTAAGCTTGTTTAATAATGCAGCTTTCTGACCTCTCAATATGCTTTGACCTTCAATGAGCTTCACAAGTTAATCTCAACCTTACAGTCATGTCTTGGGTCAAGACATGTACACTCTCCTCGCCGTAAACATTCCAATAAGTTAGCATCTGTTTTGGTTTCACGGACCAGGTGTATGGTTTGTCAGCAAGCCTCAGACTACTCTACAATTCATATTATTTTATAACAAATGAGCCAGTAATTCATATACACTTTTTTTCAACAAAATACAAATTAGGTCTTAATGTCATCCCCAAAAGGTAGGCATCTATAAAAGTTGTGGTATAAGGCCTTCTTCTGCTCCTTTTTAAACTATAAAAATCATTAAAAATGAAGCCAGTTACATTGAACAGATTTTATTTACATAGACATAAAAAGATTTAATGATCTAGCAGCGCTGTACATGGGCTTGATAAAAATTTTAAATACTGAATGAATTTTAAAGCCTATAAATGGTAATAACACTGAAAAACCTCACTGCTCTAAAAAGCAGAATTCTGATCATTCATGCATATTCCTGAATATTCTTTTAAAAATATTACCATAAACAATCTGTGTTAATAACAACTGAAAACATCTTTAGAGGCTGTGAGCTTATTGTTTAATACATTAGCAATTTTGGGGCGCCTGGGTGGTGCAGTCATTAAGCGTCTGCCTTCGGCTCAGGGCGTGATCCCGGGGTTCTGGGATCGAGCCCCACATCAGGCTTCTCCACTAGGAGCCTGCTTCTTCCTCTCCCACTCCCCCTGCTTGTGTTCCTTCTCTCGCTGGCTGTCTCTGTCAAATAAATAAATAAAATCTTTAAAAATATATATATATATATTAGCAATTTTATCTCCTCAAATATTCAAAATGCAGAAATATCAATCCCGCGATTTGTTATATATATGTATCACATATATGGACTTCAACTCAAATTTGTCCCAATATTGACTATGCACAATATATAATCAAAAATGAAAATTATGCAATATTTTAAGTACACATTAAGCAAAAAGAAAACATGCGAGAACGGGTAAACCATTACTCTTAATTCCTCCCAATTTAGTACACCTTTGGATATGACAGTACATGAGTATTAGATCATTCTTTTCAGTACATCAGCTAAACAAAGTTTTGAACTAGTTGAAAATTAACTCAGAAGACTAGGAAACTATTAGCAAATGGCAAAACTGCATCCCAGAATACAAGTTGGGAGTGGCAGGAAGAAACAGGAGGGTTTTGACCAGATTGAAGATAGAAAAAGTATAGGTGTATGAGAAGGATGATGAAGAAAAAGAACAGGGTCAAGGGATTTAAAAAGAAAACTTTTATAGCAACAAGATTCCCATATATTTTAAATTATCTATATAGATTATTTTAAATGAGCACCTCTCCCCAATATAGACCTTTAATCAAAATCAATTACCTTTATACTTAAATAATATCTCCAGTCCTGCCCCTGCTGCTCATCCTCTCTTGATTCTGCCTTAGTACAGGTCCTTCTAATCTCTAACCCACAGCCCTTTCAAAAGACAAAAATTCTAACAAGTTCCCAAGTGCTAGAAAAATACTGATTCAAGAAACTAATGTCTTTATTTTATGATATATATCTTCTACTTGTGATTTAAAACTGGAAAATTAAAATGTGAGCTCCATAATTAGTAAAAAAGAAGAAAAAATATTTTTATCAAAATGAATACAGTTTTAAAGATCTTACAAAGAGCTTCAGCCCTTTGGCCATCCCACCCCTAAGGACTTCAGCTTAATAAAAAGACCTAGGGAAAGGTGAATCTTTCAGACTGGTCTTTCTTCCCTGCTCCAATCCATAGTCCATACTGCTGTCAAGAAATACCTTGTGGGGCACCTGGGTGGCTCAGTCAGTTAAGCATCTGACTCTGGGCAGGATCTCAGGGTCAGGAGAGCCCGAGTCCTGAGTCGGCCTCCAGGCTGGGTGTGGACCCTGCTTAAGCAAGATTCTCTCTCTCCCGACTATGGACTCTGAGAAACAAACTGAGGGCTTCAGAGGGGAGGGGGGTGGGGGAACGGGATAGCCTGGTGATGGGTAGTAAGGAGGGCACGTATTGCATGGTGCGCTGGGTGTTATACGCAACTAATGAATCATCGAACTTTACATCAAAAACCAGGGGTGTACTGTATGGTGACTAACATAATATAATAAAAAAATATATTTAAAAAAAAAAGATTCTCTCTCTCCCTTTCCCTCTTGTCCCTCCACCCCACCCTACCCCACACCACCCCTAAAATAAAATAAGTTAAAATATAAAACAAGAAACACCATGTTAAAACATACACCTCCTGTGTTTCCTGATTACATTTATAGATGATAAAGGCCTGAAAGAGATCCTCTAAAACCTGTCTCTAATTATTCTTACCGTTCTTATAACTTATACATGCCATGTTTTAAATTTTTTAATATGCTTCAAAATTCAGGACTCGAAGGATATACAATGAAAAGGCTCTCTCCTACCCCTCATCCTTTAGCCATCTAATTCCCTACCCAGAAGGCAACCAATATTAGCAGTTTATATACTATCCATACTGCTTATACAATGTGTCCTGGTGCCTTTCCCACCTTCACAAATGCTATTCTTTATTTCTGCAGTTTTCTTGTTTCTGCACTTCATGAACTATATATATACCCTCTAATTAGCCACAACTTGTCTACAACCTTTGACTAGTGAAGATGAACTTGAATGCTCTCTTCTGTGAAGAGCCTCATTTGCAGTCTTATAGTGAAATTATCATTTAGCACATTATATTTTAACTGTCCATTACATTCCTGTCTCCCCCATTGTATTATAAAGGCATAAAAATTATAAAGACATAAAGGCACAAGGTCTGATTCATCTCTAATTCCCTCTCACCCATACCCAGTATCTAGAATATACCTGACAGAGTTATTCAATATATTATTTGCTAAGCAAACCTCACACATAATAACAAAAGTATGATTCGTATTTTCCAATACCAACATTTTCTTTCAGACAACTGTTATGTCACATATCTGAGGACAGCCAAATAAATTACTGTATGGGAGAAAACAACACAGTTCTTCTCCAATTATACAATTTGCCTAAAACAGTTGCTACCAAATAAAAGCTCTGTCTTGCTATCATAATAAAGCAAGAAGCTTTAAAGGATAATGTGTATTTTGCCTGGTAGGTTTGTGAGATGTTCACTTAACTCTGAATAAGCAAATTTTGGAAAACCAAACGTAGAAATTGAATACTCAATTTTTTCGTATTTTTTTAAGATTTATTTATTTGAGAGAGAAAGAAAGAGAGAGAACTCCCTGCTGAGCAGGAAGCCCAATGCAGGGGCTCTGATCCCAGGACCCGGGGATCACAACCTGAGGCGGAGGCAGACGCTTAACAGACTGAGCCACTCAAGGTGCCCCTGCTCAATTTTAAATTCAACACTTCATTTTTACAAATACGTTCAAATTCCTGTTCCACTTTTAATTTTTAAAATGGAGAATAAAGTTGAATGTGTTTCAACTACCTTTCATTTCCTCTAAAATTCGGCTAAAGAATATGAAAATTAGCAGTAAAAAAGAAAAATATGTCAAGAAGGAGAAAACCCAACGACTATGTCATCTCAAATGCTGGACATCAATCTGTGAACAATTAGAAAGCTTACTATAAAATATAACTAAAAATAAACAATAAATATAAAATACATTTAGAATATATATTCACTAAAAACCACTAGTTCTTAATTACCTCAGTTACCCAGAAATCTCACTATATTTTAAAATGACTCATTTCTATAGACAGGTTTTAACTGTATTTCTAAAATAACACGACCTGATGTGCAGAATAAAAGGTCTAAGCATCAAATATAAATTCTGTAGTGAATTAACACATCTTTTTACATCATAAAATAAAAATCTACTGAAAATGTGTATCAGAAACTCTGGGCACTGTAATTATTACTGTACTGACAAATTATTAACAGTAACGGAAGTATAAAACCTCAAAAAGAGAATCAAAGTCAAAATAAGTACAGACTACTTGACAAAAAAAAAAAAAAGCCAAATAGCTCTTTTGCACTAGCTAATTTTGTCCTTCCAGTTAACTTTATGAGGCAAGAAATAGATCTGTGAGTCCCTATGCTTTGTTTTCAACACTAAGCAATTCCCACAACTGCAGATATTAAAATAGCTTCAAAAACTGTGGACAATCTCAAAGTAAATGGCTATTAGTTCTGTATTGTTCCAGATAATTTCGTTTTAATCAAACTCTTCATGCAATACAAAACTAAAGTGACCTACTTGAACCTATTGAGAGTTTCCCAATTATTAAACCACAGAAAAATTAAAGATTATAAGGGCTCTGTTTTCAGTTAAAAAAAAAAAACTAAACTAAAAGCCCATATACTTAACTATGCATAGCTTCTGATAAACATAAACCAGCATATGTGCTTAGAAAGGGAGACAACAGTAACATGTTAAAATCTTCTCCTTCAATAGCATTTGATATCAAGTTCCACTCCCTCATAAGCACTGATGCAGAACCAAGATAAGGATCTCAAAACAAATGAAATCTTAACTAGAATTTTGCCCACGGGGAAAAGATGTTCTTCAGCAATCTAAACCTTAGGTACCTTAGGTAGTTTTAGAATCTAAATAATAGCATTGATAAAGTAATATGCTCCTCCATAATGACCTGTATACAGCGACAATCACGACCTGCATTCTTCACCTTAAAAAAAAAAAATCTGCTACGGTTTTTAAAGTATACTTAAAATGCGTTTAATCATACAGTATATATACTTTTTATGGTAGGGAGTTACCATTATAACAAGTATTCTATAACTAGGAGATGTGTTTAGAAATAAAAGAATCATTCTGGAGAAATTTCTTTGGACAGTTGTGTAATTTATCACTACAGCTGGTCATGAATGAAATTCTAGATTCTACTGTGCTGACCTGATAAAGCAATTGTGATTGAAAATACTCAAAATGGAACTGAGAGGTGGGGGCAGCGCGCGACTGCGCGAGCCACGAAGGCCGGGTCTCTCTCAAATTGCAAACACAGTGAGAAAACAAAAACACTATGAAACAGATTTTGTATGCAACTGGTAAGAGACGACATGAATAAACACAGGCATGTATGCACACGCATGGACCAACAACCTACAAAACCGGAGGCTCCGCAAACTTTACAGGAAGGAAACTCAATAGTTTTCCATTTAATTACTTATCAGGTTAGCCTTTTACACAAGAGTAAAATCCTAGAGTCGCAAAGGCTGTCTTGGGATCCAGCCAACACATACTCTGCAGAAGCCAGTCCCCTTCTAGAAAGGCGAAAGCTGACGTACAAATCACTGCGCGGGTGGTGAGAATTTAGGCGCGCGGAAAGCAAAGAAGGTTCCAGGGGCACCTGTTAAGGCAGGAACGCAAGGAAAATGGGGTTTGGGTTTAGGGAGAGGGTCTGAGGTTGCGTCTCTAAGAATGGAGGGTGAGGGTGGGCCCGGGCAGTCAAAAGAATCTGTACCCGGGATTTGGGACCGGGAAGGGGCGGAGGGTCAGGGGAGCAACTACGAGGGGGGCCGGGAGGATGCTTCAGGTAATCATCTACCTGACACCCCAATGCTGAGAGGACACAACGGGTAAGTGAGGGAAGCAAGGGGGGGGGGCTGTCTGCAGAGTCTTCCAGGGCGAAAAAAACAGAGAGACAAGGTTGGCATACGGGGACCAGAGAGGCGCGGGAGCCAAAGCAGGAGAAACCCGGCGGGAGGGGCCCGAATCCCGGAGCGCCCAGGTGAGACAGCCGAACCTCACCTGATACTCTGGGTACTCAAACATATAGCTCATACTGCACTTGTTCTCCTCGAAGCCGAAGAAGACGTCCCACAGCCCCAGGGTCGCCATGAAAACCATAAGGGCATAAAACGCCAGGTTCCAGAGACTGACCGACTGAAGAAACATGGTGCCGCCGTCGGCGCGCGGCCCCAAGTCCTGACTGAACGAGCCGAAGAACGCCTAGCGCCCAGCGCAGAAGCGAAGCCAGAGCAGCGCGCGCCTGCGCAGACGCCCACCCTGCCCGCGCGCCCGCCGCGCAGTGCGCCTGCGTGCAGTCGGCTTGCTGCGCCTCCCGCCCGGCGTCTCGTTGAGAGAGGAGGCGGTGTTTGCAGCGGGAGCGCGAGTCTTAGGGAAAAGAGAAGGGGAGAAAGCGAGGTGGGCTGCGCGAGAGACATAGGGGAGAAAAGGGAGGGGGCGAGGAAAAGGAAAAGGAGGAAGGGGGAGGGAAAGTCAATGAAAGGCAGGCGGAGGGAAAGAAGAGGGCGCGGGAGCCTTGGAAGCGAGGAGAGGGAAGGGCGGGGGGAGGGTGGGCGTGTGATGGGTTAACCTGGAGAGGGAGAGGCGATTACTGGTGGGGAGCTGACCCGGCGCGGGAGGGAGGCCGTCAGCGCTTGGGGCCATCAGCTGTCACGTCGCAAACATCTCTCCCTGCGCAGTTTAAAAACCCTTCCCGTTCATTTTTGAAACGCCTCAGGCCTCTGCAATTTCGGTTCTCCCAGCAGTAATAAAGCACATCCACAGCCCTCTGGACCAGTTTGAGGAGGGAACAAATGGGGTTTTCCGCCCTCTTTGACCGCAGAAGTTGGCCCAGTAGGTATCAGCGCTTAAAAGCACCGGCACATAAAAAATCACTAGGAGGTCGACAACAGTCAGTTCTTCGTCTAGGATGAAAGCCTGAATAACAAAAAACATTGCTAGTCTTTACAAAACTATATTAAAATTTCCATTAACACTAAGGCTTCCAACAGTTATCTCGGTGACCAGATTGACGCTGTCCTGTCTTGCTCTCCAGACTACCTCTTCGGAAACTGGTTCCACATTAATGTGAGGACGCAATTTCGCTCGAGCTTCCACTCAGACTGTCAAGTGACTTAATACATTTAAAAGAATTTCGGTTTGGTATTGCACAAGGAGAGGAGAAAATAGCGACTTCAAAACACGAATGTTATGAGAAGAAAGTGTATCACTTTAAAGCTGACCCAAGAACAGATGGGGTGTGTGTTTGTGTGTAGCTAATTGCAAATTTTTCCTTAGAATTTCCGCCCTGACTAAATTTCATTTCACTTCATTTCAGTTTTACTGATTTTCATGTATTTTTTTCTGTGTAGAGGAGGTTTGGCTATGATAATATGAAAGAATTTTAAAACTGAAAGGAAGCTTATGGTTTCTTGTGCAATCCCATGATATCCAGATATAAGAGCACCTGGGGTGTGGAGTGGAATTAGGGACGACTTAGTGTACAGGATGACAAATCATTTGGAAAAGGATTTAAGTTATACATAAAAAGTAATAAATTCATTGAGTCTGCGAACTCAGTGTCTGCCCCTTGCTTCTCCTAGCATATCATGACCAGTACACATAAACCAAGGGTGAATCTATACTCTCTATCCCAGTGCTTCTTAAATTTAATGTGATAATCACTTTAAGATTCTCTTAAGAAGCAGATTCTGATTCAGTATTTCTGGAGTGGGGCTTCAGATTCTACATTTCTAACAAGCTCCTAGGTGATGCCAGTGATGTTGTTCAGTAGACTATACTGCTGCATGGAGAAAACCCTGAACTTGAAGATGACAGAACTTACTCTTCTGGTGGCCTTCATGAGTTGTGGCAACCTCAGAAAGGAGTGGGACAGAGTCAATGGACTTTTTATGTTTGTAATCTTCCTATTTCTACTTTTTTACTTTTTTTTTTTTTTTTTTACCTATCCATCATTTTCCCCCTCCTGGCTTCACTTCCTTTCATATCTAACCTAACCCCAGTGAACATTACTTAACCACCCTCTGCCAGTGCTGTCAATGTCCTGAACTCTTGTCTTTCCATCCTAGTCTGTTTACAGACTATCAACCACGGATCAATATAATCTGTCTCTGAGCTCTGACACCAGTATATCTGAGCACTGCTGGAGAAAATGACACAATCATTTGAATTACTGTTCAAAAATACTTTTATATGTTTCTGGCCAACTTCCTCTCCTATTCTTCAAACCGCTACTTTTTAAGCTCCTTTCACCATCTCTTTTAGTAAATTATTAGTACATAATTTTAGCTTCATGTTCATAAAGATCATTTTGATTTTCAGATGAACATTCCTTCAACTCTGCATTCTCAAGTTCATTATCTTCATCCGGTTCAGTTAATACATCTAAAACGCTTGGAACAGGGACGCCTGGGTGGCTCAATTGGTTAAGCATCTGCCTTTGGCTCAGGTCATGATCCCAGGGTGCTGGGATCGAGCCCTGCATCAGGCTTCCTGTTCAGCAGGAAATCTGCTTCTCCCTCTCCGTCTGTCCCTTCCCCTACTCTCTCTCGCTCTCTTTCAAATAAATAAGTAAATAAAATCTTCAATAAAATAAAATATACATAAAATGCTTGGAATAATACCTGGCACTAAGCAAGAATTATTATGGTACTTTGCTGTCCTTAGAAGATATCAAAAGCAAATCCCTTTAGTTGTGTTTTAGTTCCCATCCCCTGCTCCTTTCTCTTCAGGAAATTAGTTCTATCAAGTTAAAATCTCTGTCAGTCTTTCCCAATCTATCCTCCCTTCCCCAAAGCATATAAATATGCTTACATCTCATTAATTTCAAAAAAGAAAATCCTCCCTGCAACTATCACCTGTTGCTCTTGCCTTCTTATTTCAGTCACAGTTCCTACTTATCTCCAATTCCTCACCTCGCATCCATGCCTCAACACACCATAATTTTTGTCTCCCTCACCATTATTCCAAGGCAACTGCTTTTGCAAAGGTAACCACTGACCTAATTACTAAATCCAAATGACGTTTTTCAGCCATACTTGATCTTTCTGTTATTTACTTAAAACATTGTTCTCTGTTGTCTTAACACTATTTTCCACTGGGTTTTCTCCAACTCCTCTGGCCTCTCAGTCTTTATTCTGTGTGATCTAGTTCGCCCAATTCATGGTCTTAAATGTTTATTTATCCTATACACTGAGAAGTGTCTTATTTCAATTATTACGTTTCTTATGTCTAAAGTTTCTATTTTTTTAATTCAAATTAATCGGTCCTTTTCCTGGAGTTCATTTGTATTTTAAAAATCTCTTTAAACATATTTTAAACATCCTCATTCTAAAGACCATTTATGTGTCATCTAAAATCCCTCATTGTTATTTCTCCCATATTTAGTATATGCTGTCTCTCACGTCAGATTTCCTCAACTGCTTTGTAATTTTGGTTTGTAAACTCATCCTTCGCCTGAATTATATACTTTAGTGTCCTGTGCCTCTCCTAGGTTGTAGAGACATTTCTGAGGCTGGGCCCGCTTACATTAATTCTTGGCTTTTTTTTTTTTTTTTTCAGTTTCTGCATAATGAAAGCAGCATGAATAATTAGAATCACCCCCACAAATTATGTGGTCTGGGATGCTGTTTTTTTATAATTATTATTTTTAATCCTATTCAGTGATCACTATGAGCTACATACTGTTCTAGATCTCTTGCTATAGGATTTAAAGATTTTCATTTCTTTCTATAGGGTTCAATAATGTAGTAAAATATCTAGAATTTCTGTGTGTTTAGAATGAAGGCAGATAAAGGGTGTGGGTGACAAGTTTCTTTTAAATTAGTTTTTTGGGTAATTTTACCTAGCATTCCTTGTACAAATTTTAAATCATAAAGGAAAAGCCACTTCAAGAACGTTATTTCACTTGAGTAGTGAGGAGAAAAAGCAGATTAAAGTATTTTAAGAAAAAAATTAGAAGAAAATGGAGACTGTAAATACAGGCAATTCTCCCTGCCTTTTCTTATATATATGAAAGTAGTTTAAGTAGTATGTTCACTAAAATTTTTTTAGGCTAGAAAGACACCAAAATATATATATATTTTTAAAAGATTTTATTTATTTATTCGACAGAGATAGAGACAGCCAGCGAGAGAAGGAACACAAGCAGGGGGAGTGTGAGAGGAAGAAGCAGGCTCATAGCAGAAGAGCCTGATGTGGGGCTCGATCCCATAATGCCAGGATCACGCCCTGAGCCGAAGGCAGATGCTTAACC
The DNA here is from genome assembly GCF_023065955.2 of Ursus arctos. Taxonomy (NCBI): domain Eukaryota; kingdom Metazoa; phylum Chordata; class Mammalia; order Carnivora; family Ursidae; genus Ursus; species Ursus arctos. Next base: position 72,537,763 of record NW_026622763.1, read on the forward strand.
ACTGTGCCACCCAGGCGCCCCCCAAAATATATTTTTAAGTGGATAAATAAGAGCTGGTAAAGAATGATCTTAGGGTGCCTGGGTGGCTCATCCAGCTCTTGATTTTGGCTCAAGTTATGATCTCAGGTTTGTGAGATCAAGCCCCACGTTGGACTCCACAATGGGAATTGCTTAATACTTGCTCTCTCCCTCTGCCCTTTTCCCTCTCTGAAAAAAAAAGAATAATCTTAAATGAAGAGGAGAAGGAGGAGAAATATACCTTGAGAAGAAGAAAATATGAAGAAACATGAGAAGAAAGAAAATATTGAGATGGAGAGGGTTAAGATGAGGAAACTCTCACTGGATGATCTTAATCACACAGGTTATGTAAGAACAAAACCCATTGGATTGAAATAGGGGATTGGAGCGAGGTGATGCTTAAGGAGAGTGGAAATACTTGGGAATTACTGTTTTAAGAAATGAACGTGGCAGGGGGGCCTGGGTAGCCCAGTCAGTTCTTGGTTTCAGCTCAGGTCATTGTCATGGGACCGGGCTCTGTGTGTTATCTCCTTGTCCCTGTCCCTCTGCTCCTCCCCCTCCTCTCTCTCTAACGTAAATAAATTTTAAAAATCTTAAAAAAAAAAAAAAAAGAACTGAACTTGGCAGTCAGCAAGAGGTGATCAATAGTGAGGACCTAGTGTTTCAAACTCTTGCTCTTCCAATTTTTCTGGTCTTCTCAGCTAACATAGATCTCTTGCTTTCCTGTATCTCTCTCATCAAGGGAAAAATACAAATAGATATTATATAGTGATTAGACATTAAATTGACTATTATGTGCCAAGCTCTACAACAGAGATTAGGAAACAGAGTTAAATGAGACCACCAAATCTGATTTTTAAGAGATAAATCAGTCACTAATACCAAGGAGTCTAAAAGTAAGTACATAATATAATTGTACTATAGTATGGTAAGTGTTACAGGGATATGAACATGGAGTATTGGAGGGCAAAGAGGAAATATTTAACTGTTTAGGGAGAAAGGGATCTCAGACAAAAATGATTTATATACATAATATTAGTGATTGAGTTAATAGATGACTAGATGCTGTGATTAGAAGAATTAAGAAGGTGGGATACCCACAATTCAAAGTAATAAGGTCATTCTGATAAAGTCTACTTCTGACACTTTCTGAAAAGCATATAGCTTCATAGTTCACTCAGAACTTAAATGTGGTTGTTGAGGTCACATTTGTTTGCTATTTCATTTGGTTATATGTTCATATAGTATTTTTATTTCTTATAGTGGGTTTTTAAACAATAGATGAGTTGCTAAGAATTGTGTAAAATTAAAATACTTGCAAAATGAAACCTCAATGAACTTTATTATTAATGGAGCACTAAAGAACACTGGTAATCAAGAAATCTCAGTTCTAGAACTTCCAGTTCTGCCACCCAGGTATGATTTAGGACAAGTGTCTCCATCTCCTCAGGCTTCAGTTTTTTCATATGTAAAATGAAGATATTTGACAAATGATTTCTGAAAGTTTATGGAATTTTAATTGAATTAAGGCTTTTAAAACGTAATACAAACTTTCATAAAGGAAAAGACCATATTATAATCATTTGATAGTCACCCCTCAACTGAATATTTAGTAAATTCATTAATATATCAGTTTCTCAGAGAGCATTTTAGGTTTATTTAAGTTCCCTTTAGTTTTTGTTTATTTCCTGGAAGCAAAAACTGTTTTCTCAACACATAGTAACCACCCTCATGTTACCTAGCTTTTGTACACAGGAAGACAGAATCATGCTGTCTGGTGTGGGAATCTAGTTGTTTTCTAAAATTAATTTCACTAACTAGTCTCAGCGTATTACTCTAATACTATAGGGTTTTTAAAAATAAGGTCTATTTCCTCCCCCTTTTTCTTAAAACCAAACCAAACCAAAACCCAAATATATAATAATTGGCTCTAAGAAACTGTTTATTCCACTCAACTGGTTTAAAGCTCTTTCTCAAACTAGTTAGTTTTACCTCCTACTACATATAAGGCATTCAATAAATATTTGTTTTTAATTTATTGAAATTAAGTCAGATTCTACAGATTATAGCCATAAAACCTCACCTTCCGTTGGATGTTTCAAAGCTTAAAAAGAAGAAAACATAATGCCAGCAATTCTGTGGCTGCCAGCTCTGTTTCCAAGGAAACAGAGAGTAGATCATCAAAAACAAAATAAGGATTTTCAACCTGATTACCCTTTTTTCACCAGCTCAGTCTCCATCTGCAAAATGAAAGGCAACATAAGCTTGGCCTTGCAATCCAGATTTTCAGTTCTGTTTGTGCTGTCTCTCACTATTAAAACCAGGCAAAAATCTTTTGGGTTATGTTGGTTTTCTTATAGAGAGAATTAAACTTATCCACAAGGATAAAGAATATCTTTTGACTATAAAGTACTATGTACATTTGCTGAATAACCTAGTATGTTTTAACCTTAGAACTGTCAAGTATTTAAATTACTGAATCTCAGATTTAACATTTCTTGGGAATAATAAAAGAAAGTAATGGGAATTTATAAGAAAAGGATAAAGACTTCTAGAATGAAATGTTTTATTTAAAGAAGTAAGGAAAGGGGACAGGATGAAAAAAGAGTAGGAGTCAAGGGGAAAATAATTGGATTACCATTCAAGAGAGCAAATACCATTATAACATTGTTGGTTTGTTCCACAGATTTATATCTACCATGAATAAAATCATTATCCTGATAAAAACAGCTACAGACAACAAAAGCTTGCTTTAGCATTATTATATTACCTAGTGATGCTATGTTTTATAAAAGCAGTATTCCTTTCAAATCAACATGCTGTACACCCTAAACTTACAAAATGTTATGTGTCAATTATATTTCAATAAAGCTGGGGAAAAAGCCAGTATTTCTATATTTTAAAAATGTAGTTAAAGCCAGAGGATTCTCTTCAGGGTGAAGTGCATACTAGTAATTTGCTTTAATGGAAGTACAGTTGAAGATTTAGATGGCATATTAATATGTTCAGATAATGAATACTGAAATTCAGATAAATCTAAATAATGTAATCATTATTTGGGGTCTTCCTTATATCAGTTTCCCGCTTGTATGTCTGTTTTCCCCCAAAGGATTCTAGCTTTTCAAAGGCAAAAGCTGTAAAGGGGTCTTAGTTATTTTTAATATGTAGGTCCTCTATAGGACCTTGTATTGGAGGTATTCAATCAGTGTTCTTAAATAAATGTTATTTCTTTAGTACAGGCATATCTTGTTTTATTATGTTTCACTTTATCTTGCTTCACAGACATTGTATTTTTTGGAAAGTAAAGGTTTTCGGCAGCCCTGCATCGAGCGAGTCTATCAGCACTATTTTTCTAAACATTTGCTCACTTCATGCCTGTGTGTCACATTTCAGCAATTCTTGCAACATTTCAAATATTTTTCATTATTACTATATTTTATAGTGATCTGTGATGAGTAATCTTCGATGTTACTATTGCAATTGTTTTGGGGCACCACAAACTACACCCATATAAGGTGGCAAACTTAATAGATAAATATGCATGTTCTGACTGCTTTATCAACCAGCAATTTCTGTCCCATTCCCTCTCAGGCCTCCTTATTCCCTGAGACACAACAATATTGAAATTAGGCCCACTAATAACACTACAGTGGCCTCTAACTGTTCAAGTGAAAGGAAGAGTCACACGTCATTCACTTTAAATCAAAAGCTAGAAATGATTAAGCTTAGTGAATAAGGCATGTTGAAAGCTGAGGGAGGCCAAAAGCTAAGTTTCATGTGCTGGTTAGCCAAATTGCAAACCCAAAGGAAAAGTTCTTGAAGGAAAATAAAAGTACTACTCCAGTGAACACATGAATGATAAGCAAAATAGACTTATTGCTGATACGGAGAAAGTTTTAGTGGTCTGGATAGAAGATAAAACCAGCCACAACATTCCCTTAAGCCAAAGCCTAATCTAGGACAAGACCCTAATTCTCTTCAATTTTATGAAGGCTGAGAGAGGTGAGGAAGCTGAATAAGAAATTTGAAGCTAGCAGAGATTACTTCACGAGGTTTTAGGGAAGAAGCCATCTCTAGTATCTAAAAGGACAAAGTGAAGCAGCAAGAGCTGATGTAGAAACTGCACAAATTATCCAGAAGATCCAGCTAAAATAATTAATCAAGGTGGCCACACTAAACAACAGATTTTCAATGTAGACAAAACAGCCTTCCACAGGAAGAAGATGCCATCTGCGACTTCCATAACTAGATATTAGCTTCAAAGTTTCAAAGGACAGGCTGACTCTCCTGTTAGGGACTAATGCAGCTGGTGACTTTAAATGGAAGCCAATGCTCATTGGCCATTCTGAAAATCCCAGGGCCTTTAAAAATTATGCTAAATCTACTCTGCCTGTGCTCTATAAATGGAACAACAAAGCCCGAAGACAGCACATCTGTTTACAACATGGTTTACTGAATATTTTAAGCCCACTTTTGAGACCTACCATTCAGAAAAAAAGATTCCTTTCAAAATATTACTGCTCCTTGGCAATGTACTGGTCTCCTAAGAGCTCTGAAAGAGATGTACAATAAGATTAACATTGTTTTCATACCTACTAATACATCTATTCTGGAGCCCATGGGTCAAGGAAATACATTTCGTAAGGCTATAGCTGCCATAGATAGTGATTCCTCTGATGGATCTGGGCAAAATAAATGGAAAACCTTCTGGAAAGGATTCACCATCCTAGATGTCATTAACAACATTCGTGATTCATGGGAAGAGGTCAAAATATCAACATTCACAGGAGTTTGGGAGAAGTTGATTCCAAACCTCATGGATGACCTTAAGGGGTTCAAAACTTAAGGGGGGAAATTACTGCAGATGTGGTGGAAATAGCAAGAGAACAAGAATTAGCAGTGGAGCCTGAAGATGGTACTGATTTGCAATCTCATTAGAAAACTTGAGAAGTGGGTAAAATGCTATCAAATAGCATTGCATACTATAAGGAAATCGTTCATGAGAGGAAGAGTCAATTGATGTGATAAACTTCATTTTTGTCTTATTTTAAGAAACTGCCACTGCCACCCCAACCTTCAGCAACTACCACCCTGATCAGTCAGCAGCCATCAACATCAAGGCAAGGCCTTCCACCAGCAAAAAGATGATGACTTGCTGAAAGTTCAGATGATGCTCAGCATTTTTAACAATATCTTAAAATTAAGGTATGCACATTTTTTAGATATAATGTTATTGTGCACTTAATATACTGCAGTATGTTGTAAACATAACTTTTATATGCACTGGGAAGCCAAAAAATTCATTTGACTTGCTTAATTGCAATATTTGCTTTACTGTGGTGGTTTGGAACTAAACCCTCAATATGTCTTTGAGATATGCCTGTAATATTCTTTACTTTAATTAAAGGTTTTAGCTACCTTTGGATCTTTTACTATGAAATGCAAAACTTGTGATATTTAAACATATTTCCATTGTAAACACTAATAGCCAAGATAGATTATTTATTGTAAAACAACTCTTATATTTGAAAAAGGTTTTGAAAAAGATGTGAGAATAAAATATTAATTCAGAAAATTAGCTAACACAAAAGACTTTCTGTTAAAAGAGAATACCAATACTATGTGCGACAAGTATGTACTTGTCTTGAGAATGGTAAGGCATGGAGGAAAAGACGGTGAGTTTTGGCTAAAGAACACATTCATATATTTAACAAAACATGACACTTATTAAGATCTATGAAAATATTATCAAACGATCTGGAAATAGGTCCTTATTGGGCACCTGGGTGGCTCAGTCAGTTGAGCGCCCCACTCTTGATTTCAGCTCAGGTCATGATCTCAGGGTCCTAAGATCAAGCCCTGTGTGGGGGAGTCTGCTTGAAGATTCTCTCCCTCTGCCCTTCCCCGCACTCAGTCTCTGTCTCTCTCAAATAAATAAATCTAAAAAAAGAAGGAAAGGAAAGGAAAGGAAAGGAAAGGAAAGAAAGAAAGAAAGAAAGAAAGAAAGAAAGAAAGAAAGAAAGAAAGAGGTGCTTATCTACATATTGAGAAGATTGACTAAATGAGGAGTTAACAAACTTTTTGTAAAAGACCAGATAATAAATATTTCAGCCTTGTGAACCATAAGGTCTCTCTTATAACTACTCAACTCTGCTGCTGTAATATGAAAGGCACTATAGAAAATAGGTAAACAAATAAGTGCGGTTGTATTCCAATAAAACATTATTTATGTAAACAGATAGCAGGCCAGATTTGACCTGTTATTCATAGTCTGCTTACCCCTGTACTAGTAGATCCCTTATTCAATATTCCAGACTCAAAATTTTATATATGTGAATGTTAACATTAGCCCACCTGGATTTTCTGATTTTCCAAACTCAGACATTAGTCAAGAAATGTGATTAACATGGGCACCCGGGTAGCTCAGTCGGTTAAGCGTCTGCCTTCGGCTCAGGTCATGATCCCAGGGTTCATTTATAAAGCAGAACCGGAAAGCCAAGCCTGCACAATATTCTACAGTTACCTTTATTATCACATCGGTGCCTCCCCTACAAAATTATTAATGTGTGTCTTCCCTAATCCTGGTGCTAGGCCACCAAAAAAACAAAACAAAACAAAACAAAACAAAAAACCCAAAAAACAAATTATGTTTAAACTTTTTTAATGCTAAAAACAAGGTTAGCAGAGGGTTTCTATTGTATTAGAGGGACAAATGCCTGTTTAAAACACAATCTCAGTAAAAGGGGGATAATGGTAAAAGCAAATTGACATTTCTGAAAAGAATTGTTATGGGCATCTTGTTTTCATTCATTAATTACCTTTTTAATGTTGAATTACTTATGACTTGGTAAAAAGCAGAGTGAGTTTCCAAGGAGTTCCAACTCCAAAATGAACTTTTCTCAACTAACAGCATAATATAAGAAGACCTGTTTCAGTTTTTACCTCTCACTATTTTTATGATTTGGGAAATTATTTAATTTCTTTGAGTCTTGGTTTCCTTATCTCCAAAATCGGAAGAATAATTCTACCCCGGGGATCGCTGGGAAGATTATCAATATCTGTGTAAAGTGTCTGATACGTAATAGGCCCTGAAAAAAAAGTAGCCATTATTACCAAGAGCTTCATAGCACTTGCCCCCTGTTGAAGAGCCTATCCTGGTACCAGAAGGGAAAGAAAAAGGAAAGATGAAAGTTTATTGAACACAAGGACCATCATCTTTGTATCTGTCAAAGAAGCGAACATGATTTATGGCCCCAAATTGTCATTCAGAAATACTGACTTAATGTAGGAAGCTCTTAAGCGGAGAGATTAGTACACTTACAGCCAGCAGAGAGATAGTGGAAGTTTTTGCTTGTTTTTGTTTTTTGTTTTTAGGAACTGAGGAATCCCTCCAAGGGAAGCACATTTCAGTGAAGACAAAGAGTTTCTGTGGACAGTTGATTTGAATCCCTGTCACACTTGCAGTCTGATGCAGCTGTTCAGCATGTTTCTGTTCTTCTGTTCAGTGGCTCTTCCTAAAGCTGTGTGACACTTCCCTCTGCTACCACAAGGCCTACTGCAAACCTCCAGCTGCTGTGATGCTTCTTAGGCCTCTCTTCTAGGCAGTTCATGCTGCTAAAGCACTGTTTCAAAGCCCCCAAGAAATGAAACAGATGGGAAGATTTCAGGGTCACTTGCTGGATGTTGCACAGGCCAATGTCAAGATGGGTACACAGAAAGGTCCCTGGCTCTGTCTCAAAACCCTCAATCTATTGAGTCACACTACAAAGGCTCTAGGAACTCCCTCTCCATTGAGAGGTTCTGCGTGACAATACACAGTTGGTTCTTTGAGAGAGACAGAACCAGTAGAGTCTGTCTGAGAGGAGTTAGCCTGATTTTCAACCTATTATTTCTTTTCCTATGTCTTGTAGGGGGGTCACATGCCATGGGTATGTGCTGGTGCCCATGTCTGTTCAGTCTAACACAACAGCTCCTACCGTAGTGCTCCCGACTTGCCCTGATGCCTAGCGGGATGGAGGATGATGGATCTTCCTTCTTTCTCATAACTGGTGAGCAATCAGTGAAAAGAATCCAAAATGTAGTCACTAGATTGAAGTCAGAAACTGAAGAGGCGGGGCTCCTGGGTGGTTCAGTCGTTAAGCGTCTGCCTTTGGCTCAGGGCGTGATCCCAGAGTCCTGGGATCCAGCCCCGCATCAGGCTCCCTGCTCCGCTGGGAGCCTGCTTCTTCCTCTCCCACTCCTCCTGCTTGTGTTCCCTCTCTCGCTGGCTGTCTTTCTCTCTCTGTCAAATAAATAAATAAAATCTTAAAAAAAAAAAATGAGGAGGCGACAAGTTGCCAGAGTTTAGTCAATGAAAGCAGAATGAGGAGCAGAATAAAATCAGGAACTAAGACAACAACAGAGACTCTACGTCTGGGCAAAAGAAAAAGAGAGAACAAGAGTCTAAGGAACAAAATGAAGATGATTTCTAGTGAGTGCTGGCAGAGAGACAAGAACAAGGAAACTGAAAATACACTTGTAGTTAGGTCTGATAATAGAGCATTCCACTTATTAGTGTTGAATATTACTCAGCCTGAAAAAGGAAGGAAATTCTGACATGTGCTACAGCATAGATGAAACTTGAGGACATTAAGTGAAATAACCCAGTCACAAAAAGATATATACTACATGATTCCATTTACATGAGGTACCTAGAGTAGTCAAATTTGTAGAGACAGAAAATAGAATGGTGGGTGCCAGGGGCTGGAGGAAAGAGTAGGGAATTATTTTTTTAATGAGTACTAAGTTTCTGTTTTGCAGAAGGAAGCGTTCTGGAGATGAATGGTGGTGATGGTTGCACAACAATATGAATGTACTTAGTGCCACTGAACTGTGCACTAAAAAATGGTTAAAATGGTAAATTTTATGTTATATGTGTTTTACCACAATTTTAAAAAAGCGGATGTTTGCCCTGGGGACTGTCACTTTTCATGGCACAAGTCCTCTTCCCAAAACATTTTAATTTAGTGAGAAATCCAATGATTCTTCTCAGGAAAAAGAAGGTATACAAAAGTATTTTTATGAACTGCTTACAAGTAGAAGTGTCTTCCTTCTGACACCACTGAGAAGCCAGTACTCTTTTTTTTTTTTTAAGATTTTATTTATTTATTCGACAGAGATAGAGACAGCCAGCGAGAGAGGGAACACAAGCAGGGGGAGTGGGAGAGGAAGAAGCAGGCTCATAGTGGAAGAGCCTGATGTGGGGCTCGATCCCATAACGCCGGGATCACACCCCGAGCCGAAGGCAGACACTTAACTGCTGTGCCACCCAGGCGCCCCAAGAAACCAGTACTCTTGTGCCGAAATTATAGTTTCCTGGAGAGTAATTAATAGTCAGTCCCGCTATGAGAGGAAAAGGTGGTAGGTTGGGATAGTGTGTCATGCAAAGCACAGTGTACTCAGGAAAAATCTGGAAAGAAAAATGACAAAAGGGGGAAATGGAGATAACAGGAGTGAAAAGTAGAAAGCAACATAACATTGGAGGAAAAAGAAGAAAATGTAGCAATAGCTCTCTGCTAAAGTGAACCCCCAGCAAAGCATTAGCAAGGAGGACTATGAAACAATAATCTGTCAGCTGAAGAGCTCAGTGGAGAAGACACTGTGGAACAAAACAGGATTAGAAAGAAAAACTGAAACACAGCCACCCTAGACCTGTGAGTTTATGTAATCCGTGGTAGGAGAAAGGAAGTCTAACCAACATACAGATACTCTCTCTAGAATAGTGCTTCAACTTGTGTGCATCAGAATGTTTCGTAGGCCATTTGTGTGTGTGTATGTGTGTGTGTGGAAATTTTTTTTTAAGATTTATTTATTTAGGGGTGCCTGGGTGGCTCAGTTGTTACGTGTCTGCCTTCAGCTCAGGGCATGATCCCGGTGTTCTGGGATCGAGCCCCACATCAGGCTCCTCTGCTGGGAGCCTGCTTCTTCCTCTCCCACTCCCCCTGCTTGTGTTCCCTCTCTCGCTGGCTGTCTCTCTGTCAAATAAATAAATGAAATCTTAAAAAAAAAAAGATTTATTTATTTATTTGAGGGAGAGATAGAATTCACAGGAGGAAGGGGCAGAGGGAGAAAGAATCTTTTTTTTTTTTTTTTAAGATTTTATCTATTTATTCGACAGAGAGACAGCCAGGGAGAGAGCAAACACAAGCAAGGGGAGTGGGAGAGAAAGAAGCAGGCTCCTAGCAGAGCAGGGAGCCCAATGCGGGGCTCAATCCCAGGACCCTGGGATCACGCCCTGGGCTGAAGGCAGACACTTAATGACTGAGCCACCCAGGCGTTCTGTGTGTGTGGCAATTTTAAAACAATCAGTAATTTTTAGTGGAAACAACTTGACCTAAAATCTTTCACAGAATTTTGAGATCCATTGAAACAAAGTTTAATAAGAAAAAAATTCTGTTATTCAGCCTGATCTATTAGAAGCCTGATCAAAGAACAAAGGAACAACAGGAATCTTCTGAGTGATGGATAACTTAATTATTTTGATTATGGTAATGGTGCCATGGGTGTTCACATATGCTACAACTTGTCAAATTATATACTTTAAATATGCACAGTTGATTGTCTATCAACTATATCTTAAAGATAAATTTCTCTGGCTACGATGCAATTAAGTTAGAAATTTATAATAAAAAGAAAGGAAAAACCCATTAAAACATTTCTAAAAATTCATGGGTCAAAGAAAAAAACTGTGATAAAATTTTAAGATTCTTTAGAATTAAACAATGAAAACAGTATAAACTTTATCAGATGCAGCTAAAGTGTTACTGATTATTGTCTTAAGTGCTTACAAAAGAAAATGAGGATTTGATTTTAAAATCTAACTTAAAAAAAACAGAAATTAATGAAATGGAAAATATACATATAAAGGGAAAAATCAGGAAGCAAGAGTTGGTTCCTTAAAATGACTAATTAGACAAACCTCTGGCAAGTTTAATCAAGGGGAGAAAAGAGGAAAAAATAAAAGAATTGAAAAAGGAAACAAGATGCTGTAGATATTAAAAACATAAAAGGATATTATGATCCACTCCAGCCAAGATGGAGTAACAGGGACCAGATTTATGATCCTTCCTAAAACAAGCAAAAAACCAGACAAAACATATGAAAAAACAGTTTTCAAGACACTGGACATCAAAGAACAAAGGGCAGTGTTTCCTAAGAGACAGAAAACAAGAGACAGAACAGAGATGACAAATACAGAAATGAGGAAGTCCTGTGATAGCCCCAACTTACTATATTGAGAGTTTCCAGTCCATGATGCAGGGAGGGGGAATCAAGGTGGAGTCCAGCAGATTCCTCAAGTTGCTAAGTTGATTCTTCAAGAATAAAGAGCTGAGGGGTGCCTGGGTGGCTCAGTCAGTTAAGTGTCTGCCTTCAGCTTAGGTTATGATCCAAGGGTCCTGAGATTGAGCCCCGCATCAGGCACCCTGCTCAGTGGGGAGTCTGCTTTTCCCTCTGCCTCTCCCTAGGCGTGTGCTCTCTCTCTCGCTCACTCTCTCTCTCTCAAATAAATAAATAAAAATCTTAAAAAAAAAAAAAAAAAAGAAAACAGAGCTGAGAGTCCTGGGAGACCAAAGAAGCTATAGTTTGCAGGACAGAGTGTCTGACTCAAGAGAGTTTCACAGAGAGAGCTTAGGATGTCTGCACATGCATGGAGGAAACCACCTGAGGCCAGAGAAAGGAACATCTGAAGGCGTTTAAGGAAAGAGTGCCTGGAGCTCACAAAGGCATAGTGCCTGTTACCACTAGCCAGTTCAGAAAAAAATCTCATAATTCACGGGAACTGGGTAGAATACTCTGAAAGGACTGCAAAGGAAAATGAGAAAACTTCTGGGGATAATGGGTAATGTTCACTCTCTTGATTGTGGTGATGGTCTCAGGGATGTTTGCAAATGTTAAAACTTATCAAATTGAAAAAAACACAAACTTTACACTTTTATATGTGCAGTTTATTGTCTGTTAATTATATCTCAAAAAACTGTTAAACTTTAAAAATGGAATCTAGAACATAAAAGTATAGTACATGTAATAGTTCATAATATATCCTCAATAAATATTTATTAGTTTTTTCATACAAATAACTTTATACAATAAATTTGAAAACTTATATGAAGTAGATGAATTCCTAGAGATATGTAACTTACAAAATCAACTCAAGAAAAAGGAGGAAAACTGTGATTATATCCTTTAAAGAAATTAAAGCAGAATTTAAGAACTGTTTCAAAAAGAAAAGTGCTGGGGTGCCTAGATGGCTCAGTTGGTTAAATGGCTGACTCTTGATTTCCGCTCAGGTCATGATTTCAGGTTGTGAGATTCAGCCCCAAATCTGGCTCCTGCTGGGTGTGGGGCCTGCTTGGGATCCTCTCCTTCTCCCTATGTCTCTCCCCACTCCCTCTCTATCTCTCTCTCAAAATATAGTACTGTGCCTCCCAAATTTTTATAGCCATATTTTAGCAAATAGTCAAAGTAGAATAAATAAAAAGCCAAATATAACAAACTAAGAATAAAGCCATATACTCAATACTCGCTATATATATAAAACACACTAACTCAACAATTAAGAGGAAAAAATCCAATCTTAGTGGAAGAGTATCATAATTACCTCAATAATTGATAGATAAAGCAGAAAAAATCAATACGGATAATGATGACTTAAACAATAACTTCAATCCTTAAGACAACTATTTTCAGGAAATAGAAATAAAACTCTCACCTCATTTGATGATGCTAAAATACCTTGATAGGAGATCTGTCACAAAAAAGAAAAAATTCCAGATCAATCTCATCCACGGACATAGATGCAAAAATCCTGAACAACAATGAGTACAAACCTGTCAATGCATAAAAGTTATTAGGATTTTTTTTTCAGAAATAAAAGATTGAGGAGACTTGGCTCTATACACCCCTGGAAATAAACCTAGGAAATCCCTTTCATGAAGATGATGACTAAGGTAAAGAAGGAAGCCCCTGCCCCTCCCAAAGGTGAAGCCAAAGCAAAAGCTTTGAAGGCCAAGAAAGCAGTGCTGAAAGGTGTCCACAGTCATACAAAAAACATCCAGATGTCACCTACATTCCGAGGGTCCAAGACACTGCATCTCCAAGGCAACCCAAATATTCTTGAAAGAGTGTCCCCAGGAGCAACAAGTGTGACCACTATGCCATCATCAAGTTCCCCCTGACTATGGAGTCAGCTATGAAGAAAACAGAAGACAACAACACACTTGTTTTCATTGTGGATGTCAAGGCCAACAAGCACCAGATCAAACAGGCTGTGAAGAAGCTCTAATAACATTGATGTGGCCAAAGTCAATACCCTGATCAGGCCTGATGGAGATAAAAAGGCATATGCTTGACTGGATCCTGACTATGATGCTTTGGATGCTGCCAACAAAATTGGGATCATCAAAACTGAGTCTAGCTGGCTAAATCTAAATCTAAATTTTTTCACCATAAAAAAAAGAAATAAAAGTTTGATCTAACATCGTCATATGTATTATAACATATTGTTTAGAGATACATACATATGCTATAATTAATGCCAAAATGTCAAACACAATCCCTGTAAGATCAGGAACAAGGATATCCACTACCATGACTTTTATTATATTCTCTATTTTATGACAAAGATATTCACTATCATGACTATTCAATATTGAACCAGAGATCATAACCAGTGTGGTAAGAATAAAACAGAGACATTTGTAATGATGTGAATGGAGCTAGAGAGTAATTTGCTAAGCGAAATAAGGCAGTCAGAGAAAGACAAATACCATATGATTTTACTCATATGTGGAATTTAAGAAACAAAACAAATGAACATGGTGGGGGGCCAAGGGAGAGAGGAAAACCAAGAAACAGACTCTTAACTGTAGAGAACAAACTGATGGTTATCAGAGGGGAGGTGGGTATGGGGATGGATGAAATAGGTGACAGGGATTAAGGAGTGCACTTGTGATGAGCACCCAGTGGTATATGGAAGTGTTGAATCACTAAATTCTACACCTGAAACTGATATTACACCATATGTTAACTGGGATTTAAATAAAAACTTGGAAGAAAATAAATAAATAAATAAATAAATAAATAAATAAATACCCTCTCCACCCCCCGAAAAAAGAATTAAATGAAAAAAGAAAAGAAATGGCATAAGCATTAAAAAGGAAAAACCAAAACTTTCACTTGAAGATAATACAATTTCCAACACGGAATAACTTAAAAGATCTCTAGACAAACTATTGGATTTAATTAATAAGGTTTCTGGATTAAAAAATCAACAAACAAAAGTGAATTGCATTTCTAAATATCAGAAACGAGTTAGAAAAAATAATTTTAAAAGTACCATTTACAATAGCAATAAGACAAAATACCTAAATACCTAGGAGTAAATCTTTTTTTTAGATTTTATTTATTTTTTAAAATTCAATTTAATTAACATATAGTGTATTATTAGTTTCAGAGATAGAATTTAGTGATTCATCAGTTGCATATAACACCCAGTTTTCACTGCATCAAGTGCCCTCCTTAATGCCCATCACCCAGTTACCCCATCCCCCCATCTATCTCCCCTCCAGTAACCCTCAGTTTGTTTCTTAGAGTTGAGTCTCTTACTGTTCTCTACCTCTCTGTTTTTGTCTTGTTTCCTTCCTTTCCCCTATGTTCATCTGTTCTGTTTCTTAAATTCTACATATGAGTGAAATCATATGATATTTGTCTTTCTCTGACTGACTTATTTTGCTTAGCATAATACCCTCCAGTTCCATCCACATCACTGCAAATGGCAAGATTTCATTCTTTTTGATGGCTGAGTAATATTCCATTGTATATGTACACCACATCTTCTTTATCCATTCATCTGTTGATGGACATCTGGACTCTTTCGATATTTTGGCTATTGTGGACATTGCTGCTAGAAACATTGGGGTGCATGTGCCCCTTCGAAACACTATGTTTGTATCCTTTGGATAAATACCTAAAAGTACAATTGCTGGGTCATACAGTATCTCTATTTTTACCTTTTTGGCGAACCTCCATACTGTCTTCCAGAGTGGCTGCACCAGTTTGCATTTCCACCAACAGTGTAAGAGAGCTCCCTTTTCCCTAGGAGTAAATCTTGAAAACAGATGTCCAAGTCCTTCATGGGAAAATTAAGAAATTTTATTGAAAAACCTTAAGTAACATCTAAGTAAAATGGAATGATAATACATGATGCTCATGGATTTTAAAAAAACAATATAA
Organism: Ursus arctos; assembly: GCF_023065955.2. NCBI lineage: Eukaryota > Metazoa > Chordata > Mammalia > Carnivora > Ursidae > Ursus > Ursus arctos. Next base: position 72,553,051 of record NW_026622763.1, read on the forward strand.
GAAGTGAGAACACAAATGGAATGCAAATATATCTAAAGATACTCAACTTTTTAGTAATCTGGGAAATGTAAGATGAAATCACAATGAAACACCACTGAACATCTACCATATTCATAAACATGTGGCTGATGTCTGTGAGCAATATCAAACTCCAGAATTAGACTGACCACTCAGGCATGGACCACCACTGGTGGCCTACATGTAACACTGTGGTTTGGAGATATGGGTGCTTCCTGTGGCTGGCTGGCCCCTAAGAGGAAAAAAGGAGGAAGGCCAAGGCTCTGATTGCCCAGTTTCTGCTCCTAAGTTCATGATCAGGTAGGTCACTTCTCTTTCCCATGGTAGAGTATGGGGATAGAAAAGAGTCAGGAGGATTATGTTAATTGACCCCCCTTCAACTAGAAGAAAATTCCGGGCTAGGGAATAAATGCCACTACTAAAGATAGCCATGTTATTGTTAAGGCAAAACAAGTTTCCCCTGGGACACCTTGGTGGCTCTGTCGGTTAAGCGTCTGCCTTTGGCTCAGGTTATGATCCCAGAGTCCTGGGATCGAGCCCTCCATCGGGCTCTCTGCTCAGCGGGGAGCCTCCCTCTCCTTTCCCCTCTCCCTTTCCTCCTGCCTGCCGCTCTGCCTGCTTGTGATCTCTCCCTCTCTTCAAATAAATAAAATCTTTAAAAAACAAAAACAAAAAAACCCAAGTTACCCCCACAATGGTATAGTTATTTTTACAGGGATGGGTAGCCAGCATGTACAGTAATTCTACAGCAACAGTTGATTACTTGAGGTTTATCAGCACCATAACCAAGTACCATCGAGTTCAAAAGACTAAGGAGACACCAGAATTTAAAGAAACAGTATATATTCCCTTGCACTTTAGAGAACCATTCTAAATATATAATTTGGCAGTTACTTTTAATAATTTTTAAATTAGAAAATCTTACTAGGGGAATAATTATCACAATGCATGTGGCACAAAATTCAAAGGGTATAAAGTGTGTACAGTGAAATCTTTCCCCTGCCCTGGCAATTATTCTTAAGAGTTGTTTTTCTAATTATATATCATCAGAGATGTGTTTTATTTCATTTGCTCTTTCCTCTTGATTTGATGAACACAAAGTCCTCAATTTACAAATGAACTTTTGGAGCATAATTTGCTTTCAAGGCTTTTGGAATTCAGACTACATAGTAAATTTCTGTTTCTAGTTTCTTTAAGGACGCTCACTAGCTTTTAATTACACCTCAAATGTAGAACATGAAATACTGTAACACCTAATGCATTTAATCACATGGTTTCTATATGAAATTGTGTTCCGAATTCTAACTGAGACTTACTCCAAAATCCCAGCAGAGACCATCCTTCTTCTCTCCCAATCTCTATACCAGATAGAACTTTCGAGCTAATCCTCTGGGAAGTGGGGGGCAAAAGATGTATGTATGGTGGTGGACAGGGTAGTAATGCAACTTCTGGGCAGGTAACAATATACACCATGGGAACCACCTGCCAAATGAAGATTTGGTAATTGGACCACAGTGTCACTGATAGCACTGCAGGGGCAGGAGACACAGCACTCATGAGTCCCACAAGCTGTAATTTTGTTCTGGAGTATCAGGTCAGAAGTAGCAACCACTGTCATGCATATAAGTATCTTAAAGAGACAATGGAAACTATTGACAATCTTTTAATCATACACAAACGGTTCCTTTCCTACCTCTTAATTTTAATGTACACAACTTGAAAAGGAAATATTTTTCATAGTCATTTTTTTTTTTTTTACTTTACTTCAAAGTATGATTATTTATAGTATGTTACAAAACCAACTGACCATCATGATGTAAGACAACTGTTTTGGTTAGGAAATCCAGAGTATACATATTTACAGTCTCTTACTCCAGAAATTGAGTTAGAACTGTCAAGTAATGAAGCCAAACATTTTCTTTTCTCACTCACTCAGTGCATTGACCAGATACATTAGGGCAGGGAATATGCTTAGAAAGCAGTCACATAGTCTGGTGGAATGAAGCCGACCTGGAAATGAGCAAGGTTCGCAAAGTGATACAAAGAAGGAAGTAGCAAATTCTATCTGGAGCTGGGAGTGGAGGTTGGAAAGAGGAGGGCACTCAGGAGACTTCAGTGAGTGTGACACTTGAAAGGAAAACCTTCTATTTCCTGTAAAGAGCATGTCATGCACAGAGCAAAGGGACAGAGCTTTGCCAGGGAGCTACAGTTAGGTGGAGCTTCACCGACATAAGGGATGTGTGATGGAATCTAGCATGAGGTGAGCCAGGAGGCTCCAGACCATCCAGATATATGTGCAAATGCCTTGCATATTACCTTGTCCATCACACTCCTCTGAAATCTTAAAACACACACTCACACATTTTTAGTTATTGTTACTCCTATTACTAACTCCTATTACTAAAAAGCTTTATATACTTATTGTTAATAAATCAAACAGAAGATTATAAGATAAAAAGTCAAAAGTTGCTCTCTCCACCTTCATACCTAAACTGAGCCCTGTTCAACTTGTGGCATGTTTTTTTTTCATTGGTAGAATATATTATAAGATCTTAGCAATACCAAGATATATGGGTATTAACTATTTCTTTAAAATTTATTTGAGGGGCGCCTGGGCGGCACAGTGGTTAAGCGTCTGCCTTCGGCTCAGGGCGTGATCCCGGCGTTATGGGATCGAGCCCCACATCAGGCTCTTCCACTATGAGCCTGCTTCTTCCTCTCCCACTCCCCCTGCTTGTGTTCCCTCTCTCGCTGGCTGTCTCTATCTCTGTCGAATAAATAAATAAAAAAATCTTAAAAAAAAATAAATAAAATTTATTTGAGATTTGTAAAATCAGAAACAGATATGTCTTATATCTTCAGGAATCTGGTAATTTTTTTCTGTGTACATATAATACATACAAGTAATTTATCAATTATGGATGGTGGAATTTTTCAAACCCATACAAAAGTGGAGATAATAATATAGTGAACTTCTAAATTCTAATCATCCAGCTACAATGACTAGTAATATTTTCTTTTCTTAATTCTACAATCTACACCTCCCTTTTTTTTGCTGGAGTTTTAAACACTGATTTCAATTTAAATCTTCAATTTACATCTTTTACAGATAAATAATAAGTATTAATAAGGACTTCAACTCATATCTTTCACAGATAAGTATTTTAAATACATTTACAATACCACTGTCATACATAGCAAAATTAACACTTATTATCATGTAATATTTATTCTGTGTGCATTATTCTTACCACTAACTAAAAAATGTCTTTTACCTTGATTTGTTTGGATTAGGATCCAAATAATATCTACATATTGCATTGATTTGAGACACAACTTCTATCATTTATTAATTTTGTATCTTCACTTGCATCTATTTCTGGATTTGCTTCTCATTTCCATGGTCTTTCTATCTAATCATGTACCAATACAACATTGTTTCGATTATGCAGATTTATATGTTCTAATACTTAGTAGTACTTTTTCCACCCTCATTTCTTTTCGTGGGGCTTTTCTGACTATTCTTTTTACTTGTATTTTCAGATAAATTTTGTAATCAACTTGTCTAGATTTAGAAAAAAATCTGATGGTAATTTTATTAAATTTATAAATTAACTTAGGGAAAATATACATCTTTATGACATAAAGCTTCCTGTCCATGAATATAATGCATCTTTTTATTTTTCAAATCTATTTTTGTGTCACCAGGAGTGTTTCATCATTTTTCTTATATAGATTTTACCTATTTCTTATTAAATTTATGCCCCAGTATTATATATTTGCTCTTTGAAATAGGGTTGCTCTTCCATTATTTCTTCTGTTTATTGTTTATTTACACAAAGCTATTGACTTATTTATACTAATTTTATATGCTACTTTTTTACTAAATTCTCTTATAATTTCTATTAATTTTTCCATTTTTTTGTTTTCCAGATATATATTCAAGTTATCTGCAGAAAGAAGTTTTTTTTGTTTTTTGTTTTTGTCTTCCTTCCAATTCTTGTGCAATTAAATGCTTTCTCTTATCTAAGGGGGAATGAAACATGAGAGACTATGGACTATGAGAAACAAACTGAGGACTTCAGAGGGGACGGGGGTGGGGGAATGGGATAGACCGGTGATGGGTAGTAAGGAGGGCACGTATTGCATGGTGCACTGGGTGTTATACACAACTAATGAATCATCGAGCCTTACATCGGAAACCGGGGATGTACTGTATGGTGACTAACATAATATAATAAAAAAATCATTAAAAAAAAGAAAAAAAAATGCTTTCTCTTATCTAATTGCATTGGCTAATACCTCTGTTTCCAATGATAAATAGTAATGGACATGGTGGTCATCTTTGTCTTTCTACTTTTAGTAATGTTTTCCCATTCAATAAGAAGCTGGCTAATAGGCTGAATTATCCCTCAATTCCTAGTTAATTAAATAGTTTTAATATGAATGAATATTAAATTTTATTAAATGCCTTTTTTGGCATTTATGAAGGCAATAATCCGATTTTTCTCCCTACCTTTATTAATATGATAAGTCAGATTAACTGATGTCCTATTATGGAAAAACTCTTGTATCCTTGGAAATGCACTTTGTAAATATATATCATTTTTAAATATGCTGTTGGTTCTCTGTGCTAACATTTAAGATTTTTTTTTACATTCCATAAGTGGGATTGGTTTTCTTTCTTCTCCTGTGCTCTGAACTGGATTAAATAGCATTGGGATGATCTCATCTTCTATGGTTTGATAGAATTCCCCTGTGAATCTTTTTTTTTTTTTTAAATATCAGATTCCTCAGCTCCACCTTAGTTCTACAGAGTTTGGGACCCAGAGTGTGGGCCCTCTTCTCGTACACCTATTGCCAGTGATACTCACCCATGGATTTTGCATTTTGGAACCACCATAGGATTTGGGGATGATGAATCTTCCAAGAATTGAGTATAATATTAATACCAAACCTAACAAAGATCACACAAAAAGAAAATTATAGACCAATCTCATTTATTCTGTGAATATACTAAAAATCACTGAATTGTATACTTTAAATAGGTTATGTGAACTATATCTCAATAGAGCATTTTTTTTCCTTTTTAAGAAGAAAGATTACCATACAATGATTCCTAAATATCTCACTTAGGGGACTGAATGATGGTGCCACTTACTAATACTAGAAGTAGAGAAAGATGAATAGCTTTGGAAGGAAAGCTACTGAGTTCAGCTTCAGACAGGCTGTAAATTGTAACTGAAGCTATGGAAGGCGATAGAGTTACAGAAGACAGAGAGAAGCTCATAAAGTAGAATCAAGGGTATATTCATTTTCCTGCATATAATCCTGAAATTCTATATGGAAAGAACTTGAGTTTTCAAGTTTTTTAATACTAGCTGAAATGTCCCTTTGCTTTCCATTTTATTGTTAGAAGATACATAATTAGTTTACTACAACCAATATTCAATGGAATGTTAACTTGAATTCAATATAACGGTCATTACCAGATACTAAGAAAGTAACAAAGTTTAACTATTTTTAAAACATTTATCTGGAAATTAGTGTTAAAAGAGTCACCTTCTGACACCGGTGAGAGAAAAAAAAAACATCTCCTCTGTGACTGTCTTTCCTTATGGGCTTATGGAAGTTTGACCTATTTGTAGGAGAACAGATGTGTTTGAATAAGGTGTCCATTAATTAAGATGAATGAGTTTAAAATTAAGTCAAATTAAAAACTTCAACCTCACAATGAGTCTGGCAAACAATGGAGGATAACTTACTTCATGGAGATGAAAATTTTGTTGTTTTTGGTGGTTAAGGCTTCAAACTGACTTCTCCCAAGGAAGGTGTAAGCAGATTCTCCAGCAAATTGGCATCCTGGGGAGAGCCAGGTTCTCTGAAAATCTCTAATTAGGAGAAGTTAAAGGTTATTTAAGCTCAGCTGGCAAATCGACTGCCTAACCTTGAAAGCCAAACAGATTTACCTTTCTTTCCTTCCTTCTCCTCCTTATCAGAGACCTGGTCTGGAAATAAATCTCAAAATGCAAACAGCAAGTTATGTGATAAATCAGGTCTGAGAATTAGAAGGGAGCTTGTTAGGGTTTAACAGATGCTGTGACTCATCCAAGACTTTATATCTAAGCCCTCATACTCACAAGTAGTCCTGAATTTGGCTTCGGTGTCAACGAATCCAGAGGGAGGACAAAAACATGCAGCACGCTATATTGTGTCCACAGAACTGTCGCTTAAGCATATTTACATTTCTGAAAGCAGGGTAATTTCAGTTTGGAGTCACAGATCCTACTGCCTATGAAAAAATCTAATCAGGACTACCATCATGGATACTGCCCAATTTTAGAAATGATATTATTCCTGGGGGGGGGAGAAGCCTATAATCATCTGTTTAATAAAAGTTATTTCAGCAGTTGTGGTTCAGAAAATATTCCTAACCCAATTTTCACCTGTCTTTACCAGCCTGGAGATCATACTATAGCTATTCATAAATTACAAAGGATCCAAATTCTATCCTTTTTAAACAGGAGCTCTGTTGTTCCAAAATGATCCTGGTTATTTCTAGAATTCCCCAAACAAGTGCCTTCCCCATACTCACAAATCATTCAGTTTTCATCACTATATGGTACAATTAATTAATTCATTCAGTTAATATGTACTGAGTGCTTACTGTGTGAGGGGATTTGGCAGAGTCTTACAGATACCTCAGTCCTGGCCCTCTTGGGAGATTCATAGTATTTTTCCTGGAAAGTTCCAGTTATCATTTGTCAACCTTTATTGCCAGCAAGCAGCTGGATGAAATTTTTATCACTGTCTCTGCTGAGGAAGTCTATGAAACACTTGAACAACAATATACCAAGAATGTTATCTTTCAATGTTCCTGAAGTCTTCAATCTCACGTGCTGGAACAATGCTGGATTCCATGCAGAGGTGGAGAAAACGGGCCTCCTCAATTCTGTGCTCCTCTTTGATGTCTAGGTTCCAAATCAGGGCTGCTTCTTCATGAAAAAAATTTTCCGTAGCTCTTGGGGTTTAAAACCTGTCCTAGAGGCTCAGTGTCATGTTTTCATCTTCATCATCCCTCTTGCCTGCCCCAAACCCAGTTACTGAACTATGGCCCCCAGGCACATCAGTGAGAGCAAATATTTTCCAGGTGTTGGTGGTTGTGTTTATATTGGGAGTGTCTGGACCCCAGCTGAAATGGCCTGTTGCATTACGTAGCATAATTCCAATGCCTGGCCAGCAATCCAACATATAAAATGTAACCACTTAAAGATTTTGCCCACAGCTACAGCAAAGAAGCACATGCCTTTTTTCAGTGAACTACTAATCTAGAGCTAGGTGTGTTATTAGGTTGAGAGTGGCAACCAATTCTTGTAGGAATTGACGAGAGTTTGGTATACTTACCTCCAGAAGATCCAAAGCAAAGTGGGTAATGTGGTCAGGAAAAGGATTCAGCCCTGAAATACTGAGAAATCATGTTGTCAGGGAGAATGCATGACAACCTCTAAGGACAAAAAACAAAAACAAAACAAAAAAAACCCCCAAAAAACCCCCACCCACCAAAACACAACAAAATAAAACCAATCAACCCACCCACCTACCAACCAACAAACCAACCAACCAACCAACCAACCAACCAACCAACCAACAAAAAACAGACACTAGACCAATCAAAACTGTTACTGAGGGGTCAGCCCTGGGACTACTAAGAATAAATTAAAATAAAATTCAATCAATACCAAGTCTGCCCTGCTTTGTGGGTGAGTATCTACTGTCACTTTGTATGTTTTAAGAATGGTCTTATTCAAAAGTTTCTAAACTAATCTAAAAAAGAATCCAACGTGGGGCTATGATGTAGCATGTATAACACCTGACACCAGATGTTCTTTAAACTGGAGTGTGGATCAGGTAGCTCAGATTTTCAAATTTCTGGTATTTTGCTTGGTGTTGTTCCTTCTACCATTTAAATTACCTCAAAAGGGAATTTTATAATTATTAAAGTTTTCTAGGACTCAAGAAAGGGTAAATTTTCAGCCTAGGACTTGAAAAAGCAGCAATTAATTATTGTTTTTACTTTAAAAATGTTTACATTAAAAGGTAATGTGTATTATTATAAATAATTTTTTAAAACACAGAAGTAAGTTTACAAAATTAAAAAAAAAATGTGTCTTCCTCTCCTATAGCAATTCCCACTTACCAGAGGTAGGCATTGATAAATTTGGAGTATATCATTCTTGTCTTTCTCCTTTGCATATACATCTTCTTTCAGACTATGGATTCATACTACATAAACAGCTTTCATCACTAAATAGTTTAAATTGGCTATCTTTGCATGTCAGTAAATAGAGGGCGATATCCTTTTTTTAAAGGATAAAAGTACATCACATCCCACTATATTGATGTAACATTATTTATTTATCCAATCCCCTTTTGATGGGCATTTGGATTATTTCCAATTTTTTATTATTATAAATAGTGCTGCAGTTAGCATCCTTATACATTCATATCTATGTACTTATGGAAGCATTTTGGGAGATAAATTCCTGGAAATAGAATTGCTTGGTCAGATGGTATCAGTATTTAGAATTTTGATAAATATCCCCAAATTACCTCTAAAATGTTTGCATCAGGGGCGCCTGAGTGGCTCAGTCAGTTAGGTGTCTGCCTTCAGCTCAGGTCATGATCCGGGAGTCCTGGGATTGAGCCCCGCGTCGGGCTCCCTGCTCAGTGAGAGCCTGCTTCTCCCTCTGCCTGCTGCTCCCCCTTGTGTCCTCTCTCTCTTTCTCACTCTCGCTCTATCTCAAATAAATAAATAAAATCTTTAAAAATAAATAAAATAAAATGTTTGCATCAATTTACTCTCCCACCAATGATGACTAAGTGTGCCCATTTCCCTACCTGCTCTCCATACTGGGTATCCAGGCATTGACTGGCGAACTAGAGAGTGTGTCTCTTGCTTCAAAAAGAAATGGTGATGAAGGTCTTGTCTCATGCTCTTCTTTTCTTTTATTTTCTTTTTACTTTTCATAACTGAGGTTTAGTCCTAAGACAGGAAAAAAAAGAATATGCCCGTTTGGTTTTCAGGGTGTTCCTCAAAGATCCAGGCATTCTCCAAATTACGAACACCTATCTTATAGGTACCTACATATTACAGATAAACTGCTCATCTAGATGCAAAAGGTAACCACCCTGAGCTGCAAGATGCTCCCTTTCAGACCCTAGAGATGGAAAATTACATTCCCCATGTCTCCTTATGAGCTGCTTGTTTGCTCATGCATGCACGAATCCATGCATTAGTTCCTACTTGCAAGCATGCATTCACCCAGTATTTACTCTAAGTCTTCTCAGTTCTGGGTACTATGCTAATCACTGTGGCTATGGGAATGAAATACAGTCTCTGCCTTCAAGAAGACCACACTCTAGCCTAATGAAAAAATAGAAAAGGAAACCAACAGGTGTAATCGAGTGAAAAAGTGCTGCTTTCACGTTAGTGCAAGGCGCCCCAGGAGGGATAGAGTGGGGTGGGTACACACCTGAAGGTAAGGGCTGCAGAAAAGACCAGGAATATGGTTCTGGGAGGGCCCAGGTAACTATCACAACTAACCCAGTCAGGGAGGAAGTCAGGAAAAGGCTGGCGACTGGGCACCCTGGAGGGTAATCTTTGACTAGCAGTTATGTTGGCTGCAGAAAGGTACATTTCATATATATACAGTTTTGCTTTACTCTTAGTTTTTTAATGAAAATTCTTGAGTGAAAAAAATCTCAACCTTGTCTTTGCTGAGTCGAGGGAAGCTGGGAAAGATAAGGAGATTATGATCTCATCTATCAAAATTGGCAAGAGACTCGGTGCCTCTGTCCCTGTGGGTTGGCAGCTGAAACGTTTCACCTTGTTGACCTCCATGAGCCCTGTGGAGATGGGGTGGGTATAGGAAGCCAGGAGGGTGAGTCGGAGTCAGCTCTAGAATTAACAGTAACCCCATTTTGTGGTATTTATCCTAAGTATGAAATTTATCCTAGGTCAGAGCTATGAACAAATACATTTATTGATAATTCACAAGCATCAAATTTGGAAACAACCTAAACATCCTCACACAGGAGATAAATTACATAATACATGATGATAAGTCCATGAAATGGAATAATACACAACCATTACTGTAATAAATCATAATGTATCATCTTGTATTAAAATCTTATTTCCAAAAACTATATGGTAAGGTGGGAAAATATTTATAATAATACATTAAGTCAAAAAAGGAATATATAAAATAGATATATACTATAAACCCACCTTCATAGTAGCAAATGAATTTCATGTATTTTTGTATGTTTTTCTTTCTGCACGTGCACACACACACACACACACACACAGAGTTGTATTTACATACACACACATGCAGTTATCTATTTATCTTTTCTGTTAGTCAGGGTAAGCTAATTTATGCTGCATTAGCAATGTAAAAATCTCCAGAGCTTTGAGACTATAATATGACATAGACTAGATATGACATAGACTAAAAATTCAGAAATAATCAGAAAAGTGATCTGAACTGGAATACACCGGAATAGAGGAAAATACCAGTTGTGAACTAGCAAAGGAATGGAATTTAGATTTAGATGACAGGTTTTATAATTTAATATGTTATTTACATCCACTTACTTCCAAACGAGTTATAACAATTGCTTATAATGACACCTCATATCAGTGGAAGAGTTAAAATAAAAACATTGGAGAAAGGCAGAATAGCATTTTTTAAAGTGTGTTTCACAGAAAGGGACTAGGTGTCATGTGAAAAATAAAGTTTTGTATTCGAATAAGCTTGAGAAATGCTTTAACAAAACGAAACAGTAATATCTCGTTTCAGAACTTTGCAGAGGCTTTGATGCTAATGACCATGGTGAATGAACAGGAGCAATAAGGTGTATGCAAGTCTCCCTGATTAGAGCATGCTTTCTGTGATGCTGAGAATGTTCTATAATCTGCTACCCACATTTGATTGTTGAGTCCCTAAAATGTAGCTAGTGCAGCTGAGGAACTGAAGTTTTAATTTTATTTAACATAAATTTAAGTAACCACATGTGGCTCCTGGCTACCATATTGGATATATTGGATAGCATAGAATTAGAGCATCCCAAAGGTCGGCCTTCCAAATGTACTCTAGGAAGCATGTATATAGAGCAACCATTTTCAAACTTTTGGTCTCAGGATCTCTTGACACTTTTTTTTAAAGATTTTATTTTGGGGGCACCTGAGTGGCTCAGTCAGTTAAGCGTCTGCCTTCAGCTTAGGTCATGATCCCAACATCCTGGGATCGAGCCTCACATAAGGCTCCCTGCTAAGCTCTCCTCCCTCTCCTTCCCACTCACGCTCTCTCTTGCTATCTCTGTCTCTCTCTCAAATACATAAATAAAAATCTTAAAAAAAAAGATTTTATTTTCAAGTAATCTCTACACCCCATGTGGGGCTCAAACTCACAACCCCAAGGTCAAGAGTCCCATGCTCCACTGACTGAGCCAGCCAGGCACCCCAGGATCTCTTAATACTCTTAAAAATCAGTGAGGACCCCAAAGAGCTTTTGTTTTATGGGTTATATCCATCCATATTAACCATATTGGAAATGAACTTTGAGAGATTTAAAAAACATTTATTCACTAATTCATTGAAAAATACCATCCATTAGGGCACCTGGCTGGCTCACTCAGTGGAGCAGGCAACTCTTGATCTTGGGGTTGTGAGTTTGAGCCCCACGCTGGATGTAGAGATTACTTAAAAATAAAATCTTTAAAAAAATACCATCGGTTGTTTTCCTTGAAGTGACAGGCTTACTTCATTTCTTTTCAAGAAAATCACTGCCGGATACGCAAGTCTGAGTAATCACAGTCATCTCATCAGCCGTATTTTCAAGTAAAAATGATATTCCACAAAAAAGCAGCTGACCCAGCTGGCAGCTCAATGCAACAGTGCTCTAACCATATTTCAGCACGCGGCACAAGTGCTCTCTGCCTATTTTCATACCTCTAAGGACTGAGGTTTAATAAAATGGATAATTTTTACTTCATCATAATTTTTTATTTACTGCAAGTGTATGTACAGTGCCAGCCAGTATGGTTCCAGCACACTGACATTCGTGCTACGGCAACGACAGTTTTACCAGCTATAAAACTCGCCTTTGCACCATCAGTGAAATAGGCAGGTAATCTTAGAATTATTATGAAAAAGTTTTTAACTCATGAAGTCCTCAAAAGGATGCCTGGGATGCCAAGGGTCTGTAGACCATATGTTGAGAAAAGCTGGTATAGAGAAAAAATAAGGTGGGGGAGGATGGGCAGGAGAAGATAAAATCCCAGAACCTGGGTCTTTAACTGAGATTGATGAGAAAACTGGTGAGTGTCCTGTTTATCACACACACTTAGGTTGGAGGGACACAGAGAGGTCCAAATAGAATCCATCTTTGGGAGCAGGTAGTTGCAGCAATTAAAGGGGGGGTATCAATCATCATATCCCCACAACTGACTATTAGTTATTCACTTAAGAACAACTGAATAGTATAAATTAGTCCACATAGGAAGGTTCCTAGAGCTAATTCTTCACGGATGACATAAACTGGATAATGACACAAGAGAAAGCTAGAACACTATGTCCTTGGTATTGGTCTGCAAAGAGTGGTACTTTAATTTTGTACAGCCCAGAGCTCATTTCAAAATATGACTAAATTCTTTTCACATTCATTCCTGAGTTTCCACTTCCTGACTTCCTCCCTGTCTTATAACTCAGAACAGGATTTATTTTTCCTTCCCACATTAGTAGACTTCACTTCCATCAGGCATGTCTGTCTCCACAACACACACGGTTTCTCCCTTCCCTTTCAATGAGCACTTTGGGACTTATATTTAGGATGTTTTTTCCTACCTTTCCATCCGCCCTCACCCCTCTCACTTTTGTCTAGCAGGCAATAGATCATAATATGTGATAGGAAGTGGGGGACAGTGGTAATTGATTCAGAGGCTGATTTTGCATGATTTTGACACCTCCCTCTTTGCACGGCAAAGTTCTCTTGGTACTTAGTGATTTACAGTATTGGGACTTTAAATTTTAAAGAAAGCTCCCCTTGGAGAGTTATTGGTGATACGAACTTAATTTAACAATAAAAGAAATAATTTGTGTTTTTATAACCTTTTCCCTGAAAGAATTCCAAGACCTCTAGAAATACTATCTAGTTCTCATTCCTACAGCAAGCACCCTTTTCTTCTATTTGTATGTGGAAGGGGAATTTCCAGTACCTTGCTCCCAGTAAGAAGATGTAGTGAAGCTCCCAAGCCAGGTAGGGTGAGGAAAACCTCTCCCTTCCACCACCGCTACCACTGCCGCCACCACCACCACAGCCCTTGTAGCTTCCAGCAGAAGACAACCCTTTGCATTCAGTGGCTGGGATAAAGCACGTTCTGATTCCTAACCACTGCGTCGGGGCTCTTGTGATGAAGCTGACCTATGTTCTTGGGTCCTGAAGGGTTAACAGCCTGGGTTGCTGTTTACAAAAAGAGAAAGAAAAGACAAAGAAAATGTGCAATTATGTTAATTTTCTCTAAGTGGGAGATGGAGAGTATTCTAGAAAAAAAAATTGCTGAAACATGTTACCAGTGCCTGATTTAAATTGGTAAAAATTAGATCTTTAAAAACTACAAAGATAATTATATGCAGTAAACAATGTAGGACTCAATTTTATGCAATGGCAACAAAAGCTGATCCTACAATAGAGTTATCTATATTGAAAAAGAATTTAATGGATAATAAGTGCTGAGATTAAGGAATCTGAAAAATAATTCTCACAGTTTTATGTTGTTTCTTACATCACGTCAATAGCAGCTTAAAAGACTTATCCCAAGAGCAAAAATAACAATGGAAGAATAGAGAAGACCAAATGGAGAAATGGAGTTCGTTGACTGAGAACGTTTAATTTTCTTCAAGGTTCCACACTGAGATTGTTCCAGGAACTGGTCCCACAAAGGGTCAGTGGCTGGAAAAGTGGAAAACCAGGGAGCGTGTGTCTTCCTTCAGAGATAACTTACACACTTCTGCAAGTGTGTGACAGTGTAGAACTCAGTGACCACCGCACAATAGCAGGATACAGTCAACGTGATGCATCCTAGGGCACCAGCAGTGTTACCAACGATGTACTGTGGACCACACTGCTCAGTGTGGGAGGAGGAGTCTGAGGAGGGCGATGCCTCACGTGTTCCAGTGTCTTTAATTGTTTTTAAAGATTTTATTTATTTATTTGAGAGAGAGCATGGGGGGGGGGAGTGAGGGGCAGAGGGAGAGAGAAAGAAGTAGATTCCCCACTGAACAGGAAGCCCAACTTGGGGCTCTATTCCAGGACCCTGGGATCATGACCTGAGCCGAAGGCAGAGGCTTAAACGACTGAGCCAGCCAGGCGCCCCTCCAGTGTCTTTAAAGAGCTGCACCTGTCCCATCAAAGACACATTCTGACGAATTTCCCCTTCTCAGATCTCTGAACATATCTCATTCGTTTGGCACCTTGAATTGGATACCATCCTTTGGACTCTCCTGGCCACTGATCTCACAGCTCGTGTTACTCTTAAGCCTTTGTCTTGCTTCTCTCTTGGCGTCACATAAATAGCTATTCTCTTGACCGCTGCCACATTTCCCTCACTTAGGTTTGTCCTTCCATTTAGAGCACAGGCCCCTCTGCTTATGTTCCAACCTGTAGGCCCTCTTCTCAGCTGTTGGCCTGGCCTCGAGGACCACTAGTGTTTGAGCATAAGCAAAGTGACACCATCTGGAAATGTTCATTAATGCTAATTTGGAAAACTGGGACATTTTATTGGAAGGGGTCAAACACGACATACTCATACACATTCGTACATGCAGGTGCTCTCTGAGGTACTGGAGAAATAGACATGAAGTAGAAAAGGAGACAACAGATCCATGTGTAACCTAAATAAATCCCAGGGCTCTATGAGTCCTGTCTCCGTGTGGGAAACACAGTCTAATTTCCAAGAAGTAAACATATTTCATATTTATTTATGTTTCTTGAAGATTACTAAAGGAGTCTCAATTCAGTTCCCCATATTTAGAGATTTTGATTACCCAGAGGCTCTCACATGCTAATCCTCCCAAGTCCTTTCCATGCCTGTTTTTAAACCACCTAGAAAAGATCCAGAATTAGGCCAATGCAAACTGTCCTCTGGCATGTGATGGGGAGGAGATGGGGATTAAGGAGCATAGACACAAGAATATTTCATCTTCATCACACATATAATCAAATAATTACAACGGTAAGTGATACAATCACTGTTGCTACTGGCATATGCATGGTGCCTTGGAAACAGAGAGGAAGAAACAATTGTTTCTGCCCTTTTTTTTTTTTAGGTAGAACTGCAGGAAACACTTGAGAAGAAGTGACATTTGACCTAGGTTTGGAGAGTTGAGTTCAACAGACATAAAAGGGGAGGAGGTGTGTTCCAGATTGGAGGACTGACATATCTAAAGGCAGTAATACATGTGAGGAGGGGGACGTCAGTCCTTTCTAAACTATCTATAGTTTAGGGTGGGTGAGTGGTACAAGTCATGGGAAATGAAGATGAAGAGATGGGCAGGTTTTTCAGGCCAAAGAGCTTGACTTTTAAAACATATAGGTTTTGGCACCGATTTTGAAAAAAGATTGAAGCAGTGCAAGACTGCAGGCAAGGAGATTATTAGCATGCTATAGCAGGAATCTAGACATCCTAAGATGAGGGTCTGAAATAGGAGTAGGGGATAAGGAAATGAGGTCATTGATCCAAAAGACATTTAAAAGACACAGAAGGAGGGGTACCTGGGTGGCTCCGTTTGTTAAGCATCTGACTTGATCTCTCCTCAGGTCTTGAGCTCAGTGTTGTGAATTCAAGCCCTACTTTGGGCTCCACATTGGCCTCCACACTGGGCATGGAGTCTACTTAAAAAGAAAGGAAAAAAAAAGGCACAGAAGAAACAGGACTTCATAACCTATTGGATAATTATAGCAAAGGAGAGGGAGCAACTGTGGAAATGTCTGTCTCATTTTTCAGCCTGGAGACACAGGATGAATTTTGATGCTATTGAATATAATAGCTACCACAGGTTGTTCAAGGGAGAGAAGAAATGTGTTAAGAGTAACTATGAAGCAACAAGCTGGTAGAGATAGCTGTATATGTAGCTCCTGAAAGAGTTCTGAGCTATGGAGCACACTGGCCAACTGACATCTCTTTAACACCATCCCCTAATGATGAGTGACTAACTTTAATTTTGAAAGTCTCCATTTAAGGGACTTTACAATCAGTCTTGTATCAACCACTTCTATATTAGCTCGACATTTTCTCCAGTAATTTTTCATGATGTTGGATTTGTCATGCTGCAGTTAAATCCCATTTATTTTCTTGCTCAGAAGAGGAAGAGCACATCTTAATCTCTTTGGGAGAAATTCTTCTGGTGGAAGGACTAACAGTGCAGTCAGCCTCCAACCATGTTTTTATTTCCTACATATGCAAATGCCTAGTTCTTCCCTTCGGATGCTTCAGGCACTTGGCAGTTACTCTGTTGACTAACAGATCTAGTCTAAGAACAAATTTGTTAGAGCTGGAAGGATATGAGAAATTCTTGACTCAAATCTCCCTATTTTACAGTTCAAGGAAACTTTAAGCTATTTAAGTTCAGTTCCTTTTACTCTTCCAAAAAGGATGTGTTCTTCAATTCGTTAATACATCTGTGGCTTTTTACCGGATCATCTCCAAGTTTTCCTCATTCCTCTCTAACTATGGAGTTTGGAGCTAGTTCTAATGAACAGTTTTAACTTACCACTAAACGGAATGACTGATTTACCTCCCAGCTCCTGTGTATGCATTCCAGACTCTTTTCTTTTTAAAAACCTTACTCCAAAAACAATAAACATAAACATGAACATAAATTCAGAACAAAGGTTGCCCACAATTCTGTTCCATAATTAAATCACTGTTTTAATGTACGTTACATTCCTGTCTTTATTCATAAACATATTAAATTTTTATCTATTTTTGTGATATAAAACAATTTTATATTCTACATTTTATATTTTCACTTAACGTTATGCCAGGCACATTTTCCCATTTAACTACAATTTCACCACTCCCCCACACCCTCCTCCTTTAATATCATAGGGTAAGTCCTGTCATATCTTTGTCCATGATCATGCAGCAGACAGATACCTATAAGCATATATATGGATTTTTTGTTGATGTTTGGGATTGTAATTATAAACATTTCGCTGAAATTTGCCCTTTTTTAACCATACTTAATATCACTGAACCACATTTATTATTTTTAATAGCTTCATACCATTCCATAGTAGGGATATAACAGAATGACATTTAAATTTTCTCCAGTTTTTTTCTTTCCCACTAACAAAAAATGCAATAAACAGGGGCGCCTGCCTGGCTCAATTAGCAGGACATGGGACTCTTGATCTCGGGGTTGTTAGTTTGAGCCCCACATCGGGTGCAGAAATTAGTTAAAAATGAAACCTTAAAAGAATGCAATAAACATTTTGGCATTCATGTCACTGCTTTTCTGAAGGACTAATATTCAACTTGTAGTTGCCAGGGAAGTATATGGGCCAGCAGTAATATCCTTAGACCTGTGTCTCATACCAGAAGGCAACTTCTCTGGTCCTCCTTCAGTTGTATTCCTCCCCATGGGGCAAGGAGTCTGTGGGCCAAAGAGGATGTGCCGAGTTGTAATCTATGACCCTCTATTTGACTATTTTGATATCCAAGATGCTGAAATTCCCTACTCAAAAGTCTTGATCCTAATAACAGGGCTACGTGGGTCATTTTCCTCAGTCCATCCTCTTGTGGGTAACTTATGCCACCACTGCAACACCCGTAGGCCTGAGGGGTAACCAAGGAGCTGAGGTTATAAACAGAGCTTGGTCATGCAGGCTAGCGTATCTATATGTGTATTCAAGACTCCCCCCAGTGAAGAATCAGGCTGTAGGTTGGAAGAAACTGTGGTGAGTCATGAGCCACAGGTTGACGATGGGAGGCTACCTTCCCTGTGCTACTATGGTCTGACTCAGAACTCCAAGGAGAGCAATAATTTTACATTAGGACCAGTTCTTCTAGATTGTCATGAAGGCATTTTTATTAAAGTATGGTGATAAAACATATTTTATTTACTGGTTTTTTAGCTTGATTTTTTTTCACTTTTAAGTATTTAAACATCTGGTATAAAAACCCCCACTTATACTCTTGCTCAGGACCTGAGAATGTTAGAGGCAGGCCTATTTGTTGCTGTCTATTTTGATTAGTGTCTGTTCTGACTGGTATCTGTGCCATATTGGCTGTCAAATATTTTAAATATCACCCTTGCTTAACTGTAATTTTATCTCCATAGCATTGATTCCCCAAAGTAGGATTGCTTGGTGAAAGGGTATGTGTAATTCTAATTTTAATGGATATTATCATATGCCATATTTTATCATTCATATTTAATGTTCCTAAAGTTGAGATGCATCTTATAATCAAAGAGAAGAAAGTATTGTATTATTGTTTAATTGGCAGTTTTTTTCTTCGTTTGAGAAAATAATAGTACATCTTTGCTATAGACTGAATGTTTGTGTCTCCAAAATTCATATGTTGCAACCTAATCCCCAATGTGATGGTATTAGGAAATGGGGCTTTTGGTAGGTGATTAGGTCATGTGGTGGAGCCCTTATGAATGGGACTTGTGCCATTGTAGAAGAGACCCCAGAGAGCTCTCCCACCCTTCCCATCATGTGAGGATACAGGGAGAAGATGGCTGTCTATGAAACAGGAAACAGATCCATACCAGACACATAATCTATGGCACCTTATCTTGGAATTCCCAGCTCCACACTGAGAAATAAATGTTTGTTGTTCAAGCCACCCAGTCTATGGTATTTTTGCTATAGCAGCCTAAATGGACAAGACAATCTTACAGTCGCCATCTTAGATTTGATGAAATACAGTATTGTCCTATTGTAACAATTCCCATACCCACTCTCACTGTAGGAGAGTTTCTGTTTTTTGGCCAGCACTATGTGGTATCACTCTTTTTAAAAAAATTTTTGTCAATCTTCTGAGTAAAAAATAATATACCACTTGCTTTAATTTGGATTTCCCTAATTACTAGTGATGTTCAGATTTAAAAATATATATTTATTAAATATTTGACTTTTCTTTTTGTAAATTATAGATTTATATCCTTTTCCTATTTTTAAATTGTTTTCTGTGTTTTTATTATTAATTTATAAAAGTTCTTATTATATTATAGGTATTAAACTTTTATCTGTCCATTCTACTGTAAAAAGAAATTGTAGAGTTGAGAAATGAGATGCAAGCAAATGGCTGGTGATTCACTCCCAGATTTCTTTCAGCATGGGGTTGGCCTTGAAGCTCAAACCAGTCATTCTTTGATATCTTTCCTCCTGACTTCCCAGGAAAAATCAGGAATTCTACATACATTGCTGGGGATGTGATCTGGGAAACCCCAGTGACTAAGGAAACCTGAGGCCTTGGTTCCCCACCTCTTCTGACCCCTGCCAAGTTTAGACAGGGAGAAACAGAATCCAACAATATGTAAAAAGAATTATACACCATCACCAAGTGAGATTTATTCCAAGTATTCAAGTTGATTCAACATAAAAAAATTAATGTAATATATCATATCAATTGAATAAAGCACAAAGGACAAAACCACATGATCAGTCAATCTCAAAAGATGTAGAAAAGCATCTGGCAAAATCCAACCCCTTTTTGTAATTTAAAAAACTCAAAAAAATAGAAATAGAAGTAAAGAAACTTCCTCAAACTGATAAGAGGCACCTGTGAAAAACCCACAACTTACCTCATAATTAATAATGAAGACTGGATTCTTTTCCCCTAAGATCGGGAACAAAATAATAATGTTTGCTCTCACCACTTCTTTTTTTTTTTTTTTTAAAGATTTTATTTATTTATGTGACAGAGACAGCCAGCGAGAGAGGGAACACAAGCAGGGGGAGTGGGAGAGGAAGAAGCAGGCTCCGAGCAGAGGAGCCCGATGCGGGACTCGATCCTAGAACGCCGGGATGACTCCCTGAGCCAAAGGCAGACGCTTTAACGACTGCACTACCCAGGTGCCCCTGCTCTCACCACTTCTATTCAACATTATTCTGGAGCTTCTAGACAGGGCAATTAGGCAAGCAAGAAAAAGTTATAAAAAGTGTCCATATTGAAAAGGATGAAGTGAAATTATCTCCATTGTCAGATGACATGATGTTATATATAGAAAATCCTAAGGAATCCATTAAAAAACTATTAAAACTGATAAATGAGTTCAGCAAAGTTGTAGGATACAAGATCAATTTTTAGAGATCACTTGTATTTCTGTATATTAGCAATGAAAAACCTGAAAATGAAATTCAGAAAGCAATTCCCTAAATAGTAGCTTCAAAAGGAATAAAATACTTCGGAATAAATTTAACAAAGGAATTGTAAAACCTGCACAGAGAAAACCACCAAGCACTGCCAAAAGAAAGACCTAAATAAATGGAAAGACGTTCCATGTTCATGGACCAGAAATTTAATATAGCAAATTTGGCAATACTCCTCAAATTGACTCTCAAATTCTAGATGTAAGAGCTATACCTACAAAACTTTTTTAAAAAAAGATTTATATATTAGACAGAGAAAGAAAGAGAGCATGAGTGTGAGAGGCAGAGGGAGAGAAGAAAGAATCTCAAGCAGACTCCATGCTGAGCATGGAGCCCATCACAGGGCTCTATCTCACGACCATAAGATCATGATCTGAGCCGAAACCAAGAGTCAGACACTCAATGGACTGTGCCACCCAGGCACCCCTATACCTATAAAATTCCTAAAAGAAAACATAAGAGTAAATCTTTATAACTTTGAATTAAGCAGTGGTTTCTAAAGATATGACACCAAAAGCACAACTTTGGTGTCTCAAAGGACACTACCAAGAAAGTAAAAAAACAACCAATAGAATGGCAGAAAATATTTGCAAATCCTATATCTGATAAGGGACTTGTATCCAGGATATGTAAAGAATTTTTACAACTCAACAATAAAAAAATAAATAATTCAACTTTAAAATGGGCAAAGGATTGAATAGACATTTCTCCAAAGAAGATTTACAAATAACCAATAAGCACAAGGAATAATGCTCGACATCATTAGTCACGAACCAGAAATGCAAATCAAAACCACAATGAGATACCACTTCACAACCACTAGGTGGGCCATAATAAAAATAAATGGGGAATAAGAAGTGTTGGCAAGGATATGGAGAAATTGAAACTCTCATATATTGCTGATTGGAATGTTTGGCAATTGCTGTGAAACATTTTGGCAGTTCCTCAAAATATAAACCTAGAGTTACCCAGCAATTTCAGCAATTCCACTTCTAGGTAAATACATAAGAAAACTGAAACACAAGACCATACAAAAATCTGTACACAAATGTTCATAGCAGCATTATTCATAATAGCTCAAAAAAGAAACAACTTAAACATCATCAACTGATGAATGGATAAACAAAATATGGTATATCCATAAATCAAGTATTATTTGGCTGTAAAAAGGAATGAAGTAATGATACATACAAAAACATGGATAAACCTTAAGAACTTCGTATTAAGAAGCCAGTCACAAAGACCATATATTATATTGTTTCATTTACACAGAACATCCAGAATAGACAAATTCATAAAGATGGGAAGTAGATAAGTGGTTGCAAGGGAAAGGGAGAAGGAAGGAAATGGGGAATGACTGTTAATGGATATGGGGTTTCTTTTTTGGGTGGTAGAAATTTACAGAAATTAAATAGTGGTGTTGGTTACGTAACTTTTTTTTGTTATTTGTTTGTTAAGTAGAAAGGTCTGTTTCTTTATTTCTTTTATTCTATTTTTTAAAATTTACATTCAATTAGCCAACCTATAGTACATCATTAGTTTTTGATATAATGTTCAATGATTCATTAGTTGTATATAATACTGAGTGCTCATTATATCACATGCCCTCCTTAATGCCCATGACCCAGTTACCCCATCCCCCCACCCAACTATCCCTATCCGCAACTCTCAGTTTGTTTCCTGGAGTCAAGAGTCTCCCATGGTTTGTCTCCCTCTCTGATTTCTTCCCATTCAGTTTTCCTTCCCTTCCGCTATTGTCCTCTGCACTATTCCTTATATTCCACATATGAATGAAACTATATGATAATTGCCTTTCTCTGATTGACTTATTTCACTTAGCATAATCCCCTCCAGTCCCATCCATGTTGCTGTAAATGGTAGGTATTCATCCTTTCTGATGGCTGAGTAATATTCCATCATATAGATGAACCATAACTTCTTTATCCATTCTTTTTGAAATCACTAAAAACTATTGAATTTTATACTTTAGAAGGGTGGATTTTATGGTATAGCAATTAAATTTCAATAAAGCTGCTATTGAAAAAAAAGTGGATCCTGGTTTTGGACCATGGACCATAGTTTATCAACCCTCTGTTCCATACCAGTATTTACAGCCACAGAAGACCGCAGAGTATCAAAAAAAAAAAAAAAAAAAAAAAAGTCTACCAGAAAAGAAAAGAAAAACTGACACCAAGCAGTTTGTTTTCCTCCCAATATAAATAGCATGGTAAGATTATGAACTCTAGAGTCACCTGACTAGGTTTGAATCCCAGATCTGCCACTGGTCCCTATGTATTTGGCAGGTAATGATAAATAGCATCTACCCTCTAGGGTTGTTGCAAGGATGAAATGGGTTGATACGTGGAAAGCACTCACAGCAGTGCCTGGCCCACAATAAGCTTTCAGTGAGTACAGGCTACTTTTAGTCTTCCCTTCAATTGGAAAGATAACTGACTAATTCAATAAGATGATTTTTATTTGGTGTTCTGGTCACAACCAACAGCTTAATGAGAAGGTCCTCTCTTCCCCATCCAGGTCACTATCATATCCTGAGGCTGGCAGCAAGAAAAATGAGGCTGGATCATTAATACACCCTAGAAAATACGTTCTTATCTCTATGAAATATTGTAGAAAAATATGTTCTTATCTCTAGGAAATATTGTTAGCACCCTGAAAGGCATTTCTTTTTCCATATCTAAAATATATTATGGGAAATTAATTCATTTTCTCAACCTAATTTCTAGTGTCAGCTGTGACATCACAAAGCAAACTCCCAGATGGTACCCACTGAACTTTTATCAGCTTTGTTAGCACTGATGCCAAAATGAAACTGGCCCAGCAGCCTGATCAAAATTTACATGCTAATGGGTAGACCCTTGTGAATGAAGTTAAGCAGAAAATCAATTATTAAGTAACATTCCTCTAATAAAATTTTCATAGACTTTAAGTAATAATGAAATAGCAAGGAGTAAACTCAAGACTGAAAAAGAAAGTAAAATAGAAACACAGCATGGACTTAGAAAAAGGGAAATCATTTCTAAAAAAAGAAATTCAAAAGGGAATTATAAACCCAAATTAGCTTTCTATCCTTTTAGTTAAAAATCGAGATTTTCAGGTAAAGTTAATATTTTAAGGCGAATTTGCTTTTCATTTAAAAGGCAAGACAGAATTCCAATGATTTGAGTCTTTTGTCTTCCGTGGAAGGTCCACAGAAGTATTCAGTTTTTCACTGTTATCATCACTAAGATGTTTGTCTGACCCACACACTACTTTTGTTCATTCTGCAGCTCTTAACCATCTGTCATATTTTCTAGAGAGCCTCATAAACACATTTAGGTGAAACCATACGGTCATAAAAGCTGTCATTGTATTATAATCAAGGTCTGGATGGAGTTTTTCCTTGTTTTTTTGTTTGTTTGGTTGTTTGGTTGGTTGGTTTGAACAGAAACACACTTGATCATTCTTACTTCTTTAAAAGCTTCATTCTAATCCTGGAACCAAACTTCAGTCTGATAATAAATCAGCTCTGAATCTGCATCTACTTAAAGTAAACCACCTGAGTAAGAGATGTTTTGAAATGGCCAAATTTTCCCATCAGTTTTGCTCAAATGCTTTGTTAAACTTCCAGCCATTTGTTATGTTGGCCTCCTCAGTTTTTACCTCTTCATGCCAATGCTTTCTCCTTCGGTCATCCTCATCCACCCACTCCTTGGCTTTGTCAACATCAGAAGTGTCCCTCCTCTGAGAGCTTGACCTCAGGCTCCCCAGGTTTAGCTTATCAACTCTGATGCGACAACTCAGCGGTTTTCCATCTTGCCAAGACCTTCAGTTCAGTAACTATACCACTTTTCCACTCTCCATCATCTCCTTCATGTCTTCAGTTCTTCCTTACCCAGTTTAGATTCATAATGTATATCATCCTGTCTGTTGAAAGCACCATAGTTCCACAGCTCCCCTTGGACTCACCTGGCAAAGCTATATCCCTGTTTAAATCCCACTGTCTACTTACTCTATGCCTGTACCCAAACACCTGATGAAACCAGGACGACTGGTGGTATTTAAATTAACGGTCATAAATCTCAGATGTACTAAGTCTTACCCAGCAACCCTCCTTTGCAGCTCTCTCGCAGACACTCCCTGATCATCAATACGATAAAGCATCTCCTATCTTAAAAAGCAAATACCCTCTCCGGTCTCCATAGCTTTCTTCAGCTACTGCCTTTTCTTTTTCCCTTCAGCTTCTCTGCTTTTTTTTCCTCTCCTTATCCCATCTTCTGGATTGTTGCCCCCATCACTTTGGTGCATCTGCTCTTGCAAAGGTCACTAATAAATTGTGTGTAACTAAACCCAGTGCCACTCTGTCCTATCTTATTTGACCTCCCAGAAACGATTCAGACAGTAGATATGACTGAAACTCCTTTTTCCGTGACATTCTTTCCCAGGTTTCAGAGATACCTTGTTCTCTTATGTTCCCTCCTTCCTCACTGGCCATTCCTTCTTGGTAGTCTCTGCTAGGTCCTCTCCTCTTCCTGACCTCTAAATGTTCATGTGTCCATGATTCAGCAGTCTTCTATTACTCCCGAGGCAATCTCTCATGGTCATCTATAATTTCATATGACCACAGCCCCAGCCTCTCTGCCAAACTCTAGACTGTCTACTTGACATCAAACCATCAGCAAGTTCATCCAAGTCTACTTTCAAGAATACCCCAAGATTGTCACATTCTCTCCATTTCCCTTGTGGCCACACCAATCCAAGCTACCATGTTTACTTGTCTATACTATTGCAGAGGCCACTGAACTGGTCAATAGGCTTCCTCTCTTACCTCCCTATAGCAGCCAGGGTGATCTTTTAAAAATGAAATAGGACCACAGCCATTTTTCTGCTTAAAATTTCTCCAGTGGATTTTTATCAACATTCAGAATAAAATAGAAACTACTTCTTCTGGCTTGTAAAATCTAATAAGATCTGGCCTCAGATTGCTCTTGATCTCATCTCTTAC
This sequence comes from Ursus arctos, assembly GCF_023065955.2. Taxonomy (NCBI): domain Eukaryota; kingdom Metazoa; phylum Chordata; class Mammalia; order Carnivora; family Ursidae; genus Ursus; species Ursus arctos. Next base: position 72,578,518 of record NW_026622763.1, read on the forward strand.
CACCCTCCCCTACCCTACAAGTCTCCAGCCATACTGGCCCCATTTCTGTTCCTGGAACATACCAAGCTCATTTCTGCCTTTGGGTGTTGGCACTGACTGTTCCCTTTCTTCTGATCTTTATATGGTTGGCAACTTCTTGTCATTAAGATCTGAGCTTAGATTTTGTAATTCTTAGGAAACTCAACTATAAGAAAGATGAGTTATTCAAGCTCTCAAACCTGCTGTGTGCTTTCAACTGAATGTAAACATGGGTAAGTTTTTTGTACTCTAAGTACTGCTACAACATTTTTACTTTTGAAAATTATAAAATTCTTCTAGAATTTAAGTTTACTCCATTAAATTGTCACTTGATCTATGTGGTGGCAGCCACAAAGTCACAAAAATAGTATTCTAGAAATTGTGTCTAGCAGTACCCAGAGAACCACGTGAGACAATAATGCTTTGTTGCCAGATCTTGCTATGTGCCTGTGGGCCAAGTGCCCCATCATTGTGAAGAGGGTTCCCCGCCTGTAAAGTAGACACAATCATCCCCTGGTTAAGACAAGGAATGTACATCTGTGTGTTTAATAACAAAAGAATTAAGTATTTGTCTCAAATCTGTGCAATACTTTTCCCTTTTCCACTCACCTGTGTGTGATCTTTTCTGGAAAAACACACAATCAGGGACTATTCTTGGTTATTGCTTCTGAAATTCTTTTTCTTAAGCTTGTAAGTGCTCTTTATCAGGGATACATATTAGAGCCTGCAATACCTGTGAAAATAGATGTAAAAATATGGCTGGATTCACAAATAATTAATCGATGAAAAAATGGTGGAGAAACAAGAGATGAGGAGGCAGATAAGCAGTGAGGTGGGGGAGCACGGGCATTGAGGGTGGGGTAGTCGTACGCTGGGCTTGGTGGGACATCAGGTATCTCTGGTCTAGTAAATGCTAGTACAGTAAATGCTAGTAGCAAACCCTTTCACCCACCAGTCACTGGGCCAGTGGCAAATGCTCACGTTTCCAATCACCCCCTGGAGTGCTTGAAAATAATGAATGGCACAGCCATTATCTTTGCTGCTTCATATTTTACAGCAAATGTATCTTTAGTATGAAATTTGCTACAGAATTCAAAAAGCACTTTTACCCACAATATTTTTATGTTATGTTAATAGCCTTTTAGCATAATGTCTTTGTGCCTTGCAAGCTAATTCTGGAATACATGAAGTGTGCGAGGGATAGAGGTATGGGGATCTAAACCTACTGAATGGAATTAGAGAGAAGGATCCTTTGAAATGCAGTTTGGAGACAAAGTGCCCACCTCAATGTTCAACAATAGAACTACTGCAGTGGAGGCCATTATCCCCTTTCTGCTTTCTTGTGAGAGCACAAGTGAAATTGGGGGATCCCTATGTTTTTTCTCGAATTTAGGAAGTAAACAAAAAGGTAAAGTAAAGAATTTCCTTAGCAAGGAAAGAAGCAAGCAAGGAGTTATCCTAGGAGGATGCTGTACTCTGGAAGGACACCATGATAGATTCAGAGTGATGAACTGCTTCCCAGATAGTTCCCAGTGATCCCTGCCTCCTGGTTGTCACATCCTGTGGTAATAACCCTTCCCTTCAATATAGAACAAATCTAGCGACTTGCTTCTTATGAATAAAATTCAGGAAAAATGATGGACTGTCACTTCAGTATTCAGTTTAAAAGCTGTCACATCTGTCTTGCGCTTTCTCTTTCTGGCTTTTCTCAGCTTGTTAGCTCTCATGAGGTAAGCTGCCATGTTGTGAGCTGCCCTTTTTTGGAATGGCCCATTTGGCATGGACGTGAAGGCAGCTAACAGCCATCAAGGAACTAGAGCTCTCAGTCCAACAACCCATGAAGAATCTGCCAACAACCATATGAGTGAGCTCAGAAATGGATCTTTCCCTGGTTAACACCGTGATTACAGCCCATGAGGGACCCTGTGGCAGAAGACCCAACTCAATCGTGCCTGGACTCTTGCCTCTCCGAAACTGTGACATAATAAACATTTGTTGTTTTAAGCCACTAAGTTTTGGGGTAATTTGTTACATGATATTAGATAACGAATGTAGCCACTTACCTCTGAACTACCAGAAGTATCCACCTGTGGTATGAGACATGCTTTACAGTCTTCAAGAATGAAAAGCACTCACATCTGTAACATTTGAATAAGGAGTGAGACATTGCAAAGTGAAAAACCTCTCTGAACATCTCTAGCAGGAAAACACCCCACCAACTGCAAAACATTATCGCCAGAATGGCATAAAAGAAAGAGCATATAGGCACAGGTTGAAATCATCATTTATACAAATCATCAATCATATACATTTGAGAAATTATATAATTTCTCTGGGATTCCTTCTCTTCACGAAGAAGATGGTGATGGGGTTGGGCTAGACTTAGCAAGAACTGCTAGCATTCTATGACACTGTGCTTTGAGGAACTCAGGAGGGCCCTTCTCACCAACTGGAAACAGTGTCACTAGGAATTTGTTCCTTAATGCTTCTAGGGACTGTCCCTTATTTATTTTTTATTTTTTATTTTTTTAATGATTTTTTATTATATTATGTTAGTCACCATACAGTACATCCCCGGTTTCCGATGTAAGGCTCGATGAAGGGGGAGAAATTTTGAATGGTGAGACAGAGGAAATTCTACAGAAACTTTGAAGAAGAGCGCAGAGAGGTGGGGCCTTGGGTTGTTATGAAGCAGTTGAAGGGTTGTGGTGGTGGCCACAAAAAGAAGTGTGGTTGATTCCACCATTTTGAGGACCTGGTAGGCTTCTTCCTTTCTGATACGTGTGATCTACACCATCAGCCATATCTCCCCTCTCACCGTGATGACAAGGCAGCTGGAGCAAACTCACGTTCAGTCATAGCCACTGTATTAAATGTTATGGTTCCCATATTTATATTCTTTTTTCCCTGTCCTCATTTTTCTACATCTGGTTTATCATGTGCCCTTTGCTGCAGGCCAGCTCAAATCCTTTCCAAAAAAGATTGGAGGCATAAATAAATATAATACACACAAACAGACATGTTTGACTCCTCCACCCCCAATTGTGATGTTACAAACAGAAATAGCAAACCTGGAAATATTCTTCTATCTTGATTATTAACTTTCGAAATTTAAGGTCAGTTTGGCTTTGGTGGGGACAAAGATTTAAATGAGCGGGACAACTGATAAAACAGCATAAATAGGAAAAATGAAAGACAAACACAAACTGCAACAATATTTGTACCGTTTTTATTTGTAAAAATAACCATCTGAATGCATTTCCATAGTATATTACAGTTAAGTACTTCATTACATTGTTAGCATTCAGTAGTTGAAAAAGTATTAAACTGTGCTTGAAAAGATTCAGATTGGTTCCAAGTCAGTCACTGAACTAAAAGTCGTTTTCCTCATTTTTACAGTCATGACATTTACCAGAGTCATTCAACTCCAATTTACATAAGGAAACATTACAGACAAAATCCCACTGAAAGCATCGGACAGTATTTTATGCTGTTACAAATATGTGATGCAAAATAGAACACTGGCACCAGATTTGTATCATCGTGCTTTGCAAAGATATATTGCACATGCTAAAGCATAACATATGTAGACGAAACTACCAAACGAAAGATATTTGCATTGAATTTTTAGATCACTGCATCAGAAACGCATAGAATTACATTTTTACACACACTCAGATTGTCACGATCTTAAAACGCTTTTCCCCTATAGCATTGACCTATGGTTTACCGTTTTGTAAGAAGAAAGCATTTCAGCACTGCAAAATTAAACATCATTCCTATAGAAAACTTCGGCATTTTCATTTCAAAGCAGGTAAAGGGGAAAGTGGAAAAAAGACACTTTATACATTCAAAGAAAGGCTGAAACGAAAACGCACTGGTATTATATTGCTCTGATAACACTCAAATGAAAAAAATACAGAACATTTCACAGAACGTCTTCAGCATATACAAATATAAAAAGGCACTCTAACTTCATATTACAAGACAAAAAAAGGGATGAGTTCTTCAACCAACGCAACAGATAAGCAAACCAGGTTGCTCAACAGTACAGAGAATAGCTAGTGCAGCAAATCCATTTGATGTTCTTCTTCTAATTTCATAATAAAATTAAAAAAAAATCAAGCAGCTGTTTACTGCCTAAAGTACCAAAACATACTATGGTGCCCTTTTAGTAGTGATAAATAGAAATCCCCTGAGCTTTTTTACCATAGAATCAGAGCAGATTGTAGGCAATTTGGAGATAGTAATGTATTTACCAAGGATAGGCAGACACGGCGAGTTGGGAAGATGACGCGTGATCCCCGTGGCTATGCTTAAAATACAGTCTCAAAATCACACAGGTAAAAAGCACTAAACAACCAAGACTCAGTTAAAAGCACAATGTTTTTTGTTTTGCTTTGTTTTGTTTTTTGCTTAGAAAGCTACGTTGCAAATCTAGTTCTATTTCTAAGAGATATACTTTAAACACACAGAACTCATGGTTTTTGAAGTCACTTCCTAAAGAAAAAAATTTGGTCTTGGGAAATGAAGAAACAGCGAGAGAGCGGGAGAGAGATTTGATTCCATGAACAATTCACAGCGAGCGTGATTTCTTTTTGTTCCTTTGTCCTCCTTCTTTCTATCGGCGAGAGGATAGAAAAGTCAAAATGCAGCCGCGTGGAGAGAAACGTCCCATGGCCGGCACGACTTTGCGGCCACCTTCCTCCTTCTCTGTGCTACTCTACAGGAAAAATGTGAACGCTGCTTCGCCATGACGAGCAGGCATTTCATGTCCTGCTTTAAACATCAATGGAGCAAGATTTCCATTCACTTCTCGAAAAAGACACCACAGTATATCGTGCTTCTTAAGCGTTGGGTCTCCCTTACTTTTCAGTGTTTTGGTAAAGATAAGGTTGTTATTGCTTATTAGCAATTTATCTACTTTTTAAAAATTCATCTTCTCTAAACAAACAAAAAGGACAGAGGAAGGAGCGGGAACACAACACCAAGAATTTAAAAAACAATGTTGGTGGTGTCGAAAATTTCCAGTGAAATTATTACCAATTCTGTAAGTCCTTTGAACAAGTTCTCATTTGTGAAGAACCCAACGTGAGCTTTTAATTAAATCAGGATATTAAAAGAGTAAGATTAAAGTCCTTTACAGTTAGATGAAAAATAGAATACAGCATGTGTATTTGATCCAGATATGCTAGAACACTGTTTTAAAAATATCTCACATACACTTTATAAAATAGGAATTTCCAGGGTTGAAAATGGAACGGATTATAAAACGTCAGAGTCCTGACAACATGTTTCTCTCCTGTTTCTTCCTCAAGTGGAAAACAGCACTTGAGCTGGTGATTTGTATTTTCCTCTCCTGGTACACGTGCTCACACACTGACATCACTTCCCATTAGGATACTGGGACCGTGTGGGATTTTCAGTGTGTTCAGAGTAATTTCCATACATTTCTTTGGGCCACCTTTGTACATATGACCCACCACACGCCTCAGTTCTCATCCCTCGGAAGAGCACAAGGACGGCAGTGTCTCCTAAGCTGTCCAGGCTGGCTACAGACCGGGGCTGCGCCATGGACGCTGTACCCTCTCCAGCCGACGTGGAAGAGCCTGCGGGTCAGCTGGAAACCTCAGCGGGGGAAATGCCGGGCTCGGCCCCAGGACAGCTGGCCAGCCAGCCCGGCGAGGGTCCTGCGCGCTTTTCTGCTGTTGTGTTAATCCAAGTAAGACACACGGCGATTAAAACAGAGGACAAACAACGGATGTTTCCTCGGCCTTTGTTTCATTTCAAATAAATATAAACACATTTACATCAAAAGTATATGAACATTTTCTCTAGTTTGGCAAAAAAAATAAGCCTTGGTCAACACGTCATCAACTAGAAATCTGTGTCATAAGAAATATAAAACACAACAAAGACTGTTACACAAAAAGATTACATTTTCACTCCATAGAAAAGCTACTTCGGTTCTCACTTCCATTTTGAAGGAAAGCAATTTAAATTCTTCCATTTTAGACTGAAGCATTTTGGTCCTCGTTATAGCTGGTTGATGAACTACAGACATACATACATACACATGTGTGCGCGTGTATGTGCATAATGTTTAAAGAGTCTCATTCTTCTTTTTGCACAGCTATTCCAGGTGCAGAACGGGGTCCATTTGACCTAGAAGCTTTGGCAGAGGGAGCAGACACAGTATTCACTATGTTGATTTGATCACCAAGCAACTATCAATTGGCTTTAATTTCCACATCACCCATTTCTACCTTCTGTTTCGCACCTTGTTTCCTTTTGTAGTCACTCTTCTACTCACTTGGCATGACCTTGACTGAGAAGCTCATTTAACACTTTACTACTAACGAACAATGCTGATGGTTCTGATGTTTTTAAAAAGTTAGCATTCTGATTTAAGGATGAATTAACAAATAGGTAAAGGGTAGTCTCATATTAAATTTGCATATGTCTCAAAGTTCTGGTGCAATAAAACTTTTCACCTGAAATGTTATTAGATAGATTTGGATTCAATCAGCTGGATGAAAATTAGTCACAGGCTTGTTACAGGGAGTATTGGGGGCCATACTTGTATTAAATGAAAAAAAGCAACTTCAATTTTCAGTGAATTTTTCCATTCATCTGGCAACTTTCATAAAAATCCTTGGAAAGAAGTTCTGGATATTTAAGTGCTTACTACAGAGAGGATATGAATAATTGGACTCCCTTAAAAAGATTATTACAGGCATCATTTCTGAAGATGAACACCTTTACCTTTGGCTTTTAGTGAGGAAGTAAACATCAAAGTGAGAAGAGGTTTGAGGCAATTCCTATCCACCTTCTCCCTCCCCTCCCAGGGGACATGAATGTCACATTGATATACTTCGGAGAACTCACTACTGAGTGAGTAAACGAAAAAAAAAATTCTTTCTAGAGAACAGCTCCCTCTCTATTGCATCGTGCCAAAAGAAAAAGAATCAAATGCATTTTTTACTTCTTACTTAAAATGAGAGGTAGACTTGCACAGAAGTTTCATAGATCCAAGGAAAACATGAAAACAAGCAAAAATCAGGGCCCATCGGTGTGAGTGCCTTGCCCTGCAGCCTAGCTGCCCTCCCTGGGTTTGATTATTTCCTTTTCTACTGGCTTCTGGAAGCCCAGGCCCATAATAATACTCGAACACAACATAAACCTAGAATTCACGTGTCTTTCCCTTCTTCCAATATGGGTGATCAAGGAAAAGCTTCTACAGTCCAAAATCAAAAGGTTTCGGAATCAGAGTCATTTTCATTGTACCCATCCTCTGAGCCTACGTTGTTACTGCACAGGCTAACCATGCCACCCAGACTGGAGAGGGTCGTCCTGCTCAAAGTGTCTTTTTTAAAACAAACCAAGTTGACAGCCGTCATTGTACTGGAAGGAGAAAAAGGCATCATGGTAGCCAAAATGAGGGCCAGGCAGTCAGCCACGTCTTTGTTAGGAGCGCAAGCCAGGGCCGGGGTATGACCTGGGCGTAAATGCAGACAAGGCCGTGGTTAGTCCAGGACATCCAAAGGCGGTGTGAGCATTCCACAGTACATCTCATACGACCTCGCACATGGAGATGTATGTCGAGTTAGAAATCATGCCAGGCCAAAAGGAGTTACTTCCCACAAGTCATGCTAGGGGTCAGGCTAGAGGGAACTGGGCGGGGGAAACATCTTATGAAGGGGTTTTGTTTTTTTCAGTTTACACAACAACAAGCACTATGTTATCCAAAGTTAGGCAGAATTCTAGTCTTCATCTAAGGAACAGAAACACGAGGGGGCAGGGCTGGGACACAATTCCACACACACACACACACACACACACACACACACAAAAACCCCCAAAACAAAAACAAAAACAAAACAGGACAACCGCAAAGGTGTTTCCACTTGAGAGCACACGCACGCCATGCGCCTCAGGCTCGGGCACTCTCATTCTGAGAACAATGAGTTTCCATAGAAGGTAACTGTGCGTCAGGTTAGAAAAGACAGAGAAAATCAGATGTCCGTAAAAGCGACTAATGCAGTTTTGCTGCTTTACGTATGTTTATATAAGGTATATACCAACTAACTCATTCCAGGAAAATGGAATCATTTGAGCAGATCAGACAGGAAAGCACTGATTGTTTGTGATTTAAAATTCACTATCATTGAAGAGAAATTTAACAGAATTATTTAAAATAGCAACGCCAACCAACCAAAGTCCCAAAGCCCAACTGTGACAGGTGTGGGAAAACGACTGTAGAGTCATTGTCTACCGTTTAGACTCGATGGGTCCTATCCAGAAGAGAAAACTACCTTAACATATGAAGTTCATGCAGAGGGAGGTAGATACATTCTTTGACTTAATTACTACCTTTATCCAGCCTTTATTCTACTGACCTAAAAGGGTTAGCATATCTCCTCTGCTGGCAAAGTTCCTACTACCTCTCACTCATTTATTCAGAGGAAGTGGCTCAATAAAACTCAACATTTTGTCAAGTTTTATCAACCCTTGACCTAGTTTCTTCTCCTCCCCCACCCCCCCAACAGATCCTTCCTCTCTCTAGTACGAAAACAAATAAGAATCGACAGGTATCTGAACATTCTATTCCATGGAGGTCATTGACGAGTAAAGGATTTACGAGTGTAGTGCTGTACAAAACTGCCCCAAATTGTTCCCAGGCCTTTGGGGTGCAGCTGAGCTCTGAGAAAGGCCTCAGTTCCCCTGACCCAGGGCTCTCTTTCTCAAGGTTGCTATTGCAGCACAAGCCTTAGATGCAGGAGGCTTACAATGGAGAAAGACAAAACTAATTTATTTTGAGCTCTTTTGGTCATTTTGAAGAAAAATTGTGGACTTCTGCATGCCAACCCTAAGATATATAATAGCGATAAGAGAGTGAGGGGGAAGGGGGGGAGGGACAACCAAGGAGACGAGGTAAAGAGAGAACTTTCTGCGCCCCCTAGATGAGTCAGGTTGGGGACAGAGCGGGGTACATGCTAGGATAAACGGGGCTGCAAAACAAAAACTAATAGGAATTAGCTAATGATGTCATATGGCTAATGCTTACTTCTGAGAAACAGGCATGGGCTGCTAGTTCCAATACCTGTAATAAGCAGTTAATTGAGTTATGTTAATGATAATACTTTAATTAAATGCCACAATTAATGCCACATTTAAAAAACTACATCATTCATAAATATCCAGAAGTTCATCTTTTGCTCCCCACGGTTAACAGGTATTGTGAACAAATGGTAGTTTTGCACAATTCTGTTACTTAGCTTTCCAAATTTCTTAGGAAGCGGAGTAGAAAGCTTCTGTTGAGAGTTAGTTCACTTAGAAAAGGAATGTTACATAGATCAGGAGAAGCTTTCAAGCCTAAAAAGTCATTAAAAAATTGTACTCATGTTTCCCAAATATCCATACTGAGAATATGAGTTTTGATCTGTTCTTTAAAAAAAAAAAAGTTTGCTCTCAGAATGAACTGAAATACAAAGACCTAGGTTTTCCTTTGAGCCCTTGACATGCAGTAATGACAAGTGCGGTCTCTAACTCTCCAGCGTCTGCAGTTAGAATTCCGAACGCCTAACTGCCGGCTTCTCAGTGCGTGGAAAGCCCCGGAGCCACCGCGCTGAGGAGTTAGAGACCAGCTGCTGGCGCCACATGCAGAATGGAAGGCACTGGTGGGCTACAGGCGGACTATGTGCTTTACAAAGACAGACAGGACAAACTATCCCCGTTTGATTTCTCACACACAGAAACTTCCAAGGGGGGAGAGAATTCTTACTGCCTTTTTAATGAGCTCCTATCATTCTCATTTTCCTCTGGCTTCACAGCATAGGGAAGGTACCCTTACTTTTCCCACTTACCATTTTCATCCACAGCGAGTACACAGGCCCCTTTGGCCAACAACTCCTCTACGACCACCTTCAAGCCATTTCGTGCAGCAACGTGGAGGGGTCTGAAAGGAGACAGCAGCCAGCGTCAACCGTGATACATATTTGTGTAAGAATGTGTCATTTTGGGGAGTGGCATTGCTAAAAGGAAGAACGTACTTAAGAATCTATAAGGAATACATGAATATTTTTACTTTTTTAAATAAAAATATGTGTCGACCAGTTTTCAGGTGCTAACGATCCAACATCCAACTGTTCTTCCATGTTGGCCCAGATTTCTCTGCAGATATGACAAATATTCTGCATCTCAAACAACCAGAAAAAGAATGTAAGCTCCAGTGTGCTTTCTAGAAGGTACTTTACCTCTTGCTTTCTACTCCAGCATTCAAATCACTGTTTCACACAGTCCATCAACATGATCGGTATTAATATCACCCATATATGTGTATCTTAAACCTCCTCGTTATTACTAAATGCACTAAATGATATTTTGTTGAATTTAGAATACCTTAAAGAATAATGTCAAACCCAGTATATTTATTTCTGCTATATACTTCTTAAGAAACTAAATGGAAAAAAAAATCCTAATATTCCTTTGCCCTTAATGCATAGGTAATTTCCTAAAATGGAAAACAAATCAGCTTTTAGGTTTTTCACGCTGAGGATTACACTGAATTATATTAAGATATAATTAAGACAAACTGCTTAGAAACTCTTCAAATGTATTCTGGGAATGTGGTTTATAAAACTGTCATTTTCCAGTAAGAATACATAATGTTAATATATTATATTACAAAATTCTATGAAGGCATAACAAAATAAAGATTCTAACTAAAAATGTCTGGCTTGGTCAGCATTTGTAGGTATGTGACTATACACCTTGTGAAGGAGAAGCCAGGTCTGTGTCTTTCACCACTGTATTAGCCCGTACACAGCATACTCTTTATATCTGTTGAATAAATGACTATGAATCTGGGTCCAAATCAAACTTTAGAAGTCACACTTACGTCTGCAGTGCATTATTTTTTGCATTAATAAGGCTCTCGTCTTGTATCTTGTCAAGTATTAACAAGGCACATTTTTCATGACCCTAATAAAGAAAAAAAATGATAAGAAACACGGGACAGAAACAGAGAAAAGCTCCTGAAAAATCACTTCATTGTGCTTTAAATTTAAAATGAATGTCATCTGCCTAAAAACATTTTATAAGGCAGCTTTCTGAGTAATTCCCTTTTCTTCTAAACAGCAAATGGCTAAAGGACCCTAGACTCTCAAAGATTCTGGATAAGGTCTATTAGGACTTGACTAATGTAAACCTGATCTAAAATATTAATATTCTAAGGTAACTGCAGAAGTAATGTTCAGAGAGCTGAAGCAGACACTAGCTCAGTACGGTCGGCTGGCAAACAGAGAGTAGAATTAGGAGCATCCTTTAAATCCATCAACACTATTTTTTAAACATATGTCAAGTCCCATCTCCTTCCTCAAGTCTTCAATGACCACTTCAGTGATCCATCTACCCTTGAAATTTCCATTACATCTGTTATTAGTATCACTTATCATTATGTACTGCCTTGTATTGTGAAGGGACTCTTTGAGGAAAGCTCATTCTTTTCTTTCTCAATCAGGGGAAGATATCCTTGAATCTTAAAAGAGATGGTTGATAATTAAAAAAAAAAAAAATCTACGGGAAAGTCAGAGACCCTATCACGATTTCAGGCCTATGCCCTGTTGAGGGGTCATGGTTTCCTAAACCCTTGCTCCTCAAAGTGTGGCCCGCAGACCAGCAACATCAGCTTAGCCTGGTGTTACATGTAACTCAGGAATCACTGAACTCTTCATCAAAAACTAATGATGTTCTATCCAGTGAATAACTGAACATAATAAAAGAAAAGAAACGAAAAGAAAAGAAAAGAAAAGAAAAAAAAAGAAAAAAGAAAAGAAAAGAGAAACGTTGAACCTCAGGCCCCACTTCAGACCTGCATTTTAACAAGAGCTTCTGGGGACTCATTTGCACGGTAGAGTTTGAAGAACACTGCACTTCTCTTCATGAGAACACTACACCTTGGAATAAACTTCATGAAACGGAGCCCTTTCTGGGGTTTCCATGGGCTTCCCAGAGCAAGAAGTGAGAAAGTGAGACCACTGAAAGGAAAAGCCAAAGCACCTGGTATCACAGATGACATCTTTCATACCGTCACTCTGTGGAAATAAACCACCACCACCGGGGTTAGAGGGAATCACACGCTAGAACGCCTTAAAAGGGAGCCCCTGAAACGTGATTTCAGAAGCGTCCACAGAATTTTCATTCCCACGCACGGCTGCTGGAGCGTAAACAGCTGTGATCTTATTAGACGCCCACTTGGGCTTAAAATTGTTCATAGCTTTACACCCAATAATTTTACATTTAGGGATGTATCTTAAAGGAATGAGTAAGAATTCTTTAAAAGAAAACTCTATAATTAGCACCACCTCTAGTTGCATGTATTTGAAAACAAGCAAATGTCTAACAACTGGGGATGGGTGGAATAAGGATGGCCCATTTCTAAGGTAGAATACCATACATCTTCCAAACCATGATACGATTTGATACCTAAAAGAAAGATATTCATGGGGTGCCTCGGTGGCTCAGTCTATTAAGCATTGGACTCTTGATTTTGGCTCAGGTCATGACCTCATGGGTGGTGGGACTGAGCCCCGCATCAGGCTCTGCGCTCAGTGGGGAGTCTGCTCAAAGATACTCTCTCTCTGCCCCTCCCCCTGTCTCTCTAAAATAAAGAAATAAATCTTTTAAAAAAGATTCATAAGATATGATTCAGTAACAAAAGCAGGTTTTAAAACATCATGATCTCACTTTTGTGAAATTGTATATTTATTTATATATCATTTATCTTTTACAGAAGCAGGAATCTTGAGCTACACATGAACATAATTCCATTAAAGAAACAAAAGTCAAAAAGCCTCGAACACATTCCTTGCATTTCCTGGTGCACATGCACCAGGAAAAAAAGGGCAGAGGGTAGAAATGCACATGAGAGCACTTATTTGCCTCAAAGGAGAATATTTTTTTAGCTGTGTTATTACAATGCCTTCAAATGGAACAAAATGAAAACAGTGGACCTGCTTATATTTCAGAAGCCATGTAACTATGGTCCTAACCTGTGTTTAAAACCAAGATGATGTGGAACTACGCCCCCTGGAGACAGATGCAGTGGCAGCCTCAGGACAGACCGCGAAAGAATGGAGGTGGCAAATGCCGTGAAAAGCGTATCTTCATCTGTCCCTCTGTGGGTCTGCCCTGTGCCTCCTCCCTTCCACTCTGCTTACAGCTGACAACACCCTGGGAAAATGTGCATCTTAATTAAGAGCCCTGATACACACTTCTGACGTAGCATTTAAGTGGTATGACTATGATTCCAACACTAAGTAACACTGTTTTAAATTCATTTACATACTTTGCTACTAGCCAAATGTAAGGGTGTATTCAAGTCTTTATCCTTTACAGTCAGATCAGCCTGGGCAGTGTTCACCAACACATCTATAGAAAAAGCCAAAAGAGAGTTACTTAGATGACATGCTTATTACAATAACACATTCAAATTAGTATGACCACATCATCATACGTAATGCTTTTCAAGGAAAAAGGAAACATTTACTGCCCTATTGTTCTATTGAAATCCAAGGTCTATAGACATTAATTTTAATTGTCTTTGTAGTTCTGTTATTTCCAGGTAAAATAATTCTGTTGCTGTATCTGGTCTCTAAATGTGGAGACTTTTCACTGCAGAAAGATTGGTTCACTTTGACAAGGTCCACCAATCATCGAATAACAGGGGACTGAAGACAATTAGCAAGTAGAATCAAGTGGCTTAAATACAATGGTGGCCTTTCTTACATGCATATACCAAGAGAATAACCGACTTCTCGGTGTTACGTTACTCCAGTTTGGGTTGCGCATGAATGCGAAGCCCACCAGTCAAGCACGTACCCACGGCGCCCGCCTGCCCGTTCTCAGCAGCCATCATCAGTGCTGTTTTCCCTGAATTGTCTGCTGCGTTCACTTCAGCATTGTGTCTCAGAAGAAGCTGCAAGCACTCCACGTGGTCAGCAAACGCTGCCGCATGAAGTGGCGTCCTAATGATTTAAAACAAATAGGATTTTAGCTTCCTTTCAAGGTAACACACTCTCTTTCTATATACGCCTGAGAAACATGGGCACAGTGTTGTCTTAGGGATTTAAAACTCCCCAGTTTACAGAGACAACAATTAGGCCCTCTCTAAAGTAGTTGATTTTTCTAGGAGCACAATTGGGTATTATTTATCAAAACTGAAAATTAAATCTAAAACTTCATCTCCTAGACATACTTGGTCATGTGAACAGATATACTAGACCGTTCACTGAACCACTCTTTGAAAAAGTAAAATATTAGAAACAACCTAAATGTTCTTCAATAGAACGTAGGCTGGTTAAATGTCTATCCATTCAATGAAGTAATATCCAGCTTTAAAAAGAATCTGGTAAATCTATATACTCTGGTATGAAAAGTTCTCCAAGATACACTAAAAGCAGAGCATTGCAATAGAATTCTCCCATTTGCATAAAAAGAACATAAGCATATATTTTCATATATGTTTGTAGCTACGTACAGAAAATATTGGGGAGAATATAAAAATTTGAAAAGAACAGTTTATGGTGGTTTTCTTGATGGAAGAGGCTGGGGCTTCTGGGCTAAGAATAATTTATCCTAATTATAGACTCTTTATTATATTCAATTTTTAAAAGCCATGCTTTTAGAGCTGCCTGGCTGGTTCAGGAGGTAGAGCAGGGTTGTGAGTTCAAGCCCCATGTTGGGTGTAGAGATTCCTTAAACAAAATCATTTTAAAAAATAAAAATAAAGAAAAAAATTAAAACCATGCTTTTATGTTACTTCTTCAATTAAAAAATAATAAACGTTTGGCTACTTTGCAAACACAAGGCAGAGCCTAAGATCGACCAAGACAAGAGGCATGTCATCTTAGGATCACTTACCGGCCTTTGTCATCTCTGCAATTGACAATACTGGAGTCTATGGCCCCAAGGAGCAATGATGCACAATTCTCATGATCATTTATTCTAAAATGAAAATAGATTTTACATTTAAAATTTTTACATTTTTAAAAAATTATATCTCCCCTCCTACTCCATCTTCCTATGCACTGTATATTTAATAATCTGACACATTTAAAAATGTCTGATGCAAAATTCTGTGGTTTTTGTTCTGTTCAAATGATCCAAGAAGACAATTTAGGTCATACAAATAAACTTTACTTAACCCTTCATGAGGCAGGCAGTCTTCAATCTCAAGAGTTTGAAGAACTGCTTGCTTCATGAAATGTTTATTTATAACACTTCACCTGAATTGTCTTCTTGAATCATTTGAACAGTTTTGATGATGAGAGTGGGATTCGATGCTGACTACTGACAGCCTGCAGGAGGAGACACACAGACAAGGCATCTGTTGAACCCTCTGGGTTCACTGTTCCTCTTGTTACCAAGGGCTGAGGGTGAGTCACTCTTGGATTCGACGTCTCCTCCCTTGTGTGCAACTCTCTAAGCCAAACAAACTTTATCCAAAACTTTTTAAGGGAAAGGGGTTTATTAAAGTTCCCAGAAAGATTCTGTGATGCAGGGAAGGCTCTGGGACAGCTATAGTGGGCGTTCACAGCAGGTGGCAGCCGCTAAAAGACTAACAGGGACCTTGAAGTAAGTTCACAACATAAATCTCTGAGAGACTTGGGGAAATAAATTAAGACAAAAATGCAGACTGTTTTGACCAATGGCACATTAATATCTATGTAGGCACGAGCTGGACTATTAAAAGCCATTAGGGCCTCCACCATTGTAAAGAAAGCTTGTGAAGAGTAACAGACCTATTGTTAATGAGGCTCTTAGCCAAAGCCACAAAACTGATGGGCATGAGTTGAGCACTTAAAAGCTGTTAGAGTGATCACCACAGAAATCTCAGACTCTCATAATAGGATCAGTTGGTTATGGAACACGTTAGATTAACACTAGGTCACTCACCAACCTCAAGAAAACTTCCATGCAACAAGGTACACTGTAAAACACCAAACAAATCCCAAACCCAGTGGCACATCTCTCTTAGGTATGTTAATTTGGCTCCAAGAGGTTCAAGGCTTAGCTAAAGAGAGGAGATCCTCAAGTTTCAGAGAACTGAGCACTCTGCCTTCCAGCTTATTTTATGTCTACGAACTGTGGTCCTAGAGGCTATAGATACCTACAAAAATGGCAAACTCTTACGTAGACAACCCAGAATTGCAATGGTCAGCATGGGGAATGTTCCAGTTAGATAAGATCGTTCATTTAAGAAGTACACTTGAAAGCAAGGGTCCCCAAATCAACAAACAGAATGGGATACCTAATTTAATTGCTATGCAGAAGCTTCCAAAAAGCTTCAAGTTTCCAAAACAGCTTCACTGAAAGATTCACTGCCAAGGCTTATGAAAAATTAAAGACACAAGAGGTACCTAAAACAAAGACTGTAAGACTGATATGACTCCTCCTACTGCCCTCTAGCCTCCTTTACCTGAGTACTCACAGGTTACTAATCCTCTATCAGAATCACCTTTCCACTGTGAAGAGGTAACAGCATCAGAAACAAGTCTTTTCAAAGTTAGTGGCCTTATTGCTGTAACTGCTCCAAGGCCAGAAACCTAAAACAACACCTGGGCTTCCCCCATTGCACCATCAACAAAACACTGGCTCCGAAATTGGTGTCTCATTTGCAATCCACCAGGACACTGGAAAAAAGACTGACCTAGAAGGTTTTGTGCAAATCCTCTGATAGCAGCTCAAATGCCCCCCTCTATGGGTCCCTTTCAGTGTTCATAAGATGCCAAAGGACTTTCCAATCAACTGCCACCAGTTATTCTAACAGTCAAGGGGAAATAAAATTAAAATTGATGGAAAAATCTTGCCAAATTCTGGTAGATGCCAGGGCAATACCCTCTACTTTAAACCCTGTTCACTCCGGAGCCTACAGATAGGACCTGGGAAAACCAGCAGCAGAAGGCAAAGGGCGAGAATTCTTACCAGGTTCAGCTTTCCTGGTCTCCACAGTAGCTGGTCAAGGGGGAAAGGTATACTTTCATATTGTCCCTTCCTTTCCAAAATCAGACTCTTGTGACTTTGATTTTCAGGTACCCATTGGTTATTGATCCTTTTCTCTCCCAGGGACTGCTACTGCCTCCTAAATCCTTTTTTTTTTTTTTTTTTTCCTATCTTGGGGAGGTAGCTCTGGATCTTGGGAAAGTAGTATCTTTTGCACCATCTTTGGGGGCATCTTGCATTCATGGTTGTTCAATATTGCCAGGAATAGTTACAGTTTGTCCTGGCCGAAACTTGACAAGATATCTGAAAGGCTTTTTTTTTTTTTTTTTAAAGTAGCTTTATGGTTGGTCAGAAGTTGGCCAAATAGGAAGCTGATATTCAGAGCTTAATAGTAACTTTCTTTAGGGCTTCCCAGTAAGCTAAAATGAAACTATGTACCTGGGGGTGAGGGGTAGGGAATGGGGGGCATTCCAAAACAAACAGCTCTAAATCTAGAACAAAGGAATCATTTGATTTCTACCTGAGTTGAAGGAAGATCTCCTTGATATAAAGAAGCAAATTAAAGATAATGTAGTGGGATGAGTGGGTCAGCCCCCCCTTTTTTTGAGGAATTAAAATCAACTCTCCTTGCCTTACAAATTGAGTTTTCAAAGAACAGAAAAAGCTCACCTACCCTTTTTTACCAATCCCCAAACCTCTCTTACTCATCTCAAAAGGCTTGTAGGTATCATAAAATCCTTCTTGGAGGATCTTGCATTCTTTCCCTGTGCCTTTGAGATGTACCCGGTCTTCTCTACGAACTAGGATCTAGGCCATCTCTTTGAAATGGGAGATAATTCTTACCAGAAAAAGAGACTATTTGGAAACTAGGAAAATAAAAAATCTTAAGTCTTGATGGGCACTGGGTGATGTACAGAATTGTTGAATCTCTATATTGTACACCTGAAATGAATATTAACACTATATGTTAACTGACTGTAATGATATAAATAAAAACTTTTAAAAAGCACTATAAATTAACTATACTGGAATTAAAAAAAATTTTTAAATCTTAAGTTTTCTCAATATTAGTAAAAAGTTTAAGCCATCTGAGCAGGTAACCTCAACTTATTCCATTTGCCAGAAACACAATTTGGATCTGTGGGTTTTAATTTTTTTTTTTATAACAAACTAGTGAGTTTGCAATATCATACCTGTGTAAAGGCTAAATTTAAAAACAAAAGTTATTAGATCTCTGTTCGTGTCCATCTATATGTGTATGTTTATGTATACATGTTATGTTTTTTTCTATCTCCAGATGGTATTGCCAAAATTAATTTGTGAAGAGCTCTATTTAATTGGCTTAACGAACATTAAGCACTTGGGGAAGCTGGGTGGTTCAGTCAGTTAAGCATCCAACTCTTGGCTTCTGCTCAGGTCATGATCTCAGGGTGGTGAGACTGAGCCCCAGCACTGGGGCTCTGCTGAGTGTGGAACCTATTAAGATTCTCTCTCTCCCTCTCCTTGTGCACCCCCCAAATAAAAAAAAATAAGATAATAAAAAAAGAACATTAAGCACTTATATAAGTCAAGTATACTCTCAGAAATATAGAAACTAACCCAAATGTTTTTCAGGTTCACATGATCTAGGTTAATCTTTGGTAAACAAGGACTAGTTTTAAGTTAGTTGGTTTAATTAAAACAGGCACGTCTTCAGTGTTAACAGCATTTATAATGCAGACATAAAACTTTTATTCTACCTAGGTTTACTAAAAATCAAATAAGCTTTTGTTATCACTGTTACAGAAATTTCAGCCAGAAAGATAATTTAAGATGATGGTTAGCTGTTTAATATCTCATGAAATTTTCATGAGTGATCTAAACATAATCATTAAGAATACGTAAATTAAATAGATGTAAGTAAGATGAAAGTTTATAAATAAATTTTTCAACAATAATTATGCTTTATGGTATGTGTACTTAAAAATAGTTTCCAAAAATGTTTTTGGTAATGTGAAACCTTAGTTAAACTGAGATATATTAAATGATGGATATTATTGACTTCTAGATCATTTCCAATTAATATAAAACTCTGAAACATTATTACCAAACATAGATTTATCCACTTTTGGCTTCCTTTGAGAGAGGAACTACAGATATTTGGCTCCATTAGGAAACATGTTTTTGTACCACATTGAAAAATGTGCTATGAGGAAGAATATACTTGTAGAAATTATGAAATTTATTTATGAATTTGCCAATCTAATGTAACTGACAATCTACTATTGCTCACTTCTTAGTTTTCACTAGGAATTAAGGATTCTAGGAGTTAAGAATTTTAATCAATTAAAACTATTAAGAAATAATAGTGAGAGAAAACAACTGTGTAAGAAAAGAAGGTAATAAAAGTAGAATGTATTTTTTTGGATAAGGAAAGGTATGAAAGACATGGTCTTTGTTTATTTTTTTGGTAAGAAAAAAGAGAAAGTATTTTTGTCCTAAAGTAAAATGACTGTTTGTTTGTTTGTTTCTGGAATGAGAAAGAGAGGGAAGAGTCAGGACAATCTGAATGGATGTAAAAAGTCTGTGGAAAAGGAATCTTAGAAAAGGAATTCTGTGTGGTCAAGCTGGCTAAGATTGGAATGGACTTATTTAAGTTTAAAAAATGAGTTTTAATATCAAAAGCACACTAGTGAAAAATTAGAATTTGGTTTTCTCTCTGTTAAAGGAACGAAGGGTTTTGTTTTGTTTTGTTTTAGATTAGTGATCTGCTCTTAATAAGAAACTGAAAGTAAAGGTTTTGGGGTTTTGTTTTTTTTTTTTTTAACCTTTTAAGTAATCCTACTGAAAAGCAAAGATTTTGTGTCTTACCAAAATAATTTACTGTGCTTTAGGCTATTTTATCAATTCTTTAATTACTTAAGAAAACCCAGTCTTCTTAATATTAAAAGAACTAAGGATGGTTTTTTGTTTGTTTGTTTTTCAGCCACTATGTAACTTTCTGTATTTATCTTTTTTTTAAATAATATTTATTTTGTTATATTAGTCACCATACAGTACATCCCCAGTTCTTGATGCAATGTTCCATGTGTATTTATCTTTAAAGTCTTCAGCTATCACTTTGGTTAAATGGCTAAGTAAGTACTGTTGCACGGAGACCTATGATCCTATTCGACCAAGTGTTTTAAAGCCTTTTGATATTTTTGACAAGTAAATAAATGCATAAGTAGGTCAATAGGCCAACTGGCTTAAAGAAGTATCCTCTCTTTGGGATTATTTCTTAACTTTTGTGTTTCTAGTTGGTTTGGTTCATGGGGACCCTGGTTTAGGAAATGTCGTGCAAACCTTAGGAATACTTTCACTATTAATAATTATCTTCCTGGTCTGTTGCTTCCTAGTTTGTTCTCTCAAGGGTTCTAGGATGAGTGTATGCAGCCATAGGCCAACTAACAAGTGGTCTCCCTCCATCTAAAATGTAAACCTGACAACATCTCCTGTGAAATAGAGATTGAGACCCAAAGAGACAACGGTAACTGAGACTAACTCTTGGCTGGCCAGAGGTTGATTGAAGTTGGGAGGAGGGAGAACTGCCAAACTGATCCCACATGAACCTTTTACTTGGTAGGCCAGGCACCACTGATCCTGGGGAACAACATCAGCCAAAAACACCCTGAACTTTTAGGTTTCGTGTTCTTGTAAATGTTCCGTCTTCCCAGAGGTCAGAGCATCCAGTTAACCAATTAATAATTACTAAGTTACGTAGGTGATTGCCCCATTCCTATGATACCTCAAATAAGGCCAGATATGTAACCCTTGCTAATTAGATATTTTTTATTCCTTCTCTTCCCTGTTTCTGATTCTTTATTTTGTGAAAGCTTCCTGCTTTCTGCCTCTCTCTGCAGTTCTCTGACCTCTTGCAAGTGGACAAGAGGTCTTCTTCATGAAGTGTAAAATAAAGTTTGTTTGTATCACTTCAAATGTCTTCTTTAATCATTTTAACAGTTCTAATGGCACACATCCTGGAGCCCCAGCATTTCTTCAGAACCCCTACATCCAGGAAGGAGTTTACTGTGCACTACTCAGGCAAGGTGTTATGTTAGGTTTTTGGGGGCTACCAAAGTGACAAAGACATTGTTCCTCCAGATTTAAAATCACTCCTACTCATTAGTCCTTACTCTCTTTACTCATCCACTTTTTGCCTCCAATATCTTTCAATCAAATGACCCAGCTGCATATGAAGCCCACAGACAATGCAAAGACAACGCAGGCCCCAGGTGGCCCCGTTCCCCCAGGCTGACCATGGAAGTCTGCCTTCAAGTCACTGTATTCTCCAAACAATGGTTCGTACTATGAGATGGCAGAGAAAATACATTTATCAAAAAAGAATTTACAACATATGAAGAATGGAGAATTACAACATATAAAAAGTTTTCCTGCCATAAAATGTCTTCCTAATCATCCACAGGCATATTGTTGTTAACCCTAACTTATTTTTAGAATTCAGTACACAAATGTGAGGTACATCTGGAGAGCTCTTCACCTGGGGTGTAATGTGCCTCTTAGTTACCCACGACCCTTCATGCAGTTTCCCTCAGGTGACCTGTGAGCCACCTTAGAACCGGGGCACTCCACAAAGAGCTCCTGGAAAATCATTAATGCTAGGGACCACACTTTGCTATCAGACCTATTTGCCATTAGCAGCAAAGTGGAATATATTGGTTTAACCTATAGTCTAAAAGCTTGTCCCTTCTCTAAAAGGCAATCTCTCTGTACATAGTTAAAAGAATTAAAGCAGCACCATTAACTCCCAGCATTTTACTTACATTGCACAGTGCAGCGGAGTAAAGGGATTACCGATAAATTTGCGAAAACATTTTTGCTCCAAAAGTACCTCTATACAGTTTTCATTACCTGCAAGGAATCAAAAGAATTTAGAGACTTTCCACAAAAGAAATTTTGTTCAACACAATCTTTTTTTTTATTGTTAAATATTGAATTCTGGCTTATGAATTTTCTTGAACTGGCTGAATGTTTATTCTCCATGGAATAAACAAAATGCCAAAATGTCATTAACTATGCTCACAGGTGATCTGAGACATAATGAAACAGTGAAGGTCATACGTTCTAGAGGAGAGAAAGAGATAAAGAAGGGACCTCATTTGTAAGAATCTAATATGAATAAATAATAAATTCTCATATACACACTCACACATGTGTACATCTATCCCGCTGCATGCTATAAAATATACAACTATTAAAAAGATCAATGTATACTGATATATATTGATTTGTAAGAATATCTGCAATAAACTTACATAAGCAGTAACAAAAAAAGAAAGTTATATAATATTTGTTATGTGATTCTAGTTTTCAAAAATAGATGCACGTACAATTTGTATTTACTTATTATTCTCAAGGGAAAATTATGAAAGATACATACCGAATTACACCAGAAAGTAAACTTGGAAATGGAGACAATTTTACTTTAAGCACTTCAGTATTTTTTTTTTAAAGATTTTATTTACTTATTCGACAGAGATAGAGACAGCCAGCGAGAGAGGGAACACAAGCAGGGGGAGTGGGAGAGGAAGAAGCAGGCTCATAGCAGAAGACCCTGATGTGGGGCTCGATCCCAGATCACCAGGATCACGCCCTGAGCCGAAGGCAGACGCTTAACCGCTGTGCCACCCAGGCGCCCCAAAGCACTTCAGTATTTTTGCTATGTTACAATTAGTATGCATTTTCCTTTTTACTCAAATAAGTGAAACAAAAAATTTAAAATCTCCCAAATAACAAGGGCAACTAAATAAACAGGGGATATAGGACATAAAAAGATATTAAAAAAAAAAAATCATGCATCTACTAGTAGACAACTGTGACAGATTATCACATCATATTTCTTTGTTTTTAGCTGTATTATTTTGATTCCTTATAGGATCTCTGGTTTACTCAGGTAAACCAGAAACCCTGATTAAAATTAGTTATTTCAGTTCACCAAAGGTTCTGATTAGGAGTTACATGTTAGTGATTAACAAAAATAGGGCATCATGGTAGCCATGAAGGGAAAAGCTAAAAAAAGGGGGGGGGGGCGTATCATAGATTCAGAAAGATTGGAAACCACGGTTTACGACGTTACACTATGTTCTCACCTCCACTGAGACCACAATGGTGCTGGGCAGGAAATCTACCGGAATCAGTCATATGACAATCAACTCACCATTGTAACAAGCCCAGTGCAGCGGTGTGTAGCCCTGGTTATCTTTGAAAGAACAATCCTCCTCGGAAAGTGCCATCTGGAGCAGCTCGCTCAGCCATGTGGCATGGCCACGAGCAGCCGCATAGTGCAGGGGGGTCCTCCCTCTGGAATCTTTACAGAGAATCGACACTTCTTGCTCCAGCAGCATTTGCACACATTCCTCATGGCCTGTCATAATCTGATGCATTGCAATTAAAAACACAAAACACTCTCAGAAGGTCAGAGATCCAGGAAGCAAGGTGGTGGCTAAGTGAGGCTAGGCTCGGAGAGAGTGGACAGACCCCTGGGCCTTACGGGAAGCAGACTCTGTCCTACATCAGAGGGCAGAGGGGGACAACCTCAGGGGGATTCATGACAGAGAAGTCTGTGAACACACCAGCATCTCAGAAACCTCTCTAGACTCTCCAAACATAAACTTGAAGGGTCTCATGACAGAGCAGAAAATACCGGCTTTTAGAATCAGGAAGGTGCAAGTGAAATCCTGGCTCCTGCTTGTAAAACGTGGACAAATCTATCTACCTCTCTGTGCCTCACTTTATCCACCTGTAAGTGGGAACAGTAATAATGACTCATAGATTGTCGTGAGGCCTAATGAGCCGTGTAAAGGCTCCCAGCCTGTGGCTCTGCCCACAGGAAATATTCAAAAAATAAGAACTATGATTATGATATTAATCGCTTAGCATTCTTTTTTCCATTTATCATAGTGTTCAGCACCATCCCCAAATAGCAATTTTATTTGCTTTTGTTTCATTTAGTTTGACATGTTTTTAAAAAATTTCAGCAGATGTGTATGAAGAATCATCCACAGGATACATATTTCAGCAGGATGCATACTTCAGGTGGGCAACTGTCACAGGATACGTATTTCAGGTGGCGAATGGGCCAACATTTGTAATAAAGAACAGTTAGAAATAGCATGGCTACTGAAAACTAGGTAATCATCAGAATAAATTATACCTCCTGCACACAATGGGAGATTAAAAGAAAGGGACGGAAAAATATTTAGTGACATGGAAAAAGGTCCTTGATCTACTTAGAGAAAAAAAAAGCAGGTTCCAAATAGCATCTTCAGTATTCTCTCTTTTTAAAATTCAAAACAAATCCATATTCAGCAAAAAAGACTGGTGATACATACACCAAAAAGTAGTTATCTCCAGGAGGTAAGATTACCGGTGATTGTGATTTTCTTCTTTGAGCCTTAGAATTTTTTTCTTTTTGCAAATTTTCTACGATGTGCGTATAATCACAAAACAGAACCAATTCTACCAACAGCAGGTGTTCATGAGTCTATTATCATAATCTAACATGAGATCTGAAAAGCAGAGCCTAAAAGTACGTGCCATTATTTTACCTTTGCAAAATAATTTCTTTCTTTCTTTTTTGTCATCTCCACTCGACATGGGGCTCCAACTCATGACCCTGAGATCAGGAGTGGCCTGTTCTACCGACTGAGCCAGCCAGGTGCCCCTGTAATTTCTTTTTGACTGACTGAGATTAATTACGTATCTTAGGAAACATTCTTTTTACTAAAACTTCATATGTGGGGGAAAAAAGGAGGAAACAAGCTCCCTACAAAATTGCTTCACTAGAGCGGAGGAAGACAGGTGCACATACCCCTCTGTGTAGAGCTGTGCAGCCCATGAGGTCAACGGCGTCTACATTGGCTTCTTTTTCAAGTAACAATGAAACAGCATCAATGTGTCCATACGCTACGGCAAGCATCAGTGGGGTTCTAGGTGGAGAAATAAATCAGGCTTTTAAAAAGAAGATCGGGGAAAACAAACAAAACCCATCACTGCCAGAGGGAGGACACCTCTCTCTTCCCTCTGTCTTTCCTCTTAACAATTGCTTAATATTTTCCGAGTGTCCCAGTCTGCTATATGCTGCACGGAACAAGCTATCTCCATCCCTGATCTCTGAAGGCCACCTGGAATGGTGTCAGTGGAATGATCAATACAGGTGTGACAGGGGAAGGCTCCTTCTCAAACTGTCCATGTTAATCCCATCATTTTCAAAACTGTGTGGCATTCACCAAATAATCACTGAGTAGGTAGTGTGTCTATGTAGGAGACCCTCTTGCTCCTATCAGTGCAGCTCTGCTTTCATAGTTTTCTATGTTGAACTTCTGCTCAGGATTTTATTTGATCAAAGCTTCATTGCTGTAAAGAAAAGTCTGACAAGTCTGGAGGAAAAAACAGTGTTGGGATCTGGGAGGTGAGGTTCTCATTGGAACTCTGACACTAATTCATGTAGCTGGAGTGAGTCACTCGTGCTTTGTTTTCTGCACTGCATTTCCTATTGTAAGGGAAGATTAGGTGGGGGGATGGGCTAACAGAAAATACTTTGGAAAAACAAACTCAGAAATGATAAAAATACAAAGGATTTTTTTTTAATGATAGAGATAACCTCTTGAGGTCTGTCCTACTGTCATTATTAATTTTAAAAATGGGGATGTAGCAGCTGCAGAAGAGGGTAAAAATGGATACAAAGAAGAAACAAATGAAAGAAAGGCCAGGACTCTTGGCCACAGACATAAAAAGTTGGCTCTTTGTCATCAAGATACGCCCCTTCCCATTCTTTTCTTGGATACGTCCTCTAGCACAAAGTCCCCTCATTATTCTAGGGCTCTCAACCATGACTTTCACCCAAATATATACCCCAAAGTAGAATTCAGCCTTCCACCCTCCTAGCTGTTTAACAAAATTAACCAGTTACCTGTTGTGGTTGAAATGCCAACCCCAGTCCCGGTTTAAGAACACTTACTGTCCTTTGGCATCTTTCACATCAATTGCTTCTGGGTTGTCTGCAATTTCTAGTAATAGCCGTAAACACAGCGTGTGACCATTAATTACTGAAAAAGAAAATAATGGACATTCTTTTAACAGACCAGCACTACACATATCCCTCCAAAGTGAAATCTATTTGGACTTTAAATCAGTCATTTTCAATTGCTGCTGACAGCGATCCCCAGGTTTCCAGTTCGTGCTAGCTGCTGGGCACATCATGCCCCAGTGTTTGTGTTATTAGTCAATTCTTCTTCCCCTTTCTACCCATCAGGGCACTTTGGTCCCCACCTAACTTCTTCCTGGTTCTTGTATCGAGAGATTGTTCCTGAAAAATGATGTTCTTTTTTACCTTCTCCTATGGGACTGATAACCTCTCCCGAACGCCCAGCTTAGTCTTTGTGCTCCTCTAAGAGAGTCACCCAATTCTGTATAATTCCGTGTCCGGCCTGCCTCCAGCCCTTCTTAAAAAGAAGGATGGGAGAAGAGGCGAAACGGGAGCAGAATAGGATGGGAGGAGAGGAGGGAAGAGGGGAGGAGAGGAGGGAGGCAGATGAGAACAGGTCTTGCCTTTTTTTTCTCTCCCAGTCACTTTACATTTGGAGGTAGACATTAGAGCAATGGTTCTGATTGATCAGCGGTGACTTGAAGCAAAACTTCACACCAGAAAGGTGTCGGCAGGCTCCCGGCTTACTGTTTCTTGACGGACCAGTGCCTCCCAGGAGACTCACAGATGCGCCCTCCGCGGCTGCAGGACAACTCTGCCCACGAGTTCCTCAAACTACAGCCCACGCACGGTTGGTTTCTCCACCTTTGGGGTCTCAAGTGGCTGCCACCTCCCGTCCCCTCCAGCCCCTCCATTCTGTCCTTGACAGAGCTGTGACGGGGGTGCCTGCCTCACCCCTTCCCAGGGGCTGCCCCATCCTCCCCTTGCCCCTTCTTACCCTAGTGGGGGCTGCCCACAGGCAGAAAAGCTGGCCCTAACGTTGGCCTTGACCGGCTGGGGCCAAATACAAGCTCGTGCCCTAGTGCCCTCCAGGCAAGATGCTACTTCGGGGAGTGGTGGTGCCTCCAGGGCTGGGAAGCAAGCCTCCTGGGATGATAATCTGCTGGGCTAAGGTATTTTCCTCCAGCTTGTTGAATGGAACCCACAGCCTTACAAAAAACATGGCTTTCTACTGAGGGAACAGGATGAGAAAAAATATGTTTAAAATTCCAAATGTGACCTTCTCTCCTTTCCGAACAATGAGAACACCATAAAACACATTGCTTTTACCTCGTTACGGCTGTGGAGAGAGAGGGGAATAGATGCAGCTATGTTAGTTGATAAAGGTTCTTTTAAGAGCTGTGTTTTACAGTTCTTTTTATTGCATGCCAGTCGTGAGAGGTGCTAATTTAACAACGACATGTTTTCCAGGGACAACGCGTACTAGAATTAGCTCACATTCATCGACACAACTCAAATTAACTACAGGAATAATGCCCACATTGTGTAGACCATTGCATTCAGCTCATTCAGCAATGTTCCATTTATGTATCTCAGGAGGAAATTTTGTGGCCTTGAGTACAGGCAATATACTGCTGTTGCTGTTGTTTTGTTTTTTTGTTTTAAAAATTACATCAAATCTATTACCACTGGTAAAATATGCAAGAATTCAATGTATGCTTAAAAGGAAATGATTAGCAGAGGACTGACAGCTAAACACTACAGACAATGGAGTCATGAAAGTGCAGGTATAGTGTATTTTCATTGATTTCCTCTTTCTTTATCGATTTGCTATTCCTTAAATACTCACAGTCATGATAGTTCCAAAGATGTCTGATTTTTGGCTACGCAGAAGAAGAATAAAATCATCTAAGTATGCTGGAGAACAAACCGATTTCTAAGGCAGCGTTTTGTTTTTGTTTGGTTTTGTTGGCAGGGTGTGGGGTGGCTTGCAGTAGCCTTTTGAACTTAGCTAATAGCCCTCAGGGAATTATAATTCCCCTCTGTTGTAAAAGTGTAGCAAAACTAGACTTCTCATTTGCTTCCCACACATGGCATTTTCCCCAGTTGCCTTTCAGCAAAAGGAGGCTAACATCTCCTTTAGCTGTGCCCTGCCAACTCCAGCTTTGTCTCAGACCAGCTCAGTCTCTCCCTGGCTGTGAGTGACAGCCATTTTTCATGTTGCTCAAAGGCCACAACTGTAATCGCAACTATCTGTGCCAAAACCTCTACTATCCATCCTGGCTCCTGCTCCTCACAGGACTTCCAGGATCTGAAACAAACAAACAAACAAACAAACAAACAAACAAACAATTGCCCTCTCAAATCGGAAAAGATTCTGGAAACGCAAGCTAAAGCTTCTGCACAGCAGACATTTTGTGGAGAAGAGAGTCAAATGACAGCCTGCATCTCTAATGAATGACACGAGGGAAATCCAAAAGGAGTGAGTCATCTCGACCACCAGGGGGCTCCATTGGACCACAACCTATATCACAGCGGCCAATGAGCGACCATGATTATCCTTCATTGTTTACCTGTTTACAAGGACAATCTCCCACAAGCAAAATCGGCCTTTTGTAATTGTCAGGAAATACTCTACATGGTGACGAAAGCAGAATGCTTGCCATAATAATATACAACTAACCTCGAAGAAGGAGAACTAAATTTGAACTTTCTAATAAGACCAAGAATGCCTAGAATACCAAACTTTACAATGATACTTTGTAATAATGTCAAGAATAACAAGAACACAAAGTGTGATGGGAAATGAGAACTTATAATTTAGCCATACCAACCATTAGTGACCTCATGGCTAAAGTTTTTTCCAGGAACAATCATTTCCAGATAATTAGGCAACACCATGTTTTTTCAACCTCTATATTGCTTTTCTTCAGTGGTTTGGAAATTCAAGGATATACATGGAAATAGTTTCACGAGACCTAACACTTTTTCCAAGTAACAAAAATCATAAAGTCTTTTTGAAAAACCATCTTTACTCCTTTGCTCCTCAATCCACCCATTATTTCATGGTCTGAATAAGATAGTTATTTCTCTTTATGAGACAGTATCTACTCTCCCGATCAAAGGCTGATATCACTGAATTCCTGACCCCAAAGGGATTCATGCCTTAGCTGAGCTAGGGATTCTTCCACATTACCTTACTATCTGTGTCTACACCCAGACATGTCTTGACAGAATTTTATCTTATGTATATTGGAGAAAAGTCCCAGAAAAGGCAAATCACTTACTTTTTGATATATACATATACTTTTTAAGGTCTTTATTTTTACACATGACACATCAAGAATCAGCATCACAGCAAAATTAAGAAGCATCATTTAGCCCGGCAGAATATGTACTGATTAGATTGCCGTCTAATGGTACTTTTGATGAAATAGCTGTGAAAAGTCATTAATTTTATGCTTTAAAATGCTGTGTGATTTTTTTCTATGTAGCTCATTTGAAGATCACATTACGCCTTGCCTCCTTTTTAGAAAGTTTTGTGTTAGCCACTGGTCAAAGTTCTGAACTCTCTGCTGAGTTAGGAAGGCAAGATAGAGTGCAGAGGATTTTCAGGGCAGGATTTATAATATCTTTCTTTGCATGATACTATCATGCCAGATCCATGTCATCACACATTTGTCCAAATTCACAGAAGGCATAGCACCAAGAATGGACCCTAATGTAAACTATGGACTCTTGATGATTAGGATGGGTCAATGGAGGTTTCTCAATTGTAATAAATTAAACACTCTGGTGAGGGTTCCTGATACTGGGGAAGGCTACGCATGTGTTGGGGGATGGGGTGGAGGGAGACAGGAAGTACACAGAAAATCTCTGTACCTTCTTCTCAATTTTACTGTGAACTTAAAACTGTTCTAAAAGAAGGCCAGAGCCTTTCTGGCTACAGAACGCTAATCCTCTTCAACTGGATAGTAGGCCAAAAGCATTTTGGAAGAGTGTAGACATATCTGATGTAGAAAGAAAACTGATACTTTAAAAGTTGGGATGAAAGAAAATGCTACCATCCTTTTCCTTAGACTTGTAACCAGACTCTTGACAAGACCCACCTGAGGCATGAAGTGGGGTTCTTTTGGTTACATTGTCTTTCACAAAGATGGATGCGCCCTGATTGATAAGTGCTTCCACACATTCCGTGTGTCCCTTAAAGGCAGCCAGGTCCAGAGCAGTGCGGCCTTTCTCGTCCCTGATGTCCAGGTCCACCAGCGACTGCAGAAGGACTTCCAAGGCCTGATGGTGCCCATTGTAGGCCTGCAAGGAAGAAACCAACCACTCAAATGCTCGCTCACCTCAAATCCCACAATAACCCACATGAGGGGCTAAGCCTCCAAGGTCACCATTGGAGACCACTCCAAACAGCACATCAGAGAGATGCTGGGGATAATTATTGAACAGACAAACCAGAGAGTCAGACTGAAAAATTATAATGCACAAGCCTCACAGCTACATATGAATTTCTTCATGTTCTTTCTTGACTGTCAAAGAATTTGCTCCAAAGGTACTAAATGTATTCTTATATTTATGTTTATCCATCGAATAATCTAATATAGATTAGCAGTTGAATGAATTAATATAATCTTCTATCTATCAGTTCAGTCCTAAACATACACAATTGGAATATTTTGGGGGAGACTTTTCTGTTAAACCTAGAGGGAAAAAAATTCCTAAAAACAATGTGGACTTGGTAATTCATCAGAAACATACAGACCTGTTACAGTGTAACATTTTAATTCCTAAGCATGGGACCCTGGGCAAGTTTCTTAATTTCACTTAAAATTTGTTTTCTCATCTATAATATGAGAGCAACAAAAGCTGCCTCCCAGGAAAGATAAAAAGAGATAAATTCACACAGGCTTTCCATAATATCTTGTACACAGTGGATGCTTCCTCCTTTCTCCTTTACTTCTCCCATTGATTGTCACGAAAACACAGACACAATTATGGAAATATATTCTGTGTACCAGCAGCAAGTTCAGGCCTATTATGAGGCCCTAGCTATGTGAGGTTAAGAGGCTTCACGCTTCTAAAACACAAAATCGAAAGACTGAGAGATAATTTTCAGTAGGTCTATAAGGTAAAAAAATGCATATGCACACACAAAGCAAAGGACATTGGAAATAAAAGAGAGAAGAGGGATCAGGATAGGAGGGGGGACCTGAGGAGGGAGAAGGAAGTAGAGAAGGAGATAGAGAGAAGACCTGCCCCCAGTGTCCTCAGCAGCCAGGGCCCCCTCTTCTGTCAGCTGAACTTTTTGCTTTCCCCCCCAGCGATTACTCAAGGCACAACATATTTGAAAAAAAGCTTGGCACAGACAAAAGATCAATATCTCTCATACACAAAAAGCTCTTACAAGCCATTTTAAAACTTAGTAAAATGTACAAAGGGCATGAAAAGACAGCTCACAGAACAAGAAATATGGAAGGCCAATGAACATATGGAGAAAATATGTAATTTTTTAAGGTACTATTTTTCAACTACCAAATTGACAATGATTAAGTTTGGTCACGTCCAGTATTAGTTAAGACATGGTGAAAAAAGCAGGGACGCCTGGGTGGCTCAGTTGATTAAGTGTCTGATTTGGGCTCAGGTCATGGTCTCAGGGTCCTGGGACTGAGCCACGTCTGACTCCCTGCTCAGCGGGGAGCCTGCTTCTCCCTCGGCCTCCCCCCCCCCCACTCCCTGCTCATGCTTCCTCTCCCTGTCTCAAATAAATAAATAAAATCTTAAAAAAAAAAAAAAAAGACATGGTGAAAAAAGCAATCTGTGCTCTGCTGCTGGGAGTATGGTGTGACATTTGTGGAGAGTGATTTGACAAAATCTATCAAAAACTTTTTGAAAAACTAAGCTGCAGACTGTACATATAACATGACCTCATTTATATAAAAAGAAAATATATCCAGATATATACCTATTTATATCTATGTATGTTTCTGTATTTATAGAAAATTTTGAATACAAAAGAAACGTAATGGTGGCTACCTCGAGAAATGTAAGTAAAGAAACGAGGATATGAACTGATTTCATCTTACCTTTTTAAAAATCATTTGAATTTTTTCCCTAAGTCTATGTTGTTAACAACAATAATACCCAAAACTAAATATAAAAGGATCCAAAGAATTTAAGAGTACTGATAGGAATTGTTTTAATACTTTACATTATTTTTGTGAATGATCATGGTTATTATATAGTATGTAGTAAACATATATATTATGTATAATATGCAGTATAATAATCCACATGCTGGTGAGTTTCAAATTTCGATCCCGTTTCTAACTTGCCCTTTTACTTCTAGACTTGTATATTCAACTGCCTATTGATATTTCACTTGAACAGATGCATCTCAAGTTCAACACTTCCCAAACCAAATTCTTAATTTCCTTCCTCAAACTCACTCCATCTGCAGCCTCTTCCATCTCAGTAAGTGGCAAGGCTATCCTTCTCGTTCCTCAAGCCCAAAACGTTGGAGTCGTCTTCATCTTCCCTCTTAAGCCCAGGGTCTGTAGCCCTATACAAGGGCTCTGGGACACTAGGGCAAGAGGGTGTTGGAAAGTAGTCTCTGGCTCCCCATCCCAGCTTTGCCAGGCGCTGTACAGGGATGTGTCTGCTGAGAGGAAGGGACCCGCTTCGCTAACCACACGGAGGTCTCATCAGGTTCTCAGGCCCTGGCAGGAAATCATCTTCCCCCACATCTCTGTGGTAATTCACACAGGCGCAGTGTGGCCCGCAGCAGCCCTCAGCGCACCATCATCTCTGCCCTTTCTTTAAAATATACCCGGAATCGACCCAGCTCTCACTATCGTGCCATCCTCTTTTGCCAGGACTGTGGCAAAGGCCTTCCTTTCCACCCTCGCCCCACCGCGATCTACTACTGACGCGGCCTCCAGAGGACATCTCTTAAAACCCAAGTTGGACATACCAGTTCCTGACGAAAACTAGTCAATGGCTTCTTCCCTCCTCAATAATAAAATCCAAACCCATTCAGGCCCTTAAGATTAGGCCTCCTTCTATCCTGATCATCAGCATGCCTCCTCCACACTCTGCTCAACCACACTAACCTAACCCCTCCTCCTACCCCATGCTTAAATATTCCTCTGGGCTACTGCACCTTTTTTTCTTTTCTTTCTCTTCCCTTCTCTTCTCTCCTTTCCCTTCCCTTTCTTCCTTTCTTTCTTAAAGTTTATTTATTAAGGTTTTTTTTTAGTAGTCTCTACACCGAACATGGCGAACATGGCGCCCCAACTCACGACCCAAAGATCAAGAGTCACGCGCTCCTCCGCCTGAGCCAGCCAGGTGCCCCTGCATCTGTACTTTCTATTTCCTGTCTGAAAAGCTCTTCCCCCTAAGGGCCACGTGGCTCTCCTGGTACTTCTGCTTCAGATATCACCTTATCTGGAGGCTTTTCAGAGCCAAAAAACAGCTCTCCACCCACTCAGCGTACTACCAGACACTCTCCACCCCACTTAATCCTGCTTTATTTTATCTTTATAGCACTTACTACCACTCGATATCTGTTACTTATCTGTTGGCTTGTTTATTATCTGAGGTTGAAGGCACTTCACACGTATTGCTCACTGCTGTTCCCTAAATCATGCCTGGTGCATAGGAGACACTCAAACGATTATTTGGTGAATAAATGATGTAATATAATGGCTGTTAATTACCATTTATTAGTATCTGTAGTAGAAATATATATATATTTAGAAATATATTTTTTAAGTAGCAGCTATTTATCTGTGCAAACATTCTTTTTATTAATGAAAAAAACAAAACAAGCACCGTTAATTAATTTGTCCAAGATCACTTAGCTATTAGGTGACCAAGTTAGAATTTGAAGCCCAGAATCTGCGACCACTAAAATCTATGCTGTTAGGCAATGTCTTATAGTTTTTCTCAGTGATTCCACCTAATTGACTTTTAAACAAAATACTTTTGTCTCTACATGTTATGGCACAAACAGGTGAATAATAAAAATTGAATAAAAAACCCAGACCCCCCTCTCTAGAAGGCTTAAGACAGAGATAAAGTGACTTGAACAGAACTATGAGGCAAGAAGGTATACACTGCGGCTAACTTCTGGACTATTGTTCTTTCACTACACAAACTGCCTTCCTTGAGACAGGAAAATAAATTCCTCTACGTCCACCTTTCTGACCTGTACTTGCTGTGCAAACCATAACTGCGTAAGATTGTAAGCCTTTAGTTTGACCTGAATTTTGCAGCAATAGCTAAATTTACTGAGCCCTTGCTGTGAATTAGGCAGTACTGGACATGTAGCACCTCATTTCATTGCCACAACAACCCATGATTTGGATACTACTGTTATCCCCGTTTTCCTGACAAGGACACAGAAGGGCAGAGACGTTACCCAGCCTTTCCATGGTCACTCAGCCTTACATGGGGGAGCCGGCATTCAAAGACAGACCAATCAGACCCCGGAGCCTCAGCTGTGAGCGCTTCATGAGCTCCTACAGAAAGGGTGCAACAAGACCAAAAGGAACATGTTTCTTTACCTCTTGATTGTACGAAATTTCAAACTTTGTACGTACAAAGAGAAGAGGAGAGTGTAATGAATTCCTATATACCCACCACCTAGTTTCAGCCATTATCAACTGACTATGGGTGATTTTTAAGCCAACTTGGGAGGACCTATCCTCCAGTAAAAGGCTGTGGTACTAGGAGTGTCTACACCAGGGTGTAAATCAGCCTATCTCACTTTACTCTGGGCATATCTGTGACTTATTTGAAAACTGACTTTGCTTAACACTTCTTCTCATTATAAAGTGTAATGGTAGCAACTGATTCTGCTTATATGGAAATCCTGACTTCACACCAAAGGGAAATGAATCCCCCATGGAAACAGCAGGGTCCAGATGTCGTCTGCAAATGCTGGTTCCTTCAATGCCAGTTAACTATTATGACAAAGATCGTAAACATTTTAATTTCCATCAGTATGACTTCGTCTAGGAAAATAGAATCAGCAACTTATAAATTGCATGCGTATCTACAAAACAGGATGGCTAACATATTTAGATTTAATAAAGAGAAGACACAGGGGAAAGAGAAATGTACGTAGGAAGGAAGCCAGTGTGAAGGAGTCAGCTCTGTTCAGAATAGCAGAGTCACATTACAAGGCACTTAAGTTAGGTGCTGAATTTATCCCCACACTTTCTCCTTTAATCCTCACCACAAAAAATAAATCCATCAGCCTGTGTTAAATTTAGAGGCTTAATAAAAAAAAAAAATAAAAAGATGGAATGACCCTGCTGGAAATTAGGAAAGCTTCAGAATTTCAGCTCATACTTTTTTCTACATCAGGCACTTTAAATTTTCCTAAAGACAGAATGGTTGAAAGGCCAGATTTACTCACAGAATTCCTTTCATGTTTTCCCCAGTCTACCTTGAATTTTAGCATGCAAAAGCATGACCCCATAGAATTGAAGACATAAAACTAGGTACACTCAAAGGGCAATTTATTTAAGGGGAATAATAAAGGTAACTTTGATTAGACAAGAACTTTCACTTATTTTCACACTTTGGAACTTAACCCTAGAAACAAATGACCATGTGATGTGGAATTCTATTTTAGAGTTAAATGCATGATTTTGTCTTTGGGCAGGTAGATGGTTCCTGGAGCAAAAAAGAATACAATAAAGCTTTAAACTCTTTGAAGGAGGCTTGAGTAGGCAGGAAAGGAGACCCTTATCCCATCAGCAGTACATGATGGAAATCGCCCTATTTCTCTTTCTATTTCCGTCCTAAACTAGCTAATTAATGGGTAGTTTCAGCAATAATTTCTGAAATAACTAAATGAGGAGGTAATCACAGAAAAGAACAAATATGCCAGTTCAAAAACCATGGAATAGTCTGGCTTTCAACAGACAACCCAGCTCAAACCTTCCCAGAGGTAGCAAATTTGCTTTCTGAAAAATCTTTATTAAAAATATATTGTTAGGTCACTTAAATATGTCTTAAACACAATTAACTTCTTTGAACTCTTTAGATAGGAACTGAGGCCAATGAGAAAGAATTTGGGATCTCAACAGAATCCACGAAACAACGGGTCCATCTGGAAATCTTGACAGTGGGAGCCTTTCATTTGCATAGCCTTGTTTCTTGATTTAATTTTTTCAAGTGGATGAAATGTTTATGAAATTCACTGGGTTGATAACCCCGGAGACTCGAATCATTCAGCCAGGAAATAGTAACTCAAGGCAGGTCAGGTTTGTTGTGGCAGTCAAGGTTTGGGGGCATCTGGTTCTATTTCACTGCTAGAAAGCATCCTCGGAAGAAATAATGTGTCTGGGGTTTTTATTAAGTTAATTGCCACCGAGGCCCCTGGGGAGGGTGATGGGCATATTTGCAGGGTTCTTAAAGCAAATTATAATTTTTTAAAAGGTGTTAGCATTTAGAGGGCAAGAATAACATAGTTTTAGAATTAATCCACAGCTCTCACCCTGGTCAAAGTTGTCATCATCATCATCATCATCATCATCACTTCCTGGTTCTCTTGCTTCTGTTTTTGTTCCCTTACAATGTAAACTCAACACAGAAGCTAAAGTGATTCTTTTCAAACAGAAGTCATATTGTATCATCTGTCTCTTCAAATTTCTCCGAATGGTTTTCTAATTTGCTCAGAGTAAAAGCTGAAGTTCTTACAATGGAGTAGGAGGCCCTTCCCTGACTCCCCGCCCCCTCCACGACATGTCACACCCCATCCCCTGCCACTCTCCCTTCCCCACTCTGCTGTTCTGGGACCATGCCAAGCAAACCCTTACCCCAGAGACTGCACTTCTGCCCAGAACACTCTTCTGTCCGATATCCACATATGGGTAGCTCTCAAGGTCTCTGTTCGAATGTGCGAGTATGCTACGTCAAGTACAGCCTCATCCGCCACCTCCCAGTGCGTCTTCCTCACCATTTGTAGCACGGGCAGCACTTCTGACCATCTGTCATGTTATATATTTACTTGCCTACTTCTCTCCTAGACTAGAAACTCTACAAGGACAGAGGCTGGGTGGTGTTTCCTGCAACCTCTCCAGCTGCCAGAACCCGTGCTTAGCACACACACGGTCAGTGTAAGTCAAATGAAAGAATGGTACGTTAGCATCAGTGAGGATGAAGCTAGCTGATTGCACCTGTGTGCCAGGCCCTGTTCTAACCGCTTGACATGCATTAACTCATGTCATCCGCACAACGGTCCTCGGATAGAGGTACCATGTCTAGGTGGGTTGTTAGTGGGAAGACTGAGGGCTAGGATCTCCTCTCTGGGTGTACTTCCCAGGCACCTGCCCTCTTCAGAGGTGCCAAATGCGCAGTTCTCTCCAGTAATAACATGCTCTCCTGTCTTTACATGACCAGAAACCCACAGATCTTACCAGAGCAACTGGCACACAGTTAGCAATAATTTTTGGGAAAAAAAAATGAGAGATGACAGAATTTGGGGGAAGCTAAGAAAGTCTCTTCTCAGATTACTAGCAGGTGTGCAATGCAACCAACCCCACTTACAAAGGGCATGAGAATTCTACCTGAGATCACCTCAAATAGTCCTCTCTAGGGGCAGCTAATGCCGTTTGTGAACCCTCAGCTTTGGGGTACCTTCTCCAGGCGCAGCAGATGGTTGGGCAGAGATTCTAAGGAGCAACCTTCAGAGCAGCCTGCTCTGAGAGCCAAGTGGCATGAAGTTTACACATGCAAATATCCCACTACCCCTCCGGCTTTCCCACTCTAAGTCCAAATCCAGAACAAAGACTGATGCACATTTTAGCCTAATTTCACTGGACTCAAAATGTGTGTGTGTGTGGGTGTGTGTGGGTGTGTTGGTGGGTGCGGCAGAGAGCGGTGAATGGGATCAAGAGATGTGCTGGCGGCTCTGTGGGGAGACTGGCAATGAAGAAGGGGCTGCAGGCAGGGTGATCAGTTTCTCCCAGTCCTCACGGGACGGTGTCATACCCTCACCTTGCCTGACTACTTACGTACGCCCATCAACAAAACACGCCCCTCTGTTCTACAAAATCTCCACCTCAATTATTCATCAGAATTACATTGAGAAGTGCTTATACTGGATGGTATGAAGTGAATGTCCTAACAGTTAAACTCAGACACCCAGCCCCTTTGCGCTCTGCTTAGCATTCAGCCTCCAGGTGCACGCACACACCGTCGCTGTGGCTGGGGACTGAGGCCTCACGTCACGGCAGCACCTTCTACAGGGGAGCTGCTCTTGCTGGGTGTGGCTGCCCGCCCCAGAGGCTCTTGGGAAGAGCTGATGACTACCAACTCCGAGCAGCACGCCAGCTGAGGCAGCGTGCTGGGTGAGTGTGCTGGCTTGCTCACCCCCACGGACAGTTTGGGGATCCTCCCTCTGAGCTGTTGCATTTCTCTTCAAATAGGGTGTGAAGAGGAGGCTTCACTGGTGACGGAGTAAGTCTTCCTCCCCGCCCTGAGCTCTCCCCAGTAAAGAGTCAGAGGCTCGCACCTCGTCGGAGACCCTGATTTCAAGTGCAGGCAGAAAAAGCGGAGTTGCGTTTATGCATGTGCTCATCTTGCTCCCACAGGTTTGTGTTTCAATAGCTCACAACTTCTTAATTGTGGTATTTGGTTGATTTTGTGGTAGGCTGTAGACTCATGTATTGTTAGCTACAATCAGATCTTTAAAATCAAAACGTGTTCTTCAAATTTCCTCAATTTTTTAAATTTAACTACTAGATAGTAATAATTTTAAAGATTGTTAAAATGTATAATAAACATTTATTAAGTGCACTGTGGAAAATCTCTTTTCTTTTGCCCTCATTTTACAGCTGAGGCAACTGAGGCCCAGATGGGGTAAGTAATGTGTCTGAGCTCACCAGTGGGTGAAGTTGGGATTGGAATTTGAGTCAGTCTTTCTCTCTGCAGCCTGTGCCTTTACCCATGTACTGTTTTCATTATTAGTTATTATTGTGTTACTATGCTTTCATTTGAAGAGCAGCCTTGTTCTAGGAACACTTAGGTTCTTTTTGTAACAGAGGAAGCCACCCCCGGCATCTCACTTACAGCTAAGTGGAGCGGACTCTTGGTAGCACCAGAGTCTGAGTCTTCAAAACCATTGTTGGTTCTTTCTAAAAGCTGTGAAGACAAAAAGAAAACATTTGTACGTGAGTAAAATCTGCAAAAGAAGTCCTCCTTTATGGATACTAATGTTGACGTAAATGCAAAAGAGGCTTCAGAAATGTAAAAAATGATGCAACTTAGCAATATGAGAAATCTGGTTCAGCACATCTGAAACAAATAAGAACTCGGACGTAGCATATCTAAAACAGATACTCTCACCGAATCATTCAACTTCTAGATCATCTCAGTCTTTGCTAATGAAAAAAAGGCTGTCATACTTAAAAGATGCTTAGTCTCACCAATCCAGGAAAATAATTCATGTTGAATCCACTTTTCACCCAGCAGGTCGTAATAACGAAAAATTATAATACCTAGTGTTTACTCCATTATCAAACACACATTTACTGGAGATAGTGTTGGAAAAGACATCTAAATCTCCGGTTCTCATGGAGCTTACATTCTAGGGAGGGAAATCATAGACAGACAAATAAATACAGCAATAAGAAAATATCTGCTAATGACACGCTGTAATGAAAATAAAATAGGGTGATTTGACACAGGATGACTGGCAAGTTACTTAACAGCTGATGATCACGGAAGTCCTCTCCAAGGAAGTGACAACTAAAGTTACGACCTAAATAATAAGAAGAATTAAACCAAGTAAAAGTGTGGCAGGAGCGTATTCTGGAGAGGAAGTTGTAGAGAAGGGAGTACAAATGCATCAAGGGGGGACAAACATGGTAAGCTGAAGGAACAGAAAGGATAGCGTGACCAGGGTATGATGTTGGTGAAGGTATCAGGAAAAAGACATTCTCGTGGACCCTTGGTGGGAACTAATTGTTAAAACCTTTCTGGGCAATTTGTGCATACCTTTGACCCTAGGAATTAATTCCCAATAAATAATCAGACAAGTGCATGATGATGCATGTATAAAGAAAATTCTTCGATGAGTAGTTGATGAATGATTACCAATGTGCCTAGACATTGAAGATTCAATAATAAATAATATATTAAAATATCCATTTGGGGGGGGAACAGGGTAGACAACAACAAAAAAAGAAGTTATGCAGTTAATTAGAAAATGGTATGTGCTATGGAAAAAAATAAAACAGGGAAGGAGGGTTCAGAAGGCCGGAGGGGAGGTCAGCTCGCAACTTAATAGGATGATCGGGGAAGGGCTTACTGGATGAGAAAAGTCTTGAGGGTGATGAGAGACCCTTGTGGACATCTGGGGGAGGAACATTCCAAGCAGAGAGTCTTTGTCTTTCAGACTCCTGGGTACAGGCTCCTTGCTTAGTGAGGGTGGAGTAGCCAGACACAGGGATACAGGGCATCCACTTTGGGGCAGTGTGGGTCAAGCAGATGCTGTAGGGCTCTAGGACCAACGGTCGTGGCACTGACAAGTGTGCCCCCCGCCCACCCTCCAAGCCAGGATGATGTGTCCATGGAGCAGCCGTTCTGGTGGCTACTTTCTGATTCCCTGTCGCCCTGGTCATGGGGAAGAGGGAGCCGCCCCAAGTATTCCAAGCTCAGAGTTCATGCTTATTTCTGGAGTATCACCCTAGTGTCTCTTCTTCTAGACAGCCCAACAGGCTTGTAAATACCTATTTTAAAACGTCAAATCTTTTTCTGCTTAAAACAAAAGGGGGAATGAAACATGAGAGACTATAGACTCCGGGAAACAAACTGCGGGCTTCAGAGAGGAGGGGGGTGGGGAACTGGGATAGGCCGGTGATGGCTATTAAGGAGGACACATATTGCATGGAGCACTGAGTGTTATACATAAACAATGAATCATGGAACACTATATCAAAATCTAAGGATGTACTGTATGGTGACTAACATAACATAATAAGAAATTATTATAAAAAATAGCTAGCATTGTTTCTGTTTCCTTCCAATGAAACCTGACTGATTCAAAGAGTAATGGGGTTTATCATAGCAGTTTTCTTAATAGGGGAGGCGAAGGGGAAATTATACCCCTCAATGCGCCAGAAAGCAAAACTTCCTAAAATCCACTTTATCCACTTTTCTCCTGGAAAGTCCCAAACTTGTTAAGTGGAAAAACACATTTTAAAGCCATATGTGTGGAATGGTAGCATTTCCATTTAAAAAAAAAAATCTGTATTAACGTGACGATAGCTATATGGCAGAAAAAAAGCCTAGAAATACCTACCCTAAAATGCTTAGTACAATAACCTAAGAGTGGGATTATGGATGAATTTTATTTTCTTCTTTCTCTTTCTTGATTTTTTTTTTGCAGTAATTATGTATTGCTTTTGTAACTAGAAAAACACTAAAGCTATTTCTATTTGGGGGAAAAAAGCCATTAACCTTCCTTTTCATTCAAGGGAATGATGTCCACGGACCCCCCAGATAGATCCAGAACTTCTTTCTAGTCAATGCATGTGGAACAAAATGTCCGGATCCTCTGGTAGATCAAATAGCAGCGTACAATTTATCATCTAAGAGCGCATGTTTTTAAGTTTGCAAAGGATACAATGCAAATAATTATATGAGAAGTATAAGGCATTTTATGTTTGTTTTTATTAGTATGAGAATAGAATTTGGAACTTCAACAATCTAGGATAAATTAGACTAATGAGACTAAATTTAATTTTAACTTCAAAGCAAACAACTTTAAAACCAATCCACCATGCATAGTTGAAATACAAGTAGCCCTAACTGCTTGAAAAGGCTAGAAAGCAGCTGTTCTTTGCTTTGTTTTGCAACATTATCACCTGCAAGACTTCCTGGAATTGACAGCGTGTACCAACACCAAATCCTGCCCTAGAACGAACTTTTAATCAAAGGAACACAGGATCATTTCCATCATTATCACAAACATGATGAACAGAGACAAGAAGACAAAATACTGTTCACGGCCACAAATTAGGCATGTTTCCAGAAGATTTATTATGGAATAAGATTTTTCCACACACATACTTTGATCATTCTAACAGCATATGATATTTCACTTCTATCATTTACCAAATATTTGCAGAATCATCTCTATGCAGGACCCCGGGTTAGGCACCAGGTTTCAACTGTGCAGTGAGCAGATGTTGCTGCTGACCTGCGTGAATGTGGAGGCTAATGGGGAACCCACAGAAATTAACGGGTAGTGAACATAATGGGAGCTAGGATGCAGGATGCTGTGGGAGCACGAAGAGGTACTTGACATAACCTGGGGGATTAGAGAAGACTCCTCTGTCAAGGAAGGTCTAGCCTGAGACCTGGATGGTAGGAGTCAGCCAGGCACAGAGAGAGAGAGAGAGAGGGATTTCCAGGCAGAAGGAAGAGCATGTGAGAGGAGTGAGTACAACAAATTTGAAAAACTTTCAGTTCAATAAGGCCAGAGTAGTATGTAGGGGTGAGGAAAGGATGAGTAGCAGAATGGGAGGCTAGAAACATAAGCAGAAAACAGATTGGTACAGAATGATTATATCGTTATTGTCCAGTCCAGGACATTTTTGAGAGTGATGACTGTGCCAGGACAATAGCTGTAAACCAGGACATCAAATCAGGATGATTATTCAGAGTCATTGAAGTGCTTTAAGCAGAGAAGAGGCACGATCATGATAAGATTCTTGGGTATCATAAAAAAATATCTCTGGCCACAGTGTGGAAAATGAACTGCTTGTGGTGTTGGGGTGGGGATTACAACCCCAGAAGCAGGGAGATCCTATAGGATATTTTGACTCTGGAATCTCCACATCGTGAATTACTAAGTTGGTGAGACGTACTGGTGGCCTGGACTGCAGAAAAGGCAGTGGAAATGGAAGGAAGTGGGTCCATTCAAGAGTTTCATTCACTTCTTTATTTGTTCATTCCATAATTGTTTTTTAGCACTGTGCTAGGCACTGAAATTTTCAGTTTCAGAATGGTCCCTACCTACATGAAATTCATAGTTTAAAAGGTATAGTGGACACCATTCATTGAAGAGTGGAGGAAGGGGAAAAGGTGGAGTCAAGGGTGACCCCCAATTTTCTAGCTTTGGTAACTGGGTGAATGGTGATGCTTTCTCTAAGAAACAAAGAGAATAAGCAAGATCTAGGGAGAGAAAGGTGTCTCGTTGAGTTTTGGTTTGAAGAGCTTCTGGGACATTCAAGGGGAGATGTCTGGTGGACAGAGGGTATAATGTTCAAAGCTTGAAAGAGAGATCTGGGCTAGAATAATGGACCTGGGAATCACGAGCAGTGGCTGATACATGAACCCCTGCCTATAGATGAGACTGCCCAGGGAGAATGTGTAATGAGAGAAGGGAAAAGAGCATAGGACATAAGCCTCAGGAACCTCAAGGTTTGAAAGAGGCAGAGAGTCTGCAACGGAACAGGGGCTGAAGAATGGACAGAGGTAGAAAAAAAACGAGACTGAGACGATGATGATGGTGACGGTGGTGGTGGTGGTGGCAATGATTACCAGGATGTGAAGGTGGTGGTGGTGATAAATGATGATGAAGATTCTCACGGGTAACAGTCAAAAGTTATAAAGCATTTACTATGAGCCAAGCATTCTACCATGGGTCTTACATGGATCACCTCCATCTATCCTCAAGTAATCCATTATGACCTTCTCAAGTTCACACAGCCTGTAAAGGATAGATCATGGAATTAAACCCAGGTCTAACTCAAAACCTATGTTA
Organism: Ursus arctos; assembly: GCF_023065955.2. NCBI lineage: Eukaryota > Metazoa > Chordata > Mammalia > Carnivora > Ursidae > Ursus > Ursus arctos. Next base: position 72,622,296 of record NW_026622763.1, read on the forward strand.
TATATGCCACAAAACAATGCCTTCCTATCAAATGATAAGCTGAAACTCTCCCCTGATATTTCACAAAGGAAAAAAAAAAAAAAACCCAGCAGGTATGAGTATAGGAGACAATGAGAGGTAGTTCTGTGGTTCCTTTTCTTCAAGTATGTGAGTCTTCTGAGGTCTCTAACTTCAACAATTTCCTTTATCTTTGTGATTTTCCTTTTTGTTTCCTAAGGAGCGGCGAGCACTCATCTCAGGTGCACAGCAACCACAGAAGACATCTATCGGAATCTAGCTCCTCTAAGTGTTCCTCCCTCTCTAGTGATTCTTCTTTGGTAAGAAGACAGTGTGAAAAAGAGGGGAAAAAAGTAATATGCAAGTCATTCAAAACTGGAACTTCTATTTATACTTAACTTTTCTCTCTAATTTAGAATTTGGTCCTAACATATCAAGTCCAAGGAATGAGGCAGATACACAGCCCTGCCACTATGGTGCATAAATGTCTCAGGGGAGGAACATGGCAGCCAGAGAGAGAGAAAGAGAGCTCATACAGTGACTCATTCTACAGACTCATAGGTCAGCCTGTGGTGTGCAATATTCCTGGAAGATAACATTGCTCTACAGAGATCAACCTACCTTGTCAAACTCAGAAATGGAATGGCTCTTTTGAAACACAGTTATAGCTAAGAACGCATACCAAAGAAGCAGCATCATAACAAGCAACGAGTTCTGCACATAAAGCTTGTAGTTATAAATCAAAGTATACAATCTTATATGTATAACATAAGAGCAGACTAATTATAACTTTCTCTTCTAAGACTATTTCCAATTAATATATCCTCATGCTTATCATCAACATTTACACAATCTATGCACCCATAAGCTAGTTTTCACATTGAATTACCTGCATAAATTCAACATACACATCCAATATGTTTCCATAGGCTTCTATTGGAAAGATAAAAATTTTGCATTTGTTCCAAAGATCGACTTGGTCCTCTGCCTAAACAATCCATTAAAATGGCTGCTTTAATAAAGCCTTTATCTGGACTACTTAATTTCATTCCTTGTCATGTCCAAAATCCAAGAAATACTTCTTTTCTCAAATGGTCAGTCATTTATGAAGTCTAGCACTGCCTGATCTCACTTCTTCCCCCAGGCTCCTCCTAGCACCTTGCATTTGCCCAGACTTTCCTGGGTAAATAAAACAGAAGATTTGGGATTAAAGCAACTTCTAAACCCCACTGACAAGTAAAGATAGGTGCTTAAGAACTAGGAAGAGAACAAGCAAACTTTTCAACTGTCTTACCTGTGAAATAAAAACTCTCTGTTTCGACTGGGATGTAGCTGGGATGGTCTAGAATTTTGTTGGGCCCAAGAAAAGTATTGTATTTGAGTTCAGCAATTTATAGGACATTTTCTGAATCTGGATGGGGTTTGCCAGGATTGCAAGGCTCACATAAAGAGCAGCTCCATGTCTTGGATTTAAAAGCCACAAAGGTAATAGAAGGCCAAGTTTAAGCCTTTTTCTATACAAAGTGAATCTGTGATAACAAAATCAAGAATAAATATGAACTTAATGGTAAGCCAACTGGCCGCTGGGTTAACAAAACAGTAATCTTATCATTCAAAATTGTGAGGGTACACATAAATATTACACTTGAGCTGGAAACCCAAGCTTTAGAAATAGTTTAGATTATCACTGGCTATTTGAAAACATGGCAGGAAAAACTTCAGGGATCCCAAGAGACCTCATGCTGATCTAAACCAGTTTTTAAATGTGTTTTTTAAGAAAGCAGAAAGCAAATATGGCTCAGACTGTAAAAACGGAAATGTGTAGCCAGTGGGTCTGTGGGCTAACCCTCTCTCTCGTTGGTTCTGGTTAGATTCTGACTACACAACTAGTTTCCACAAATAGGGGGGATAGGAGGAGTTAGAAAACCAATTAGAAAATATCTGCGGGGACCACGGAAAGGAGGTGCTCTGAGGAAAGTTTTAAAAATGGATTTATTTATCTTTCAGCAGTGAGGACTGAGAGGACATTAAGAGTCTTCAAGTCTGTGAAGGGTTGGAAGCAGGCCAAGGCCCCTGGAAAGTTGGCATCTCTGTCAGAAATTCTATTTCACATTCCACTTGTCTGTGCTTGAGAATGAAATGCTATTTGGGCAACCTCAGGGCCACTCCTGAGTCAACTGTGCGGCGACCTGGCTCTGGCTCAGTCCAGAATGGGGGCTGGGTCTGCAGAAGGTCCAGACCACCCAGCCTGTGTCCGTGCCCTCTATTCAGAGGATCCCAGGGGCCCAGGAAAGAGCTCAGGGATCCCACAGATCTTTCAGGCTCAGAACAAATATGATGTTCCAGGCCACGCTGGACCCCCGTGAACCCCAGGCCTTTGGGCCTCGCCCAAAACAAACTAGCTTCCCCATGATAGCACATCAGTAACAGCAGTGACTATCTGTTTCTCATGATTCTGCTCACGCCCCTTCACAAGCTATTAGAAAAAGCTCTGTTGCTTGAAATTGTTACTAACAACAATTATCGGAAACTCAGTGGATTCTAGAAATGTATGAATCTAATCTAATTTCTGCCTCCCCCCTCAATTCTCTAAGTAAGGAACCATTAACTTTCTACACTTGGGTAAGTCAAGGTCTATGCAGCTTTAAAAGGAGATAACACGAATTATGGAGGGTGCTACTGGAAGCTTAGCTAGATTAAGTTTCCATTTTTTCTGTGGCGCTGATTTTGATTACTCTGCTTATCTCCTCCCTCCAGTGTGTATTCAGTTCCTGGTGATTTCCTTGCCAATTAAAAGGCAGAAGAGCCGTAGTATGTGTAAGGAAGCCTAATGAAACCTGCTGCGAAGGTCAAGTCAAAGGCAAGATATAAAATGCATAGTGTTCAAACCGTCTTGCAAAAAGCCTTAAAAATGTTCATATATGTTAGTCTGTAAATCCACTTCAGACATTTTATGCTGATTAAGTTTTAAGCCAAAGCCATTCAATAGTGAAATAGTGTAAGCAACCTAAATAGTAGAGGAAGGTCAAAGTTAGGGTTTATCCAATAATTGAATATTATTTAGATTTAAAAATGTTAAATGAGTTCTTAATAGTGTTGGGAAAGGATTATGTCACAATATTTCATGGAAAAAAATCAATGTACAAATTGTATATTTAATATTATCTCATATATGTAAAAAATAAAATATGTGAGGAGACTAAAATGAAATATAACTGATCCATGAACAACGTTGGTTTGAACCGCATGGGTTCACTTAGGAACGGATCTTTTACAATACTTGTAAATGTGTTTTGTCCTCCTTATGATTTTCTTTTTTTTTTTTTTTTTAAGATTTTATTTATTTATTCGACAGAGATAGAGACAGCCAGCGAGAGAGGGAACACAAGCAGGGGGAGTGGGAGAGGAAGAAGCAGGCTCATAGCAGAAGAGCCTGATGTAGGGCTCGATCCCATAACGCCGGGATCACGCCCTGAGCCGAAGGCAGACGCTTAACCGCTGTGCCACCCAGGCGCCCCCCACCTTATGATTTTCTTACTAACATTTGCTTTTCTCTTACGTTACTGTAAGAATACAGTATATAATACATATAACATACAAAATATGTTTTGATGTTACCAGTAAGGCTTCTGATCAACAGTAGCTAGTCAAGTTTTGGGGGAGTCAAAACTTACACTTAGATTTTCACGAAACAAATTAGCAAAGGGGAAATGAGAGAGAGAGAGAGGCAAGTCGAAAAAACAGAGAACAAACTGAGGGTTACTAGAGGGGAGGTTGGTGGGGGATGGGTGAATTTGGTGATGGGGATTAAGGAGTACACTGTCTTGGTGAGCACCAGGTGATGCATGGAAGTGCTGAATCACTATATGACACCTGAAACTAATATAACACTGTATGTTAACTAACTGGAATTAAAGTAAAAGCTTCAAAAAAAGTTATACCCAGATTTTCAACTGTGCAGAGGGCCAGCATCCCTAACGCTCCCATAGTTCAAGACCCAACTGTGTACGAAAAGGTTAATAATGTTTTGGGGTGGTGAGACTTTGGGTGTTTGATTTCTTGTTTCCACTTTTCTACATATTCTAAACTTTCTATAACAGTATATATTACTCTAATAAAGAATAAAATAAATTTTTATTTAAAAATAAGATGGTTGAGCCAGATTATTTCCAAGGTCTCTATAGTTATACTCTGGATGGTATCCAGTCAAAATTTAAGGAGTCAATGTTTTCATGACCATGACTAGCATAGCTTATTAAAGAAATAGTACCATTCTGGCCAGTATCAATGTTGGTTGAGTGCATTCCTTTGTGGCCATTAAATTGCAAACTCCTTAGGGCCAGGGACCATCAATACCATGTAGTAGGCATTCAACAAACATTGGTTGAATTTAATTTAAATCTGATAAAAGAACAAGAGAGAATTATTGGAATTAATCACAGGGCCTGCTTGGACATTGCGAAACTATCAAAAACATTACTGGTATCTTATATTTTGGATGAATTTTTGCCTCTATAAAATAAGTTAAATGATATATTCATTGCTTCATTTATAAAACCAACAAACCAATCAGCAAAACAAAGAAACAAACTTGACCTTTCACAGAATAAGGTCTTGTAAATGAAAAATGCTCCAGGACAAGCGTGCCTTTCTATACCACGATGTCAGTTTACTGTTACCAGGTGGTGGTATAACTCATCATGAGGTGATCCTCTGTTCCTCTGTCATAAGGAACTAAAGAAAACGAATATCAGATGAAATTTTGATATGTTTGATGGACCAATACTATGAAGAAGAAGATGTAAGAGAATTCCAAACACATTTTCTGGTTGTAAATATCTAAATCAGTCTAGAAAAAGCCAAATAATATGCTTTTGAAATAACAAAGCGGTATGATACTTTTAATCTTGCCATAGGCATTCCAGAGGAGGAAAAGTATTAAGATTAACTCATGAAAAAAAAAAAAGTCTCTATCTTTAGGGAAAAGGGATCCTGCTTACTGAAAACACAAGGACTGATCAGAGGCTAGAAGCCAAAACTGATGACGAAGGGGACAGAGATTTTCACTCACTGCAAGAGTTGCAAAGAATCACTGCAGAAGCCATCCCAAAGGTAAAAAAAAAAATCCTCCAAGTACGCCTGCGTTATTTTGGAGGTTCCGTGGCAGCTTTGGTCTTAAATTGTTTAACTAATTCTCAGAACTCTTAAATTCAATTTTTTCTCGAGCAGAATAAAAATGTAAAATTACTACATCTGGGTTAAATAGAATCAGAAGGCATAATTCACCTTAATAAGGAAATTATTCTCTTTGGCGCCATAGTTTCCTATAACTGAATTTGGTTTCATTCTTTGTGTGGGTGTGAGCCAAAAGAGGGAAGGAATGTTTATGTCTTGGAGACAGAAAAGAGAGATAGCTGAAAAGGGTTCCTATAAAAACCTCTGGGGGAGCACAAGGAGGCTGCAGCCGCCAGCCAATTTCAGAAGCACCAACCTCAGACACAAAGTATATGTTTTGGTTGCTGCTGCCTTGGGGGCACCCTTAATAGATCTACTAGGATATGGGGCGCCTGGGTGGCTTAGTTGGTTAAGCATCTAATTCGTGATTTTGGCTTGCGTCATCATCCCAGGGTCATGGGATAATAATAAGCCCATATTGGGCTCCCTACTCGGCAAGAGTGTGCTTTTCCCTCTCCCTCTGCCTCTCCCCAACTCCCCCGCCCTGCTAGTGCTCTCCCTGTCTCTCAAATGAATAAAATCTTTAAAATATCTATCTATCTATATTTACATCTATATCTATATCTATAATCTATCTATATCTATTAGGATGTGACTTTGGGTCCTCTAAGTCCTCTTGGATCTGCCAATAGTTGCTGCAAGGAAATTTTTGTACAACAAAAAACTTTGGCTATTCCCTTGGTATTCACAGTAAAGGAATTAATCTGGACCATACCTACTTGCTGCCTGAGTTTTGTAGAGTTATTCAAAAGTTAAGTTCACTCTTCTCTATCAGCAGTGAGTTTAACACATTGGTGTATTTCATCAGTGGAAGAATCACCTGATCCTTTTTTTCTCTTTGGATCCCTGCATCACATCTGGTGTGTGTGTGTGTGTGTGTGTGTGTGTGTGTGTGTGTGTCTATCTGTGTGTGCAGGGGACAGGAAGACAAAAGCAAAAGGTCAGTGTTAATCAACCGCGGATGTTATCATATGTGGGTAACGTGAGCCTAGGAAAAAGAGTAAGAGGGGTAAATATCTAGAGGGACTTGATAAATTCCCTACTGTTAAGAAAAATGATCCAAAACTTATAAACAAGGCAAAGAAGATTGCTCCTTTAAAAATCATACTAACACACTGTTTTAATAAGCCCATGCAAGGATTAACTTTTTAGTATAATGTTAATTAAGAGCCCAGTGTTTATGAAGTCACATGTGTTAATGTATAGATTTGTTTCCAGCAGAAATACACATTGCCTCTGTGTGGTAGAAAAGATAACTCCAGAGGTTATAGCCTATTGCTCTTTAGGACATTAACCAGTTTTGTACCTAACCTGCCAATCTTATTCTAACATTATTTCATTAAACTGCCTAAAAATGCTCTGTTCCTCAAATGATCCTTGAATAAGCTTTAGCATCTTACCACTTCCATCATTACTTAATGAGATTTAAAAAATCTTTAACACACATTCCTCCTTCCTTTTTATGAGAGTCTTGTTTTAAGTTTATTGAGAAGTAGACTTTGACACCACCCATCAGCTCCAATCTTTTTCTTTTTCTTTTTCTTTTTTTAAGATTTTTATTCATTTATTTGAGAGAGAGAGAGAGAGAGCACAAGCAGGGTTAGGGGCAGAGGGAGAAGCAGACTCCTCACTGAGCAGGGAGTCCGACGCAGGGCTTGATCCCAGGATCCTGAGATCATGACCCGAGCCGAAGGCAGATGCTTAACAAACTGAGCCACCCAGGCACCCCCATCAGCTCCAATCTCAATGCAAGACCTCAAAAGTCTTAATATCCTTTGGAAATGCCTGTAACAGTCTCCTCCCCTCCATATTGTTCCACAATGGACTATTCAGGAGAACACTAAAGAGAATGTGGGAAGGTGCCTTCCTCTCCTTCCAAAGGAACTCGTGGGCAGACAGAGCTATGTTGTCCCAAGGTCAGAAAATCAATTCTACTGCAGTTCCAATAAACTCTTTTCAGGCTCTGAGACTGAGGTATGTGCTCCTCTCCCCTCTTCCAGTGTCTACTGTACCCAGAGGATCATGGTAACGGCCAAGTCCTTTTCACGTGGGCTGAAGGCCTTATGGACTGTACTTGCTCACTTTTCTCCCAGGAACCAACAGGAGTTGCCAGGTACCGACACAGCCCTTCTTCTCGCTCCCATTCTAAAAGAGGAAGTTTGCCTTAGTGGACCAAGTTCACTCAGCGCCTTCAGGGGGAACTCACAGTACACCATCTCTTCTCTTCCTGGCCTCCTTCCCTGCTTAGAACACTAGGCAGGACTCAGCAACTCCTCAGCACGGAGCCTCACCTGGTCACACGCCTATGGGACTTAAACTCTCGGATCACCTACAGCCCAAGAGGCAGACCCCCCTCTCCTCCTCCATCTCACCTCTCTTCAGAAATAAATCTCACTGCAGAAGAAAATGAAATGCAAAAGAAAGCACAGAACATTTACGACTGAAAGCAAGAGCACACTAATTTCATTTTCATTTCATTTAAGTAAGATAATTCAAAGAATTGTTTCAAAGCTCATAGTTTCATTTCATTAAATCACCTTTTCATTTATGTAAAATGACTGTTATGCCACAGTTATTTTAGTGGTACAGAAATTAAGAAAATATGGTTGTAGATTTATATAAGATAAAACACACATAAAAATCGTAACAGAGTTCTAGTCTCTTTAGTATAAGGAAAATGTGATGCTCCAAAGGCTGATATTTTGTGTGTCAATTTAGAAAGTGGTTTCTTCTATGGGTGTTTTCCACTGTGGACCCACCTTAGCCACACACTCTACCCTTGATAATTAGCTCTCCTGCATTGAAGGGGTTGCTGGGACCCAGCGTGCAGGCTGCCATTTTGGCAAATATAGCCCTCCTAGATTCTCTCTCTGTGAGATGTTAGGCCATCCACTCAACTGAGTCTGAGTCCTGTTATCTTGTCCTTTGGCTATCATTGAACACACAATATTAACCCCTTCCTCCCAGGGCAGCCAGTGTTCTTGGGAGAGAAGGAAGGGCACTGTCTATAGGACTTGATTCCTATTCCTTCCCACTTCATCCTCCATTCCAAGACTTCTCCCTCCATTACCAAAACCAAAACCAAAACCAAAACCAAAACCAAAACCAAAACCCCTTTCCAGCCTCCAGGACACACATGTAAATAACTACCAGTCTGTTGGGGAGCACGTGCACCTTGATTCCTACGCACCACCACAATACAAAATATAACCCGCTGTCACAAACCAGACATCCCAGGGACAACGCGTGAATTTTAATGAGTTTTGAATTCAGGTCCTAAACTATTCTATCTCCCTTTAAGTTTCACAAGCTCAGCAATTCTAAAAGTCATGTTCAGCTGACGGCAAGAATGAAGCATCTTCAGCAAATGGTGTCCATCATTTAAAACCTACTACAATGTGTGAATTCAGACCACCAAATAGGACGCAAATGGAGCCATTTCCCTCATCATATTCAGAGACTCTTTTACCAATTTGGGAGCATCTATGCTTCCTTTCCCATCTGTTGTCTTTCTTTTTAGCTGTTAATTAGCTCTCTGAACAGAAGGTGCGAGAGGAGGGGTATTTAATGTGGCAAAGAATATCACAAAGGTTCCCAGAATTCTCAGAGTGACCAGTCTCACTGCTTGCCGATACCTTCAATAAAGAGTGTAAGAAGACAGATGAAATTATTGACTAAAATTAGGTTTTTGTATTACCATGTATTACCATTATCCTAGCACCTCATCCCTACTAATGAAAGAAAACCTTAAAATGTTGTGTAACTTTATGCCACTCAGAAGAGCAATTTAAAAGAAATCTATACTCTTGTGTAGTTTTTTTCCTTGCTGCCCTCAATCATGGATCAGAATGACTTTGCTCTTGTTTTAGCAAGGCTTTATTCAAAAAGAGCCACATTTAAAAAATGCTTTATGTGCACTCTCTAAAAACTATGGGAAAATCTAATTTGGATGCAGCCCTGTTTTAATATTGTGAATAACTCTGTATGGTAACAGATGGTAACTAGATTTATCATGGCAATCATTTTGTAATGTATATAAATGTCGAATCACGATGTTGTATACTTGAAACTAATACAATATTGCATGTTAATTTTGATTTTAAAAGCTTAAGAATAAGATAAAATGCTGTACTTCAAACATGTCTGATAGGTACCTGAAAAAAATTCAGAGTTCCATTAAAAAAAATGGCTTCTGACACCTTTAGCTTGACACATTTGAAACTAAGCTACCTTCATTTGTTCTAGAATAGTACCGTTGTCAAATCAGGACCCTGTATTTTTCCCCTTGAGGACACACACTGTATCATGAATTCTTTAATTGAGTATATGGATTAATTAGGAACACATTTGAAACTAGAAGGACTAACTTCACTTCTCATCAGAAGTTCATAAATACATAAATTTCAGTTCCAATTTCAGTTCTAGGTTCCTAAATTAGATTGTTGAAAGTTAGATAAGAATGATCCATTTATAAAATCTAGTGCCAAAAACAAAAGAAATTGTAAAAGAAGTGTGATTTCGGTGTTTGTTTTAAGAGATTGGTGGTCAAAAGATTAAAATCATAAAGACATCTTAAAAGAACAAAATCACAGCTTGCAGGGTATCTTTTTTTTTGTTTACTCACCATAGCCCTTGGAATTTTACTTATCAACTAATAAAAATGGCAATGAACTTAACTGCATAAAAAATCTGGGGCGAATTCTTCATACGTTATCATGGTAGAAAGGTATTTTTTCTGATTTTCTCCTAATACCAAATTATTCTGAAATTGTCTAATGGTTAATAAATACAGAAAGTGCTAAACTGCACACCAACTCCTGCGGCTTCCAGTTGCATATTCTGGTTTTAAAGTCTGGCCCTTAATGAATGTTTTCCTCAGGAGGGTGCTTCGCATTTATTTATGATGATCAATTTTTAAATATATGCCTGAAAACTGACATGATCTTGAGAAATGCCCAAACATACCAAAGCACAGACTAAGATGTCACCTGGTTCTAAAATAATTAAAGTAAGCCATCAATCCATAAATAGTTTATACAAATTCCTAGCTATGCCATAAAGGAGGCATAAAAAAGAATTTTTATGTCTAAGCAAAAAATTTTAAATATAGCTTAATTTCAGCATATATTTGTTGAAACAGCTTTGAAGAAAGTTTCCAAGTTTGTGCTCAGGGAGAATGCTGGAGTGGAAAGACTAACTCAAAATTATTAAAATTAAATATTAATGGTGAATTTTATTAAAATGCCAAAAGAATTATCAAAGGTTCTGATAATTTCACAAATAGTTGTACAGCTTGAATCATAACTCGGCTTTGTTTTTCTTTTTCTTTCCTGCATTTCCACGGAGGCAATAGGAAGACAGAGCAACCTTGTCAGTGGGAGGTACAAATTTGTGTTCCGTTGCTTTCACACAAATCTTCTCTTTGCTGAATAGATAGGAGCTCTTCTTTTTTTTATTTTTCCTTTCTAAATGCTGATTGATTCTGTCTTCATTTTACTTTCCTTCCTCAATTTCAGTAAAGAAGTTTACAATTGTGCTTTCTCTGCTACCATAACGGAGTCAGGTTACGGCAATCTAAGATACTCTGGAGGCATTTTATTTTTAACAGAACCGAACCATTAACAGCAGAGACTTTAAAATCCTCCTCCATAACTCTGAGAGAAGCCCACCTGCAGTGTTGTGTTTATTCCCACCCCTGGTTTCGTTTTCCCTGGCAGGTGGCCTAAAAGCATCACCAGTAGGAGGCAGAAAGAGCTGGAACTTGAGGTCCTTGTCTTCCTCCTCCAAGGACAGGCTTGGAAGCTTACTCCTCTAAACACTGCTGGTTACTCTGAGAAGCTTAATTTTCCTTTAAAACAAACTTTCAAGTTTTGACAACTTTTTCTTCCCATGGACGTTTAAAATTATAATTTTTAAAAAAACTGAAGTATATTTGACATCCATTGACTTTAAAATATAATTTTAAAATAAGGTACACTCAGGAAAGCATGCATTATCGAACACGGTGCCTGACTCCTAAGACAGTATCTGGCCCACAGAAGGGCTTCAGTAAATTTGCTTTAATCCATGAATTTAAAAAAATGAAAGAACTATAGATGAATCTTTAAATCTAGCAAAAAACCCAAACAAACAAAAGGAAAAAAAAAAAAAAGAAAGAAAGAAAGAACGTAATATCGTGGTCCCTAAACCTTAATGGCAAAAGCCAGAGGTAACCAGTTAATATTTTAGTATGTGTTAACCTAATCATACAACTGCCCATAACACACATAAACATGATGTATGTATTATCTTATAGCTCTTCTTTTTTGTGCTTAATATGTAGTGACTATTTCCGCATACATTAAATATTCTTTTGCAATGTCATTTTAATAGCTCTATTGCATTCCAATAAATCAGTGCCATAATGTCTCAGTAATTTGACTTTCTCCCCTATTTTTGAACTTTCAGGTTGCCCCCTTTTTGGCTTCATTATTATTGATATTAACAGCTATGGACATTTGTGTGGCTGAATCTTGATGAATATTCATGAAGATTTCCTGATGATAAACAAAAAGCAGAATATTAATATCTGGATTTGTCAATGGCAGATTTTTTTGGTAATTTAAATCAATTCCAGGAGTAGCCTGAGATATGCTTGCCGGGTCCCAGTTTATTATTTCCAACACTATCACCCCATCTGACTTTATATTTTCAGGGCTCATCAAAACAGTTATTCTCCAAGAAGCTGGGTACTGACCCTGCATAGAGAGCAGGAAACTTGTTTCTCCTTCATTAAAAATAGCTCCATGGGTATTTCCAGCTGGAGTAGTATACATACCTCTTAATTCTCTTTCTAGTAGCAGGCACATTTTCTAAAATGAATCTTGCACTCTTACAACTTCTCAAATCTTTACTGTGCTCATTCTTAATAAGGGAAGTGAAATATGAATTGATTCATATTTAAACTAAAAGAAACAAAACTTTTCCACTAGTTAAAAAAAATGGGGAATTTCAAGTTGCAAGAAAGAAATGAATAAAAAGATTACCTTTATTTTTTTTAAAAAAGTATTTATGGCTATCTATGAATAACTATCTCTAGAAGATTATTAAAATTTTCTTTAAATACTTTTTTCAGTTGGTAAATAAAGTATCTAGAATTGCTATTTTAAGATGATAACCAAAATGCAATCCTTTATAAATGTGAGTGGACACAAAATCATATGACATCTCACGATCTACTTGGATTTTAAAATTTAGCCTTAACTATTCTAGGGAATATATACATTGAGCTCAGAGTGATCACTTGAGTAATTAAATGGTTTTTTCACTTTACTTATAACCAGTATAAATTAATGGAAAAAAAACTTTCTTATCTCATAGGACTAGTGCCACAATGTTTCTAGTAACAACAGAGATACTCAGCATGCTTTACAGGAAATTAGTAGAGAAGGACTTGCAACCTTTTCCAAAAGAGTCCCTGAGGGTGGGGTAAAAGGATAAGAGGTAAAAATTTGAGAGCGACTTTAGTGATTTTTTGAATGCTTATAACAAATGCCCTCTGGAACTAAAAAATATCTGATTCTATGAGAAAACACACATACACACAATGTCTTTAGACACTTTTTGCTATTCCTTCAAAAACTCAAATCTTAAATCTTACTCACAGCTATATGAACAAATATTTTATATGGATTTCCTGCAAATTATGACATAATTTATTTAGTATATTGTACTTTTCTAAATACACTTATTTTCATGTATCCAATCATTAAAGATTTTTCATCCTCTAAAAATTTATGTGCAAAGTATTTTTCCAGAACCTTTATGAGTTCACAAGACACCACTATGGATGGTGAGTGGGGACTTCTAAATTGGTGCATGATTGCAAGAAAGCCTTGCTTTGCCCTGCTCCAGGAGCCACACAGCCACATGCTAATATTGAAGTTCCACGCTATTAAGGGAACATTCTCATTGCTTATTTAACTTTTTTATTTTCTTTTCAAATATGCCTCAAATTTTCAAGCTTTATATACACCTTAGGATAACCAGATGCTCTTCTGAATTACGACCTTAAGAATTTCACATTAGCAAAAAAAAAAAAAAAAAAAAAAAGGATTTCACCTTAGCAGTGATTTAATCAAGGAAAGAAAGAAGATTTCTGGGGTGATTTTTCTATTTTAACATGAACGACTCTTCCTCCTAAACTAATCCAGAAGCCTCTCTCTGTATCTTGGCCAGGATACTCCTTGACCACCAATAACAGAGCATTGTACTTCTCCTTCATTTCAAATCATTTGTTGCAATTAACACCCTTCTCCCCAAATACTTTGGGCCCATTAAATTTGAGCCTTCTTCTGTTGGCTAGCCACGAGGTTATTTTTTGAAATGCCTTGCCCATTGAAAGTTGTATAAATAAACTTTGGTTATTCCTAGCTGTGTTTGGGCTCTGCAAGAGCACAGCGCTCTCGGAGGCAGAGCTGAGCCCTGGGAAAAGCACCTCCACGTGTCAAGTTATCCAAATGCCTCCCTTTCTTGTCTTTAAAGTACCGATGTCTCATAAACAGTAGGACACAACCTTTTCAAAACTATAAGCTTCTACCAATCAAGCTACTAGGAGGTGCCAGTTTAGTTACATCAGAATATGTGTTCAACCCATTGCTCCCCAGAGGTGCGTTCTGAATTACTTAATAGTAACTTTGTTGAGATGAATGAATGAACAGTAGTAGCTTGGATTCCCAGCTAAATCTCACTAATAAACAAATACCTACTTTATCTTACTGTCACCTCGGAGATGGGAATGCTATTCTGTAGGCGAGACGTTCTCGACAAGAATGACTGGAACCTCCAGAGGACATTTGGAAATGACTGGAGGTATTTTTGATTGTCAAGACTTAGAGGGGGTGTTGGCTGCATAGTGAGTAGAGGCCAAGGATGCTACTAAACACCGTACATACACAAGATAGCCCCCCACAATAAAAAGTTATCATATTCAAAATGTTAATAGTGCCAAGGTTGAGAAATCCTGCTTTAAGAAAATGAAACAAAGTAGGTAAGAGAAAACTACTCCCTTTGAACCTTTGGAAAGGTTTACCACCCAGGCAGTATAGAGCTCTGATTTAGAACTTCATAACAGCAAGACAAATTGCCAAACAGAAGGCCCATGATGGCAGCACCCCAATATATTCTTACAAGGGAGTTTAGTAAACATGAATCCAGAGTATATAGACTAAATTCCAGAGAAAATAGCATCATCAACTTGGTAGTGTTCATAACTAGTGAGAAACCCATACTTCACATTTAATTTGACTGCATAGAAAATGTGTGAATTGAATGAAGAATAAAATAGAAAACAGATGCTAACCAAGCCATCTAAACTAGGTATAGCTTTTTTTGGATCCATTTTAAATCTTTTTTTGTTTTGGGAAGGGTTGAGCTTGGGGGATGGGGTACAAATAAATATCGTCAGTGTTGTGTCAGTGTTGTGACACATGAGAAAACCTCCAGCCATTCTCAGATTTTAATCATCTTACCCACATTACGGATGCAGGCTGTTTGGCAGATGCTCAGAGGAAAGAGCCTTATCAGTTCTCAGCATCTAATTACTTATCTTAGAGAAAATTAGGCAACATTCCAAGTCTACAGAAGACTCATGTTCTGTCGGGAGTTATTAATTACAAGCAGGCTTCAGAAGCATGAATTTGGTTTGGTAATCATGCCAGGGTGTGTGCGGCTCTGCCAAAAAGCACAGGAAGTGCAGATTAGGGAGAAGGTGAGCGGCTCGGCTCAGCTGGTAAAGGGGGGATTAAAACCAGATGGCCCCAATTTGTCTCTTTAAGCCAAGTTCCAAATAAGAGATTCCTTGCGCTGAAGTTTAAATTAAATTGATGCCTGATTGCCCCACTCCTGAGTAAGAATCTAAATTAATTCCTTTTTTATGATTTCCAGGTTTGCTGTTATTGTTGTTTTGAAGACCTTAAGATAGTTAAAGCAGACTCTGGCATACAAACACACATCCACACACATTTGCATACATGTGGGAATAAAGACGGGAAGGAAATAGACCAAAATTTAAACAGTGGTTATCTTTGTATGGTGGAATTATACGGGATTTCAATTTTCTTTTTATATTTCTATGATGTTTCTGAAACTTCTACAATTAAGCACGTATTATTTATAATCAGAAAACAACGTGCACTAGGGTAGTTAATTATACCCCTCCTAACCTTCTATTCTATTCCCTAACTATAATCTAGTTCTACCGATACCGCTATACTTTAAGTATTGACATGAGTACTTGTGTTGAAAAAGGGTGAATAATCATACATACTAATCAGATCAAAATCTTACCCAGTATTATTGTCTTATACAACTGTCTATATAACATACTGTTAATGGGTAACATGTTAACATGTTACTCAAGAACTAGTTTAGCAAGGACTTCTTAAATTCTATCTTCCACAATACACATATCTTCATATTCTGGCAATGTATAGGTAGAGGGAAAGGAGAAAAGATATGTCAGGTCACAACAGGGCCAGCTGTAGGACATACTGAATATATAAGACTCAAACCTTGAAATGGATGTGAAAACAATTATGTTGAAGCTCACTGTCTGAAGTTATATGCAATCTATACATTTAATGAAATTCCTTGACAAGTTGATAACATCAGGTACCTGAGGTGAAACACAAAAAAAAATCCTACAATACATGAAGTAACATAGGTTTACCTAAATTTCACGGCCAACAAAGATTGGAGAGAAAGTTTGTGTCTTGCTAAGATGCTAAGAAAACTCAATGACCGAACTTCCGAGTATGAGAGCAAGTGCTGACAACTCCACCTCAATGAAAAAAGTCATCAACCAATTCCGGTTCAAAGGCAGAACCACATCAAGCATTAATAGCTACTACCAGTGAAAAGAAACATATCCTCTTAAAATGAAAATCTAGATGGTTAAGCAAAAAGATAATGGAAGTCTTTTATGAGTAGAAAATGAAGAATATCCTTGTGCCTACCACTCAGGTAATGAGGCTGTTCTGATATAAATCAATAAGTGGGAAATAAATTATGCCCACAATGATCCTGGACGCAGATACGTGATCTTGCCCACTAGCTACTTCCAGTTTCTCGTTGTTGACCACTGGGGAATTTCTGTTTGACACATGACAGTTTCCTGATGAGTATAAGGCCATATGGATATTTCCAGGGCTCTTCTAAAATACTAGTTCTAGTAACTCTTTGGTTAAAGCACCACTTACAGAATGCCTTCTGTACGGATGCTATAGTAGTAGATGTTCTGAGGCCACAGAATATGGAACAGATACAGTCCCAGGTAGTATCAACCTGAGGTAGAACTGGGAAAACCGGTAGTTCTCTGGACCAAGAATCCTTCACCCACTCAATACTCTGACGTTGGCCTTTGGCCACTCAAGTTCTCCCTCACAAAGTAAAATTTATCTGTCCTATTTCTCATTCTCTTAAGCTTTTGCTCTCTCTGAGCTAAGATGCCAGCAGGTAGTAATATGTTTCCTCCAAGGAAAGTAATTTTTGGTTTAAGAGAAAAACAATACCTTGACCCAGAGGCACCACCTAATAGCAAGAATTTTATGTGACCAGCACACAAGTCAAGAAACACAACATGACTAGAAATTCAGAAGTCCTTCTCATGCCTCCTTATCATTATCTCTTCCAAGAGTAACCACTATTCTGACTTCTAACACCAGAGTTGGGTTTTGCTCATTCTTGAGCTCTTTTTAAGTGGTATCATAAAGAATGTATCCTTTTCTGATTTCTTCTACTCAACATTATGTATGTGAGATTAATCCATGTTCATATACGTAGTTGTAAATCACTCATTCTCTACTTGTTTTATAGTATGTCACTGTAAATACACTATGATATATTTTACAGTTCTACTGCGGAATGGCACTGGGTAATTAGCAGTTTGGGGTTGTTACAAATAGCCCTTCAGGAACATTTTTTGTGTGTCTTTTGGTAGTCAGATATACATATTTCCGTTGAGTGTATACATAGGTGTAGAGCTGTTGGGACATGGGAATGCATTGCTGTAGCTTTAATAGATCCTGCCAAACAGTTTTCTAAAGTGATTTTATAGTTCTGCTTCCACTTAGAATTTTGAAAGCTGCAAAAGGACATTGCTTCTATCCTAACAGTAAGAAAAAAGATGGTCTAAAAAAAATCATAGCTTTTCCTGAGCTCATCAGAGAGCTGAGGTTGTGAGGCAACTAAGTAAACTGAATTACAAGGAGGAAGAAGACCATCCAAGGAGAGATGGGACACAGGAACTATTTCATCTATGGCAGAGCATGGGTGAAAGTTGTGACCTTCATAAAAAAGCAGATAAGAAGATACCAACTCAAATTGTTCATGAATTCTTAAAGGCCAAATCATCTTTCAGAACAGTAAGGAAACTTAGACAAAAAAGGAGTTTGTACTCAGCCTGAAAGGTCTTTACCATGAGTCTCCAGCGGTTCTTATGAACAAGACTACGCAAAGGGTGGCGGACCCAGGAGAACTCCCCTCAGTGGAGCAGGTATGGAGGAGGTGATTGGCTTCTGCTCCAAGACAAGCATGAAACACTGTCTATTTCCTTGGATCCTTCTCTCATAAAAAGCAAAAGCCTTAAGCCATTGGGATAGGGGCAGCAACACTTCCACACCTAGGACCCAGGCAATACACCATTATTTCTGGTGAAGAAACAGAAATATCTCCTTGTAAGAGTAGAGTAGAAGCAAAAATCCTCTGCTCCTGGGGAGGGCAGACAATCCCTTCAGGCCTACATCTTATTTATAAAAAGCAGAGTTCTGCTACCAGGCTAAGAAGGGTAGGATCTCTCTTCTACTCAAAAATCACCACAGATACAAGGCAGAGTTTGTCACAGAGTAGGGGAGCAGGAATGCTGAGAACGCCCACCCCCGAGACCCTGGTGCATAGGGATTGCTTAACACTGAGGCTGAACCTGAGCAACAGTAAGCCCCCACAAAAAGCCTAGTACCAAGTAACAAGCAATAGCAATGTAGTGCTGAGAAAGAGATGAGAGCATGGAAAAGGACCACTTTTGTGGAACCAGCATGCAGGGACATCGAAAGATGAGAGTGAGGCATGAACACTGAGCAAAACCTTTCGCACCCCAGGACAAGGTACAGGAATGTGAAGCCTTTGGTGGACTGAAGATAACCATGGCAACAACAGACTCAAACCCCCCTCAGCTCTGATATACACCCACACTAACACTGAGAAGAGGAGGGCTACCCATTTCCAGCTGTGAGTGTTGTTTACTTCAGTCTCTACTGTTTTTCCACACAAAACTCTAATTATTCATTCCAAAACTATGAGAGACATAAAAAAGCAAGACCCCCCCAACCTATTTTCAAGAGATAAAGCACTATAGTATAAGACTCAAAGATGGATGATAGTATAAGACTCAAAGATGGATGACCCAGATGGTGGAATCATCAGTCATGGACTGTAAAATACCTAAGATCAACATACGAAATGATTCAGTAAAAAAGGTAAAAAAAAAAAATGCATGAACAAATGGGGAATTTCAGCAGAGAGATAAAAACTATAAAAAGAGTTAAATGGGAATACTAGGAAAAAATTCTATCAGAGGCGAAGAATTCCTTTGACAGGTTCACCTGCAGACTGAATACCATGGAAGAAAAAAAACCAGTGAACTTGAAAATAGGTCAATAGAAATGATCCAAATGGAAACACAGAGGATAAAAAGTAGTGAAAAAAAATAACATAGCTGGGGGCATCACGTTGCCAGATTTCAAGCTATACTACAAAGCTGTGATCACAAAGACAGCATGGTACTGGCACAAAAACAGACACATAGACCAATGGAACAGAATAGAGAACCCAGAAATGGACCCTCAGCTCTTTGGGCTACTAATCTTTGACAAGCAGGAAAAAACATCCAGTGGAAAAAAGACAGTCTCTTCAATAAATGGTACTGGGAAAATTGGACAGCTACATGCAAAAGAATGAAACTTGACCACTCTCTCACACCATACACAAAGATAAACTCCAAATGGTTGAAAGATCTCGATGTGAGACAGGAATCCATCAAAATCCTAGAGGAGAACATAGGCAGCAACCTCTTTGACATCGGCCACAGCAACCTTTTTCGTGACACATCTCCAAAGGCAAGAGAAACAAAAGAAAAAATGAACTTGTGGGACTTCATCAAGATAAAAAGCTTCTGCACAGCCAAGGAAACAGTCAAAAAAACTAAGAGGCAGCCCACAGAATGGGAGAAGATATTTGCAAATGACACTACAGATAAAAGACTGGTATCCAAGATCTACAAGAACTTCTCAAACTCAATACACAAGAAACAAATAATCAAATCAAAAAATGGGCAGAAGATATGAACAGACACTTTTCCAATGAAGACATACAAATGGCTAACAGACACATGAAAAAATGTTCAAAATCATTAGCCATCAGGGAAATTCAAATCAAAACCACATTGAGATACCACCTTATGCCAGTTAGAATGGTAAAAATTGACAAGGCAGGAAACAACAAATGTTGGAGAGGATGTGGAGAAAGGGGATCCCTCTTACACTGTTGGTGGGAATGCAAGTTGGTACAGCCACTTTGGAAAACAGTGTGGAGGTCCCTTAAAAAGTTAAAAATTGAGCTATCCTATGATCCAGCAATTGCACTACTGAGTATTTATCCCAAAGATACAGACATAGTGAAGAGAAAGGCCATATGCACCCCAATGTTCATAGCAGCATTGTCCACAATAGCTAAATCGTGGAAGGAGCCAATCCTTCAACAGACGAATGGATAAAGAAGATGTGGCCCATATATATGATGGAATATTACTCAGCCATCAGAAAGAACGATTACCCAACATTTGCAGCAACATGGACAGGACTGGAGGAGATAATGCTAAGCGAAATAAGTCAAGCAAAGAAAGACAATTATCATATGGTTTCACTCATTTATGGAACATAAGAAGTAGGAAGATTGGTAGGAGAAGGAAGGGAAGAAGAAGGGGGGGTAAACAGAAGGGGGAATGAACCATGAGAGACTATTGACTCTGGGAAACAAACTGAGGGCTTCAGAGGGGAGGGGGGTGGGGGAATGAGATAGGCTGGTGATGGGTATGAAGGAGAGCACATATTGCTTGGGATGTATGGTGACTAACATAATATAATTAAAAATATTATTAAAAAAAAGAAATGAAGAAAAAATAACAAAGTATCAAGAGCTACTCAAACAGTGTAACATATGTAAGTAGAGTCCCAAAAGATGAAGAAAGAGCCAGCAAAATATCTGAATTTTCCAAAATTAAAAAGAAAAATATATCAAAACACACATCCAGGAAATCCAGGGAACTTCAAAAAGGATAAATGCCAAAGAGGAGGAAAGATATGCACATACATGCTAGCCAAACAGCTGAAACCCATAGTTAAAGAGAAAATCTTTCAGATAGCCAGAGGGAAAAAAAGAAACATTATATTCAGAGGAAGAAAGAATTACAGCAGATTTCTCATCAGAAATTATACAAACCAGAAGACCATGGAGTGACATTATTAAGGTACTAAAATAAAAAAGTTGTCAAAACAGCATTCTATAACCAGTGAAAATCTCTTTCAAAATGAAGGCCAAAATAGTCATAATAAATAAAATAATAATAATGATAATAATAAGATGACAAAGAAGCAGAAGGTAGTGACAGCAATGGCGACAAAGTGTCTTACTCTCAGCAGCAGTATATGAGAGTTATCTTGTTCCACATCCTTACCAATATTTTCTCACCAGTATTCTCTTTTTCTTTGGCCATTTTGGTGGGTGTGAAGTTCAGGCATAATGTGGTAGACAGAAATATGGCTCCCCAAAATGTCCACACTCTATTCCCAGAACCTGTGGACATATTACCTTATTTGGCAAAAGAGAATTTACAGATGGGATCTTAAAATGGGGGGGATTATTGTGGATTATCTGGGTAGACCTAATCTAATCACAGGAGTCATAAAAGTGGAGAACTTTCCCAGCTGTGGTCACAGACACATGTGACAACGGAGAAGTGTCAGAGAGATGCAATGTTGCTGGCTTTGAAAACAGAGGAAGAGGAGGAAAAAAACAAGGAGTTAGGGCAGCCCCTAGAAGCTAAAAAGAAAAGGAAATAGATTCTTCCCTGAGTTTCCAGAAAGTAACGCATGCTATCAACATCTTCATTTCAGTGCAAGGAGACCTGTGTTGGACTTCTAACCTACAGAACTGTAAAGTAATAGATTTATGTTGCTTTAAGTCACCAGATTTGGGGTAATTCGTTATAGCAGCAACAGAACACGCATACATACGTTTGTGGTTCTAATTTGCATTTCCTTAACAGCTAATAGCATTGAGCAACTTTTCATGTTTATTGGCTATCCTTTATTATGAAGTGCCTGTTCAGATTTTTTGTCCATTTTTCTATTGGTTGCTCATCTTTCTCTTATTGGTTTTTAAGGTTTCTTTATATATTCTGTAAGAGTTATTTATATATTCTGTTTTTTCATGTGAATGTATTGCACACTGAAGCTTGCCTTTGCACTGTCTTAATGGTGTCTTTTAATGATGAAAAATTTTAATGTTAATATATTTTTATCTACCTTTGCTCCAGCATCATACTGTTTTCATTATGTTAGCTTTTATAATAAATTTTGATATCTGAAAGTGTAAGACCCCAGGCTTTTCCTTTTCCAAGATTGCCTTGTATATTCTTTGCCCTTTGCATTTCCACATAAAATTTTAAATCAGCTTTTCAATATACACACATATACAAAGCCCTACGGGGATTTTGATGAGTTGGAGAGAGTTGTTATCTTTATAGTACTGAGTCTTTTAATTAGTGAAGAAAATACGTTTTTCTGTTTATTGAAGCAGAGTTAATTTTTCTCCATGATATATTATAGCTTTACAGTATGGGCACTTAATATTTTTTGTTATTGAAAATTATGATTTTTTGTAAGTGGTATCATTTAAAATTTCATTTTCTATTTGTCATAAGTGGGATATAGAAAAACAACTGATTTTTAAAATATTAATCTTGTGTATGGTAGGAGTGAGAGTATTTATTAGGTAGCTTCTCATTTTTCTCAATAATGTTTTGTAGTTTTTATGAAAAGGGCATTTTATATCATTTAGATGTCAATAGAAATGAAAGTATCTTTTGTAAATGGTGTATTTTTAAATTTTTATTTATTTGTTTTTGTTAGTGATATATAGAAATACAATTGTTTTTTGTATGTTGACCTTATACTCTTCACCAATCCCTCTCAACTTCTGTATATGGTGTGAGGTAGAAGAAAAATTCCTGTCTCCCTATATGCATATTCAACTAACCTACCACCTATCTTAATGTCTGTAGCATAATTATACCTGCAAAGTGGCTTTTGCCATGTGAGGTAAGATATTCACAGATCCCAGAAATTAGGGTGTGAACATCATTAGAAGGCCATGTGTCTACTACACTTTAATGTCTTTTTCTTCCCTTATTGCACCAGCTAGGAGTTCCAGCCCAATGTTGAATAGAAGGGGAGATAGCAGGTTTACTTGTCTTGTTCTCACTATAAGGAAAAAAGCTTTCAATATTTCACTATTAAAATGATGTTTGCCATAGATATTTTGCAGATAATCTGTATCAGATTAATGGAGTTGTTGTCTTAGTTTGCTAGGAATTTTTTTTTTAAATCACAATGGGCATTGAGCTTTACCAAATACTTTTACTACACTGACTGAGATGTTTATCTGATGTTTTTCTCCTTTTTCTGTTAATGTGGTAAATTGCCCTGATCAATTTTCTAATGTTAAAATATTCTGCATTCCTAGAATACTCCCCTTCAATTGTGATATATTATCTTTTTCAGTATATTGTTGCACTTAATTTGCCAATATTTTGTTTAGAATCATCAGTACTTTTGGATGGAAGCTTTCAGTCTCAACACTGTCTTCTGTGCTATCTTGAGCAATATAAGAACTGTAGACAATACTGAAATAAGAGTAAATTCCTTTCCTCAAGCATTTTATAATCTGAAACTTGCCCACATTGGTCCAACCACGTAACAGTTGTTTTTTTTTTTGTTGTTTGTTTGTGTTTGGTTTTTTTTTTTTTGCTCCTGTCTAAAATTTTTGTGATTTCTTTATCTAAATGAAATGAAACATGTCTAGGGGTTGGGGTAAGAAAAAGAATCTTATAGGAACCACATATTTCCAACAGAGCAGTCCTTTCATTTATTTTCAGCGTTTTTGCCAGTTGGCAATCTATTCTGAGTCCATCAAGATGAAGCTGGGTCCACTTTAGGGAGTGCCTAGCTGCTACATTGTATGTGCTTAATAAATATACAGTGACATTAACAACAAAGCCACCAGGTGGTGTCACTGTAGGTAACAGTCTGCTTCTTCATTTCAATAGTAAAGAATGTTTTCTTTCTAAGTACTATCTGGAAAAATCTCTTGGGATCACATGCTAATAATTATCTACTCCTTCATTCCACCTCTGACATTGCAGGTCCCCAAAGTCACCAACTTTTTAACTCAGTGTGGGCTCAAAGTGATCAGAGAAAAGCACTGGAGTTGAATTGGGGGGATTCTGAGAGGTGTTCTCTCTACATTTAGCCTGTGAGTCTTCTTAGCATTTTTCTGTGCTCAATTGTTATTGCCATGTGTTCTGCAAATTAAAGCCTTTTAAACAGAGAAAAGCTGCCACACAAGATGAGAAGAAATAGTGAATGATTTTAATGAAGGTCAGAAGCCCAGATTTGATGTCAGTTGGTTTAATTTTTTACCTCCCAGGACATTAGTTCATTGATAAAACGTGAATGACATCTACAAAGGCTTTGATTATAAAAGAGTCTTCATGTAAGTCTGGGGCGTAACCACCACTGTAAGTGGGCATCTAAAGCAAAAAGGCAGCACTGGTTGCCTGGATTTCATACTACGTAAAACGTATCCAGTCCCCTGTCCATTACCCACATATCTATCAACAAAAGTACTCAACTGAGAGCTAATTCAGTTGAAGTTCTGCACTCCAAAACACTTGATTGCTTTAAGTGACAGACATATTGAAATGGTGATAAGTAGCCAACCTGTGAAATACTCAGGGTCATGGGTATTATATTTGCTCAATTTCACTTACTGAGCATATACAGTTCTTTGTGTATTACCAGGAAAAACAACAATACTGGCCTCATGTTTCCATGGCGACTTCTGAGAGCAATTTTTAAATTTAAGAGTTACCTCTTTTAATCAACTATAATTTTCATCTGGATGATATTCCCAGGTTACCCTGACTTATATTATCGTATTAATTTACTTTCCGCCTCAGTGCAAGGTGAAATTTATTTGCCTAGGGCAAGAGAGGTTTTATTTAGGGGGTAGGGAGGTTGGAGAGGGATGTAGAAGCTGAGGGATATGGTAATCGTATGGTAATATGATTAAGAATTGCAGAAAAAGAGAACAAAGAACATAATAGATTTGAATATAAAACTTATTAATTTTTTAATAATTAAAAAATTGTGCAATGGGAAAGGTATTCTGCCTCAGAAAGGCACGTTGCTTACCTCCAAACTGTGCAAACCAATGTCATGTCCCTTTGTACACCATTTTTATGTCAAATTACAGTATAAATTTCCCACTGTAAGCATCAATGAACATTTTAGTGATTCTAGCCCAATCAATCAAATATACACCTTTCAAGAAAATTTCTAATGATTCAATTAAAGCTAATCTTGGTGGGATTCTGAAACACTAGCTAACCACCACAGACTACTTCTAGCTAATGAACATTAAAAGAATTAGCACAGAGTCAAGTGAGTGGGTAAAGAAAGCTGTTATTATTTTTAGCAAAATTAAAACAGATGGGAGAGACTGACACATATGTACTTCAGATACGTGCCTGCCTCGCATTTAATCTTTTATGAATGGCTGATCCCAGATGGTGGTGGGATTCAGGAACACAATTTGAGATACAGCATCCGCTTTCCTACTCCAATGTATATAGGAGTTATATCTTTTCTATCTAGTGGGTAACACAAATACCACCAAAAGGAAAGAAACCTTTTGAAAGCAGGTTCTCTGATATTTTGAGAATGAGGTGTTGATCAGTTAATCAAAGCAACTCTAAACATCTACCTGAATTCTCCATCATTTAATTCGTTTCAGGTTTGGTCTCCTAGTCCCAATCACACACATGGTGGGGCGCTGGAGGAAGAAAACTAGAGACAAACACAGCAAACACTCTGCTGACAAGTGTCAGTCACTCTCTCATTAACCCCCGAGCCCAGAAGGGGATGTGCCTTCCTCTGAACTCCCCCAGCAAGTCCACTGTACCTTTGCTGGAATGTCATATCTTATCTCAGATAAGGACAAGAATAGCAGAAACACGGAATTCTAATAGCAATTATAGTACTTTGTCACGTTATTTACATGCTGACTCCTGTTACTGGATACTAAACTCCCAGATACAGCAGCTTCTTCATCTTTTAGACTTGGCACACAGCACGGTGCCTGCCGGATGGGGGAAGTGATTAAGATATATTAAAGGAAAGAGACAATAATAGCTGCTACTTATACCCATCATATGCCAGGCACTGTGGTAGACACTTTACTTACATTATTCTATTTAATCCTCAGAGCACCCTAATCCCTATATGACAGATGAGGCCAGATATGGAGACTCATGGAAGTGAAGGAAAATGCTTAAAGACTTTGCAGGTAGGTAATGGCAGAGCTGGCATTCCCACCCAGACCTGTGTGACGCGCAAGTCCTCGAACTTCCAACTCTACCAATGGCCTCTCCACTGGCGCAGCTCCCATAGGCTCAGGCCATCAGTTGTAGGGTGGGAGGGCTAAAGAAGTGATCAGTGGCACTGATGTGGGAAGTGGTTGAGGGCAGATTCTCCACAATGGGCATAGTGCTGGCAGCCTCTGCACCGACACTGGTGGATGGTGGTGGGAGCAGTGTCTTTCGTGGACATCTGTGTCCCAGTGGCTTTTTGGATGCTAATGGCAGATATCACCATAGCAGGCATGAACAGGAGGGAAGGAAAATAGTGGGTGTCCTGTAGTAGCCAAGAGAAGTGCATAGAGCTCATGGGAAACATTTCAAAGGCTTTTCAGAATGAATTGGAGCCAAAGGTTGGATAGAATGGGAGAAGATAGGGCCAGAGAAATAATTTGGAGATGGTTATTTTAATTCTATTATTACCATATGGAGAGCTAGGAAATGTGAGTGACATCTTGAGCCAATATTTATATAGTATATATTTTACCTCCCATAGTCCCATACCCCCACAGATTACAATCTCCTTGAAAATAATATTCATGCCCAGTATATAGCTATGTCAGACATCGTTCTTAGCACATTGCCCTGTAATTTACTCTCTATCTCCAGAAAGCAACTATCCTAAACACAACTAGTATAAGAGAAGTCACACCTTGGAAGCTGTCCCAATGGACTATGAGATCGCTTTTCCTGGAATCCAGGAAAAATAGCACCGGTGGTAAGGGCTTCTCTAATTCCTGGACAGGTTACCGAGGGTATTCTGGTTGACAAGGCCCTGGGTCTGGAGTACTGGAGAATACGTGAGGTCACCAGAGTTTGGGCTCATTGACTTCTACTCAATTCCTTGATTTTAATTTTATACTCAGGAAGAAGACTGCTGATCTCTATTCGGTTTGTAAAAAACTGAATCTCCTATTTGGAAGGGAACATAGCTATAGCAAATGACATGAATCCCTTGGTCCTTTGGGCAGTTGGACTTTTCACTGTAAATTAATAAAGAATGTTCTTGCTTATCAGTCTCAGAGGACTGATAAGGAGGACTAATTGCATTTATGAACTTGTAAAAGCTGATACATTGACCCTGATCTCCAACCTCATGAACTGTTAGTACTATTATAAAGCCTTAAAAAGACCGGTGCACAGGAAATACTAATTATGTATCATTTTTACTGTAATATTTCTTATACTTTAAAAGATATTTTTAAAGAGAAAATGATACCAAAAACATGCTGCTTGTCCAAAATGATTGCTTTGGATTATTTCTTATATAGTTTGTCTCTTATCAATGTGAGGAATTTGAAATGCAAAGAGGATTGCTCTTAACTAAAAAAACTTTATGGAATAAAAAAAATGACTTTTGTGGAAAATAATCATGTGTTTGGAAAACTACAAATTTTCAGGGCACCTGGGTGGCTAAGTCAGTTAAGTGTCTTCCTTTGGCTCAGGACATGATCCTGGGGTCCTGGCATGGAGCCCTGAATCGGGCTCCCTGCTTAGCGGGGAGTCTGCTTCTCCCTCTCCCCCCTGCCCCTCCCCGCTCATGCTCTCTTTCTCTCTGTTCACTCTCTCTCTCAAATAAATAAAAATTTTTAAAAACCTACAAATTTTCCCTAGAAAAAAATTCTATGAATTTGTGACTATATTAAATTGCCTTCCCAGTGACCAAGTGAATTTTATTGTTTAGTATTAACAAAACTACTTCCCAAGTGCTGAATGGCACAGAATTTAAATCCAGTGATGTTACCACTTAGATTCTAAGTATCTGCTTACATAAGAAAATAAATCTCAGTTATTGCTCAGAGATTTGGTTTTTCCAAATATCCCTTTCAACTATTACAGATGGCTGAGCCCCTACGCCCTCCTTTGGAATCTTAGCAAGGCTCTTTGTTCTTTGTGACTATTATAACCCTATGACCTGGAAGGTGTCTATGTCAGCTCTTATCCTGACTACACAAGGCTCAGGCTTCTACATTTTCTGTTACTGAGTGAGGATCAAGAGGAGAAGTGATTACTAGAGGGACCTGATCTAGACTTCACAAATGACAAGTCTTTGGCAGCTGCTAAGGGTAAGGCGCCTTTGGAGAAATAACCTTGCTGGAAAGTCACTCCTCCCTCTGCCCCCACCACCCCCCAGGCTGGAAGGGGTCATCCCTGGCAGCTGTTCCTAAAAGGAGAGTGAGGCCAGGCTGATGGCAGCTGTTACCAGATACTGAACAGAGATTCCAGGAGGTAGGCTGGGTCCAAGTAAGAGTGCTTTTATGAAAATACGTCCCGGGGTCAGCACTGCAGTGAGATGTACCTGAAATCTATAGCTGGGGTCATTTTACTTCTCACTAGGTAGCTCTGCTCTCCTGATGGAAGAAGGAAAGGCACACTTGTAGTGAAGACAAGGCTTTCCAAAGATGACACAGACACAAGCGTCACTGGTATTGTCCAAGCTTCTCCCGCTTTCCTTTGACAACACCGAAGACTGCGCATCTCAGTGATATCCTGGATGGATGTCCCTGCCTTGGTTGATGTGGAATTTAGATGGTCTGAGACAGCTTTATCTTGCAGAGTGTGGAATTTGCCAGTCTTCCAGAGAGTACCACATGGTGGTTAAAAGCTTGAAGCTGAGAATCAGATAAACATGGTTTGGGTCCTGGCTCTACTTCACACCAGCTGTATGACCCAGGGCAAGTTATTCAATTTCTTTGTACTTTAAGGTATGCACATGTGAAATATTGATAAAAATGGGGTTTCCTCCACAGTGTTGTTGTGAGAATCAAATGAGACAGTGCAGGCACAGGGCCTATGCCAGCATGCTTGCCATTAATGCTCATTATTATGAATTTATTAAAAATAGGCAGAGCTATTACATTTCTCCTCTATGAGAAAGGCTTTTTTTTTTTTAAGAGAGGGAGGGGGAAGAGAGAGAGAGGTGGGAAGAGGGGCAGAGGGAGAGAAAGAATCTGAAGCAGACTCCCATGCCCAGCACAGAGTCTGACACAGGACTCAATGTCATGACCCTGAGATCATGACCTGAGCCGAAATCAAGAGTCGGATGCTTAATGGACTGAGCCACCCGGGTGCCCTGAAAGGCTTTGCAAGAGAAGTAGGGCTTTGTTTTGCTTGAGGGATTGGTTCTTTCAAGGAATGAAGGTCTAATGACTTTTTCTCATTGAGCAAAGCTCCATGAACTCTGGTGCCACAAAGTTAGAGCGTCTCTCCTTTTTCAGATCTGCCTCCGTTTCTTTCATCAGCATTTAGTACTTTTCAGCAGATGAGTCCCATATTTCATTTTTTTGGCAGTTGTAAATGACACTGTATCTTTAATTTGATGTCCACCTGCTCATTCCTCGTATACAACCACGCAACTGATTTTTATTATGTTTATTTTGTATCCTGTGACCTTGCTTACTATGAGTTCTAGGAGTTTTTTTCCTGATTCCTTGGGATTTCCTATATAGACAATCATGTTATCTGCAAATAGGGAGTTTTACTTTTCCCCTTCTGATATTTATGCCTTTTATTTCCTTTTCTTGCTTTTTTGCTCTGGCTAGCACTATCAGCATGATGTTGAATAAGAGTGGTGAAGGCAGACATCCATGCCTTGTTCCCGGGTTTAGGGGAGAGCATTCCGTCTTTTACCATTAAGTACAATGTTAGCTCTTCTTTATGAAGCTGTTAGATGCTTTTTATCAAACTGAGAAACCTCCCACTCTATTCCTATTTTTCTGAGTTTTTTTAAAGAATCTATTCAAGATGTTGAATCGATTCAAGGTGTTGAATTGTCATAAATTTCCATGTTGTTTGATATAATCATGTGATTTCTTCTTCTTTTTTGTGATTTTTCTTTAGCCTATTAATATGGTGAATTGCATTGATTTTCAATTATCAAAATAGGCTTTCCCTATAATGATCCCACTTGGTCATGATATGTAATTCTTTGTATATGTTATTGAATTCTATTTTTTTAATATTTTAAGGATTTTTGCATCTATATTTATTAGAGATATTGGTCTATATTTCTCTGTCTTTGGTTTTGGTGTCAGTGTATTAGCTTCATAAATGAACTGGATGGTATTCTCTTCTCTTCCCTTTTTTCAAAAAACATTTTGCAGAATTCGTATTAATTCTTTAAATATCGGGTCGAATTCTCCAATGAAATCATCTGGAAACGGATATTGTTTTTGGGAGAGTTTTAAAATCCAATTTTCTTTATTTCCTTTTTTTTTCTTTTTTAAGATTCTTTAATATATTTGTCAGAGAGGAAGAGAGCGCACAAGATGGGGGGCAGCAGGTAGAGGGAGAACCAGGGTCCCCACTGAGCAGGGAGCCTGATGCAGGACTCGATCCCAGGACCCTGGGATCATAATCTGAGCTGAAGGCAGACACTTAACTGACTGAGCTACCTGGCTGCCCCTAAAATCCAATTTTATAAGTAGTTATAGAGCTATTCAAATGATCTACTTTATATTGGGTAAGTTGTGGTAATTTGTGTTTTATGATTAATTGATCCATCTCACCTAAGTTGTCAAATTTATGTGTGTAGAGCTATCTGCAATGTTCCTTTATTATCCTTCTGATATCTGAAAGGTCTCTAGGAACATTCTGTTTCATTCCTGATACTGGGAATTTGTGTCTTCTCTCATGCATGTGCTCTCTCTCTCTCTCTCTTTCTCTCTCTCTCTCTTTGGGTCAGTCTCAGTAGAGGTTTGTTATTAATCTTTTCAAAAGAAACAGATTTTTAAAAATTGATTTTCTCCATTATTTTTCAGTTTTCAATTTTATTTATTTCTGCTCCCGTCTCTATTATTTCCTGTTTCTGCTTATTTGGGCTTTATTTTGTTCTTCTTTTTCTAGATTGAGGTGAAAACTTAGATTGACTTAAGACCTTTCCTCTTTTCTACTGTAAACATTTAGAGCTATAAATTTCTTCTGTGCTAACTTAAATGTATCCCCAAATTTTGATTTGTTGCATTTTTCTTTTCATTCAATTCAATGTATTTTCTCAAATTCCTTTGAGATCATTTTCTTTGTCCTGTGGATTCTTTAGAAGTCTGTTATTTGATTACCAAGCATGGGAGATTTTTCCTGGTATGTTTCTGTTACCAATTTCTAGTTTTATTCCATTGTGGTAGGAGAACACCCTCTATATGATTTCAATTCTTTCACATTTGTTGAAGGCACTTACAAATATTCGTGCTGTTTTTGTTGGGTGGAGTGTTGTATAAATGTCAATTAGATCCTCTTATTTGATAGTATTATTGAGCTTTTCTATATGCTTGATGATTTTCTGTCTAGTTGTTCTATCAATTATTGAGAGAGAAGTGCTAGAGTCTCTAACTATGATTGTGGATTTCTCTTTTCAGTTCAATTGGTTTTGGTTTCACGTATATTACCATTCTGTTGTTTGGTGCATATACATTTAGGACACTCTCCTTCAGTGGGCTCCAGTCTTTACTGGGCTGCCTTCCCAACATCTTCTCCTTGGGCTCCAGCCAAATTAGACTACCTTTCTGCCTTATTCAGGCCTACCAAAAGAGTTTTTTAACTGAATAGGAAGGAAGGAAAGAAAGAAGGAAGGAAAAAAAGAGGGAGGGAGGAAAGGCCAGATTAAACTTTTTTAGGCTTTTAAACTATATTCGCTTTAAGAAATCTTCCCTTCTCCTATATCATTGAGTCCTTAGAAGCAGCCATTCCAACAGCAATATTTTCCTTCTTTGCGGCCTCTAGTGCTATCCATCTGGAAGAAATTACAGAAAATGTGTGTGGGGGGATGGAGGGTGAGTGTATGTAATTTTAATTTGGTGAATATCTTCGTATTAGTTTGACACGTTAGTATAAGTTTTCAGATCTTGAGGAAGAAAATAACGGAGGGGATATTGTGATAAAATGAGCTGGTGCTGGGAAGTAATCAAATCGAAAGAAAAGGCCAAACCACAGAAAAGTAAATTTTCATTCTTCTCTCACTTGCGTCTCTTCTATAAAATACCTTCCTAACAGGACAGTCACCATAGTAGTTATAAACTAGAATTTAAGTTTTATTATTAAGTCAGGCTTAATCATTCATAAGTGTATTTCATTTGTTCAACAATTTGGGGTACCTGATAAGTGCCTGGCATTGCCAGAACCTCTGTCTTATAAAGTAGGTATTTAAATCCATATATATATATATATATATATATATATATATATATATATATATATATAGGAGAATAGTTGATTCTTCCTTCCAGCTTGGAATTAATCTTTCCTAAAACAATGATTCTAAGTGTGTGACTTTGTATTGAGCCAATGAGTCATGGGGTATAATCACACACTAACTTTATTTTCCTTTTCCCAATACCGGGTCTAATCTCCTTTATGAGGCTACTTCTTTTCCTGTCACCTCAGATAAAATCTCCAGCTAATAATAATAAGTTCTCTGGGCCCTTTAGTTACAAGTATAACTTCATATCAGTAAGTAGTACGTCTACTCCAGTGAAGTAATCACAAACTCTGAATGCTCTTTAATGCTGAAGCTTCTCTCTGCCTCCCACAACGCCTGCAGTGGGGAAAGAAGGAGACAAGGCTGACTTCTCTGTCCCCAGCCTACAGCTTCTCCTCCTCCTTTCTCCTCCTTGTCTGCCTCTGCCTCTTCCAGGACTGGGAGAGACAGGAGGAAAAGAGGACACGGAAGGGGACATGGACAATGGTCTGACTGGCACCCTTCTGGCAGTGACATTCTCTGTCTATCTGGGATGCTGAGGTAAGTTCTGAGAGTTCCCTGTAAGATCTTATGTTTCTCTTTAACTAAATTAGAAGAAAAAACAAGACCAGCATTGTTAAGATTTCCTCTGCCTGTTGGAAGTCTGCCTGCTGGGAGGTCATTTACGCCTCCAGGTCCATCTCTGAGAAGCACCTCTGGGGACAGAAAAAAGTCTTCAGAGACTTGTTTGGGGCTGGGGTTCAAGTCTGCTGATTTTTCATCTTCTCATATTCAGATAACTGCTTAGAAATCCTACCCTTTTAAACTCTTCTTCTGTACCCTGCTTTCTTAGTCTTGAGAAGCTTAATTAGACCTTGCCAATGTAAGTACATCTTCTCCAGAGCCACATGGTAACGGTTTCCTAAGGTCCTGTGATAAACACAAGAAACAACTCAAAACATTGAGTAGTTTATTTGAAAGCAGCATAATTTCAGTGTTCAGTTACCCAGATATAGTGATCTCCAGAGAATCCCAGAAACTCCTAGGATAGACAAGCAGGGCATTTGTCACCCCCATGGACTCTCACAGCTGAAGTTCAAGTTAGCTCATAACAGAGAAAGGAGGAGAAGGTCCCAGGGAAGCAGCCAAATTCCAAGTAATTTGGCATGGTATAATCTCGGACTGAACTTAATCACAGGCCTAGAGTTTTCAAACAATCTTTCTAAATTTCTGCAGGCAATTTACGTAATTATATTGGCACATACATTTTTCCATTGCAGTAACAAAGCCACAAAGATCTTTATGTTCACAGACCAATCTTTAATATTGTAAAAGAAAAAGAGCACGCCAATATAAACTCACAAATTCCAAATAGGGGCATGATTCTGTAATTTTCCCCTTCAGAGCCAGTAAGAATGCATTCCAGATAGAGGAAAGGGGAGGCATAGGGCTCTCCTTTGCCAACTCCCTTCCTCCACTCAGACATAAGTTTTATTCAGACACGAGATGCCTTATTAGTCAAGTCTCTTCCATTCTGCTTTGATATTTTGAGCCCAATTGAATATGACTTATCACAGCTCTCAGCATATATTTGTGGGGAGATTTTTGCTTGCACCCATAGTACACACGTTTTTGATCACAACCAGCTGAGAACACTGGCCTAAGTAGGTAGACTTGGCAGAATCCTGGACCTTGGCTAGTCTATCAAGGCTAAGGAGTTCATACTGGTTTCTGGAAGTTGTTTGCTCATGAAATGAATTCGATATAAATTTATATAAGGAAGTAGAGTGAAAACAACTAAAATAATTTCTGTTCCTTTTTGATGATAGCAAAATAGACTGAACACAAAGCATGGTTTATAAATTCTAAGCTCATGATCGCAGACAGGAGCCACAAACCATGAATGCCAAGTAAACCCATACCAAGGGAAATGTCAACGTCAAATAAAATCCACATCAAAATTAATGATACGTATTTAATGATATGCATAATCACAGTAATTACTCAACTAGATGGGAAGAGAGGCAAAAGACAAATTTTATCAACCTTACAAATCAGCTGGCTCTGAAGGCCACCCATCCTCCTCAATGCCACACCAACTCCCAAAGGACAAAGGCCCTGGTCTCGCAGGGAAGGCTCAAGGGCTACAAATACTCACGTATTCTATTCCTTTCACAGGCCAGAAACATAGGCAACGGAATGTGACATAAAGAAATGACTCCCTGCATAATTCCTGCTTGGAGTCTCCAGGAAGCTATTCAGAGCTACTAGAAACATGGCTTTCACTGGTATAATTCCAGCAGAGGCAGGACCAGTCTGTTAAAAGGATGAGCCCCCAGGAGGATAGGGGTGTTCACGCGGTGAGACGAGGTAGCAGACTGGCATGGCTGTGGTGCGTCTGAGAAACGCACCTCCTGGTGCATACTGTCCAATTTGTTTGCTTTCCTAATGCCCAGCTCCCAAAGAATGGGAGTTTTAAGGAATATGAGGGTATTGTGGTATGAGAAAGGGAGAAAAGGAGTATAAATTAGAAAAGGTGTCCCTCAAAAACCCAACTTCTTGTATCAAGAACAAGCCCTATTCTCATCACAAGGGGAAAAAACCCACTTCCTTTTCTTTTTTTCCTTAAGATTTTATTTATTTATTTATTTATTTATTTATTTATTTATTTGAGGGGGGGCAGAGGGAGAGAGAAAGAGAGAGAATCCCAAGCAGATTCCATGCTGAGCATGGAGCCTGACACAGGACTCAATCTCACGACCCTGAAATCACAACTTGAGCTGAAATTAAGAGTTGGATGCTTAACTGACTGAGCCATCCAGGTACCCCTCTTTTTCTTTTGTGTGTGTGTGTGTGTGTGTGTGTGTGTGTGTCCACATGAGGTAATGGATGTTCACTAAACTTATTGTGGTAACCATTTAACAATATATGTAAGTCAAGTCATTATGCTGTACACCTTTTTTTTCAAAAAATTTTAGAAGATTTTTATTTATTTTAGAGAGAGAAAGAGTGTGAGTGGGGGGAGGGGTAGAGGGCGAGGGAGAGAGAATCTCAAGTAGACTCCCTGCTGAGAACGGAGTCCAATGCAGGACTCCATCTCAAGATCCGAGATCACGACCTGAGCGGAAACCAAGAGTTGGATGCTCAACTGACTGAACCACCCAGGCGCCCCCGTTATGCTGTACAGCTTAACTTTATATGTTGTATGCCAAGTATATCTCAATATAACTGAAAGAAAAAAATAATTAAATGGCATTTCTGGCATGTGATAAACACGTAGTAAATGCCATTAGGGGTGGTCTCCGCCACTCCCAAATCTATTTGCAGCCGTGTGTGCCAGCAGGAAGGCTGAGACGGCTGCAGTGGTCTGGCTCTAGGACGCCAGTCCTACGGGAGAGTCCGATTGTGTCTTGTTTTGAGTGGGAGGGGGCAGGTACAAGAATGTTGATAGCTTGTTTAGGATCTCTGCTTAGTTGAACCACTCCCAAGAGGAATTTGAAGACGCATTCCAGAATGGAAATATACAGAACTTTCCATCCAACCACAATCATTCGGGGTAATGAGGAGTATTTTCATCCCATCTGTGTTATAAACCCACTCGGGTCCTTTCCTGAAAGCAAACGATGACATTTCTACCAATTTATATTGATAATCTGGCTTTTTTCAGCTGATGCTACAAATTAAGATCAATGGATACCTCCCCTTCCTACTTTCAAATGTCTTAAAATTGCCAAGAATAATCATCTCTTTGTAAATCACACAGGGCAAGTTTTGATACAATCAAAGAGGTAATTTCATTATCAGACAGAACTCCGAAAACCTTCTTATGGACAGAAAACCTTTTCATTGGATAACAGAAATAATGGCCCTGAAATGGCTTTCCTGAAAAATGAAAATAATATGCAATATATTATTTACAGAGAAAGAAAATGTTACAGGATAATCATTCTCAGAGTTACTTATGCTATGGGATTAAAGATAACTCCTCATGGGGCGCCTGGGTGGCTCAGTCGTTAAGCGTCTGCCTTCAGCTCAGGGCGTGATCCCAGCATTCTGGGATCGAGCCCCCCATCAGGCTCCTCCGATGGGAGCCTGCTTCTTCCTGTCCCACTCCCCCTGCTTGTGTTCCTTCTCTCGCTGGCTGTCTCTCTCTAAGTCAAATAAATAAATAAAATCTTAAAAAAAAAAGATAACTCCTCAAAGTACTTTAAAACAGCAAAGTTATTAAGACTATAATAACTTTGTAATAAAAGTTCATATGTCCAATTATGACATGTGGTTTTCATAGAGAAAACCAATTAAAGACAGCTGTGTCTTAAGTACATTTTGGAATGTAGGCTCATAGTGGGTCATAACAATAGTAGTAAGCTTTCACACTGCCACTGATTACTAAACACAAACACACACACACACACACACACAAACGTGCACGCACACACTTTGTGAGGAGCCTTTCTTATGTGGGATCTAAACACAGAGTCCTATCTGGTGATAGGTCTAGACCAACTTCCACAGCCATGCTGGTGTTAGAAGGCAGAAGTGATATTGTCTTATATCTTAACCCATTCCTACCAAGCTTTTGCTCTATGCTGAACAGCCTTGGGTGGTGGTGGAGCATGGCCCTGCACCGGAAGGCAGCATGGTGTAGTAAACATTTCTTGTTTTTAAAATCACGAATCCTGATTCATGATCCTGCTTCTTCCACTGACCAGAACTGTGTCTTTGATACAATCCAGTTACTGCCCGTGGTTTGGTTTGCTCCTTCACAAGATAAGGGATTGCCCCTTGGCTCCTTGGGGTTCTCCATGGAAGTCCATCTTATAGAAGGATATGAAATCACTGGCTTTCTACATCTTCCTATGGAACTGGGTGGTTTTAAAATAATGTCTACAAATTCTTTGACACCCTTCCCTTTGAAAGGTGGAGTCAACTTTTCCTCCCTCGAGTGACCCTGTGGGACCTTCCAGGCTAGATCATTAAAAGTGACACTGTCTTTCTCTCACTTACTCTCATTCTGGCTCTCTTCCACTGGGTCCTGGAGCAGAATGCTTTTGGATCCCAGAGCCACCATGTAAGATATCCAACTACTCTGAAACTACCATGCTAAAGAAAACCACATAAAGAAGCCCCATAAAAGCTATTTAGATCTTACGACCCAGGTGACTGACATGGGAGTAAAGAAGCCTTTGGGATTAGGCCAGCCCCAGACATTGTCTGTAATCTCATAGGATACCCTTAACTGGCACTCCTAAGCTCAGCCCTTCCTGAATTCCTGATCCACAGAAACAGCAAGAGATATTAAATAATTACTGTTGTTTGAAGCCACTAATTGTTGGGGTGATGGGTTATGCAGCCACACTAGCTGGAAGAGGAACTCTGATGGAATCAAAACTAGAGGGGGAAAAAATGCCACCCCAAGTTCAAACAATAAAATCTTCAGAATCCGTAAGAAGTTCAGGAAAAAAGACTTGGGGCATCTTCAAGAATGATGAAGGTAGGTACAATTCACCAATAAATGCCACACATAGCAGCACTAGAATAATCAGCTCTTTATTTCCAATCACCTCTTCATTTTCAAATGTCTATGAACATCTTTCCACATTCATGGTTAAGAGAAATACAGTAAGAATGACCCTACGTGGGGGCGTCTGGGTGTCTCAGTCGGTTGGGCATGCAAATCTTGGTTTCAGCTCAGATCATGGTCTTGGGGTTGTGGAATTCGGCCCCAAGTTGGGCTCTGTGCTCAGCGGGGAGTCTGCTTGAAGATTCTCTCCCTCTGCCCCTCCTGCCGCTTGCACGCATACTCTCTCTCTCAAATAAATAAATCTTAAACAAAAAAAATGACCCTAAGTGGAACCACTTAAATCTACCAGCAAGGCCAAAGGTAAAGGAAACTAGCGGGACATCATTCAGTCACTTCTGTGCAGGCACCGACATGACTGCCTGCTGGCTTTCTGCCTCGTGCCTTCCGTAATAGACTGGGCCGTCGGTCAAGTGCAAGTGTTTTCAAAGTCTCCTTTTAAAAGGACAAGGAAAAGAGCCGGAGTCCATTTAAGAAGGCGGCACCTACCATTGGCCCAAAGTTAGAGAGTTTGGTACACCCCATGTATCCTGGTGAAGCGGACCCAAGCATGATGCTTAGGAGATGATGAACGGTGGCCTGTGGACAGGATTTAACCACAAACCCATGTTTTCCCTTCCTGGCCCATTCAGTGTTTTCAAAATAGGAAACTCCACGTAAAAAGTCTAGATTTCTAGTTTCTCTTGAAACACTGGACTTCAATCCTGAGTATGAATTACTACCTGATCTCCATCACTGGCGCTGACAAGCTGTTTCTCCCTTTAGACACAGCACATCCTATTTGCCACAATCCCCCCACTCCCTATGGCTCTAGCCCAGACTCACTTTACTTGTTCACTTTACGTTTCTGTCCCCGTGGTCACTGAAGTTCATGTCTGGTGACCTACACCAAGAGAAGGGCATCTGACTCCAAACCCCCAGATGTTTTTTTTATAACTACAGGACTGAAATTTTTGGTGGTTCAGAAATTCCAATAAGTTCTGCTGTTGTGTCCTTGCCAATTTCTTTGCTGAAACTACAAATATGGGACCATGACAAACATATCCCTCACGGTTATGTAGGTCCTCTTACAACACTGTTAATGAATGTTAGGGTGATCAGTGTGACTTCGGAAAAATAGACTGAGCGTATCTGATGCATCCAAATTATCTTTAAAATACAAACTGTTCAGACAGCAGTCAAACATTCCTAGTCCAAGTTAACATGGAAAAGAAGCAACTGCCAGTCGGCTGTGAGATTAGGATGGACAGAAACGGAACAAGATCTACATACTGTAAAGTAAAATAACTGAATTACTTACCACAGAATATCTTCAAGGCAATTTCTAGTGAGGACTTAATTAGGCAATGAGGGTGTGTGTGAGAGATTAAGACCAGCATTTGCAGGGTTGTGTCTGTGTGTGTGTGTGTGTGTGTGTTAGAGAAAATAAAACAAGACAGAACAACTCACCAATTCCAGACATTGTCTGTGGCCATAGGCAGCAGCATAATGTATGCTATTGTAACCTTCCTTGTCCCGGATAGATGGGTCTGCATCATTCTGAAGCAGAAACTCTAGACATCTGTAAGTATAAAAATGAGGTGTTATTTTAGAAAACATATCTAGACCAAAAGCAGTAATTAATGTAAATATTTTCCTAGTATGAATGTTCCACAAAGCACTTCGTGAATTTAAGTGTTTCTTTAAAAACTCCATGGCAATGAGGGTTTATGCACTGGAAGTTTGGGGTTTTTTTAAGATTTTATTTATTTATTCGAGAGAGAGAGTGAGAGTGCACGAGAGCGGGGTGAGGGACAGAGAGAGAGGCAGACTCCCCACTGAGCAGGGAGCCCAATGTGGGAGTCAATCCTGGGGCTCCACGATCATGACCTGAGCCGAAGGCAGCCGCTCAGGACCGACTGAGCCACCGAGGCGCCCTGTACTGGAAGTTTTATATGTGTGTGTGTGTTTCCATCTTTGTTTCAGCTTACAATAGCCATTCTAGAATTCAGGAAAGGCTTTAGGAACAAGAGGGTAGTTAAGTTTATTGAAAGGGGG
The DNA here is from genome assembly GCF_023065955.2 of Ursus arctos. Taxonomy (NCBI): domain Eukaryota; kingdom Metazoa; phylum Chordata; class Mammalia; order Carnivora; family Ursidae; genus Ursus; species Ursus arctos. The sequence goes on from NW_026622763.1 coordinate 72,662,106, forward strand.
GAAGAAATTATTCATGACTATCCCCTCCCCATTGAGTTGCTTTAATGTCATTATCAATATTGCATATTTATCCATACCCGGGTTCATGTCCGGACTGTGTTCTGTTACAATAATCCATTTGTCTCTTCCTGCATTGATCACAGAATGCTTTAGGTTTTGGTGTGTTTTTTTTTTTATAGTTGACGTACAATGTTATATTAGTGTCAGGTGTATAACACAGCGATTTCACAATTCTATACACGATGCAATGCTCATGCTTTGGTAATCTGCACCTTAAAAGGAAGTCTTTTTTTTTTTTTAAATTTTGGTAATTAAATGCCCATGGACAGGATCCCAGGTATGACCCATTTTAAACAGAATTTGGCTCTTGAAATAAAATCATTCAATAGGACTAGCATTCCAGTGGACACACAATCCCCAGCTTCTGAAAGAATTACATTCTAAAAATCAGTTGGCAAATTTAGTACGTCATTTGGAAAACACTTGGAGTTGCTCCCAAAGAGTTATTTACCCCTGGATAGAGCTGAGCTATCCTACCAATAGCACTCTTAGGAAAAAACAATAGTACTGTAGAATTTGAATATTGTCTAGATTGTTTCTAAAGGGAAATAAATTCCATTTTTAACTGGGGATGCTTTTCTTGTCTCCTCCAGGACACGGCTAGCAATCTTGGGACCCAAGCTGCAAAAACAAGACATGCACTTTAAATCAGGAATGTATTTGGATGAGAGGTGTAGCCTCTCTGCATGAAAGCACTCTCAGGCAAGCTGATCCTTCCCCTGCTTGTCCTTTCCCCTCTCCATCAGCTGTTAAGAGGGCTGCTCTGGCTCAGGGCAAGCTGACATTTCGCTGGAGAAGGGGGGTTTTGCGAGGTGGCTTAAGATTCTACAGTCTTTGAATATCATGAAGTTTGGAATATCAGGGCAAAACCTTGGTCATTCTGCTTTACTCATGGCTATGTGTCCTGTCCTCACCCCAGTGACAGCCAAAGTTACGTCCCACAGCCTGTATCAGGGCCACACTCTCTAACTTCTCCCTTCCCCCGTGATCCGGACAGATCTCCTCCGTGGGAGGAGAGCCCAGTGGACCTCGGGAAGACCCTAGGGGGGACACGAGCCTTCGGGTGACAGAGAGATTGGTTCCTCTGACAGCTGGAGAAGAGAATAAACAAGGTAAGAACTGTGTGCGTGCAGACTCTTAGAGCACGCCATCCACTAGGTCTCACAAAGCAGGACACAGAGTGTGGGCAGCGCGCATTCATTTGCTCATTTATTTAACGAACAGTTACTGAACACCTGCAACCTGCTGGGCACGGCCCTGGGCAGAGCTCGACCTTCGCACCGTGCCTTGTCACACAGGAAGGACTCTCGGAGCATGAGGCATTAGAGCTTCCTGTGCATCAGCACCCTGGGTGATGGCACCGACTACCAGCTCTTGCCACAGTCCGGGCCGAGTCTCTACCAGAAGCCAGAGATAGGCAGGTGGATGTGGTGTGGCAGTGGCAGCTGTCAGCAGGAGCAGGGGCTGCTTGTGAGCTGGTGTGTGTGTGTGTGTGTGTGTGTGTGTGTGTGTGTGCTGGGGAAGGAGGGGAGAGCACAACAGGTGTATTTCACACTGGAATTTCAAAACATTTATTTCTAGAACCTACTAAATAGTTACCCTCAGGTCATTAAAGGAGAACCTAAGGCCCTTGGAGGAGGCTTAATATGTCCCTTAGGCGTATAACACACGGCAGAGTCAAAAATGATATTTAAGACACCTACTCCTAGAAACTGCTGACCCATCACAGTGATGGTCTCAGTAAAGGTTCCAATTTTAGGAAGAGTTCCTTCTGTGAAATAGCATAACTGAAGGATATATTAAAAGAATCATTTCTTCTTCACTAAAGGCAAGCCCATATCACTTCCTCAAGATCCCAAATAAAGCCCCCAAATAGCAAGGCTGGCCTATGTGACAACCCAGAAAAGCAGACAAGCAGCAGTAACCACCTCTCGAGCTTGAAGCTGAGCAGAAACTTACAATGCGGCTTCCTTTTCCTTCAGCTCTCTGGCTCTTTCAAGTTCTTCTGAATTTTCATGGGCGTTTCCTAAGATCGTCTTACTTCTCAGCATAAGGGAAAGAAAAAATATTACAATTATTTGCATTCAATAGTTGCTAATGATTTTGATACAACTTCTATCTCAATGATTTTCCTCGCAACCCAAAAGAAATAAGCACTACAGATGTTTTTACTGAGAACGTACGTGGTTCTCTTAAAGGCCATCCAGTAAATCTACTCTCTTCCATGGAACCCAACTGAGAACGTGACTTTCCTAGACCTTCCACCCCAGAATCAGCAAGTAAGACATCAAGTTGTCTATCCTTCCATAAACGTCCTAAACTCCCCAAGTAAATAGGAGGTGATGGAGCTTAAATTTCTTTGACTCCTACCACATTCCTTTCTGTCTCCTTGTCAGTTCAGCATCGCATTGATCCAGGAATGGGGTTCTAGTCACCCCTCAACTGCCAGAGCAATTCTTCATCACCCAAGATTCCTTTTTATAGCTCTTAACACACAAAGTATACTTGTTCCCCCTTCTATTCTAAGTGAACAGCAGAGCGCCTGCTACGGAGTAGAAGCTCAATAAGCATTTATTGACTTAACAACCTGCCTGGCTAGGAGATCCCGAGTGCAGTTACACCAGACTTGCCAATAGCACATGACAGGAACAGTGTTTTCCAAACTGGAAATACGGATCCTAATCCATTATGGAATTGTAAAGTCATTTTAGTAGGTTGCAGTATTTCATTGCTTTTTTTTTTTTTTAAACAAAATAGAAGAGAAAATACCAGAACGCATCACACAGAATAAAGGTAAATATGATCTTAGGAAATTTTTGCTGCCTTTTTACATATATATTTAAAACATACATATTTGAGTGTGTATGCTGGGTCATGCTGTAAAATGTATTTCTTACTGTGGGTCACCGTAAAATAGTTGAAAGCCACTGCTGTATAAGAAAAGAATTTAGTGCTGACCCAGAATCAATTCCATAGCACGGTACAGCAAGTACCGTAAGTCAGTAGTTCTCCAAACAGGGTCACCAAAAAGCATTCCTATGAAGGAGGTCCCGGTCCTTGAGTCTTTGAGAACGATCTCATAAGCTGTAGGCAGGCACCTCTCCCTCCTTTTCCACCTGAACTGGTTCATTTATAAATGTTCTGCTTTCTATTCCCAGGCACCTAGAATCCAAACATGTCCAGGGCATCCAACTTCCTCTCCTCCAACTCCTGAAAGAGCTTTCATGTCCAGTTTGGAACAACAGTGCCAATTTTACACACACTGACGCTGCATTTGAAGACTACTGGGATTATACAAAGACGGATACTTCCACCATGTGACGAATTTATTAGCAAATGTAAGTTTGAGGGCAAATGAAGCATTTCAGTGGTGATGAGAAAACTGTACGATATGACAAAATAAATTACAACTGATTTTGAATGAACTGAAAACCTGGGCTTGACAGCCACATTTGGCATTCAACCCAAAAACCAGAGAAGAGAAACAATGGGGCAGTGACACGTAATAATCAAACATAAAGAGAGCAGAATGGGAAAACCGGGGTAGGGATGAGGCAATTCTAACTCCTCTGGGTCTGGGTGAGAGAGATTCTTCATTCACTGTTTCCATAAGGCAGCATGTAGAAAACTTAGCAAACCCTCCCCCTCCCTAGTCATACCACCAAAGGAAATTTGAGCAAGGCTGTTTTTACTTTCTATCCATGTCTGATGCAGCAGCATAGTGCAAAGCTGTCCGTCCCCAGTCATCTGTTTCATTAACGTTGGCCCCTGTGGTCACTAATGTCTCAATACAGTGGAAATGACAATTTGCAGCTGCATAGTGCAAAGGCGTCCTGAAAAACAGACAGCAATTTATTACTTCCTTCATCTGAAAAACAGACCCCTTCCCATCATCATGAGCACTGACAGCAGTATTCCTAGGAGTGGGGGATGCTCTTCAGCTCTCAGGGTGTGGAGGCCAACAGACATGCCTTCCTTTGACTTTCTAAGTTGGAGCTGAGGCTACAAAGACAGTGGCCTCAGACAAAGACACCTACCTAGGGATCTATCCTTTCTTTCCATTCTGAGTGCCTATCCTGGTGCAGGTCTACACTCGTGCTTTTTTGGACTATTGCAATACCATCCTTATTGGCCTCTTTAGCTCTAATCAAACTTCCATCTAATTTCTAGTTGGTATGAGTGAAGAACTGGATTTTCTAAGGTCTGATACCCACATTCAGCATCCTGTTCTAAAACCATAGGTCCTCCCTACTGAGCAAAGTCTTGATTCCTTAGTCTGGAATCGAAGACCTTTCCAAGCTGGGCCCAAACTACGTTCATAAAGTTTCTCTCTCCTCCCCTGTATGAACCCATCACTGCATCCAAGTGGGATCACCTGAAGTTTCCCCAATCATGTCCACATCTCCCCTACCATTCCCCATGTTGTTTTCTTCCCTGGAATGTCCTCTCCTGAACTGCTTTCACCCATCAAAACCCCAAAGCTTCTAAAGTTCCAGAAGTTCTCTTTCCCTTTCGTCTGAGATTGTGCAGCTCCTGTCTGGGTCTCTCTTGAGCTCTCATCTCATATTGCCTTGATTTTAGCTCTTGGTATTGTCTCATCTTCTCCATTGAACTACAAGCCCCTTGAGGGTAGGGAAATAGATTAATGGGAAGAACAATATCTAAGGAATCAGAAGTCCTGGGTTCTAGTCCAGGCAGATCTGTAAGCTGCACCAAACCACAACCCCTCTCTGGGCCTGGACTTCCTCGTCCCTACCTCAATAATGACCCGTGAGAAGCTGCCCCCAACATCTAACCTAGGTCTAAAATTCCTGGAATTTTACATGTACACGTAAATTTATTACAGGTAAAACTCATTTAGTTTCTCCAAGCTCAATTTCTTTATCTATTAAAAAGGATAGGAAGCGTCTGCATTTATCTCATAGAGTTATTATGAAAAACCAAGTGGGTAACATGTAGGAAATACATGCACCTTGTCAAGAGTAAGACACTGCAGAAACAAGAATTCCCTAGCCAATAGTTAGGGAATAATAATCAAATGGAATACTAGAAATAAAATAACTTTATCTCAAGAACTATTTATTAGTTTCCAATTTTATTAATTATATTTTGCAGTCAATGTATGGGCTCTTTAACTCGTTGACTTTCTCCTCTTTCATCCAAAAAAACAGGTAAATTGTAAGCATTTTACATAGTGGACTGTTTGTGTTTTAATTAATTAGACTGAAAACTATTAGGTATCAACCACGTGGCAGAGCCCATAGGTAAAGAGAAAATGAGACCCAGTCCTGGTACTCAGGAGCCCCATGGTCAGGGAAGGGGAGAGACAGGGAAGCAAGAGTCCACTAGAACAGTGTGCTGTGTGCTCCTGCTGTGGAGTATGGAGGGTTCCAAGGGAGCAGAGAGGAGGGGCACCTGCATCAGAGGGGGTGGGAGGTGTTACTTGACATAAATCTGGGTGGGTGAGTAGGCGTTTGCCTAGGTAGGTTGGTAAGAGAAGAAATCTGTTGCAACGCCAAGAGCCAGGGTGCATATGGAGGGGAGGGGTAGAGAGTTGCTATGGGAAAAAAACTGGAAGACAAGACACAATTGGCCCTTCTAACAGATGCTGTGAAAGTAGATGCCTGCCTTGGGGCTTGTGCCTGCTTGTTGGTGTTTTGCTACAAAAAGGGATTTTCTTCTGAGGATGGAATCTCCCCAGCTAGCTTCCCTATTTACCATTTCACTATAACATGATTTCCAGATGGACTGCTCCCCACCCCTTTTACTGAGGCACTTGAAGCAGAGTTCCCTGTTTACATACCTCCCACACTTGTCCTTTTTATGGAAATCTGCTCCGCTGCTCTGCAAGAGTTTTATACATTCCACATTACTAGAAAGACAGGGAAAACATCATTAAGATGGTAAAGGTCAATTGCTGGGCTATCTTCAGAAAGAACTGTTTTTGGTGAAGCGAAGGCCAAAATGAAATGACAGGTCCAGGTCTAAATTCTGCTAACGCACAACCAACCTGAACAGCTTAGAGGAATGCAATAGTGCAAGGGTCTAAAGTTCCTGAAATCCCTTTTTCCAAGCTAATAAATCAATACATTAAAGAGCTTGATGGAACATTTTCAATTCCATGACCAAGGTATTTAAGGATTATTACATGGTTAAACCTTTTAGTGATGGTTTCATCGCATTTCCTAAGATTCTCTTTCAAAACCATCAAGAGTTTAGGAAACAGAGTGGCTGTACCAACTTGCATTCCCACCAACAATGTAGGAGGGATCCCCTTTCTCCACATCCTCTCCAACAATTGTTGTTTCTTGCCTTGTCTATTTTTGCCATTCTAACTGGCGTAAGGTGGTACCTCAGTGTGGTTTTGATTTGAATTTCCTTGATGGCTAATGATTTTGAACATTTTTCCCCTTACACCTGTGATGGCTTCATGTCACCTCTAAACAATGAGCCAGAATGGAGAAGCATTACCTTTTATCACAGGAGAATGAATTCACCGTGATAACCATTTTCAACCCAGACTCTCCATGATGGGAAATAAAACAGCTGTATTTCCCTGTCTTTGTAATATAGGTAAATAAATGTGCAAAAAATAAAAGGCCGAAAATGATGAAATGGAGCATAGTGATTTGCCAAAGCTTCTTTGTCATTCACAGAAGCAATAAATCATGTATAGTAGAGAAAAAGGACCCACTTAAGTGAATTTTCCTATTGAAGGGCATGTCACTAAGTATTAATTGTAATAGGAGTTTCAGATATGAATCCAGAATGGTGTGTTGCCAAGGTCTGATACTTTTTTTAAATGTCGGCATAAAAAGAGACAATCATCCGTTATTGTTCTAAACTTGGAATGCTGAGAAGTAGTCTAGGATTTACTGTTTTATTTTCATTTAAATATGAAAAATGATCTCATTAACGAGGAATCCAAGCAGGGCTCCCCGCACCCCCCCATCCAGTCTTTGTAGCCTCCCTTCTCAGAGAATCTGCTGTTTCAGTCATAAAATGGAAGAACTTTTTGAGACCAATATGTGTCGTTGCCACACGCCAGCTGATTTATAAAAGCACCTGTCTCTTACGGAACGAAGCCAAAGGATCAAAGGCAGAGGCATATCCAGTCGTGTGGCTTATGAAGCTCATTTGATGTGGGGAGAGGAGTTGGGGAGAAGGAGATTCATTTAAAAAATTATACATAATTCTGAATATAAAACTAAATTCAAGGTTTTGGAAGGGACCCATGCAAATAAGGGCCTTAAAGCTTCACAGTCAACCCACCTCTGATAAAGAGGTAATGCCTTTGATAATGTACAGATGACAAATGGAGAATCACTGCTGTTCCTTGAGGACTCGCAAACCGATGAAGAACGAACACCTTACCCAAACAAGGTCATCCGAGAGAGGCCGTGTTTGGTCAATGTACAGTCATACATCAACAACATATTGATCAAAGCCTTACTCTCACCACTGATATGAAAAAGAGGGTCTGATGAATGATGCTCTTTATAAGTTTAAAAAAGAGGCAAGGATTAAATCGCTTCTTGCCTATCCCTTGGGTTTTCTTGACCTTTAGTCACATTTAACCATTTACATACTTAAAAAATCAGTTTTGAAATAAGGACAGAAATATCTGTAAATAAACAGGAACTAATTCAATCTTGGGTTCCCTTGATCATCACCCACCTACCAGTGACAAAAAAGAAAAACTTAGGAACAAATCTCAACTTATTTTCCTTTGGTAGAGTGCATATCAAGTAGATAACATATTCTATAGGCTGAAGACCTACAATTTAAAAAAAAAGGAAGAGGGAGAGAGAAGAAAACAAAAGAAAACTATTTTCTATATGAGATGGGCTAATGATTTTTCTTAGGAAGAATAAACATACAATTAATATGGAAATGCAAAAGTGATATTTGGAATTGGTAGAAATGACTCTTACCCACCTTACTAAGGAAATGGCTTTTGATTCACAGACAACTGAAGTTGAGTAAGAGAAATGAGGAGTTAAGTCATGAAATAACTGAAATTGCTAACTACTCACCCTCCTGCAGCAGCGGCATGAAGGCACGTTCTTCCAAATTTATCTGGGGTGTCTATTTCAAAGCCTGCAGACAGCACGTGCTCATTACTAAACAAGGATACTATGCTATACTTTTGTCCTAGTTAAACCACAAGAAACATTGCAGAGACAGAAAAATCAGTTAGTAGGAAAACCAGAACGCAAGCAATTGTAGTCAGAAAGAGGTTGTCATGGAAACGAATGGTAACTGCTCAAGCTTGGCAATTTTATAGGAAGAACCGTGAAGTCTAGGAGAATTTATTTTCACATTCAGCCCTGGGTGAACCACAGCCCCATATTTCAATCCCAGGATAGAAATTTATGAAACCAATTTGAGATAAGTAGGGCAATAGACAGGCAGACAGAACACATGGAGAAAACATGGACAGCAAAGGAGTAATCTTCACATGCTGGAGTAGATATTTCCTTACGTGTATTATTAGCTTTCAGTTGGTTTAAGGTTTGGGAAACATGCTTTCATGCAGGGATTATTTTTAAACATGCCAAAAGCAGTGAAGGCAGAATCAACCATAGGTAAAGCACTTAAAAGGAAAAAAAATGCCTCTGGGATGTCTGTTGAATTAATTCATAAACAATCTTTGCCTTGCAGACCTCTATCACCTTTGAAAGCCAGGAACTTCTTAATACATGGAGGTTGGCAGAAGCAGTGATAAGAAAGATTAGCAAAGCTCCAAACCAGAAAGAATTTCTTGGTTCCAAACAGACTCACATTTAAAGACTAAATATTAAACCTAGTTGGAGGGGATCACGCTAGAGGGATTTATCAGAGCCCACAGAGGAGGAAGGTAACGTGACATTTCTACTGTCAAAATGTGGGGGGTTTGGCCTTTTTCCTTTGTTGAAAATATTAACTGTTAAATCCACCCTTTAAGCCCCAAAGATATTTTCCCTGATTCCAACAAACTTCCGGTAAGCTATGGCCACCCCTGCCTGTCTCTCACTCTGGATCACCCAAGCTTTAACTTGAAAAACAGGACAAGCCTCTCATTCCGGGGCAGGAATACTGACACTCGAACAGCAAAGACACCAAGGACTGCCGGGAGCTGTCCCCGGATCAGGTCATGAATGACACAAAGCACAGGCAGCCACTTACTCCGACCAGACACCTAGAGCCACGTGGCTCATTTACAGGACACATTAAGCCTCATCTGTGGTAATGGGGTTACTTACCCGATGATAAGAGCTTTCTGCAGCAGTCAGAGTGAGCATTTAGGGCAGCTAAATGTAAGGGGAACATGCTATGGATTCCACACCTGACGAGAAAAAAAAAAAAACAGAGCAGCTCACCGTAACAGATCTCAAGATACATGCAGAAGGACAACAATCTTTCTAGAAGTTCTCTGATGAGAACCCAAACCCACAACACCTCGTTTTGGGACCCTTGCCTGAAATCATTTTATAATTCTTCCACTCAGGAAATAATTATGCAATCATTTTCTACTTTAACATAATAAAATCCTAAACCTACACCAGAATTAAAAACCCCTCACAAGAGGAATGTATCTTTTTAAGATTATGTTTCCTATAAAGGGTGACTCTACATTTAAGACTAATTTACCTTTTTTTTCTTTCAGCTGAGCAATTTTATGTCAGCAACCTGTTTTATTCAGCGACCTGTTCTATTCCTCGAATTGATAGAGAAATACTATTGACCTATTATGTGCCAAGTACTTTGCTAAGAGTTAATAATGACTGTATTATTGAAAACAAAATTTCGGATGAGAATAAAAACCAGTGTTTATCTTTTGCAGTTGCAACTTCATCTTCCTAATACTCTCATACTGCACATTAATCCACATCAGGACGCCGATCACATTATCTTGCGTACTTTTCGTAAATCGAGCATACTTTCCCTAACAGTATTACAGAAAGAATCTAGAAAAGGACTTTTTAGACTGATAGCCCATCATAACACAGTCCCCGGGATGATCCCTTAAGGGACAGGCAGCCTTCTGAGAGCAGTGCTTTTGGCTTTCAAAATCAAATCCTCGTCTTTCCCCTTGCCTCCCCTCACACAAGGACCCAAAGTCGTAAGCTAAACTGCCGTTCCTAACAAACAGCATACCGGGAGGTTCCTGTGCTCTTCTAAGTGTTTATAATGTTACTGCTCTCATTCCCCAGACTGGCTCACGATAGTCAAAGAATGTATTTCAAATTTTGCAAATCCTCCGTGTAACACAAGTAAGAACGCATATGAACACCTGCAGCATTAATGACCTAAGTTTCTTCTCTGGCACAAAGTGGCCCATTTTCAGATTCTATAATTCATTAAGAAACACATATGGTTTGAACTGGTTAGGTTTCAGATACATGACTTTTATCTGCTATCTCAAAAGTTACTATGCTGTGTGTGACTGTGTGAAAGTATTTACATATACACAGATAGTTCATGGCATTCAGCGTTCTGCCACATCGGAGCCTGCCAACAATTTACCACCTCTTTCTTTCCACGAAAACTTCTCTCTGTGTATCGGTGTTTTTGTTCAGTCTCCCCTCTGCTCGTGTTCTTTTCCCTATATGGAGATTTCCAACCCCGTGTATATAATAGCTGGCATCCATCAAGGGATGCAATTTGCTTGTCTTCCGGGCAGTGTCATGCAGAGGAGAACTGCTTGTAATTGCCTCTCTCATCATTTACAAAAAAAATTCTGAAAAGCAATTGCACCAGTGACAACCTTGACGCTCACGGAAAGGAAGTGGGCATTGGGGGATGGGAGAGAAGATTTTCTATCCATGCTGCTATTTATATTACTCCCTCCTGATGCCAGAGAAACACAATAATTTTTAAAAATGTATAACACGTTTTAAAAACACCTTACTAAATGGAATTTTAAGCCAATAAGACTGTACCTAACCACTTTATTTGTTTAAGGCAAGTAAGGCAAAAATGTGATTATATTAATACCTCTGGGCATTTGCAAGAGAAAAACAGTATTTTCTAGGACAGGTTTAAGTTCCTGAAAGAATGTGCCTGGAATTGGGTTGGTTTTCCCAAGATTTCTTTGAGCCTTCCTCATTCCTTAAATATATATAACTTTAATAAAAATATATATGTGTACAGATACATAACATGTAAAATATAAATATATCAAAATGCTATGTATTACATACATATTATATATACATGCATATATGTATATATACACAATATAATATATATTTTATAAAGATACAAAAAATACATATCTTTATATACAATAATACAAGCAAATGAATTAGAGAAGATAGCATAAAATTCTGTAAGAAATCAATAAGAAAAACATAAAAAGTGCAAGTGATAGCATAACAGCAACAGCATTACAACATATTCCATAAACTTCATTATTAATATTTCTAATCAACTTTACCACTTAACATCATTGTCTTCAGATAACTCATCATACTCCACATTAGCGGATCCTTTTTCCTCTTGTTACTTATAAACTTGAGAAGATAAGGGAAGTAGAACTATTCTAAAAGGTCTAGCAAAAATTCTGTTCAATATATATATTTTATTCCATACTTAATAAAAAAATCACTACCTCAATGTACGTTTGAAAACATATTAATTCAGACAAGTCTAAATACCACTGACACTTGAACTTGAATATGATACTATGGTTCAAACAGGAAAACTAAATATCAGGCTGAGATTGGAAAGAAAATAAAAGTTGAATTCAGAATCTCTGAATCACTTCAGAAATGATTCATGCATTTCAAAATAAAATTACTCCTTTATTGTTATAAAGTAAGACTGCTTATCAAGGAAGAGTCATAAAACCTTTAGCAGGAAAATTAGGGTTTGGCTGTCTTAGGCAAATAAGCAGCATCACTTTTACTTCATCAGGTATACATCAAAGAAGATCAAGAAATAAAGATGTCAGATAATACTAAACTTAACAATGCATAAATTACAGGAAAGAGGAGACCAATTCCAGCTAAAATGCTACAGTTATTTGACCAGTCATAAAATTAATGGGACACATTTGTATTAGCTATTTCTAATTTAGCTGTTAGCTGGTGTCTCCAACCCAGTTATTTCAGAATAAATGAGGTCAGAATAAATTGTAGACAGCCATCAGAGGCAAGGAAAGGGCTGGTGCACTATTAGAATATCAGTTCTTTTAAGCTTTCCCCTTGGCATCAGAGAGCTACTGTTGTTCCTTCCCACCTCCAGGGCTTTCTAGAAGCCTTCCCTCAGGCTGTATGCTAAAAAAACACTGTAGTTAAGGTGATGGCGTCCGAAACCTTGGGTTTGAGTCCTAGTTTGGACACTTCTAGCTATTTGATCTTTGGCGAGTACGTAATGGTTCCCTCATCCAGAAAATAAAGATCATAATAGTGTCAGTCTCACCGAGCAACTGTAAGGACTACTTAATAATGCATCCAAGTGCTAACAGAGGGTCTGGACCATGATAAGCCTTTACCATATAAGTTAGTATTACTATTGCCCTTGAAATTATTAGCTTAGTTGGATAATCAGCAGTCTGTGAGTTTTGAAGTTGTAATTAGCCTGTGATTCCTTAAAATCAGGTTTGCGATTCTTTAAAAGCCAAGAATAAATTGTGATCGGCTAGCATTTCTGTTATCTTTCTATATTTCAAAATTCTTTAGAGTACTTATCTCACAAGTCTCCTAGGAAAGGTGGATTGGTTTAGTTTTGTCCAGTGGGCAGGTAAGATAAAAACACTTGATGATTTTGATCATCAAATGATTTTATGATTCTAACTTGACTGATCAACCGAAATAAAAAAATCAGTTTCCTATTAATTTATCCATGTCATTCCGAGTATTTATCACGCACCTCTAAGTTAGAGGCATTTGGGTTTAACTGGCAACAATGAGACCTGGTCCTTGCTGTTTGCAACCTACTGACACTTTTAGTGGTTTCTTTTCAATCAAGACCAAACACTCTAATGTGGTTTCTAAGCCCCTTCTGGATCTAGCTGTTACTTAACCAACCAGTTTTCTAGAATCTCGGTGGACTTCTGTCCCTTCCTCCTGGAGGAGCCAAGGTTCTATCCTGCCCCAGGCTTTGTTTGGTGCAAGAAACTCCTCTTTCTGCCCAGCTTCTCTTAGCCTTTCTCAAACTAGTGAAGTGCATCTCTGGGGGCCGCTGGAAATACCTCTGGGCTTTCAAGAGCTATCTGTGGGACGTTTTAAACTGTCTTTTCTTTTTGGTGATAACCTAAAGAAAGTGGTATAAAAGCATATTTTGGCTCATCTCAACAACCACCTTCTCACGACAGACAACTGCTGTATGTCAGCTCCTGTGTCTGTACTTGGGATCACACGGGTGCCCTGCGGAACTACTGTAACTGGCAGGGGCCAATGAGAACAGAAAAAAGGTGGACGTAATAGACAAATGAGAACAGAAGAAAGGTGGACGTAATAGACAAATGATGCCTGAAGCTGGGAAGGGCCAGTGACAGTGCAGTATGCTTCGCCTTCCATATGCACAGGATTTGGCAGTAGTTGGCGTTTGTGCTGTGTGACGAGCCCACTGGCACTCTACTGCGTCCAAGCCACTGCAAAACTTCCAGTCCCACAGCATGTGCTGACCTCTAAAGAGTCTGTGCCTTGGCCACCAGGATAATAACCCCACGAACATGGTGACTGAATTTTGGTAAATGGTGCGCCATCACACCATCCATTACATAGAGAGGCAGCAAGCCTCCTGCCGGGGAACCTCGCCTCCAGATCCAGAGGGCCGAGGACAGAGTCTCATTTCCACCCCTCACAAGCTCTGTGACCTCAGGCAGGTAAGTGAACCTCTCTGTGCCTCATTTACTTCACTTACAAGATGGCGATAATCGTGTCACTTACCCCATGGGGCTGCTGTGACAATTAAATATAATTCCTGTGAGTTGGTGCCTAGCGTGGGTGAGGACTTATGAGTGTTTGCTACTACTGTTAACCTAGTAACACTGGGTTCTGGTTGCATGGATGTTGCAATTTTTTTTTGGACTTACTGATATAGTAGATTCAAAGCCTAAGGAGTTTCTAACTAGTTTTACATTTATACATATTCAAGTAACACTATAATAAAAAATCATTTATTTCTATATCTGGGACTGCAAGTCTCTCAACATCACAACCTAAATAATTGCTATTCACCCTGCAGTCTCCATTAAGCACTGCTCTTCCTGGAAGCCCCACCCTCAGCCCCACTAAGCCCCACATATGTTCTGTATCCAGTGCTACCCAGCGACTGCTCTGGTACCACACTTCGCATGGTTGATTGTAACTGCGTATTTAATTCTTGCCCCCAATGACTTAGAAATTCCTTGAGGGCAGGGACTCCTGTAACCCCAGAACCTGACGCAGCAGTGACACTCAAAGACCTTCAGCAAACAGTTAGTGAATGAGCAGATGGCAGAACCGGCTACCTGCATAACTATAATACCCCTAATTTTGCTGCAGTTGAGGCAGAATCAATAAGGTAGGAGGCAAATTAAAATCCCAGAGACAAGCATCTCAAACCTAAAAAAGTTAAAGAAGAAAAACCAAAGGGCTCTGGCGCCACATAAAGTTGCATGAGCACAGAGTCAAGCTGCAGAAAGTGCTCTGACTTCAAGTTCAGACAAGGAAAAAGAGTATCAAAAACATTTCATCAGGCCCAAGGATGAGATTCAAACAAATCATAAGAAAGTAGTGACCGTAACACTTGTCATATAGAGATCTTTTAAAATACATTTGGTCATATCGTTTATGAATGAGGATGGGTTATTTTCATATACGCTATTTGCTTGTTTACTTATTAATAGAAGGAAAGGCCTACTTTTCTCCTCTTTCTTAAGCTACTCCACAGAGATCTACAAGGAACCCAGAGAACAGTGATTTTTCTGAGGGCTTTTAGCAAAGTTAATCATCTCCAACTTTCCTTCCCCCCATCTTGACATTTCCCCTCAGGTGATTTCCCGCCCCATGCACTACACACACACACACACACACACACACACACACACACACACACACACACACGACTGCAGCCTAATGAACCACTGTTTACTGCAGGAAGCATTCTTATCCCCAGATCCGCTGTGACATAACCAGATGTGGCTCCTTGAGGCTGGAACAATGTTTGCCTCGGCGGCATCCCCAGGACACAGCAGAGTCAGTGGAAGGAAAGGCTACCTGAACAACAATACCATCTCTAAGGCACTTCTCCCACAAGGTGTTGTTTGCATAAATTGAAGGCAAAATAATTACAAACAAATGAACCTTGTGCTTATTGAGTAAATGTGTCTGGGGAAATTTTAAGTAAGTAGTGGGCCCCGTTTCTCCCTCAAGTGGATCCGAACCTGAAAGAAAATCAGAAATTCGTGGTTGTTTGGTTAAAACTCCCCAAGTAGCTCTGAGTTGAAAGAAAACTACCACTGAAAGTATTACTGTATCACAGGTGAAACAGGTGTGCCTAGATATTTGACTCCTGCTTAATGAACACAGAGCATTTATGATCTCTGGCGTTGGGTAGGAATTCAGAATCCAGGAGGAGCTCCCTGAATCTTAGGACAGTGCTCTTTCCACAAGCCTGAGCTGCTGCTTTTAACTTGCAATAGCCTGGTCAAAAAGGTTCTTTGACTGTTAAGTGATTCCTTTCTTCTGAAAGGAGACAGCCCACCACTCTTACTGTTTGTCAGCGTGGCCCTCTCTTTCCGCCCTGCAGGCTTGTCGTGAGCCCAAGCCCTCATCTTCTCCTCCCTGGACTCCTGCAAAAGGCTGCCACATGTCTCTGGTCTGGACCACCTCCCACACGTCTGGGCTGTTGTGAGAGTGATCTTTCTCACTGACAAATGGGATCATGACACACAACCTTCCCTACATCCACTTAATTCTTTAACAGCTTCCGAATGCCTCAGAACAGAATTCACTCCTTAGCAGGCCATGCAAGGTCTTTCAAGATGTGTCTTTTCTTGCTTCCCACCTCATTTCTTTCCATTTTTCCACACACATCAGATGATCCAGGCTTGGCAATCTGCTTTAACATATTCACATGTTGATGCCTTTGTAAATACTGTTCTCTCCTCCTGGAATGTCCTTCCTTGCTTTCCCTCTTTTTACCTCACACAATTTTGTTTACCTGGTGAACTCCTACCAGTCCTTCTTTTTGCCGAAATGTCACCTCTTTTGTGAAACCCACAGAGTCAATGTCTCCCTGAATGTTCCCATAGCATGGTACAAACCTCACAATGCTTGAGTCGTCTGCTCTGGATCTTGTTCCTGCCGCTAGACTGGGACCTCAGGAGGTTGCTGGAACCCACCAGTGCCTTCCATGGACCATTGAAATTTTGGCTTATTCTCAAGCAAGACTTTCAATTCTGTTGCACAAAAACTTGGCAAATAAAATAGAATTCCTAAAGTTACACTGCCCTTATATGGTTCTCCTGAAAATTTAGATTTTGTTACCCATGGTCTCTGTGATCAAAGCTACACTCTTTATTCAGTTCTTTAAGGCTGTCTTGAATTTGGTTCTATACATATTATTAAATAATAAAATAATAGTTGTTGATAGTTTCCTACGTGCTAGGCATTCTTCAAAGAGCTTTTAACATGGATTATCTTGTTTAATAATGTTAGGCAATATATTTATATAACTCATACTCATATTGATCTCAACCTAGACCATAGAGCTTTACTAGTAATTAAATCCTTTAATGCTCTTAACACACCTGTGGGCAAGTACTGTTATTACTTCCATTTTTGAAATGAGGAAACCGAAGCACAGAGAGGTTCAGCAGTAGGCTCCAGGTTACACAGCTCACAGGCATGGTAGCTTGGATTGGAGCCCATGTAGTGCCCATGAAGCCTGGGCCCCCAAGCCACACATGTTACTACCCACCTCAGGGCAGAGCATCCTGGAATTGTACTCTTCCAACTCCTGCTCCTGCTTTTCTCCCTGCTCAGGATGTCTGCCACCACCTGCTCTACTCAAGTAATTGTCACTCTTCAAAGCCTGCCCAAAACTCACCTTCTGCTTAAAGGCTTTTCTGAAAACTTTGGCCACCGTTGCAATCTCTCCTACCTGTCTACACTCTACGGCATATACTGTCTACACTGAACACTCTGCCACTTAAGTCTTGCTTCATTTAGAACTTTATTACATACTATGTTGCATGGTTCTTTGTCTTAAGAGGGCCTTGGGCCTCTAACAAAATTATGAGCTCCTTGAAGGTACCAACCAGATGACTTATTACTGAAATTTCCCAAAGCACCCAGCACTATGACCGACTTGTACAGCTGCTTATATTCTTGCGGAACTGAAGTGTAAAATGAAGTCAGGTCCCCCTTCCCTATGTAGCACTTGTACTCAACGGTACCCCCTAATGATATCATCAAAACTGAGCAAGTACCCTGAATAAATTCTGAATTTGCCCAATTATGTCTGATTTTTCCTGCTTAAGCAACATTAAACACTGGAAAGAACAGAATATTAGAAAGTAGAGTTAGGAATAGAGTTCAAGTCTCCTTCATTAAAACCACTAGAATAGTCTTCTTTCTGATGCAGCTGAAAATAAAATTGGTTCTGCCTCGCATCTGTCATTAAAAGTCACTTAATTTAGTCCAAATTTAATTTGTATTTAGCATAATGGTACAGATCCAGCTTAACCTAGATAAATGGAAACGGTCTACTGCATGGCAGGTCCCTTTGGCAGTGTCCCCACATGTGCCAATTATTGCACCGTATTTCTGCAGTAACCTACTTGGCTGTGTCAGCTCCGCTGGTTATTAAGGTGTTAATCAAAAGCTCATGACCGTATCTTGCAGCCACATGGAGAGGAGTGTTGCCATCCTTATCCACACAGTCAATTTCACCGCCTGCAAGAGATGTTTTAATACAGGATAACATAAGGATTCAGGCTGACTCAGATACTACATTCTATGCCAGTCACTCATGTTGTCCAAATGTTGACTTCTTTTCCCCTCTGTGTACATCTCTGATCTGAAGTACAAGAATGCCTTTCCAGGGGATAGGTCACCACCTGAAGTAGTAATAGTATTAAATCTGCATAGAGGGAAGTCTATTAGAAATGCTTTTGAAAAGTCTTTCCATATTGTCTTATTTAAGGATCTAAAAACTGGGGCGCCTGGGTGGCACAGTCATTAAGCATCTGCCTTCGGCTCAGGGCATGATCCCAGAGTCCTGGGATCGAGCCCCACATCAGGCTCCTCCACTGGGAGCCTGCTTCCTCCTCTCCCACTCCCCCAGCTTGTGTTCCCTCTCTCACTGGCTGTCTCTCTCTGTCAAATAAATAAATAAAAAATCTTCAAAAAAAAAAAAAAATAAGGATCTAAAATCTCGCAACTAAATTCCTGCTCTGAGGAACAAAGTAATCAAATTCCATAAAATGTAATTTTGAAGATACACCCAATTTTAATTTTACCTGCTCAATTAAAGACCTACATACACTTTATACTGAAGCACCAGAACCAAAGAGAATAGAAAGTTCAAGAAAATATTTTACGTCATTTGATGATTTGGCTTAAAATATGATGAGTAAAATGAGGAAATGTATAACTATGAACTGAAAATATCTATATTTATAAAAGCTATCACATTAATCATCAACAGTCCTTTTAATAATAAAGTATTTTCATCTTATTTTGTCTTATTTTGCCTTCCTTTTCCCCAACTTTTAATTTTACTACATTTCTTTCTCTCTTACCTTTTCACAAATCTATACGTAAATACAGTTGGTCTATTTAACGATTTAAAAATAAGTTAGACATCATGACATTTCACCCCTAAGAACAAAGACATTCTCCCACATAACTACAATTCTATTAGTATACTCAAGAAATTTAATGTTGGTATCATAATTTTATGTAATATACAACATATTCCAATTTCTCCAGTTATTCCCAAAATGTGCATCATAGCTGTTAGTTTTTTAATCCAGGATCCAACAAAATATTCTGCTGCCATTTAGTTGTCATGTCCCTTTAGTTTTCTTTAATCTAAAACAATCCTCCTGCCTTTTCTCTCTATATCTATCTATCTATCTATCTATCTATCTATTCATCCATCTATCCATCCATGTCTCGTGTCATTGATATCTTTGGAGGTCAAGCCAGGAGTGGTGTGGAGTGTCCTGCATTCTAGAGTTATCTGCTTATTTCCTCTGTTAGATTCAGAACATTTTGGCAAGACTACCCCAGAGTCGATGTGCACTTCCCTCTGCATCTCCATAGCATACACGTAAGGGCAGGTTAGTCCACTGGATGATGCTAATTTTGATCACTTGCAATGCGTACAGTTTCAGTTTGGGAAGATGAAAAAGTTCTAGAAATGAACAGTGGTGTTGGTTACACAAAATAAGAATGTACTTAGTGCCACTGAACTGTACACTTAAGAATAGTTAAAACGGTAACTTTTTATGTTATATACATTTTACCACAATAAGAAAAGGGGCTTGATTATTTGGTTAAGGTGATACCTGCCAGCACTTGCCATTGCAAAATATCTTTTCCCTTTTGTAATTAACAAACAGTTTGTGGGCGGTACTTTGAGACTGTACAAATATCCTATTTCCCAACAAGATTTCCAGCAAGGATTTTAGCATAAACGGGGAATATTTTGTTCAAAAGTTACCTGAATTCTTTATTCTGTATGCTTATATTATCAACTTGATACAGTTTAGATTCATTTGATTCTCTTTGTTTTCAAAATTTTTACCAGTTTTTGATTTAGCTTTATTTTATTAATATATAAAAAATTCATGTTTCAGAAATCAAATAATATTTTTTAAAGGCTCACTTTCATTTCCATCCCTTCCACTTCATTCTCCACCACATCCTAAAGGAATCATTTTCATTAGTTTTGGTTTATGCTTTCTGTGTTTCTTTTTGTAAAAATAAACACACAGCGGGATGCCTGGGTGGCTCAGTCGGTTAAGCATCTGCCTTCAGCTCAGGTCATGATCCCAGAATCAAGTCCCACATCAGGTTCCTTGCTCAACAGGAAGCCTGCTTCTCCCTCTCCCTCTGCCTGCCACTTCCCCTGCTTGTGCTCGCTCGCTCTCTCTCTGACAAAAAAACAAATAATCTTTAAAAAAAATAAATAAACAGACTATACATTGCTTTCTTTTTCTTTTTTTTACTGAACAATATATCCTGGAATTCACTCCTAAAAATCACTTCTTGGAGGTCTTCCTCATTTTTGTGCAGCTTTATTGTTTTCCATTGCATGGAGATACTAGTTAAGTACACCAGTCTGAGTGTATGGATAAGCATTTAGGAAGTAAATATCATTTTGCTATTATCAGGAATGCTGCAGTGAATATCCTCATGCACATATTGTTTCCTATCTGTTGGGTGTATCTTCAGGGTAAATTCCTGGAAAGGGGATTTCAAGGTCAAAGAAGTGAATATCTGGTTTTGCTCAATTTTGCCACATTTCCCCCTTTAGGTCCTGTGCCATTTTGCTACTCACATGAGCAATGAGAGTGCGTTTTCCCCACGGCCTAATCAAGCGTTTGAAACCCTGCCATGTGATGAGTGAGAAGTAATATCTCAGTGCAGTTTTCATTTGCATTTCTCATATTAAGGAAATTGAGCATCCTTTCATATACTGAAGGACTATTTGTTTATCTTTTTCCATGAACTATTTGTTCATGACTTTTGACCATTTTTCTGTGTGCGTGTGTGCGTGCGTGCGTGCGTGGTCTTTTGTTCCTTGATTTTCAAGGGCTCTTAAAATATTTAGGAGATTCATCATTTATCAGTAATACATATTACAAATATTTCCCCCCTAGATTTTCATTTTTATTTGTTATTTTATTCTGGAAAAAAAGAAACCCTATTTTTGGAATTCATGTCTTTTCTGTTATTATATTTAGATTTTGCATTGAGTTTAGAAAGGCTTCCCCCACATCCTGACAATAAAGAAACTGACGCATGTGAAACTATTTGCAATAATGTTTCCATGGATACTTCAGAACAATCCAGGGTCCACGTGTCCATCTAAGAACTGCCCACTGTGATTGGCCTGAACGGCCCACCCCCAGAACTGCTCCTGGGAGATGTGGGAGGCAGATCCCCAGACTGCAGAGAAACCTTTGCGCTGGACACACTGCAACACTCCACGTCCTTCCAGCCAAGAGGCATCAAACCTTCTACAGAAGTGTTAGAGCCTCCAAGTTTATCAGCCCCAAACATGCCAAAAATTGGGTAGGAAAAAGTGAAAAATGTTGGAAAGGGTAAGGGGCTGAGCTGATAAAGTTTCTTCTTGTTGTTACTACCATTTCATAAGTCAGTTTAACATTTTGTTTATTTATTTATTTCTCTATTTATTTAATTTGGGGAGAGAGAGCACGTGCAAACAGGGAGAGGGATGGAGGAAGAGGGAGAGAGAGAATCTTAAGCAGGCTCCATGCCCAGTGCAGAGCCTGAAGCAGGGCTCCCCCAAAACAGGGGCTTGATCCCACGACCCTGAGATCATGACCTGAGCTGAAATCAAGAGTCAGATGCTCAACCGACTGAACCACCCAGGCGCCCCTCATAAGTCAGTTTAAAACTGTAAAAATATATGTAATTATCTTCCACATATGCTTTTGTTGTCATTTAACATATATTTCAGAAAAACATCATAACTAGTGGAAAAATAGAAGAGATCGTTATTCTGAAATATGTTTTATATTAAAGTAGGACATCTAGATAATGAATTTCTATTTTACAGTCATTCCCCAAACTTTTCCATTTTCACTTGAAAATCTTTAAGCTTTGCCTGGCATGCAATTAAATATCCTTACTACTCATTTGAAGCTTGCAAGTTAAATGTTGGTAATTGATTACTGACAATTAGTGAGGAAAATTAACATTTGTGAGTTTAGAAGTACGCAAAGCATGTCAGAAGGGATAATTTAGCAGCATTACCGAAGCATTCATCTGAAGTTATTTTTTCCTGCACAAACAAAAATGGTCATCTTATTAAATTGCCTCGGAAATACTGTGAGCCAAAAGGTCAAAAATCTCACAATGAATCATCCTAACCTATCACTGGACTCTTCCTTTTCAAACTCTATTTTTAAAGCTTCTGTGAAGAAAACATCAGTTTTGAACTCTTGTAACCTGCTGGACAGCATCTAGGCAGTGGCCTAGTACAAACGTCGGGATTAAATGCCTTCTGCCATCACATTGTTTCCTCAGTCAGTTCTTTCCCTCTCTGGCTGCGACAACACGGCTTCAGACAACACACAATGGGACTGGACAGTAGAAGTAGTGTTTGCTCACTATCTACAAAAATAAAAGAGGTGTGTGTGTGTGTGTGTGTGTGTGTGTGTGTGTGCGCTTGGGCTTTTTGTTTGTTTCTTTTTTTGTTCCTTTTTGGCAATTGTCTTACCAACGCTGAATAATTCTGGAAAAAGTTATTATGAAGAACTAATAACCCTGAATAGAGAACGGTCAGGGAAGCAGAGAAATGTCATACAAAGTCCAAACACAAGGGTGTTTCACAAAACAAACGCAAGGAATATCGCTCAGTAGCATGTTCTTTTGGGTTAGGGAGCCAATGGATGGTCCCACGTGGGACTGGCTTCCAAGTCCTGTTGTGCAGTGACCCACTCTGGAGGATAGACACCAGGTCCGGGGGTGCAAGCCTCTGGATTTTTCCCAGAAGGAATCCAACAAACAGGAGGAAAGAAAAGAGCTTCCTATTCTTCTCCCTAAGGGCATTTTTAAAAATGTCAGATGGAAGAACTCACAGTTCTCACATGTAATGAATGCAGAGAATTGTCAGCTGAGAAAAGAGAATGCCAAATCATCCTTCTACAGAGATGATGCTAGTCTAGATATAAGTGACCCCTAAAGTAAATAAAATTCCAGTTAAAAAACATTTTTTAGGGGCACCTGGGTGGCTTAGTCGGTTAAACGTCTGCCTTTAGCTCAGGTCATGATCCCAGGGTCGTTGGATCAAGCCCCTGTTTTGGGGGAGCCCTGCATCAGGCTCTGCACTGGGCCTGGAGCCTGCTTAACATTCTCTCTCCCTGCTTCTCCCTCTGTCTGCCACTCCCCCTGCTTGTGCATGCTCTCTCTCTGACCAATAAATAAATGAAATCTTTTTAAAAATGTCTTTAAACATGCCATTATTTATCCAGAGAATGCATTGGTAAGTGTAGTGGTTGAAAGTTCAGTCTCTGATGTTAGACTGCCTGTGTTTCAATTCCTGTTCCTCAACATACCTGCCATGTATCCTGATGGAAGTGACAACCTCCCTGCCTTAGTTTCCCCATCTTTGACATGGAGATGACAATAGCACCTCTTTCTCATGGATTTATATGTGGAGTGCATACCCAAATGCCCAGCACAGTGTAAACACTCAATCAATGTTAGCTTTATCATTATATATAATGGGCTATATATTATAGCCACTATATCTCATCATTTTGGGCCCCTGTACCACCCCCCCCCCCACCCTCGATCCACAAGTAAGATGTCAGGTCAGCCAAGAATGAGGCTCTGGATTGAGCCTCTTGATCAGCGAGGACAAGAGATGGGTTCTCTTTCAGATCTCATCCCAACTCAGAGGTCTACAATGATGTCCACAGAGGGCACGGGAGTGTTTCAGGCCCACAGGAATGGGTTTTGGAGAGGTCACAGTAGCCAGCAGCATCCCCAGACTGTTGTCACACACTAGCATTACACAGGGAGATGGATCACGGCCTTGATTTGAAGGAGATGGCCAGGATGGTCTGCCCCCAGGGATGGACCTGGGGGAAGGCAGTGCTTACAAGGAGAAAACTTGCTCTCTCTTTGATCTGATCGCTGCAGCTCAAATGTGCCTTAGCAGGGAGCGGAGCTCTTATACCACAGAGGTAAGCGTGATTATAGTCACACTAAAATTTTAAAAATAGATACCAAATATCTCCCTAGTATGTATGTATGTATGTATATATTTATTTTTCAGCCAGTGGACACTGTTTCTAAAAACAAAAAAAAAGCAGTTGAGAAATACATGGGATGAGGAAAGTGTGCAAAGGAGAGACTCTAGGGTCACTCCCCATCTCCCTTTGTTTACTTCAAGCAAAACAAAACAATTAAAGTGGCCCTTTCAATAAAGTGAATGTCAAAGACATACCACATATTTCAAATTAGAATTAATGGGTGTTGTGCAGTTAATTTTCATTTTACCTTCCTTTGCTCAATGGAAATTTGTCAGGATTTATTGTCCCCTATAGTTACACTGAAATGCTTATAAATTTCCTTTGCTTTGTGGCAGATATTTTGCTTCCTAAGCATAATTTCCCCAAGCTGATCTTCCATCCAAATGTCAAGTAACTTTTTGGTTTTATGACTTGACTGCCGAGGCTATAACATAGTATCACTAACAATTCGTCCAAAATTCTTACAGATGAGAAAAAGACAGGTCCGAGAAATTGGCTAATGCCAGAATTTTAAGAAGTACAAATATGGGTCAACTAAAGATAGTTTAGGAATTGCTGAACTTGGAATGTCAGCATAAAATCTGGACTAAACCTGTTGTTGTTTTTTTTAATTGTCTCTCTGATTTGCTAAGAAAGCAGTAGTTCTGTGGTCAAGGTCAGTCCACTCACAGATGCTCGCCATGACCCATAATAGCGTTAGGAACCATAATGTGAAGTGACACTCCCTAGTACTTTGGCTACAGAGACAAGCCAGTGGTTCGCGTACACCTTTGTTGTGCGCCTGGAAAATTACTAGATATGTGACTTTCCAAGGTCTCTATCAAGGCTGTGACTTTATCATCTTTTATATCATGCACTTAACTGCTTTTCCTCTGAGTCACCTCATTTTTCCTACCTTTGCCCAAGTAGCTTAAGGAGTTTTAACTTAGGAAACGATGGTAAATTCTAAAGCTTAAAGATAATTCAGATTTGCTGCTAGAAAATGTATGATAGTAATTTTTATTAGTTTCAGAGTGAAAAGTGCAGGACCTTGAGCCCAAATAAGTACATCATTTCCAGTGTCAAAATAGTATGTTCTTTGACTGACTAGGAATTAAATGAGAAACAGTGGCTTTATGTTCTTGCTCCTAAGCTGGATGGTGATGATATGTCCGATAAAGAGCTTTTGGCAAAGTGCATCAAAGGATGGTGTAAATCTAATCTAAATAAAACAGACCATCATCTAAAACAGAGCATCATCTTTCATGTTCAGATTACTGACAGCCACACTCAGGTCAGGACACTGTCCAAACAACAACACTGCAGAAGGATCTCTCTTACCATTCTGAATGAGGGTTTGTGATCGTGTGAACCTTCCATGGACAGCTGTCATGTGCAGTGGACTTTTGCCATCTTTACTCTAAAAAATGAGGGAGAGAGAAACAAAGGATCAGTGATGCCAATCTGAAACATCCCTACAGATACTACTGTCAATGCCCTGAAAATAAAATGTCAATTCAGGTTTTTTAAAAGGGATAATAAAAACTTACAAAAGGTAAAAGATAATTTTTGAAAGCAAAAGAAAAAGCATATATATAATATATCTCAAGTTACTGCATAACATCCCATTGTAAAGAAGCTTAGAGAAGTGAAAATTATTTTAGAGAAGAAATGTGAAATTTCTAGTTACACTGACAATTTTTAAACTATCCTGCTTCAAACTGAAGCAATCATCCAAAATGCTTTTTTCTCTCTTGTGATCTACTGATGAAGACGGTTTCAAGGCGTTTTTGTTTGGTTTGGTTTGGTTTTCAGCTTTTGTCTCAAGTACATGAGAAAAGACAAATGATGTGCTAACTGGCTTGGTCCTGTCCAACCTAAAGTTGACTGAGCTGCTATGAATGACTGCAGCTCTCAAAACTGACCTGGAACATTCCACCACTCCCTACATCCTAATTCCATAGAAAATGACACTTCTGGTTGTTCCAAACAAAAATGCTTGCTTCAATTAAGTCATTAGAAATCATAAGATTAAAACATACAATGGTTTAGCAAATTGCCATTTTAATGATCACAGGGATGTGTGCTGAATTTATACATCTCTCTATTATTTAAGATATAAATGATGGCACTCCCTGATAGAGATTAAGCCAAAACATGAAAAATGTATAAAATCTATAGACTTGTCATCATTACACCAGATACCAAAGTCCCATACATTTATTAAGAAACAGTCATTTACAGAATTTCATCCAAAAATAGTAATACCTAAAAGAACATATTAAGTATCCCCAATAGACAGAATGTATCTTTTCATTCAGGTACTGTTAATAAAAGAAAAAAAAGAAATATCTGTTTCAGGAGAAACATTTTCCAAAGTCCAAGGTTAAATATGAGATTTCAAAAATGCAAGTTTATTTTTGTAATGAAACCCATATACCTGTGCTTTAAAATGCACTGTTGATGGGAATGCAAATTGGTGCAGCCACTGTGGAAAACAGTATGGAGTTTCCTCATAAACTTAAAAACAGAAATACCATATGATCTAGTAATTCCACTACCGGGTATCTACCTAAAGAAAATGAAAACACTAATTCGAAAACATATACACACCCCTATGTTTACGGCAGCGTTATTTCTAATAGCCCAGAAATGGAAGCAACCTACGTGTCCATCGACAGATGAATAGATAAGGAAGATGTAGTGCATACACACACACACACACACACACACACACACACAGAGGAATATAATGCAGCGATAAAAAGGATAAGTTCTTGCCATTTGTGACACCATGGATGGACCTAGAGAGTATTATGCTAAGTGAAATAAGTCAGACTGAGAAAGACAAATGCCATATGATTTCACTCATATGTGGAATCTAAAAAACGAAACAAATGAATAAACAAATAAAACAAAAAACAGAAACAGACTCATAAATACAGAGAACAAACTGATAGCTAAGGAAAGGGGTTAGGGATATGGGCAGATAGGCGAAGGGGAGAGGGAGACACAAGCCTCCGGTCAGGGAATAAATGAGTCATGGGAATGAAAGGCACAGCATAGGGAATATAGTTAATGATACTGTAACAGCTTTGTATGGTGACAGATGGGAGCTACACTTGTGAGCACAGCATAACATCTAGAGAAAGTGAATCACTGTGTTGTACACCTGAGACTTATGTAACATTGTATGTCAACTATATTCAAATAAAAAATTTTTTTTAATTAAAAAAAAAGAAAACATAGCAACCTACAAATACATTTAAAAAAATAACTCCTTGTTTTAAAAACTTCACAATGGGAAACAAATAATCATTTGAGTAAGTATTTCTCAGAGTGAACCAAGGACTAACTGCATCTAAGTCACCCAGGGCTCTTGTTAGAAATGTGAGTTCTGATTTTTCTAAGGTGTTCCAAGATGGCGGAGGAGCAGGAGACCTAAAGTTTGTCTGGTCCCAGGAATTCAGCTAGAGAGCTACCAAACCATTCTGAATACCTATGAATGCAACTGGAGAACGAAGAAAAGAGTAGCAGAAACTCTATGAACAGAAAAGCGATCACTTTCTGCAAGGAGGAGAAAAAGATGGCGGAGGAGCAGGAGACCCTTTCTCAGCTGGTCCCAAGTTGAGCCGGATATCTACCGGACCATCCTGAAAACCCACGGAATCAGCCTGAGATGCAGGAAGATACATCTGGATCTCTACAAACGAACATCTCCATCACTGAATATTGAGGTACCAAACGGGGAGCCGTAAATCTGTGCACAGATATCAGAAGATAAACGGAAGGGGGAGGGAGCTGACGGGCTCGGGTGCCAGGAAGCGGTAGTCACCTGCACTGGGGAGCGGGCTGGACTTGTGGACTGGCACCCGCGAGAGAGCAGACTGAGACCGTGAGCCGGAGAACACGCGCGACCAGACTGAAAATCCGAGTTCTGAAGCGCTCACTGGAACCAGACTAAAACTGGGAGCTCGGGAGCGCACATGCGTCCAAACCGAAAAGCAGAGCTCTGGAGCGTACACTTGAACTAGACTGAAACCAGAGTGCGGGAGCTCCAGAGCGCATGCGAACCACACTGAAACAGGGAGCTCACGAGCGTGCAGGAACTGGGGCGGCTGGCGGTGTTAGAAGTGCAAAGGGCAGAGACGTGGGGCCCTGGAAGTGAGGGCTGGGACACCAGCTGTGGGGCGCACATCCTGATACGCTGCTGGGTTTTTAGCAGCACCGACAGAAACAGAGTTAAAGTGGCCAAGAGAGCTCAGTGGAGAGCGGACTGCGATCTCTCTGTTCTGAGACAGAGGCTAGGATACAGCCACTGCTGCTCTGACTCTCAGAAGAGCCACAGAAAACTGCCAGGGAAAACCACCAGAGAACAAAAGCCTGGAAATACCAGCTCACAGTGTGCCCATCCACACCCCCCTCACAGGGGACGGGGCAACTCTACCCAAACAGGGTTGCCTGAATATCAGCGCAGTGGGCCCCTCCCCCAGAAAGCAGGCTGAAAAATCAAGAAGCCCACATCCCTAAGGTCCCTATAAAACAAGTACACACTGCCTGGGTCCTGGTCAATAATGTGGGCTCTGGACATCCCCGAAACCTCTCCTCATCAGAATGACGAGGAGGAGAAATCCCCCCCAGGAAAGAAAAGATAATGAGTCTGTGGCCTCTGCCACAGAACTGATGGATATGGATATAACCAAATTGTCAGAAATGGAGTTCAGAGTAACAATGGTCAAGATGATGTGTAGGCTTGAAAAAACTATTAATGAAAATATTAACAAGAATATAGAATCTCTAAGGGCAGAAATGAGAGTGAGTCTGGCAGAAATTAAAAATGCTATGACTCAAATGCAGTCTAAACTAGACATTGTGACAGCCAGGGTAAATGAGGCAGAAGAATGAATTAGTGAATTGGAGAATGGGATGGTAGAAGAGAAAGTTAAAACAGAAACTTGCCTCAAAAAAATCCGATCTCAAGAATACAGATTACGGGAGATTACTGACTCAACGAAACGTTCCAATGTCAGAATCATCGGCATCCCAGAGGGGGTGGAGAAAGAGAGAGGTCTAGAAGAGATATTTGAACAAACTGTAGCTGAGAACTTCCCTAATCTGGCAAAGGAAACAAGCATTCGTGTCCAAGAAGCAGAGAGGACCCCTCCCAAGGTCAATGAGAACAGACCTACACCATGTCACGTAATAGTGCATTTCACAAATATTAGATCCAAGGATACAGTATTGAAAGCAGCCAGGGGGAAGAAAATCCTTATGTACAGAGGGAAGAATATCAGAATAACGTCAGACCTGTCTACAGAGACCTGGCAGGCTAGGAAGGGTTGGCAGGGTATTTTCAAAGCTCTATCTGAGAAGAACATGCAGCCATGGATCCTTTTTTTTTTTTTTTCTCTGTTAATGATTTTTTATTATATTATGTTAGTCACCATACAGTACATCCCCGGTTTCCGATGTAAGGCTCGATGATTCATTAGTTGTGTATAACACCCAGTGCACCATGCAATACGTGCCCTCCTTACTACCCATCACCAGTCTATCCCATTCCCCCACCCCCCTCCCCTCTGAGGCCCTCAGTTTGTTTCTCAGAGTCCATAGTCTCTCATGCTTCATTCCCCCTTATGATTAACCCCCCCTTTCTTTATCCCTTTCTTCTCCTACCGATCTTCCTAGTTTTTATGTTCCATAGATGAGAGAAATCATATGATAGTTGTCTTTCTCTGCTTGACTTATTTCACTTAGCATTATCTCCTCCAGTGCCGTCCATGTTGTAGCAAATGTTGAGAACTCGTTCTTTCTGATAGCTGAGTAATATTCCATTGTATATATGGACCACAACTTCTTAATCCAGTCATCTGTTGAAGGGCATCTCGGCTCCTTCCACAATTTAGCTATTGTGGACATTGCTGCTATGAACATTGGGGTGCATATGGCCCTTCTCTTTACTACGTCTGTATCTTTGGGGTAAACACCCAGTAGTGCAATGGCTGGATCATAGGGTAGCTCAATTTTTAATTTTTTAAGGGACCTCCACACTGTTTTCCAGATTGGCTGTACCAACTTGCATTCCCACCAACAATGTAGGAGGGATCCCCTTTCTCCACATCCTCTCCAACAATTGTTGTTTCTTGCCTTGTCTATTTTTGCCATTCTAACTGGCGTAAGGTGCAGCCATGGATCCTTTATCCAGCAAGGCTGTTATTCAGAATTGATGGAGAGATAAGGACCTTCCAGGATTGGCAGAAACTGAAGGAATTTGTAACCATGAAATCAGCCCTACAGGAGATCTTAAGGGGGGTTCTATAAAAGTAAAAAGGCCCCAAAAGTGATACAGAACAGAAATTTACAATCTATAGAAACAAAGACATCACAGGCAACATGACATCATTAAAATCATCTCTCTCAATAATCACTCTCAATGTGAATGGCTTAAATGCTCCCATAAAACGCTACAGGGTTGCAGATTGGATAAAAAGACATGACCCATCCATTTGCTGTCTACAAGAGACTCATTTTGAACCTAAAGATACATCCAGACTGAAAGTGAAGGGATGGAAAACCATTTTTCATACCGATGGACCTCAAAAGAAAGCTGGGGTAGCAATTCTCATATCAGACAGATTAGATTTTAAACTAAAGACTGTAGTTAGAGATACAGAAGGACACTATATTATTCTTAAAGGATGTATCCAACAAGTGGATATGACAATTATAAATATCTATGCCCCCAACAGGGGAGCAGCTAGATACACAAGCCAACTCTTAAGCAGAATAAAGAGACATATGGATAATAATACCTTAATAGTAGGGGACCTCAACACTCCACTCTCAGCAATAGACAGATCACCTAAGCAAAAAATCAACAAAGACACAAGGGCTTGAAATGACATACTGGACCAGAAGGACCTCATAGATATGTACAGAACACTATACCCCAGAACAACAGAATACTCATTATTTTTAATGCACATGTAACTTTCTCCAGAATAGACCATATACTGGGTCACAAAACAGGTCTCAACCGATACCAAAAGACTGAGATTATTCCCTGCATATGCTCAGACCACAATGCTTTGAAACTGGAACTTAATCACAAGGAAAAATTTGGAAGAACCTCAAACACTTGGAAACTAAGAACCATCCTGCTCAAGAATGATTGGGTAAACCAGGAAATTAAAAATCCGTGTAAACAATTTCTGGAGACCAATGAGAATGAAAACACATTGGTCCAAAACCTATGGGACACTGAAAAGGCAGTCCTAAGGGGAAAATACATAGCCCTCCAAGCCTCACTCAAAGAATAGAAAAATCTAAAATGCAGTTTTTATATTCTCACCTCAAGAAGCTGGAGCTAGAACAGAAGAACAGGCCTAACCCACGCACGAGAAGGCAGGTGATCAAGATTAGAGCAGAGATCAATTAATTAGAAACCAGGAGCACAGTAGAGCAGATCAACAGAACTAGAAGCTGGTTCTTTGAAAGAATAAATAAGATCAATAAGCCACTGGCAAGACTTATTCAAAAGAATAGAGATAGGACCCAAATTAATAAAATTATGAATGAAAGGGGAGAGATCACGACCAACACCAATGAAATAGGAAGGATCATTAGAAACTTTTATCAACAGCTTTATGCCAATAAATTAAACAACCTGGAAGAAATGGATGCCTTCCTGGAAACCTATAAACTACCAAGACTGAAACAGGAAGAAATTGACTTTTTAAACAGACCGATTAATTATGAAGAGATTGAAGCAGTGATCGGAAACGTCCCCAAAAACAAGAGTCCAGGGCCTGACGGATTCCCCGGGGAATTCTACCAAACGTTCAAAGAAGAAATAATACCTATTCTCCTGAAGCTGTTTCAAAAAATAGAAACAGAAGGAAAACTACCAAACTCATTCTATGAGGCCAGTATTACCTTGATCCCCAAACCAGGCAAAGACCCCATCAAAAAGGAGAATTACAGACTGATTTCCCTGATGAATATGGATGCCAAAATTCCAAACAAGATCCTAGCTAATAGGATCCAACAGTATATTAAAAGGATTATCCATCATGACCAAGTGGGATTCATCCTTGGGATGCAAGAGTGGTTCAACATCCGCAAATCAATCAGTGTGATAGATCATATCAACAAGAAAAGAGTCAAGAACCACATGATCCTTTCAATTGATGCAGAAAAAGCATTTGACAAAATACAGCATCCTTTCCTGATTAAAACCCTTCAGAGTGTAGGGATAGAGGGTACATTCCTCAATTTCATAAAAACCATCTATGAAAAGCCTAAAGCGAATATCATTCTCAATGGGGAAAAGCTGAAAGCCTTTCCCTTAAGATCAGGAACACGACAAGGATGCCCACTCTTGCCACTATTATTCAACATAGTACTAGAAGTCCTTGCAACAGCAATCAGACAACAAAAAGGGATAAAAGGTATCCAAATTGGCAAAGAAGAAGTCAAACTGTCTCTCTTCGCAGATGACATGATACTCTATATGAAAAACCCAAAAGAATCCACCCCCAAACTACTAGAACTTATAGAGCAATTCAGTAATGTGGCGGGATATAAGATCAATGCTCAGAAATCAGTTGCATTTCTATACACGAACAATGAGACTGAAGAAAGAGAAATTAGGGAATCCATCCCATTTACAATAGCACCAAAAATCATACGTTATCTTGGAATTAACCAGAGACGTAAAGGACCTATATTCTAGAAACTACAAATCACTCTTGAAAGACATTGAGGAAGACACAAAAAGATGGAAAAATATTCCATGCTCATGGATCGGAGAATAAACATAGTTAAAATGTCTATGCTACCCAGAGCAATCTACAATTTCAATGCCATCCCAATCAAAATACCAATGACATTTTTCAAAGAACTGGAACAAACAGCCCTTAAATTTGTGTGGAACCAGAAAAGGCCCCGAATCGCCAAGAAATTGTTGAAAAGGAAAAACAAAGCTGGAGGCATCATGTTGCCGGATTTCAAGCTATACTACAAAGCTGTGATCACAAAAACAGCATGGTACTGGCACAAAAACAGACACATAGATCAATGGAACAGAATAGAGAACCCAGAAATGGACCCTCGGCTCTCTGGGCAACTAATCTTTGACAAAGCAGGAAAAAACATCCAGTGGAAAAAAGACAGTCTCTTCAATAAATGGTGCTGGGAAAATTGGACAGCTACATGCAAAAGAATGAAACTTGACCACTCTCTCACACCATACACAAAGGTAAACTCCAAATGGTTGAAAGATCTCGATGTGAGACAGGAATCCATCAAAATCCTAGAGGAGAACATAGGCATCAACCTCTTTAACATTGGCCACAGCAACTTTTTTCATGACACATCTCCAAAGGCAAGAGAAACAAAAGAAAAAATGAACTTGTGGGACTTCATCAAGATAAAAACCTTCTGCACAGCCAAGGAAACAGTCAAAAAAACTAAGAGGCAGCCCACAGAATGGGAGAAGATATTTGCAAATGACACTACAGATAAAAGACTGGTATCCAAGATCTACAAAAAACTTCTCAAACTCAATACACGAGAAACAAATAATCAAATCAAAAAATGGGCAGAAGATATGAACAGACACTTTTCCAATGAAGACATACAAATGGCTAACAGACACATGAAAAAATGTTCAAAATCATTAGCCATCAGGGAAATTCAAATCAAAACCACCTTGAGATACCACCTTACACCAGTTAGAATGGCAAAAATTGACAAGGCAGGAAACAACAAATGTTGGAGAGGATGTGGAGAAAGGGGATCCCTCTTACACTGTTGGTGGGAATGCAAGTTGGTACAGCCACTTTGGAAAACAGTGTGGAGGTCCCTTAAAAAGTTAAAAATAGAGCTACCCTATGATCCAGCAATTGCACTACTGGGTGTTTACCCCAAAGATACAGACGTAGTGAAAAGAAGGGCCATATGCACCCCAATGTTCATAGCAGCATTGTCCACAATAGCTAAATTGTGGAAGGAGCCGAGATGCCCTTCAACAGACGAACGGATTAAGAAGATGTGGTCCATATATACAATGGAATATTACTCAGCCATCAGAAAGAACGATTACACAACATTTGCAGCAACATGGATGGGACTGGAGGAGATTATGCTAAAGTAAAATAAGTCAAGCAGAGAAAGACAATTATCATAGGGTTTCACTCATATGGAACATAAGAAATAGGAAGATCAGTAGGAGAAGGAAGGGAAGAATGAAGGGGGGTGGTGAACAGAAGGGGGAATGAACCACGAGAGACTATGGACTCTGGGAAACAAACTGAGGCCTTCAGAGAGGAGGACGTGGGGGATTGGGATAGGCTGGTGATAGGTACTAAGGAGGGTACATATTGCATGGTGCACTGGGTATTATATGCAAATAATGAATCATGGAACATTGCATCAAAAACTGGGGATGTACTGTATGGTGACTAATATAACAAAATAAAAATTATTTTAAAAAATGTGAGTTCTGTCCCCTAACCCAGGCCACTGAGTCAGAACTGGGTAAAGGGATCCCCATATCTAACCTGTACAGCACGTTAATGTTTGGGAGACACTGCTTTAGACTGAGGGGCTGGAATAGCTTATAAAACCAAAAGGGTTTAACAGAAGAATTTTTATTATATCCTGTAAGTCTATTTCTTAGAAAGGAAGAAAGGAGTTGTGCACAATCTTTGCCAAGGAAAGAGTTAATCAGAACGGTAAGTGCATCGATTGAAAAATAATCTTTGTAGTGAAAAGTCATCAGGTAGATGGGGGAAGAATAGGATCTTTTCTCATCTAATATGATTATAACCAGAGTCAGAAAAGATTGAGAAAGGAAGACGGAAATAAGCTTGAAGCTTTACTGAAATGGTAGTTTTAAAGGAAAAGGAGCAGCAACCAAGAGACTAGGGACACAATTACAGAAATCGCCGGCCTGACGTTAACCAGTCCCTAGGTGGTGCTATTTCTTTAAATTTTGCTCCAATATTGTCTCTTAAGTTTAATTGAAAACACAACTAATTAGCATTTAGTTAAATATATATAAAGCCATAAATATTTGAGTGCTTAGATAATATCTTTATAAATATTTAGCTAAGAACTTTTCCATGTCTAGAAAATAGCTTAAAGGCTTTACCGGGGAATAACCACCAACTTGGTAGTAACTACCTAAATTGCAGCCAGCCAGCCAAAGCAGAAGTAACCCGTTTCTGTGGCATGCAGTTTACAAAGCTGGTTCTATTTCAGGGAAGGCAAACAGCACGCCCTTTTGTCCCATGGAGTGCTTGTGCCTTTGGTAACAGGGCAAATAAATACAGACGACCAAATTTTGGTAAAATATAAAGCACAGCTATATGGGATCTATCTTTGCCTGGGTTCATCTACCACTGAGTCCAGTCCTGAGCTGGTTTTCCCCCCTGAGGGATATGGTGGCAGGAGGTGGGGGAGGGAGGACAGGAAGCATTGAGAATATCACGGAGCCATTTTGGAACAGTTGTGCTTACATGGTTTGGATGTAAAAGGAACTTGCTATTTCAAAAAGCCATTGGAAACTAATGAAGGTCAGAGGATAATACCTTTTGTTTAGTCTTTACAAGTTAGAACTCAGGATATTCAGGTTGAGACCAGGGATCCTACTGAGTTCCATTATCTGCCTGAGAAATTTATCACACGGGGGGACTTGCTGTTACTGCTGTTTTAGGAACTTCAGACAAGGACAAAACATTCCTTGCATTGTCAAAGTGAAGAATATATTCAATTCTTCCTCTTATTCAAAGCTTTGCTTTTATAAGACTTTTTTCTTAATTTCTAGTCTCTTTCCTATTTCTAGAGTCATTTTCCCATTAGTTGTTATTTTGAGATTTTAATTAAGCAAGAAGCCCTTCTATTGGTTTAGGCACGGCTTAGCCATGGTCACGAAGGAAAACCAAAAAAAGATTAAGAATATTTTACGATGGGGTGCCTGGGTGGCTCAATCGGTTAAGCATCTGCCTTCAGCTCAGGTTATGATTCTGCGGTCCTGGGATCAAGCCCTGAGTAGGGCTCCCTGTTCAGCGGAGAGTCTGCTTCTCCCTCTCCCTCTGCCTGCTGCTCCCCCTGCTTGTGCTCTCTCTCTGTGTGTCAAATAAATAAATAAAATCTTTAAAAAAAAGAATATTTTATGAATATTAGTACTCTTTCAGGGCAGAATTCAACATCCTTCAAGGAAGATTACCCTTGAACTAAATGGAGTATTTCAATTTCCTTGACCACCATTCTCCTCGGAAATCCATCCATGCCTTTCACACCAAATACCTTCTTTCCTCCTCCTCCAACATCCCCCAAACCTCCCCTAAACTCATAGACGTTGTTACCACCCAGGAACTTGAAGGCATTGTGCTGTCTGTGGCATGTGCTTCCTGGAGTCACACAGCTCAGAGGCCCTCCTAGAAGGCAATAGAGCCTCTATAAGATAACATTAAGGCCAGCCTTGCAGGGGGTTAGGGGGAATGTGTCAGAAACCCAAGAGGCCTTCCTGATTCAAGGGAAGAGCAATCTAAAACCCTAATTTGCCAAAAGCCATATGTAGTCCAATTTTTTAAATGGTTCTAAAGGCCAGAGATGGTACATGGTTGATTCTCATTAATTCCTCTCCTTTTTCTTCACATCCTCTCCAAATATCCAAGCCTAATGCCCTTATCACTGCTTTCTCTCTCTTGCCTGTTCTAGTTTTCACCTTCGACCTCTGCAGTACAACTCATTCTATATTTTGGACCTGGTACCTATAAAGAAGGGAGCTGGTTCCCTTCAGAAGATGTGTGATGGACTTCAGCTGCAGTGTCTGAGGGCCACACAGCCTAAGGGCCCAGGGACAGGAAAGAATTCAGACCATGGGCAGTCTGAATGTTAGTGACCGGGAGGTAGGCAACCTGGCAGGGGTAATCTCTGAATCCATCTAAGTAGTATTTGGAGTAGCTATGTATTTAGTGCCTTCTTTAACATTTTGAATGCTCCTAGAAAGAGCTTTGGGATGTTACTGGAATTATGATGTAGTCTGTAATGGAGAAGAAAAATTATTTTGTATCTTCTCATGCTCTTCCTATTTGCAAAATACAAGTGAACCTTCAGTGGATTATTGTATAAAGTACTGTGTCATTACTACTTAGCACAATCAAACCAACATTACAAAGTCAGAGACAGGCCCATGGTCGATCTAAGCAAAATGAAGGGCTGTGAAATGTGCACAGGACACATATCCTTCCTTCTCTCTCCATCGTCTTGTAATTGCTCATGAAGACATCCCTTGTAGTACTTTGTGAGGAGAGAGGAAAACAAAGTGGACATGTGGGTGGGTACTGGCTACATTTCAATATGCTATTTCCCTTGGAAAATCTAAACAAATTGTCTTGGGATCTACAAACACTTTCAAAATCCAAGGAGCAATGTGGTACAGAGAGATAACAACTTCAATTAAAAAGCTACCTCCAGAGTCAGACAAAACGGCTCTACGGAAATGTTAGAAAATCCGTGCCTCCAGAGCGCATCTGGAATCGTGAAGGAGGAGGATTCGAGAGAAGGAAACTTGAGGACGTAAACAGAGGAGATGAAAGGAGACTGAGGGAGATGGCTAGACTTTCACCAAAGTCCCATTTATGCAGATCAGATACTAAAAAACCTAAGTCTCAGATTTTAAGAAAGGTATTTCTCACATTCTATTGATGATTAGCAGTCTATGGGGAAAAATTAATTATTAAAATTAAGTAGCATGCTTTCCGGGTCTAATTTATGGGGAAGAAGGCTGCCATAAACTCCATATAGTTGGCGTCCCACAACTAATCTGAACTGAGCACTAGTCAGTTAACTGGGGGAAGTGGGTGGGTGTTCCAGAAAGTGGCCTTCTAGCCTTGCTGTCAGGCACACTGAGAGCATCAGGCGGCATGTTTTCAAAGGGGGAATGGAGAGCATCAGACAACCCCCTGAATTAATTAGGTGAAAGCTGGTGAAGAGAGCTACTTTATTTAACTTCAGTAACAATTTTCTTTTCTTTGGAGAATTGAAGGATGTCCTTCATATACTAGCATGGCGATACAAGTGTCACAAGTTGGAGACACTGCCAGTTTGGCCACCTGTTAACCTCCTGTCCTCTCACCACCATCCTCTGTGACTTCAACACCATACGATGACACTTCTCACCACCATCCTCTGTGACTTCAACACCATACGATGACACTTCTCACCTTGGGTTATAGTTCCTTGGTCTCTTGATGTCCCCGTAGACCTTCCCTTACCCCCATTTAGGACCCTGGATGGGCTCCACTTACAAGATATGAAACTCTGAAATTCTCTTTATCTATTCTACCTCTTCATTTCTACCTATTCTCTACCTCCATGAAGACATTATACTCCTCTCCACTTCCTTTCTATTTTCTCTAACTCTTCTTTTTTCATCCATTTCTGGCTCTTCCTCCTCCTCCCGATCTTAAGACTAAAGGGATCCTGGCACCCTCCATCCCTTTCTCCACTCATGCTATAACGTACTCTCTCCTTGGGTGACCTCATCCTTTTCCAGCCTCCAAGATCCATCACCTCTGTGTGAATGAGGCAGCCTAAGTTTTTTCTTCTCTTCTCTTCTGCTCTCCCACGCTGGAGGCTTGCATGTTCCCTTATTGGTTTTCTCAGACTGGCTGTACCAAAGGCTCAAAATCACCTTCTCAAAAACTAAACTTATCAGTTTTACCTCCTAAGCCTATTCTTTCTCCTGACATCCCTCCTCATAACAACAATCATTTACTGAGTGCTTGCCACGTGGCAGACACTGTTCTAAGTAATTTATGTGAGATGACTTGTTTAATCCTCACAGTGGTTCCATGAAGATGTTACTGTTTCCCCAATTTTACAGATAAACAGACACCCAGAGAGGTTGTTTCTGATTATATAATTACTGAAAGTCAAGGCTAGGATTGGAGTCGAGGCAGCCTAGCCTCAGAACTGAACACTTAACCCCTATGCTCTGTCACCTCTGAACCAGATGTCAGTTCTTACACTTGTCTTCAACTCCTCCACCTCCTATCCAACCAAATTTCATTGATTTTCTTTCTGCAAAGCCTCTCTCTTCTGTTGGCTGCCATCCCCTCTGTCCTCAGTACCTCTTATCTAGATGAGTTTTACTGACTTCCAGTTATTTTCTAATTGTCCTCTGTCTAGGTCCACTACACCTGAGCTTTGTTTTTATAAAAATAAAAATGGGTTCTTTTTTTCACCTGGATATAAAAATAACATGCTGATGTATCACAATCAGAAAATAAAACAAATATATAAAGATGAAACTACAAATCCAAATCATAATTTTGCCTCTCTGCAGTGATAATATACTGGTATACATTCCAAGTCTTTTTCTCTTTCTATGCATATACCCAGATATAACTTTTTAAAATTAAAAAATTAGATATTTACTTATTGCATATTAATTCTTTCACTGATAACACTAGGTATTACCAGTCTTTTTCATATTTGCCAATCACAAAGGCAAATATACTTGTGCATTAGTTTGCATTTTTCTAATTACTAATAATACTGAATATTTTTCATAGGTTTAATGGATATTGTTTTCTCTCTCTTGTGACTTGCTTTTACACATATTTTCTAGTAGGTTATCAGACTTTTTCTTATTGGTTTATATGAGCTCTTTATATATTAAATATAGTAAATCTTGGCTTATCATGTATAATGTAGAAAAATTTCTCTTAGTTGTTCCTCTTTCAATTTTGTATATGTTAGGGTTTGTTGTTTTTTGTGGTTTTGTTTTGCCATATAAACATTTTAAATGTTTATGTCATCATATATGCAATTTTTTTTCCTACCTATTTTCTGTCTCTGCTGTTCTGTGACTGGATTACTATTTCTAATGCTCAGTTTGGATCACATGACCTCTATAATGACTAGTGGTCCCCGCAGCTTATAGAAGCCCCAACTCCTCAGCCAGTTGATAAGACTTCTTCCTTGGTCCTGTCAAATTTCAGCTTGTTCCTGGCTCCTTCCTTTCATACAATTTCTGCTCCCTTCAAGGTCAATAAATTGCTATTCTGAAAATTTGTCTCATATTTCCCCACTATTGAAAATTATAAGAAAAAATGTAAAAAGATTTTAATGGTGAATAGGGAAGGTCATTAAAATGGATTGATCCAATATTCTTAAAATTAAATCTCAGAAAGAACCATTTTTCAAAGGCAGAGGGAGAATACACCGGGGCCTTGCGTTAGGATCCCTGTGTGCCAGGGAGAAGGGAAGCTGGGGATGAGGACAAGGTCCCTTGTGCAGGGAAGGATATTCCATTACCTCTTGGTTCTCTGTCACGGTGAGCTAACTACTAGCCTAGAGTCTACCCAGAGCTTTTCCTATTTGGAACTCCCAAAGCCTTTGTTCATGCAGTTCTCTCTATCTGGAATGCCCTCTCTCAGAGTCTCTCTATCTCTCTTCATCTCAAAAGCAAGCTTCATTTTTGATCCCCAAGCAGGAAGCAAGTGTTGACTTGCTTCTTATACTTTGCAATGCTCTATTACTCTCTCATGCCACTCATCACATTCTCTCGTCTCGTGAGAATCTGCGCACACTATTTCCTTACTGTTCTGTAAATTCCTTGAGAGCAGAGTTCACATCTCATCTTGGAGTACTCCCTCAGAACCAAACAGAGGGCACCAGATAGACTTCAGTAAGTTTGCTGAATAAAGACTGTTAGGCCCAGTTGACCACTATTAGGTCAAGGATACATTACTACAGTCACTACCTAGGATTTACTATTGGAAAGTGTCTGAGAAACTCCTTGGTGGGCCATGCCAGGGTTAGGAACAGGCCTGAGATCACTGGATTAGGCTTTCCTTTGATGCTCAGCAGCTCTGCCATATCAGCTCAACATTCACCTCAGTGTTAGAAACTAGGCCACGTCAACATCCCTGAGACGCAGTATGTGCTCTAGAACATTCACTAAGCCACCAAAAGCATGTGGCTAGAACCTCAGTGCCTTCCAGCTGGTCCTACCACTTCTGCAGTAATGACACAGCTACATTTCTACAGCATGTCAATACAGGACAAGGCTGTGGGAGGCAAGGGACTCAGAGTTCTGATTCTAAAACATCATTTACAAGAGTTGATTTTGCTCCAATGGACGCTCAATGCAAAGGTATGTAGCACAGAGAGAGACAAAGAGTGTCGTACCTGGATATTAACATCTGCCCCGTTGTTTACTAATAGTTCAAGACACAAAGCACCATGTGTGGAGGCAGCAGCAAAATGCAGAGGGGTGAACCCGCTGTTGTTGGGCTGGTTCACATTAGCACCGTAGTCAGTCAGCTCGTTAACTACAGCATCCTGCCCGTTGTAGCAGGCCAGGTGAAGGGCTGTGTTTCCATAGATGTTGATTTCGTCGATCTGCAAATGAGTCCAACACAGGGCAGGTAAAATCACTGGAGTCTCTTTACTGCACTTGTTGTTGGGGTGGGGGAGGGGCAGAGGGAGA
This sequence comes from Ursus arctos, assembly GCF_023065955.2. Lineage (NCBI taxonomy): Eukaryota > Metazoa > Chordata > Mammalia > Carnivora > Ursidae > Ursus > Ursus arctos. The sequence goes on from NW_026622763.1 coordinate 72,703,589, forward strand.
GAGAGAATCTTAGGCAGATTCCATGCTCAGCGAGGAGCCCAATGCGAGCTCGATCCCAGGACCCCGAAATCAAGCCAAAATCAAGAGTCAGACACTTAACTGACTAAGTCACCCAGGCGCCCATACACCACAATTTAGAAGGCTAAATGCTGAAGGTAGGATGAAGAACCCTAGCTTGTCTAAAAAATGACTAATATGTATTACATGCAATATATACATTTAAATATTTCTCTATGTTGATACAGAAACTTAGCCTGTTTCTGGTTTTTCATTACTTGCTGTATGCCTGCATTGCCCTTCACCAGTTGCCCCCAGAAACTCAAAAAGATAGGATGCTAGAAAATAAGGTGGTTTTTACCCTCTTGAATTAAAATGCAAACAGGATTTAATTTAAAAACAACAGAGGAGGAGTTAAGATGGCAGAGGAGTAGGAGACACCTTTTTCAGCCGGTCCTCCGAGTCGAGCTGGATAGGTACCAGACCAGCCTAAACAACCATGGAACCAGCCTGAGATGCAGGAAGATGCATCTGGATCTCTACAAAAGAACATCTCCAGCACTGAGTATTGAGGTACGAAGCGGGGAGCCATGAAACTGTGCACAGATATCGGAAGATAAACGGAAGGGGGAGGGAGCCGCCGCGTTCGGGCGCCGGGAAGCAGTAGCCACTTGCACGGGAGAGCAGGCGGGGCTCACGGACGGCACCCGCAAAACAGCAGACTGAGACCGTGAGCCGGGTGCGCTCGCCACCAGGCATCTCGCGGAACACCGGAATCCCGGTGCGCTCACTGGATCCAGACTGAGACCGGGAGATCCGGGAGCGCGCGGCGGCTGGCGGCTGGCGGCTGGCGGTGTTAGAAACACAAAGGACAGAGATGCGCCGGCCCTGGAAGTGAGGGCTGGGACGCCGAGTGTGGGGCGCACATCCCGGGACGCTGCAGGGTTGAGCAGCACCAACAGTAACAGAGTTAAAGTGGCCAGAACTTTAGTAGAGAACGGGCAGCAATCCCTCGGTTCTGTGACAGAAGCTGAAATTCGGCCACTGCTGCTCTGACTCTCAGAAGAGGCACAGCAAACCGCCAGGGAAAGCCGCCAGAGAACAAAAGCCTGGAAATACCGGCTCAGAGAGTGCCCATCCCCATCACCCCTCGCAGGGGACACGGAGACTCTACCCAAACAGGGCTGCCTGAGTATCGGCGCGGCAGGCCCCTCCCCCAGAACACAGAAGGCAGGCTGAAAAATCAAGAAGCCCACAACCCGGGCGCCTGGGTGGCGCAGTCATTGAGCACCTGTCTTTGGCTTAGGGCGTGATCCCGGCGTTCCAGAAAGGAGTCCCTCATCGGGCTCCTCCGCTGGGAGCCTGCTTCTTCCTCTCCCACTCCCCTGCTTCTGTTCCCTCTCTCGCTGGTTGGCTGCCACATAAATAAATAAATAAAATCTTTAAAGAAGAAGCCCACATCCCTAAGATCCCTATAAAACAAGGGGCACGGCCTGGGACCCAGTCAATAATTTGGGCTCTGGAGAACCCCGCAACCTCTTCTCATCAGAATGACAAGAAGGAGAAGCCCCCACCAGCAAAGAAAAGACAGTGAGTCTGTGGCCTCTGCCACAGAAATAATGGATATGGATGTAACCAAAGTATCAGAAATGGAATTCAGAGTAACGATGGTCAAAATGATGAGTAGAATTGAAAAAACTATTAACGAAAAGGTTACTGAGAATATAGAATCCCTAAGGACAGAAATGAGAGCGAATCTGACAGAAATTAAAAATTCTATGAGCCAAATGCAGGCAAAACTAGAGGCTCTGACGGCCAGGGTCACAGAAGCAGAGGAACGGGTTAGTGAATTGGAGAATGGGTTAATAGAGGAAAAAACCAAAATAGAAGCTGCTCTTAAAAAAATCCAAGCCCACGAATGTAGGTTACGGGAGATTACTGACTCAATGAAACGATCCAACGTCAGAATCATCGGCATCCCCGAGGGGGTGAAGAAAAACGGAGGTCTAGAAGAGATATTTGAACAAATTGTAGCTGAAAACTTCCCTAATCTAGCAAGGGAAACAAACATTCGTGTCCAAGAGGCAGAGAGGACCCCTCCCAAGCTCAACCACGACAAACCTACGCCACATCACGTCATAGTGCAATTCATAAATATTAGATCCAAGGATACAGTATTGAAAGCGGCCAGGGCAAAGAAATTTCTCACATACCAAGGCAAAGGCATCAGAATTACGTCAGACCTGTCTACACAGACCTGGAATGAGAGAAAGGGTTGGGGGAGCATTTTTAAAGCTCTTTCAGAGAAAAACATGCAGCCAAGGATCCTTTATCCAGCAAGGCTGTCATTCAGAATTGATGGAGAAATAAAGACATTCAGAATCGCCAGTCATTAACCAATTTCGTAACCACGAAAACAGCCCTACAGGAGATATTAAGGGGGGTTCTATAAAGGTAAAAAGGCCCCAAGAGTGATACAGAACAGAAAGTCACAGCCAATACAAACAAAGACTTTACTGGCAACATGGCATCATTAAAATCATATCTCTCAGTTCTTAGCACTAACGTGAATGGTTTGAATGCTCCCATGAAACGCCACAGGGTTGCAGATTGGATAAAAAGAAATGACCCATCCCTTTGCTGTCTACAAGAGACTCATTTCGAACCCAAAGATGCATTCAGACTGAGAGTAAGGGGATGGAGTACCATCTTTCACGCAAATGGACCTCAAAAGAAAGCTGGGGTAGCAATTCTCATATCAGATAAATTGGATTTTAAACTAGAGACTATAGTTAGAGACGCAGAAGGGCACTATATTATTCTTAAAGGAAGTATTCAACAAGTGGATATGACAATTATAAATATATATGCCCCCAACAGGGGAGCAGCAAGATACACAAGCCAACTCTTAACCAGAATAAAGAGACATATAAATAAAAATACATTAATAGTAGGGGACCTCAACACTCCACTATCAGAAATAGACAGAACACCCTGGCAAAAACTAAGCAAAGAATCAAAGGCTTTGAATGCCATACTCGACAAGTTGGACCTCATAGATATATATAGTACACTACACCCCAGAACCAAAGAATACTCATTCTATTCTATTGCCCATGGAACATTCTCAAGAATAGACCATGTTCTGGGACACAAAACAGGTCTCAGCCGATACCAAAAGATTGAAATTATCCCCTGCATATTCTCAGACCACAATGCTCTGAAATTGGAACTCAACCACAAGGAAAAATTTGGAAGAAACTCAAACACTTGAAGACTAAGAACCATCCTGCTCAGGAATGACTCGATAAACCAGGAAATCAAAAATCAAATTAAACAATTTATGGAGACCAATGAGAATGAAAATACAACAGTCCAAAACCTATGGGATACTGCAAAGGCAGTCCTAAGGGGGAAATACATAGCCATCCAAGCCTCACTCAAAAGAATAGAAAAATCTAAAATGCAGTTTTTATATTCTCACCTCAAGAAGCTTGAACAACAACAGAGGGACAGGCCTAATCCACGCACGAGTAAGCAGTTGACCAAAATTAGAGCTGAAATCAATCAAGCAGAAACCAGAAGTACAGTAGAGCAGATCAACAGGACTAGAAGCTGGTTCTTTGGGAGAATCAATAAAATTGACAGACCACTGGCAACACTTATCCAAAAGAAAGGAGAAAGGACCCAGATTATTAAAATTATGAATGAAAAAGGAGAGGTCACGACGAACACCATTGAAATTGGAAGGATTATTAGAAATTTTTATCAACAGCTATATGCCAATAAACTAAGCAATCTGGAAGAGATGGAATCCTTCCTGGAAACCTATAAACTACCAAGATTGAAACCGGAAGAAATTGATTTCTTAAACAGGCCAATTAATTATGAAGAAATTGAGTCAGTGATAAACAACCTTCCAAATAACAAAACTCCAGGCCCGGACGGTTTTCCTGGGGAATTCTACCAAACATTCAAAGAAGAAATAATACCTATTCTCCTAAAGCTATTTCAAAAAATAGAAACAGAAGGAAAGCTACCAAACTCATTCTATGAGGCCAATATTACCTTGATCCCCAAACCAGGCAAAGACCCCATCAAAAAGGAGAATTACAGACCGATCTTCCTAATGAATATGGACGCCAAAATCCTCAACAAGATACTTGCTAATAGAATCCAACAGTACATTAAAAGGATTATCCATCACGATCAAGTGGGATTCATACCTGGGATGCAAGCGTGGTTCAATATTCGCAAATCAATCAGCGTGATACATCATATCAACAAGAAAAGACTCAGGAACCATATGATCCTCTCAATCGATGCCGAAAAAGCATTTGACAAAATACAGCATCCTTTCCTGATTAAAACCCTTCAGAGTGTAGGAATAGAAGGTACATTTCTCAATCTCATAAAAGCCATCTATGAAAAGCCTACTGCAAATATTATTCTCAATGGGGAAAAGCTGGAAGCCTTTCCCTTAAGATCAGGAACTCGACAAGGATGCCCACTCTCACCACTATTATTCAACATAGTACTAGAAGTCCTTGCAACAGCAATCAGACGACAAAAAGGGATCAAAGGTATTCAAATCGGCAAAGAAGAAGTCAAAATGTCTCTGTTCGCAGATGACATGATACTCTATATGGAAAACCCAAAAGAAGCCACTCCCAAACTATTAGAAGTTATAGAGCAATTCAGTAACATGGCGGGATACAAAATCAATGCTCAGAATTCAGTTGCATTTCTATACACGAATAACGAGACCGAAGAAAGAGAAATTAGGGAATCCATCCCATATACAATAGCACCAAAAACCATACGTTACCTTGGAATTAACTTAACCAGAGACATAAAGGACCTATATTCTAAAAACTATAAATCACTCTTGAAAGACATTGAGGAAGACATAAAAAGATGGAAAGATATTCCATGCTCATGGATCGGAAGAATTAACATAGTTAAAACGTCCATGCTACCCAGAGCAATCTACACTTTCAATGCTATCCCGATCAAAATACCAAGGACATTTTTCAAAGAACTGGAACAAACAGTCCTTAAATTTGTATGGAACCAGAAAAGGCCCCGAATCGCCAAGGAACTGTTGAAAAGGAAAAACAAAGCTGGGGGCATCACAATGCCGGATTTCGAGCTGTACTACAAAGCTGTGATCACAAAGACAGCATGGTACTGGCACAAAAACAGACACGTAGACCAATGGAACAGAATAGAGAGCCCAGAAATGGACCCTCGGCTCTTTGGGCAACTAATATTTGATAAAGCAGGAAAAAACATCCGGTGGGAAAAAGACAGTCTCTTCAATAAATGGTGCTGGGAAAATTGGACAGCTACATGCAAGAGAATGAAACTTGACCACTATCTCACACCATACACAAAAATAAACTCCAAATGGATGAAAGACCTCGATGTGAGACAGGAATCCATCAAAATTCTAGAGGAGAACATAGGCAGCAACCTCTACGACATCGGCCAAAGCAACCTTTTTCATGAAACATCTCCAAAGGCAAGAGAAACAAAAGATAAAATGAATTTATGGGACTTCATCAAGATTAAAAGTTTCTGCACAGCCAAGAAACAGAAAAACTAAGAGGCAGCCCATGGAATGGGAGAATATATTTGCAAATGACACTACAGATAAAGGACTGGTATCCAAGATCTACAAAGAACTTCTCAAACTCAATACACGAGAAACAAATAAACAAATCAAAAAATGGGCAGAAGATATGAACAGACACTTTTCCAATGAAGACATACAAATGGCTAACAGACACATGAAAAAATGTTCAAAATCATTAGCCATCAAGGAAATTCAAATCAAAACCACACTGAGATACCACCTTACGCCAGTTAGAATGGCAAAAATAGACAAAGCAAGAGACAACAATTGTTGGAGAGGATGTGGAGAAAGGGGATCCCTCCTACATTGTTGGTGGGAATGCAAGTTGGTACAGCCACTCTGGAAAACAGTGTGGAGGTCCCTTAAAAAGTTAAAAATTGAGCTACCCTATGATCTAGCCATTGCACTACTGGGTGCTTACCCCAAAGATACAGTAGTGAAGAGAAGGGCCATATGCACCCCAATGTTCATAGCAGCAATGTCCACAATAGCTAAATCGTGGAAGGAGCCGAGATGCCCTTCAACAGATGACTGGATTAAGAAGTTGTGGTCCATATATACAATGGAATATTACTCAGCTATCAGAAAGAACGAGTTCTCAACATTTGCTGCAACATGGACGGCACTGGAGGATATATGCTAAGTGAAATAAGTCAAGCAGAGAAAGACAACTATCATATGATTTCTCTCATCTATGGAACATAAGAACTAGGATGATCGGTAGGGGAAGAAAGGGATAAAGAAAGGGGGGGTAATCAGAAGGGGGAATGAACCATGAGAGACTATGGACTCTGAGAAACAAACTGAGGGCTTCAGAGGGGAGGGGGGTGGGGGAATGGGATAGGCTGGTGATGGGTAGTAAGGAGGGCACGTATTGCATGGTGCACTGGGTGTTATACACAACTGATGAATCATCGAGCCTTACATCGGAAACCGGGGATGTACTGTACGGTGACTAACATAATATAAAAAAAATAATTTAAAAAAAATAAAAAATAAATAAAATACATTAGAGCAAAAAATAAAAAAATAAATAAATAAATAAATAAATAAATAAATAAATAAATAAATAAAAATAAAATAAAAACAACAGAAAACCCACAGGGGCCCGTGGGTGGCTCAGTCGGTTAAGCGTCTGCCTTTAGCTCAGGTCATGATCCCAGGGTCCTGGGATGGAGCCCTGCACTGGGCTCCCTGCTCAGCGGGGAGTCTGCCGTTTCTCCTGCTTGTGTGCTTTCTCTCTCATGCTCTCTTTCAAATAAATAAATAAAATCTTTAAAAAAAAAACCAAAACCCCAAAACCCAACATTAGAAAACCCACGAGTTGGTGCATTCATCACAGCTCACCTCCACCCCCAGATTCAGGAGGTGTTTGACAACGTTGATCTGTCCGTTGGAGGCGGCGGCGTGCAGGGGCGTGTAACCCTTCTTGTCCTTACAAGTCACTTCCGCGCCGTGGTTGATGAGCAGCGCCACGACGTCCAGGTGGCCTTCATGAACAAAGCAGCAGAAAACGTGGGTAACCTTTTCAGGATAAGTGGACTATTTACTCCACCTACATTATCGCCATTAGCTTTCACTACCACCAACATTTTAAACAAGAAGAAGGTCCTGACAATATGATAGTACCACAGCCTAAAAAAGAATGACGGTAAAATGAAAGCAATGCTTTTAAAAGCAGTTGCCATTCCTTACTGTAAAGTCCAACAATGACAATTTGGTTTGGAAAAAATTAATGAAAGAAAAAAATTAATTAATCAGAATAAGTCCACATTATTGTTAAAGCATCTGAAATTGCTGCTGCGTTTTTTTTTTTTTTTTTTTGGACCTCAAAAATGACAATTTCATATGGTTCAACTTAAAAGTATTTTTGTGATTACTGGCTAAACAGAAACCCTTCCAGTTTCAACTCCTGTTGGCATATTTTCTAGAATATTTTCCTTTGTACTCTATCTTACTGTATAGAGTACAAAAAATATATTTGTCCTCTATATTGTGATTAAAGATTGTTTTGGGTCAATGTTGTAAATGTGGTTGATAATTGAGGGGTAGACGATAAGTACTGATTCTAAGGGTCTAAGATGTGTACGGGGGTGGGTCTAAGTGTGTGTGTGTGTGTGTGTGTGTGAAAGAGAGAGATGGAGAGAGAGGTGTGTTCAATGGGGGGAGAGAGTTGGATGTGTATGTGAGATAGAGAGGGGGGGGGGCTTGGTCATGGCTTGTTTTATTAAAATTTAACATTCCCCCCCCAAACTCGTATGTAGAAAAATTATTTTCAATTACTAGTGGTGCTATCTTAAGTGGTGCTACCTTTTGTCTTTTGTCCTGGTTTTGTCCTTTATTCCTTAAAGATAGTCATCTATATATTTTTTTCCTATTTGTATCCTGATGACACACAAAATAATGACTTTACTTCTTTAAAGCAATTCTATGCAAATGTTTTAACTGCACATCAGCAAAGAACAAACTTGAAACCCCAGGTTCTTTGAGTCCCATCGCACACTAGTCTAGTGTGTGCTCTGCATAAACAACAGTCTGGCCAATGTCCCCTGACTCCAGTCCTGCAGGTACCATGCAGACGTCCAATCTGCTTCCGTCAGCTCCAAAGTCCACATTGTCTTTAAACAAAAATGATCATGCTTGCAAAATCTTACGGTTCTGGTTTTTTAATCCCAAATATCCATCAGACTCATCCACAGCCACATCATTTATTTCCTCCCTACCCAACCCATTCTTTTTTTCTCCTCACCATTAATGTTATTGCTATTTATGATAATAAAAGGCCTGTATGCTTGTAAAAATGGATTCGGAAAAGGCAAAAAGGTGTTAAAAGGAAACCAAAACCATCCATAATCGCTAATCCCTTGAGATACTCAGCTAACATTTCAGCATATAATATATCCCAGATTGTCTATATTGCAGTTTTATTTTTTTACAAAAATGAGGATCATATTACCCATACTGTGTTATGATCTGTTTTTACTTAACATATCACAGAATCTTTCTATGTTAATAAATACTAATGACATCATCACTGTAGTTACTACACAGTGTCCCATTGGGCAGCTCTTTACCATTCACCAACACAATCTCTGGCCGATGGGCTTTCAGGTGGTTTATAACTTGGGGCTGATAGGATCCCACCTGCTTTTCCAATTGCAGGACGTTCTCTGGTTAGAAACACAAAGGAAGGATCTCAGTTCTTCATTTCTCTCAAGTCTACGCTGAGATTAAACTCGATGAGGCCTATCATTTGTCGGCGGGATTTGTGCCAACAAAAGTGAAAAAGAAGAACACAGCACTGCAACCCCTTCCTTCACCTCTCCCAGCCCGGCCGGCAGAAGCGAGACCTGCAAGGCCAGCTTCGCAGGCAGGAGAGTAGCAGGATGATCCACGTTCTCTCGTCACTTCAACCTACACATCAGCCGGGGGTGGGCCTTCCTTCCTCTTTGTTTCTTTCAAAACTATTTATAAACTAAAGGACAAATGGAATTTACGTCCTGGCTTTGCTAGCCAGTCCTCATTCTTTTTAAAACACTTTATGTTGCTGCCATAACAAGTTAAAAGACACACCATTTGTGCTGCTTTCCAGTCTGTATTGAAACATATTCAATGAGGTCCAGGCCATGACTCATCCCCGCCGCCCCAGTCTGTGGGGTAAATCAGTCTCTGACAGAGCCACCGTCTAACCAGAGTGCTCTACGCATGCCAGGAAAGTGGACCAAATCTTAACTCAGTGGGGTCCTGAGCCGGGTAAGAAGTCAGGCTCACCCAAGAGAAAACCTGCGTGCTCAGCGACAGGCCCACGGCTTCTTTGGTCACAAGTGTCTGCACCCTTCTCTCCGCGAAGGGAACCCTTACCCATGTAGGCCGCCCAGTGCAGAGCACGCCGGTCCTTCTTGTCAAATGCGTTGATGTTTGCTCCTTTGGCCAAGAGTAAATTGACCATCTGAAAGAAAACCAACATGCAGATAATCTGAGTCAAATTAACATCAAAGCCAAAGGCAGGTCAGTGACCTGGAGTTCAAGCACAGTAGGAAGCCGATGTCACAGACAACGCTGTGGCATGTATATCAGAGCAGAAGACCCAGGCGGCAGCTACTTTTTCAACCCGCAGGCTGTACATTTAAAAATAGCTGTCATTGCCTAAGGTTTGGCGTGCAGATAGTAGCATCACACTCTCTAAACGCCTCAGTGGGAAGCTTAGGTTCCACCCGGGGCTAAGAGAGTCTCTACGGAGATTTCTCGTTCCCAGTCTGGATGGCACTCACCTCCACGTGGCCATTCAGAGCAGCGTGGTGCAAGGCCGTGCGCCCCCCTCGGTCGGAGACGTTGACGCTGCTCAGCAGGGGAATGATCACTTCTGCACACTTGACCGCCTTGTTGGCAGCCGCCACGTGCAGCGGGGTCTGCCAGTTCTTGTCCCTCGCGTTGACATCAGCCGAGTGCTTGATCAGTACTTGCACTGCTTCCTGCAACAGAGTGGAGTTTGCAGGGGTCACTGACAAATGGGCGATCAATGCTTACTGGGTAGAAGACGCTTTACCAGACCCTGGAAGTACAGGAGGGGAAGGCTCCGTGCCCTCACAGGCTGGCTCAAGATGTATATTCTGAGAAAAGCAAGGCAGAATGTGATAAAGATCAAGAGAGTGGCACAGACGAAAACGATTCGCTTTCTTTCTTTGTTAGGCCAAGAGCCCAGGCACATCTCCAAAACCAAATAAACCTTCTAAGCATAAGGTTTCTTAACAGGGTGTAAAGTACCCTTAGGGCAAATGAGAGCACTCGTGTGCAAGTGCACACGCCAGGGTAAAATAGCCATAGGTCAAAAGGCCCCCAAAGATCATCTAAACTTGAAGGTGTTTGTCAATGAGCCTCCATCTTCCAGAGCCACAGGCCTCAAAGCCCTTTAGACATTCTTGGATCAGTTTATAAATCTTTGGTTCTCACAGCCAACATCTTAACCCTCACTGCGTGATCAAGAGCAGTCAAGGGAAGATGTCTATTCCCACCTCAACCCGAAGCTATAAAACTGTTCCATCTTACCCAACTTTTTCCATGTTATAGTGGGGTAACTTCTTTTCTACTGTTGAGTCCCTTCACCTTTACTGAGACTTACACTTTTTGTTTTCCTTCTATTGACCTAATCAGCTTATTCACCTCTTGAACTATTACTCTCAACCTTGGCTGGGCAATGGAATCACCTGGGGAGCTCTTAAAAATACAGATGGCTGGGGCATCTGTGTGGCTCAGTCGGTTAAGTGTCTGAGTCTTGATCTCAGCTCAGGTCTTGATCTCAGGGTCATGAGTTTGAGTCCTCTGTTGGGCTCCACACTTGGGCGTGGAGCCTACTTTAAAAAAAAAAAATACAGATGGCTGTTGCCACACGAGATTCTAACTGGCCTCAGAATTTCTGTAAAGCCCCCATGGGACTTTGTTGTACAGCTAGGGTTGAGGACACCCTTCTGTTCCATCAAGAAAATGATAGAACTTCTCTCAAGATGGGAATGACTGTTGGTTGTTTCTCTTTACTTCTAGAGACATCCCCGGAACCAGTTAGTGGAACTCCTTTATGAACATCTTCTCAATGTGGCCTCAATAAACCAATGAAAGGCAATGAAAGGTGCCACACTTCTGCCACCCTTCTTGGACCAAGAACTTACCCCTGTCCACATTCCTCCTTACAGGCCTGAACTGTCCAATCTACTTTATCATGCAGGTCCATAAAAGTGCTCAGATAGTAGACTATTTGAACTCTTAAAATTAATGTTTTTATCAGGGACATAAACAACGAAGGAAAAAAATGTTCTATGAATCAGTAGTAGCAATGCATATTGAGATGAATGGTTAACATGGACAGTAGAATGAGAGCAAAAAAATGCAGTTTTGCAAATTAGAGAATACAGTTTAAATATACAGTATGGCTCCATTTAGATGCTCTAAACAAGAAACTCATAGGACCCAAGCAATTTGTTGAAACTACCAAAAAGGAAAATAAAGATACATGCCACCCATCCTCAGCAAGACAATAAAGTAATGACTACTAAACATTCCTGGAGCTCATTTTAGAGTGAAATATGTACGTGTATTCTTAACGCTCACCTACTACGTGCAAAACACTATGGAAGACTGAAAGAAACATGAGCCAGACTGTTCTAAAAGCTAACTGGGTGAACGAAGAACAAACAAAAGAAAAGCAAAGCCACAATATAAAGTTAAGATTTAAATAAGAAAAAAACTGATATTTTTGTCAACTTTGGTCTCAAAAATTGTGAGGTTTATGTAGACAGCTACATACAATCTATTGTGATATGGGAAGAAACTATTGGAACCTCCATTTATATTCATTTTCTTTACAAAGGAAAGCACCGTAACTGGTATTTAACTCTGGGTTGGCACTGTGCCCTCAGTCAGCCCCACAGAGGATCTTGCCTCAGGATCCGAGACACCCTCCAGGAAGAGTGGGGCTTCCACACGCAGAGAGGGTGAGGCTTGTCCTCTCTGTTCATCCACTCTGAGAGCACAGAAATACACAGTGATGGGCCTGCCAGATCCATCTACAGATTGTGATGCGTACCCTCAGACTACAAACACCCCACGATGGGCAAGTGTATGCAGGAAATGCAGATTAAAGATGATAATACAAATGCCAGTGTAAATAACGTGGAGTCACAGAGCTGCGCTTCTACTCCGAGTAAAAGCTTTCTAACTGCGGGCTTCAGAGGGGAGGGGGTTGGGGAATGGGATAGGCTGGTGATGGGTAGTAAGGAGGGCATGTATTGCATGGTGCACTGGGTGTTATACGCAACTAATGAATCATCGAACTTTACATCAAAAACCAGGGATGTACTGTATGGTGACTAACATAATATAATTTAAAAAATATTTAAATAAATAAATAAATAAACTGCAAAAAAAAAAGCTTTCTATACATTACAAGGTAAAAATAATGACAAATTTAATCAGATTTGACAAGAGCTTGGCCAAAACGGAGGAAAATCAACAGTGAGTCTATTAGTGACGTGGTTACGTAAGACTATGATAAATGAAAAGCCTCACCCTAAGTATATTGTGATCTACTTGAAATAGTAGCTAATAACAGTAGTTCCTATGTATAATTCATAAATAAATGAGATGCATATTTTGAAGATGCACGCTGAAAAAGTTTTGCAGAGCTAGAGCCAAAAAGGCTGGAGATAACCATCATAAAGCAATACTATAAAAAGGGATATTAAAAAAGTGGTATAAAATTCTTTTCATATATTCATAGCAAATGACAATATATACCATCATTTTTAATATCTTCGCCTTGTGTATTATTTTACCATATTTATATAGATTCTTGCTTGGCATTGCATATTATGTAAATTCAGAATAGACTAGCAAAACCAAAATACGCAGGAACATTTCACAAATTTATACCACTTGGACGTAAGACCAGGGAATTCATGAAAAACTTTTTTTTAAAAGATGACAAAATATGATTCCTTTTAGAGGAACTCAGACCAGGTGAATCAGGTATTTCCTGGGAGAGGCCTCACTTTTAAATGAATATTTAAGGATGACTTGCATTTCACACAAACTAACAAGTTAAACAAAGAAAAAACATATTTACATGCCAGTTATAGTTTATATAGAAATAAGTAATATCAGAGTTTGCGAGGGAGAAAATCTGTATTCTTCAACGTGCAATACTTCTAAAAATAGTTTAATCACAGATAAATTTTTGTATGTTTTTGTAAATAAAGCTTTACTGGAACACAGCTTCATTTACTTGTTTACCTATTATCTATGGCTGTGTCTGAATTATAACAGCAGAGTCAAGAATTTGTGACAGATACCATACACAGCCATCAAAACCTAAAATATTTACTATCTGGCCCTTGATGGAAAAAGTTTGCAGACCGCCCTGGTCTAGGTCCTTGTTTGAATTACCACAAACTGCCAATGATCAAATCTGGTTAAAATAAAATTTTGTTATTTACCAGCAAGAAAAAATACTGTTTTAAGTCCAAATAGTCTTCAAGGAGGGCAGGTCCTGTTAAAAGAATCAGAGGCCTCTGTGTTCAGCCCTTGCTACGCAGCGGTGGGTCTACAGTGAACTTGGGAGGGGATTACTAAGCTGCATTTTTCAGCATAATAGAGTGAGCAGCATCTGGAGCTCAACAGGAAGGATGGGGTGAGGACAGAGAGGTGAGTGACCAGGGTCCTCCACCCCAGGGCAAAGGTGTACATCTGAGGGGGAAGACAGTCAGCTCGCCACGAGGGGAGAAGGGAAAGCTGATGCATCAACACAACAAAGAGCAGGAGCAGGCTTGTGGAGCCAGGCAACCGAACACGAACACTCGAGTCTCCGGGAATTCTTTGGAATCGTTGGGAGAACTAGACTCTGCACATAGTTTCCAGCCAGTTATATCTGTTTAGAAGGCAAGGTGCCCCTGACCAACATCTGAGGTACACCTAAAAAATTAGAAAAGGAAAGGTTCAAGTTCATTGATCAGAAGGGGACAAAAAGAAGTGGATAGGTCTCTAATAAATCTCTTTTCATGTGAACTTGAAGCAAGTCCCGATGTGAGTGCCAACTTCACCACCTTTGTTTTGTCTCTCATACCAACACTCCCTGGCGTTGCTCACGGATGCCTAGAATAACCACTACGCCTACTTACCTACTTCTATAAAATGTTGTAGCTTTGGCATTCCTCATTTTTATTTCTATATCTGCTTAGGAAATGAATTGCATAGTTTTCACCTTACTTGACAAGGACTATATCAAGAAATAGTATACAAAGAAGGGTATCTTACTTAATTTCCAAAAATTAACTTTTTTAATGAAAATACGAGTAATCTAAAATGATTATGGAATTAACTTCACAGACATATGGGATATTAGAAGTAAAGAAGACCTCAGGGGTCATCTGGTCTGACCCCTTCATTTGACAGGCAGCTTCACGTTATAGGCAAGGTGATGGAGTCAAGGGCAGTGATCGGTCAGCCGGGCTCATTAAGAGGCGGTCTCGTGTGTTTTCTACTAGGCCACCGCTTACTCAATGGACAGTATCGGCCAAGGACACTGACATCAATATTTTTAAATGTTAACTCTCCTTATTTAAATTTTTTAACTCTGAAGTTTTACCCTGCCAAACCTGCTTAATACATTAATAGAAATTTAATATAATACTTCAGGAAAAACAAAGCTTTGCTTTAAAAAGATAATTTCCTTTTCTAAAATTGCATTTCTCTTTCAAAAATTTTAATCTTGGAAGCACTTTGACTTGGTTTCAAGAGAAAGTAATTTTATGGCTATTTAGGAAATTAATGGTTTTTGTAATCAGAAGAAGTCGCTCTATTCCACTATCGCACAATGGCTAAAAATTTAAAGCCTAGGGGCCTGCTCTGACTGAAATTTACAAGATAAAGAGAAAACTAACATGAGGGAAGGGAAGCTAAACACTTTCTGAATCAAGAAAAGATACTTGAGGTGCGCCTGGGTGGCGCAGTCCTTAAGCGTCTGCCTTCAGCTCAGGGCGTGATCCCGGCGTTCTGGGATCGAGCCCCACATCAGGCTCCTCCGCTAGGAGCCTGTTTCTTCCTCTCCCACTCCCTCTGCTGTGTTCCCTCTCTCGCTGGCTGTCTCTCTCTCTCTCTGTCAAATAAGTAAATAAAATCTTAAAAAAAAAAAAAAAAGAAAAGATACTTGAATAATGATTCCCAAGCTACCTGTGATGAAGGACAAGTTTTTAAAAAATTATTTCAAGTCTATCATGAGTCAATACTTTTGTAAAATATAATAAAAAGTGGGGCCCCTGGGTGGCTCAGTCAGTTAAGCGTCCATCTCTTGGTTTCGGCTCAGGCCGTGATCTCAGGGTCTTGAGATCAAGCCCTGCCTCCGGCTCCAGGCTCAAGGTGGAATCTGCTTGAGATTCTCTCTCTCCCTCTCCCCGTGTACCTCTCACTTGTGTTCTCTCTCTCTCTCTCTCAAATAGATAAATAAATAAATCTTTAAAAAAAACAATAAAAAGTAATTAGTAGAATAATAAAATGAAAAAAGACAAAGAGAAATCATGAACTCGATTCGTCTATTATTAATTAAATTTAGCAGGTATGAAATGACTCTATCAAAGTGCTCTAAACGTTTCTGAACGCTTACTCTTTTCACAACAGTCTTAAGACAAAAGCTCACAGGCTGAGATGGGTACACAAGGCACACAGTAAGAAATGCTCCCTCAAAGCCTTTGTTTCTTTCTTAATGAGTAAACACGTGTGAGGATTCCAGCGTTGCTCCCGAATGGGCAGCAGTCAGTTTCAGGGCTGCACACCTTCTTGGATTACACTCTCCAAGAGTCGGTGCTGTATCAGTCACGGAAATAACAGGAGGACGAACTGTCATGGGATGTCACACAGAAGGGAAATGGACATGGCATATGCAGTCACTTTATTTCTACTTTTTATGACTCTCTCTTTTCACAAAAGGCCACTCCAACCCTGTAATAAGTAGAAACATACACTGTGGCACATGGAAAAGAGAAGAAACAGGGTGCATGTGTCTTAAAAACTGTTGCCCTTAATATTTGTTTTTTCCCCTCTCAAATGTGCATTGCATTCAAGTGGTCATAAATTACTCATGGAAAAGTAATTGTTTGTGACTATGCAGAGTCCTTGCAGGCATAAACCATGTCAAATTGTATAAACTGTAAGTTGCTTTAGACCGGAGTCTGAGTCTTACACAACTTTCTGTAGTCTCCCCAAAGCCTGGCAGGTGCCTTGCACATACTGTATACTCAATACATTTGGATAAAATAAATATGTTGGTATAATCATTAGCTAACTCTCTTAAGTAAGAATATGCAAGTATTAACAAGACATTTACCATGGGCTGATGTCCCTGAGGTTGCACTCAAGTCCTGAAGGCATTTACTCTATTACTGAAATCATTTGGGGTTTTTATCCTCTATTGATTAGAGCAATTTCATATTCTGTAAGAACTGCACAAATCGGTACCCAACTAATTCATCCAATTAATCGAAAATTCCTCCAAAAGTAGTCATTATTAAATTAAACTCACCCTTTATTATTAGGATTATTATTAGAGTACAATTATTCTAAGAACTAGTCGTACGAAGGGGACTCACTGGAGACTTTGGGATATGAAAGAACTCAAAGGAAACTATTCAAGAAGTGCTGGCTTTTGGAGGAAAAAATGAAATAAGATGAAACCAGAGAGGGAGACAAACCATAAGACTCATAATCATAGGAAACAAACTGAGGGTTACTGGAGGAGAGGGGGGTGGAGGGATGGGGTAACTGGGTGAGGGATACTGGGGAGGGTATGTGTTGTAATGAGCACTGGGTATTATGTAAGACTGATGAATCACAGACCTGTACCCCTGAAACAAATAATACATTATGTTAATTAATTGAATTTAAACGTAAAAATCAATCAATCAATCTTTTTTTTTTTTTTTTAAGTGCTGGCTTTCAACACTGGGAAGGCCAAATACTAAAGTATTCCCTCTCAGCTCTCAGAGTGTGGTATATAGACCACATGCGTCAGATTCTTCTTTTTAAAATGCAGATTTCTGGGCACAACCCTAGGCGTCATGAAAATCTCTGGAGATGAGAGGTTCTAGAACAAGCACTTGTGACAAGTGTCCCAGATGACTGGAACCCACAGTAAATCTGAATATCACTCATCTACATTCTAACTAATAGGTCATAAAATGCTTACTTTCTTCCCATTCCAGGTACTATGTTCTATATGCAATCATCTTTTTATAATCTTAAAGATAATTTAGGGAAAGCAATAACATTCTAGTCTCCCATATAATTTCTCCAATCCTCCTGTCTACTAGCATTTAGCTCACAATGACAATGTGTTCAGAGAAAGGGGGAAACATGAGTTTTAAAATTTGAACTATAAGATAAAATGCTTATCATGTTCAGCTCTGGGAACCATTTTTATACGGGTCAGGACTTCTGTCTGCACAGACACAAAAGTAGATCCATTTTATTGGTTGGCACAATATCTGTCGGGGTGCTCGTGGGATCTGAGGGAAGCAGACGAGCATGGTGGTTAAGAGAGACTATGGACTCTGGGAAACAAACGGAGGGCTTCAGAGGGGAGGGGGGTGGGGGACTGGGATAGGCCGGTGATGGGTAGTAAGGAGGGCACGTATTGCATGGAGCACTGGGTGTTATACGCAAACAATGAATCATGGAACACTGCATCAAAAACTAAGGATGTACTGTATGGTAACTAACATAACATAATTTAAAAAAAAAGAGAGAGAGAAAGCAAGTTCTGGAGTTACACGCTCCTCCACTTACTGGCTGGGGCGTGTTAGGCTCGTTCCCTAACTTCTCTGAGATTACGTTTCCTAATTTAGTATTAAGGGCACTATCGGTCTCAAAGACTGGCTGAGAGGTTAAAATGGAACAGTGCTCAGCATACTGCACACTAAGTCCTCAATAAATGTTCATTGTGACAGTATATATTTGGACACAACATCCTCAATTCTATAGCCTAAAGACAGGACGCAATCATTTTTAACTCTGCTAGCCAAAAGGCAGCCTCCAGAACAGGAAAGTGAAAAGTTCAGCAATTCTCCTTTGGTGCTACTTTCCGTTCATTCTAAAAGAAAAAGCATGTGTGAAAGGCTGGCTGCATTTGGACGCAGGCCACGGTAGGCTGTGTGCCTGGTTGTCTGCCCTAAATACCCTGTCCTAGAAGACACACTTTGCACCCTTTCAAGGCTCCTCTAGCACACATAACAGTGCCTTCCACTGAGTGGGCTTCGATAAACATGTATTAAACTGGCCAGGTTCATATGGATTTAATTCCTGTCCCCTAGGGCTGCTCTTTTCCAAGAAAAGAAAAAAAAAGCAGCAAGAATAAGCTAAACAGGAGAAACAATATGAAATAATTCACAATGCTTCAGAAAGCTCTCGATGGAGGCCCCAAATCTTGCTCATCTATGTTACCGAGAATTGCAAAATATGTTTGCCTAATATTCTGGCAAGAGACTATCTTCATGTCTTCTCAGCAGTGGGAGTAGTCAGAGAGAGGGGGCCATGAGTGAAGCCCCTGGGGGACAAGGCTGCTTGGCTCCAATCACTGGTTTGGCCATCTCCTCCCTAGGAACCCCAGACGTGGGGAAGGACGCAGGTAGGAGGAGGACATGGGACCGGATCAGAAGAAAATACACACGGACCAGCCTGTCAGTACCAAGAAAAGTCTTGAAGGTTTATCTCCAGAACCCAATGCATGTTGGACGATTTTCAGAGGGTATGACCCTGTCTTGATCTACTTTCCTGTCTGTGTAGGAGTTTTTCTGTCAGGCATGGGTGGATGTTTAATCAATAGGATGATCTGATACTCCTATTGCTATTGCAGGCTCAGGAAATAAATTTAGCAACGAACATTATTTTTCCAGGCATAGAAATCAGAACATAAAATTTTCCTAGATGGAAAGAAAGCTCAGAAGTCTTGACTTATACTGATTTCTCTGACATACAGATACCTGTGTTGCATACGGTTTTGAAACTCAATCCTGATTTTGCAGGTTCCCGGGGTTTGAATGGCTTCCAGTGCCACAGTCCCAGAAACAAGCTTCAAATCGGTGTACCTTGCATGCATGCAAGATGATTCCCACCCGCCGTCTCTGTGGTGCAGACTAGTTCTACGTTAGCAGTTAGACAAGAATCCCGTCGGCATAGCTTACGTGAGAAACCCAATCTTTAGTGAATCGCCCAAAAAACAATTGTTTAGGGGCACCTGGGTGGCTTAGTTGGTTAAGCGGCTGCCTTTGGCTCAGGTCAGGATCCCAGGGTCCTGGGATCGAGTCCCGCATCTGGGTCCCTGCTCAGTGGGGAGTCTGCTTCCCCCTCTCCCTCTGCAGCTCCTCCTGCTTGTGCTCTCTCTCTCATTTTCTCTCTCTGTCAAATAAATAAAATCTTTTTTAAAAATTAAAAAAAAAGCACACTTAGAAAAAACAATTGTTTACGGAGCAGGAAAGATGCTAGAAATACAATGACAAGCAATAGGTACGGCACTCATTTCAAGGAACTTACTATCTAGAAGGTCTTTGTAATTAGAATAGAATAACAATTTCAGGGGCAGATTTATACTGTGCCAACTTAGCCTACATTCGAACTACATTTCTCAGGACCCCCTCCCCAGCCCTGTTTGTCACAAGAGAAATCTTCATGGGCAGTGAAAGGTGCAGGTGAAAGCCCAGGCCGATTGGTGTGCTGGGCACGTCGCCGACCAGCTGGAGCCACGAGCTGGCACAGGGCAGAGCGGGTGCCTCTTCAGAACCCGCGGCATCTCCCTCAGTTCCTCCCATCCTCGGGCGAGGTGCCTGCGAGCTCTAAGGTGAAGCCCACAGCTCCTTCTGCAAGTCGCCCAAGTCCACATGTTGAGGCAGTGAGAGACAGGCAGGGCTTCCACTGTGTCCTTGTTCTCTCCCGTTTCACATCCAGCCTCCCCCCTGCCCCACGGTAGACCCACCTGCTAACAGTGACTTCATGGCCACAGGCAACCCAGGGTGACAGCCTGACACAAACTTCTCCAGCAGCTCACACAATTGTGGAAGGTCTAACTACTGAAATAAACACCTTATCCTATATCTCTCATGGTGGTTCTGGTTCCCCGAGTGAACCTGGAACCATCCATTACCTACAGTTTGGAAGCAAAAGGCTTTGAGGACAGTACAGAGTTTATAAGCCTTTTGATGAAGAAATGGTTTTTAATTCATGTTCATGTAAGTAATACCGGTGTTTGCCAATCTAAGCAATGGACAGACGTGCCAGCTCTCACGCTGAGCGCACAGATCCCTTTGGCAGCCATGTTTCAAAATACCAGTCCAAACCTTCTCTGCTGTTTCCCCATCAAGCCTGCTTCTCTTGTGTCAGCTATTATTTAGGGGAGGCACAAGGTAATGGCAATAGCATCAAATTCAAAGGAAGCAAGAAATCTGAATTTAGGACTTCTCAGCACAGTGAAGTGCTGGAGTGAAGATGTCCACAGTCAGTTCCAACAATGGTTACAAAGACTCCAATTTTCATAAGAAACTCTTCAAGTTGTTACGACAGATATTAATATGAAGACATCCTCTTTCGCAAGTTTATATATGACCCTGAATATTTACAACTCAGGCTCTTTTTGCATTTAACTCCTTCCTGGCAAGAGACACCTGCAAGGGATTTTTTTTCCCCCAGCAAACCTGCAGAGGGAGCTGGTTCCTTAGAGAAGCAACTATGCCTTCTTCAGGCACAAAGATTGATCCATCGTTGGGTTGACTGAACTCAAACACACTGAAGACCCGTAAAGAAGGCAAGCTGATGCTTGCTGCAAATGGGTGTTGGAGGACTGAAGCAAGTAGCTGAGCTAACAAAGGGGGCGATCACTTGGGAAAGATCACATAGTTGTGAAATCATCTGGCCTTATGTCTTTCTGTCCCACCAGACTACATGCCTCCCAAACACAATGCCTGGCATATAGGAGTGCTTAGTGAATTTTTTTTTTTAACTTAAAAGACCTGGTTCTTGTTAAAAGAGGAAACAAACCAATATTTTTCAAAAGATACTTAAAAAGAAATTTACTGAAGATCATATGGTCTTAAAAGACCAGGAAACACTCCTCTGTAAAGGAGCTGGTCTCATGAAGCTAGTCATACAAACTCAAGCAACCCACTGTACCTGCTTTCCCAGGTAAAACAGAAATGAAATATGGGACCATAAGAAGATTCTGGATTCCCCAGGGTAGGAGCCGGGCAACTTAGGATCATTTGCCTCCCTCACTCCATGAAGGCTGCTAGGAAAGAGAACACAACCACACCTTAAAAAACTCCTCAAATCACACAGCACAGCACGGAAGATTATGAGCACTGAGAGAACTGTCATCTACCAAGTGTACTGTGAAATTTCCAGATAGTTGCCGAAGAGGAAAAGCTGACACTGATGACAGCCATCAACACCTGCGGCATTCGGAGGCACCCTCAGCAACACCACTTGCTCCTAGATATACCTGGAGAATAGCACCGTCTCTGGTAGCAGAGGAGACTCATTTGGTAAAATCAGCGACAAAGCCTAGTCATCCAATGACAAGTGCCTTCTAGGTAAGAGCCTCTTGTCTCCCTGAATGGTGAGCATCCCCTCTGCCCAGGTTTCAAAGCTCACAGTCACCAGCACTCCCCGCCACCCTTCACCCACACTGGTTTTCTCTTCTTATCACTTGTACTTTCCCTGAACCAGCTGACCCATTTCCATAGTTTCAGTGACCACCCTATCAGTTCCGAAGTGCTACACCTGTATGAATAATGATCATCTATTACCATCTTCACCTGCATTTCCAGAATGCAAAGTAAATTCTTTCTGGAGCACCTACAACGGACCAGGCTTGGGATACATCCGGGAACAAAACACAGATCCCTGCCCTTATGAGCGTACATTCTGGTGACATGACTGCCAAATTCAGCATGCTCATACGGAACTGATTAGCTTCCTTCCCCTGCTCCTCCACCTCTGCCTTCTCAGTTCACGGCCCCACCATTCACCCAGTGGCCTCTCTTCCACCTCACCCTCACAAGGTCCCAAATGCTGTGAGGTTCATACTTCTCTCTGTGACCACACCCCACTGCTCAGACGACCCCCAGCCCTCTGCCACGGGACCCAGCCTCTGCTATCAGACTTACCTCCACTACACCCTCCTTGTTCCATTGACATCCAACTGAACCTGCCATTCATTCATTTCCATGTCCCTTGTCCTCAAGCACGTTTATTCTCCTGTCTCCACCCTCCCTCCTTCCCCCGGCCTGGTAAGTGCCTACGCATCCTCTAATGACCAGCTCAGGTGACATCCCTTCTTGGAAGACTTCTGTGTTCAAGCAGTTGTTTGCTCCCTCTTCCAACCAAGTTATGATATTGTACTTATCTGCTTACGTGTTTGCCACCCCCTCCAAACTGAGAACTCACCGAAGTCAAGGATCACACTGTCCACCTTGGATGACTCCAGTCACCCCCAACGCCAGCACCATGCCTGGCATGCAGGAGGTGCTCCAAAAACCCAACTGTTCAATTTCAGTAACCCTCTTGCATTAGAAATAAAAGGCTTTGTTCACAAGCAAGAATCCCTAGTTCAGCAGAAAGCATTTTTCTCTCTCTAGGGCCTGGAGTACTAGATTACATAAGATAATCACTCACTTCACTTCTGGAGGCAACAGCCCGGTGCAGTGGGGTCAGCCACATGTTGTCCTTGGCATTTACACGAGCTCCTGGAAGCAAAAGCACAAGTTAGAGGCATAATGCAGTCAGGGGAGATTCTGCTCATGTTAAGTCAAATGTGATATCTTGTGCTCTCATTGGCCTGGTACAACCACCATATTTTGTTCTGTTTTTTCTTTGTATCAGTCATGCACTTTCTAGCCACCAGACAGGATGAGAGACCCAGTACAGTAGAAAAAGTGAAATCAGGAGCTGAAAATGGCACAAGAATTGGGTAAAGATTAGTTGAGAAGTGCAGTGTCTCATTGGGTAGGAGACACAGTTGTAAGAAGGCTGAGATTCTCCAGGAGCAGGGAAATGCAGATCCTGAAGACTGAAGAATTTTGCAGGTATGTACGAATGTAAATACATATATACATACATGCCTATAAGATATATAATTATATATAAACATAAAATTTTATATATAAAATATATAGTCATATATATTATTTTTAGTCAGTAGGTATACCTATCTCACAGGGCACACAGTACCCTTCTTGGCAAACTGTCAAAGATGAGCAGCCTTCCAACAAAGGTATACTAGAGGTCAGCTGGATTTCAAACAACTCTTGTAAAGCTGAGTTTGATGAGACTTGATCTGGGCTGAGGGGATTAGCAGAAATCTGTTCCATCCAAGAATCTCGACTATCTCTTTGGGACTAGCCAGATATCTTGGTAGGAAGCAGCTGGCTTCCATGAAGCTTTTGGACAGAGATAACATGAAGCCTCTACAAGTTGCTCACAGCTCCTTCCACTACGGGGCGGGCAGACAGGTTCACACAAGAGCCAGAATGAGCTCACACTCAGGGATGCCGTCATGCTCAACTATCTGGGAGCCACGTCACCAATCAGGGAACAGAAGCTCCATGGGGACAGATTCCCAGAGAGTAGAGTACGACCTCCTTCCACGATAGCCTCTCAATTCTCCATGAATGCAAGCCCATCAAATCTACAACTGAATCGCAGAAACACCCAATATCAGCTTCCCTTTTTGGGGTTCAGGGTTTTTTTTAAAAAAGATTTTATTTATTTGAGAGAGAGAGTGTGAGAGCATGACCGGGGGGAGGGGCTCCCCACTGAACACGGACCCTGAAGCGGCTCTATCCCAGGACCCTGAAATCATGACCTGAGCTGAAGGCAGATGCTTAACTGACTGAGCCACACAGGTGCCCCCAGGTTCAGGGTTTTGATCAGTCATGTACTGAGATGGCAAATATTGTGAAATAAAAGAGAAAGATAAGATAAATACATGTGTTATCTTTGTGGATGCAATAAGAGAAGCCTATGTTAGCCTCAAGACAACATGGAAGCAAGCTCCTGAGGAAGAGGAGTGGAGGGACGAATCAAAGAATGAGAAAGTAAGGCAGAGGAGGGGAAGCGCAGAGTGGATGCCTCTGGAACAAGGGCCAAGAAAATGAGTCAAGTGGAAGCAGGGATTGACTCTTCTCTGTGAGGCCAAGGACAGCTGAGAGCTGAAAAATAGAAACCTAGTTTTAAAAAGGAAAAAAGAAAAAGGCGACGGGCAAGTTGTGTGGGTCAAAGTGAGCTAGAGGTGCCTGGGTGGCTCAGTCAGCTAAGCGTCTGAGTCTTGGTTTCCGCTCAGGTCGTGAATTCAGGGTCATGAGATCCAGCCCTGCACTGGGCTCCGTGCTGGGCATGGAGTCTGCGTAATATTCTTTCTCTCCCTCTCCCTCTGTGCCTCCCCCCACTCTCTCTCTCTCTCAAAAAAAAAAAGTGAGCTAGAAATTTAGTTTAAGCCACCAGCTAAAAAAGAAATAACAAATCATAGAACTTACACTATTTTTTCTCTTTAACTGAAGAAGAGCAAATACCATCAACAATATTAATTCTAGAAAACAAGAACATAATAATCCCTAAAACAGAGAATGTCTCTCCTTCCCTTCCCCCATTCTGATTTCATTGGGTTGAGATGAGGCCAGGCATAGTTTTTAAAAGCTCCCCAAGAGCCAAGGTTATTTTAATATGCTGTCAATGTTGAAAGCCACTGATAAATTGTTGCTTAGTTCATCAAGCTTCGAATCCCACTTCTACTAACTCCATCCGGGCAGGTTACCCGAGGAGTCTCAAGCCCCTTACCTCAATAGGATCAAATAAAATCAGCTTGGGCACGCTAAGAATCAAAGGCAGTAGGTATCTCCCTCCCCTGCAGCAGGAAGCCCTGGGTTAGCTGCTCGGGAGCGCACATCCTAAAGGGCTGGATGCAAGTGTCCTCTCCGGAGGAAGCCTGCCTCAAGCTGGCCCTTCCGCGTGCCTTGTCCATGTTGAAGGAACTTCATGTCCCAAAGTCGAACCAGTCATCTGAGAGGGAGAACACCTGGCCACAGCACACTCTGGGTCTGAGTTGTCACCTAGTCGTCTGCGTGATGTCCCTTTCCCCACTCCAGTCGTCCCTTCCTTCAGCACGTTTGGAGGAAGGAACGCTGCATGTGTCAGATGCGATACCTGCTACGGGTACCACATCAGCTCAGACTCAGAGCCTCAAAGTCAGCGCTGTCCCATGGAAACGTGATGTGAGCCAACGACGCAATTTTAAGTTTTCTAGTAGCCACAGTAAAAAGGGGATAAAAAAACAAGTAAAATTAATTTTAGTAATCTATTTTATTTAACGCAATATATCCAAAACATATAATTGAGTTTCAAAATTATTAAGGTAATTTATATTCTGTTTTTTTTTTTCATGCAAAAGCTTCAAAATCCAATGTGTATTTTATACTTACAGCACATCTGCACTGAAACTGGCCACACATCACGTGCTCAGTAGCCACAGCTGGTTTGTGACTACTGTGTTGGACAGCGCCGATAGAAACGCTAAGCGGTAGAGCCCAGACTTGGAGACTCACTTGCTTAGGAGCTCCCTTTAGTTCTAAAGAGCTACAATTCTATTATTACAGCTGCGCAATTGCTAAGAACCTTGTTAAAAATCACCAACATAAGCCCACGGAATGGGAGAATATATTTGCAAATGACACTACAGATAAAGGACTGGTATCCAAGATCTACAAAGAACTTCTCAAACTCAATACACGAGAAACAAATAAACAAATCAAAAAATGGGCAGAAGATATGAACAGACACTTTTCCAATGATGACATACAAATGGCTAAGAGACACATGAAAAAATGTTCAAAATCATTAGCCATCAAGGAAATTCAAATCAAAACCACACTGAGATACCACCTTACGCCAGTTAGAATGGCAAAAATGGACAAGGCAAGAAACAACAATTGTTGGAGAGGATGTGGAGAAAGGGGATCCCTCCTACATTGTTGGTGGGAATGCAAGTTGGTACAGCCACTCTGGAAAACAATGTGGAGGTCCCTTAAAAAGTTAAAAATTGAGCTACCCTATGATCCAGCCATTGCACTACTGGGTGTTTACCCCAAAGATACAGACGTAGTGAAGAGAAGGGCCATATGCACCCCAATGTTCATAGCAGCAATGTCCACAATAGCTAAATCGTGGAAGGAGCCGAGATGCCCTTCAACAGATGACTGGATTAAGAAGTTGTGGTCCATATAAACAATGGAATATTACTCAGCTATCAGAAAGAACAGTTCTCAACATTTGCTGCAACATGGATGGCACTGGAGGATATAATGCTAAGTGAAATAAGTCAAGCAGAGAAAGACAACTATCATATGATTTCTCTCATCTATGGAACATAAGAACTAGGATGATTGGTAGGGGAAGAAAGGGATAAAGAAAGGGAGGGTAATCAGAAGGGGGAATGAAACATGAGAGACTATGGACTATGAGAAACAAACTGAGGACCTCAGAGGGGAGGGGGGTGGGGGAATGGGATAGACCGGTGATGGATAGTAAGGAGGGCACGTATTGCATGGTGCACTGGGTGTTATACACAACTAATGAATCATCGAGCCTTACATCGGAAACCGGGGATATACTGTATGGTGACTAACAGAATATAATAAAAAATCATTTAAAAAAAATCACCAACATAATCTGAGCTCTTACTCTGTACACCAACGTACATGTGGTCCATTGAATAGGGAGATGCCGTTATGATGCCAATTTTGTAGATGCAGGAACTAAGGCCATGAGAATTAATATGTTCCAGGTACGCAGCTAGGAAGGGGCAGATTTGAACCCAGGCAGTCTGACTTCAAAGCCCAGGCCCTTAGGCACGGTGCCTCACTTCATCACTAGCCATTCAACTAAACACTGATTAAGCTTCCCTCCCACTGTCCCCTCTTTGTCTCCATTCCTTACATTCATTCCTCTCTCTTTCTCCATTTTCATATATCTATTTTCAAATATACATGTGTATATATTCCTCCTTGAATTCATTTCCTTTCTTCCCACCTTTCTCCCTTTAGCTCCAAACACTGGTTATAATAATATGAAACAGAAATACATGCTTTATTATTCATAGTCTTTGACCGAGTAAATTTTGCATTGCATGTGCATAAACTTCAAAAGGTAATGCAAGAAGAACCCCAAATAGCAAGACACCTATGAAAATATACTTCTCAAAATTCATCAGGGAGAGGCAAATGCAAGCAACATTAACATACCATGTCACACCCATCGAATTGGTGAAAATTATAAAGTAGGACAATGCCAAGAAGTAGCAAGGGTATGGAGTAATATGCAGACTTACACACCGCCGGTGGGAGCGTGAATTGGTACAAGCACCTTTGGGAAGCAATTTGGTGCTTGACAACGTGTGTGTCCTATTACCCAGCCACCCCCCAATTGTATAGCCAGGACAAACTCTCACATGTGTGTGAGAATGTTCACTGCAGCATGTTTGTAACAGCAAGAAACTGGAATCTTAAATGCTGGTCAAGAGGAAAACGGACAAATACATTGTGGTGTATTTGTACAATGGAATGCCACACTGTCACAGAAATGAAGGGACTGAAGTTCTGTGTATGCATACGCAGAGGCACTTCAAAACCACAACATGAATGAATGAAAGAAGTTGCAAAGTAATACCTCGGGCATAATGCCAGTTATATAAAGCTTTTAAATTTACAAAAACAATTCTACACATTGTTTGTGGATGCAGAGGCATGAAATAAAAATAATACATGTGGCTAAAGAAAACAGACACCAATTGTGGACAGTTGTTGCTTCTGGGGGGGGTGGCAGAAAGAATGAAGTAAGTATGTCAAATGGGCTGGAAGTGTGTCTTCAATATTTTATTTAGAAAAAAGATATGAGGGGCGCCTGGGTGGCTCAGTCAGTTAAGCGTCTGCCTTCAACTGAGGTCATGATCCCTGAGTACCAGGATTGAACCCCGTGCCAGGCTCCCCTCTCAGTGGGGAGTCTGCTTCTCCCTCTCCCTCCACCCCTCCCCCTGCTCATGCTCTCTCTCTCTCTCTGACTCTCTCAAATAAATAAAATCTAAAAAAAAAAAGATATGACACAAACATGGAAAAAATGTTAAGATTTCTTAAAGCTTGGTGTACCCGAGTATTATTTATTCTCCATATTTTCTGTATGTTTGAAATATTTACTATTAAATATTTTTAAGAAAGCTAGTGCCTTTGAAGTTTTGTATTTCTTCATAAAAATGGGGAGGAGTAAGATGCTTTTTCTTACACCATTTTTTTCTCAGTTAGTGGCCCTTCTCCTTGGTAAAAATAAAATGACATGTCTATGTATAAAGAGTCTCTTCCAGGATGTCCCTAAGGCTCACCCCAGGTGAGTGAGTGATTAGGAGCCACAACTGCTGTTGGATTGGTAGATAACCTTGGTTGAACAGTCCAACCTGAAAAGAAATTTTCAAAAACAAAGTGTTCCTTGCTGGTCTCCTTGTTACTTCTTTCTCGTGCTCTCTTCCTTCCACAGTCAGTATAGCTGACCCCACAGGAAGACCCCCAGCTGTAGAACAGAGGCAAGGTCAGCTCACCCAGGAGAGGTGGGACCACGGAAGTCCATGACCACACAAAGGTGAGAGAGCTCTAGAATCTGATGGAATCTTTTGCTGTCTTTCCAAATGCCATTTTGTCACCACATTTTGAATCTAAGCATCTCAACCCAGTAGCTCCTCACCAGGCAGACCACCAGGATACCAAGGAGGGGCACAGCGCATGTGTGTGGTACCTGCCCAGACCTGTCTCCACATGCTTTTGCGACTGTGTGTTGGAATCTTACCTTTAGTCTCCCTCTACCTTCTCCCTCCCTCCTCCCTCTCTCTTTCTCGCCCTCCCTCCCTCTCTCCCTCTTACACACAACCTCTTTCTGTCTTTGTGTGTGAGTGCACTACAATGCTCTGTAACATGTTTCTAAAGGAAATAACAATGGGTTAATGTTAAGACTAATCCTCACGAATGTATTATAAAAGGTTAGTCATAAAAGTAAAATACTAGAAACTTTGGGGTTAGACAAAGAGGAGTTGGTTAAATAAATTACTATATAGCTATATGAGGTGGCTTTGTAAGAATTCTTAGCAATGTGGAGAGATGTCCATAAACTACTGTTAGGTGAAAAAAAAGCAAGTACTGAAATATTACATATGGAATGAGCCCACTTTTGTAGAAACACGAACAGTCAAGAAGGATGAACCACAAAAGCCCCGAGATCACTTTCTGGCACATGGTAAGCACTATATCATTGCTTGCTCACTATTAGCAGATGAGAGTAAGGGACACAGGGATAGAAACCAGGGGCATCTGCCATGAGCACAATGCGCCAAGTTAGGTCTAAGGCCAGGGCAGACCTAAATTAATAGTTGCTCATTGAAGGATGCTTTCTGGTTAAAAGAGAGATTCCTCAATGTCTCTTCCTCTGAGCCAGTTGGAACAGCAGCTATGAAAATCTGCCTATCACGATGAAAAGCAAGTCCTATTTTATTTCATATTTCGATCATACGAATGATGCCCAAATGCATTCTTTTTTTAAAAATGAATTTACAGATGTGGGTAAATTCCTCTTGAGTATAATCCTCAAGGCTGGACTTTTCCCACTTCCTAAAAAAAAAACAAAAAAACAAAAAAAAAACCACCACTGCTCTGAGCCTGGTACATAAGCTTCCAGTTTCTTTTATCCCTTCACATGCCAATCTGTGTACCAGGGAAAACTGAGAGAATTAAGCTGAGTGGTCAGTACAATATTCTTTTTGTGTATTTAAAACATTACACAATAATTTTTTAAAAACCTACAGTGTTTTGTAAGTATGCTTTTACATGTCGTAACAACCTTCTGAATCTTGTCTCCTGTCACAATAGCATTCTGAATTCCTGAATTGTTTCTGAATTGACACTCTGAATCGTTCCGCCCAACAATGTTTTTTTCATATCTGTCTCTGTTGACATTTACAGTCTGAGTCCCTTCTTTTTAATTATCACATATATGGCCACACAGAAACGCACTATATTTTTTAGACATTCTCTCCATTGATGGGTATTTCATTTGTTTCCAATATTTCTTTATTCAAACAATGTTGCCATGAACACCCATAAAATGATTCCTCATGCAAACATGCAAGTATTTGTCAAGGACAGATCATTAGAAATGGACTTCCTGTGTCATGGGTCATGCATACTTTCGGTTTTAATCCTTAGCCCCAACCTTCCAAAGAGAGCTACTGTATGAGACTGCTTCGTTTCTCACATCCTCATCAATCCTTGGTATTACCAGTTACTTAAAATATTGCAAATCTGATGGGGAGAAAATCGCATCACATTTTTCAGTTTTCCTGTTTAAAAGTGAGATTGGGCATCTACTAAAATGTGTGTTTACTGGCCATTTACAATTCATTCTCTGAGAACTGCTTGTTCATATTCTTGGCCCATTTCCTCTATTTTTCCATTATATTGTTACAATATATATTATATTACATAAAATATATTCTATTCTATTGTTTTTCTTATAATTTATACATTTACATTGTATTCTTATTACTATTATTATTCATATATTCTGAAAACTTCCAGTTTTATGTAGATCCAAACGTGGCTTTTAATATTAAAATTCTTTCAAGGGGAGAAACGATGCCGAGCTTGCTATGTGTCATAAAGCAACACGCGCCCGGCGTGTCACAAACCAGCCGCCCCAGCGTTGCTCCCGTGCAGCTTCAGAGTCACTCGAGGAATTGAAAAATAATTAGGAATCTAGGAAGTGGCTTCCTTCAGTCTCCATCCCTCCATGCATCCTGCTCCAGAAGGGTAAACAGGCAGCTGCCAGGAAAATCTCCTCTCCCTGAACAACAAAATTATTATGACAAAAGCAGAGTTATGTGAACGGGGACCAAGGACTATTTCATCAGTGTCATCCCCTGCCACCGGCTTTCCTCATCCTCTTCCGTCGAACACGTCCAAGAGTCTTGTTTACATGTCAGAGGGGGACGTCGGATGGTTTTGAGTTGAATATTTATAACTGATTTTTCTAAAGGAAGCTTCATGTTATTTACCTGCCTGTCAGGCGCCATTGTGCGCTGAAGACACAGAGTCTGCATGTCTAATGATTTAAAGGCAAATGCTTTTTACCCAAGGACATTTTAAAGCTTAAACATTAAAAAAAAAAGTGCTAGGCTATAACTGATTCTTCAGAAACTAAGATCCAACTCAAAGTTGTCAGGCATATACGCTAATTATAAATGAAGTATCCTTTCATCGTATCCCTATTACCACTTGATTTTTTTTTTCATAGAGATCAAGAGTAAAGGAAACTAAGTCTCTTTCCCAGAGGCAATATTTCTGTTCTCTTAGCTTTGTCATCTAGGAAGAAGTAAAACAAAGGAGAAAGGTAGACTAAGTGACTGAAAAACCTCACAGGCCAGAGAGAATGACTGAGTCTCAAGGCTGGTTTATCCAAAGTTTGACTTTTAATTGTAGAAATAAACAAATATGAAAGAAGGATCATATGAATGTGATTATGATACAATGAGGTCAGCTTGCTATTGATTTTGCTTTTAAACAAATAGACCAAGTGTTATTACAGCCCAGGAGCACTGTCCTTCAAAGCAACGACCTTGGAAGAGTGTATGATAATTCAGCATGTGTGGCAATTGCTTAAAACATTTTTCAAACTCCCTTTGGACTTGCCTTTAGAACTAGTTTACACACCCACCAGAAAATGTCTTATTACTATACAATCACACCACACTGAGGGCGCCAAAACCAGCATTACTTGGTTTAATCCCCCCTTTCACCAGACCAAACAAACAAACAAACAAAACAAAACAAAAAATCAAATCCAACCTCAAAGGATGAATATTTGTTATGCATAAAAGAATCAAAAGAATGACTTGCCACCAGCTCTGTTGACAATTTGCACTGAGAATGATAATCACCTTTTGACAAATCACGGGAAATAATTTTATAGGGATACCACTTGTTTTGTGGCCTATGTTCTAACAAATACCATTTTCAATTAGTAGTTACACCTCACAAACACTTGCACGTTAGAAGGTGGGTACTTCCAGTCTCTTCAATAAATGGTGCTGGGAAAATTGGACAGCTACATGCAAAAGAATGAAACTTGACCACTCTCTCACACCATACACAAAGATAAACTGCAAATGGATGAAAGACCTCAATGTGAGACAGGAATCCATCAAAATCCTAAAGGAGAACATAGGCAGCAACCTCTACGACATCGGCCAAAGCAACTTTTTTCATGACACATCCCCAAAGGCAAGAGAAACAAAAGAAAAAATGAACTTGTGGGACTTCATCAAGATAAAAAGCTTCTGCACAGCCAAGGAAACAGTCAGAAAAACTAAGAGGCAGCCCATGGAATGGGAGAATATATTTGCAAATGATGCTACAGATAAAAGACTGGTATCCAAGATCTACAAAGAACTTCTCAAACTCAATACACGAGAAACAAATAAATAAATCATAAAATGGGCAGAAGATATGAACAGACACTTTTCCAATGATGACATACAAATGGCTAACAGACACATGAAAAAATGTTCAAAATCATTAGCCATCAGGGAAATTCAAATCAAAACCACACTAAGATACCACCTTACGCCAGTTAGAATGGCAAAAATAGACAAGGCAAGAAACAATAATTGCTGGAGAGGATGTGGAGAAAGGGGATCCCTCCTACATTGTTGGTGGGAATGCAAGTTGGTACAGCCACTCTGGAAAACAGTGTGGAGGTCCCTTAAAAAGTTAAAAATTGAGCTACCCTATGACCCAGCCATTGCACTACTGGGTATTTACCCCAAAGATACAGACGTAGTGAAGAGAAGGGCCATATGCGCCCCAATGTTCATAGCAGCAATGTCCACAATAGCTAAATCGTGGAAGGAGCCGAAATGCCCTTCAACAGATGACTGGATTAAGAAGTTGTGGTCCATATATACAATGGAATATTACTCAGCTATCAGAAAGAATGATTTCTCAACATTTGCTGCAACATGGACGGCACTGGAGGAGATAATGCTAAGTGAAATAAGTCAAGCAGAGAAAGACAATTATCATATGATTTCTCTCATCTATGGAACATAAGAACTAGGAAGATCGGTAGGGGAAGAAAGGGATAAAGAAAGGGGGGTAATCAGAAGGGGGAATGAAGCATGAGAGCCTATGGGCTCTGAGAAACAAACTGAGGGCCTCAGAGGGGAGGGGGGTGGGGGAATGGGATAGACTGCTTGATGGGTAGTAAGGAGGGCACGTATTGCATGGTGCACTGGGTGTTATACGCAGCTAATGAATCATCGAACTTTACATCAGAAACCAGGGATGTACCGTATGGTGACTAACATAATAAAAATAACATTAAAAAAAAAAAGAAGAAGAAGCAAAAAATTAAAAAAAAAAAAAAGAAGATGGGTACTTCCAGTTTCCTTCCTTCAGCCCAGCACTTGAACCCCTGTGCACCCCAAGTTTCTCTATATATAGGGTGCTGTCGCTGAGCTCAGTGTTCCATGTGCTCTGCTTCCTGGAGCTCAACCCTAGTCTCTTAACTCAGCCACGATTGGTTCACCTGATCTCATTCATACATCTCCAGCAAATGATTTAGCAAGCTCTTAACCTTCTCTTCGCCTTAATCCTGGCTCGGCTAGTTCCCAAACAGAAGCCAGAGGCAGGGGCGGGGAAATCAAGCCAGAATTTGAACTGGCAGTTAGAAAAAGAGGAAAGTTTCAAAGCCTGAATTCCTCCCTTTCTACTCCAAGGCATTCAGGGTTCCACCCACCTGGCTACTAGGAGATAGTCAGTAGGAATTTAGTGGGCTTGGGTTACACCACGCTCTGTAAGTTAATACAACAATGGAGTACACAGCTGTAATGGGCTATTCTGGCAAGGCCAAATTATTTGTCCAACATGGGAATCATTAGCACCCCATTCATTATTAAATTGGAAAACAGTTTGGTTGGATTCCCTGAAGGGTCAGCTGCCAGATGTAAGCTCAGAAATGAAATCATCATGCTCTTGTGATGATATTTCTTTAGGAATTTAATATACAAATTGAATAAAGGACCTTTCAGGGAAATTAAAGCCATGTGAATTCCAAGAGTTTGTCTACGCTTCCACAATTGAGTAAAATTTCTAAAGCACTTCCCCCAATGCTGTCCCATGCCCTAAGCCTTCCTAATTTGATATGGGGAGGAGGACAAATTCCATAGCATGTGCCATCCAAAATTATAGCAGTGAGGCTAACGGCTCAGTAATTCCGAGACCAAACAGCTGTGCCGATCCAGATCTATGGAACAATTTCTCCAGGCTCTACGGGACAAACTCCAGGTAAGAGAGGCTGGTGACTCCATCTCACATGAAGGTGATGGGAAACCACATTACTCAAAAGTCACCAGCCCACAGATGCCTGAGGAAAACAGATGGTTAACTTCATGCCGCAGGATGAAATCTTCCTTCAGAAGTGGAAAAACAAACAAATAAAACCAAAGCTGGGCGTCAAAGACAAAGTTTTGAATTTGCACATTCATGAGCTAAGCATTCCTCTGAGACTCTGAGATGTCTCTTAATACGTTTGGATGGCTGGGACCACTTTGGTGTCATCCCACAAAATTCTTTATTTTACATCCCCACCGATTGTGCCTACAATCTTCCATGGACCAAATTTCCACTGCCAGGGCCACCGGCCAGGTGTGGACTGGCTCTTAGCCATGGTCTGGGCCAGCACCAAACAATACATGTTTGGAACACAGCCCCGGAACATCTTTAAAACTGTCAGAAGGAAGGCCTGTTCCTGAAAGCATAGGAATGCAACACAAAATCTAACTTCGGCTCCGTGCAATTGTCAGGAGCACGGGGCACAGGCGTTGTATGGCACAGAATACTCGTTTCCTGGGAAAATCCACCTCCAGAACATGAACACAACAAAATAAGGGCAATGTGAGTCATCCCGGTGTATCACAGCACAATTCTCGAATTTTTTTCTACAGTGTCCCTATCTGTGTAAATACATGCATAGCTCCTACCTTGCATAGTTTACTTTGGAATTCTACAGTTTCCCTTAACTACTGCAAACAAAGGCAAAACCTTAGTATAGGCCTTTGGCATAGTCTGTGGGCAGAAGTATTTCCTCCAGATTTTAATCTCCCTAAACAAAAAGGAGGAGAGGAATAGCCAGCCGGTCTGCAATCCACACCAAGACACGTGCATGCGCTCAGATTCGTTCTGGGGATTTGTCTAGCAAATACTCAAGGCAGAAAGCATATATTAGTTTTGGAAACCAGTTTGGTGAGATGTACCAAGCACACAGCTTTCCAAAAATGAAAGCATTGACATTTCTAAATCCGATGAGATATTTAAAATACATTTAAAAAATGAAGAGAATAATAGCACAAAACCACGTTTGCCATATTTGCTTCCAATCTTTTTTAAATAAAATATTTTACAGAGTTATAGTCTCTTTTTTACCCTTCCCTGAAAATTTCTCTCATACAACCAGCCCCCTCAGACGTAACCACTACCTGGAAATTGATGTTCCCTTCCTTCCATGTTTTATTACATAGTCATAGTCATGTCTCCATAGACAAAACATAGTATTGTTTTGCCACATAATTTAAATGTACGTAAATACATACATACATTTGGTATTTGTTCATGTAGGCTTTAAGGAATCAGTTTTGTTTATTTTTTTAACAATAAAAAAATGAAAAGATATTCAGATCTACTGAATTCATCTATAATACTGGGCCTGACTAGTCAGAAACCAGACTTTCAAGGCAATATAAATGTTTTACTAAAGACGTCATTTTTCATGAAGAACACCCTCTTGCATTGCTGTCTACTGATAAAATCGCTGATCAAATTCACTTCCATGAGCACAATAAAGAAATCTGTTTGGGTTCATTGTAATAGTCGACCTAGTGATTTGGTCATTTAAATTTTTATCTGCAACTGACTTTTAAGTACAGCTGGTATTTACCTGACAGAATCAGGAGTTCGATGATCTCTGCATCTCCCAGAAACGCAGCCACGTGAAGCGGGGTTCGCTTCTCAGAATCCTGAAACAACGGCAAAGAGAAACAACAAGTCAGTGGAGGCTGCAGGTGCCTTCTGTAGACAAAGTAAGACATGTCATGCGCTCTGAGGTTTATGCTTGTGGGAGAGACTGAAGGCCAAAACCTACTCAGGTAAGCTCTGGGTACACATTTCTCTCAGCATCTCCCACAGTCACATGTACAAAAGATTCTGTTCTGTGTCTGTGTGTTGTATTTGTCTCCCTGCAACTTTCGTTGGAGCCCAGCTCAGGTCAGGGACGGACTGCCATGCAACGGGTGACGAAATGCAATTTATTTTCAGACCTTCCTTATGGTAAAAAAACAAAAAACAAAAGCAAAAACTCAAACCCTTCTACCTACCTTAATAGCAGTGCTCAAAGCATGCAATGATTTGTTTTCTTTCTAAAGGAACATAATGGAATTGTTCACAAGGACATTAACCATTAAGTACAGTCACCTTCTCCTTTCTATCTCTATTAACTGTTGCCTAGTTCACTGCCCATTCATGTAATACTTACTGAATGCCTACTATGTGCCAGGAACCAGATTTGGGGTTCAGCCCTTGCCCTCACGAAATTTACATTCAAGTGGGGAGGCTGCCAGTAGTCATGGAAACCAATGGCATATGACATCATTTCAGATGGTGATAAAGGCTATCCCAAAACTAAAACGGTAATGGGATCCAGTGACCGGGGAGATGGGAACAAGATTCCTTAGGATGGTGGAATAAGGCTTTTCTGAGAATATTGACATGGAAGCTGAGAGCTGAGGTAGATATTACTATCTCTGTTTTACAGATGAGAAAACTGTGGCTCAAAAAAATCAAGAAATTTCCTCCAGACCCCATAGGTGTATAGCAGAGCCAAGATTGGACTTTTGCCTACCAGTCCTCAGTCTAAGTCCTTGGCAAAGCACTTAACATATTGTGTTGTTAACACGATAAAATGCAGGGGAAAAAATATTGCTTCTCCATCTGTGAACTGGAATATCTGATGAGAGAATTCAAGATAATGTCAGTAAATAAAGCCGTAGGCAGGCATGAAGCTTGGCCCGTGCGCCCAAGTGCTCCAGGCAAAGCTGTTTTGTCAGGAGCGTAGATAGCTGTGTGGTATCTTCCCTCCAAGACCAAGAACTCACAGGGTGGAGAACGGGGCTTACTCCCATCTACCCCACAGGAGCAGCAAGCTAGATGCTTGGCCTAAATCGGCCTAATTGAACTGGTCTGTGTGCACGGCTCCTTCCACAAACTTCCACCAACTGTTCCACAACGGTAACCAAGGTTTACATGCTATGTCTTTGAGGTTTCTCCTAAATCGAGCATGCATTTTAGTTTTAAGATTTGTGAAGTGGTTGTTGATTTTAATCATCGTTCCTGTTATCACTTGATTATACAACCTACCCAACCGCCCTCGGATTTGCCTAAGGACATGATTCTGTTTTCTGACAGTTCAGGCCCTCTGCTCTTTCTCAGTCTCTTTCAGACCGCTGAGGCAGTTTGTGACTTATTAATATCTAAAACAGATGGCAGACAGGAGATAAGACAAGAACCGATCTTCAAATCAGTCTATTTGTTCGGAGGTCTGGTAAACAGGTTTCAGGAAGGGTTGGACTAACTCTTAAGTGCATAAAAAAGAGAAGTCTGAATTAGCTGGGAATTTATGTCATCTATGTATGTGGCAGGCAATTATCACAGCTAAGTGGAAATAGGGCAGTTGTGTAAGTATTCCATATAAAGTAAAGGTATGCCATAGAAAATTCTGAAAGATATACAACATCATTAACCCTCTTGTAAGTATGTCACACTTTCCATGAAAATAGAGATTCAGTATTTGAAAACTTGAAAAATATTTCAAGTGTCTTAATTGGCATAAAGAACTATACAAAGAACGGACACTAGACTTTCACAAATGTTTTCTGTTTCCATTTCTTCTACTGCCATCTGTATAAGCACTTTCCATCTTAGCCTCGTATTCTCTTTGAATCCCCACTATATCTATGAAACATTTCTCTTGAGTCTTGTGACAAAAGTTATATAATTATATGTTCTTCTGGCAACTGAACTGGTTCCAGGGTTTGGTTCACAAATTAAACCTTACCTAAGTGATTTAAACAAGGACTAACCCAGCCCAAATTATGACTTCATTTGACCCGAAGCAAAGTCAATGCTCTTGTTTGAGAGCTTGGCTTCAAATAAAAAGCCAAGAAAACCCCAATATCTAAAACTGGTTGGCCTGTCATTATAAGACTGGCTTTGCTGATTCTGTGGCCCCTTTTATGACATGGCTTGTTCAAACCGAAGTTTTTATAACGTATAATGGGTGTGTTACGTGAGCTCATATAGTAAAAATTCTTGATTGTAACTACCAGTGTTCCTCTTGACATGCATTTAAAGGTTTGCTGTAGCTTCCAGAACAACTATACCCATTGATACCCTCCTTCAGTGGCATGCCATAGACAGGTAACTACAAAGATCTGTATTCAGGCAGCAGTTCCATGGTTCTCCAAAGTATCAGAACTATATAAACAATTTCATGTGCTACTAAGACCTCAACTAAAAAACCAATGCACTTAACTAAAATAATAATAACTACTGCCCAAGGGTTACCAACACCAACACTCTAGCAAGGAACTGAGTGATATGCAGAGTCAGGAGTGGAGAGGTAAGTAACAGAGCCACAGTACTCATCATCCTCAATAAGGTCCAATCAGCCGGGAGGTTGCAGTTCATCCTCTGCCTAAGTGGAAGGCCACCCTACTTGGCCACAAACTCGACAAATGGTCGAGGAGATGTAATGGTAGAAGAAGGAAGGAAAAGGGGCGCCTGGGTGGCGCAGTCGTTAAGCGTCTGCCTTCGGCTCAGGGCGTGATCCTGGCGTTCTGGGATCGAGCCCCGCATCAGGCTCCTCTGCTGGGAGCCTGCTTCTTCCTCTCCCACTCCCCCTGCTTGTGCTCCCTCTCTCGCTGGCTGTCTCTGTGTCAAATAAATAAAATCTTAAAAAAAAAAAAAAAAGAAGGAAAAGAGTCTGCGGGAAAGAGTATACTAGTAATAATACTAGCAAAAATTCATTCTAGGCCAATGATACCCCTAGGGTATCTAGAAGAAGAAACAAAACCTAATTACAGAGTGCTTTAATTATTTTTTTTTCCCAAAATGCCGTTTATCTCTTCTACTAGGCGAATCTCGTAACATCCCTATCCAGGGAGACACATCTCTCAGAACCTTGTTGTTAAGTCTTATTATCATCATTTGAAAGGTAATGATTTTTTAGATTGAAAAGCTAGGGAATCTGAGCATTTGGAGAGACTGTATGATTTGCCCAGCACTTGGGGATGGGAGATGAGGTGAAGAACTAGAACTGACACCCTCACATAGAGAGAAATCCTTGAAGTGGTCTTGAAGAAAGACTCTTGAAATGAATTGATGTTGACAAAAAAGCCAAACACTCTCACAGGTAGATGGAAAGGCAATGCCTTGGCCTAGATTCCTGATGGGGGAATAAATGTGTCCCCACTGAGCACTTGCATTCCCGGAATCTGTCCTCATGTGGGGTTTTGAATTCATAATACCTGCACGGTCCAGGAACTTTCAAGCTGAAAAATAGGCATAAAATTGGTTCTAGGCCAAGGATGTCCGTAGGGTGTCAAGAAGAAGAAACAAAACCTGTCTGAAGAGATGTGTCTTCAATACAAGCAACTTAGGACACCCACAGTTAAACCACCACTGGAGAGGAGCTCACAAACCCAAGCCACAAGCCCCATGTGGAAGCAATTAACTGTAAGTAGGAGTCAGCAGGCGTAACAACCAGAAAGAACCTGAGAGAGCAGAAGCATCAGATAGAGATACGAAGAATGTTTAAAATCATTTAAGATACGAAAGACAAAGCCCAAGAAGAAAAGATTTATTTTTTTAAAGGAACCAAATTTGAGGAAGAAGTGTGCAGGAAGAGTTTCAGAAAGCAGTGCATGATGCTGGCAATCATCTAAGACTTTGGTCTAAAAGAGATGAAAACAAGAAGAGTAAACAAGGAGGACAGAAGAAGAGAAAAAAGGACAGTGACCTTGGGATATGTTTTACAGCCATTTATTCAGCCATATGTTCTAGACATAGACCTTTATTGAGAAGTAATTACACCCTAGACAATGTGGTGGATGTTAGGAATACAAAATTAAAAACGTCCCGTCCTCACCCTAAAGAAGCTTACAGTCCAGTTACCAGTTTCCAAATCCAGGGCATCCGAATAAAAAGAATAACAGGGAAGTGGCAATTAGCGATATCTGTGATGTTAAGTGATTTATGAAAATTACCAAAAGCGACGAGACAAGTGTCTTCATGAATACTGTCCTGAAACCCATCCAGTTCTGAACTGTCCTGGGCAGGAAATCTAAACTGACAGGAAAATATCACTTCTGAATTGGGAAATAAGCACATCTTGCCCAGGGCTCCCTAGAAACCCCATTGGCTCCAGCTTATCTTGAAACTTTGGCCACCCAGGGCCAGACTTCCAGGTCAGTCTCAGAGACCCGCCTATATCTTATGGGCTGACTTAGGGATTGTTTCTGGATCAAAATTAGTATCGAGGACCAGGCCAGGACCAGAGTAGCACTCGGACAGATGTAGTGGCTGAGCTAAGTGTTCTGCTCCGTCTGCGTTCCCTGCCACCTGGTACTCCCGCGGATGCTTCATGATAACCAGCAGAGGATGGATGGTCATGGCTTTACAACACCCGTGAATGCAAGAGGAGAAAATCATTCAAAAGTAAGCATGGTACGGCCAACACACATGAGAAATGATTCATCAGTGTATTTTTTATTTTTTATTTTTTTTATTTTTAAAGATTTTATTTATTTATTTGACAGAGATAGAGACAGCCAGTGAGAGAGGGAACACAAGCAGGGGGAGTGGGAGAGGAAGAAGCAGGCTCATAGTGGAGGAGCCTGATGTGGGGCTCGATCCCATGACGCCGGGATCACGCCCTGAGCCGAAGGCAGACGCTTAACCGCTGTGCCACCCAGGCGCCCCCATCAGTGTATTTTTTAAAAGATTATTCAAGTATTACAAAAAAGAACTTTTCCCATTACCTAGTAGCTCCGATTCCAAATAGCCCTTTGAAAATAGATTCGGACCCATGAAAAGTCACAGATTTCTCCAGAAGGAAGGAAGGTAAACCCTATCTTTCTATGAATAGCCAGAGACACACAGCCAGCTGGCGTCTGAGCTAAATTTGCAGTATGTCACAGAGAGATCAGGCAGAGGAAGTTTCTGTCGTCCGTTTACCAAAGAGGCAGATGAAAGAAAATAGGGAACTTGAAGTATGTACACATAAAGTGAGCTTGACATGGGCAGAGAGACCATTGTGGCAGCCAAAAATACTGTGTAGGGGGCACCCCAAGCCTCTGTTCTGAAGACTCAGAATTGTTTATGATACGCTTTGGAAATTCTCAGCTAGGAGTGCATGACCTAATCTTCATTCTAAGTATCTATCATACACTAAAACAAATATCCCTCCCTACATATAAATATCTTACATACCAAGACAGGCAGATGAAGCAAGGTTAAGAAAACAAGCCCTGCAACGCCGTCATGAAATGCAGAAGTGAAGTGCCAATCTTAATCCAAACCCCTGCGAACAGCAAAGACGCAAGCTCACGAGGTGCAACGAGCTTAATACGATAATGAACAGAGATCAGTAGAAGCCAGATGTCTAAAACAGTTCTGAACGCAAAATAGTTACCGTGGAGATATTTCAAGTCATGGGAAGAAAAGAGCTGAAGATGGTTGATAGATCTAAATCAAACAAGATGCACAATGGGAAAGATGCTTGGTCTTCAGGTGAGGAATTACAAGTCATTTGTAAAGAGGAAAAGAAAGCAGAGAAACAAATGTCATGATTCTTTTTAAAATTTCCATGCTTACTTTCAAGTTTTAACATCTCACGGATACAGAGAGGTACAGAAAATAACAGATCTGTGTGTTCCCACCAGCAAAACCAAACAAGTTGACATTTTTCTTTTTTTTTTTTTTTTAAAGATTTTATTTATTTATGTGACAGAGAGACAGCCAGCGAGAGAGGGAACACAGCAGGGGAGAGGGAGAGGAAGAAGCAGGCTCCCAGCGGAGGAGCCCGATGTGGGACTCGATCCTAGAACGCCGGGATCACGCCCTGAGCCGAAGGCAGACACTTAACGACTGCGCTACCCAGGCGCCCCGACATTTTTCTATATTTGCTTCAGAACTCTGTTTTAAAAAATAGCTTTAGGGGTAAAGTGCCGTGAGTACTGTGACTTGCAATGGTTTAGAAAATAACTTGAGGGGTGTGTATGTGTGTGTGAGAGAGAGAGTGGCAGAGAGACAGAGAAACAGAGGGAGAGAGGAGACAGACTATTTTCAATTCTTCACTATTACAAATGATGTTGCAATGCATATCTTTGTACATGTCTCTCTGTGCATATGGATGAAAATTTCTCTGGGGCAGGTACCAAGAAAAGGAAGTGCTAGATCTCAGTGTATATAAACACTCAACTTTATTATGTATTTTTAAATAGCTTTCAAAAGTAGTCTTACAATTTATACTCCCTAGCCATAAATGTGTTCCTTTCCCCAACATCCCTCCCAATACTTGATGTTATCAACCTTATTACTTTTTCCCCATATGATGTGCCTGACATAATATTTCATTGTTGCTCTCATTTGCATTTCACTACATACAAGTGAAAATAAGGCTCTTTTCATATGTTTATGAAAAGTTTTGGCTTCTTCAACTGCAAATCCCTTTATCCACTTCTACTCAGTTTTAGTCTTTTTCTTATGATGTGTAGGGTTTTTAATATATTAATTCAACTTTCAATGAAAACTCAAGTTATGCCTTCACCTAGACACAGCAGAGATGGATCAATGTCTACCCCAAGTTAGCATAAGAGAAGAATGTAGATTTATATTCATTATTCATCTTCCATGCATGCACTATCCTATGGAGCTGGATTTTCCTTAGCTAGAATTTTCTATGACTCAAAGGTGACAGCAAATCTCTGTCCCTATATACCTCCAGCATCAAACAACTTAATTCAGTCATCACTCTGTTGGTATTTTAACCCATCCATTTGAACGTAACATGGATGTATGAGAAACACTAGTACATTTTGCTGTATCTACACATGTTCAAATTATAAGTCCAAACCTCAAAATTATCTCTAATTCTTAAAACTAAACAAGAATCACTCAAAAATCACTTCCAATGAAAATAAAATAAGAGAAATGGAAGGCCAAAGATGTTCCTTAGGTAACTAAATACTGGATTTTTATTATGCTAATTTTTAAACTAAAAATAATGCATATTAAGTAAAAATTATATCAGAGATTATATATTTTCTTTTTTTTTTAAGATTTTATTTATTTATTCGACAGAGATAGAGACAGCCAGCGAGAGAGGGAACACAAGCAGGGGGAGTGGGAGAGGAAGAAGCAGGCTCATAGCGGAGGAGCCTGATGTGGGGCTCGATCCCAGAATGCCGGGATCACGTCCTGAGCCGAAGGCAGACGCTTAACCGCTGTGCCACCCAGGTGCCCCAGAGATTATATATTTTCTAATTCGATCCTTAAAACACTGCT
Organism: Ursus arctos; assembly: GCF_023065955.2. NCBI lineage: Eukaryota > Metazoa > Chordata > Mammalia > Carnivora > Ursidae > Ursus > Ursus arctos. The sequence continues at coordinate 72,747,506 of NW_026622763.1, forward strand.
GTAAGGTACATATTATCATCCCCATTTTACAGTAGAGGAACCTGCTATTTTGAGATGATAAGCAAATTGACCAGAGTTCCACAGCTAGTAATGGTAGAACTGGGATTCAGAACCAGATCTGATTCCATTGTTCATGCTCTTGTTACCTCTCTGAATAGTAACAAGCCTTGGTAAACAAAATGAAAGTTATTTTTCATTATAATTAACACACTTGACCTAGTACCGTAGACCTAAGGACAAACTACTCGTAAGTAAAAGCACAAGCAGGCAAGAAGAATAGAGTTGGAGAATAAGCACTACTTGATTTTAAGATTTATCATAAAGCTACAGTAATCAAGACAATTGGGTATCAGTACAAAGACACATATATGAACAACATACAGGATTTTCAAAAATGGTAAAAAGGCAATTCACTAGTGAAAGGATAGCTTTGTCAACAAATAACATTGAAACAATTAGATATCCACATGCAAATAAAATGAACTTTGATCCATACCTTGCACCCTAGACAAAATTAAATCAAGATGGATCACAAAACTAAATGTTAAATTAAAAAAAAAAAACTAAATGTAAACTCATAAAATGTCTGAAGGAAACACAGGAGAAATCCCTCATGACCTGGGGTTGGACATGCATTTCTTAGATATAACACCAAAACATAACCCATAAAAGAACAAACTGATAAATTGTATTCCATCAAAATTAATAACTCTGCTTTTTGAAACATACTGTTAGGAGAATGAAAAGATAAGCCACAGAGTGGAAGAAAATATTTTTTAAAGCATATGGTAGATAAAAGATTTCTAAAAAGCTCTCAAAATCCACTAATAGGAAAGCAAACAATCCATTTAAAAAGTAGGGAAAAGATTTGAACAGATATTTCACCAAGGAAGATATATGGATAGCAAATAAGCACATGAAATAATGCTCAATATCATTAGTCATTTGGGAAGTGCAAATTAAAATTAAATAGTTATTAAATTGGCTAAAATTAAAAGGACTGATGACATCAAGTGTTGAAGAGAATGCAGAGAAACTGGAACATTCATACACTGCTGGGAGGAACATAAAATGGTACAACCACTAGAGAAAACAGTTTGACAACTTTTTAAAAAGTCAAACATAGACTACTATATGATCCAGATTCTTAGGAATTTACCCTAGAGAAATGAAAGCCTATGTCCAAACAAAGATTTGCACATAAATGTTCACAACAGTTTTATGTGTGATAGCCAAAAACAGGAAACAATCCAAGTTTCCATCAACAGATGAATGAATAAACTAGAGTATGCCCATATAATGGAACACTACTCAGCAATCAAAAGGAATGAACTATTGCTGTTATGTGACAATGTGGATGAAACCAAATAATTATGCTGAATGAAAGAAGATAGCAAAAAAAAAAATGCAAAAAAACTGAAAGCAGATCAGCTGTTGCCCAAGGAGGCTGGAGGAGAGACTGAAAGGGGTAGGGATTAAGGATTATAAAGGGGCACAAGGAAGCTTTTGGGGGCAATGGTATGTTCATTATCTCGATTGTGGTAATGCTTTCATGGGTGTAAATATGCCAAAACTCTGCAAATGATACACTTTAAGTATGTCTAGTATATTATATGTCAATTATACCTCAATAAAGCAGAAAACACATACGCAGGCAAATAAAACATTCTGTCGCGGGGCACCTGGCTGGCTCAGTCAATACAGCAGGTAACTTTTGATCTTGGGGTTGTGAATTCCACACTGGATGTGGAGATTGCCTAAATAAAACTTTTTAAAAATTCTGCTGCTTGGAAACATAAAGAAGGGCATATTTATGGATTAAAAAAATACATGTAGGCAACAAGGTAAATTCAGAGGAGAAAATAGCAGAATCTAATCAACCAGTTATGTCTTAATTTTTGAGGCAACTCATGTCCTGCTTGTGTGTAGACATAAAAGTGAAGTCCTTGCAAAAGAATAGGGTCTTGGATTAAAGTCTATATGCTTGAAAAGTTGACACAAGCAAGAGTTCTCTTCAAAATCCCTTGGAACACTTATATTTCCTAAATAAAACCTTTGAAAAAATGTGTATCAAGTAAGGATATAGGAAATAAGTCCAGGGGCGCCTGGGTGGCTCAGTCGTTAAGCGTCTGCCTTCGGCTCAGGGCGTGATCCCGGCGTTCTGGGATCGAGCCCTACATCAGGCTCCTCTGCTGGGAGCCTGCTTCTTCCTCTCCCACTCCCCCTTCTTGTGTTCCCTCTCTCGCTGGCTGTCTCTCTCTCTCTCAAATGAATAAACAAAATCTTTAAAAAAAAAAAAAAAGAAATGAAAAGAAGTCCAGAAAATCAAGTACACGTGGGAAGGTAGATGGTCTATGCCTTACCTGGGGGCACAGTGCAACATGTCAGCAGTAGATAATCAGGGGACTTTGGGGATCTTACCACAGTACCCAGAGAGTCCCAAATGACAGAAGCTCTTTTAGATCAATTTCAGCCTGGGAAAGTAGATGGAGTGCCAATTATTTGTTCTGTTGCCTTGATATCATTTGGCCAGGAACACAACTTGAGAGTAGAAACAGAACATGAGAAAGATTCTAGTCCTCTAGTCCTACAGAATGGAAAACCGGCCAAGATGCTTGCACTTTGTTGCCAGTGAAACAGTAATAGACATCGAGCCACTGCAAAGACATTCTGAGGAGTGTCTGATGAAAACCAAGGCAGGTCCTCAGAGCACCACCGCCCCTTGCATCCTGAACGCTAATAAAGTTCACAGCTGTTCTGTGCGGCATCCCAAACATATTAAGAAGCAGTGTCTTTCAATTTAATGCATTTGTTAAATAGTCTTTTATGAAGAAACCATAATTCTTACACATGTGGGAATGCTTTACTGCTAAGGGTATTTAAGGAAACTCATAGATTAGAACTGCTTTTGGTTCCAATGAGCTAAGCAATGAGGCAAGAAGTCTAGTTTCGGTTAAGGCCCCCACCTTAGGCTCACTGCCTCTTCTAATTACTTCGTCAACCAACTTATTCAACAAAACATAGGTGCTTAAGATGAAAGGCAGATAACTAAGAAAATAATTAGAAAATTATCTCCTATCGATGAACGAGTAAAGAGAAAGCAGCTGTTAGCTTTTCACACCTATAAAGGGCTAGTAAGGGTGAAAATTTTTCATCAGGTAAATGAGCCACAGTGTCAGAATCAAAATCTCAGGAGAGGAAGCCTAGAATTACAAAATATTATAACTGGAAACTATTAGAGACATCCAGAGAGTTTAATTGATTGGCCCAAGGTCACATGGCAGTGGGGGAACCCTTCTTTCATACAAATGACAAAATATTTACTAGGGCCTTCTTTGTGCCAGGCACCATGCTCAGTCCTAGCCTCAAAGAATCCCACTCTCTTGTTGATGGGTGATGGGCTCTTCACTACAGTAGACTTAGATTAGATTAATCACATCAGTTGGCAAAGAGCAGACACACAAACAGCACAGTGTTAGAAAATGTCAGAGAGAGAAAGAAAGACGGTGGTATGAAAGGAGACAATGCTCAAAGGCATCTGCTCTGGATACAACAATAACTTAGTGATTGGGTCTGTTTCTCTCTCTCTCTGTTTCATACGCATTTGGGTGGGGGGAGGAGAAGTAAAAGCAAAAGCCTATAAAAATAGTTTCTGCAGTCATAGAAAATCATCCTAACTGAAATGATTACAAGGTTTTTTTCAGCCTCCAGGTGGATATTTTACAAACAGAGTTTATATGTAATACTGATAATAAAAATCACCAACGCAGTTATCTGGACATGTCAGGTCGGCTCAGTGTACCAGTGTATCAGTGTTCCAAGATGGTTACAATGGTGAATAATTTTATGGGTGTTCTTCACTTTCTTGCTTCTTTGCCTGTATTTCAAGACTTGTACATAATGCAGTTCACAAACAACAAAACACAATTCCTTTTGTAAAGAAGAAAAGGCTTTCCTATTTAAAGAACAAAAAACCCGTCTGCTCTAACAAGAGCTAGTTTTAACTAATTACCTATAAATTTAAAGCACTGGACATTATTTATTGTCCAAAGCCTTCATTATCTTGTAGTAGGTTTTAATATCTTTAATATCATCTTTGCAAATGACAAAACATTATGTCTGTGACTAAACATGGGAAAATTGTAATTTGCATAATGCTCCATAGACATGCCAGAGTGCTGTCCTACCAGTCATCTATTTCACAAGAAAACCCAGAGACATTAATCAAGTAGGTATTGGTACCCCATTCTATAGGACAGGAATCAAGGCTGATTCCGAGAGTTAAATGACGTGCCCAGAGTCATTTGTATTCTCTCACAATACAATTCTCTCACAATACACAATATAAAGCCCTACTAATCAGTAACATTCCTCTCCAAGGAAAAACCTATTTCCACCCTACTCACAGTCTTTGGAGGCCTTTGGTTCTACTATGGTTGTTTCTGTCAAGTGTGCTATAGGATAGGGACACACACACACACACACACACACACACACACTTTCATTGGAGGCAGCTTCCTGTGGCCAAAAGGTGTAGACTCTGGAGTCAGAATGACCTAACTTCAAACCCCTCCTCCACAACTTACGAGCTGCGTGACGTTGGGCAAAGCAACCTCTGAGACTCATCTTCCTTTTCTGTAAAATGAAAATAGGATCACCTCTCTTGGAGGCACGAAGTGCATATCTGATAAATGTTAGCCATCCTATTATCATCAGTATTTACTGGCATCTTTGAAGCTTATCCTGGTTACTTCATTCCTCTTGGGACTTAGACAAAACAAGAAGGAGATTCAGAACCATTTCTGGAGAAACAATTTTATTGTCAAGAAATGATATTTGTTTACCAGTAGAAGGGTGGAGGTTGCCTACTCAAAGCTGGCCAATAGCAGTGCTCTGCCTGCCTCCTCTCCTGCCTGAAGCAAAGGCTTGGCCACTGTATCCTGTCCAACCTCAACCAAAGGTCAACAAAGCCTCTCCCAGATTCCAGAGCTGGGTCTTGCAGGATTCATCCTTTATCTCGCAGAACTCACAGTGGAGTCTTTTCCTCTCATACAACCACCCAAAACATCCACACGTCAGCAGCTCTAAATCCTTGCTCAGAAACTATCCCTGCTGCCCTAAAGGCCTCCTTCCTCATGCGTTCCTGGTAGTTCAGCAGAGTCAGATCCGGTTGCAAACTGGACAAATGGGAGCTGCCCTGGGGGTTTGGATGCTACGCCCTTTCTTCCCTCCTCCAAAGCTGAAACCCTTTGAACCAGGTATCCCTAAGCTAAAACACCCTCGCCAAACCTTTCTGACACTTCATAAGAAAGTTTTGCCACCTAAGATACCTATGCTATCAATACAAGTTCTCCTTGTATTACTAGAAAGCAACCACAGACTCATTAAAGGTCTTCAGGTAGATAACCTGGGGGCCACCTTCAACATCAATAAGCAAGGAAGCATTCATCTATGCCCTTTCCAAACTGAGACAATGGGATAGAAAGCCAAGCACACAGTAAAGATTCCATACAGAACATTCTGCTTAGTGAGGGTAGATTGTAAAATGGCAGGCATCTTAAGCCCCTTAGTTAGAGACTGATAGTAGTGGTCCCAGAACTTGGAGAAGATTACGTAACAGTGCTTCTTGAAGACAAGGGATATGGGAGATGTACCTCTCCATTTCCAGGCAATCCCAAATAAACCTACCCCACTTGAGAACAACCATCAGAGAAAATGATGACTGGGGAGGCACTTGGCCTTCATAAACTTGCGCTGAAGGGATATTTTCCCCCAAACCAACTTTAAATCATTGTATTTCCCAGCTAACGAGTACTTTTTCACGTGGGTTAAGACCCCCTTAGGATCCTCACTCAACAACCTGGATTCTGACAGCGTAGAGAAGACAAGAATGGGATCTTCTTTTAGAAGACTTCAAACACCCATGTAGTCAACACCAAAGAAGACACAGGGATATGGCATTCCATTGATGGATTAAACACTAATATACATTTGGACGGTTTGCTTGCTTGTAATTATCATCTTTTCTCTATTGAACTTATGTATTTATGGGAGGGAGTGATTTTTAATTTAAATGTATCTTGCTTTTCATACCATATGTATTTCGGAACATGGTCTAAACATTAAATTGTGACAAATTGATTATTTTTCCCATTGAATTATAAAATAATGACTAGAATACAAAAGACATGGAGTTTAATCAGATGAGGGTCCTGGGCATTACTTCTTGGATGCTCTAGACTTGAGGTCTTTGTGTCCCTCTCTGGGCAATCTGACCTCAAGATGGACTAGACCCAGGCATATCTCACTAGCACATCAGCCTTCTATTTCCTATAGACAGAGAAACTGGGCAGCTCACACACTGCCATGATCTCATGACTTGGAAGGACTACTCCTCCATCACCCACCTCCTATCTACTAGTCCCATAATCACGGATATGCTTCATGCTCAGCGTTGTAATCCCCCAGAGGATTCCATCACCATTAGTGATCCACCTGGCTAAATGGCTTAGCCCACAGTATGTTCTGGTATGTGATATTTTCCTCCCTATAATCCTTAAATCAATGCTAATCTTAGATCACTCCCCAACTCACCCTTAAGAAGATATGCTTGGGTTTTAAGCATTACTGGCCTGACATGTTCTCTTCCCATTCTAAATGTGACAAGATGTTTAGGCTTCCACTCCCTGAGTACCACTGGAGAAAACATAGAGCTCTATGACCACCGGCCTACTTGTTACACACCATTTTGTCTAAGAATCTGTATCACCTGCTGCTGTGACCCTGATGAGCTTCCTCTACCTTTTCCTCAGCAAAGCCGAGACTGCTGACTGTGGTGACCCCATGGCCAAAAGGCAAGCTTCAGATAGATGCAAATGTGGAAGCGGGGTGCTTTGAGACAACACCAAACAGTTCCCTCTTGAGAAGAAGCAGGGACATTTGACATAAGGACTTTTTTAAATTAGTGAATTGATTTTTTAAAATTCAAGTGTAATTAAGAACATTTTATTTTAAAGTCACAGAACAGGGAGCCACTGATTTAGGGTTTGGGAGTCACCGGGAAGAGTGTCACTTCACTCAAGTGTCAGCTCAAGTGTCCATTCCTCTGAAACCTTGTCTAATTCTGTACCCCACACCCCTCCTCTTCTCTACAGTCTCTATCATGGCACCATCACATCTAATTGTCTACCCTTGTTTTCCCCTGCCTCCCACTAACCAGGCTGTGGGCTCATGGAAGAGATAGTCTTATCCATCTCTGTATCAACCTAGCACTACATCAGGCATTCAGTAGGTGCTAGACATATGTGTCTTGAAGAAATAAAAAGGCGTAATGTCTTGATTTATCTTAGTTTCTTTATCAAGACCTATACCCCAATAAGAAAAGGTCAGATGAAGATGGCCTGAAGGTTTCTGTGGCGAGACAGAGACGTGGTTGTCTACAAGGGGTTAGGGATGCCAAAGAATCTGGGTGGGTTGGTGTCATGGTTGTGTGTGTGGCTCTCGTTCACCTCTAACCTTGACTTAAGATAGAAACCCCCCTCAGTCCATTACAGGACTTGGCCTTGTTTCAAAGCTGTTTGTGATGACAAGTACAGCACAGGGAATATAGTCAATAATATTGTAATAATGTTGTATGGTGACATGGCAGCTATACTTACCGTGGGGAGCACTGTGTAATGTATAGACCTGTTGAACCACTATGTTGTTCACCTGAAGCCAATGTAACATGGTTTATCAATTATACTTCAATAATAAAAAAATTTTTTTTAAGCTGTTTGACCATCCCAGAACCTTCAGCCCTTCAGACTTCCTATCAGTTCTGTTGTTCTCAACTGGGGCCTCGGTCTTGCACCTTACCCAGTATGTAGGAAGGCTTGCTAAGAACCTGGTAAGAAGCAGCTACGAGGCTCAGCTAACATTCCTTATCAGTTCAGCTCACCTGTGCCCCCTCTAATGGACGGCTGCCTGCTTTATAGTTCTAGTTTCTGTGAGACCTCACTTACAATAAGACATTAATGTCCATGGCCAGGTCACAAATACCAGTTCCTGGAAACCTAGTGACTTGTGGAACTAGGGGAGAATCCACTGAATTTTTTTAAAATGTGGAACATTTATTTCCTTGTCTCTGGCTAGCCCAAACCTGTGTATGAAATGATTAGAGGCTCCTATTAAAATCAAACTGCTCGTTTGTTCCCAGGCATGGGAAATCTGGATGCTGGAACAGAGTCATAGAAAGTAGAAGGCGTGGGTGGGTAGCTTTATTAACAGGCCAGTGCAGGCCCAGTGCTGGGGAAGGGTGCTGGGAATGGAGACACTAACACGATTTCTTGCAAGGAGAGGGTTGACGAGAGTACAGTGGGGGGAGGGGCTCCACCAAAATGCTTTATAAAGGACAAGAAAAGGAAGCAGGGTCACAGAGGGTACCTAACTCTTTTACATTCTTCAAGAATTCCACAGAAGGATGAACTTTCCAGAGGCTGAGTTGTGCTGGGAGACCCACATCCCAGACCAGCCATGTCACACAGCTAGGACCAGAGTTTCTAGAGAAATTTTATTCAGAGGGGGAGAAATGACTTGAGTCGTTCAACCTGCTTGAGTGGGGGCTTTGTACATTCCTCAGGTCCCTGGAATCTGCCCTGCGTCTGGGGAGCAGGACCGTCTCTGGCAGCACAAGGTCAAGAGTGTGGGGAAGACACGGCTGAAGTGGAAGGGAGGGAAGCGCAGCTGTGTGTTCCTGGAGTTCCCAGAAGCGCCTGACACAGGAAGCCTTTTTCCTCTGTTCTCTTGGGCCACACTGCACGGTCAGGCGGGTCATGCACTTCCCCCAGCTGAAGAGCAGCCCTCAGGAGAGCCCTTCCCCACAGCACTGTCTCTCTGTGGAAGAAGGGCAGCCTTTGCCTCCACACTGAGCAAGTGCCATGATGAAGCCCATCGTCCTCCATCTACACACACGGTCCACTTTCTATGCGAGGGATTCTCGCACCTCCCACTGCTCTCCTCCCTGCAGCCTTCGCCTACCGCCATGTCTCTCGCCCCCACCCCTGCCCCAGAGCACTGGCTTTCCTGGCCCCAGACTCTGCTCAGTCGGCCTGCTTCCTCCTCATGTTCTCCACGCCTAAGACGGCTTACTCGTTTAGCCCTCAACCTTCCCCAGGCCCTCCTGGCAATGCTTTCCCAGCAATAGCTCTCCGAAGTAGTCGTCCCTTCCTCTGTGGTCCCCAGGCTTGTTTACACTTAGTTGATTCTGCCTTGGATTTTAGCCACCTCTGAGGATGGTCCAGTACAACCTGGTGGGTTCTACAGGTAGAAGGACCCTGTTCAAGGACTGACCCTGCCACCTAGAGCGACATGACCTCGGGCAAGTCACTGGACCCTCCTCTGCATCTCCATTTCTTTGCCTGTAAAGTGGGAATAAGAACAGAATTCGAGATGGAACGAAAGGCTGCTAGTAAAGCCCTTAGCGCAGTTCCCAGTAGAGGGTGACCAATCAACAAACATGGCACAGTATTATTTAATCCACGTTTTCCCTCCTTCTCCAACATGCCCCTTCTGGCTGGCTGACGGAAGGAGGGAGAGAAGACAGGCTCAGGTGTCCAGCCGATTCTCAGCTAAATTCCAGAGTAATCAAGATGCCATCATCCAAATAGGAGGAGAGAAAATATGTCCAAGGGCCACATAAACATCCCCTCTAGCAGGTCCTATGACGAGAGATGCATAAGATCAGAGGAACAAAATCAAAATATGCTCGACATTGTGGGAAATGACACCTGCCAGAAGAGCTGACCAGACAAGCCTTTCATCTTTGGTGAACAAATTCTAATTGCTGCCACAGTTGCTTGTAATTACTGGGGTGACGGAAAGGTGGAGTGAGCCCCAACCACAGTGACTGGGTCACAAGATACGTCTCATTTCCTGTGGGCAAGCACCTGTGAGCAGCTAGGAAAAGAGATTGGTAAGAAGAGCCCCTGAACTCTAGAGAAGCTCAGAAAATGCTGTTCTGTGTCTAAAAGACAATGGACAGATAAGCCAAATGTTTGAGTTTTCCTGGGAGTAACTCACCTTTAAATACAATCTGCAAAAGCATTACTGATGAGAGAAGGTGCTGGCATCAGGAAACATTCACCCTAAAACTTGCCCAGTGAGAGAAACGTTTAGTAGGAAGTATGAGCCCTTATTTATATGCAGTAGCATTTAAACTTGGACTTATTTTCGATACTGTGCTTAACATATTGATTATGTAAATGATTTGATGCCTTTTATGAAATGAGAAGGACTTTCAAATAATTTTTACAATGGGCCCGGAGAGAGAGGTTTCACACAAAGAGAAATGACACTGTTCTAGTCCTTAAATTCATACAGTAATAGAGGCAGTAAAACATATTTGTACGTTTTTATCTAGACCTATTTTAATCTCCATCAGAGCTCAAAAACTGGACCCCAAATCTGCTCAGAGATCTTGCTTGGCCTGCACAGAAGTTTTTAAAATCTAAATCTGGATGTCTTTATTGGGGCACAAATGCCTTAGGTCAGCACCGCTCTCCCCTCCCCCCGCCAGCGCCTTCTTCACACACCTGAACCACCTGCTCGACTCCGAAGCTTTTGAGTTGGCGACTGGGATCTATACTCATCTTTCTAAGTCTGCTCATGCCTTTGGCCAAAAGCAAGACCATTTGGACCAAATGAACTGCAATCCAAAGACCTGCTCTGAGGCACATGTAAAGCTGTGAACTGTTAAGGGCAGTGTTTCAGAGCTAGGCATCATGATAGGTTCTGGGGATACAAAAAGAATCCCGGTACCATAAGGGATTCAGATACTGACATAACAAAGGCACCAAACGAAATTGAGGAATAGTGAGAAGAGGATGTTAAGTGATAAGACTATGCCTCCAGGAGTTGCTGATTGTAGACAAAAATGAAATCCTTTAGAAAGAAATGGGCTTAGAAGAAGAATCACCAACATTGATTGGGTTCTTAGCCCGTGCCAGGCCCTGATCTAAGCATTTTCCGTGGGTGATGCTCAAAGTGAGCAGGAACTATTACAGATGGACAAAGAGGCACAGAGAGGTTCCTTGCTTAGCCCCAGGTCACACCGCAGCTGGTAGGCAGCACAGTCCCAGCTGGAACACAGAACCAGAATTCACACGGTTAGCCACTATTCTAGCCCAAGAATAACCTACTACTATGCTGCATTGGGTTCTTGCAAACAGCCTTTAGGAACCCCAAATTTTCTTTCTACTTTAAGGTTCATCGAGCCTTTTGTCTGATATTTAATATTCTCGGAGAAATTGCTTTGTCCAAGAAAAAAGTCTAACATGTATAAATGATAAGTCCAGTTTTCAAGCTATCAGAAAATGATAAATTTGGCATTTTGGTTTATAAATCAGTCTCCTGTGAGCTTAGATAGTGTGTATCAATTCCCCAAATTCTAATCACTCTTGCACTGAGCAGAGAAAAATCGTTTCTCCAGGTGATTTGTATTCTTATAAAGTTTCAATACTATTAGCTAAAAGGTATAAATGCCCCATCAATGAAAAAAGCAACTTTTTGAGCACAAACAAAATTACTTACTTAACTGGTCATTCATAAATTTTGTAAACTCACTACTGTATTATTATATTTAATATCCTATAAGATGAGCATAAAAATATATATTGAAGATTTTTTAAGAGGCAGAAGCAGGTATTCAAGGGCGCCTGGGTAGCTCAGTCAGTTCAGCGTCTGACTCTTGATCTCAAGTCTAGGGCTCAGGTTTAACACTCAGCATTTAAAAAAAAAAAAAAAAAGAAAGTAATAGGTATTCTCCTGCCCCCCCGTGAATTATCTTGCACACTTCTGGGATGCCTTTACTTCCCTTTTTGGAATCTGCTGCCTTCGATCGGGATCTTATCTTAGGGCGAGAGCATCTAACTTAGATTGGTGTGTTACAATTACCGAAGGCTACCCAAAACCCAAATCCAGAATAATTTCCAAACGTTGCGGCACTGTGCTTTGCTAGCTGATGGATGAAGCCCGTCAAAATGGACCTAAGAGTAGACATCTTGGGAAATCTGTGTCCGTGTAATGTTATAATCACTCAAACCTGTTCTTATAGGTCCTAGTTTATAAACATCCTTTTATTATCCAGTAAGCATGAACGCTGCTTGGTTGCTTCACCTCTCAGGGCTGGGCAAGTGGAAGAGGACGGAAAAATGCTTGTTTACCACATGACTGGCTCACAGCCAAAGTAAGAATATCCTTGTCATCTGGCTTAATGCAAAACATCCAGCATTTCCCTTTTACCAGGCTCCTCTTCCCCGGGTCAGATTATCCCCGAGGCAGCATGCTGAGCACAGCAATCCCTTTCTGATCTAGCATTCTATTAAGCAGCACGTGGATTCAGCTACCTGTCCTGTATAATTCAGAGATTCAAGATCTTTGCAGCGATGACTCGCCTTTGGAGCCCTGAGCTGTCACGTCAGAAGTTAACCGCCCTGTCGGCACCCTGCTGTGAAGATGGGACTGCACCCCGTGGAGAGGCCACGTGTAGGTGCCCAGGCTGACAGCCAGCATCACCTGCCAGACATGGGAGTGAAGACATCTCCAGATGACTCCAGCCCCCATCTGTCAAGTCCCCCCAGTGGACAAGTTTTTCCAGCTGAGCCCAGACATCATGGAACACAGGAGACCTATCCTGCTAGGCCCTGTCTTAATTCCTAACCCACAAAAGCCATGAGCATAATAAAATGGCTGTTTCCGCAGTAAATTGTGGTGTGGTTTGTTACAGAGCAACACTAACGGTCTCTGTGAGATTCTGAAGTGCTCTCTGAATTATTAGAGAAAGACAATATTATGTTTAGTGTTAAATGGCCTTATTTGTTTTCTAATTCAGGGCAACCAGGCAGCCATTGATTTGTGATATATAGGGCAACTCTCTGGTAAGAATGTTTCTTAAACCCCATCATTTCTTTTGTGTTCCAGCAAAAGGCCATTTACTGTTTGCAGAATAACAGTGGCCAAGGGCATCTCAAAGTCTCCTGAAAAGTAACTCTTTTGTTCTGTCCCTCTCTCTGAAATGAACCGGCACCTCCTCCTTCTCCTCCAGCTCCTCCTCCTCTTCTCTGTTGCTAAAGCCAGGAGCCCAGGAGTCATTCTTGGCACCTCTCTCTTTGTTGAGCCCCACCATCAAGTCCTGTATGCTACCTCCAAAATATGGAAGCCATCCAGGTCTCTCCATCTCTAGTAGATACAAGCAATGCGTGTGAGTGGCGCCCCCTAGAGCCCACGAGTACACAGCGGCTCTGACCACAGCCGCAGCCCCATTTCTACCCTGACTCCAGCCATCGTCCTTCTGCTGCTCTCACAGTCTGCTCGTCCCCTCACACCCCTTCCTTCACACGACACAATTTTAAATATTCACCTGAGCCTTTTGCACTTAAGATGAAACCCAAATTCCATCACTCAGCTCTGCTGACCTGGCCCTTCCTTGTCTCCTCTCCAACCTCCCTTTCTTGCACTTTCTTTCTTGCTAACTGGCCTTCTTTCTGTTCTGGGAACTTGCCACTCTCCCCCACCCCATCAGCACCTTCACACATGTCTTTATCCTGGCTAACACATTAACCTCATCGTCTCAGGGCCCCCAGGTTTTCACGGCCTGTCTCAGCTTCAATGTCACTGCCACCTCCCAGAGATCTTTTCAGACCACCTGTTGTTCAGGATCAAAGCACACTGTTGGCTTCCTTCGCAGGGGTCTTCCCAATTTATCTGGACCCACTGACTCATGTCCTGTGCCTGCCTGCCTTTCCACTACCCGGGAAGCTCCTGAAGGCAAAGACCAGGCCTGTGTCCGCCCCCCACGCATGCACCCCCAGCAGCTCGCACGGTGCCTGGGATAGCACAGCCTCAGTCGGTCTACACTACAGGAGCACACGAACTTGCACGCTGTCTAGTGGCACCACTGTGGCACCACTGCCCCTCCCTGGAACTTTTGTTTTCCTTCCAGCTTGACCACAGACGAGCTGTTCTCCAAGTGTGGGCCCGACCAGCAGCAGCAGCGTCACCTGGGATCTTACTACAAATACAGAGTCTCAGCCCACCCTGGACTTCTCAGATCAGACACTCTACGGGTAAGACCCAGCAACCTGTGTTTTAACAAGCCCTACAGGATTCTGATGCACACTCATGTTCAAGAACCACTGCCCTACACTAGTCCAGAGATTCTCATTCTACAACAAAGTACAAGTGTGTTCCACTGGTTCCAGGTGATCGATTAAAATTAAGGAAAAAAAAGTAGGCATTTGTAGCAAAATGACTTTGCAAAACACCGTGTTTAGGAACGTTAAATAGGGGTGCCTGGGTGACGTAGTTGGTTAGGTATCCGACTCTTGATACTGGCTTGGGTTGTGATCTTGAGGTCATGAGATCGAGCCCCATGTTGAGCCCAGCCCTGAGCTCTGGCTTAGCGCAGTCTGCTTGAGATTCTCCCTCCATCTCCCTCTTCCTCTGCCCCCCCCCCCCCGCATGCTCGCGCGCGCTCTCTCTCTCTCTCTCTCTTAAATAAATAAATAAATCTTTTTAAAAAAGTCAAACAAATTTCCTTACGGCAGAAATTCTCACACCTTTAATATGGCAATATGCACTGTAAATCACTAAAACACCAGGAATTTTGCAGGAAGAGTACTTCCCAATTTTATTTGGCCACAAAACCTCTTTTTTCCCCTTCTAAACATTTGCCAGATTTGTTTGAAACTCTGAGAAACACACTTTGGAAAATAGTGTCTAACGTATTCTTCCCCAGAGAAAACCTTTCTACCACCACTCCAGTTCGTTACGCCTGTAACAATTTTAATAACGTCTGAGTCACTGTCAGCAACTGTTTTAAGCTTTGTGCATCTTTATCTTTTGCTCTTTCCCAGGTCTGAAAATACATGCTTAATATTAAGCACATAGTCATACACATATGAATGTGTAATGTCATTAAGAAAAGCTCTGATCTTTGTTAAAGCCAAAAAAGTTTATAAAGGCAAATGTGGAAGGATGGAAAATGGTGGCAATCTCAAGGTGAATTAGAAAAAGAAGCAGAATTTAGTCTCTCGCCCTGTATGGGAGCAGGCAACAATGAGATTCACTATTTAGACTGCAAGAGAAAGTCCTCTAATGAGCAGTAGAGGCCCAGCTTCATGGCTGGGGCTCAGGAGAGCCTTGGTTTTCCTCCCCAGCTGAATGGGGATGGGGGAGTGGGCAGTCTGTGATGGTAGAGCGGAAAACTGCACAGGTGACTGAAAAATTATTGGTCCCAGCTGACAATCAGTAACCGCGAGAAGGCTGAGCCAGCTTGGAAATAGGAAGTTAACATATTCATGCCAAACATCCAGTGTTTACTTAATCAGGGCTAATGATTAGCTTCTTAATGAAATTTTACAAGCTCAGTTGAATGCAGAAAACATTTGCTTCCCTAAAAGCAAATAGGTCTGTTTGTATTGTAATCAGACATCTGGAGCACAGAAAACCCCCAACCCTCAGGAGTACAGAGGTGGTTCTGTCTGGGGACTTCCAACTTTTCTGTAAAGACGAATGTGGTCAAGGAGGGAGGGAGGATGGTGATCAAAAACTTGGCCATGAGCACATCCACCCCACTCCTTGGTTTAACATGCAGGATTAAATGCCACAGATCCTGACATCAACGTTGGGCGTTTGTGCTAAATACAGCAGCTCTCAAACAGAAGCATGGATGACCAAAGGGGCTAACACGTCAGCGGTAATTTCGGAGTGTGTTTGGAGGGCTCTGGTGTGATAGTCAAGTTGGAGCTGCTTTTTACTTCAGGCAAACTCTTCTTGCTTAGGTTATACGTAAAAACCAATAAAACAGGAGAGGAAGGGGTGAATAGGCAGAGCATAGAGGGCTTTTAGGACAGTGAAACTATTCTACGTGGTACTGTGATGGTGGTTACATGTCCTTGCACATTTGTTGTAACCCATTGAATGTACAACACCAAGAGTACATCCTAATATAAATGATGGACTTTTGGGTGGAGATGGTGTGTAGATGTGAAAATGCAGGTTCAGGGACTGTAACATGTCCCACTGTGTTGGGGAATGTTGGTAACAGGGGAGGGCTATGCATGTGTGGGGGCGGGGGATAGAAGAGTGCCTTCCTCTCAATTTTGCTGTGAACCTAAAACTACTCTAAAAAATAAAGTCTGTTTCTTAATTCAATAAAATTAAAAGTTTCTAAATATCTTTTTAGTCATACTTTGTGTAAGATTGAGAAAATATCAATTGCCCAAGTAATAAATTACCATCATTATCGTTACCGGCGGTAAGAGTAGGTTGGAGAAGGAAGTTGATAAAGACGGTAGGTGGGCTCAAAAGTTCTCCCACCATCCCCTCCCCGACACCTATCCCTGCACTTCCTGACACTGTTGTCAAGGGTTGGTCAATCTATTGCACTAAGAGTCTTGGCCACACGGGGAGCGGGCAGTGACAGACGTTTTTACTTCTATCGTAGCGCTGATCATTTCCTTTGACAGCTCGATTAAATATCTATCTCAACCACCTGATTCTACACCCCAGAAGGACAGGAACCCTGTCCTATTCCTCTGATGTCCAGCCCCCCACACAATGCCAGGAATGTGGTAGGTGCTCAGTAAATGCTGATTAAATAGAAGAAGAGAGAAAACTTGTGCATTAAATATTGTCTTTAAATATTCAAGTTTAACGGGGCTCAAGGAAATTACTGACCAAATTTAGGAAATGCATAACAAGACCTATTTTGAAATTGCTAAATAGCTAACTAAAGTCTGACTACATCTCTAGAAACAAGATACTCATTCACAGTCCTGATGGATTTTTATGAGCAAAATACAAAACAGGGTCAATCATGTGATCTTTCTAGAACAATTTCACATTTAGCCAAGGACTACTGAATCATTATTCAAAATTACAGATGGTAAGATCTTTCCTAACTTTTTCAATTATATCTACAAAATCTACAAAATGCTTTTTAAATAAAACCTTGTCTTCTAACAAGTATTCTTTTAATAGGAAGCTCAGAAGGAGAATACTTACATGTGTACTAAAGAAAACCCAGGCACTGAAGTTATTCTGTACCTGTGTCTAGAGTCAAATTGTCATGTTATAGCAAAAACAGACTTCTTTGACTTTTAGAATCTTGTTGAAAACCAAGAGTTCTAAATACTACTCTAAAGCAACTTGACATATTTGTTCTCTAGTTTTGCCTCCTTGAAAGAAAAACCATTAAAGCTTTCCTAATATGGGGGGACTATATATTGAAATATGTGATTTATCTGAGGGAATTCTATTTTCTTTCTATTTTCTTTTTTCCCCCTGACAAATTGTTAAGATATTTTAAGTGTACAACATGCTGATTTGATAGTTACATACACTGTGAAAAGATTTTCCCCCTGGACTTAACACATCTATCACCTCACGTATTTTCATTCATTCATTCATTCATGCATGCATTCATTCATTCATTCATTTTTAGATTCCACATATAAGTGATACCATGCAGAGTTTGTCTTTCTCAGTCTATTTATTTTTTCATTTAGCATAAAATCCCGCAGGTTCATCAATGTTGTTGCAAATGACAGAACTTCCCTCTTCTTTAACTGAATGATATTTAGCTGAATAATATTCCTGTGTGTGTGTGTGTGTGTATATCACGTTTTCTTTATCCATTCATCCATCCACAGACACCTAGCTTGTTTCCACATCTTGGCTCCTGTTAATAATGCTGCTATGAACACAGGAATGCAGATATCTCTTCAAGATAATGATTTCATTTCTTTTGGAAATATGCCCAAAGGTGGGATTGCTGGATCATAGCATAGTTCTGAATTTAACTTTTTGAGGAGCCTCCATACTGTTTTCCACAGTGGTTGTACCAACTTGTCTTTTTAATATTAGCCATTCTAACAGGTGTGAGGTGATACTCCTTGTTTTCATTTGTATTCCCCAGATGATGAGTGATGTTGAGCACCTTTTCATGTACTTGTTGGCCATCTCTATGTCTTCTTTGAGGGAAATCTATTTTCTAAAGTACCAAGATTGAGGGGCGCCTGGGTGGCTCAGTTGGTTAAGCATACGACTCTTGATTTTGGCTCAGGTCTTGATCTCAGGGTCATGAGATCAAGCTTTACACCTGGCTCCATGCTCAGCTTGGGATTCTCTCTCTCCCTCTCTCTCTGCCCCTCCCCATCTCTCTCTCTCTCTCTCAAAAAAAAAAAAAATAGTACCAAGAACGAAATCATAATTCCTTGAAAAAAGAGAATTTTATAAGTAAACCTATACAATGGTGCTAATTAAAATTCACTCTCTAAAAATACCATTTACAGTGATTTTATTTTTATGAAGAGTACAATTCTTATCGAACACACTTACTTGCTTCCCCTTCTAACTTATTTTTTTCCCCAAGTATACAATTCGGTAAGTTTTTTAATATTTTAATTACGGTAAAATACATATAACATAAAATTTACCACATTAACCATTTTCTAACCCATTTCTAGAATTGGTACAATTGTTACCACAGGTCAAACTCAGAGAGTCCCTGACAAAAGAAAGGTAATATCCTGGTATTAAAAGGCTCTGGCCAAGGGGCTTGTGGGTGGCTCAGTCAGTTGGGCAACCAACTCTTGGTTTCAGCTTGGGTCAAGATCTCAGGGTTGTGGGATCCAGCCCTGAGTCGGGCTCCGTGCTCTATGCAGTCTGCTTGTCCCTCTCCCTTCCTCTCTGCCCTCAGGTACTCTCTCTCTCTTTCTCTAAAATAAATAAATAAAATCTTTAAAAACAACTGAAAAACAAAAGGCTCTGGACAAAAATAGACCCACTGGGATAAAATCCTAAAAGGAAGACTGTAGGAATATGAAATATATGAAGTAAATGTTTGTGCAGCCACACAGATAAATCTCAAACATATAATGTTGAGTGAGAAAAAGCAAGTGACAGAGGCTATAAATAGTTTGCATGTGTAATATTTTTAAAGATGCACAACACCCTCTATTGTTCTGGAGTTGTATACACTATGCACACACGTAGATGTAAATAAAATTAGATTATATAAAGACAAGGATGGGGAAGATTATATAAAACTTCACATGCCAGTGGCTCCTCCTGGGAAGAGAGGCAGGAAGGGAGGTGATGGGTCAGGAATCCTAAAAGAGGCTTCCGCTCTGTTCACTGGCTCCTTGCTTTTGTGCCAGCCCCGCTGGAGACGCAGGTGACCATCAGGGACAAAGCCACATCCCACTCTCGCCCAGCTGACGTGCCAGTGGAGGGAGACAGACAGAAGACAAATAAATACACTATGTCTGTCAAGCAGTGAAAACGGCTAGCAAGAAGAGGTTAGGGGCTGGTGGAGGGGGTGGTTTTACACAGAAAGATTGGGGACGGTGTCCCAGATAAGGCAGGATTTATGCAAGACAGGAATGACACAAGGATCATGTATTTCTGTGGGAGAAAAGCTCTACATCTACAAAATTTCATTTTGTATTTTTTTAAGTAAATACAGCGATGTGTTAATGTTGTTCCATCTCAGTGGTTGTGGCTTTGTGGCTGTTTTCTGACTCTTTGAACATTTTCATAATAAAACAAGATTAAAAAAAAAGAAAGCCCACTACCACCAATCCCTGAAAGATTAGGATGAAGGATATTAGACATCTCTGAATTTCTTCCAAATGGAGTATCTTGAGCCTGTTGCCTGTAGATCCTACTTTCTTAGGGGTCTTGCATGTTCTGGGGCCCCCTGAGAAAGAGCCAGTAAAGGACACTGCTGCCTGATGATTAGGTTATGCATGTTCGCTGGCTTATCTATATTTATCCATCTATCCAGCCACCCACCCACTGATCGATCCCTACCCATCTATTTCTATCTTTGCTTCCCAAATAAAAGACATGCCTGTTCAAACACAGTGTTCCCTCTGTGAAAGGAAGAGGGCAAGAGGATGACGAGCTGAGCCAGCACACGTGCTTTAAAGAGGGAAAAGGGCATATATCCAAAGTAAGTGAGGACACAGATGTAAATCGACATGAAGCACTGATGACAAAAGCCAGGACCTCTACGAGCCGGAGGGAGAAACACGCAGTCCATGCTGCCGAGCTAGAGGGCTGCCATGTACGACGTGCTCCCGTGGCACCTTCTCCTTCCCTCCTCCCAAAGAAAGGGATATAGCATGTTCAGTTCCACATGCTCGGCAAAGTGGGGGAAATCACAGCTACACCAACTCCGCAAACCCTTTTCTCTGGAGACAACATAAATTGACTAAGAAATATATGAGGAAGTGTATGGGGCACCGGTCCTCGGGCCACGTCTCCAGTAAGCAGTTAATAAACACTTGGCGAATGGGATAATGTATGTGAGATTGTCTCATGGAGATTTACATAAATTTGTTTTGTACTTGAAGCATTTCCTAGGTCACAAAAGTCTTTCATATACCATGGCAAAAACTGCTGATTTGCCCCCACATCTTTCTTTCATGATAAATGCTGCTTTTGAGCTGAGTACGTGGCCATCTGATGTGGTTCTGTACACTATGTAAGCAATCCTTAGTGGAAGGATCCTTAAAGAAAGGGGGCACACCCCTCTTCCACTGCCCTCCTTCCTTCTAGCTGGAATTTGGACGTGATGGCTGGAACTCAAGTGATTATTCTGGGCAATGAGATAGAAGCCTCCCGCCAAGAATGGCAGCACAAAAGGAGATAAAGACTGGCTCCTATAACCACAAAGTACAATGCTAGCTCTGGAGAGCCTGTCTCCGGACTTGTACATAGGAAATAAATGAACTTCTATTTCATAGTAAAATAAACTTCTATTTTATTAAAAACTACTATTTTACTATTACTGGTTTTTTTGTCAAATGCAGCCAAATCTAACCCTAACAGATAAATATACATCATTTCATCTCCCTAGCTATAACCATATAAAAAGTGTGTTATGGTGGCCATTGTACAGACAGGGAAGTGAGGTCAGAGTAGATGAAGAGGTTTCTGCCTCTGAGGTTAGCCCAGTGTTCCTTTCCCTCCATCGTAGTTGCATTTTGGTGTGACGGATACAGATTAAGTCAACAAATAAAATATATGAAGCAGGGACATACCAGGTTTGGTTGTGAAGAGGTGATATCAGAAAGCGAATCTGTGCATGTGTGGGTAGGGAAAGCCAGGGAGGAGTTGAGGAAAGGAGACTAAAGGAGAAGGAGAAGGTAGCCTGTACTACCTCCCGATGACTTGAGAAAGTACAGAGCAAGTACCCATAACTGTCCTAGACCAACTGCCAGGAACATCCTTCTAAGCAGAAAGTTGGCCAGCGACATGACTATAACCAGCCATGCAACCTCCCGGAGGAAAAGTCCCACCCCCTCCCTAGGCTTCCACCCTCACTGAGTAACATCTACATTTAAGCTTTCTGTATTTCTTTCTTTCTTTTAAAGTCAGTTGTAATAATAATATGTCTGTAACTACAATTGGAAAGTCCTCTGGCTGTCATAATTATATGGTTATTTAACGTTTGAAACAGAACGTAATGTATCCTTGGTAAAAATCAGGGCCAGCACAACTAATCAAACTAAAATATATCTTATATCCTTTTAATTTAAGCATGTCTTTTAGGAATAATCTAAGTATATGATCATCTCCGCCCAATTCATTTTTAAAATATGTTATCTCTTTTCCACGAAGCTTTAAAAAAATTTTCTGATTACAAGTATATTCTCAATGTAAAAGAAATTAGAAAATAAAGAAAACCAAGAAGCATCTGGGAGCGTGTACTCAATTTTTATCCTAACTGAAACTAATGATCAAAAATTATTTTTTGAGCCCAAATAGCCAACACAATCTCAAGAAAGAAGAACAAAGTTGGAGGTTTCACATTCCCTGATTTCAAATTATATTAAATATCTGTCTTATTCAAAACAGTATGGTATTGGCCTAAAACAGGCATATAGATCAACGGAACAGAAGACAGAGCCCAGAAATAAACCCACATGTACATGGTCAATTAATTTACAATCAAGAAGCCAAGAATATACAATGGGGAAAGGACAGTCTCTTCAATAAATGTGTTGGGAAAACTGGATGGGAGCATGCAAAAGAATGAACACTATCTTGCACCACACACAGAATGAACCCAAATAGATTAAAGACTTAAATGTAAGACCTGAGCCATACAAATCCTAGAAGGAAATGTAAGTGGTAAGCTCCTTGACATCGGCTTTGGCAATGATTTTTTGAAACTGACACCAAACACAACAAAAGCAAAAATAAACAAGCAGGTCTATGTCAAACCACAGAGCTTCTGCACAACAAAAGAAATTATCAAAAAGAAAAGAAAAAGAAAAAAGAAAAGGCAACCTACTGAATGGGAGAAAATACTTGCAAATCATATATCTCTTAAGGGTTTAATATACAAAATATATAAAGAACCCCTAAAATCCAGCAGCAAAAAACCCCAATCTAATTTAAAAATGGGCAGGGGATCTGAATAGGTATTTTTCCAAAGACATACAGATGGCCAACAGGAACATGAAAAGGGGCTCAACATCACTAATCATCAGGGAAATGTAAATCAAAACCACCTCACACCTGTCGGAATGGTTATTATCAAAAAATATAAGAAACAGCAAGAGTTGGTGAGGATGTGGAGAAAAGGGAATCCTCTGCACTCTTGGTAGGAATGTAAATTGTTACAGCCACTATGGAAAATAGTTCATAAGTTCCTCAAAAAAATAAAAATAGAACTACCGTATGATTCAGCAATTTTACTTCTGGGTATTTATCCCATGAAAACACAAACACTAACTCAAAAAGACATATGCACCCCGTGTTCATTGCAGCATTATTTACAATAGCCAGGGTAGGAAAACAACAACCCAAATGTCCATTGATGGATGGGTGAATACAGAAAATGTTGTGTATATATATACAATGGAAAATTATTTAGCCATAATAAAAGAATGAAATCTTGCCATTTGCAGTAACATGGATAGACCTTAAGAGCATTACAGTAAGTGAAATGAGTCAGACAGAGAAAGACAAATACTGTATGATCTCACTTACATGTGGAATCAAAAAAAAACTAAACTAAACCAAGTTCATAGATAAAGAGAACAGACTGGTGGTTGCCAGAGGTGGGGGTGGGGGGTGGGGAGGGTAGGTGAAATAGGTGGGGGGTCAAAAAATACAAATTCCAGTTGTAAAATAAATAAATCATGGAGACATAATATACAGTGTGGTGACTATAGTTAATAATACTGTTTTGCATATTTGAATGTTGCTAAGAAAGTAGATCTTAAAAGTTCTCATAGTTAGGGAAAAAAATATTTTGTTACTATGTATGGTGATAGATGTTTATCAGACTTACCGTGGTGATCATTTTGCATTGTATACAAATATTGAATCATTTATGTTGCATACCTTAAACTAATACAATGTTATATGTCAATTATATTTCAATTTTAAAAATTACTTTTCCAGAATTTATGAAATGAAATGTTGTTCATGTAACTAAATAAAAAGATATGCAGTTTTACAATACGGACATCTAGAATCTCATACATTTTCCATCTTCAATATCAAAACGGGGGTCCTCCCTGAAATTCCTCCAAAAGGGGGAAACACGATGGTAGAAGAAAAGAACCCTACTGAAGGGACAACAGCTCCTACCACCATTCCTCAGGTTCCAGCTAATACCACAGGAAAGGCCCTTGTAATGGAACGTAAGATGGGAACAGCCCTTGGCCTGTCACTATGGGTCATGAGCACCACCGAGGTACGCTCTACACTTCCACAAACAGACAAATAGGATGGGCGCATTTAAAAAGTCATGCCCTTATACGAAATATGAGCAAGTTTGGAAGCTAGTTTGTTGGCTTTCGTGTGTGTGTGTGTGTGTGTGTGTGTGTGTGTGTGTGTGTTATATAAATGTATTTATTTTTCCATTTATCAACATAATACATGGCGAGTGCAAAAAATATCAGTAACACATGAAGGAATAAACAAAAAAGCAAAAATCCTACTACCCAGGTTTGACTATAATTAAACTTTTGGAGAATACTCTTCTAGACCCCTTCTTATATTTACATATATGTATGATATATTCTGTTTAACTAGCTATTTCATTCATAAAAATATCCTGAAGATCTTACCTATCGATAAATATACATGATGAGTAAAAATCGACATAAACCACCCTTTTTAAAGATAGCATAATATTGCCACATATCTATGTACTGAAGTATAGTTAAGAAATAAAGTACTGGTAATTTCCAATTTCTTGTTATTATAAACCACAAAGCAACAAATACATATATATTTGCCATATATATATAGATATATATATAAAACATTTATATAGATTTAACTATTTTATTTTCTGTTTTTTGTTTTTTTGTTTTTCCTGTCCAGTGATCTCCCTTAGGGTATAGTCCCAGGAGTTGTGCTGCTGTGTCAAAGGGTGTATACAGCTGAATGTGGATACAGACTGCCAAACCCACCAAAGGTGAGTATAAATTAAACTTTCTCCGAAAAGGCCTCAGAATGTTCCTTCAACGACACCCTCCTTGAGATCGTTTTCTCCTTTGCTGCTCTGCCGGGCTGTTTTATTTCAACTCTTCGGTTTCGGGTGAAGCTGTGACTGCACACCCTTTCATATATGTTTTGACTACCTGCATTTTTTCTTTGGTGAGTGCCGTCTGTACGTCCTTTGCCCATTTCTCTAGCGGGGTGTTAATCTTTCTCTAAATAATTTGTAAGTGTTTTTTATATATTAGGAATATTAATGCTTTTCACAGATAGTCTACCTATCTTCGATTTATCCTTTAATCTTGTTTTGGTGAGGATTTCATATTCAGAAGCTCACAGTTTTTACATATTCAAAGTACCCACATTTTCCATCTTGGTTTGTATCTTTGCTATTCTACTTAGAATGCCCTTCCCCACACCAAGACTGAAAAAAATATTTCCCCCTTCTTTTATTCCACTACGTTCATCTTTTTATTTTCTACCTCTAGATTTATCTTGGTACAAGAAATTAGGGAAGGGTTCAGCTTTTTATCAGCCATTCATCTCAACGCCCTTTATTAAGTAATCCATGTCATCCCTGTCGTTCCAAGGTTTCCTTTGTTTTATACGGAGTGTCCATATATGCTTGGGTCTAATTCTGAAGTCTCCGCTCCACTAATTTAGTTGTCTGTTCCTGTGCCAGTAACACACTGTTTTAATTGCTACACTTTTATAATTTGTTTTAATAGATCTTGTGAAACTCTCTCTTCATTGATTTTCTTTTTTAAGAGTCTTCTCACATGTCTATTCCTCCAGACACTAAAGTTTAGAAGATCTCAAGTTTCCCAAACCAAAGTCCTCCCCCTGCAAATTCAACTGCACTGAATTTATACACTAATTTCAAACCATTGAGCCTTCTCGATCTAAGAAAAATATAGCTCATTTATTCATATTTACATCCTTCCCTCAAATGTAATATCTAAAATGGGGGGGAGCCATAACCCTTTATCCTAGAGATGTTCACATTCTCAAGCTATTTACAATGGACATCTTTTAATTGCAAGATTTTTCTTTGTGCTGTAACAATGTTTAGCAAAAGAATATTAATGGCATTGTACTTGGAGTGTTTCCAGAGTTCCAAACAACTATCTCTATTATCTGGATGGTACAAATCGTATACCCTTGTAAGCTGTGTCATCCACGGAGGATGGCTCTTGTACCTCCAAGGCCAGTGCTAGAGAAACGGGGCTGCACGCTGTCGGGCATCCCCTGGAGGATAATTAGCAGTGATGCTAACCAGACCTGCCTTCACACATTTCACACGGCCGTGAAGCCACATCGCTAGGGCCCGCTCAGTGCCGTCTGGAGTTCATGAGTCATTCTCTGCAGGACACAGGTCATGGCTTCCAAACCACAGCCCCACATCCCGGGCAATGGTCCAACAAGGAGCAGGAGATGGGACAGTATTGCCAGGCGCGTGCTGAGCGAGAGGCACCTTCCTCCTGCAGCTAGGAAGGGACCACCAGCGTCCCCACAGGCTAGTGAGCCAGAAGTACCGTCAGTGTCGGAAGAACACAGGCCACTGCTCTCTCCAGAACACCAGGCCGTTGGCTTCACACTTCAGATTTCCAGATCCAGGTGGCCGGAGAAACCTTAACTGCCGAAGGTTTGCTGACCTCATCCACGGTTAGCAAAACGGTGGCCTGCAGGCCAGATTTGGCCCACAGATGGGTTTTCTTTGGCCTCAACGATGTTGGATCACCTTTTGGAACCAACCTTTAACAATTTAGCGATTTCCTGTATTTTCTCTTAAAAATGTAGGAAGTCTGGGCCACACCGAGCCTGCGTTCCTGCCGTAGCAACACTCAGTGAGCTCTGGGTCGGCGCGTCTGTCGGTTACGGGACCAGGGTCGCCGCTCCTGCCTGCAGCTTCCTTGTTCCCAGCACTTTCTGATTTCGGTCTCATTTAGAAAGTGCTCAGATCTCTAGACTAACAAAACATCTCAGGTTTTTATCCCCATTATCAATTCTTTCTTAAAAAGGTTTTTAAAAATCAAGTAAGATATATGTAAGTGAGGGGAAACACACAAACATCTAGAAGCTTAAATGGCTGTGCTAGGGGCGCCTGGGTGGCTCAGTCAGTTAAGCGTCTGCCTTCAGCTCAGGTCATGACCCCAGTGTCCTGGGATGGAGCTCCTGCTCAGCGGGGAGTCTGCTTCTCCCTCTCCCCTGTCCCTCCCCCTGCTCATGCTCTCTCTCTCTCTCAAATAAATAAATTACAAAAAAAATTTTTTTAAAGATTTTATTTATTTATTTATTTGATAGAGAGATAGAGAGCACAAGTAGGCAGAGTGGCAGGCAGAGGCAGAGGGAGAAGGCAGTTCCCTGCTCAGCCTGACATGGGGCTCGATCCCAGGACTCTGGGATCATGACCTGAGCCGAAGGCAGCCACTTAACTGATTGAGCCACCCAGGCGCCCTGACAAAAAATTTTTTTAAATGCTGTGCTATATAGTCTGTATTCCTACTGTTCTAGGGAATTTGACACGATAGAATCAAGCTGAGAAAAATTTAAAGAAGGTATTAAATTTATCACTCAAGCATCTTTAGGTAGAGCCATATTGCACCCTTCTGCACGGATTCAAAAAATACTTCTACTTTTAAAAGAAATAGTGCAAACTTCCAGTTATAAAATAAGTGATGGGGATATAGTATCCAGCATGGGGACTGTAGTTCATAATACCGTGGTGCATATTTGACAGTTGCCAAGAGAATAGATCTTAAAAGTTCTCATGGTAAGAAAAAAGATTTTTGTAACTACGTGAGGTGATAGGTGTCAACTAGACTTGTGGTCATTTTGATATAAAGAAATAGTACAACACCCCTACACAAACACACACAGAGTACAAATCACAAGTTTACTATTGGTAATTTGTCTTATTTATTTTTAGAAAACGCTTATCATACATTGTTGGTCCAGTTCTTTTTTCCCACTTGGATCGTGAGAGTAGCAGGCGAATACCACCCAATCGATGCTTATCGTTAAAAACTAAAGCTTTAATGGTTGTCTCCCCTTTTTTCACTATAAATTGTTTGCCAGTGTAAGCTTAGCTTTCACCTCAAGAGTTATGCTATCATACTCACACGTCATCCCTTCCTATCCTGGACTTGGAGAGTGCAAGCAAAATGCACCCATATACTTGGGCCAAATCCTATTAGGGAAAATAATAAACACTAACAGCTTGACAAAATCATTTTGTTGTATAAATTAGATGGACTAAAATAATCAACTTGGGGACAGCCCAACTGTAAAAAAACAAATAAACAAACAAACAAACAAAAAAACAACAAAAAAACCTGTTTTGAAGCTATTGGGACCAAAAAAAAAAAAATTGAATACGCACTGGGTATCAGAAGATACCAAGGAATTATTGTTGATTTTCTTTGGTATGATAATGGTTGTGTGTGTGTGTGTGTGTGTGTGTGTGTGTGTTTGTGTGTGTATTAACAATTGTTAATGATACTGTAAAAAAGAAATAAATACCATGGGTATGCTATCACGTGGGACTTACACATCTTGGAACTGTAGTCCTTCACGGTTGTTAAAAGACTTTAAACATCACCTAGTCCAGGCATGGGAAGGCGGTTTCTATTTAAAGGCCAACTCCAATTTAATAGTGCTGTCCCAAGAAGAAATTTTGGTCTTTAAGACTCAAAGAAAAAAAACTGTCATAAACCATTAGCAATGTCGGGTAAGGGCGCAAGGTAGGAGAGTAGCCCATGTGCTGTACAATTGATCTCCTTTAGACCATCAGTCTCATGGTCTTCTAAGGAGTTTACTACTTGTCA
Organism: Ursus arctos; assembly: GCF_023065955.2. Lineage (NCBI taxonomy): Eukaryota > Metazoa > Chordata > Mammalia > Carnivora > Ursidae > Ursus > Ursus arctos. Next base: position 72,775,843 of record NW_026622763.1, read on the forward strand.
AGTCAGCTCATTACTTCTTTATACAGCTCTGTTATTTCTTTTATTTTGAGCTGGAAATATTTTCTGTAGTTTACAACCACTGACATAATGCTAAGTCTAGTTGCATTTTAACTTGACAACATTTGAACTATTTGAGGTAGTTCTCTTGTCCTTCACAGGTCTAAAACATCACCAGTTTCTTCAACCCCTTCTCACATGGAATGGTTCCCTCCCTGTCTTCACCACTCACCAATGACAGGCACTAATTAATAATTATTAATTTTTAAATTATTAATAATATGTGTTAATAATTTAACAATATATTATATTATATTATTATATATTATATCATATATAAAATTATATAATTTAATAATATAATAATTATCGATATTATTAGCAGTATTAATAATATTAATAAAAACAGGCACTAATTAATCATCTCTGTCCCCATTCCACTATGGCACTGTAGAACTGTCTGTTGGTGTCATGTTGTCATAGCGTAATCCCCAAAATGACTTCATCGACTTCAAATTTTGGTTTTCAGGATCTGTGCTTTCATTTTGAATCCGGACGCCCCACCTCGAGCTCAATTTGTTGGTCTGATAAAGCCTCTTCTAAAACCTTCAGTTATCAACCACATGTAGGTCAGTGTAAATGGATTTCTCAGAGTGTACAACCGTCTTCCCACATTTCAAGCCCTGGCATGCCACTAGCCAGAGGAGCCACAGGAAGACTCAGAGTACCCTCCTGATTCTTCAGGGGCTCCTCAAATCTGTCCATAGATTTTCAATTGTACAAAGAGAACTTGCAGTCTTACAACTGAGACCTGAGGGACAGTAACAAAGCCAGACAGTCTTGGACAATGTGTCCTCATTGGAAGAAATGAAAAACAGGCTCAACATAAGTAATAGAACAAGGTTTAGTCATTCACTCAACATGTGCTGCAAGGACTGAACTGGGCCATTGAGCAAAAGAGAATGAATGACATAGCCTCCATGTCATTAAGCACATAGTGTCTCAAAAGTAAATAGCTCAAGTAAAGTGGTCAGTGAGATACAAGGAGCTATGGGAGGTGAGAGCAGACATAGGTTTCCTTGTCTGGGTAGGAAGGTGGCAGAAGCAGCAGAAAGGAAGTGAGAAGTAGGACAACTCAATGGAGGAAACAAGAGGTCTGAAAGGGCAGACAGGATGGGAACAGTGGAGAAGTGAGAAAAAAATAAATATCAACGGATTGAATAACTTCGTTCGGTTGACACATAGAGGCCATGAATCCTGCCAGCAGGAAATGAAGTTTGGAAAAACACAGAGAGGCAAAGCTGAATGAGATCGCTTCCCATATCAGGATCACCTAATCGAAGGATAATTATACCAAAGAAGGGGCAACTCATCAAAAGACACAGGAAGGTGGGAAAGAAAAAAGAAAGCAAAAAAAAAAAAAAATCAGAACCTAGGACAAAGAAGAAAAATAAATACGGGTAAAGAAAGAAAAACAAAGGGTGAGAAGGGAAGAAGACGAATATTGTCCTCCCGTTAACAGGAGGCCCCTCCATTGTTTATTTCCCTTCCTTGACATTTAAATGTACTGGTTAGTGGCCTCTCCGCCCTCCTGAAGTGAAGCTCCAGACTTAGATTGCTAATCTGTATTCGTCTTCCATCTCCATATGCCCTTCGTTAACAATCACTTTCCCTAAACTGCCTAAGCCACCGCCAACAAGACAGTCAATAGGATTGAGCCAAAGAAGTGTTGACAAAGGAAAAGCATGACATTGAGAGAACAGCTCACTGTCTCCAACATATCTGCTAAGAGAGTAGGGAATCAAATGAGGTTCTTTACCCTCACCTGAGGGAAGGAAAACAGGGATATGAAGAGGGGGTTCTACAGAGGAGAGAGTGGAGGAAGGCACTGGGACCCCGTGGAGCCACGTCATCACAGGATGGAAGTCAGGCATTCCTTCACGCATTGCTTTTCCTCCCTCTATCCCACCCCTCCCTGCTGCGTGCATCCAAAAGCCCACACATCCAAACTCCACAACAGCACCCCTTAGGTGTCAGTTTGCACACTGCTTCATCAGTCCCTCATGATTCACCTGGGCCCCTAACAGTGTCTTGTATTTTCCCTTTCAAAATGGCTGTCAGTATGAAGAGTGATCTTCTCACTGCTGCATCTCTAGCACCCAGCACTGGGTTGAACTCAGTAAATTACTCTAAAGTGAGAAAGACACTACACAGACAAATAAGTGTTATCACTTGAATTCCCTAAAATTCTGTAGTACCAAAAACTGGTGAGGCCAAGATTGCTAACTACTCATGTTCTCCAATCTTTGGGGACACAGCTACGTGGTATTTCGCAACCTCCCTTGTAGTTAGGTGTGGCATGGGACTGAGTTCTGGTCAATGGGTCATGTGTGCAAGCGATTATGCCACTTCCAAGATCATCCATAAACATCCTCCTGTGCTCTCCTTCCATGCTCCTTTTTCCCTTCTGGCTGGCTGGACCGAAGAAGAACCCCTTGGGTGACCTTGGAAGCTACATGTAGATACCTGGACCCTATGTGGAAAAAAGCCACCTCTCTAATCTGTTCACAAGAGAACTAAGCTTCTCCCATGTTTGAGCAATTATGCATTTGGGGTCTATGTGTCACTCTACTTAACCTATCTGATTCAGTAATACAGTGAGGTTACAACTAAAGTTAAGCTTTCCTAACCTTTACCAGCCACCAACCATTTGCCACTTTCCTAAGGAGAAAAAAAGGCCATTCAGAGGACAGTGCAATCTTTCTCGGTACGTAGGATGAACAAAAGTTCTGTTTGCTCATAATCATCAGGAAAAGAACAGTAACTAACTTTGCCTTGGGCTTGCCTGGGCTTGGGCCCCAGCCACAAAATAGGCTAGGCCAATTCCAGTGACAGCAGGACACCCGGACAGTCAGCTTACTTGCCTTGGCTCCTCTCAGAAGTCCGGGTCACACACACAGGCTCTGGACAAATGCCCAACTGCCTTCTCGAGGAGTCTGGCCCTGGCCTCATCTGTGCTTACCTTGCAGAAATGTCATAAAACACCACCCCGTTGTTTTCAGTGCCCGCTGGGGAGAAGCTGCCAAAAGCTTTTTCAAAAAGCCACACCAACCTGCACTCTGCCACAGAACAAGGGCCGCACGTCAGGAAACGGCTCTCCTAAATAAAGCATTCAGCCGACCGGAGAGAGACCCCACCTCAGACATCACTTCCCTGTGGCAAAGCTCTTCTGCTGCAGACGCGTTTGACTCTCGCTGTTGTTTCCACCTGACACTAGGCTCCAAAGCCCACTCCTCTCCCCGACGACTACAGCAGTTAGGTAACTAACTTCCACTGAGAGAATTAGTAGCATGTACTGCATATAACTGCTTGTGCAATCTAGGTCTAGGAAACTATTAAAAGGGTAAATTATTGACTAACTCTTCTCACGTTTCTTTATCGCAGGTTTGTTTATTTCGAGAACTTCCTGATCTAGGGGTTCTTAAGCTTCGGGGGGCCATACGTCCCCTTAAGAATATGATGAAATGCCTTTACTCGTTCACAGAAAATACACATGACACACGTCCACAAGCACACACATGTATTACCTACGACTTCAGGGTACGCACAGGATGCCGAGTTCACCCATTGGTCCCAGGTTCATGGAGCCTCTAGGGCAGAAGTCAGCAAACTTTCCCTCTAAAGGGGCCAGACTGTAAACGTCTTCGTCTCTCTGGGCCACACATAATCTCTGTCATTAATCACCACCCAACTCTGCTGCTGCAGTGGAAAAGTAGCCATGGCCGAGCGCCAACGGAATTTCATTTATTGACACTGAAATCGGAATGTCATATAATTTTCATGTGTCACAAAATATTACTCTTCTTCTCGTTTTTTCCCCCCAGCCATTTAAAAAAATGAGAACCATTCTTAGCTGGTAGCCGGCACAAAAATAGGTAACAGACCACAGTTGGTCAACCCCTGCTGTAGGCCAGAGATTCTAGGCGCAAAAATAGCACATCTTTATTTTTACTAACTTCTGATGGAAATTTCACATTTCTTTCCATTATGAAAGTAGGCAGCCAATCTCAGCAGCGTCACCAGTAACTGTCACTTGGTCACCAGCAGAAATCACAGGTATGTTCACACCACGCTAGTGTGGTCACAGATACCACAAAATATCAATCATGATCATCACTATTCCTCAGTTACGCTCATTATTAGGTCTTCTGCTGTATCTTGCTGTTTAAACGTGCTAATAGAGACGCACGTATATTATTATATCACAAATTTGCTATTTACTATTTTGATAACTGTATTTATGTATGATCGATTTCCATTCTAACCAGATGTATTTTATCTTGTGGATTAACAAACAGCATTCTGAGAAGCATTCCAGAGCTTTCACCAGACGCCGGAGGGGACCGCGGAACAGAGAAGAGGGCCTGCGCGGCGCCTACCAGAGCATTCACGTCTTCGGTTTTGTGGATGAGTACCCGTATCTCCTCCGGATCTCCGCTGAAGATCGCCTGGACCAGGGGTGGCTGTGAACACAGGAGACTTTGAATTAGAACTATAATTAAATCCATGCGATCGTATTCAGATGCAGGTGACTACAAGATTCGTTCCCCAAAAGTTGACACAACAATTATCAACTGGCAGACAAAGATGAATATGGCTCAGACTCACCCTCACTAGAGGTCTAGTGGGGGAAACAGTTGCCTCAAGAAATAACTGTAACACAATTTGAAGGCCATAACAGAGAGTCATGGCTAGCCTGGGACTATGAGTACGACATAAAAATCACCCGTAAGTGAAGACATACTTGAAGCACCCTTAAATTTCCCATCAAGGAAATGACCAAATCTGCAGTTTTGAGCATACAGGCCCCATTGTTCCCGACCTCTCATTAGACAACGTACCCTGGTACCTCCAGAAATTCCACTTCTAGAGGATGTTAAAAGCCAAGTTTCTGGCCTCCAGAACACTTCTTTGTCAATGTTTGGAAAGCCCTTGAAATCATTCTCAAATGCTTCCCGTAGCTTTAGCCAACGCTAAAGGCACTGAGTGTTTCCGATGTGATTACATCCCATTGTCTATACAAAGTAAGTGGTATAATGGTGGGGTGGGGATCACGAAGGGGGATACTAGTGAGCAATTATTATTGAACTCACCTATATTACCTAAGACCCAAAAGAGAGTAAAAAGATTTATAAAGCATGATGGAAACAAAGCTGAAAGAGAAACTAGCTCTGCTTGGAGGGTAGGTAGGGTGAGGAGAAGAGTGTATCTAGAGAAGCTTCATGACTGAGTATGAGTTTGCAAACAGGGTAGGAAAGGCATTCTAGGCACAGGGATCAGGGTGTGCAAAGGTGTGGACATGCAAAAAACCTGGTATCTCAGAAATGTTGCCATTAACCTGATGACCAGAGTGTGGGGTAAAAGAGGAAAAGTAGTGGGCTGTGGGTTTGATGTTGGGCTTGCCCCACGTGGTGAAGAAGCCCGTTCAAAGCCAGTTCCACCACTTGACAGCTACGTGCTGAGCCCATTTCCATGTGTAATCTGGGGGTGAGCATGATTTTTGCTGTTCAAGCCCTCATAGGATTGCTATTAGGAACAAATGCGATAATACATGGGAAAACCCTCTGTAAGCATACAACCCAACACACATAATAGAAATTTTTATTAAGAAATGCTTAACGCCGCTAATGTAGGATTTGATTTTTTTCAAACATTAAAAGCTTTGACAATTACACACACAACACACACTCACACCTTCTAGAAATATTTTATGGTAGTTCTTTTTTTTTTTTTTTTTGTAGAGATAGAGTGTAATTCTCTCTAGCGAATCTTAAGTAGCCTCCACACCTAGCGTGGAGCCCGATGTGGAGCCTGATGCAGGGCTCGATCTCATGATCCTGAGATCATGACCTGATCTAAGACAAAATCAAGAGTCTGACGCTCACCGACTGAGCCACACAGGCACCCCCTTTATGGTAGTTCTAGTCAGCAATTAGATGACAGCAGTTGCCCAGATGTGTCTGACTGTGAGAACGACCTGAGATGCTTGTTAAAACAATATTCCAACATCCCTTCCTTGGAGATTCAGAGTAAGTCTATCTGGGGTGGGGACTTGTGAATCCGTTTTTAATAAATGCTAACTTCACTTAGAACACTGTCCTAAGGTAAAACCATCAGCATCACCGGCCTCAGTGTGTCCCTGTGCTATCTACATGAAAATCCCAGTCCTCACTATGCCTATAAATCTTCTTTTCTCTTTTTTACCCTCCTGCTGCCTTTCTTACAGGTTCTGATGGTGTTTCTTGTTATTTGCAGGTACCAATATAAGTATTGTCAGTAGAATATGGTAAGACTCCCTGAGGAAACACTGTATTAAAAATGTTAAGTTTTAGGGGTGCCTGCGGGGCTCAGTCGGTTAGGCATCTGACTCTTAATTTTGGCTCAGGTCATGATCTCAGGGTCGTGTGATGGAGCCCTGTATTGGGCTCCACGCTAGGCATCGAACCTGCTAAAGGTGCTCCCTCTCCCTCTGTGCCCCCACCCCCACTCTCTCTCTAAGACAAATAAATGAAATAAAAAATAAAAATGTTAAGTTGCAGACAAATATTTCAATATGCCAGGAATTTTTCCGCAGTCTTCCCCCTGCCACAAAAGTTTCTAGCAAGTGGACAGATAGATATATCTTTCTTTTGCCCCAAATACTCTCAATTTTACCTTCTTGCCAAGGGGTACGATTCAAAGATAGTTTCTCCAATTGCCAACAGTTAAACAGCTGGAAAGAAGTCTTGAAAAGAAAGTAAGTTTTCTACTAGTTTGGGGTCAGCAGGTTGATCTGCCTAAAGACAAGAAGATCCTTCCACATGCTTCTGACTACCTCCTAAAACCAAGTCTCTGGGTTAGCTGCCCCCCTGGCAAGGACCACGTTTCATTAAAACAAAACAAAACAAAACAAAAAAACAGAATCAGACACAAACTCAGGATTTTAACAATATGAAAACTTGTTTATCTGTTCCATAATCCTCCGTCTGCTTTGTCATGACCACATGCTTGCGTGTACTTTTCTGCCTTTTGAACCTGAAGAGAAAACAACAAACCCAATAGCTATAGGACTTCGATGACAAGCAGGGGCAGAGTCTGACAAGACTTTAGTGTTAAATCAACAATGATCAATTAACAGTTGAGAACAAACCCATCCCAATAGTTCATGTGTCACTAGTTGGTCAGGAAACACAGCGAGTTAAGCAAAGCCTCTCGTCACTCATGAGTGTAAGGAGTGCATACAGATATTCTAGTGCTTTAGTCCTCACGCTTCTCAAGAAAGACAAGGGTCTAAGCTACGGTTGGAATGTTCCCAAGGAGAGCCACCCTGACAAAGCTGCCAGACAAGGATGCCAGCACAGTCCTTCCGCAGGGAGCTTCCCAAATACCTCCCAGCCCAGTCACTGAGACTGTTTTGAAGGGTATCGTCGACACACAGAATGGCGCACACACGTGCCCAACTCTGCTAAAAGCCAGCTTTACAGAGTACTGTCAATGCACAGAATTTCCAGCATCCACTGGGAAGAAGCAACTCTTCCAGTCCTGCAGTCTCAGCTACACATGCATATCCCCGCCTGCACGTGCATTTTCACATACACATACATAACAGTATCGACACCCATGCAAGTATACGCAGAGATATGCATTGTTTCACATAAAAATCCCTCACACTCCCTGGGGAAGAGAAAAGTGCCTGTTCTCCAGAGCCCAGAGTCTTGCTAGATGGAGATCTCTAGCCCCAGCGGGGACAGGTCCCCACTGTGGCAACATCACTGTCTCACAACTGTGAATCCAAGCATCATGGGATTCTAAATCAGAACTTCCTAGATACATGTTTGCTAGACAGACCCTGTGTGTTTGCTTAGATGTAAGTCTTGGACTAAATTACTGTAACTCTTTAGCAAGTAATATTAAAAAACAAACAAACCACATTATGGGTGTTTCTTTTTTTTCTCCACCCTCACAAATAAAACACACATAAAGAGCACTTTGGCATTCCTTTTTGTTGGGATTTTAATCCAATCTTGCTGTTTTATTTTTCCCTAAATGACTACTTACCCTGAGAATAAATATTTGGGGGAAAAATACATCTAAATATTGCCTCCCTTACATGATTCTAAGAAAGGGGTAAAATTCTAATTATGATATTCTTGTTCCTAAGTGTCAAGTACTTATACTCTGTTGACCATTAATTTGGCAACCACTGTGTCTATCACAGTGTTTGCCTTGACCTTGATAAGGTTCAGAAGCAAAGTCTCACCTGCAAAAGAACAGAGTCCTACGCCTTGGTAGGTACAGGTATTTCTTTTTGAAGTTTCACACACGTCAACACTAGCATATACAAAATATTAGTGCTCTGTGTGCATTAGGGTACAAGATCGAATAAATACAAACTCACAACAAGGGTCAAAGTTGGGAAAGACGAATTCTGGCAGGGAAAAAAACAGGGATTACAATACCATGAAACCACTCGTTATCATAACCTAAGGAAACTGAAATTCTTAAGAGAGGTATGCAATAAGTTCAGCATCAATTACTAAAGTTCCTTCAGCATGCTTAGCAAGTATGAACTGGAAATGATTGCCATGTGCTGTGGATATTGGCACAGTTCCTCAAACAGATCCAGAGGGCAGAACATACTTCCTGGACCTACTTGACCAATGGCACAAGTGGGCTTCATTGTTCCATGGGACCTGTCCTTGTCTTCCAACATCACCAACTATTAGTACCCCACCGTCTCTTCCAGGAGTGTTGACAGCTGCCTTCTAGAGGTGACCCTCTGCCAGACTGATGACATTGGATCCCTCTAACACAGAAGTGCAGAGCAGAAAGGCCCCTTGAATTTAGCAGCCATAAATCATGCAGCTAATCTTGCCAACACTAGAAACTGAAAATTCATCACCAAAGCCACTTTCTCTACCCACATCCCCTATCAGCCCATCCAATGCAATATTTTTTTTTATGACATCGTCAGTCTTTGAAAATAAGTTGGGAAAATATCTGATTTCCAAAAATAAGACACTGCATCAAATGTGTATTGATTCCAAAGTTTTCCTGAACTTTGAAGTAGAGTTGCAACTCCACTAGGGGGAGCAAGATGGTTAATTTGTTACCTGGGAGATAAGAGTAACTGTTCAGGTTGTATAATTAAGACAAGGAAGCTGGAAGATCCACTTTGTCAAGACCTAAAAGAACTCAAGCTTCTTAAAGAGTTCTTGGTAATAAGTATGTACGTACCCCCCTCCCAAATAAAGCTTTTCTATTGATCCCCAAGGGTCCAGGTTTTTAGGAAATAATAATGCAATCTAAAACTCAGGTGTTAAAGTATCATTTTCATCACTTACAAAACTCAATTCAACTAATCCTTTCATTCCACTTTTTAAAAAGTGCTACTGGCAGCATCAGGCAAGCCATTAGTTTAAGAGTAAAGCCCATCATGGGTTTAATGGAGCAAGTACAGCTAGAGTCCCTACTCCATCTTGCAATGAGGCTGTGGTCCCACAGGACCCCCTCCAAATCCCCTAATGAAACCACCAATTTGATTTTTGCTAAAACCTTGTATAGTGCACTTCACATTCCTTCTTGGAGCTGCATGTTCTTTATTCATACACTGGCTTTGGAAGATAAGCCGAGCGACTGTGTCCTACAGTCAACGGTAAGAAGTCTGAGCAGACGATGCTCCAGCATTTCGATACAAATTCCTGGCATGCTGCTTGTCTTTTTTTTTTTTTTTTTTTTTTTTTTTTGGTTAGATTAAGTAATTAAAGCTTCCACATCTGAAAGAAAATACCTTGCATTCTAATCAGAAGTGGGTGTTGGGAATTAATCAATAGCCAAGAAGAAAAAATAATATTCTTAAACATCTGTCCATACTTGAGTATTCTGAGTACAGAATGCCATTAAAGCAAGACGGGAGCATGTTATTAGAAGCTAATAGTTGATGCAGTAATAATCTAGCCATATGAGGCCATCAACTTATAAGAACTTGCTGAAACACTTCATTGGGGAACAACTGGGTTTTATATGAGGCAGTGCTTGCATTTGTACAAAAGGATAATAAAAATTTGTTCGAGTCACTAGATTTGATGGATACAACTTGTTAGCTCTATTCATGTGGGTCGTGCTGTATGACCTGCTGAAAGGATGCCAGTAAGTGCTTCCTGAATAGAGATCACTCTTTATTTGGGAAGAAATTCACTCGATCACAGAAAGATAATGATGATCATAAAGTCAAAATCTGTCTTCCTTAAGAACTGTACAAAATATACTGAGTACCCATAACACTTTTTTTTAATGCAGGACTATATACCTGCTGAGTAAATGTCTGAAACATTTCCAATGATTTGCAATTATTAAAAACAAAAGCAAAAATTCCAAGTATCAGTAATAGCCTCTATGTAGCTATCTATTAACTCTATACTTATGAGAAAAGAACAGCTATTTTTAGTCAGAAAGTGAAAGACTTATCTAACCTTTTCCAAAGTGAAAATAGGATATGGAAATGAAATGAAATAGCAGTAGGTATGGACTATGAGATAGTTATTCAGGGACCAATGATCCAGTCTTTAAAACATCCATCCAGGGGCGCCTGGGTGGCTCCGTCAGTTAGCGTCTGCCTTTGGCTCAAGTCATGATCCCAGGACCCTGGGATCGAGCCCTGTGCCAGGCTCCCTGCCCAGTGGGAAGCCTGCTTCTCCATCTCCCTCTGCAGCTCCCCCTGCTGTGCGCTGTCTCTGTCTTTCTCTGTCAAATAAATAAATAAAATCTTTTTTAAAAAAATCCATCCTTTGTTGCACCTTTCCTTCCTATTATCCTCCGAGGCTATTTCCCTACCTTTCAATACTGTTGATTAGTACCTTCCCTACAGGAGAGCTTGCCCAAGGCAAACAGAAACCCAGGCATGCCAACTTCACTACTAGTCACTAGTCAGTGGCAAAAAGTTAAGTAAAAGGAAATGATGAAACAACAGTACCAGTTAAATTGAAATCTGAAGGCAACGTTGATTTTTACAGACCTGAGATCTCACCCTCTTTTTCTTCCACAGCAGGGAAATTAACATACGATAGCAGACTGACCTGGAATTAAATCCCATTTCACAGGATGTGTTTAAGAAACGGCCTAATAGGGGCGCCTGGGTGGCACAGCGGTTAAGCGTCTGCCTTCAGCTCAGGGCGTGATCCCTGCGTTATGGGATCGAGCCCCACATCGGGCTCCTCTGCTATGAGCCTGCTTCTTCTTCTCCCACTCCCCCTGCTTGTGTTCCCTCTCTCGCTGGCTGTCTCTATCTCTGTCAAATGAATAAATAAAATCTTAAAAAAAAAAAAAAAAAGAAACGGCCTAATATACGCAGGCACCTAGTGTGCACTCAATAAAATCAGTAATTGTGTTGACTTTGAATCAACATGCTTAAAGACCTCCACAGACAAGCGTATTTATGCTCATCCTACAAAAGGAAAAATAAGGGATCTGGAGTGATTTTTTCAAAAAATTACAGAGCAGGTAAACTGGGTGAGGATCATAAGCCATCAAACACCACCTCCAAAGCAGAGAGTCCCATCATGCTGGGAGAGAAGATTTCACAGGCAGGAGAGCAAAAATCAAGGTGAGCCTGACTTGGTCTTTGTTATACTGGGCAACCTTAAAAATGTCGCACAACCTCTCTGTACTCAGGGGTCTAATCTATTGTACCAAAATAACAGCAAATCACCTGAAAAATGTATCATCTCTCTTGGACTGAACAAAGGGTGCCACAGACTCTTGTCCACTGGATGGGACATGAAATCATAATTTTACTATTTACAGTTACCATAAATGCTTCCAATTATACTTTTCCTTTATGACATCTTGATGGTCATAAAGGAGATTGATCCCCCGGTGGGAATTGTGAGGAGGGGGTGGAATGATTTACCTGCTGGTGGCAAAGTTGAGACTAGAATTTAGTTTTCCTGATTCTCCCGGTTCATTACTTTCTTTCGCATGTCATCTTAATAAACTATAATAGGATACAATACAATATAATATAATGAATAGATAGTAAATATATGTAATCCAGGATTAGAAATTCAGCCTCAGTTTCAACGTACTTCCTGTGGAGAAATATTCTATACTTTATGACTCACTAAGGAAAGATAATCACTATATATAATTTTTTTTCTATATTTGTGTGTATATTTACACCTTATATATGTACATACATAGTGAGTATATATGGGTATTTCTAGATATAGTTACTCTCAACAAAGTAACTAACAATAAAACAATCTTACCAAAAGATACAAAACAAAGAGGTACAAAATATTTTAAGGTAGGGGCTCAGTGCTGGTTGGAGTTAGAAATATGGAGAAGGTAGGTGTTAACCTAGATTTTGAAGAGTAGGACTGGAATAAATCTTTCATGTTGAGGAACAGCCAGTGAAGAGGTTAGAAAAGTACATAACTGGGTGGAGGGAGTGTCTTGCCAGCAGAAGGAGTTTTAACCCAATCTTGTGGGCAAACAGGAACTGGGGTTTTGAGCAAGAGAACGGCACAGAGTTTTTGCAAACACTGAATCCGTCCACGATGTGTGCCAAGCAGCGGAGAAGAGAAGGGAGCTAGAGAACCTCGTCAGAAGACAATTGCCACAGTCCAAGGCAGCACAGGAAAGAACTTTCCAATCTTCCCACATTTCAGGCTCTCTGATTGCTACTTACAGGGTCATGGTGGAAACAACGGTACTGTTGTCAGCGCTTTGATGCCGCTCTATTCCTGGATGCCGGTTTGGCTCTGCATCTTGGCCACTTTCCTTCACTCTTTATATATAACCCAAATCTCCTGCCCCCGAGACACTAATGTTTCCAGGTGAAACTGAGGTTACTTCCTTTAGTTCCTGGAACACTTCCATTTTTCCCCCACAGAACCTCTGCTGAAGTCAGTTCTGTTTTGTCAGACTTGTCACTTGATCCCTGAATTTAAATCATAGCATTTCAAAAATAGGCCACATCCATAAAGAGAAAAGCAAAGCAAAACAAGGCAGACATACTCTGCCAAATGCCATATTTTTATTGGGATCTGCTGCCAACTACCCGCATCTTTTTTCACTCTGTCTAGTTTCCAATGACTTGAAATCAAATCGAAACTTTAGCTAAGTTAATTAAATAGTGTTCGGGAGTTAACTTTTAAAGAAAGTTAATTTAAACAAGAGCACAATGGATGCAAGAGATGAGTTAATAGAGAATATTTAAATCAGTGTAATTTTAGTTAAAAAAAAAAAAGAACAATACATTTCTACGAGAGTTTCCTGTTTTGAAAAATTGTTACTGAGGTTTTATTTCCTATCTTAATTTTGGTTACATTATTTGTATAACTGTATCTTATAGTATGTTGAATTCATACAGTTTCAAATAGGAAAGGTGATTTGATAATGTTAATGAATATAAGCCATTTTACTGATCCCCCTGGGAAAAAATTATACAGCCAGATGATTTTCAGGGTACTAAGTGTATTAAGTGTAATTTCTTTGTTCAGATGCAGAAAATGGTTCTCAGTTTAGGATACATCATACAACACAACTTTTTATTAATATCTGGTATGTGTCTCCCTTGCCATAATACAGGCAACAATAAAATAGTATTCCTAAAGAAAAAAATGTAATAGAAAAGGATTTATTTCTACAGTAATATTTTATTATGATCTAGACTAATAATACTTTTTGAGGAGTATTAGAAATTGGAACCTAAGCAAAGCAATTTAAAAAATAACAACAACAAAATCAGTGTGTAGAAATAAAAGGCATTCACCAGGAAAGTGGCAATTTCTTGCTATATTTGAGAGGGATGGACTTACCATATATGAGATACATAGATTAACTCAATCACATGAAGTCATTCATGATTCAGGCAAACTCCAAGTTGGGTCTGTCTGAAATTTGTTAGATCCTGGATTCTTTCAAAAGCCACTTTTTGCCCAAACAAGTCATTCCAAAGCCCATGAGAACTTCCCCTTAAACTTTCTCCTTCCTCTCTGTAGTGCTTTTTCTTTGAATCCCATATGCATTCCTTAGAAAGGGAGAAAGCAGTCACACTCCACCACCTTTCCAGAGGGAGCCAGGTGGGGGATTAGGGAAATGTGTGAAACTGAGTCACCTTCTTGGCTCTGGCTGTTCAAACCAGGGTGTTGACCAGGACCTCTATTAGTCTCTGCCTGAGATGACTGGAGGGTCCCCCTCCACCTACAAAACCAGGAAGGTCACAAGGAATGCAAATCTATTAAGGATTCTCTCCGTTTCCCCATCCAATGTCCTGGCAAGGGCATTCAGTAACAGATGTCAAAGGGAAATGATAAGACAACAGGAAGAGAGGAGTCCATAAGACTGAAAAACATTAGATAATAGAAAATGGGAAATGTTGCCAAAAAAAAAAAAAAAAGGATGGTCACATATTTCCTTGCAGAAACACCAACACAGTCCATATTTCCTTTACTTCTCTACATAGCACCCTGCCAACAAGAGATGAAAGATGTTTTTTTTTTTAAGATTAATCTGGTGTATTTCAGATAACAGCCATATTCAATTCAACCCAATAAAGATTGATTAAGCCTAAGAAATCTAAGCTTAAGAAATTCAGACACCGAGGTGATACAGTCAGTCTCTCTGTTGCTGGCGTTACCAAGGTGTAGGAGGGAACATAAAAGCGTACACAACTTGGATGTAACGTAAAGAGCACAGAGGTACGTGTAGAAGGGAGAGCGATCACATCTGGTCTCCTGGAAGATGTAAACTTTGAAAGGAATACTGAACATCAGAGAGGATGTTAACAGGTAGAAATGGACAGAATGGGAAGCGGGTGGTCCTACCTCAGAAGAATGTGAACAGTTGCTGGGAAGACGGAGCGTGCCCAGGAACAGTTTCATTCGGCTGCAGCATGAGACAAGTGAGGTAAGCTGAACAGCAGACATGGGTCATATTACAGAAGGCTTTGAATGCTGGGCTAAGAAATTGGGACCCTCTTCTACAGCACAGGGGAATCAGGCATGATTTTTGAGCAGGAGAGTGACCTACATGGTGTGCTTTGGAACTATCTCTGGAAATGAATGATGAACTAGAAGAAAAGACTAGAATGAAACAATAAGTTAGGCGATTTCAACAACAGTCTAGGCGAGAGGTCTGGGGATGGAGTGCCCTCCCTGGTGAGAGAAGCATTCTGCTGGTGGCCAGGATGTGGATCTAGAAGGTCAAGGAACCGTCCCCACCGTGAAGGCAGTAAGAGCTAGCCCCTCAGGCCTGGCTGCCTCCATCCAGAAGACTCTCACCAGCTTCCTCTGCGGGATGCAGGGCTCTGTGGAGCACAGCCGCCCCAACCATCCGCTGGGGAGCACCGGAAGTTCTGCAGTGTTTGCTCTCTTGACTTTTCCACTTACGCAAGCCCCTTCAGTAGCTTGGGCGGTTCTGTTCAACCCTGGGACAGGAAGCTCCCAGGGCTCTGAAGTCAGTTAGCATCTTGCATCTGCACCAGCTGCCGTGCTCTCCCCGCTCCACCACGGAAGCCAGAGCATCACGGCTTTCGGTTTGGGTGCTACCTTCATTGTCTAGGTTTGGGTAAAAAGCAAACTTATCTTCATGTCATGAGTGAAGACAAAAATTAACCCAAGTGTCATGCTATCTTTATTTCCTAATTCTAAAATTTAGTCAAAGGATAAAATTCACTTTTTCTTTTTCAATCATACTAAGTTTGAGAAGTAGGAAGAAGTATTGGGGGAAAGGGACTTTCTAACGCACAAAAACCTCTACCCATTTTCTCTTTCTCTTCTGTTTGCTGGGTTTTATTCTTAGTAGTTGTCCCATGGTAGTAATATAAAGACAAGGTAAAGAAAAAACTTAATAACCTTTCCTACCACCAATGTTCACAGCCTAATGTATATCCTTTCACATCTTTCCCCATGTCCCTGATGATACATAAAAATATAGATTTAGACGGAGGAGGTTACAATGTTATCACAAAAGTGGGATTTACTCTTTCCTTTTCTTGCTCTTTGTAAAAACAATAACATATTGAGGACATCCCCCAGGTCAATAGTTATGGGATTAACACATTTCTTTTAATAGCCATATAATATTCCATAACATGGATATATCGCAATATATTTAATTATGCCCCCTTGGATGAACATTCAGGTTGTTTCTAGTTTGTGCTGCAATAAACAAGCTTCTGCCAGGATCTATCCTGGCCAGTGCATTTCACAGAAAAGTGCTACCAGAGCTGAAGCCATTCTCTGAATCCTACTAGATGCTATTTTTATAAAATATACAAAAGAAATGTGTGACATAGTCCCTTCCTCAGAGAGTGCCAAATATAGCTGGGGAAATAAGCCTAACCCACACAAAACAATTAAACTGTGTAACACAGGACTGAACCGCATCCCATACACTTCACGCAAATGGACGCCAAGTTACCCGAGGCCCAGTGACAGACCAGAGACATAGCTCTGAGGTCCTGGGAGCCTTAACATTCTAAGGCCTTCTCTGATTCAGGAAAAGGGGAAACTAGAAGAGCTAAGAAGTCAGTGGTGTCTGTGGAGCAGCAAGGACTTGAACAAGGCCCGAGAATGGTTTAGATCAATGGACAAAAAAATTGTCTTTTGGAGTGACCAGTGAGCCCTATATGTGACTCTAGACACATAGACGCTCAGGAGAATGACAACAAGCAGTCCCTTCTCCAAATCACTGCGTTGCCAAACAGCTTCTCCCATTTCTTCCGATCCCCACCCAGCCTCCTCCGGAAGATGGAAAAGAATCCCAAGCTTAACTGCCTCCGAGCACTACACTAAATGCTGATTTAAATGCCCCACTCCCAGCCAGCACAAACCGAAACATACTCTCCAAGTCTCTTCCCTCCCTGTCCTTCCCAAGCCCTACCTGACCCCTCCCAACACACGCGCGCATGCACACACACACACACACACACACCCCACCTTGTTCTTTGCCCTTTAAACAATAGCAGTCATTTACACTGTTCCTGTCCATCTGGAAAATAACATGAACAACATGGAAGAAAGAAATAATGAAGTTTAAGTGATTGTAATCCAACCAAAACTTGAGTTCTTTTGAGAATCAAAAGTTCTTAAAAGCACTGGTATTGATAAACCAGCCACTACAGCATGGGTCTTCCACTCTATGTTGCAATGTTATGTTTGCAACTCACCAAGTCCATTTAAATATAAACCATATTTAATAACATGTTTTAAATTTCATCATACTGGTAAATAAGATTTGAGAGCTCAGTGTTTATGCCAGATATGTATAATACCTTGATACTATATCTAAGTAGCTCTATGAGAAAGTTCTGGAAATGAATTAGGCATAAGAAAAGTAATGTGCTTTTATCTCAAAGACTTGAGATCTAAAAGTTGCATGTCATTTTTAACCGAGGCAGCGCCACAAGGAAGTCTATGGTTCTCTTTTTTTTCACCAGATTTTATCAGGAAAAACCTACTGATGGGTCCAGGTGATGGTTAAGCTCACTCTGTGAGATCAGCAGGGCCACCAAGCATGTTTCCGGTCTAAAATTAGCTTTCCATGTATTTTTTAAACTTTAGGAAAACAAGATTTACTCCCAGGATGTTAACTTGAATGCCAAGTTCAAAGACATAATCTTGACAGTCATATTGAAGAAAATAAGGGTTTTTAATAAGTAGAGGAAATTAGCGATTTTCAATAAAACCTAATTTGCTGTGTTTTTATTTAGAAATAGGAAAAAAAAAAAAGCCCTCAACCTGTTGCACCAGTCCAACCACAAAGGAAGCTGAGGTCTGAGACTGGGTACCAAGGAGGTAGCCAGGGTCCTGATGCCTCCTATCGCCTGACTGAGCATAACTGAGGGGGCTCCTCCCTTGGTGGCTCCACACTCCCTTCTCCTCACCAACCTCCTGGTGACACCAGCTCTAAACGGTAAGGAGACGCCACTAGTACCTCTGCAGGTCAAATCTAGATTTGGGAATCTGCAACACACACCTGACATCAAAGCACTTAGCAACCGGTACCCAGTCAACACACAACATTCCAGCGGTTTAAAATGCAAAATAAGATCATGGTTCCTTTGAGATCATGGTCCCATTGTCCTGACTAAGGGGAACTTTTGGCTGCCCTTCCTCCTCTCAGGGATAGAACTGGGGGCTTGGCCAAAGGCAGTAAAACCAGGGCCTCGTGGGACAGAAACGGCCTAACCGGACGTGTCGAGACCTGTTCTCTCTTCTAGAGTGCTCAGAGTTCAACTGGCATGCTCAACTACGTTTCTCCTCTTGAGTCATGACCAATCAAAAACGTCAAAACAAGTCCCATGAGGGAAGGAGAGAGAAATGATGTGAGGAGCTAAAGACTTGGGTTTACTCTAGCCTTAATGAGTTAGTATTAGATAGCTAGGGCAAGTAACAAAGCTAGCAGAAACCTGTTTCCTCATCACAAAAGATGAGTGCAACACTATCAACTCCCCGAGGACTAGAAGGGAAAGACCAGATTTAATGAGGAAAAAACCCACCAATGGGTCCAGGTGACGGTGAGCTCAAGCTGTGAGAGCAGCAGGGCCACCAAGCATGTTGCCCACAGGAGGGAAAGGAGCAGGACCAATCCACTGGAAACTGGTCAGAATACTGAGATAATCACTAGTTTGCAGTTCTAAAGTACCTTTTTTTTTTTTTTTTTTTTTGGAAGGCCTGCCTGGGTGCAAAAGAAATTTGGCTAATGGTTCACAGCTGGGTTTCAGAGTAGACTCTCCTGGGAAATTGGGTCCCATCCTAATAAGTCTGATGCAGTAGGTCAGAGATCGCAATCCAAGTACAGGCACCTTGAAGGCTTTCCACGCAACTTGTGTATGCTCCCCAGATATGCCATACGGAATCTGATCCTTCATATCAACACCTTAGAAATATTACACTTTGGGAGCACCTAGGTGACTCAATCGGGTAAGCATCTGCCTTTGTCTCAGGTCACGATCCCAGGGTCCTGGGATTGAGCCCCACATCGGGCTCCCTGATGAGCGGGGAGTCTGCTTCTCCCTTTCCCTCTGCCCCTTCCCCCTGCTCATGCTCATGCTCTCTCTCTCTCTCTCTAATAAATAAATAAAATCTTAAAAAAAAAAAGAAAGAAATATTACCCTTTGACCCCACAATCCCATTTCAAGGAAGCTATCTCACAGAAATAACTAGATATGCAAGCAACTTTTATATAGAGATAGTCACAGTAACAATATTTATGATAGTAAAAATTAGAAAGGCATCCATATCAAAGCTAAGTACATTATTACATTATTTAAATCCAAAAAAGATATAAAATGGCTCACCGGCACAAGAAAAGATGCTCAACATCATTAATCATTAGAGAAATGCAAATCAAACCCATGAAGATACTCCATATTCATGGATTAGAAGAATTAATACTGTCAAAATGTCCATATTACCTCAAGCAATCTACAGATTCAGTGCATCCCTATCAAAATCCCAAAACCACAATGAGCTAGGACATTTAATAAGACGTAGAAAATGTGGAAAAAAGGAGTGTGTGAAACTACTTCTGGTGTCATCCCAGCTTCATAGTAAATAAATACGCACAGAAAAACAAGGAGTGAAAGGAAATGAGTAAAAACGCTAAACAGAGTTACTGGCAGATACATTTTCTGTTTCATGTTTTTCTGTATTTTCCCAAATTGTCTATAATACTGTTTTTATTGTTAAATACTACATTATTTTTCAATATTGTTTTTATCATTATAAAAATAAACAACTTTTTCTAAAGATGAGATCAGATGACACTTTGGAGCACAGACAGGAAAAGATAACAAGAATAACGTAAGGCCTAAAAAACGTGACGTCATGATGTAGGTGTCAGGAGCTGATTAAGACTGCAACATTCGGGAGAATTTATGTCCCATCCAAAGCTAGAACTGTGGCTCCAGACCTTTCGAGCTTTCAAGAGATGCCAGAGCTCCAGACGTTTCAGTGAAATGCCCTGATTTTTAAGCCTTGGCAACTTATTCAATATTTTTCAAACCACAAGCCAAACAAAACACATCTGTGGACCGGATGTAGCCTACAGGCACCAGTTAACAAACTCAAGTTTATAGGAACAGGAATGTTTAGCCTGGAAAAGAAAAACCTTCGAAGGGACATAGTAACTTCAAATATCTAAAGAAAGGCTGTGTGGAAGATGGTGTGCACGTAAATCTATTTGTCTCTAGAAGGCAGAGCCAACCTATGTTGTGGGGAAGCACAACTGTGCCCAGTAAACGAGGGAGTGCTTCCTATTAGAACAGCTGTCCAACAATAAACAGGGACTTCAAAATGTGTCGACGTGCCCATTCCTGAGGGGTTCCAGCAAAGGCTACATAAGCAGGATTCCTGCTTTTGGTCAGAAGTTGGGACTAGGTCAAAGGCTCCCCATCATGGCTGAGCATCAGAAACTTAAAAAAAAAAAAACAAACCCACAGATTCCTGGACCCCATCCCAGAACCGTGGGATGAGGCCCAGGAGCGTGTATTTTTTAGAACTGTCTCAGCTGCCTGGCAGGTGACTTAGAAACACTGCACTGAACCTCTGAATCGGGTGTTGGAATTCCATCATTCTAATCCACGGTTTTACCTAGCTGGCAGGGAAGGGAAGGAGAGACTGAAGAAAGAGAGCTATTTCCTGGAACTCATTACAGAGCAGGCTCTGTGCTAAAGGCTTTCTTTATCTCATCTCACTGCATTTTCACAACAACCACATGAAGTCTGAAGCAATGTCTTCCATCCCATTTCCCGGGGAGAGAAACTAAACTTGGGGAGTTTGAGTATGGCCCAAGGTGATGGCCAGCCACTGAGAAGATCCTTCCGGTTCCAGATCACATGCTAGTTCAACTATACCACACTGCCCTCCTCTGACCCATTGAGTAAATATTTCTCGAGTGCCCCTCATGAGCCAGGCATTCCACTAGGTGGAGGGGATTCAGCAATGATTAAGACATAGTCCCCAGCCTCGAGAATCTTTGGAATCTAGTGAGGAAAGCAGAGAAGGAAGCAATGATATTACAGTGAGAATGAGTGGGGGTCACACAGGTCACACACCCAATCTAGCCTGTGTTATCAGGGAAGGCTTTCCGGAAGGAGAGAACATCAAAGCCAGGACCCTAAGGTGACAAGGGCAAAGGGACTCCAGGCTGAGGGCGCAACATCTACAGACCCGGAGGCCAGAGGGAGCCTAGCGCGTGTGAGGAAACATGAGAAACTCAGGGCGGCTGAAGCGTGGAAAGCAAGACAGGGGGCTGGCAAGGTGGGCAGGACAGAGCCCCACGCACTTGTGTGTCGCACTGAGACTCTGTCGCTTATCTGAAGAGAAACAGGAAGAGTTGAGACTTAACGCGAAGGAGTGACTCTCTAGAATCCTATTTTACGAGGATCACACTGGCTGAGGCGTGGAAATGGATTGGCAGGGCAGGATCCACTGGATGCCGGGAGACCATACAGAAGGCTGTGGCAGCTAATTTCAGCTAAGAGGTGATGGTCACCCGCACAAAAATGGTGGCAGGAAGATGCTGTGAAGCAGAGAGGACGTATCTCCCTTCCCTTCCCTTCCCACCCACCTACCTACCTACCTTCCTTCCTTCCTTCTCTCCTCCTCCCCCCCCCCTTTCTTTCTCACAGTAAATGACACTACAGAGCCCTTGCTATCTACTGGCCACTCTGCTAGATCTAGCAGTACAAAGATGGGCAAAAAGAAACATAGTCCCTGCTGTCATGGAGTTTGCCCTCTGCTAGGCAATAGATGTTTGTGGAAAGTACTTTAGAAAGTGTTAAATAATATAGAAAAAGCACACTGGTTGGTTAGGTTATCAATGATAACACAGGTGGTAAAGGACATTAGGGGGCCGGCTTCTCTTTCCTCCATCAATTCTGAAAGAATCATTCAGTGTAAGAGCTCCATAAAATAAATCTGCACAGTTATATCCTAATAAAGCAAGTACTCCTCAGAACTGCATTCCTAATATTCATCCATGAGAAAGTAAATCAGACTGCCTGCTTTCGGTGTATTTCATTCATGGAAAGTAAGAAGAATTTACCTACATTTTAATTCATCAGTCCTCAAACAAAAATGAGTGGCTGACTTAAAAAGAAATGGGGATGGGATATCAAATTAATAATCTAGACGAATTACTAAAACCTTACTAAATGTGACCTCACGCTAAATGAAATGAAAACTCTTTTTGCTGCACTTGGGATAGTTGCTAGGTGCTTTGGGAACGAGTTTGGATTTACCCAAAAACTGACCACAGAACAAGCAACAAGAGAATCATGACTAGGAGAGAAGGCAGCAGGTGTCTGAAGGCTCTTCGTGCTCCGAGCCTTGCAACAGGTGGGGAGGGGGCTCCCTGGGCCCTGACCTTCAACCTCCACTCCTAAATAACTCCGTTCAGTCTCAGTCCCAGGTCACTGGCGAGGCCAGGACATTCTTACCAGAGCCCTCGTCATATAAGTCCTCGCACAACATTCTTTTCATTCCCTTACTTGATCCTAGTGTAACAATCACCCTCAACTAAACAGCTGTGCCCGTGGATGGCACATTATACTGCTTCTCTTTTAGAGCTGATTTTTATTTTTTGTGACCTCTCAGATGACTCCTCTGATCTTTATCATTCCAGTATCTCAATGGTCAGCAAGGAGATAAAGTGCATCAGAAAATGAACTGTTCCTACCCCTTTCCATTTGAAATACGGCTCTTACAATACTAGCTCAGGTAATCACCACCGATCACTGACGGGGATCTTTCATGAGTGTGCATTTACCTTTTCCTGGTCCACCAGCCAAGGGGAGCATACCCATGGGCTGGGAGTATGGAGTCAAAATCTGCTTTCCCAAAAATGTTACAGAAAGAAAGAAATCAGATCCCATATGGTTGAATAATCCTAACTTTGACATTTGGCAAATTAGAGAAAAATGAACGAGGTAGAGGCACACATGCCCTGGGGACTTTGAGCCAGTCTCCAAACGAATCAGCTTACACAAAGTTTATCAGATTCTTACAAGTCAAGTTTGAAAGTCCCCCCCCCCTTTATAAATCATACAGCAAGGAAAGAAGAGAAGATGCCAAATGGTGGTGGGGGCTTTTGTTGCCATTATTAGGTTATGGTTTTATGGTAATCTTGGATAGTACTGACAAAGTCTAAAAAATTGTTTTCCTCAGACTTTCTAAATGTATATTTTACTCTGGATCCTCAAAGAGATACTTAAGATTTGTTAAGCATTTTAGATTGTTTTCTCTCCGGCTCCCCAGAAGACTGTCAAAAGCCAGATGTGACCTAAACCCATTTACAGGTGCTCTAGTGGAGAATGCTCAGGGCCGATAACCGCCCCATACCCGCCAGCAGGGCCAGGACCAAATGGAGGGCAGAGAGAACGCTGGCGACTTCTCCTTAGCTCTCAGCAAAACTCATTCTATCAACCCCACTCGCCCTTCCCCTGCCCCCCAGGGAAAGAGTGCAGGGAAAACAAAACTTCAGGCAAGAGCTGTTAGCTCCTTCAACTTTCAGTATTCAAACGCTAGCTCAGTTTCCCAGGGAGAGATGAGTGGGCAAAGCTCAGCCATGCCACACACCAGGTGTCTAGTTTTTAAGAACAGCTTTCATTGTAATGCTTTCAAATGGGTTCTAACGTAACCTTGGAGAAGAATAACCCAAAACCCCATGTAAGTGACCCATTTCCCCCCAAGGCTGTTTGTCTCCCTCTCTCCGAACATAGTGTGATTCATCCATTAGGCTATCTGAGAAATAGGCATATAGAAAAAGGCAAAGTGGATACAACAGCCAATACTGTCAGAGGTAGCTCTTTGCTTTGTGTCGCTCAAGTGATTCATGAATGTAATTCATTTCCGTGCCTGTGGTTCACATGCTCGCAGCTCTTCAGCAATGAAAAGGCAAGATGTTCTGAGCAGTTTCTTTGAATGAACCCAATTCTGACACTGTTTATGGGCCTTGGGATCCAAGACCCTGACTTCATAACAACTCTTAATTATTCATGTGAATGGACACCAATAACAGGATAAAGATGAAATCTATAGAAAACAAATTTTAGTTGGCATCAGGCTTTCTACCTGATAAATCATTTACTAGAGTAAACCTGGCTTGAAAACACCTTGACTCCTGACTGCTCTCAAGTGGGAAAGCAAATGAAGAGAGAAATGATGGAATGACTAGTGGCTGCAGTCGGAGACAGGCATGACAAATACGCAGTCAGAGCTGCCGCTTCCACTCCCACGTATCTGCAGACATCACTAATCAAGCATGACTCTTTTCTATCTCACAGATACAACCTCAGAAGCTTTCTCAACCCATCTCAATCCATCAGTCATGTACAAAGATACACCACTGATGGTCTTTTATTTAACTATTTTTTTCCTCTACAATGGAAGAGTTTATGGAAATCACTACTAAAAGCTTTCAGCAAGGGTTAAGTGCTAAAATGACAGCTGCTGATTTCTGTAAGACGGACAGATAAGCGTGCTGCCTCTGCACACAGCACAAGGTTGCCTTATGAGTCAGGAGAATGAAGAATCGGGGCATGAGTCTGGTCTCAGAGGGAGGGAGAACACAACTGAGGCTAGAAGGTGAGGGCTGCCGGGGGTGAGGCTACTTTGGGCCTCACTTGAAGGAACGGGAGCAAAGCACAGTCTGCTCAGAAACCGTGGGAACTGACTCCTGCCACCTAAAAGACTTAGTAACAAAAACCCCCTTGAGTTAAAGTTTCCCCTTTAGGCTGAAATAACCTGAGTGAGTTAGAAGATTATCATCAGTCACATCTTACAGAGAATTCGTTTATTTAATAGTTTGTCGTTATTTTTTTTTCTTGACTCCTAAATAGAGATCAATAGCAAGGGGAGGATAGGTGTTTCCACTGGGCTCAGGGATGCAGCCAGGAGGAACATTTATTGGGTTGCTACTATATGCCAAGCACTTCTCATACATTATTTTGCTTCCTCCTCCCCACTAACAGCGAGTTCTTATTCACGTCATCCTCTTACAGATGAGGAAAATGAGGCTCGGTAATGTAAGTAACCTGACCAACATTATAAAGCTAGTGAGGGACTGGGGTTGCATCCAAATCAAGATCTGTCTGATTCCAAAGCCTGTGCCCCTCCCATTCCACTGAGCTGGCTCCATTGGGAAGGCATCAAAGACAGACTTGGCACACTCAGGAATTTTCCGTAAGGCAGATGCCTATCTTATTCTATAGCCTTCTTCCAGAGATTAGGAAGGAAGCAAATTCTCCTCTTGCAAGGGAGACTTTAAGAGAGAAGGATCACCCCACCTGTTGGAACTTCTTGCCTTGGAGAGATTAGGGGGCCAGGGGCTATGACCTGGAATGGCAAGTGTTAGCTTCCTTGGACTCAGATTTCATTCCTCCCTTATGGAGAGCTGCAGCTTCAAAGGAGGTCAGAAACAGAAGCTGAGCATGGCCTCAGCTCCACACAGAGGAAAAGTGAAAGGTTAGAGGGACAGATGTCCTCCTACGGTCTTTGATGGAGCCTGATGGAGTAGAAAGTGTCCAGGGCAAAATCTGCTCTGATCAGTGTTGTAGCCTGTAAGCTACTCCTGTCCTGCTTCATCAGTAGCGTTCCTCGAGGGACTACAGACACCCTCTCCCGCAGACTCCATGTTGCACCTGTGGGCCGTGAGAGGGTAATGGACCAGATGGACCCCGTGCCCATTCTCTAAGCACATACCTCCCACTCTGATGCCATGAAGCCAGGCTGCAGCCACTCTCCACTCTCCTGCACTACTCACCCTCAATTTTGAGGGATCACGGGGCCTACACTTTGGGCAGGTCCAGGGAAACCCAGGAGCAACACCAGCAGCACTTGTGGAGGAGGCAGGCGTGAAGAAGTGTGATGTGCAGAGCTGAGCAGTGGATAACTCGGGGGAGTGGGAAGCATGGAGGGAAGGCAACTAACACACCTTGTGTTCTTCCTACATATCTCAAATAAGTTAACCAAGGAGCCAGGACTCAACCAGCTCTGTTTAAACTCTTCCTCCAAAGTACTTGTAACAGAATACGAGTGAATTATTCCCCTGGATGTCTGACTCAAAAATAATTTTTTAACTTAAAATTCCTGTAAATTTTACAGTTTATGCCTTAAAAGATCCATGTTTGCTTCAATGTAAGAATAATGTTTTTTAGTCAACTGATGACAAAAAATTAACCATCTGGGAAGACACATCATGTTAATCCTGTGAATTATGCAAACCCCGCCATACTTTGGGTGCACCATTTTGAAGGGCACAAGAATCTTGGACCAAGTCAGGGTCAAAGAGTCCTGCTGCTCCATCTCACCATGAGATTCTCCTTCTTTTGCCAACTTTGGAGGTTCCAAGTGTTCACTTAAGAAGGCAGGTTGTAAATCATAGCTCAGTTAAGAGGAAGAGTGAGACAGCAAGCAGGAGAGAACAGAACACAAGGAAGCCCCATGAAAGGTCAATAGATCGAGACCAAAAGAGCCAAAGGAACATAAGCAACTGGGGACCCAATCCCTTTGTCCTCTTCTCCAGTTTTGTGACCAACACTCTAGTGATGAAGGATTAGTAACCAAAGTAAACTCATGCACAGGAATTTACTTTGTTGAATCTCCCTCTCTCTCTCATACACGTACCCACACACACCCTGCCACCACTATTTTAGAGGAAGGAGAGGAGCTATGGCAGGCATACAGATCCTGAGAATGAGGACTGGAGCAAGAAGGTGCTGGCGACAGCGGATAAAGAAGATGCCAGAGATCAGGCAGGACTAGAGCCAAGAGTTTGAAACCAGATAGACAGTGATCCAGTGAGAGGACACGGACATGAGATAAGATGGTCATCTGGCCTCTGAGGCTCGTTTCTATATGCCAGTAGGTATGTGAATTTAGATAATGGATAGTTCTCAAAGAAACTGTTTTCACCAAACAGTCCCAAATCGAGAACCCAAAATAAGCATTTTGTGCACCAAGCACTTGAATCTATAGATTTAATGACTCTCCAGTCAGTCCACAGTTGCCTGGGCAATGGCAAATTCTCAGGAAACTACCAAGAGCATAGTTTCCAGAAGGGTGGGTATTGAGTCTACAGGGTCACCACTGTGTCTCTAACTTCTAGCACATAGTAGGTCCTCAGTAAATCTATGCTCACTGAATGGAGAGAAGGGAACATTATAGTATCATTATAGGATAGTTTTGAAATAACACATTCACTCACCCTGCCTCTTCCACTCTACTTTTATGATGTGTGTTAGCCAATAAGGTCTCACAGAAGAACTTCTATGTGGGTAAAAATTCTGCATCACAGCAACTGCTGTGGTGTCACATAACACATGCTTTTACTCAAAAGAATCCAATGACACCCGCTATGGGGGAGGGAGGCAGGGACACGCATGCACGCATGCACACACACCATCCCGCTCAGTGAGCTCATACCCTAGAGTGAGAGAGAGAGAGAGAAGGAAACACAATTCCAGGGCTCCCTCAGTCTCACTGCAACGAGCTTCTCACAGTGTGAACATCTCAGAGAGCTGAGTGGGATTGTAGTGTTTAAGGAAACATATTTTTCATACAGTTTGGCCCCTAAATACAAGCCAACTGCTTATCTGGTGCTCAGAGAAACGACAATCCATTCCAACTCTGCAGGCACAACGGGCTGTGCTGGCCTCAGTGAGATAGTGTAGGACTCTAAGGGGGAGCTTCCAAAGGGATTCTTAAGGATAATTTTGACTCTACATGACTTCTGCCTCATAAACAGACTTAAAAATAGTCACTCAGTAAGCTGTACCCCCTCGAACAAAGTCTGCTACATCACTCAAAACAAGATCAGCTTGAGTAAGGAGTACTTTCCAAAGGAGAAAACTGGACATCTGCTTATACAACTGCTCTATAAAAAAAGTGTCTCTAGTATAGACAACATTATTTTTGGCATTGTCTCTTCCAACCAGCTTTCTAGTTTTTCTAAGATGAACCCGAATAATATCTGCAAGGTGATTATTCCACAGAAAGTCTGCCTGAAATTTTTCTGCATTTCTTCTCATTGACTTCAACACGTGTTATTTCAAGACCTCTATTAAATATATTAAACACATTTAACCTTAGCTAAAATAAATCCAGCTAATTAAATGATATAAAGAACAGCTCATTAGCAGAGCACTGGTAAATATTTCTCTACTCCAGCTAAGCAAGGCTTATTATACACTTGAGCGCTGTGCAGTCTCATCACGCCTCAATTATGTGCCTTATATGCTAAGCCTCAGCATAAAGCTGTTATTGAGCAAATAATGGCATTGGACCTGCACATTGCCAAGCTTTTGGCGACTGATTCACACCATCTTTAAAGGCCCAAGTTAAACCAACTGCGAGTTTTCACAAACAAGACAGTTCTAACACATTTAATGATCTGGTTTACTAGACAATCTGAGCAAACAAGCTTAGAACTCTTGCGTTCCTTATTAGAAAGATACATATCTCAACCACAGTTACCTTAAGAGGTCAAGCATTTGTATCTTCAAGAGTATAGAATCTTTCCCAAAATATGTTTTAGGTTTCCTTACTGCTATGTGGATTTTAGGATCACTTTAAGGCAATGAAGTCACTTTAAAGGACAAAGAATCAAAGAACAAGATGGAGTCGGCAGCTGAAGGGTACAGTCAAATGAGTTACACCTATATTCACCTTCTTTATCCCTGTAACTGCTATGGGAAATTACCCTAAGGAAACAAGCAGGGATGCACACAAAGATTCATGTTTAAGATGTTTATCAGGGTGTTGTTTAGTATAGAAAATAATTAGAAACTTCTTAATTATCTAACCTTAGGGATGTAATGAAACAAAATAGAACTCATCCATATGGCAGAATACTATGCAGCTGTCAAAAAATGGTATTTCAAAGAATTTTTAAGGACTTGAAGAAATATTTGTTTGCAATAGAGTGGGAAAACAAGTAAACAAAAGCATATCCAAGATAGCCAAGCCTGACACACAGACAGACATGCAAACATGCAAAAAGAATTTGGTTGCATAAAGAAAAATATACAAAAAGAAAGCAAGTGTATACTTTGAAGTACATATACACATACATACATAAGCAAGCATCAGGAGAAGAGTGAGAGGAAAAATATCAACAAGTCCGTAGTATTTATCTCTCAGTGATTACATTACAGGTAAGTTATTTTCTCCTTTTTTTATTTTTCGTGTATACATTCCAAATTTCACAGCTAATATCAATCTCTGATATAGTTGGGAGAGAAAAAAATTATAAAAACTAAATGTGAAAACAGATATCTAAATGAAATTGCATTTTTTAAAGGTTTATTTCAAAGAGAGAGAGTTGAGCATGCGCGAGGGGCAGAGGGAGAGGGAGAAGCTGACTCCCCGCTGAGCCGGGAGCCCAACGTGGGCCTCAATCCAGGACTCTGAGAGCATGACCTGAGCCAAATATCACGAGTCAGGTGCCTCACCAACTAAGCCATGGAACTGCATTTTTAATAGAATCTTTAAAGAAGAACTAGAACACAGAAGCCAAATGATATCAATGGCTACAGCAGAAGCAAAGCCTCAGCCCAGCAGGTCACAAATGCTCCTTCCTGGATGGATGCTCAAGGTCAGGCCAAACCAGAACTCAGGGACTAAAAGAACCAACAGCTGTGTTTAAAAAGCAAATTTATAGGGGCGCCTGGGTGGCACAGCGGTTAAGCGTCTGCCTTCGGCTCAGGGCGTGATCCCGGCATTCTGGGATCGAGCCCCACATCAGTCTCCTCCGCTATGAGCCTGCTTCTTCCTCTCCCACTCCCCCTGCTTGTGTTCCCTCTCTCGCTGGCTGTCTCTATCTCTGTCGAATAAATAAAATCTTTAAAAAAAAAAAAAAAAAGCAAATTTATAGTTCATCTTAAGTTCCTCATCAAAATTTTCCATGTTGGGTTGATAACAGTAAATCTAAGCAAAATATGCTAGTATATTTTACTCTGTTCGCTGAAAAACACTAAGAAGTAAATATCCAGCCCCAATTTTTCACCTGAAGCTCTTTCTTGCTGCTGGTAGAAAAAAGGCTGTTTTGTGTGGCATTGGCTGGGATACAGAAACCCAAGGTTCTGGCAGCTTAAGCTTCTCTCAATGCAGGGGGTTAGCCAGCACTGGCTAGTCAGTTTAACACTCAAAATGGGAAAGTGTGAAAAAGGAAATCCACAGCTTCCCATTTAACCCATCCCTATAAATTAGAGAAACATCTCCCAATTTTTGATGGCTTCAATTAACTGAAATAAACATCTCTATGTATTGTTAGTAAGGAAGACATGCATCCACATTCGTGGATCCACATGTTCTGAAAGAACATATATATCTGGTACTTTAAAAGATATATGTTAAGCATGTCATTAAGTAGCCATTTAATTCAAGTAAATGTCTCAACATAAATCCTACTGGCACAGGGGCATGCAGTTTTGGAAATCAACCTGCAATTAAGACTTTGGGCCTGATTATGCAGCAACAAACAGAGATCCTAAGAGCCGTGGCATACTGAAGGCCTTTAAAAGACTTTAAACTCTTGTGTCAGGATTTATGACACTGTTTCCTCCTCATTTCCTTCTCAATTTGTATTCAACTTCACAACCTTGATTAACAGCAGCATCTGCCAGTTCTCTCCCAAGCAGCTGTGGTATCGAAGAGAGAACACAAAAATCACCCAGACCTGGGTTCAAGGATTTGCTCTGCCCTCCACCGGCTCTGAACCTTCACCCCTCGGGGCCCGTCCCCTTATCTGTAAAATGGAAAGGAAATCACCTGCCTCTTCTGGCTGCTGTGAAGATTTAAGAGAGCATCTCAGGTGAAGGTACAGAGTACAAAACTGTCATTTAAAATATAGTGTGTCTGGTGTGGTCTTCAAAAAGTTTTGTCCCAATCTGTAAGCAATATACAAGAATGGTACTTTTATTCAACCGAGGAAATGAGTGGATATTTCACCCTAAAAGTCTCTCCCTTCGGGAGAACAGCAATATTTACTCCATGGCTCATCCTGTCAGTGATCCAACAAATTTCTTTGGAGTACCTACTGTGGACTAATCCATGCACTCCAAAGGGTCAATGTTGCTGCAGGAAAAATCTTGACTTTTCGGTCTGTCCTCCCTCCCTCCATTGTAGGAACTGACCCTCCTAAATCCTGGTAATTCAGATGAAACTATTCATTAGAAAATTTTCTGCTTGCTGTCCTCACCAACAGGGCAGGCACATGACCCAGGCTAACCAGTCAGAGTTCTTTTCTAGGAATTGATTTGGTTCTTGGGAGAGCAGCAAGGGTGACCTCTCTCCAAGACACTGGATAAAGGTACACTTCAGTATCTTCCTCTTCCTATCCTATGGCTGAGAAAGAGTACACTTTCCTTTCTGCACTAACATCATCCCATACACAACTACCTTTTCTGGCCTTTTTTCCAGCAGAAAAGTACTTCTGCCCTCACAAGCGTCAACTTCCAGGAAACACTATCTTACTGCCCTGCAATGGCATATGAAACCCAAGGCAGCCAGAGGCTGGCTTCTAAGCCAGCACACTAATGGCAAAACAAACAACCAAAATCACTCCTTTGGCCAAAAAAAAAAGAAAAAGAAAAAGTTCAACCACCATCACAAATAAGAAGGCAGAGCTGGCTGATGTATAAAATCACCAGCCCATGAAAGGAGCAAGAGGATGAAGAAAGAGTTTAACTATTTTCTCATCTGTTTGCCAAGTAAGCCTGTTGTGGTGCTGACGAATAGAGATCATTTCATTTACTTTTCACTTTTTTCATGACCCAATTATCTTCCACATTACTAGGTTATCTAAATAATCACAATTACCTCCTGTTTCCTGACTGATTCATGTGTTTTTCAGTCAGTCAAAACAAAGAAAGATCCAGGGTGTCGGATATGATGAAAACACCATGAAGGCTTTATTCAAAGGCTCTAAAACCGTCCAGAGAATCAGACCTCACTAAGGCTGGAATGCTCCCAAAATGGATTTCAGTGGGGGAACATATTAGTGTTCCTTAACATAGAAAATGTTGGTGTCATCACAGCCCACCAAAATTCAAGTGACTCAACCAGAGAAAGACTAGTATGTGCCTCAACGACATAATAGACTCTCTGGGAGGGAGAGAGCAAAAATAGCACACTCTACTCTGTATCTGAAAGACACTTGAAATTGTTGTGTAAAACAACTGAGAAATTAAGCAATGGGAAAATGGCTGGGTAACAAATCCAGAAGAGGCTATTTTCCACTTCTGAGCAAAGCAATAATGGTTCTGAATCACTCGTTTCCTCTTCCTCAAGGTGCACCCTTGAGATTTTTATCCTTTGAAGTAATAAAAGGATGACAGAGTTATTTAACAACTGTGGGATCTAGTTTTCCCATCTGTTAAATGAGTGGGTTGGATGGCATGTTTTTTGTTGTTTTTATTTTTATTTTTTATTTTTTTTGTCCTCTCCAGATCTAAAAAGTCTGCAGTTCAGCTCAGAATACACAACTCCCACAGAATTTCCAGAAAAACATTTGTGTAATTGGCCCCAGAGGAAAAGATATGTAGCAACAAAGCCCTTCACTCTTGGATGAAAATGTTCCCTCTGCTTCCTACTGATGGATTGAATAAGATTGGCAATAGCATGAGGGCTTAGGTTATAAATAAGAAAATTCATAGGCAGCATTTAAACACTAGAATGAGATAGAAGGAAAGAGTAACTCTTGAGATCAGAACACCAGAACAAGATGGATTCTTGTTTGCTTGGGATACTTTAGGAGAGGTCCTGTAAAATGGCAGAGAGATGGGAAGATCATCCTATAAATGAAAAGATGAAAAGACATTCAAATAGAAGGAGTGGATAATGTTTACTGAGATGATCCTTCTCCAACACTCCTTTCACTTCAAGTTCCCCAGAGTAGTAGTCTCTGTCTTCTTTATGAGGCCCCACTATCCTCTTGTCTCCCCATTCATTCTCCAGGGATGTCTTAAATACCAGTGGGACTCCCTGCTATTCCCAGCCACCTATGCTGAACTTCGCTATACCATTCCCCTTTGCTTTGCACACATCATACAGGGCATTCTTGAGAGCTAAAGTCAACTATTTACCTAGGTTTTCCCATCTTCACACCTTTGCTCGAGCTGATCACTTTACTTTGAGAACTCTTTTTTTTTTTAATTGCTCCCAAGCCAATAACCACAGTTCAAGGGCCAGCTTCTCCATGAAGCCGCCTGTGACCCACACCACAGTCCACTCCCCACCCCCCACATATCTCTGTCACATACTGAAAGAAAGGGATGAGGAGGAGTTAGATATTGAATCTCCAAGAGATAGAGAAGAAAAGAGAGTTTCCTGAGCCCCTTTAAAGATTTTATTTATTTATTTATTTATTTATTTATTTATTTAAGAAAGAGCATGCAAGTGCTTGGAGAGGGAGAATGCCAGGCAGACTCTCCACTGAGTGCAGAGCCCGATGTGGGGCTCCATCTCATGACCCTGAGATCACGACCTGAGCCAAAATCAAGAGTTGGACCTTAACGGACTGAGCCACCCAGGTGCCCCATCCTGAAGCTCCTTTAGGCTTCCCTGAATTGGGGGGGGGGCCGCTAATAAACTCACGTTTTTTAAGTGTACAGTTCTGTGGCATTAAGTCCATCACACAACATCCGTCTCCAGAACATAATGTCACTTTAGTTTAAACTAGTCTGAGTGGGCTTTCCATCACTAGCATAAAATCCTGACAAATAAATGTATAGCATAGATAGATAAATACAAGAAATTCAAGAAGGATGGGAGGGCTATCTTAAAAACAATGGACACAGTAAAATTTTATGATCGTATGAAAACAAATGGAACCTTGATTTGAGGTATTTGAGGATAATGAAGGTCCGAGAAAACTAGAAGATAATTAACCAAATGGATTGTGTAGTGTAAATCACCTGGAAAAGGATTCTTTGTTTTTATGTTTGTAATAGGAGAAAGCACTAATATTCGAAAGGAGTTTGCATCTCATCTCCCAAGGCGAGAAGACACCCTACAGAGGAAATTAAAATCAGGCCACACAGACAAATCTCCTAAGGCAGGGAGAAGCCCGAGAGCATACGGAAGGAAGGAACGCAAGAGAGTGAGAGCTTCAGCCGAAGATGCCCTTTATTTTAAC
Source organism: Ursus arctos (assembly GCF_023065955.2). Taxonomy (NCBI): domain Eukaryota; kingdom Metazoa; phylum Chordata; class Mammalia; order Carnivora; family Ursidae; genus Ursus; species Ursus arctos. The sequence goes on from NW_026622763.1 coordinate 72,810,025, forward strand.
AAGTTTTAGAAAGCTTCTCTTCATATTTTCCTTATATATACAAATAATTTATTCAACGTGTAACAGAGGAACATATTCTAGGATCACCTTTTTTTGTGTCAGAAAAGCCTACAGTATAAATTAATTTGAAATCAATCTGGAAAAGTGACATAAGAATGAAAGTATAGAGTATTTCTAAATGTAGAAAAAACAAAGAAAGCAAGCCGTCACCACATAATCCTTTTTTTTTTATAGCTGGCCTTAATTCCCTCACAGCATTCATTTCTTCTTTACCACATACTTAAATTTGAATAACGTATATTCCTATTTCCTCCAGGAATAAAATTTGCTGCCATTAACATGCCTAAAGATTTTATTATAAATCCTACAGTATTAGGATCCAACGAGGAATTAGATGAGGCACTATTATGTTCTTGGGTATCATGCTTCTTAGCCTAGAAAATGGGTTCTCTATAATAATGGGTTTTTCTTATTTCTCTGCCTTTTTCTCCACTCATCAAAGTACTTTCAGCATGTATTTTGAGACAAGGAATATGCCCTAGAGAGAAGAACGTGATGAAGAATTGTCACGGGTGGACATTGGCAATTTCCTTGGTGGCCAGACTCAATCACAAACACCCTTCGCTTTGGCCAAGAGGCTCCACAGCTGCAAGATGGATGCTTCAATTAATTGCTGTGTCAGGCAGATATTTCTGGGGAAAGGAAAAAAGGGGATTACAAGCACAGCTCCCAGCTAACGTATTTAGTTCGCCCACAGCAATCAGTCTCAGAGAATCCTGCCTTACAAATTCACCTGTTAATATAAAGCAGTGTTAAAACCTCTGAGACACGTAACAGTCTTTATTAAATGGACGTTCAGGAGCTCCCTTTCTTTTGATTCACAGGTAGGCATACAATTGATCGTCTGCTTTTGAGATATATGATGTGAAAATTATTTTTACCAAAAAAAACCTGGGAGAACGTATCCTTCTCCTGAATTTACATACTTTGAGTTATCTTAAAACATAACTGCTAGACGAGGAAACCTTTTTAAGGCCACAGTTCAGTTATTCTTTGACTAGCAGGCCTGACCTCAAACTCTTGCTTTCTTAGCCTTTACTACAGAGGAAAGTTATTCCTAAGGAGGAAAGCGTAGCTCAGATCGCCTCAGCTCTTATCCCTTCACATCCCTAAGGACACGAAGCCTAGTGTGAGGGGCTCAGGAGACATGCATTTATCTTCACCTCCCTCAGTGACTTCTTCCACTCACTTTGAAAGTCGTTAGCAAAAGGACAACATAATATAATATACCTCTTTTCACTGGAGATAACCTGGAAAAGTCCTAGAGTTAGAGATGGAAACACAGGGGAAACGTTAAGTCAGCCAATGGTAAGGACCAGAAGTCAAGATGGGCTCGAGGGGCGCCTGGGTGGCTCAGTCGTTAAGCGTCTGCCTTTGGCTCAGGGTGTGATCCCGGTGTTCTGGGATCGAGCCCCACATCAGGCTCCTCTGCTGGGAGCCTGCTTCTTCCTCTCCCACTCCCCCTGCTTGTGTTCCCTCTCTCACTGGCTGTCTTTCTCTCTGTCAAATAAACAAATAAAATCTTTAAAAAAAAAAAAAAAAGATGGGCTTGGAGAGACAGGGAGCTCTTTGCATGAAGGGCAGGAGAGGATGCCCCAGGCTGGCTCTACCACCTCCTGGGTCGGCCTGCTTGCCATTATCAGAATCTCACTTTTGCTATCTGTAAAATGAGAACACTGCGCCGAATATCTACCACCACCTCCTATACTAAAATCCCAGTATTAAAATACTTCCTGATTGGGACACCTGGGTGGCTCAGTGGGTTAAGCATCTGTCTTCAGCTCAGGTCATGATCCCAGGGTCCTGGAATCGAGTCCCGCATCGGGGTCCCTGATCAGCACAGAGCCTGCTTCTCCGTCTCCCTCTGCCGGCTGCTCCCCTTCCTTGTGCTCACTCTCTCTCTCTCTCTCTCTCTCTGGCAAATAAATAAATAAAATCTTTAAAAAAAAAATACTTCCCGGACTCAACCCTTTATGGTTCAGCTCTAGCTAAGAACGGCACCTAGAAGACAGAATAAATACAGATTTCTGGAATGTGAGACTGGTCTTCTAAGGTGGACAATGTAGGCTGTCAAGCCTAACACTGTGTGCTGCTTGCCACTTTTCTTTCTCTCTCTTCCCTGAAAGCACCTACGACTGCCCTGACGGCAGACACAGGAAGAGGAGGATGGGGGGGAAAGGAGCCTCCTGCACGTCTACCGAAGCTGAAAGCTCTAAAGCCGGAGACAAGACAAACGCCCTACCAAGAATGGTGAGTCCCAAATATCGGCTTTAGGATCAGAAACCTTCATGAAGATTAAGTTTTATTTAAGCCTTGAGATGCGCATCGCCTGTGGGTTGTGTATCTTCAAAAAACCTTTCATGCTCCTCGTCTTCTGAAAGCTTCAGATCCCTCTTCTGGCTCAAGAACACATCCTTTTTCCTTCACTTTCTCCTCCTTGGTCTTTCACTAGGTTACGGAAGTCACGGAATAAGAGATCAGGAGAAGTTTAAAGAAAGGGCATCATCCCTCCCATCTCGTGCTGTGCTCATTCTTTGTGTTTACTTTCAACAGGTTTCCTTAAGCAAAGCGGTCATGTCATATCACTTCATCAGATTTCCTTCCCTTATTCCTGATTTGTTTTGCTGTTGTTATTTTGATAAAATTACAACAGCGTTTCAAGACAGTTGCTTTCTTTTCTATTATTCAACTGCAAAATATTTGAAGCATGAAACAGTTCAGACAAGTACATTAGAGACGCTCAGGTGACTACCACCCAATTGAAGAAACAAAACATTACAGAATGCAAGGAAAGCCCCAGATCTATTACTCATCCTTCTGTTTCGCAGTAAACCACCGTCCTGAGACCGGTAATTATCAATCCCATACGTGTTTTTAGATATTTACTAGGTGTGTTTATAACTATAAACAATGCAGTGTTTTAAAGGCTTGTCTAAATGGAATCGTAGTGTATCAAGTTCCTTCTGGCACTTGCCTTTCCCATTCAACATTATGTTTTAGGGATTTATTTATAGTTGTAATTGTAGTTAATTCATTTTCATACCCATGTGGTATTTACATTATGTGAAAAATACCTCAATTTATTTCTCCATTTCAGTTAGGTTTGTTTCCAGTCTGTCTGTCTTTTTTCACTACAGACATGTTGCAGTGAACCCTCTTGCCCTTGTTTTCTTATATCGTGATGCAAGGGCATCACAAGGGTGTAAACCCAGGAGCGGAATCACTGGGTTGTGGGGTGTACACATTTTCAACCTGTCTCCAAATTACTTCCCAAAAGGTTGTAACAATCTATGCTCCTGGAAGTAGTGTGGGAGCATTCCTGGGTACCTACATCTTCTCCACCATTCGTCATTTTCAGATTTTAATTCTTGTAAATCTGAGGGTTAGATCTACTTGAGTACTTTCCCTTCCTACTTATGCAACAAGTAAGTTCTTTAAAAAAAAAAAAAAAAAGAAAAAGTTCTTAAATGGAAAAAAAATTTTGAAGAAAAAAATCTGACAAATGAATGAATACAGGATTCCACCAACGTGTGAGCAAGCCCCCGGCAGTGGGAGATGCATGTCTAACAGAATGCATTTAGGAAAAGAATTTTACAACTATAGCTATAAAATGTTGGCTTCTAAGGTGTTGATTACAACTAGAGAAGGATCTTGGTCCCTTCAACTGTTCACTGAAGTCATTCGTGCATTCTAGAAGGCAAATCAAGCCCAAGGCTTCATCCGGCAGCGTACAAGAGACACTACCACCATTATCGTTGCTCTGATGGAAATGGCACCCCATGGTTTAGCTCTTGACCATAGTTTGAAGACCCTCAGAAAGAAAAATAATTAAATAATTGAAAAATAAAGAAGAGCCAGCAGGGAAATCAATTTTAACAAACTGGGGCCACACTCAGCGCTTTCCCCTTTGCAAACATAATAATGTTCATCTAAGCATATAAAATTGCATAATCTTTCAGGTATCATTGTTAAACCAAATTCTGCTTTTCTGATCTGATCCCAAAGGGTAGGTCTGAATAAGGAGTATAAGGAGATGGCCTTAAGGTATGTTCTTAAAAACCTAAGACAGTCGTTTTCGGTGTCCATAGCAAACGAATGTACTTAGCAAGGGTACTTACAACTTTCTATAGTTTAACTCCCAAACATTCAAGCAGCACAGAGAAATGACTTATGTGGGGCGCCTGGGTGGCTCAGTCGGTTAAGTGTCTACCTTCGGCTCAGGTCATGATCCCAGGGTCCTGGGATGGAGTCCCATGTCGTGCTCCCTGCTCAGCGGGGAACCTGCTTCTCCCTCTGCCTCTGCCCCTCCCCCCACTTGTGTGCATGCTCTCTCTCTTTCTCTTGTTCTCTCCCTCAAATAAATAAATAAAATCTTCAAAAACAAATGGCTTATGAGCTGGGCTTTGGAAGCCAGACTGAGTTCAATCCCAGCTCTCCTGCATATTATTAACCATGACCCTAGGCAAATAAATTACTCAGCATCTTTTCTCATCTATAAAGTGAGGACAACAACAATAGTTACCTTAAAATGGTTGTGTTGGATTGAAAGTTAGAACAGGAACCCATAATAAGTGGTCAAAAATATTAGTTATTATATTCTAGCCTCATTTTAGAAATAAATAAAGGTCTCTGCTAAAAGTAGATATCTAGGGAGTAGTCTTTTGTGTCCTTTTTCCACATTTGAGATCTAAGGTTTACTGGATTACTAGATGATGAATTTGGGTCAGTTTTGTTTTCTTCACCATGCTTTTCTGTAGCAAGCACCAGTATTTGTTTAAAGCCTCACATAATTTTTCAATACAAACTCCATTTTTTCCCTTTTCAAAAAAAAAACAGTAATGTGTAAAAAGATTGACTGTTTCGAAAGCACCTCTCATCTAACTAGACCCACTCGCTCGTACCCGGGGCAGCATGAGCTCATTACTGCCCACTCTCCTGGTACACGATTGTTACAGAGCATAGGCTCTCGATTCAAAATAAATGTGAAGTTTATCATGGAAATGGATGGTGGCTTCCTGTAAGAAGAAACAGGAGTTTAGTTTAGAGTCTTCGGACACAAAAGAGGATTACATCGTCAAAGCTTTTTATGTGTGTGGTGGGGAGGGAGAGAGGGAAGGGGGATGACCTTGGGCTTTGGATTTACTCTGACCTGCTTTTGTGTTGGAGGATAACTGTCTCTGGGAATCTGATGAGCCACAGACATGAACAGGAAGTACTTGTGAGGAAAGCTTGGGCATCAAATTTTCTGCCACACATCTGAAGTGTTCCTTTGATATCCACGTGTAAGCTATAAAGTAGTTCAGCTCAAGTCTTACGTGGTTATAATTTGAAACTAAACACCTAAAAAGAACATTTGATTAATCTTATGTTTTCCAGGGCGTTACATTTAAAAACAAATCTGGTTTGGAGGAATTTGCTTCTCAAGGAAGGGTCATTTGCTTTAGCAAGGACTGGTTTGACTCAAAAACAGGCCTAATAATTTGGCCTTTATAAAAATATTATTTTCTCCCTTTGGACTTAAAAAGTAGTACGGGGGCCGAAAAAAAAGAAGGAGGAGGAGGAGGGAAAGAAGGAGAAGGAGGAGGAGGAGAGAGAGGAGGAGGAGAAGGAGAAGAAGGAGGAGAAGGAAGAGAAGAAAGAAAAGTAGTACTTTGGCTAGAAATTACTGTGTTTACCTTAAAAATAGTTTGCAACCCAAAATTCTCTTCTCAGACTATGAACAAATTTTTCTAGCATAAACCTCTGAAGAAAAAAACTTTCAGTTATCCAAAAACCAACAATTCCTCCTTCCCAGCTGTATTAAAGTCTGTGACTTTCTCCCCTCTTCAATGTCTCAGAGAAGAAACCTTCTATGGCTTCCCCCGGAGAATTGTCTTATGAGTCAATAACATCAGTTCAATAACTCTTCAATAACTTTTCTGGGTTTTCCAAGAAAAAAATGATCAATGTTCTTCATTACATTAAACCCATTTGTTAGCTACTTCGTAGTTTATAAATCCTTTGGTAGGAGACCAACTAGATATATTTTGAAATAGACTGTTGGAGCTAGAGGGGATTTTAGAGTCCATCTCAACAGGCTGCACATTTGAATCCCCTGGAGTACCTTTAAAAATACGGATGTCAAGTGCACCGTATGCCAATTAAATCAGACTCTCTATGGAAGGGGCCCCGGCACGTGTATTTTTCAGAAGGCCCCCTTGGGGATTCCGATAAATAGTGAAGGTCGGACACCACAGATCTGGTCCTACCACCTCTTCCCACAGGTAAGGAAACAGAGATCCAGAGCTGTTAAGGGCCATTCCTAAAGTCACACAGGTAATTAAGTCACATGGCTGGGCCTAGAACCCATGTCTTCAGATTCTTTCTTCTCTATTATATTATCTTCTTGCACAACTCCATTGCTCATACGGAAATTAGATCTCAGAATCTGAGCCTAAAAGGGACCACACTTTGGACCTACTTGAGACCAGCCGTCCAATAATCGGTCTACCTGCTGCCTTTCTGCCTAGCAGTTGGCTGCTGTTCTGGCAACCACATCATCCTGTGAGATGGAAAACACCCTTCCTTGCCATCTTCACTAGAAAGTACCATCTAATTCTCCACCTTGTATTGATGGTTTTCTTTATTGCTTCTACCAACCCTGTCCTCTGATTTTTTTCTTTAAAAGGAAAAATAACAACTTCTTCTAAAAAAAAAAAACACCTCATTCGGTGATAAATTGAAGTTCTAGCATAGGGACGAGCTAAAAGCTTTCACATGAAGAAATGGCTTCAGGGTAACGTCTTTAAAAAGGAAGCATTTGCAGACGGGTGGTCTGAAGCTTTGCTTTCAGGGAGAGCTGAATGTGGAACTGCAGAAACAGTGCAGGGGCTGGAAAGGAGCCAAGGGCCTCAAGTACCGGGTATCCAACTGCATCACTGGCCCCCTTCCAAGATTCTGCAAAGAGCAAGCACAGTTGGCCCACCTGGAGTTTAGTGAACACCTCCTGATACACACAACTGAAGGTATGAAAACTCCTGGTGGGCCACGTCCTCTGCTTGTCCTGCCCAATCCCACATGCGTGTCTGCTAAACTATTAAAAATAACCAAGAAATTGTTTTTGTTCTAATAAAAAGCAATCCTCTTGGGGCAGGAAGAAAAAGATGGCTGACCTATGAGAAAGACATGTCAGAACCAAGCAGAGTTGAACAAGAACTGGACCAGGGGCCAGAAGACCTCAGGGGCCACTACCTGGCCACATATGTTGAGGCAAGTCTATTTCTCAGGGTTCCATTTTCCTTATAGGCAAAGCTCGGATAACACTTGTCCTGACTGCCCCATGGGCTGGTTATGAAGACCAAATAAAGAGAGAATTAAATAGAGATAAATTTTTATAAAAACATCCTTTAAAAAATGTTCATGCGGGCACCTGGGTGGCTCATTTGGTTGAGCCTCCAGCTCTCGATTTTGGTTCAGGTCATGATATCAGGGTCGTGAGATAGAGCCCCTACTAGGGCTCTGTGCTGGGCGTGGAGCCTGCTTAAGATCCTCTTTCCCTCGCTCTCTGCCCCTCCCCCACCGCTCTCGCTCTCTCTCTCTCTCTCTTAAAAAAAAAGGTGCATAAATGTAGGTATTACTAGGAAGAAAAAAGAAATGAAAAGAAATTTATTATCACCACATGAAAACTTAAGACATTCAGGAGTATTAAATTCCTAAAAAGATTTGACGATCGAACAATTCAGCAATATAATGTCCTGATGAACAGCCATGCCTGTGGAGTCACACAGACTCAAAGTTAAATCTTAGCTCTGTCAAGTAACTTCTCTGAGTTCAGTGTTCTCATCTATACAGTGGGGATCACAGTGGCAAGTCCTCTGGGAGGTTTGACAAGATTGACTGAGATCATCGTGTGAACAGGGATACCTGGGTGGCTCAGTCCTTAGGCGTCTGCCTTCAGCTCAGGTCATGATCCTATGGTCCTGGGATCGAGTCCTACATCAGGCTCCCTGCTCAGCTGGAAGCCTGCTTCTCCCTCTGCCTGCTGTTCCCCCTGCTTGTGCTCTCTCTTTCGCTCTCCCTCTGACAAATAAATAAATTCTTAAAAAAAAAAAGATAATTGTGTAAAGAGATGGTAAATGCTTCAGAAATGGTAACTGTTGGTTACTGTTGTCAAGTAATTATTGTTACTGTCACTGCTTCTGTATTACCTCCCAGGGTTGTGGCGAATGGTAGGGATCAAATGTGTCAAGTAAGAAGCTGTCCATAGAGAGTCACCATTACTCCACTTGAGTCCCAGCTCTCCCTCCTGACAGAACCAGAGGTATTGCTAAGGGTCACGTTTTCCTTTTCTCACCAAGAGATTCCTTTTGACCTGGTCCAATTCTTTATGGGCTTCGAGTAATATCAGGTAGACTGTGAGGATTCTGGTTAATCACCCTCCCATTTCAGACACTGATATAGTCACATTCCTCTCTAGGGGCCAAACGGTTAAGTATGATTTTTCAAGGTAAAAGCCGGAAGCAGTCCCCTTAGTACGAGCTCCACATCCTGTAACTATTTGATCCTATAGCTGAATCGGGGTGATTGGCACAAACCAGCTGACTATGAGGATTATCAAACGTAAGGGGCAAAGGAAACAAACAAAGGAAAAAAGCTACTTACAAAGAAGTTACGTGGAATGTGCAACTACGTTCTAGAAGTCTCTATGAGTGGCAGTTTGAATCACTGATCCTACCAATGCTTTTATTCAAATGCAGAAAACATAGGGGGAATATAATAAAAAGTTAAGGCAAAAAATATTCACTTAATGTGAAATTTTATATAAGTCACATGTAAATACAATACAAATAACATTCTCTTTGGAAATGTCAAAAATATTAGTTAAGTTCTTGGGTCTGTTAAAACAAAATTCTACAAGCAATATAGGCTCATGTGTAGAGACTTGCCAAACGCAAATGAGAAAATTTTAAGTGAATTAAGATCATCTATAATCAAACCTCCCAGAGATGACGCTATTAACACTTCGTTATATATTATTTCATACTTTTTTCTGTCTGTGTATATATAAAAATAGAAAATTTCCCCCAAAATGAATTTTAAAACTCTAGCTAAGTAAGTCCTTAAAAAGCACAGAGGGGTCTTAAAGACCTAATGAATTAAATAATGATAGCTGCTTTCTCCTTTTGATCACCATGTAATTAAAGTCTATAAAAACACAGAGCTTGGCATTTAGTGAATACTGACGGGTAATACTTACGAAGCACTCACACATTGTGCCAGGCACGCACCTAATGTCCAAATACAAATTAACCCTTTTGGTTCTCACAACGGCTTTATGAAGTTCATACAATTACTGTTCCTGAAAACAAGGCACAGGGATGTTAGGCAACTTGCCCCAAGGTCACACAGTAGGTGAAACGCTTAGACTGGGATTAGAACCCAGGCAGTAGGGCTCCAGAGCCCAAGTGCTTCACTACCTTGCCTCCTTGAATTGGGAAAGAGAAACTCCCTTATGCTTACCCATAGCTTGGCAGCAAATGTTACATAGTACAGTGACTGCTGAGCTAGTCATAAAACTGTCTAATACACTGAAAATCACAACACACCCAAAAAACGTAGGAAACGGATACTGATTAAAATAAACAGAACTTGCATTTCACAAGCAATGTTGGAAGGAATATTCTTGGAAGGTAGGCTATCGGTGTCAGATGTAGCCAGCCAACAAGCTTTCTTCAAGGTTGCGCTGTCTGTGTTTAGGTTTATGACTTAAAGGTTAGACTGCCAAGAATTGTTTAAAAGGTTGATACATCTGGGGCTGCATTTCCCCAGAGCACCATAACCCACAGGCTTGCCAAAATTAAATAAAAGGCTTGACTGTCCTCTTTCTTCCTCTGCCTTAAGAATGTCACCATCTGAACTCTGTGGGGAATAAAGCTACTATGAACTCAGCATTCAGGAGGAATTTTCTGCTTGGATTGCAATCAAACCTCCTTATTCCATGACCGGGTCCTAGTAGTCTCAAAGGGCAGGAAGCTAGAGGAGGATCCAAACACTCCTCCCCTCCAAAGAAGATGTGAAAAGGAAAACCAAGTGAGCGAGAAAGGTATATAATGATTTGTGTCATAGGTACTGTTAACATAGGGGTACATCCTGGGTCGTGACACGTGTAGGTCACCGGAGTAATCAAAGAGAAGTAACGTTAAGTAGTTTTAAGACATGTGAGAGGTTTCCAATAGAGGAGGGGGTATATCAGTCAGAAAAGCTAACTACGATACCAAACATCCCCTACGGCTCAGTGGTAGAGCTCAGGTTCCGGTCCAGTGCAGGTCAGGAGAGGGCTGGGCTCCGTGCAGCTAGCAGGGGCTCCATCGTCTTCCAGGGCCCCAGGCTCCTCTTCTGCCTCCTGTGCTAACAGTTAACAAACCAGGAGAGGGGACAGGTGAATGAGTTCTGGCTACTTTCTGGCCTCATCCCTATAAAACCCCCCACAGGATCCTTCACTTTGTCTCGCCTGGTTTGCTGACTGTAAACACAGGATCCAAAGGAGAATGCTGAAGCCCTAGAAGGTGTCTCCACCCAACTGAGAGAAAGGCTAGCCAATGGTCCCAAAAGGAAAAGAATGCACAGTTTAATAAAATATAGCATTACCTCTGCCACGAGGAGGAAGGAAATCCACCCAGATTTTGACAGAAAGAGACAGATGCGCTTTACCTAAGTCATTGGCAGCAGTCATGCTTCTTAGAGATAAATTTACCTGAGCCTGAATTATCAGTTTTGTTCTCAAGTCTTCCCATTCTGAAAACCTAACAAAACAACAAGAAGTAATAATCCAGGCTATCCTTAAGAAACCCGACGCTCAAAGGAGCACATTAGAGACTGGAAATGAAGCACGACACTTCGCCTTCATAACCTCAGGCAGATCCAAAGATATAGGACGTTGTTGGTTTGTGGCAGCTGCATGGTAAATTCCATTTGATCTGAGCCCTATATATGCATCTACTAGCCCAGCTCCAGTGACATGGTGTGCGGGGCTGGGCACAGTCCTAAAAAATGGTTGTCATACAGAATCTGTCCACAGAGGAGAAGAGGGGCCCCTTAATGTCTGGAATAAGGCCCAGTCCCTCTTAGAAAGAAGCTCCTCTTAAAGGCAGTGAGTCCATCTGATCCAAATGGAAGTGGGTTCTCAAGATTCCTTCCCTGGCTCTGTTCCCTGCTCACCTCTCCCCTTCCTCTGCATCAGCTTTCCCACGTAAAGGCGAGGAGAGCTCTCTGGCACTTCTCAAAGCATGCCAAGAAGTGATGGAACATGTTGTCACACCAGTGATAACAGAAACACGACATCACATTTGTAAAAGGTTTTTCAAGAAAGTGCTTTCATATTTGTTATTTTATTTGACCCTCAGCTTTTCCCTTCAAATATTCTTGCACAACACTTTTCAATGGCTTGAGGATTCACTGGCACAAAATATGGTCCCAGTACATTCTACCCTGAACAAGTTTGCTATGGCGCACATCCACGTGCTGGGAAGAAAGAGAACATAATCTGAAACTGGAGAGCCTGGCTCCATCCAATTCCTGACCCCGTCGCTTACTAGCTCTAGGACTCCATTTATGTCCCTCGTTTTCCCTGGGACTGTTTCCTCCTAAGTTAAGCAGAGCCAAGGCTGCCGGACGGACTTCACCCACTGCTCTGAAAAGGATCCAATGGGATAAAATATGCAAGAGCATTTGGTCATGAGGTGTCATAGCTTCTTCCTGGAAACGATCAGTGTGCCTCTCAGACACTGAACGTCTCTAAACAAGCTAGAACTGCTAGAAAATACAAATTTGATTTCATAAATGGTAGTATTAAACTAATTGTTCCACTTTTTTTCAACCAGCGTCTGATGACTTCTAAATTGACTTAACAACGGGAATAAAGAGAAGTTGCTTATATTCTTTCATATCACAGTTTCTCATTGTTTAGCAATAACTCAAGTTCAACCATACTCCTTGGCCCAAAATAATAATGCAATTAAACAATTCAAAACTGCACACTGTTCATTTGTTCTTTCAGCTTTCTCTCATTGGACACCACAAAGCGGAAACCACAGGGGAAACATCTATGGACCATTAGCTGTATTTTTTTTCTTCCTATGTTTTCATAATCAAATAATATATAAATATATTCTCAATCTAAAAGTTTCAAGCAGTACAAAAATACACAGAGCAAACCAAAAACCCTGCCTGCCTTTACTTCTCCGAGGTAATTACCTCAAATCTTTGTGCATCCTGCCAGACTGTTTTCTGCAAACTGACTTTATGTGCATATATACAAAAATCTCGTGTTATATTTTGTTATATAATTGGGATCATACTTTACACATTGTTCTATAACTTGCTTTTTTGACTTTTGGTAGATTATTCCCATGTTGTGCATGCCTGTCTACCTCTTTTTTTAATAGCATCTGATTTCTGTTAGGTAAACACCCCAAACTTTACTTGACCCTATTGATGGAAATTTGGTGGTTCCCAATTTCCAAAATTACAAAGCTTTGCTAAACTTTTAAAGTTAAATTGTTCATGGGCTCCATTTTATTGCCTCTCTCCAAATTTCACTTGAAACCCACTTGCAGTCAAGTTCTTTCTAATATCCTCTTCCTCCCACTGATAAGAAGTAGAAGACTCTTTTGAAAATAGTGAACTCCACTCCGAGCCCTTTAAAGAAGAGGCTAAAGAGAGCATTAGCCCTTTAGACTCAAGGCTCTATCTTTCACACTGCATTCCTTATTCATTATTAAGAGCAGTTGTTCAATTAGTCCTGTGTTTTTTTGGGGTGCCTGGGTGGCTCAGTTGGTTAAGCATCTGCCTTCAGCTCAGGTCATGATCACAGGGTCCTGGGATCGAGCCTTCACATCGGGCTCCCTGCTCAGCAGGGAGCCTGCTTCTCCCTCTGCTGCTCCCCGCTTGTGCTCTCACACGCTCTCTCTCAGTCAAATAAATAAATAAACTCTTAAAAAAAAAATCAGTCCTGTGTTTTACTTGCAGAGAGAATGGACCTCTACCTATGGGCTTTCTGTTTGAAGCATTACAAACTTCAGCCTCCATACACTCAGACACTCAAAATGCTAAGAACAAAGAAAGAGGCACATGTGTAAAAATCTTAGTACACTATAAGGAATTATCTACCCAGTAAAGCATGGTCTTGGGTTCTATTAAAGAACTAACTAGGATGATATTGTTAGAATCTTCTACAAGAGCAAAACTGTCTTCCCTTGGAATTTCCAAATTTTAATATTTGTTGATGGCCTACTATGTGTTAAGAGGGGATCAAAAGTAAGATCCAACCTCTGCCTTCCAGAAGCTATAAAACAGCTGGGCAGATGAGGATTACATGACTAAAACAATTAACTAGCAATGTAAAGTGGACTAGCCAAGCAGAATGACGGGTGAGCAGATGAACGGTCCAGGCAGTCGGTGCTCCAGGACGGGCTCTCAGTGGCAGGAACATCGAGCAAGTCACTCTGAACAGGGCCCTGGGCACTGCAGCGGGGGCTTAAAACACAGAGCCAACTCATCGGGGCTATTTGTCATAGGACCATGAAATGTACGCGATATCTGGACAAAGGAACCTGAGCGCTTGGTGTGCAGAGGAAACAATGCTTTCTAAGAGGTGAAAACCTGAAAGATGCCAGAGAGCGGCTCAATACAGACTCTACATGATGTCGGGAATCCCCCAACCCCTACCCCTTCTGCGGGCCAAACAGGCTGCAAAGCCTTGTTGGGCAGATCAGAATTTAAGTTTTAGGTACGATTCCCCTCCTGATGCCTAACTGTATATATATATACATTACAAAACCATCGCTAAGCATCTACTATGTGCCAGTTACCTAAATTAAGACCAGATACATGATCCTCACCTTGAAAGCATTCACAAGTGTCTGAACTACCTACTCCAACTCAACAGTGCCCTGTACCCACCTCCCCAGCTAGTCAGTGGCAGAGCCTGAACTCCTAAAAAAAGAAGCAACGGAACATATGAAAGGTATGTGTGGGGGGGCCAATAAAGTGAAGGATATTATAGAAGACTTCTTTAACTTATTCCTATAATGTCGGGGCTTGGTTGGTCTACACAGCCTTGCAGTTGCCCTTAACTCCATGATTAAAGGTGTTGCTTATGTATCCCTTTTATGGCGTTTCTTCAAAAGTTTCAATTTTCTTTCTCCATTTATCACAAAGAGCGTCTCAATGGAAGCCTCAAACTGCCAAAAAGAAGGGGAAGGAAGGAAGGAAGGAAGGAAGGAAGGAAGGAAGGAAGGAAGGAAGGAAAAAAAAAGAAAGAGGGGGGAGAGAAAGAAAGAAAGAAAGAAAGAAAGAAAGAAAGAAAGAGGAAGGAAGGAAGGAAGGAAGGAAGGAAGGAAGGAAAGAAAGAAAGAAAGAAAGAAAGAAAGAAAGAAAGAAAGAAAGAAAGAAAGAGGAAGGAAGGAAGGAAGGAAGGAAAGAAGGAAAGAAGAAAGAAAGAAAGAAAGAAAGAAAGAAAGAAGAAAGAAAGAAAGAAAGAAAGAAAGAAAGAAAGAAAGAAAGAAAGAAAGAAAGAAAGAAAGAAAGAAAGAAAGAAAGAAAGAAACTTTACAGTAGCTACTGAGAAAGAGAGACTCACGCCCACTCCAGGCCCAAGTCTGCAGAGAGGACACAGTGACGGGGAAGGCCTGGACACTGCTCTGCATTTGACCCTCCCAGAAGCAGCATTCAGAACCATGAGAGGGGAAATGGGGAGAAGCGAGACATTGCTGTCTGTCTTTCACTAGAAGGCAAGACAGTCAAGGGAACAAAGCGTTCTTTGAAGGCCTGGCAGCGGCCGTGGGGTAGCACGGAGCTGATGAGAGGGAGCATAGACTCATTTTTAGAGCAAACGTGACTCCTTTAAGTTGCTTGCCATCAACTGTGGGTCTTGAATAATAGCTGACTGTATTATTTTTTTCCCCAAGAATAGACCTTTGTTCTCACACAGTACTGTGCTCTCGAATGTTTCAGTACTAGTTACTATGCTTAAAAGAAAGGCACAAAATACCATATTTGTTCCAAACAAAGAAGGAATCAATTATTAAATCATCTTTTCTAAGAACTCACCAATCTATAAATAAAACATGTTTGGAAAACAAACATTTTCCTGCCTCTGCTGTTCCTTTCACTGGCATTAACTTAACAGGTACCATTTCAGCAATGCCTTTCTCAAAAAACGAGACTCACGGACTCACTTGTGTTCAATCTACTTTGTTCTCCTCAAGGAAGCACGTGCTCCTTAAAAATACTTGACGGCACTAACGTTCTTCCTAGAGGCTTCCGTTTGGCCGTGTCTTTAATGCTGGTTCCACTGGTGCCCCCTGTCCACCTGCACGAGCGTGTAAACGACAGCTGACACACAACTCGTAAACAGCCACAAAGGAGAGCCGCATCACAAGAAACCCGGCGCTTGCTTACGCGTCCTAGAGCATCATTCCCAAAGATGGAAAACGTCTGATTGTTTTATCTATTTTGTGACAGATTTATAATTAAATGATCAGAGTCTCTAAAAATAATTTCATAATAAAAGATAACACTTAATACTTGACCAAAGTGTCATCCTTGCCAAGTAAGCGGAGTTTAGTCCCACGGCCTTCCCGTGTTCGCTGGGCAGCAATAATGCAAGGGGATGCACTTCCTCCCTCCTCAGAGCTTCTGCACACACCATGCCCTCTCCCTCAAACATTCTCCACACCCTTCCTCCCCTACTTACGTCCAATTCACCTTTCAGATCTGAATCCAAAAGCCCCTTGTCCGGGAGAGCCTTCCCATCTCGTCCTCCCATCCGCCTGCCTAGATGACATTCCCTGTCATATAGGTCCTTGTAGCTGCCTGTGCTTTTCCCACAGAGCACTTATCATGGTTCGTAGACAAATTACCTAACTATGGTCCATCTTCCATCCCAGACTACAAGCCCTGTGAGGACAGAGGCTATGGCTGTTGTGCTCTCACTGGATTCTCAGAGTCTAACACAGTGCCTGGCATGGAGTAGGCACTCTATTATTTGCTGAATGAATATGTCCTGACACCCTGCCCTAGTAAATGGGGAAGAAGACAAAGAATCTATTCTGAAAACTACCTGGTCAAATGCCTCAACGTAGTCCTAGTAAGTTGACCCTTCTCAGTGAATTTGGTTTGTTGTGGTCTGTGCTGTGATCGCAGCCCTGACAAAGAATTGGTTGAGCCCTAAGGATCTAGTAGAATATGATAGAAAGATTAGGTTTCTTGGTATAGTACAGAAAACCCCAAATAGCAATGACTTAAACAAGATAGATGCGCATTTCTCCCTCATAAACAAGGGTCTATAAGAAGTTACCCAGGACTGGTATAGTACTTTACAGTAATAAGGACCCAGGTTCCATTTACCTTCCTGCAAAATTCTCCTCAGCATCTCCTTCATGCTTCTACTTCATGACCCATAATAGCTGCTCAAGTCCAGCCATCTCATCCAATTCCAGGCATGAGGAAAAAAGAACAGATTAAAGAAGAGTGATGTTTCCCCTTTCTGAAAATGTCATACTTAAGACCTTTAGTGGTGACTAGGTGACTAGGTACCAGCTGTACCTAGTGGCAAGGGAAGCTAAAAAAGATAGTCCTTATTCCAGGAGAAGCATATATTACTTTTAAAGACAGGAAGGCTAGATAATGGGGGACAATCAGCAGTCTCTGCCACAGACTGCAAAAATATTTAGGGGACCCAGTTTACTGTTACTGGTAATAGCAAGTCTCTCCTCAAGTGGACATGATCTAAGCAGTCAAGACTGGCCGAAATGGAAAAGGAAACCTGTCTGTTCAACAAGAAGTAATTCGAGGCTTGACATGAGCAAACAAATTAGTATCCATATAAGATAACCAAGTGGTCATCATCGTGTGAGTTCGGAAATGCTTTTCATTCTGCTTTGACTTCATTTTCTTTTTTTTTTTTTTTTTTAAGATTTTATTTATTAATTTGACATAGAGAGACAGCCAGCGAGAGAGGGAACACAAGCAGGGGGAGTGGGAGAGGAAGAAGCAGGCTCCTAGCGGAGGAACGCTGGGATCACACCCTGAGCCGAAGGCAGACGCTTAACGACTGCGCCACCCAGGCGCCCCTTGACTTCATTTTCTAAATTCATAAAACTTTTGCAACATTTACACTATCCCAGAAGGCAAAATTTCATTTTATGCACCCACCCAATTCAACGGCCTACCTTCCTTGCTTTAGTAACCTGTCTTTGGAAGTTTCAGTATCTGGATGGATTTCAGGCCCTGAACAAGAAGAGGGGGAAATGTGACCAGGTGACTACTTGTATAAAAACCAAAAGCAGTGCCTGGGAGGCTCAGTTGGTTAAGCGTCCCACTTGATTTCAGCTCAGGTCATGATCTCAGGGTCGTGGGATCGAGCCCCATATTGGGCTCCACGCTCAGCAGGGAATCTGCTTGAGATTCTTTCTCTCCCTCTCCTTCTTCCCCACCCCTCTCCCCATGTGTGCTTGGGCGCTCTATCGCGTTCTCTCTCTCTCTCTCTCAAATAAATAAATGTTTTTTAAAAATGCAACTGGTCTGATTCTTCTCAAATGGCTTCAATGTGGGTTTTCAGTCAGATGAAGGGCCTTTCATTTTTCTCCACATCTCTCAAACCACACTCCCTTATATGCATTTCGGGTGATAGGATTTCTACATTTCCTAAAATACCATTAGTTGAATTGTTGGTTATAGAAGAAAACTTACGTAGAAACATATATTCCAGAGGTAGGTCGAACCGCGTTGACACCTTCTTTAAAAGGAAGAGTTGTTCAGACTTCAACCACTAAGCTCCTGGCATTTCAGGAACCCAGAGGAAGAGCTGGGTAAGAAGCAAAATGGAAATCCCTAACACTGTCCTACACACAGCAGCCTAGTGACACCAGTGACAGTTGCTGGGAGCTCAGAGGAAACCTCCACAAACTGCTGGAGATGCTACCCCCTTGTTTCTAGCAAGTCTTTAGCGGAGGGTGACAGTGCCTTATGCCCAGTTTAGATTTAGTGTGGCTCCAGGACTCCTTAAGTAAGCTTTTCTGATTAACCACAGCAGCATGTGGTAATGTTTTACTGTGGATAAGAGTCATCTCAGAAAGACAGATCCAAGGGCATGGTATACTACATAATAACCATATCGCACAATTTTATGGCCCATTCTCCACCCACCCCACCCCCACCGAAACACACCCATCCTCTCTTAAAAGTAATTGTCTGCGCTTTGCAGCCAGGAAATTCTACAACAAGCTAAACTGTGATCAAAGGCCTCCCCACCTAGCTTTCTCCAGATATATAATCCACAGCTGGCAAAGACTCAGAAGCATTCTATTGACCATGAATAAATTTAATTTTTGGACTAGAGGTACAAAAAATTTTATTATGCAGCCCACAATGATCACGCATTTCAAGATTATTCCTCTTTTCCAGGGCAAATTTTCTTTCTGAATCACAGTCCTCTATCTGAAGTGTACCAAGAGATCAGGCCTGAAAAATTAAAGGGGAATTTCCCATAGCCAGAGCAGACGCTCAGAAAATCAAAGAAGAAAAGGAAAAAAGAATTAAATTTGTCAAAGTGTAAGGATACTAATAGGCATTACACTAACACACAGGCACATATACATATACACACACAAAGGGCTTAGTAGTCATATAAGCTTGGGAAACACTGATTAAAAAATGAAAAAGGTCTCTTTCTTGCAGACCTTCTCAGAGCCTTTAATATTGCCAATATGCGTCATGGATCTACAAGAGGGGCACAGTAGACAGATTTTCTACTTGAATTCTTGTTTACCAGAGTATCTTCCATGGCAAGTGCTCTGTAGAGTATACATAACAAAATGTGGACTGGAAAGAAATACATCAAAATTAAATAGAGCTATCTCTGCGTACTGAAGTTATAAGTAATTTTAATTCTGTGTATTTCCAAATCCTCTATAATGAATTTATATTGCTTTTATCATCTGAAAGAAGTTACGGATGATAAAAGAAAAATAATATTTGTATCTATATTATTTTAATATTTTTAAGAATCAGAAGTAACCGAAGGTAAGATTTTTCTTTCTCATAAAAAATAGACGTGTTCATTGTTTTTAAAGATTTACTGTATGCCTCCTGTACGCCAGGTTCTGATATTAATATGAGTAATAAAAAGGAAGATTTTGATGATTTACTACAAAGTGTCAGTGGCCTAAAAGAGGAAAAGAAGCTCATTAGAGATTCTCCCACTACTAATATATAAACTAAAGCCTGCAAACATTATAAAAATACTGTACAAAAATAAATAAATAAAAATACACGTACAATATTAACCTCAAAAATATATATTTAAACTATTGTGCTTTTCCCCCTCTAATCATTTAAAAGGTCTTGTTTTAGGTTTAACTTCTTGATTTATCCTTTAATAGTGCCCTATATATAAAAACTTGCTGGGGTGCATTGTAAACAAAACTTTATGAATAGATCTTTAAACGCTATCATTCATCTTCTTATCAATTTATTGAATGCCTATTATATGCCAGGAAATGCGTGAATGTTCTTGGAGAATTCCGTAAAAGAAGAACTTTCTTCACGGCCAGTTATTTTAGTAGCTAACTATTATAATTATATATATATATAATTATAATATAACTAATTTATAATATAATTATAATATAACTAACTCAATACTATTTACAAAATAATAAAGAAAACAATCAGCATAGAGAAACTAAAGTTTTAACAGATCAATGTAGCCAATTATTTTATGATACGATATGATGTGTTGCTTTGTCTTACTTGATCTCAGCTTGAAAATCATCCTACTTGGACTATCCAGAAAAGTAAAAGCAATATAATCCTGGCCAAAAGAAAAAAATTTTCAGTATGCTTGATCCTAAGGCGTCCTACATTTCCAGTTATACCAGGTTTCTCAAAAGAAGACAGGAGGAGCCAAGCATCAAAGCCCATCTTTAGCAATTCTACAAAGCCCTTGCGTGCTAAGGCATTTCTGTCCCCAGTTACGACCACAGTGATGAGACTGAACTGGCAAGGCCACCTCTCCGGATTCTCCAGGAACAAAAGAGCTCTTCTTCTAACCCCGGCAGGCGGTTCTCCCCACTGAATATGCTCAGACACTTCTGGGAATGGCCCCTTCCTTTCAGCTGGGGGGAAGGTCGAGAACCGTCGACGGGATCCTCTAATTCAGGCAGAGTTTGCGATTTGATTCACTTATCAAGAGAGGCAAAGGAAGCTTCTATTTACCTCATCACCCAAAATGAGACCAGAACATCTCAGAGTAGTCCCCGCAACTCAAAGGGGAGAAACCCAGGGAAATCATGTCAGCCGAAAGCCCCACTGTCAGACTTCTCAATCCACCAGGCTAACCCACAGCCAGATGTGAGGGCCACAAATAGGTACAGGTTCCTTTGCTCCCAGACCTGAGTAAAGAGGCCTAAATTTTGTGACGAGCCAAATAAGCAGCTAACTTACTTGCTTAGGAAAATTGTATTGCCCTGCTCTAATTACAGCTCTGATTTTCTAGAAAGTGTTGAGATGTGTCAATTTCACTGAGCAAGTATTCTAATGACTAAAGTGGGCCCATAAAACTATATTACAAGAGCTCTTTATTTAGAGGAAGAAATTTCCACAAATCAAACCAAAGCAAAACAAAAATAAATGAAGTCTACTGTTTTTTAGTATTTACTGTACACATATGTTCACCAAATATGCAATATGTTTCTAGCTCTCACTGCTGAATTTGTCTTCGGATGTCACCATTCCAGCCAATAAACGCAAGGAAGACTGTGAGCCTAGCTCAAAAGAGCCCCTAGGGAGCCTAAGAAATAAGAAGCCCAGTGCCACAGAAAGACAGATTTAAGACAAGAAATAATCATAATTCATTTCATAAGTAAGACAAACTTGGGTCTGAACTTCAAGCTTTGCGTTAATTGAATCAGTGTTAGTAAGCTTGAGTTAGTTGGGCCTTCCAAAAACTAGTATTTCGAAACGTAAGTGAAGGCCGAGGAAACATACAAAGGAAACATAGGAGAAATGTGTGGGCCCAAAACCAGGGAGTTAAGAAACCGACAGCATCGGGGCGCCTGGCTGGCTCAGTCAGTAGAGCACGCAACTCCTGATCTCAGGGTTGTAAACTTAAGCTCCATGTTGGGTGCAGAGATTACTTAAAAATAAAATCTTTTTTTAAAAAATTGACAGGGCGCCTGGGTGGCTCAGTCGGTTAAGCGTCTGCTTTCGGCTCAGGTCATGATTCCAGGGTCCTCGGATCGAGCCCCACGGCAGGCTCCCTGCTCAGCGGGAAGCCTGCTTCTCCCTCTGCCATTTCCCACAAGCTCCCGCTCTCACGCGCTCGCTCTCTCTCTCTCACTCTCACGTGCACGAGTAGCACACGTGCAAAAATAAAAATAAATAAAATCTTTAAAATAAATAAATAAATAAAAATTGACAGCATTCCTAATAAACACAGAACTACCATTATGTCCCCCATGCACACACACATGAAACAACGTAGGTATGAGAGTTAGCAGTCATCGCCATCATGTTCCAAGGCAGAAATGCCAACACAGCCAAATCCTCAAAAGCGCAAAGAAATTCAAGCCAACTCAGGTGGCTCTCAACGACAGACGAAGCAGCTGCTGTTAAATTTTCAAGTTTCCTAATAGCTCATGTCAACAGTCACACAAAAATAATCATTTTTTCAAAGCTCGGACAAGACTGTCTTAAGCCCCTACCCACGGTGTGATGGGCAAACGGAGATAAATCTATACGTCACAGAATACGACAGCGTTAGAAGAAAATCGCTGCCCACTCTCTTACTCGTTTAGCAAACAGGAAGAATGTATCAGCCTCGGGACCGGCGACTACCCAAGCGGCAGGCGGTAATTTTTGTCTCCTCTCCTATCTTTCTGAAGGATTTAGAATGTTTGCAATGTTTTCTGCCAGTAATCATTTCTATTCGTTGTCACCCAGCAGATGTGAGGAGACAGTTGGGACAGAGTACCACGTGTGTCTCGTATGTCAGGTGAAACCTGCTGGAGAGAGAGGGAAACGGAAGATGGGGAAAATTACATCTACAAAAATGATTTGTTGTTCACTTCCTACCCTCAACAAATCTAATGCCACGCGTTGATTGGATGATTTTTTTTAAAGAGAGCCAACTCCACACCTCGAGCGGCGATGCTAATCGACTCTTTAGCTCCCCCGGGCCCCATCGAGATAAGCTACCACTCCACTCATGGCAGAAGCACGTGGATAAGTGGGTGGTTCTGCGGGTGGCCAGTCTTGAAGGTATACACATGCTGCTTGTTTCAAGAAAATACATGAACATTTCAATTAATGAAGCATATGAACTCGAGGGTGCTCATTTACCTTATAAAATAAAAAGGCCATTTGCTACAGTTTTATCAGGTCAAGGAGAAGGGGGGGGTACTTGAGGGCAAAGCTGTTTTTAGGTTCTTTTTCCTAAAAATGGTAGAAACTGCCAGACAGCCACACGAGAATCACCCTGAGGCTGCAACTCCTTATCTGTCTGTATTCCTCCAGGTCGGCAGGCGGCTGGAACCGTCACGGCTGACGTCATTCCACAGCACTGGAGTATCTTTATAGTCCAAGAAAATTAGAAGGACAGGAAAGTGAACAGAGGCAAATCAAATCAAAGGTGTTCCTAAATTCCTCCAGAAACATTTTAAAAACAAAGAAGGAAAGTTAAAATAAACTACATTCCCTAATACAGTGCTCAGATATCACGCAACCTCTTTCAACTCACCAAAATCAAAGTAGAAAACAGATGAGGAAAAGAGCAGGGACAGGGAAGGGTGAGTGTTTTGGATTCCCCACCCCCCGCAATGCTCCATTCGTAATGTTCTGCTCTGTCCCCAAACCAGAAAATGACACCAGGAACGTGGGCACAATACGGCCACACGGGCCCTGATAAGGCCAGGCTTTGAGGAAGGAACTGGAAGAGATGGGGCCTAAGATGCGAGTCCAGCTATAAGGCCACAAATAACTATGCTCTGCTACACATAACGCCCACATTTGCAAAGGATTCTGCCCAGACATCCCTGCAAAGCGGGCTTCAATTCCCAGGCCCTGGCTTATACTGCACTAGTCTCCCCAACCACTGTCCTTGTCGGCCCTCCCCTGCTGTAGCCACATTCCTCTTGCGTCCCTGCCAGGTGTTTCCCGACATACATAAGTTCCACAGCTCAAACACCTATAGCGCTCGCCGGGGTCAGGGGTTACTCCATTCCATCCTCACTGCAATGCTAGGACTCATGTACAACATTGTCATTCTTCCCATTTCACAGATGAAGAAGCTGAGGCACAGAGTGGTCTAGTAATTTACCCAAGATTACACAGCTGGGACATAGCAGGGCCAGAACTGGAACCTACATGGTCCAACTCCAAACCCAGTGCTTGCAAACCCCATGTTTCACATCAACAGAATGAAATCCAAACTCTCCAGCCCAGCTGAGTATGTCTGCATCTTTTCAGTCTTCTTTCCCTCCCTTCCCCTCTGCTCCTTCCTTACTACCTGGCACAGCACCGTTCACAACACAGTCCTTGTGAAGAATAGCTGTTGACTGAATGAGTGTCCACGCTAACGAATGAACAGTCAGTTTTTATTCCATTCAAGCATGGTCCTTATTTTCAGTGCCATAGCGGAAAAAATGGTTTCAGCTTCTGCTTAGGAAGTCTAATCTCTGAACATGACACCAGGCAACAAAGAAATCACACAAGAACTTGTTAGGTTAATGATTCATCCCCTTACTGTCAGCAAGGGCTTCCAAGGCCCTGACATATCTGCATCCCAGATGTGTTACAATCATATGGCCGGGGGTGGGATGAGGATGAGGGGTGTTGAAATATGGCTCCCCAATCCAGGAAACAAATTCCTTACAATACGCCATTTTGTTCCTTGCAAGAAAATTTGGCAAACCTATCGCTGGGCAAGCATATTGGCAGAGGTCCTGGGTACCTAGAGCGAAATCAATTTCTTTACATAAATTTAGGTTTTGTCTGGTGGCAACAAGTGGGATAGAGTAAAAACCCACGCTTAATTCATCTAGTGCTTTACAGGGTACAAATCACTTACACATAACCTCTGACCTAACCGCCACAGCAATGTTCTGAGGTCTTATCATTAGCCCCATTTGGCTGATGGGGGAACTGACGTGCAAAGATGATGAGTAACTTACCTAAAACCACGCAACAGAGTGAAGACAAGAGCCCAAGTCTCCTCTCCTCAGGTCCAGCCCAAGGGTCCTAGCTGTAAGAACAATTATTTTTTCACGGACTTTTCCCCCCACACACAGCCTCTTCCATGGTAAAGAAAGTTCTGCCCAACTCAGACCAAGAGCACCAGCCAAGGAATGGAGATGCCCAAGGAGAACTGAAAAGTGGCTAGCCACAGGGCCCTCTGTTGAGGTTTCTGTGGGCTTGAGACATTCCCTCTGTCAACTGTGCACAATAAGTAATGGTTCTGGACATGGCCCTTCCCTCCTTATCATGCTCCTTCCCACTTCCCCACTCCCCAAATACCGGAACAACCCAGAAGTAGAGGAGAAAGAAGTAGCTATATTCATACTTGTCCCCCTGGCTTCCTGCCCAATGTTGCTACAGGGACAGAGAGCGGAGCCTAATTACCTTTAATCCTGAGGGGACTTAATTTCAAGTGTCAACTTGTAGGGCATTTTGGGGTGTGATTAACATTTAAATGGGTGAACTTTGGGTAAAACATGTCCTCCATAGCATCAGTGGACCTCATCCAATCAGTCGGAAGGCCTAAATAGAACAAAAAGACCAGCAGCCTCCCCGAACAAGGCGGAATTCTCCAGCAGACTACCTTGGGACTGGACCCTATACCTGTTCCAGTGAGAGTTGCATCAGCTCTCTTGGGCCTCTAACCTGTCAGCCCACACTGCAGATTTTGGACTTCCCAGCTGCCACAATCATGTGAACCAGTTCCACAGAATAATTATTTCATACACACACACACACACACACACACACATATGTGTATATTTACATACATATATATGTAATCTACTACTGGTTTTGTTTCTCTGAAGACCCCTAATACAAGGACAAATTTGCAATGGTAGAGTAGTGTGGGAGCAAATCTTTCCTACAGAGGAAGAAGGATCTCTGGGGAGATGACAAGGAGGGACTCAGAACAGAGGTAGCATGTGGTGCCCATGTGGGGGGATGTACTGAAGTATATGGACTTTGGGGAATGATGGCAGGGTTGCTGCAGTCGAGTAAAAATTTGCTTAGGGAGAACTAACATTCTTAGCTACACAGAGAGGAAGAATTTGTTGTTCTTGAAAATTCTATAATATGTAAGAAAAATGTGGTCTAGAGCTCACTTTGGTTATGCAAATCCCACTAGAAAACACATTTGACAAGTACTTTCTATCAATTTAACCTTCTTTTTAAAAAAAAAAAAGATTTTATTTATTTATTTGACAGAGAGAGACTGCCAGCAAGAGAGGGAACACAAGCAGGGGGAGTGGGAGAGGAAGAAGCAGGCTCCCAGCAGAGGAGCCTGATGTGGGGCTCAATCCCAGAACGCTGGGATCACGCCCTGAGCCGAAGGCAGACGCTTAGACTGAGCCACCCAGGCACCCCGAATTTAACCTTCTTGAAATAGGGCAAGATTCACATCATAAAAGAGCAAGAACTGGGGCCCCTGGGTGGCTCAGACAGTTGAGCATTTGCCTTCAATTCAGGTCATGGTCCCACAGTCCTGGTATCGAGCCCCGAGTCATCGGGCTCCCTGCTCAGTGGGGAGCTTGCTTCTCCCTCTCCCTCTGCCCTCCACTCGTGCTCTCTCACTCTATCTCAAATAAATAAAATATTTTAAGAAAAAGAGCAAGAACTTCCCCATTTTGCTGTACATGTGGGAGAATCTGGTGGCTACCAGTGTGCTTTTATTCAGACAGTACTCTGGATGGGAGAAAGCTTTTATGACAGTGCAAAGGAAAAATACAACTTCCTATTTATTTTAGATATGTAATTTCAGCAAACACATCCATTAAAACACATAATCTCTTCATCAGCTGCACTAAAGTTTATTTTTAAACAGATATTCAAAATATTTGAGCCATAATCCTACCACAGCTGCAGCTAGGACATCAGTTGTGGATTTCCAGATTTATATTCACTCGCACCAAAATGTCTACACGGCTACAATATTTATTTGGGGAATATTTTTCACGTTGATAATTAAAAGCATACGGGTCCATCTACATTTCACTTTTGTGATCAAAGTTCTCAAAAAAGTTTCTAGGCTCAAAATATACAAGACAATTATTAACTAAGGTTAAATTTTGAAAGTATTATTTCTATAATGAAAATCTCACATCTAAAGTGAAATACTAATAGGAGAGAGCTGACTTATTCCAGAAATTTTAATCACCTCATGAGAAACAGTATCTTTTGAGGACATAATTTTTTAAGTTAGTACATTAGACAATGACAATTAGTTTTAACTTATCTATCAGTTTGGATGTCTTCAGCTGCAAATAGCAGAATAGACAATTAAAATTTGCCTAAGCAATTTGGACACTTTCTTACAATCTCTTGAGGTAGGTGATTCTAGGCTGAGTAGTTCAGCAACTAGGTAATTAATTCAGTGGCTCAGTGAAGTCATCTCACAACCAGGCTCTTCCCATCTCTTTGCTCTGGCATCCTTGGTTACTGGCGACCACCCCCTTATGACTGCAAAATGGCTGTCATGGTTCTAAAGAACATATCATCACACAAGAATGTCCAAAGCAGGAAAGGTAGAGCAAGGAGAGGTGAGGTGTGCATACATCTCTGTACTTCTCTTTTCTCTATAAAGGAGGAATATCTTTCCCAGAAGCCCCTTGTTGACCTGACAATTAGTCACCTGCACCAGAACTAAGTCACATGACCACTTCTAAACCAATCTGCGCCAAATGGGAATAAGATTGCCATGATTAGAAAAGAAGTCTTCCTTCAGCCCCTAAGGCTGAACATATTGCAGCTGGATGCCTGAACAAAACTGGATTCTGTGAAGGAGGAAGATAGTAGGGTGGGCAATCAAGACTGCCTCCCAAATACGGACAAAGAATAACAGCTCATATTGTTGAGTACTTTTAGTACCAGGCACCTCATTATGTACTTCAAAAAAAATTTTTTTATCTGACTATAGTCGATGCACAATGTTAGTTTCGGGTGTGCAACATAGTGACTTGACAATGTTAAACATTATGCCATGCTCACCACAATGTAGCTACCTACCATCTGTCATCATACACTATTGCTATATCATTGACTGTAGTCCTTATACTGTGCCTTTTATTCCCATGACTTATTCACTCCATAACTGGAAGTCTGTATCTCCCTCTCCCTTCACCCATTTTGCCTGTTCCCCCACTCCTCTCCCCTCTGGCAACCATCAGTTTGTTCTCTGGGTTTTCCAGTCTAATTCTGCTTTTTGTTTGTTTATTCATTTGGGGGTTTCTTTAGACTCCACTTATAAGTGAAATCATATTGGATTTGGTCTTTTTCAGTCTGACTTACTTCACTTATCATAATACTCTTTAGGTCCATCAGTGTTGTTGCAAATGGAATGATCTCATCCCTTTTTATGGCTGCATGATATTCCATTTTACACACACACACACACACACACACACACACACACCCAATCTTCCTTATCCATTCATCTATCAAAGGACTCTTAGGTTGCTTCCACATAGTAAATAACTTTCAGATGGTAGCCTTAACTTATCTATCAGTTTGGATGTCTTCAGCTGCAAATAGCAGAATAGACTTCCATAAACATAGGGGTGCATAAATCCTTTCAAATTTATGTTCTCATTTTCTTTGGGTAAATAAATGGAATTATTGGATCATATGGTATTTCTATTTTTAAGTTTTTAAGGAACCCCCCACAAACTGTCTCCCACATGCATTATTTCTATTTTTCAGATGAGGAAACCGAAGGCCAGAGTGGTCATATGGTTTCTCCAGGGTCCACACCTGGTTAGTGGTAGAAATAGGATTTAAATCCAGACAGTCTGATGCCAAAGTCAGCAAAGGCTTGGCTTGGATGGCTACAAAAATTTAAAAGCAGAAGAGATAACTAAGGTGTCTAGAAAATTCATTTTAGGAGGTAAGCTAGTAAAAGGAGAAAAGTTGTAAAGTCCTTCATATTTCAAATGAAAAACATTTTATTTCACTCATCTCAGCATTATGTTAAGAAGGAAGGAAAATTACTCCAGGTATAACAAACTTTATAATGCTCCTTTAAAAATATATTTTATTTATTCCTAAAATATTGTTTAGTGTTTTAAAATTCACATATATTGCCAACACCATAATAAAATTGTTTATTTCTTGATGATCTTTTCACAGATTTCATTATAATATACGTATATACATTTCACTATGCTTTCTAAGTATCATTCCGGATAGCTAAAAAATATTCCAATTTCATTTGCCCATCGTTGGCCACCTACATTCTTTCTAATTTTTCACTACCAGAAATAACAACACAATAAATGTCTTTTTTTTTCTTACAGCTTTTTTTTTTTCTTTAGAATAATTCCACGGAGCTGGGTGACTGAGTCAAAAGGTCTGATTTTTTGCATTTACTACCAAAGTGCTTCCCAAAGAACCAAGCTATTAACATTGCTGCCAGAAATGTAAGAATATACCCATTTTCTGAGGTCATATCAGCTTTGGTTTGCTTATATTTATATTAATTTAATAGCCATAAAATGGTTTCTCGTTATTTTTTTAACCTTCATTTCTTTGATTTGGAGCGAAGCGTCTCTCTACTGGCATGTTTGCAAGTATTTCCTCCTGTGAAAAATCTGTTCCTATTCTTTGCCCATTAATCTTTCTGGGTCTTAGTGCTGTTGTGATTCACATATTTCAAAACAAAGTTGGCTTAATTTCATTTCTGCAAACTGCGTGCAGACTAACCGACTAGTTCGTCTAGACTTACAGTGGGGCGGACCCAAATTCCAGCCCGTTTCCCAAACCTCCTAGATTCCAACAACTGGGGCATAAATGTCAATCTTCGCTATAAAAATGTGAACAAGAATGTTTCCACCGATTAATTTTTTCCTCAAAATACACATTCAGATCCCTATACTCAAAATTCTAAGAGCAATGTTAACATTTATACATTGGTCCTTGTTTTCATGGTCAACTACACTCTGAAGACAAAGGATTATTCTTTCAGGATGGGATAATAGCTACTATAAGATTTCTTTTGTATTTTTATCCTGAAATTACTAGGTAGGTACAAAATCAGAGGGGAAAAAGAATATCTTCAAAATTTGTTTTCCTTAAGTAGAAAAAAAAAAGCTCCTCAAAACAACATACACAATAAAACTGTTCGATCTTCCAGCAAAAAAGAAAAGGTACAAGGCACATGGTTAGACACACTTTTTCTAGATTCTGCCATGCTGCCTCTCATCTCCTCTGTTCCCCAAATGTTTAGTCACAAACCAGAATCCCTAAGAGGACCTTCTAAAAATATAGATTCCTTCCTCCCTCCCGCCCCAGGTCTAACAAATCAAAATCTTTGGGGTTACAGCCTAGTATCTACACTTTTAACATATTCCCCAAGTTTTCAAGTATTTTAGCTGCAAAATTCTCATTTTATACTAAATCTTGGTGTGCCTGGTTGGCTCAGTCAGTTAAGTGTCTGCCTTCGACTCAGGTCTTGATCCCAGAGTCCTGGCATCAAGTCCCACGTCGGGCTCCCTACTCAGCAGGGGAGTCTGCTTCTTCCTCCCCCAGCTTGTGCTCTCTCTCAAATAAATAAATACATAAAATCTTTTTTAAAATTTAAAAATAAAATAAAATGTTTAAAAAATAAATAAATAGTACAGTACATCCCTGGTTTTTGATGTAAAGTTCCATGAGTCATTACGGTGACTAACATAATATAATAAAAAAATATTATTATAAAAAACAAAAACAAAAAACAAGCACCTTGAAAAGCTTATGATACATACTTTCAAATGTCCCCAATAAAGGTTGCCCCATCTCTCACCTTGAAAATAAATAAATAAACTAAATCTTAACAAGAAGCTTAAGGCTTTGTATTGATTTTTAAACCCTGGTAAGCAAAAGATTTGTATTTACTTCCGTAGTGCTTTGAAAAGAGCTCCTGAAAGACCATTTGCTTTCTTACTGAATCTTTTACCTAAGAGAGAGCAGAAGCCAGAGACAAACATTTTTTACTTTTAGCTCTGCGGCGGAAAGGTAAGATAGATCACGGCCTCCAGGATCAATGCCATACCCCTCACTTATCCGTACGGTGTTCCCTGAAGACAAGGATTCAGGACTCTTCAGTCCTATGCCGAAGAGGTTTTTTGTATTGTTGTTATGCCCTTGCTTAGAAATGACCAAAAGCCCTTGTCTGAGGTGGTGCAACCAGGAGTAATTCCATTGTTTCAAACTGCTCCTTAATGTTTTAGAGAAGTTATTTTTATCCTTCAGGAAAAATTGAAAGGGGACTCTTAAAAGCTCAGGTAGCATTCCCCATTTATCCACTGGTGGCTTTTGAATTCTCACCACTGTCAGGCATCATTAGAATCTTATTCTGAGACGCCAGAAAGCACAACAGATCACTTATTAATGTATCCAGTAATGTCAAGATGCACATTATTCCATTACTATATTATATTATCTACACACATCCACACACACTCTGTATACGTCAATAGACATAGTGAGTAGTTTAATAATGTCTTCAACAATGTTGATTTCTGCATTATTCTATTAATATGAGTTATTCTATATATATCTATTCCATAAATGTGTGGAATACACATAGAGAGAGACAGTTGGATAAACTTGAAAATCAGAAGGATATTAACACAGAAGCTCCTATATCAATTCTTTATTAACTCGCCAGGTATTTCCATGTGGGTATTTAAATCACAGAAAAACACTTCAGCTGCGGCCTCAACTGGGGGGAGAGAAGGCCCTATGCTTAGAGTTTTCTCTTCTTTCTGTAGCCAAGAAAAAGAAAGTCACACTATGTGAAGTGGGCTCTGGGGAGACTTGGGCGCCTCTATGTGGTCTCACACAATGAGAAGAAGAGTTAACTAAGCACACGGTGACCTCCAGAACCTCCAGCCAGCCTTATTCTTGACCACCACCGGGAATCAGTCAAGGGTTCCCTGAAAGATTACATTAACGTTTCTTAGCTCAGCCACCCACAGTGGGAGCATCCCGTGCCCAATTCTATAATATTCAGGCAGCAAATCTTCCAGCCTCATTGAACAAAATAAGCAAAAGCACTCCATATCTCACTATATAGTTTCATATTAATCTTCCAAGTCCAGCCTGTAATTGGTCAGAAATGTCGGTGCCCCCTAAGCTATCCCACCGAAGTATCCTAACAGCAGAGGAGTATATCCCAAATACAAAATTCAACTCTTTTCCCTCACGGTTATCTTAAAAATTCTTGCATATATTCCGCCTCAGTTCTGGTTACATTTATGCATTTGCTTTAATATCAAAACAATGTTTCTCCTAAAACTATAGGACAAATGGATACTCCAGGAGGAGGTACCAAGTATAGGATAGTATCTCACATACCCAATGGGGTGCACCTGTATCAGACTGTCTGCCTTATTCAAAATGCTTCCCTTCCCAACTGCAAAATAATCCACAAAGCAAGTTCCTAAGAGATGTTTGTGCCCTGTTCTGCCCCCAGGCCCTCACCATAGTAAACTGAACCAGGGAAGGCCCTGGCCAGCTCAGGGGGACCAAAGAGATCTTCTCTCCAGGGAATGTGACGAGATGGAGAGTGAAATGCATGGACCGATAGCCATGTGTTGCAGTACACACGTGGTCCAAAGAGTCAAGAAAGGTGGTCTTCACCAAGGGAAGGAATGAGGAAGATACTCAGAAGCAGAGGCAAGAGCTAGAATGAAATGCTGCCTGGCTCCCCGCAAGACGTCCAGTCTGGAGGCCACCCTACCTGGGCTGGACTCCAACAGTTTGGAAGCTCAGCCCCCCAGTAGTCCACCCAGGCATACCACAGAGAACTCCAATTTAAGAAACATGAGCTAAACGATGAAAAGGCACAATAAAGCAACCCAGGACCCCAGTCATCATAAGGTGAATCACTTTTGCTGTGGGCACAACCTTGCCCCCAAGAACTCTTGAGATTTAAAAAAACAAAACAAACAAACAACAACAAAAAAAAACGCCGCAAGGGACGGCAAAATCTAACAACCATTCAGGCTCCTCCTAGGATATAAACTAAGTATTACTTCTTACAAGAAGGAACCATTCTAACGTGCCTTCCCTTAAACTGTCGGAGTTTTGGAATTGAGAATCTGTAAATTAAAAGTGATGCTTCCCTCCCCACCCCCCGCCCAACTGCCGGTGTGGAAAGAGGCAGTCAGCGCTCTGAGTCTTCCCAGGCGCCTGCCTTGCCACAGGCAACTCCACATCCACCAGGTCAAGGAGGCCAGAGAAAGTCGTGCTGGAATGCCATCGAAGGGTAACAACACACCTCGTCACATCATGGAAACCAGAGCAGGACACTGCATGCAGTATAAGGATTTCGACCAAATAAATGTTGAATCTGTGCTATACGTTGCACGAGATCTTTCAAAAGGGTAATTGTAAGTGCAGTTTAAAAATAAAAAGGAATCTTGATCGATCTGATCTAAATCTAGAAAAATGATTGAGGGGATTCCTATAAAATTCTGAACTTATATGTTTTTATGGAAGCTGTCTGAGGTTTGAAAGAAAATGTTCAGATGGCCTATAATTTGAACCCATTTTCAAAGCTAAGATGTTATATCACTGAATTCATACCATTTTCACTTAGTACTCTGGATAGCAGAAAATAAATGGGGAAAGAAATGTAAAAAAAGAGATTTCAGATGCAGAATGAGTTTCTAGCAAACGTCCAACAGTAGACCAGGCTGGCTTCTGAATCACTAGATGTGTGAACTTGAAAACAGTCAGGGCTAGACCCCCAACTGTCAGGAGCAGGAGTAAAAAAGAGTCCTGCTTTCTATTATGTGTCTTTGACTGTGTGCCTTTAAAACATCATCTCCTAAGGCTCCAAAATTCAGATATTCTCCATACACTGACATAATGATGGCTTTACAAAAAGCACTTGTAAGTCAGCAGAGCAAAAAGATATGACAATTTGAACACAAATATCTACAACAAAGTAACAAAACCAAAGTGCATATAGTGATATAGTCATTACAGCAGGAAATAAATCAACCTGGGGAAGAGGAAAAGGAAATATAAATATATATCTTTAAGTTAAATAACTATTTTCAGGCTCAAGTTTTTAAAAAATACCTTTGAAGATTCATTCTAGAGAAAACATCATGTATCTATTTTAAGATTAAAAACACTATATGCTAATTAATTGAGTGTAAATAAAATTAAATTAAAGCAAAAACACAAACAAAGACCTAGGTGTTTCAGAAAATGGCATAGGAGAAGCAGCGGGTGTAAGGGTCCGCTAAACGTAACGGAAGTCAAGAAGCTTGTATCCTAAGCAATTCCCTCCTATGAAGTGTGAGCCAGACACATGACCCTAGTCGCAGGCTTCCATGAATCCCCAATAAATAGTAAACTGTGCTGTGAGCGACTTAACCTCCTCACAGATCACAGATTGAAGACAGTCTGTACAAAGGAAGGAAGGAGGGAAAAATTAGATTCACGCCCTGGGTGCCTCAGGAGGTGCAGAAAAGAGAGAACTCAGGAGATTCTCCAAACTTCTAAAAACAACCCATCTTCATAACGATGGAGGAATAGATGAAAACACGAATTCAGCCCTAAGAAGCAAGCACACTGTTGGCCCAGGTTTGGGGGGTTTAAAATGCAGGTGCCTGAGCTCAAGCGGATTCCAGGACTCCTTGGAGGCAGCCGCCATGACTCTACAGCTTTTCTTCAAGTCAAAGGGATTAGCTCTCTTTTAGGTCATCTTGCAAAGGAAGTCAGCTAGCCAAATGTGAGTACCATGTAAACTCACCTAGGAAAGCTGGATATTTGCCAGGTGGGAATGATTTGACAATAGTTTTAAGAAGTATTCTTTAAAAAACAAAGGCACACAGATTTTTTTTACTTGATAAAACTTAGAAGCAACACACTAGTCAGCGTTTTACTAATTATTATAAATCTTTGGGAACAAACAGCCAGGACTCCCTTCAGTTCCATTTCCCTTCTCTTTTTTTGAGTATCTTAAAACCATATTTCTTGCACAAATCTTTTTTTATTGTGGTAAAATATACTGACATAAAATTTGCCATTTTAACCATTTTCAAGTATATGGTCTGGTGGCATCAAATACATTCACGCTGTTATGCAAACATCACCACCGTCCATCTTCAAGACTCTTTCACCATCTTATATGGAAAACGTGTACATATTGAACAGTAACTCTCTCTTGCCTCCTTCCCTTAGTCCCAACCACCACTTCCCTACTTTCTGTTTCTATTAATTTGACTGCTCCAGGTACCTCATATAAGTGGTATGGTACCTCATGTTTGTCCTTTTGTGCCTGGCTTATTTCACTTAACAATGCCTTCAAGATTCATCCATCCTGTAGCATATACCAGAAATTCGTTCCTTTTTAAGACTGAACAACATTCCATAGTATGGGTATGCCACATTCTGTTTATCCACTCAGCTGCTGGTAGACATCTGGGTTGTTTCCATCTTCGGCTATCGTAAATAATACTGCCATGATCATTGGTGTGCGACTAGCTGTTCAAGCCTCTGCTTTCAGGGCACCTGGATGGCTCAGTCGGATCAATGTCCGACTCTTGATTTCAGCTCAGGTCATGATCTCAGGGTTGTGAGATCAAGCCCCACTTAGGGCCCAGCGTGGAGTCTGCTGAAGATTCTCTCTCTCACTTTGCCTCCTTTCTCCCCGTCTCAAAAAAAAAAAAAAAAAAAAAAAAGTCTCTGCTTTCTCTTTTTTTTGGATACATATCCAAAAGTGGATTTGTGGAATTGTTGGCTCAATGGTAATACTATGTCTGATTTTTGAGGAGCCACCATACTGTTTTCCACAGCAGCTGCACCATTTTACTTTTCCACCATAAAATTCTAAATTCCTATAAATAATCTCTCTTGACCTTCAGCTAATCCAATCCTCCTTGGGCTGCCTGAGAAAATTTCTCTTTCAAATCTTTTCATTTTTCTTTGTTAAACTATCCTCCAATTCATAGTTATTAATTCAACAGGTAACAAGCATATGCTGCAGACCCCTTCGTGCTAGGAGCTGACCTTGCTGCTGGAGACACCACAATGTCATGATGAAGGACTCACCACAGACGAAGTCTGCCTTCTCTGGGTTCTTACTTTATCTAAGATCCTGAAGTATCTCCTGGGATTTGTAACTACACTTTGCTCATCTATAAACAGAGGCTTGCTTGCTATAATTCATTAAAAATAATGTGGTGCAATAGAGAGGAGGCCATCCTAACCTGCCTTATTTGACCTTGAGCAAAAAAGCTCATCTCAGTGGCCTCATCTCAAAAATGGTAATGACACCTTTCCTGGAAGCAGAGACTTGAACCAAACAATTTTTTAAGAGGAAATCCAAATAAGGCTTTCTTGATAAAAACAACAGCAACAACAGAAGACAACCTTTTCTAAAAACCTTCACCCTAAGACTTCATGCCAAAGGTAAAGCTTTGACGGCAGGTGACACCTGTCTCTTCCGTAGTAGCCGTCAGTACTGCTGAGTCCTGAAGAAAGTTTCAGGTTGAGTGACAACAAGGCACCCTAGGGAATCTGAGACTTTTTGTTGCCAAACAAAGAATCAGAACAGTCCTGGAGATAATACTAAGCGAACAAGAACACTGCCTCACACTAAAGGAGAGACAGGGCCTCCTAACTCTTCAGAGACGGTCAGAAGGGAGAACCTGCAGGTCTAGTTCACCTTTTGAGGAAAAGAGGATCTGAAAAGGCTCACGTGTCAGAATCGCCTTTGCCACGTGTGATGGAATAAGAGAAAAACCTAGGGCAAAATGCAAACACACTAATTAGATGCCACCGCCAAAATGTATGGTGGGCACTAGGCTTTAGAACAAGAATCTGAGTAAGACTCTGACTATCGGCAGCTCACTTCCTACCAACCAGAACAAAATAATCACATACTTTGATACAAACAAAGCTTCCTGGCCATACAGTAGTTCCCTCTGATAGAGTGCTCTGGGAAGAGAGCAGTAAACAAAATCCAGACGGGAAGTAGTCAGAAAGAATAAATGGCAGAGCTTTCTGGCACTATCTCCTTGTAGAGAAACAAGAGACATTGCTCCATTTTAATAAAATTATTTTAGAACACAGACCCTAAAATTACTTATTAATACGGTTACCCTCAGGGGGTGGGAGTAGTTCTAAGTGAGTTTGTAACATTTGGCTCCATTCCTAGAATCGACATCAGAAAGTCAACCCTAATTATCAACCACTGACAACTCCAGAGTCAGATTCCCATCCGGAATGACATAGTTTGCCCTACTCCCTGGAGGCTGCCCTTTCTGAAGCCTTTTCTCCTTTCGATGAATACAGATTTGTGCTTACAGAAATTCTACGTGAAAATTCCAACTTGCCAAAACAGGTGCCTTCTTCCCACAAAAGAATATTTAAAAGAGTGTACAATCACTTTTAACTATGAATGACACTACATTCGAAATGAACTTCCCTAACATGGCATCTGAGCAATACACTAAGACATATCCATTGCACGATATGTGCTGGTGCTGCTCGTGATTAGAACTATGCCTCTTTACAAGTTATAGCGTCAAGTCTGAATTTGCCTAGAAGCCACAGTAATGGAGCAACTCTGAGGAACACACCCCTGCTACTCTTCTCGTGTGGCAGAGGCTCCTGGTTTGCTCCCCAATGCCCATTCCCCCTTTCCCCTGTAGAAATAGAAAGCTTAGCTGGGCACATGGCTGACTACCTCAAATTATATTTCCTAGCCTCCCTTGTGGGTAAGTTGTCATGTGACTGGTTCTGGGCAATGGATATAAGCCACATGGATAACTGCAACTTCTAGGTCATGCTTTTAAAAGGAAAGGAGGCTGCCTTCCCCTTTCTAGCTCCCTTTTGCCACAGTGATAGAAAGTGGAGCAGCCATCTTAGCCGGAAGACAGAAGATGTGTGGTAGCGATGGCAGAGTAGTAAGGGAGAAAGAACCTTTGTCCCCAACATCATGGAGCCATCTTCTCAGCCTTGGTCTGCTTATCCTCAGACTGGTATAGATGAGAATAAAATAAACTTCTGTGCTGTTATTTGAAGCACTTTGAATTCAACAGCTATCTTTCGATATCTGTTCCTTAAACAGAAAGCACACTGGATTTCTTGAAGGAAATTTCCCACCATTTTTTTTGCATCCATTGTCAGTGTTTGATGTTAGTTTGATGTTAAAACCAATATTTTTCTGTTATCAGTATCAATTTTCACAATCCCCCAAATCAAGATGTGCAATAAGTAACCCAGAACAAGAACTGGATTTCCTACCCCTCAGTTGGGCATCTCACAGAAGAAAGGCTTTTCTTCTGGCCTAGCATCCATCTCATCCAACAAAGATCTCATCTTGCCCTCATCGTGCCTCCATCAAAAGGTAGGACATAATGAAAGACTGTGGACTCTGGGAAACAAACTGAGGGTTTTGGGTGGGGGAGGGGATGGGGTAGCTGGGTGATGGGTATTGAGGAGGACACATGTTATGATGAGCACTGGGTGTTATACACCACTAATGAATCATTGAACACTACATCAAAAACTAATGATGTTCTATACAGTGGCTAACTAAACAGAATTTAAAAATTAATTAATTTAAAAAAATTTTTAAAGCTTATGTGTGGAATATAAAAAATAAAATTTTAATTCAAACGCATAGAAAAAGAGATGAGATTTGTGATTATCAGAGGCAGGGGGTGGGCAAAGGGGAATTTGATGACTGTGGTCAAAAAGTATCAGCTTCCAGGTACAAGATTAATAAGTACTAAAAATATACGGCATGATTAATATGGTTTACAGTGCTGTAAGATATATATTAAAGTTGTTAAGAAAGTAAATCCTCAGAGTTCTCATTATGGGGGGGGGGAAGGATAGGACATATCTGGGCCATGGAATACTTCACATCGTCTATAAAATGGGGACCTTATCTTAACCTCTTGCAGACCCCTGAGGGTGAAGAGAAAAATCACATCTTTATAGCTCAGGAAACTGAAATCCATAACTGCAGGTAACTGGACAAAATACTTAGGATTAAGTTACTAGGTCAGATTTCATAGAACCTTTTCTTAAAAATTACATTATAATATGACAATGTGGGGGCACCTGGCTGGCGCAGTCAGGAGAGCATGCAACTCTTGATCTCAGGGTCATAAGTTTGAGAACCATGTTGGGTGTAGAGATTAAATAAATAAAACTTCAAAAAATAATAATAATGTATCAGTGTGGTTTCATCAATTGTAACAAATGTATGATTCCACTGGGGACATCGGGGATGTTGCTAACGGGGGACGCTGTGCCCATGTGGGG
The DNA here is from genome assembly GCF_023065955.2 of Ursus arctos. Taxonomy (NCBI): domain Eukaryota; kingdom Metazoa; phylum Chordata; class Mammalia; order Carnivora; family Ursidae; genus Ursus; species Ursus arctos. Next base: position 72,848,635 of record NW_026622763.1, read on the forward strand.
ACAGGTGTTGTATGGGAAATCTCTACCTTCCTCTCAAGTTTTGCTGTGTACCTACAACTACTCCTTAAAAAGGAAGTTTTATTCATTTATTTACTTAGATTTTATTTATTTATTTGAGAGAGGGATAGAGAGCGCACGAGAGGGGGTAGGGGCAGAGGGAGAAGAATAAGCAGACTCCCTGCTGAGAGCGGAGCCCCACATGGGGCTGGATCCCAAGACCTGACCTGAGCCTGACCTGATCAGGTCATCACCTGAGCCAAAAGTCAGAGGCTTAACAGACTGAGCCAACCAGGTGTCCCCCCCAAAAAAAGAAAGCCTTTTTAAAAATAGAATTACACAATTTGCTTTAAAAGACACGAAACTTTCTCAATTTTTTAATAGTCATTACCACTTACAGAATGAAAATGACGGTTGGCAGGACGACAAAAATGGTAAAAGAGTCAGCAGCCAAACACTGAGAAAACCCAGTGAGCCTCCCACAGAGCAGTCCTCATAGAAGGGCTCTGGCCAGTAGCAACCCGAGCCTCACTCTAGCCAAAACCCCAAGTAAGGGTAAACACACCATTAACCCATTCCACACGCCAGGTACTTTTTTCTTATTTTAGTCACAGAAACACTAATGCACTTCCTTAAGTAAAAGCTTTTTTTAAATGAAAGCTTGGCCTCTCTCTCTCTCTCTCTCTCTCTCCCTCTCTTCTTTACTGCCTCTGCTTTGTCTAATGAAAATATGACTGAGTGTTTTGTTTTGTGAGTCAACTCCTGAGTGTAGATTTCTCATATGCAGAAAGTGCTGTAATTGAAACCATATATGAACAGAGCATAAATGCTGCCATGAGGATACCACAAACCAATGGGTACCACCTTAACGCTTGAAGGAGCCCATAATTCCATGATATTAGAAAGAGGCAAAAAAGAAACATTTTTTTTATAATATTTCAAACCCTTGGCTTTATTAGCAGTATAACCTAAGTGTTCTATCCCAACCATCTATGTTTTCACAAATTGAACTCCAGGAATAAAAGTATTTTATCACATCTTCCAAGGGCTAACATTTAAAGCATATTTGGTTTGAGGTAATTAAAAATCAGTCTAGAATGCAAAGCATATGGATAGGTAACATCCCTATACAGAAATTACCTTCAGTAACAAACAATAAATCAAATGCTTTGTGCGCTAATAGCAAAGTGATTGCTCAGGTGAGTGGGACCTGTGTGAGCCATGACAACTGCCCAGCCAAGACCACCTCACAGTCTTTCAGGGGACAAACCAGAGGTGACCGTCTAAAGAATTCTCCACCAAACATGACCATTTTTCAGTCCTTTCTGATTAGGGACCAAAATAAAAGCTGCAGGAGCCATTTCAATTTTGATAATTTAGAAAGCCTCAAAGAACGACTAAGAGCTTTCTATAAGCACGCCAGGGGGAACGGGGGAAGAAAAGAAAATTACAGTTGAAATTACATCCTGAAGAGAGCCAGTTAAGCCACTAATAGACAAGAAAATCTCAAGTCTGCTATCTGACCTAGAAGCCATGGGTGAGGAATTCATTTTAAGATTGATTATACAAATAAATCACTCCATTTTGTTTTTCATCTGTCATATTTAAAATGCGGACCTTTCCTTCCCCTTTTCTTTGTACAAACTGAAGGATGGTCCCAAACCAGGGACTTGAACTTGGGAGTGGGAAATCTTCCATTCTGGGAACCGACAAGTGTCCCTGGCCCTGTAAAACCTCAGGCAAGTCATTACACTTCTCCATTCTACCACTTCCCCACCTGCAAAAAAACAAGCCACACCTCCTTCTTCCTATTGTGATGAAAAACGAAATAACTAGGGTGGGTCAAGCTCCAAAGAGACTTTCAACATGGTATGTGACAGCCACAGAGCCAATTTTGAAAGTTTTGAAATAACCTCTTCCATTTAATCTATTTACAACATAGAAAAACTCCCTATATAATCTATTAAAAATGATAAAGAAAAAAAGCTTGATCCTCTCAGGTCATGGAAAATTACTTGTTCTGGATACCTAGTCTTCTAGATTAATTTCCAAGAGGGCAGGAATTCTGTGTTTTGCTTTGTAAGATAGCTTCAGCACCTAGAACAGTGCCTGGCACATAATAGGTGCTCATTAAATATTATATGGATGAAAGAATAGTGATTTAGCCCTTATAAATGTGGGAATGCTTCTTATTTAAGCCATTTCAGGTGGAAATTTTCTTAAAGTATATAGGAGCACCCTTTCTTACCTTCTTGAGAAGATTATAAGGATTATAATAGCATATTTTGCCAATAGCAAAGGGTACCACTCTGCATATCCTTTATTTCTTTTTTTTAAAGATTTTATCTATTTACTTATTTGACAGAAAGAGAGAGCACAAGCAGGGGGAGCAGCAGGCAGAGGGAGAAGCAGGCTCCCCATGGAGCAGGGAGCCCAATGCAGGGCTCAATGCAGGGCTTGATCCCAGGACCCTGAGATCATGATCTGAGCTGAAGGCAGACGCTTAACCAACTGAGCTACCCAGGCGCCCCTGTATATCCTACATTTCAAAGATGCTCTTAGTATGCTTCAAAATACTAAATCACCTTAGAATATTTTATGTAATTTTTCAGCTCTTTCATGCTTTCATCATTTTTCCCACCCTTCCCTTTCTGCTGGGTTGTCATTCCTCCCTGTTGTAAACAGCCTACAATTGGCTGTTTCTAATTTATTGTTCACTTAAAAGTCAGAGAGTCACAACTTACAGCAGTTTGTCTAAGGTAAGAGTGCAAAGCTCCAAGTGGGGGCCTGAGGCCTTCTGCTAGGAGTAAAGAATGTAATCCTTAGACCTTGTGACATCTCAGATTGGCTGATTACAAGTTCTGTTTTTCAGACTGCTTCCTGATTCTCCACCTAGTTCTGGATAGGTAACAGGCCAGATAGCCAAGATGCAAATAGGGGATACTAAATGAACTCACGCTATTTCAGTGGGGCATCTCCAAGGGCTAACAGGCAATTGTTCCATCAGGCAGGGTATCTGGGAATTATGGCCCCAGACAACTGGTGGTTATCTAAGTGAGCAGCTGGTGTAGGAGTAGAGTGGGGATATCTACAACAAAACACCAGGAGTACAGAGAAGTCTGTAGGGACTGGAAACCCTGTTCTCAGCACTAGGATTCCTAGGGAGGAAGTCATTCCAGAGGAGCTGGGGTAAAGTCACCAAGGAAGGAACTGAGAAGGAGTCAACAGAATTAGGTACAAGATAGAAATTATAACTTGGGAACAAAAACCAAAGCTCAGTTTTCCAACATGGAACACAAAGGCAGAACTAGACTTGACTTTACACAGAGTCCCAGAGTTAAGAGAGCCCCTTAAATCCTCAAAGCCAAAATGGTACAGGACCTCCAGGTGGCTGTCATATATCTCAGGTTGTGGTAAGGCTGAGGAACCCAGCAGATTATGACAGGAAAAGAGGGGCACAGGGCTGCCAACTATCCCCTTCTCTACGGCCCAAGGGCATTATGTTCTCCATGGCCAAAGGGCAAAGTGGCCTCTGTGTCTGAAATGCCCGAACAGCTGACCAACGAGAGGACATTGCCACTGGGTGAGTACAATGGCAGGAAAACCTAAGGCTCACCAAAGAGACAACTGACTGGGCTGGAGGAGGCTATCTATGTCTCTCAAACACTTCTCTACATGCGTTACCGTGTGGTCAACGCATTTCTTCCCTGAAATAACACGGTTCTCCAGATGGCAGTTATAGGTGATAAGCCAGAGGCTCTGGAGACCACCTCTGAAGTCCTTCTATGCCAGGCTGTAGCACACATGCCATGAAAATGTGTCTTGGGACGCCTGGGTGGCTCAGCCGGTTAAGCGTCCAACTCTTGATTTCAGCTCAGGTCATGATCTCAGAGTTGTGAGACTGAGCCCCATGTTGGGCCCAATGCTGGGTGTGGAGCCTGCTTAGGATTCTCTCTCCCTCGCCCTCTGCCCCTCCTCCTCCCTAAAAAAAAAAAAAGAAATAGGAGAATGCATGAGAGGAAATGTCTGTATGTCTGTATGTCTGTATGGCAAAAATGTGATTCTTAGTTAAAATACAAAATGCAGGGCGCCTGGGTGGCTCAGTCGGTTGGGCGGTTGCCTTCGGCTCAGGTCATGATCCTAGGGGCCTGGGATCGAGTCCCAAATTGGGCTCCCTGCTTAGCGAGGAGTCTGCTTCTCCATCTACCCTTCTCCCCAGCTCATGATCTCTCTCTCACTCTCTCTCTCAAATAAATAAACAAAATCTTTAAAAATAAATAAAAAATAAAATACAAAATGCACATTAGAAAAAAATATTCAAGATTTCCATGAAAAACCATTAAATTTGGGGGTGTTGACCTGGGTACTATTTACATGAGTGTGTTCACAACGTTACATATTATTATATGTGCTCTCTCCTATATGTGAAGCATGCTTCCATCAAAAGTTTCAAAACTTCCAGAGCAGAGTAATATTTTATCCCTGCCCTAGTCTCATGTAAACTGGTCTTTGATAAGCAATAAAGCAGGGAAAGTTTGAATATGGAGATACAAGCCCTAAAACTCCCCTCTCCTAATGGAGATCCACTCAGAAATGCACTCGACTCATAACCAGAAGGCTGTTGCCTTGGCAACAGGAGCTGTAACTACTGCAATCACACCTCCGGAGCAAAGATGGCCAAGATCTATTTCAATTCTGAGATGCCTTGAGGAACCACAGATGACTGTAAGCATGGGAGAGAGCCAACCTGTAGTAATGAAGAAGCACATGCCAGAGTTAGAAAGGCTGCAACTGAGAAAGGGAAGGAAAAAAAAAAAGAGGTGGGGGAGGAAGAAGACAAAATTCATGTGTAAGAAGGAAAGCCCAATCCGAGCAGCGCACACCTGCAAGCGAAGGTTTCTCTTGCCTCGGCCGCTCCGCCCTCTTTCGCTGATTGCACACCCGCGGCCTGCGGGCATCGGGCTGGGTGCCGGGAGTACAACGTGGGAGACCCGCCTTCCTGCGAGGACAGACACGCTCAAAGCAGTGCTCAGCGGGAGGTACAAGCAGCCAGGAACCGGGTGTGCGAACCGACTGACGTCGCTGCGGAAAGGGGCACAGGAGGCTTCAGAGAGTAGGTGGCATTATGGAACTGGGACTCAAAGAGAACGCAGGAGCTCCCCAGGCAGAGGTCGAGGAGGAGCACGTCGGGCCAAGGGAAAGGCAGCTACAAAGGACCGAGGCATGAAACGGCACCATTCTGTCTCTCAACGGGGTGGCTACCCGCAATTCTGGGCGGGACACTTCCCCATCTCAGAGACTGTCCCACACACAGCAGGTTATTTGCCTTCCCTAACCCCACCCCCTGGTAGGGGTGGTAGCACCCCAGTCATCATGATCACTAATGCAATGCCCTGCGCATTTCCCAACGTACCAGGGAGTGAAGGGGAGGCTATTGCTCACGACCGAGAAGCCCGAGAACTTAGAGGAACAGATTTGTGGCTGGAGCAGGGGTAGGAGCTGAGGATGGCAGGCAGGTGATGGCCAGGGTGAAGGGCCTTGTATGCCCTGCCCAGGAGTCAGACTCTCTGCTAGACTCGGAGGAGAGAAAACAGACTCAAAGCAGTTATGTAGGAGGCCAAGCCGACGAGACTTGGCAGCTGATGGGATGTGAGGAGGTGGAGAACAAGGAAGAATGAGAGAATAAAGAATAACCCCCACAGTTTTAAGCTTGGCCAACTGAGTAAACAGTAGTGGCACTAACCACAGCAATGAACGTAGGAGTAAGAGCAGGTCTGGAGGGGGATGGGAAGGTGAGGTGGAAAGTGAGTCTGAGCTCATCAGGGACATCCGGGTATAACTTCTAAGAAGCAATAAATAGACTAATTCTGAGGAGAGACATCTGGGTTGGAAGTAAGAGAAACCTTAGCATTTGTACGCGGTGTCCAAGCCATTCCCCAGAGGCCCCCAGGAGGGGTGCTCCCCAGACTTGCTAACCAATCCAGGGAGAGGGACAACTAAAGGAGAGAAAGATGGGATACTGGTGCCAGACATGACCAACGGGGCACTGATACAGCAGAAACAGGGCCCAGGTAGGCGGGAACAAAGAAGGCTGCAAGCCGGAGGGGAGCAGATCAGACGAGGAGTACCTGAACGCAAACAGTCGGAACCAGCTGCTCCACACTGGGGATCCACAGCTGCCCTTTCGTGCGAATCCTGTCACATGTTAGAATCAGTGGCTTTCAAACTTATTTGCCTGTGACCCACAGTAAGGAAATAATTTTACATCTGAACCCAGTTCATATACACCCTTCATGGGTGTGCAAGCTGTGCAGCTGCCCTGGGTCCCACGCTCAGAATGGCCCCACTCATCGTTCAGTGCTTTCCTGTCGCCATCTTGAAATTCCTCATAATTCCAACTGCCCAATTACGAAGCCAGTTCTGACACACACAAATACACATTTTTAACAAAAGTTTCACAAAACAATATCTTACTACACATGATATAAAACTATATTTTCTGTTCTATTTTATTTTTTTGAAAATGCAATCATAGCCCATTACATTCACAACCCAGTAATGGGTTGCAAATCACAGTTTTAAAACACTCCCTAGAGTTTAGAAGGTTTGTTTTGTTTAGTTGGTGGTGGTGGGAGGGGTGTGCAGATTCTTTTGAAAATTTATATATATATATTTTTCCTCTACAAAGGATTGGAGGCAGTATATAGCAAACAGGGTATTTGAGGACAAAGGGATTGCTGAAATTAGCTAAGGATGAAGAGTCAGGGAAGGATTTGTGAGGAACCAACATTGAGTTCAGAGGTGGGGGATTGAGGAGAAAGGGTCAGAAAGGGAGAAGGAAAACTAAGAGAAAATGGGCAAAGAGCTTCCAGAAGGAAGTAATCAGTGAGGTCAACCATCCCAGAGAATTCCAGGCTAAGATGAGAGCTGGGTCACAGAGCCATCAGAGCATGAGCTAGATCAGCCTAGTGGCACGGTGGGAGAAGCCCCAGTGCAGACCTCCTAGTGACCAGGAGGCAATAATGCAGAGAAACTAAAGACAGAACACAGAAAAGGAGAAATCAAGGAACCCGAGAGATAAGCAGAAGAGAGAATGTTTTCTTTTTAAGAATTCGGGGGAGGGGAAGAATTTGGGGAGATCTGAGGGTGACTTAAAATCTCTGAGGCCACAGACCATTTCCTCATTTAGAAGTCCTGTCCCACACCAAATTAAAAATGTGAAAATATACCCACCCCCTTCACTAAATATACAGTACTTTTATTTAAAGATTTATTTATTTATTTCAGGGGGAGAGGGGAGCAGAGAGAGAGGGAGAATTTCAAGCAGACTCCCGCTGAGCATGGAGCCTGATGTGGGGCTCCATCTCACGACCCTGAGATCACAACCTGAGCTGAAATCAAGAGTCTGACACCCAACCGACTGAGCCACCCAGGCGCCCCCAAAATTACTTTTATTTGAGTTAAAAATAACTATACAGTGAGTTGAGTTGTAAATGAGTAGTTAACATAAAGTTACGTTCTATAGGCATTTGCTTAAGTATCTATTACCTTCGATTTTAGTTTTCTTTTAGTATTCAAGAAGCCAATAAAAACTGTTTTTTTTTTCCTGATTTCAGACATGTTTTTAGGCCTCTGAAAAGCTCATAGGCCAAAGGCCTTAGGGCCATAATCCCTAAGGATTAATTAATGAGGACTGAGTCTCTCTGAGGCTGAAGGAAAGAAGTCTCAGAAGCAGTAAGATGAAAAGGAAATAAGTCAGGACATGTGAGGCTCTGACAGACAAAGAGCACCTACACGCCCGTCAGAAGAAGCTAGAAAACCCAAGTTCTTGTAACGGCAAAGGACTGAATAAGCAACGAATAAGTCAATGAATAAGCAACTGAACGAAGAGAAACGTGAAAGGGTCAATGAACACAGAAAAAGCTGTCTAGCTTCCTTAGCACTGAGGGAAATGTCCATTTTTCACGTACAGGATTGGCAAAATTTTGAAAAACTACCAGCACCCAAAGCTGAGGAAGGTGTGGGGGAACTGGCCTCGGGGACACACTGCTGGGTGGAGGGCGAAGGTTGTCTGGCAACCCGCACTAATGACCAACCCCAGGACAGGAAAAGAACCTCGCTCACCTGGGCTGCTCTCACAGCAGGCGTCCAAAGGGCTGTGTCTTGATCTCAGCTTCCACTGACCTCCTGAAAGAGGCCCTTCCTCCAACAGAGCATCTGACTTTGTTCTTCTCAGATCCCTTAGTTCTAACTGCTACTTCCTATTTTATGTATTGTTTTACCTGTTTATACCCAGCCCCCCCCACTACAATGGTCACCTTCTGGAATGCAGGGAGCATATTTGTCTTGTTGAGCCCCCATTCCCAGCTTCAGGGAACCTGTAGAAGCCCTGTTAAAACTAATGCTATTTCTTGCAGCATTGTTTTTAAATAATGAAAACTGGAAACCAGCTGAATGCCCATCGATAGGGAAAATGGTTAATAAATCACAATACATGCTCACTCTGGAATCTGATGGAGCTACGCACCGACCGGGGGAGGGGTGTCCGTAATATACAGTTCTGGGGATAAAGAAATTTATAAAACATTTAGAATCTTTTTTTTTAAAGAAGGGGGGAAAAAACATGTGGGTGCATATATTTGTCCACGTTTGAACAAGCACAGCAAAAGGTAAGGAAGGAAACGCACACAACTGTTAATATTGATGTCCTTAAGGGTATGACAACAATGGAGGGGACAGGAGATTCCATTGTGACAGTGAGTATATCTTCTGTAATTTTTAAAAATTAAATTATTTTAAAAGAATTCTTGCCTCAAAAACATTAAACAATCCTACTAAGAACGAGGTTCCTGTTGTGTTCATTTCCTCTGTCAGAGTTAATAAGGCTTACAGTCCACTGGACTCGCCTATAGCCAACCTCATACCTAGTAGTCATTCCCATCTGATTTGTTAAGAAGCCAAAATTATTCCAACACATAGTAGCAGAAATGCCTTGCCTTTGATTAAAGACAGTAGTTCTCCCCGGGAGACCTGCAAATGATTTGAAAGCCTTTTCAACGGGCCACTGAGAGCCCCAGCGGCAGCCGGCGAGAGAGGAAGAGGGCGTGGGGCGAGGAACCAGGCCAGTGTGCCTGGCGGGCGCGGGCTTCCCGCAGCGAGCCTCAGGTTCCCCGGGCAGCCGCCAGCCAGAGGCTTGCCCACACACTCCAGTTGGCTGGGGCCTGGAAAGCGATATCTTGAAGGCCAGGGCACTCTTTCCAAGAGTCCCTAAATCAAATGTCCTTGTCCATGCCAGAAACAACCTGGAAGGAAAATCTTATCACAAAACAAGCAGCCATCAGGCATGTCAAGGATTTTTTAAATTAATTCCTTAAGCTGATCAAGTGATAAAGCTGGGAATTTAAAAGGACTCAGCTATTTCTACCTCACTGTGCTAATCTACCTGTAAGCTACTCAACCAACCACAAAAGAAACAATATGAATGAGACAGACTTTAGCAGCTCAGGTGCCCCACTCCAGGACGGGCTACAGCCGGTCACTGCAGCCCCATGAATGGGAAGGAAGGAAGGGAGGGAAGAGAACTGTCAAGCCCATATGAACATCACTGAGGGAACCTGGCACTTGGAAGGCCTGTCACCCAGGCCTCACTGAGACACCAGTTAGGTACTTAAACCAGGCAAGTGAGTGAAAATTCTCTAAGCCTCAGTTTCCTCATCTATGAAATGGGAATGATCATCGTGCCTATCTCCTAGGGTTACTGGGAGGCCCAAGTGAGGATACACATAAACCCTCTCTCTCACCCAGAGGTGAGCTGCCCACATCCCTGTTTGTGTAAGGACTTGTCAGTGGGTGTGGGGGGTGCAGGCAGCACGCTGCCCTCAGCCCCCAGCTCCCTCAGGGTCTGCCTCAGCCACAAAGAGTAGCCTCCCTGAGACCACCCTGTCCTGCCTGTGTGCGTGTGACAATCCCCATCCGGTGCGGGAGGCCAGCAATTCTGGCAGAAGCAGGGCCCCAGACTGCAAATAGTCACTGCAGGGCTTCCCGCTAGGCTGGCGAGGCCTTTGCAACCCCTTCCTCTACCCAACCCTGCTTCCTTCCCTTCCTAGATATTGCTCCCCAATGAGCATCTTGCACCCCAAATCCCATGTCGGTATCTGCTTCCAGAGAACCTAAGGTGTAATGAAGTTGTCTTGCAGTTTTAAGTACCCCAGGGTTCCTATAACGTGACAAAGAGCAAAAGCCAATTCTGGTCTAGAAAAAAAATACCTTACGCCCATAAATTTTGTGGTCTGTTTTTGTTTTTGTTTTTTAACATACATGCCATCTATTTTAAGTATTCAAAGTCTGGTAATTAATTCATATTCACCAAATACATGCAGAATACAATGTCCTAGGGGCAAACTGCTGGAGGTCCCAGGGCTCCTGTCCACTGATGATAGTTTAGGTTTTTCTATCACTGGGGCTGTGACTCTCAGTGGGGTCACTGTCCCTCCAGGCTTTGGGTAACTGGGTAAGGGGCTTTTGGTTGTTACAATGATTGCTGGACTCTGCTGGCATTTGGGGAGCGGGGAGCAAGAATGCTAGACTCCTACCATACTCCAGAAAGTCCCTCTTGATGGATGGATTGTCCCAGGTCCCACACAACTCTCATAAAAAAGACAAAGTTTATATAATTGTCTGAGTCTAGATCTTAACTCTGCATCTCATAAAAATATGTTGTCCAGTTTTAAATACACTCAATTTGCTAGGAATTTGATTACCCTATGAATCGAGAAAAGGGTGTGCTTTCTTCTACTCAGAATTTTACCAAGAATTTTTTTACCATCTCCAAAAGTCATGACAGTTTCAGGAATGTCACTCATGATTAATGAGCCACCACTGTAACACATCTGAATTGGCCTACATTTACAGTTGTCTTATTCTTAGTGATACATAAAGGCTTATTATTCTAATTTCTAAGGCTTCATATATATAATTATTGAAATATCCAGTTCAATATTTCTTAAACCTAATTTATCTGATTATTTCATTGTGCCTTCTGACGTAGCTATGCATATTTTGAAATACAAGGTATAAATTAGTTTAATATTTCTTCTCCTTTATATTACAGTTGGAGTCTTATGTTTTTCTTTTTAATATTGTGTGTAAGTGAAGTCTATTATCTATGAGTTTTTATTTCAGGAAAAAAAGAGGATGTTGCAAAATATATAAAAGGGGATGTTGAATTTGACAGAGGTGGAAACTACTGCCTTACAAAACTGATTCTAAAACTGGGGTCTGAGGCCCACCTGCAGCAGAAGCATCTGTGGTAGTCATTTAAAAAAATCTAGGTTCCTAGAGGGAGCCTGACGGGCTCAGTCAGTAGAGCATGTGACTCTTGATCTCCGGGGGTCATGAGTTGCGGCTCATGTTGGGCAAAGAGATTACTTAATAAATAAGTACATTTTTAAAAAAAATCTTGGTTTCTAAATTCCAACGCACGGGAATGTTCTCTGGGGCTAGAACCCAGGAATCTGGATTTTTTTCAAAGCTCCCCAGGTGAATGAGATGCTCGTCAGGCTTGGTAACCACAGCTATGGAGGAGAGAGGATGCACCAAGCTATCGCCTAGCCTGGAGGTGCTCACAGTCTAAAAGGAGAGTGTAAAATTATATCTATAACACCAGGCACATAATTTCAAGTGCCAGAAAAAGAAACCAACAAAGTGCTATGGAAGGTCAAGAAAAGGAGACACTAGCCTAGGAGAGGGGTCTGGAAGAGGGGGTACTGGAGTGGGAGGGTCTGAAAAACAGTCAGAGAGGGAGCCTCATGGGTGGGGAGCATTACTGCAAAAGCCCTTTACGTACATTATCTCCATCAAAACCCCCTCCTGCCCTCTGGAGTAAATACCCTTCCTGCCCAGGTTTTCAAAAGAAGCTACTGAGGCCTAGAAAATCAAGTAATTTAACCTAGGGTTTCAAACTCAGGCCTTGCAGCCCAGAGCACAGGGCTTAAGCATCCCACTAATACTCAGGACCTGGCCCTAAAAAGAGGTGGGAGGGGGGTGAGTATGGGAGAAGGCCCAGGGAGTTTCAACAAGTGTGACTTCCATCCACAAGCTGCATTTTCATTTTGCTATTCGCCTGTCACCAGCATTCTGGACAGTAACAAGAAACCACCATTATTAGGGATTCTGAGCATACATTACTCACATATGGCTGGCAAGACTCTAGGATGAGAATAGGCAATCAGGAGTCACCGATGCTAATGGGCCATGAATCACAGAAAAGCAACCTAATTGAGGCAACAGCAAAGTGGAAGGAGGCTTGGAATGAGGAGTTTTCTCACTGCTTCCACTGATCTAACAACAGAATAAAGGAGCTTCTGCTTAATCAATTCCCACCTAATCAGAGAGTCATCTTAACACTGTCTCCCAGAGCAGCAAATTAGCCTAATAGTGAGTGACTGCACAAATCAGGACGGTATTGGTGGGGAAGGTGGGGATGGAAACATGCTTGGAGGAAAAGCAATTGGCTAGTGCTAAGGGGTTAAGTGGTGTTTAACTAGCTGTTAAATTGCAAAGTGCTAAGCTTCCCCATTTTAATACAGAAATTGTCAACAATGAATAGAAATGAAGATGAAATGCATCAGATTCTGTTTTTATTCTACAACTTGGATGTACACCCAGATCGATACAAAACTTATTTTCATCACTAGCAAAGGGAAAGAGCAAGTCTCTTCATAAGCCATTGGTTGTTGACAAGTATTTCTTAAATTCCAACACCTAGAATTTAGCACGCACCAGAATCACCTGAGCGGCTTATTAAAACACATGAGGGCCCACATCTTCCAATGCTGTAGATCCCGGGTGGGGCCCTGAAATTTCCATTTTTGAACAATCTGCCTGGGTGCTGATTCTGCTGACGTGGGGACCACACTTTGAGAACTACTGCTTAGAATGTCTGCAGAACCATGTAGAAGGGTAAGGGTGGGGGGCAGAAAGATGAAGGTGAGCAGAGAGTGAACTGGGAGTGGGGCAATCACAGCAAGGGAAGGTTCCACGCATTCTGTAAGTCAGTGATTTGTCATTTCACTTAAGGACAAAGAGTCTGGGGGCACCTGGGTGGCTTAGTCAGTTAAGCGTCTGCCTTCATCTCAGGTCCATGATCCCAGGGTCCTGGGATCGAGCCCTGCATCGAGCTCCCTGCTCCACAGGAAGCCTGCTTCTCCCTCTGCCTGACGCTCCCCTGCTTGTGCTCTCTCTTTCTCTCTGTCAAACAAACAAATAAATAAATAAAATCTTTAAAAACAAAGAGTCGGGGCGCCTGGGTGGCACAGTGGTTAAGCGTCTGCCTTTGGCTCAGGGCGTGGTCCCGGCGTTATGGGATCGAGCCCCACATCAGGCTCCTCCGCTATGAGCCTGCTTCTTCCTCTCCCACTCCCCCTGCTTGTGGTCCCTCTCTCTCTGGCTGTCTCTATCTCTGTTGAATAAATACATAAAATCTTTAAAAATAAATAAATAAAAAATAAAATAAAAAACAAAGAGTCTGTAAGCCATCATGTAATGGCTACTATATATCCGTGGAAAATGGGAATGAAATGACAAGGAAAACAGAGGACTTTCATTTTTTCATTTTTCATGAATATGAAATGAGACTGGTGAATCAAAGGGGAAGCCAGACTATGTCACAAGGGATAAGAGGTCCCAGGTCAGAGACAACTGAATGGCTACTTCTCTCTCTACAAGACCCTATGGAAATTCACTGTTTCTACGTTGCTCCTTCCCTCTGTCCACTTCTGTTCTCACTATGACTGATAACCCCAGGTGCACAGTTGAAGAGGACCTGGCTTCTGCAATGAAAGAAATCTTGGTTTGACCAGACACATTCAGCACCCAGTGGTAACCAGTCAAAATCAAACTTCAGGTTTCTTTTGGCCCAGCCTTATGCCGGCAGGGCAAAGGAAATGCGGGTAAAGCAAGAGCAACTATCTCATGCACTACTGTGGACGAAGGGAGTTTCTTCTACTGAGCTGGAGCAAGATGAATACCAGCGCATTACACCCCTTCCCTCAGCTCCCCCACCTTTCAGCTACATTTCCAGGAGACCAGATGCTTCTGGATGAAGATTTCCAATCAAGGCACTGCATAGTGGCCCTAGCTTTCATTAACCAGAAAGACCAAAAGCCCCCTTTGCCCATCTTCTCTTCCCCTCCATCCATTTCCGTTCCCTCAAGGATGACATGTGGGTCAGCAGCAAGCAAGTGCTTCAAATCTCTGAGGCAGAGATCTTTGGCCTTGGAAACATTTGGAGCAGAAACAGGTGGTGTGGTCTGGAGCAAACATTCAAGAGAGGAAAATACCAAAAATTCTGAGAGAAGAATCTCTACACATGGAACTCTCGTTTGCATTTCATGCAGTCAGTGGTTCTCCAGTTTTTCCATGTCCCTTCAAAGGTTAGGTTCTCATATGGTGTGTTACGAGCAGGTCAGACGAAGAGGGCTTTTTTCTTATGGTTTCAGGCTGGGTAATATTTCATAACCACATGATTGCAGGGCTGAGCTTAGCAGCGCTGTATTTAACAGACAACTGCATAGCCATCATTCAGCCCACATTTCAAAGACTGATAACATATTGTTCCTGTGGATTTAAAAGACGGCGATAAAGCATTTTCCTCTCCTAACGAACAAGACTGCGAGGGTCGCTTCCTAATACAATGCCAGGGGCCCTGCCTGAGCCTGGTAAAAACGCATTCCTAACTGAAAATGGCTGAGAAACAATACTGCCCAGTCCAGACCATAAATAAGGCATTGGTTCTCTACGTCATGCATGGTTGGATTATTTGTCCTAAAACACAACTTTGCACATGTCCTACCCCTGATCAAGTCTTCCGTGGCTCTGCCCAGAATCCAAACCCAGCAGTGGTCTTCCAAGGGCCTGCACGCACTGGCACAGCCCATTCTCTCCAATCCACCCCCTGCAGCTCCTGTGCAAACCCTCCACTCCAGTCAACTTGCTCCTGGAGACCCCGCACAGAGATTCCTCCTTCTCTCTTGCTTTGCTGACCTCCACCCCAAATACCCCCTCCACCTTCTTCCCAGCATGTCAATCTCCTACCTCGAGGCATTTAAAAACCAGCTCAAATCGCATATCCTCCACCAAGTTGCTCTTCAGGAAACATCCTTCCCTGGGTGCTCTCCCCCCACCCTACCCCCCCAACTGCCATGAGAGCGGCCAGCTGGCCCGGTACGTGGGCTGCCCTGCATTGTGGCTTCTCTACTTCCATGTACCCCCACCTGCCACAGTTGGACCGTGAGCCCTCCCCCGCCCCTCCCCCTGCTTCCCTAGCACCTCCCCTGCCCCGTTGCGTGGTGGATGCTCAGAAAAGTTCTGTGGCCATCACTTCAGCGACCACACCGTCAGAATTTGGTCCTCCCTGGGACTTACGGTTTATGGAATACTTCTGTCTTTAAACCACCTTATTTCTCTTGCTGTCCAATCACTGTCCTCTCTTTCAGCCTGAGCTGTGACAGCTCTGCAATTCACTCTGTCCCAAGGGCTGTCGAACAGCTTAATGAGTGTTTAACAGAAGAATCATAAGAGGCGATTTCTAGGTTGGAAAATCACCCTGGGTCCCACGGGGCCATGTGCAGTCTACAGACAGGAAACCGGCAACGGCAACGGGAGAAAAAGATTAGCATGGAGAGAAAGGGGGCTGGGCTCCCCTCCACCTCAGTCAGCAATCCCTCCAAGAAACAAAAAGGAAAGCATCTGGCCAGAACGTGAGCCGAGATTGCTGAGATGGGAAAACTGCGCATACAACAAAAGCACAAAGGTTTGCAAAAGGCACATTTTGCTCCCCACCCCCCATCACCAAGAGCTCAACGTGAACAGCAGCACATCTGTTTCCAGTTACCTGTGCCTGAATCACAAACTCAAGAGAGAAAGGGAGAGATTTCGAGCTGACTCCACAGTTTAAGGTCTGTGGGGGCAGCTTATGCAGGGATGGAGGGAGGGGTGTGGAAGCCTCGAGCCACTGCTGTGCCCTGTTCGTGGTCTTGACAGGCTGTACCGAGGACATTTCAGGGGGCTAGGAATTGTTCTTTCACTGGCTTGGTTGCTGAAACAGTAAGAGCTGCCAAGGAGGATCACTCTCACTTGATAAACACAGCTACCCATGTCAACCACTAATTAACCGGTTAACTTACCAATTAACAGTTGCATGTTACCAATCCATGCCCACCATATTTATTCTTTCTTCTTCCCATCCTTCTATCTTGTTACTATCTTTCTAAACCTCTCCTGCTAAGAATTTGGTTTTTCTTTATTGAAAAAGTCTTTCACTAGTAGAATCTTCTTTGTATTAATTCTTAAGCCCTGGTTCTGTTCACAACGTTGTCTCTCCAGGTTCATAAAAATACTTCCAGGAAGAACATCCCCTTCCTTTCAGGGAATTGGGGAGACAGTCTATCGTCCACAGATAGACATGGCAGAGCGGGAAAGACGGTCATTAACCATGTTCTTCCTTCCACAGAACCTGCCACATTTGGCACCAGCTTAAGTACTACAATACTGATATCCCTGAGTTACTCTTTGAAATAGTGCAATATTGGAAATCTCTCCGTACCAAAATCATAATTCCTCCCTTATCAGACATTGCCCTGACCTACATAAGCCTGGTACAGTTCCCAGGCTTTACCTCCCCCCCTTATTGTTCCTTTATTGCTGTAAACACAGTTGCAAGAGAGAAATATAATTTTAAAAATCCACTTTGGTAACAAGGATCCCAATGACTTTGTTGCTACTTTAAACTTTTTTCGAGAAATCGTTGCCATAAATTATTAAAATAAAGATTTTCTTAATAAGTATTGTCACCCAAGTACTTAATTTCTTGCACTTTCAATAGTTGAGTTTCTATTAAGAACACAATTCTTTTGTAGGGAAACAAATATTCACTGTAATTAAAAAGGCACATCATGTTAGGAACTGTTTCACTACTAATTTTTACTTGAATTGCTTTTTACAGAAACATGAAGATTAATACTGAAATTTCAATAGAACAGGTATTGAAAGATTGTATCTAGGGGCTCTGCCCAGAGACTGACATGAAATTTTACAGGACTCAATAAATATTTATTGGTGGAAAAATGAATTGTATGCCATCTTGCTTGTTTCTAGGGGAATTCATCATAACGGGCTTTTTAAATTTATTAGGCCTCACTGTAAGGAAATTTAACCGGTACAGTTTGGTGTCACCTGGGCTGTGTCAGAGAAGGACAACCAAGTTCTGAGACAGAGGACACCAACCTCTGGCACCAGTCTCCATGTGCTGGCAGGAGAAATGAACCTATCCCGTGGGTGAGGGGTAATCTCAGTGAAGCTTAGAAGCTTACACAAAAATACTCTTATCTATAAGAGTATTCCTGTGATGTTTCCTTCTCTTTAAAAAAATCTACAAGGGACTCTTCTAAGAGAATTATAAAATAAAAGTTTCTAAACAGGTATAGAACACCCTTAGTTGACTTGCCAAACAATAACCTGGAAGGTGCTATATTTTTAATTCATAAAAGCAGATGCCCATAGTGTGCTCTCTGCCTAGAAAAGTAGGGGCTCCTCTCACTCGGAGAGCTCACCCACTTCCACCGTTTAACTACTATCTTAATTACTGCTCATTCCACTCTGACCGTTTCACCTTCACCCTCCCTAAATGTAAAAGGAAGGTAAAAAGCTGGGCTCAATCCCTCTCAGGCCAACCCGTTAAAATTCCCAACGTCATGCCTCTCAACTTCCCAGGGTGGCCCCTGGGTCTGCCATACACACCCAGGCTTCATCATGCCCCATCAAAGCCACCCCAACAGCCCCGCCTGGAGCTCTCTGAACTGAGTGAGCAACCTCTATCCAATCCCACACATGACAAAAATAAATAGGTGGATAGATAATAACAGTAAACTACCTCTATCCAAGTGCCAGACTCACCCTCAAACTCTTACACACACAGCCGCCTACCTGCCACCTGCCTATTACGAGCCACTGCTCAGTTCAGCATTCGAACTACACACACACCAGCAGCACTGTCCCTCACCAAGTCTCTTCAGTCTTTCTCTAATGTCCAAGTAAAACAGTCCCCTGGAAAACATGGGCAACAGTACAGTTTCCACATTTGTATCAGAATCATTTTGTATGATTTTTAGACAGAACATGGATTTGGAATTAGCACCGACCAACGAGTCTCACGCTGTAGAAAGTTTACTGAGGATTTAAACAAGATTTAAACTTCCTTTCCAACTGCTGGGAAGAAAATGAGGGAAAGTTATAAGCAAGCAAGTAGCAGTCTCAAATTCCCAGGAGGCTTTTAGAGTAATATATACATTTTAAATTCCAAGGAAAAGAGTTTGCCTGTGTTTCTTTAATAGAGGAAATACCAGTCAAACTACACCCCATCACATTATCCCTCAAAATACAGTTATCGAGTTAGCAACACCATTCCCTCACTTTACAAACACATCTGTTGCTGGACTCAGCAAAAGACACACTTTACATCCTATTGCTGGTTTGGGAAATTACAAGCCTCAAAAGAAATTAGATGTGAATTACCCAGGGGCTGGTACCTTATACAAGGGCTGACAATGGTTATCTAGTTTTAATTAAGCGAGGTAACTCGCATTTCGCCAAGGGGAAGAAAATGAATAGACAGTCTGACAATTAACTCCAAAAGAGGTCCAGGACATTGTTTCCTTGCTGGATTGAAGGGTACAGGCAAACTAAAACTAAGATGTTTTCATAATTTAAAATATTGAAATATCTACATTTTTCTGGAGAAAATAAAGTACCTCATATGAATAATGTGTAACATGTTCGTTTGGTATAAGATCAACTCCCAAAGTACCTCCAAACATGGACAGACATCTCTACCTTGTGACATTAAGAGATGAACTCACTTTAGGGAAATGCATTTGCAAGCAACATGAAAGAACCACAGGAGGAGAATGAACAAGGGTCCCTTAGGCCTTTGGCAGGCTAGCACGATTTCTCTGAGTTTTCCCTGCAATCTGGTCTAGCAGTGCCCAACTATCATCCCTTAACACATCCATATTCTTTTTTTAAGATTTTTTTTTTAAATTTATTTGAAGAGGTAGAGACAGCCAGTGAGAGAGGGAACACAAGCAGGGGGAGTGGGAGAGGAAGAAGCAGGCTCCCAGCGGAGGAGCCTGATGTGGGGCTCGATCTCATAATGCCGGGATCACGCCCTGAGCCGAAGGCAGACGCTTAACGACTGTGCCACCCAGGCGCCCCAACACATCCATATTCTATGACCAGGTCCAAGTTGCCTCACCATGAAAATCAAACAGTGGTGTTCTTTTCCCAATTCTCAAAAGGAAAAATATAATAACAATAACCTAATAATAATAATAAAATGATATGGGACATTTGCTCTTTTCTAAACTCTCCCATTAGTTCCTCTAAAACCTTAGCACCCACCCACCACATGATCTAACAAGAAATTAAGGCAACAGGTAGTCAAAAACTACGCGTGTGTGTTGAAACAAAATCCTAGAAATGATTCCTTACACAATTTTAAGTTGTTAAATTTTAAGATCCAAAGGCCAGCGACATTCACAATAGAAATCTATTGTCTGCTCTTAAGCGGGGCTTTTCTCCTCAGGCAGAAGTGGTGGTCTTCCAGGTTCACGGTACCCCAAGCAATGTGCATCTCAACGCCTACCCAGGGGCTTCCCCTGCTGGGCGAGTTTGAGTGTCGCCCACTAGTCTCTAGTCAAACCCCTCAATCCATCTACGACACATTCCGCAGGAAGTGACGAAAAGTTAGAGAGTTTGTTACATAAGGCCTGTGGCCCCTGATTGCAAAACGTCCACCAAGTTCCACAAACCCTCCTGCTATGGGAATGGGGCTGGGACCATGGTGGCCAAGAGTTAATCTATGAAGCAGGTCCAATGCCATAAAATGCTATTTGTGGCACGGAGCCCCCACCTGTTCCTCTCCGGGGTTACGATCCGTACACAGCATCCTGCCGGAGATGGAGCAACCGGAGAAAACGGGTTCAAAGTGTGGGAAGCCATGGGTTAAAGTGACTTGCCAAACTATCGGAAATATTCTAACTGGATGTGGGAGCTTTAATGCTTGGCTCTAATGGGGTAATGACTCTCACTCCTCTCTCATAAACACGCTAAGTAGATTTTTACTTTCTCAAGAACCTACATCCTTCTGTGGCTTTATGACTTACTTCCACGACCAAGAGTCTCTTACGCTATTAACAGCCTAGTGTCACAGCCTTGGCCTGTTAGTCTCGGGCATGCCCCCATCACAAGTTCCTGCAAAATAAACCCTGGTTACATGCATCACAGGAAAACGAAAAGGAAAGAAAACACAAAACCCCATATATGGCGGACATAGAACCTGTATAGAGCTTCAAGAAATCAGTAAGATGATACAGTGTCAAATTCTGATACAAAAAAGGGACTTCAGTGTAGTCACTTCTGGGAACCCTCTGCCAGCTTTATCACTGAGCGACAGTGCGTGTCACTCAACCATTCCCTCTCCCATGTCACACGCCCGACCCACCGCTAACTCTGGGGCATCTGAGAGCGCTACCATCGTAATCTATAAAGTAAAATGGTAAGCTGACCAATTCTGCACAAAGAAGAGAACACTTCCATTGGGCCACTGCAGCTGGTCTGCATTCACTGCTCCACAAGAGTTCTCCAATGATACTATTAAAGAACGATATCCTTCCAAACATCTTTTGCCTCAATAGATTCCAACTCCACCTTGCAATAAAAGTGAGCATATTTCTATTTAATACCAGTTCTCTCAATTTGAAAGCAATCTCCTTATATTTAATCCAAGATCTCCCTAAATGCTATCAAAATGGCAACCAAAGTCTACTTAAAGAAATCTGTAAGGAATTCCCAAGGACAGAAAGAATTTCCTTCCACTTCCTCCACCTTGATTTTTTTTTTTTTTGAATGCTTCTCTTTACTTCTCCCAGAAATATTTAACTTAATTTTAAACAGTGCAAAGTACTCTTTTGCTTGTGACGCTGAACAAGTTGGAAAATATTCAAACTGTTGGAAAATATCTAACTTTGATAAGCATGAAAAGGCCACATAATAGAAACTCTCTAAGACTCCTTAAAGTTCCAAAATCTTCTTATCCTATTATATCCCTTGTAAAAAGAATCTATCCAACTACATGACATTCTGGAAAAGGCAAAACTACGGAGACAATGGAAAGATCAGTGGTTGCAGGAATCAGGGGGGACAGAGGGTGAACAGGCAGAGCACAGAGGGTTCTTAGGGCAGTGAAACTACTCTGTATGATACTTTAATGGTGGATACAGGTCATTAAATATTTGTCAAAACCCACAGAATGTACAACACCAAGAGGGAACCCTAATGTACCTTATGGACTTTGGATGATAATGATGTGTCAATGCAGGTGCATGGATGTAACAAATGCACCACTCTGGTTTTGGACGTAGATAGTGGCGGTGGCTGGGGGTGGGGGGCAGGAAGTATGAGGGAACTTTTTACCTTCTGCTCAATTTTGCTGTGAACCTAAAACTGCTCTAAAAATTAAAATCAATTTTTAAAAGGATTTTATACTACTAGGTGTCCTATATAATATAATAGATACCCTCCAACTGATAAACAGGGGTAACATGGTCAAGAAAGAGGATAAATCTCCGGCAGCCAGAAAAGGAAAAGAAAAAGCCACGGTGCTGTAGGGCCTGCCTCGTGACGTCACAGAATGCTTGGCAGAGAATGCATGTTTCTGTTTGGTCTAGAGCTGAGCGAGAGAGGAACCAGCAACGCTAGTCATCAGATCCCAGCATTCTCTGTGAAGAACCACTTGTAACGCTGGTGAAGCACTGCGCAGCAAAGCCAAACAAGTCCATTCAACATTCACATGCAAACATACATCAGTTTGAATTTTATATCTAGACATTTCACCTCATTTTTTTGTAAAGTAACTGCCCAGAAACAATATCAATTTTCAATTTACAAAATCGGGGGACTTATTAGCTAATTCAGGAATTAACAAACGGGCGCAGCTGGGTGGCTCGGGTGGCTCAGCTGGTTAAGCGGCTAGTCTGCCTTTGGCTCAGGTTATGATCTCAGGGTCCTGGGATCGAGTCCCACATCTGGCTCCCTGCTCAGCAGGGAGTCTGCTTCTCCCTCTTCCCCTGCTACTTCCCCTGCTAATTTTCTCTCTCTCTGTCGAATAAATAAACAATATCTTTTTTAAAAAAAGGAATTAATGAACAAACCAAAGGAGCTGTCAGACGTACTCCCTCAAGCAACTGCTTTACCAAAAATCAGTTATAAAGCAGGATCTGGGTCTTTAAACATAAGAAATTAGCTTCTGAATACATCAAATTCTAATTAAATTTTAAAATCTAACAAGGAACAGCATTACTAACATCCTTCTAGTATTCAATCAGTTGCACAGAGTGGAATGTAAGGAGGGGACACAGAAACCAGATTCAGCATGCCTTCGAGGAGGTCTTCACGAACACCAAATAAAGCTTCAAATGTTGGAGAAGTAAGCTGCCCAAACATTCATACACACAAAACCAACTTTCCATCAGACTAGAATCGTCCTACAGAAACACAGAGATCACAAAAGAAATGTTAATGAATTACTTAATTAATGGTTAATTTACAACATGTTTTAGGTGAGAATATATATAAAGACCTATTACATATCCCTCTACCTTACCTCTAAAAGTTAAAGTTTTAACACATATTAGCCTAGTTTTTCAAAATTGCAAGCACACGCTTTCAAAGGCGACCCGTACTGCCTATGAGACTGGACTAATGTGTCTGCCGTGCACACCTGTGGCGACCCAACCACCCGTACTTGGCCTACTGATGGGACTACGAGGGCCCGGGAACGAGTTGCCTCTCTCGAAGAGTGGGCTCCACACAGGCAGCCTTGGAGCCCTGGAGTCCATGGAGACTTTGTGAGGGGTCTGCAGGCACGGTGGTTCTGTGGGATCACATTGCAGACCCTCAGCTTCCAGAGGCACACGTTGCCAAAAGGCACGTGCCTGTGGTTGAGAAGTCATGCTGCTGTTTGTTCACACTTTCCCCTTCATGATCTTCCCTCAAAAGGTAGATTAACTTCTCACCCCTTCTGACCAAGGGAATTGCCCATAAGGTGTAAAAATGTCCTAGTAGCAAAGAGAGTGTTCAAAATACTTGAGTCAGGAGAACTTCCTTGAATTCACACCTCCCCTCCAAAGCTACCCTGTGCAGTGTCTCAGCCAGGAAAGCAACAAAACTGATACACACAGGCACAGAGAGGGTAGGGTGGTCCACCGCTGAAAGTGGAGCCCCGGGACTTCACCTCCCAGGAGACACCGGCCAGAACCAAAAGCGCCTTCTTCAATTAATTTCCTTTACTCATTCCAGCAGTAAGTTAGGATATCCATAAATACATAAACTAATTTAAGACAAGAAAGCAAGCCTCATCAAGAGATCAAGAAACACACTTCAAATGAGAATGTCTTACTTTGCATGATTTATTGATAATTTATCAGTCTTCGCCAATATATTTGTTTTGATAAGTCGTACTGTAATAATTATGACAAAAATAAACTCAATCCAGAAATTTATCTAACTCTTAGCACCTTAGGATCATATTCTTATTGCAAAGTATCACAGGATAATTGGGGGGTGTTTTCAATGTATTGTATCTGGATAAAATTCTGTATGAAGAAGTAGAACGGAAGTATGAGTTCAAGGAGAAAAGGGAACAATGTAAAGTATCCAACTATTAACGAAGCGCTCGCCCAAGTGTTTTGTTAAGTGATGATGGGGCACATCGAATCACAATTGTGTTTAAATTCCATTCAATACAATTCAAACCGCGATACAACTTTTTCATTTTAAAAAGTCAATATTCACATTATGCCAGGGATTATATCCTTTATACCTTTCTAACTTTATGATGGAAAACTTCAGATGTCCCCTAAAAACAGTGCGAGGCGATGCATCGTTTGCAAAAAGCTTTTGGAGGTGGAAGTTGGGGTAAAAGTGTGCAAATCCGCGCTTGAGTATCAGTAGATGGCCGGGAGGCCCTCCCTTCCCATGCACCCAGGATCAGTGCTGGGAATCATATTCGGCCTCCCTCGGGCTCAGGAAGCTAGAGACTTAACCCAAGAACCCACGTGAACAGTCACTTCCTATGCAAGTCTTTAAACAGCTGTCCCAGTTAGAGCCAGTCTAAACTCTTACAATTACAAAAAAATAAAATAAAAAGCAAGCATTTCTTTTTGTACTATTTTCTTGACTGGAGACAGGGAGGGAGCTGTTTCAGGTCTGTTCCTGTCATAACACGCTGAGCTATCAGTCACACAATTCTTGATTGTACATATTTAACAAGAAAAAAAATGCACCAAAAACAAAAACAACTTGGCAATATTTTCCACCACCAATCCTTGCATTCAGGCTACTTATATAACAAAAAAAATTAATCATGTCCTATCTGTCCTGTCTTCACGGTGAAGACTGCAGGATGGAGACAGAAGGTGAAGAGCAAGGAACTGAGAATGGCGGCCGGGAAGGAAGAGACCCAGCAGCAGAAAATGGCACTGGATCATTCATTTGTTCAATGGTCACCGCTAACCTAAACTCAGGGGAACCACAGCCTTGTGTCCTAAAAAGTAGGGGTGCACACATTTCCCCCCTGAAGTGAAGAGCAAATAAATGGCTTAGCTCCAACCTTCCCAAGCCACACACGCATCAAGGAGCTAAAAACAGATTAAAACCAGAAGTGAGAGGCTCAACAGAGAAACTCGCCCCCTTCCATGTAAGAAGGAAAATGAAAGTGCTCATTAGATACATCTGCATTTAGACCCATCTAAAGATTAGGCAGTTCTGTGACAAGCATTCTCTTCAGATGGCAATTCCGGATACTTCTCATGAAACTCTAAAAAAGAAAACAGAACACATTGTGAAGGTATTTGGGGGGTGAGGGCGTGGGAAAGCCTTAGTTTTTCAACACAGTTGCCAGTTACAAGTGTTTTCAAACAAGAACGAAAGCTCCACGGCCTTCTGCATATCAAAAAGTTCTTCAGCCAAAGGGGAACCATGAGGCAACACTCTTTTGGCCCTGTACACAATGGGCTCACTCTTCTAGACCAACTTTGAAGTGGGTGATACATTCTAATCTAGATAATGCAAATGATAGGATACTAGACCCACATAATAATTACCCAGGCAGCCGACTTCAGTATTCTATCACAGGGTGTTTACATAGTATTTCAGGCTATATCCTAAATATAACTGTAGAAATGACATGTGATTTTACTGTTTAAGAATAGGATAGGCAAATGAAACTCACCTCAGACTGAGGCTGGAAAAAACAAGATCTCTACCCCCACTAATAGTCAGCAAGCCAAATAACAACCACCGGCCTCAGTTTATCCCTCTGAAAAATGGGAATTTTACCATTGTGTTCACCTCTAGATAATTTATGATATTGTTCAGAAAATGTTGGAGGTCTTCAGAGGGCTTAGGTACTGAGTCACTGTCAACGTTTTCTAAAGTTACACACTATGTGAATTTCTTCACAAATCTTCTTTATCAACAAGTGTCTTCAGTCTTAACTCTTTCTCTCTAGAGAATCAAAAGAGAAAAATGAAGCTAACTTTTAGATGAAAGATCACATGTGTTGACTGACCTCCCTTCTGCCCCTCACTAACCAGTTCAAGGTGCCCATCTTCTTCCAAGATCAAAAGGAACTCCAGGGCTAGAAGGAGTTTTAGAATAACTCAAGTGACTTTGGAAGTACAAGAGTAGGAGGAAGACGTGAACACTGGAAACACACACACATACACACACACACTCACTCACCCAAACCCATAACTCATATGGAAATACCAGACTTAGCTTTAGAGAGAACTTTCTAGAATAGTGAGAAATATTAGATAAGTAGACATTATTGATATTTACCTTTTAATTTTATAATTTCCATTTGTAATAATTGAGTATATCTTCAAAATATATTCATTCAATTGCTCTAATTGGCGTTCCATAAAATTAAAGCCATTTTGATCCCCCATATTAATCTAGACTGTCTACTCAAAGAAACTAAAAACAGCATTTTTAGCACACGATGGGAAAGAGAAAATATTAAGATTTCTGTTTCACTCTCAAATACAAGAGGTAAAGCTCTCCTCCCCCATCGTGGCTCTTGGAAAACATCAAAAGTACATTTTAACTGTTCCTGAGTCCACATCTGGAGCTTAAAAATCCAGTTTAAAAGGCGAATGATTTAAAATACAAACATATGGCTTCCTTCTCTACAGTGATTCCTAAAGGGAGGGAAAAAAAAGTCTCAGTACAAACAAACTATTGTTTTAAAGGGGATTTTTCTTTTTAATTAAAAACATACCAAGAAAGCTAACTAAGCTTCTACTTTCTCCTGGAGAAAATAATAGAAGCGCGAATTACCATATTAATCTAATTAAATCTAGCTCGAAGTACAGCATTGGTAATACAAAGACAACACTCACTTTCTGAGCAGTGCGGTCCCTGTGCTTGGGTTCGAGCGGGGGCTGGCACATTTTTTTCTGCAAAGAGCCAGACAGTAAATGTTTCCAGTTTTGCCAGCCCTGCGGGCTCTAGCAACCACCTAACATAACGCCACTCGCGGGGCCCCAAAGCAGCCACAGAGAACTCCTACACAAATGAGGGAGGCTGTGTTCCATACAATGTTATTTATGGACTCTGAAATTTGAATTTCACGTAATTTTCATGTGTCTCAAAATATTATTCTTTTGATCTTTTGCAACCATTTAAAAAATGTGAAAACGTGATTTTCATGTGTCTCAAAATATTATTCTTTTGATCTTTTTCAACCATTTAAAAATGTGAAAACTATTCTTGGCTGACAGGCCGTCTAACAGCAGGCCCGGAGCTGGATCCCGCGGGCGCACGGACAGTGGTCTGCCAGCCTCCGGGTGACAGCCGTCAGAGAGCGGCGCAGCTGCTGGCTGTTCTAACCAACGTCCGCATGCCTTAGAGGAAACTGAGGCCCAGGGCGCTGTAATGCCTGCCAGGGTCTCAGCCAATTCTGGCAGAAAGGGAGGTAAGAACTGGATCTCTGGGAAAGCTCACCGAAGCAGTGATAAGGAAACGTCCTTCTTGAGTTCCGCTCACAAGGACAGGCAGTAGGCACTAAAAGCAGAGATGTCACAGGAACGTAGTGACTAGTCCCGGGAGCCTCCAACACCTGCCTTCCCACGTGTAAAATAACGTCTCACTGCCGTTCGCTACGCGGGTCCTAAAGGCGCAGCATCAGCAGCAAGGCCCCACAGGAAGCGCCACGCAGCCATCAGCCCCACGCCGTCCAGCCTTCTGGGTGCACAGCTCTGGTCATTTCTGTTGTAGCTTAACTAACAACCTCCACTTTGGTTATTCCAATCCTAGAACTCCAAGAAATAAGTGCCAATGTGGTTGAAGAGCAGTGCTCAATGTTAAAAATTATGTTTAAAAGCAGAGTATGTAGGGGCGCCTGGGTGGCACAATGGTTAAGCGTCTGCCTTCGGCTCAGGGCGTGATCCCGGCGTTACGGGATCGAGTCTCACATCGGGCTCCTCCGCTATGAGCCTACTTCTTCCTCTCCCACTCCCCCTGCTGTGTTCCCTCTCTCGCTGGCTATCTCTATCTCTGTTAAATAAATAAATAAAATCTTTAAAAAAAAAAAAAAAAGCAGAGTATGTAGCAAATGACCAATTTAGTTTTAAAGTAAGAGCATCTCTAACATTCGCCTTGGAAAGTAACATGGTCAGTCTCCCTCCATTCTCAGTTCCTTCCTCATTTCTTTTTAACATTTATTTATTTATTTGAGAGAGAGAGAGTGCATGGTGGGAGGGAGGGGGCAGAGGGAGAAGGAGAGAGAAACTCAAGCAGACTCCACGCTGAGCACAGAGCCTGATGAGGGCCTTGATCGCATCACCCGGAGATCATGATCTGATCAGAAACCAAGAATCCGACACTTAACCAACTCTGCCAACCAGACACCCCTCCCTCTTTTTTTAAATATGTATTTCTCTCCTATTTTTCTTTCTTTAGTTTACTCTTTTTTTTTTAGTACTACTCTCATTTTATTTTCCTGTGACCCTTTTTATTTTTTCCTACACTTTAACCAGATATACCTCAAAATGAAATACATTAGAATTAAAACATATATTGGGTGCCTGGCTGGCTCAGTCAGTGGAGCATGTGACTCTTGATCTTGGGGTTGTGAATTCAAGTCTTACATTGGGTGTAGAAATGACTTTAAAAAAATAAAATCTTTTAAAATAAAAGAATTAAAACGTACACATGTACCCAATGGTGTCTCACCTCCTTTTTAAATCACATTCTGTAGTTTTAAAAGAAAAAGAAAGACTCCAAATTAAAGTGACTTTTTACAAAGAATCCTTCCTCTGACTTTTTTAATCACATTTTTTTCAGAAATATATGGCTTTCTATCCTATGTTCATTCAAGACTTGAAACTTTAATGTTTCTCAGAAATTCTTCCATGATGATTTTTTACGAAGATTGCCCTATCAACTACTTTGTTCTTACACACTTCCTCAAAAAGACATGGTTTTATACTTCTGTGAAGAGGAAGTGGCATTCTTAAAAGTAATTTTCAGTTATTTTTGACAACTTAAATCAAGAATGACTGCAAACTCCTCAGAATTTTTTCAACACACATTTATTCTCCTAGTTCTCTCTAAACATAAAATTCTTTAGTCAAGTAAGTCAATTCCTTCATTAAAACCAAAATGAACAAAAAATGCACTTATAAAGGTGTAGGAACCAAACGCTACAATTCAAATCTAAGTATGGAGATTTCACACAAAAATAAAGCAAACATTTTTTACCAATGCTGTTTAAGTTAGAAATTTTTTTTTAAAAGACCAGATAAATGGTCATAAATTTAAAACAAAAAATAATTAAAATCATACTCCCGTAGAACTGAAATTGGCCCTAGAGAATTAGACTTTAATTTGATAAATGAAGAACCAACCAGAAATTCAAGGACTAACTGTATGGTGACTAACATAATTTAAAAAAAAAATTTTTTTTAATTCAAGGACTATTTATTGAGTGCCCATAGGCCACTTGCTGTACAAAGACTTTTCCCACTTGTCACAACTTCCCCCATAAAGTATTATTATAACCATTTTATAATCAAGGAAAGTTCTGTCACAGTTGTGTCTGAGACACTTAGGAGCAGAGATGTGCCTATAGTCTAGACCTTCAGACATCAAATTTGGTATTAGCTTAACTATGCCACTCCCATGTAATATTTTTGGAAATTGTAAAGAAAGATGTCACAACATTTTAAAATATTGTATACACAGTAAAAGAGTACCCTGGGACCTTGATACGAGATTCTTTGCTAAAGAGCAGAGCTCCTCAAAATAAGATTGTTTTTTCTTGGCTGCTGAGAAAAGTAGCATGAGCAACTAAACGTTACATTCACCTCACGGGCCCCAAGACTTAATTATACTGAGGCTCCAAAGCATGGAAAACCCTAGTCGACCAGCTTCTGAATTACACATGATGGTATTATTCACTCAAGTTGCAACTGGCCATCTCTCAAGCCCACAATCTATTCTTAAATCTGGGCTCCATTAAGGATATGGAAGGGGGCACCTGGGTGGCTAAGCAGGTTAAGTAATCGACTCTTGGTTTTGGCTCAGGTCATGATCTCAGGATGGTGAGATCAAGCCCCACATAGGGCTCTGAGCTCAGCATAGAGTCTGCTTGGGGTTCTCTCTCCTTCTCCCTCAACCCCTACCATTTGTGCTCACGCTCTCTCACTTTCTCTAAAATAAATAAGTAAATCTTAAAAGAAAAAAGGATATGGAAGGATTTTCACACTTGTAGAAATAAAGATATGTCAGCTTTGAGGGCAACAACCAACACCTCCTTCCTGTTCAGGTAAGAAAAGAGGCGTGGCAACAAGGGTCATTAAAACTGAGACCTTATAACTGCTTGCTCTCTGTTAAAACCACCCAGTTTAGGGATGCCTGAGTCGGTTAAGCCTCAGATTCTTTTTTTTAATTTTTTTTAATTTATTTATTTGACAGAGAGATAGCAGGAGAGCACAAGCAGGGGGAGCGGCAGAGGGAGAGGGAGAAACAGGTTCTTTGTGGAGCAGGGAGCCCAATGTGGGGCTCATCCTAGGACCCTGGGATCATGACCTGAGCTGAAGGCAGATGCTTAACCGACTGAGCCACCCAGGTGCCCCAAGCCTCAGATTCTTAATTGCAGCTCATGAGGTCATAATCTCAGGGTCATGGGATCAAGCCCCACGTGGGGCTCCGTGCTCAGTGGTGAGTCTGCTTCTCTCCTTCTCCCTCTTTCTCTGCCCCTCCCCCTGCTCACACGCAAGCACACTCTTTTTCTCTCTTTCTCTAAAATAAATGAAATAAATCTTAAAAATATACATAAATAAATAAAACTACCCAGTTTAAACAGAAACATGGTTTAAAAGTAACGTAATATCAGGGCATCTGGGTGGCTCAGTCAGTTAAGCGCCTGACTTTGGCTCAGGTCATGATCTCAGGGTCCTGGGAAGGAGCCCCGCTTTGGGCCCGCTGCTCAGTGGGGAGTCTGCTTCCCCCTCTCCCACTCCCCCTCCCCCTGCTTGTGCATGCACGCGCACTCTCTCTCTCAAATAAAAAGTAAATAAAATCTTAAAAAAAAAAAAAAGTAATGTAACATCATGGTAAACACCAGGTGATTCTGGAACTGTTAAATCACTAGATGGTACACCTGAAACTAATATAACACTGTATGTTAACTAACTGGAATTTAAAAAAGAAAAAGTGATATAACAAAGTGACTCGGGGCAACTCTAATATCTAAATTCACCTGGAAATCCCTTACCCTGAAATAACTGTACAGGACAGCCAAATCTAGGTCTTCTAAAGGCACCCAAGATGTGGATTTTAAGGTAGACGCTCAAATATCTACCTTGAGTTATGAGGGCCACTCAAACTAAGTCCACCAATGGGTCACAACCGACTCAGAGTTAGCTGCCTATTTCTGTAGGCAACGAAACTAGCAGAACTGTGTGCTTTTCTGACAATCAAAAAGGATTCTAACAACTCCACTGAAGACATTCTATCAGGGCGACAGCAGAAAGCTTAGAAGGGGCACAAAGAGAACAGGAAGAAATAAACTGAAAGAAAGAAAAAAAAAAGCTTCCAAAAAGAGTGAGTCACTAAAATATTTAGGTGCCCTGGGCGAATGCTCAGGTTTTGTGGTTTTGTTTTCTTGTTTTGTAAGATAAAGACTTTCTTTTTAAACATAACCACAATACCATATTCATACTTTAAAGCATCAAATAACCAGGCAGTATTCAAATTTCCCCAATGTCTCACAGAAATGTGTTTAAATTTGTTGGAATCAGAATCCAAATCTATTCGCTGCAATTAGTTTATATGTGCCTTATTTCTCATTGATCTATATATATCCCCACCTCCCTTTTTAATCTCACAATTGATTTTCTTTATTAGTTTCAGAGGTAGAATTTAGTGATTCATCAGTTGCATATAACACCCAGTGCTCATTACATCCTGTCCCCTCCTTAATGCCCATCACGCAGTTATCCCATCCCCCCACCACCTCCCCTCCAGCAACCCTCAGTTTGTTTTCTAGAGTTTAGCATCTCTTATGGTTTGCCTGCCTCTCAATTTTCGTCTTATTTTATTCTTTCTTCCTTTCCCCTATGTTCATCTGTTTTGTTTCTTAAATTCCACATATGAATGAAATCATATAGTATTTGTCTTTCTCTGACTTATTTTGCTTAGCATAATGCCCTCTAGATCTATCTATGTGGTTGCATATGGCAAGATTTCATTCTTTTTGATGGCTAAGTAGTATTCTAGTGTGTGTGTGTGTGTGTGTGTGTGTGTGTGTGTATACATACACACATCTTCTTTATCCATTCATCTGTCAATGGACACCGGGGCTCTTTCCATATTTTGGGTATTGTGGACTTTGCTGCTATAAACATTGGGGTGCAGGTGTCCCTTCAAATCACAATGTTTGTATCCTTTGAATAAATACCTAGTAGTGCAATTTGCAATTGATTTTTTTAAAGAAATGAAATCATTCTTTCCTGTATACTCCCCATAGTCTGGATTTTTTAAAATTTACTATGTGCCTACATTAATCTGTCAGTGTCCTGAACCATGAAGACCATCCATCCAGCCTCTTTCAATGAAGTTCAATATTCCAGGATACACGTTTATCCACAAAATGCTGCCATAACAAGAATGTGTACAATATTCAAGTAGGGGGTAGAGACAGAAGTACCCATAAGGTAACACCTCACCTTATGCTTCAATACCTTTTATAACAAGATGGGATACAAATTCATTTTTTAAAGATCATGCCTATACAACACATGGAAACAATGAGTTTTGTCCAGACACAATTTTTGTCTCCAGGAGATGACACATAGTACCTATCAGAAAAACTCAAGGGACACCTGGGTGGCTCAGTCAGTTAAGCATCTGCCTTCGACTCAGGTCATGATCCCAGGATCCTGGGATCGAGTCCCGTATCAGGCTCCCTGCTCAGTGGGGAGCCTGCTTCTCCCTCTGCCTGCTACTATCCCCGCCTGTGCTCTCTCTCTGACAAATAAATAAATAAAATCTAGGAAGAAAGAAAGAGAAAGAGAGGGAGGCAGGGTGGGAGGGAGGAAGACTCAAGTAAGAAAGATTTGATAAAACACAAATACCCCTCCTACCAAGTATACATGTTGAATATTTCTTTCCTTTCCTCTTCTGCTTTCCTAGTAGGAACCCTCTGCTTCGGTAAATTCTGTCTTCGGGTTAGCTGATGGGTACTGGCACATCACTCACCTGGGATGCCTTCCACCCTCGTCTGCTGTCTAGATCATTCCCTTCCTCAAGGATCATTAGACTCCCTCCGGCTCCCTGATGCCTTTCTTAGTAACCATGCCCTGGACTTCTGTCGTCCCTAATAAGTACCCCCAGAATGTAGTCTAAACCTGCACTGCACCTGGTTTGACAGCTGTTTCATCTGCCATGTGCATCCGGTAAACATCTGATGAGGGCCTTCCTGGCACAAGGCATGCGATACCATCTCTAACAACACCACTGGCTCCGTGAGGAAAAGAGCCTCTTGTGATACTACGCCGGTCTCAAGAGGCCAGAAGCACAACAGCTCAGAATGCGCACCTTGGAGACAAGTTTGCACAGATGTGAACCCCAGAGTCATGTGACCCTAAAGAGACTACTTAATCTCTCAGTTCTCATTTTCCTCATCTCTACAGTGGAATGATGATAGTCGCTCCTTTGCAGAGATGTTGTCAGGCTTAAATAACGTAAGGCATGATTATTGTCTTACCTCCTCCTTCCCAAGTCTCTCTCTGGTTTCTAACCATTTTATTGAACCTGTTCTTGTCCTTTGTGGAAAGGGGGAGCAGAAGACTCCACCAGAGTCACTGCCTTGGAAATGGAGCTTATTAAACAGACTTCGATTGCTTGGATACATAAAAGATGGTCCACTTTGCCATGGGTCAGAGTATCCTTTCCCATAATATTTGGGGTCCACATCTCCCTTTCCCTAGAGTCACTCTGGTACCTGCCCTATAAAAGAAATGGAACCCACTGAGAACCAAGTATGGTGCTAACCCAGCCCCACCACCGAAAGCTCAATTTAAAACGAGAAGAAATATAACCAGAAAAGAAGACAACATGTGATGGGGCAGAAAGATTACTCCAAATTTCATTTGAACAGAAATCCACTACCCCAGTATACAGATGGAAGCTCTGTTTATATAAGTATTTTTAAGTTTTTTTGGTTGAACCCCTAATGAGTCAAAACATTTGAACACATAGATACATACACACACACACATACATTTTTATATCATTCAATTAACAACTATTTATTGGGCATTTACTATGTGCCTTATACTGTTTCTAAGTCCTGACATTACAGCAGTGAGTGAACCAAGCTAACAAAACAACAAAAAACTCTGCCCTGTTATTTGTATCTCTTCTACATGGAAGTTTTTATTTTTATAAAAAGATAAAATATATGGTATGAGGGATATGTACTACGGAGAGGAAATACAGAAAGGGGACAGGAAATGTGGTGTAGGCAGTTGATACAGCGAGGTCAGGCAAGGACTCACTGGGAAGGTACCATGTGAGGAAAGATCTGAAAGGGGTGAGGCCGGGCATGTGGACTTCTGCGGAAGAGCTCCGCAGGCAGCAGGAACGTCAAGGGATCCCAGGCAGCAGGGTGCCTGGCGTGTTCAATGAACGGTGA
The DNA here is from genome assembly GCF_023065955.2 of Ursus arctos. Lineage (NCBI taxonomy): Eukaryota > Metazoa > Chordata > Mammalia > Carnivora > Ursidae > Ursus > Ursus arctos. The sequence continues at coordinate 72,882,953 of NW_026622763.1, forward strand.
GGAGGCCGGTGCTGGAGCCCAGGAGCCAGGGAGAGAGACGAGGAGACATGGCTGGATGGGTGAGTGGAGGGGGCCTGGTGGGCCACTCCATTTCAGCTTTTCCTCTGTGTGAGGTGGGAGGGGCTGAGTGGAGAAAAGACATGATCTGAGCGTCAGAGTTCATCACTCTGACGGCCACACTGAGAGCAGAGCGTCAAGGCTGGATGAGCAAGTCCCGTCAGAAGGCTGCTACAACAGTCCGAGTGGTGGTTCGGCCAGGTGGTCAGAAGTGGGAAGTAGAACAAAGAGGATTTTTATAGTACTGGGGTATAACATATATTCAAAATATACAAAAATGAACATTTTAAAGGGTTCTAAAAGAACTGCGAATTCTGATCTTTTCTTTCCCAAACTCAGCAAGCCATCTTGCTCAGCCCTGGGGTAGAGGCACCGCTGGCTTTTGGAGGCCATTGTTTAACAATAACAGGTTGGTTGATTTGTCCCAGCTTACCTAAATTTCTACTTCCTATCTTACTCTTCATCTTGACAGTCTTAGATAGCAAAACAAGCTTCTTCTACAGACCGAGTATAACTACACACACAGAGGCTGTGGATTGCAAGTAGGAATTCCCTCCTGGAGAAAGTCTGTGGTCACTGTGTCAATTGCACCCAATCTCTGGGTCCGACACTGGGAAAACAGACTTGTTAGACCCAGATGTTATTATGGAGTTCAATAAAATACAATTATGGGCAGAACCCAGGCCATCTGCTAAAGCAGCATCTCTGAGGAAGGCTAAAGTGGGCACCAGCTCAGCACAGCTCACAACAGACAACCACGAGGTCTGCAAGTCTTGCTCCCCTTGTCCTGCAAGAAGCACCAGGGAATTCTCACAGGACCACACTGAAAGCAACTCCAGGGGTTCTGTGTCCCTCCCTGAAACTCAGCTGTTGGAGATGCCAGAAGATGACATTCCTGGGGAAAGGACCCCTGACCTTCAGGCACAGCGTGGGGTGTGTTTCTCAGACCTGGTCAAGCCTAGCTGCAACCACCACCCTGGGAGGGTGGGGGTGCGGGGGGAGAGGTGGGGAAGAGAACAGAGGTTCGTGGAAGGCAGATACTTTTCAAACCAGATTCCAGGAGTTGAAACAAGATATCTGAGGCATTCTCTTAGACTGTTAGAACTTGAAATTTTGTAGAGGATGCTCTACCCATCCACTCCCATTTTACAGACAAAGAAACTAAGGCCAGGACTTGCCCAAAGCCATACAACTATTAGAAAAAGAACCAAGAGTAGAATCCCAGTCTTCTGATTCCCATCTAGTATTATTTTGAAAATGAGCAACAGCAATTTAGCATTGAAACCTTTTTTCAACACTGAAACCTTTCAGACAGACTGGGAACTGTGAGGCAGTTTTGCATGTCTAGGCCTCAGATGTTCCTACAAATCCCTCTAGTTTTACCAAGAGCTCTGGAGGCTCCCCTGGGGCAAAATGGTCTCCTGGTATTAAAGATACCTTAGAAAGTTCCACAGGGATGCTTATGACTCACAGGGTAGGAGTGAGGGAATTACAGACACAGGAAGACCAAGAAATACAAGCAAGCATTGCTGGCTTAGCGAAGCCTGAAAAAGCCCAAAGGCAGACTATATACTTCCCATTTGCTTGGTCCAATTAATAGAGCGCTAACGGAATTTTCAGTTTCAAAAGGGGAGACAAATAAAAAGGTTCTTAAAAACTATGAATATCATAATGAAAAACTAGAGTCGTGATCATTAATTTCAACCTCTTGGGCTACCGACTTTTTTACAGACTAAAACACTGATAAGAGAAGATACCTGCTCTCTCAACCTCTGAAGTCAAGCAGAAGGCAAATATGATGTTGGTAAAAGGGTCCTAAAGGAATAATCAATAAAACTGATGCTTTATAAAACAAATAACCTCGCATGAGCTATCAAATGGGGGAGGGGGGCACAGGACAGAAATCAGTTCCTAAATCATTGACGTTGGTTAAAACCTTCTTCTGGAATCTGAACGTAACTGTTTGACTTTATTCCCTAGAAAATTAAACTGGAGCTCATCTGCAAGAACGCCCTCCATGGCCACACCTGTGCAGAAGACTGCAGCACAAACTGTCCACAGAGGGACTGAGTCACAGAGGGAGCAGGAGGAGCCAAGGCACCTGAAAGGCATCCGGTCCAACCTCTTCATTCTACAAAGAAGGACACGAGGCCGGCGGAGGCTAATGACCCGCCAAGGGCTGGCTAACGCACAACACAGGCCACCTCTCCCTTACCGCATCCCCTAGCAAACACTGATCATTACGTGTCCCCCCATCCTCAGCTGCAAGCCAGAACGCTCCTACAACGCCTCACCCAACTGCTCAGAACTGATGCACGAAACGGAAGCCATTTTCCAACTCCGGGCTTGCGTAAGGTGACAAAGCAATCTTTGTAATACGTGCTCCAGTGTAACCCTGCCTCGAAAGTCACTGACTAGTCTACTAGTCACTAGCTCACTTACTGTCGAGCCTGGGGTGAGCAAACACAGTCTATGTAGTGGGACCAAGTGTGCAGGTTTACCTGGGACACGCCTGTTTCACACCTGTTTTCCCACCTTAATATTCAACAGTACTCCCACAGTCTCAAAGTTGTCCCAGGATGAATAAAAATAAAAATGGATGGTCATCCAAATCCTATGTAACTCCTAATCGTCTACGAACATTTATAAATGTTTGTTTTTTGAGTACATGATATGTCAGGAAAAAAATCACTGAATCAGTCACCAGTAGTTTTCTCATCTAAGGGGGCTTTCAAATAATACTAAACCCAAATAATCTTTGTGTTTCTTTCATTCAAATTCAATTTGCCAACATACAGTACATCATTAGTTTCAGACGTAGAGTTCAATAATTTATCAGTTGCATATAACACCCAGTGCTCATCATACCACGTGCCCTCCTTAATGCCCAATAATCTTTGAAAGGGCCTCAGGGATCACTACTGCCACCGATCTCTTATACATTGAGCTTCAATATGGAATCTTCTTTGAGGAAAACAAACGGAGAGCCATAGGGGGTGTCTGGCTGGCTAAGTCAATAGGGTATGTGACTCTCGATCTCAGGGTGGCGAGTTCAAAGAGCTTACTTTAAAAAAAGAAAGAAAGAAAAGGAAAAAAAAAAAAAAAGGACAGCCAAAGCTTACCAAGTTTGAAAACCACAGGATTATATCTCTCCAGCTACTCATTTTTAAAATTATTTCATGTTATACTTCAGCCTATAGAAACTCCTATTATATTATTGAAATAGAAATCTTTTTAAGGAATGTTTCAGTCCTGTTTCTGGCACAAACAATTGTGTTTTTTGGAGTTTATATTTACTCTCTACTTAGAGGAAAAGAGGAAGTAAAAGTTGAAATCTTAAAAAAAAAAAAAAAAAAAAAAAAAGCCTGTGCCGCTGGGTTTCCACTAGAGCAGCCAGTCATTTATTTAAGAGATGCATAAATTCAGTTTATTTGGAAAAATCACTGGTCTAGAAAGCATAGTTGTTAGCTCTGTGGTCAAGAGAAAGATACTGATATCATCATGTGGAATGCTGAAAAGTTTTACCTAACTACTTAGACTGAAGACTAGAAGTTTCCTTCTCTGTCAAGATGTCAGGAGTAGTTCTGAGTACAGAGACTGCAAATGGTTTTAACTGTTTCTTTTTGCATATCTAGCTTTCTGACTTTTCTACAGTGATCATGGTTTACTTTTAATGACTAAGGAAAAAACCCCCCACCTACCAACCAACAGGTCTTTCAGCACAGTGGGGAGGTGGAGAAGCGAGCAGGACAAGCCAGGCCCAAGTCTGGTACTAGCAGAGGCCTCAGAGCAGCTCCTAACTTGGACAGGACTGGGTCTGGCCCCAAGAGCAAGAGCCAGGAGTGTGGGGGTGCACTCGCCCAATGGCTTCCCGGTAAATAAGAGCAGGCACCCATGGGTCCTACAACTGCACTGACCTTTCAACTATTGAAAGTATAGCCTTGTGGTTAGAGCCCCACCTGTGCAATCAGACTGCCAGGGTAGGACACAGCGCTCGCTTAGTGGGTGTATGACCTTGAACAAGTCAATTAGCCTCCCTATTTCTGTTTTCTCATCTATAAAATAGGAATCACACTGCCACCTACCTCCTAGTGAGGCTGTGAGGATTAAGAGAGATGATTCACGGCAAGGGCCCGACATACAAGAAGATCACAACAAATGTAAGCCATTATTAGGTCTCTGCCAGGAAACACCGGCCCTGAAGTGCACTCCCCAAATCATGTGACTGGATCCCAAAACAACTAAAGAAGGGTCCAAAGAATAAAGCCTTTCTTTTCCCTTCTTTGCTGAAGGCAGGACCGCAGCATTGAGTTTGCTGTAAACCCAGTGCTCTTGGGAGCAATGGTAGGATGAGGGAGCCCTATAAAATACACAACATGTCCCAAGGCCCCACACTGTGAGCTAGAAATCCTGCTTTCAAAGCTACAGGATTTCTAGCTTCTTGCCTCTGCCACAGCTGCCAGCCACTGCCTTTGGCAAGGAGATGGGTGACTCAAGTGTGAGCTAGGACTTGGCAAGGGGACACCTAGCCAGAAGGCCTCCAGGCAGGAAGCTCCAAAAAGGGCCACCTGCTGAAACAGTTTGTCTACAGGCAGCCCTTGAGATGGAGGTGACATTCGGCTGTCATTAGCAAATTCAGCTAAGAACAGGGAACATTTCAAAGATCCAAAAGAACTTACCATTCTGGCTTCATAACTCTGAAAAACTTTTTTGGGGGGTGAGGAGGGCAGGCTGAAGATATGACCAGACACTTAAAATCACTGGAGTACCTTAACTAGACATAAAAAGCAGCCCCCAAAAGGTCAATTGCAAATCAAATTGCAAAGAGTTTCAGGGCTATCTTGAGCTAGAACACATTACATTTGCATGAAATAGAACTTTCTTTCCCAAATTTAAAATCACCTCACTTTATCAAAGACATAAAGAAACCTTCTAATGTCCATTTAGGAGCAAAATAATTACAATATTAATTACATAGGTGAGTATGTTCTATGCTGCACAGGGTGACCAACTCATCGTGGTTTGCCTAGAATTTTCCCACCTTTAGCACCGAAAGTACCACATCTTGGGAAACCCCTTTGTTCTAGGCAAACCAAGATGACTGGTCCCCGAAACACTGCAAGAAAAATGATGTGCGCTGTGTGAAGAGGAAAACAGAAGAGACACGGTTACAAATGCAGAAGTGCTAAATGCTAAGTTTGTCTGTAGCAACAGCTCCCAGTTCCTTCTCATAGTAAGAAAAAAAAAAAACTTAATTAAAAAAAAAAAAGAAAAACCACATGTGCCTCTCCCTTTTTTAAATTATCCCAAAACAGATTTCAGAAGAGAAGGTCCCTTCCTGTGCATGACCGACAAGCCCGTGCGGGACTGACTGTAGGCGCAGTGACTGCCATCAACCCAGCAAGCCCAGCAAGACAGGAAATGTCATCTTCTTAGAGTCTTTCCTTCAGGCGTGTTTAAAAACAAACCAAGACAGTTTGTGATTCAGGTTATCAACAATAAGAATGTGTAAGGGAAATCAGGATATCGAGCTAAACATCCAAGAGCCATGGGGAAAAATCAAGAATCACCTCACAAACAGGGCATTAAAGAGGACGGAGGAACCGAGAAGGGACTTGCACCAGCCGCTGAATGGAGAGTCAGGCGCTCGGCTACAAACTCTATGGCAGAGGCAGTGACTCCAAGCAGGCAGCCCCCTACCCACAATGATGGAGCAAAACGCTTGTAGCAGGAACTGAAGCAGAGGGTTTTTAACCCTCTGGTGAGGGTATGAACCAGCATCTAAGAATTTAGTTTCAAACCAAAAGGTAAGACTATATAAGGCAAGAAAGACCACACACTTCCTGGACCTAAAGCCACACAGAAACCTCCGTTCCTCACGACTCCACCCAGCCCAGACCACCTCCTCATCCAGCGTCCGTCTGGCCCCGTCCCAAGATAGGTTGGCAATTCCTAGATGCTGCTGAACCTCGGAACTCCTTAGATCCCTTTTATGCATCTGGAGATGGGATCAAATCCAGGTTATATGACTCTTTTTCTCCATAGCGATACTCGTTTCTTTAGGGAAGGGAGGAGATAAAGTCAGAAACATTTTAAAAGACTAACATCTTTGAAAGTCCTACTCTGGTAAGTCCCGAAGAATAACTTCCTTTCTTTCTAAGACCAAGAAATACACTTTTCCCTAGTGTTGATCTTGATTTAGGAGAGGATGCCTTCTTGTAACCCTTTCAACACACCCAGTGAGAAGATGGAGGTGTCTTATAACCTCCGGCAAAAAGCACAGAAGTCTGGAAGGCAGGAGACGGAAGCTAGTTTCAGCAGCAATACAGGCCAACCGTTGCGGTCATTGAGGACCACGTGCATCGCTCCCTCAGATCTCAGATTCTTCATTTAAAAAAATAAAGGATTTGGGCTAAGATTGTCTTTAGCATCTCTTCCAGCACTAAAATTCTATGTGAAATTCTGTCGTGTATGTGATTATAACAATAATGCCCATTAGATTCATGTTTTGTACTCTGAAGATTCAGGAATTAAGAAACAAGTATAGTAACTTGGACCAGCAAGGATGGCATGACCAGAGCAGACTAAAACTGGAAGGTTAAAAAAAAAAAAAAAAAAAAGCAAATGTCTAACAGTTGTCAAAGTATGTGACCAAAAAAGGTGGGGAGAATACTAACATCAACTTACAAACACTTTTAAGTGCTCTGGAACCAATGGTAACAAGCAGATTCCTCACAATTACCAGCTGTTCTTACTGCTAAATTTAAGGATAAGATGAATGTTAATTCAGTGATCTCTTCTCCACAGAAAGAAAAAAAAAAAAAGCCTGTAAATACTTAGAGAAAACGAAGCAAAATTTTGACTCTAAGCTATATGAGAGCAAATCATTCTGGTGATTGATTGCGTCTAAATCGCAGGATGCTCTGACTGGATTCTACTTGGGGACAGCAAGGCAACAAATGCAACCCACTGGAGATGTAGGAGATGTTTCATACCAAGGAATGGCATGTTTGACAGGGTGTCAAAGTCAAGACTGCCTCTGCGCCTACCCGGACCCCCAAACAGTGCTCATTTCACTATCCATGAATAAAATGGCAGGAGAAAAAAAGCAAGCTTTTTCCTTTTTTCTTTTTCGTGAAAGAAGCTGCAGAGTTTGGTCAGGCAACTTGGTTGGCGCCCGTGAGTGTCAATATCCTAAGAGCAGCAAAGTCCGCAAAGATGGGGTGTTTCCATTCCACAGACCTGCAGCAAAGACTGTCAACCGAGTCAGCAAACAACCTCACTTCTCCAAACCAGGACTCCGAAGCTACCCTGTCTCAGCCAGGAAAGCAACAAAACTGATACACACGGGCACAGAAGAGGGTAGGGTGGTCCACCGCTGAAAGTGGAGCCCCGGGACTTCACCTCCCGGGAGAGACCGGCCAGAACCAAAAGCGCCTTCTCCAAGGGTCCCCATCGCGCACCACGCACCCACCAGCCTCTGGGCGACTAAAGAGGAAGTCAGGATGTCATGTCAAACGGATAAAGACAGCTCGACCACACAAGAGCCACGGTCTGGGCCGGTCTCCGGCTTGGCTCGGGGTAGGGTCCCAGGCGGCGATCCTTTCTCCCTCTCCATCCACCGTCCTCCTTCCGGCGGCGCGGACCAGCCTCCCCGTGGCCAGCACCCGCTGGCGGAGCCCACGCTGCGCAGCACGGTAGGAGCCGGAGGAGCACCTCGAGCCTCCCCTCCCCCTGCCCAGCCCGGGCCCGCGGACAACGCACACCCGCGCTCAGCTGCGCACACCCGCACCCGGGCTGCGCCTGGCTCCCGCCGGCCCCTTCCCCAGCCCTCGGGCGCGCCGCGGGCAGCGAGCGGAGCGCGCAGTTCCGACGGCCCAGGGCGGGGACCGCGCAGGGGAGGAGAGCCGCAGCCGCCGGCTTTCGGAGCAGCCGGCGGCCGCACACACTCCTCCCCTTCGCCGCGAGTAAACAGCTCGCGGGCGCGCTCCGCGCCGCGCCCCCATCCCCCCGCCGGGGCTCCGCGCCGCCCCGCGCCCGCGCGTCCCGCCCGCCGGCGCCGCCGCCCCCTACCTGGTCGGTGAGTTTGAGCACTGCCATTCTTCCGCTCCTTCGCGCGCACACACATACAGGTCCCCGGTCCGCAGATGTCACGCCAGGAGCCGGGGAAGCGGAAGGGATTGCCAGGGGAAGGGAAAAAAATCTGGCTCCCGAATTTGACAGCCCTCCCCCTGCTCCTCCTCCGCCGCCTCCTCCTCCCGCCGAGAGGCTGACACTGGCTAGTGGGGTTTGCAGCCGAGCCCGCCCGCCTTTATACAGGAAGTACCGGCTGCTGCCAGCCGGGCCGCCACTGACATCACCGCGCGCTGGCTCGCTCGCGGCCGCGCCGCCTGGGCCGACGCTGCCTCCTGCCGCCCGCAGCCGGGCCTCGCAGCCCGCGGCCCCGCGAGCTCGCCTGCGCCCGCGCCCGACGCGCGGTGGGACCAGACTGCCGCCTGCTTTCGGCGCCTGCACACTGCGCGCAGGCGAACCGGCCCCGCCGCCCTGCGGCCCCAAAGGCGTTCGCGGTGAGAGACGCCCCACCCCCGCCCGGGGACTAAGCGTGGCCCTCCCGAGCCCCATCTCACACACGGGACACAACCTGATGAGCAAGCCCTTGCAGACACAAGCCTTGGGGTGTCACTCACAGGTCACCAACTTTAACCCGAGCTTGCTTTCACCTGAGAGATTCCGACAGTCACACTTCTAAACCTCTCCCCCTAATCTGGAACCAGATTGCCCGGCACTCCAAATTATTCCCATCTAGGTCAGGCATTGTAATTCTGGGGCTTTGTTTAATGCGGGGAGGCCTTGGACACACTGTAATTCTTTAGCGAGTGTTCGTCAAACACTGAGGAGGTGGGGGACAGGGGCTCTAGCCCTTCCACCCTGTTCTCCAGCTACCTTCCAGCTAGACACACCCAAAACTCCATCGTTAAATTCAAACACTGGGTTTCGAGTTGGGGAGATGGAGGTGGAGCAGAGTTACTAGAGAAGAAAAGAAGTCCTAAATTAGAAGTCCTAAATTAATGGGGCTTTTGAGTGTTGTTACCAGTCCTGACTCATTTCTACAAAATCCAGTTATCATGCTCTTCAACAAATAGAAGAGTCAGCTATCAAACAGGTACAGTGGTAACATGCATCAACTGTAGTAAGTGTTGATACTTCGGGAATTTGGAGCAAACATTTATTCATTCAACAACTATGTACTGAGTGCCTACTTTGTACCAGATACCAGCTAGGCACAGTCTGAAAGGCAGGAAGCATAAACAGGGAAGATACCCAGTCTTAGTGGGTGTCCTACATAGACCACAAGGTCACAACTAATGAATGTAATCACAAACTGATAAGGGAGGGGAGGAGGAGGGGCTGGGGATGCTTCTGAAGGAAATCCGTCACAAAGCAATCAGACCCAGACTGGTGGGTGAGAGCAGGCTTTCCTGGGAAAGTGACAAGAGGTGAGATTCTAGAGGAGGAAGAGTTAAGTAGGCAAGTGGGTGGGGTACTGCTCCCAGGTAGCCCCATGTGGCCCTGGCATGCCACAAAGCAAACCCGCCTTGAACAGGAAACCGGAGCTGGAGTTCTGGGTTGAGACCAAATACCTACCCTTCACTCATTCACAGACCAAATGTGGACTTTTCTTCCCGCCTTGCAGAGCCTCTCCAAAGATTCCATGTGGGAAAGGCAGAAGGGAGTGGTACATGTGCTTAGCATCCTCCTCTTCATTACCTAACCATGGAACTGTGACTCAGATCAAGCAGGCAAGGGAGCTAAGAAAGCACGCTCCTGGCTTCCACTCTCTATCTTCAGTAATGCTCAGAGACAGAACATTTTTTTCCTCAAGGCCTCCTTCAAACACAAAATAGATCGCATTTGTTGTGTATGGGAGGCAGTTCCTCACCACTGTTGTTGGTATTTGTAGTTACTAATATCACCCCGCATGGCTCTGTAAGTAAACTGAATAGGACACAGAATTCTCTACTGAAACAAAGCCATCTTTTGGAAGAGTGATAAAGATGATTTAATCTGCAAATGCACTCAAGACCCACTTTGGTTCATCATGGCCATGCCTATACATAATTTCTTTGGGCCCCATTTAGAAGGAGGAGAGAGGTGTTCTCAACCCTATCAAACCCCTCACCTCCTTTTTGTAACTAGTATTTTTAACATTCCCTTTACTATGCTGAAATGAAATTCATACTTAATATTAACTACCTATGCAAGTTTCCCAAGAAATCAATATAATCGCCTAATTGTATAATAAAGGAAAATAATTTGTAATTAACTTTGTATTAGAAGACTAAATAGTAAGATGCTTACACCTGTATGTAGAACCACTGTGAATGAGAGAACTCTTAAGTATAGACCAATATAAATGTGTTGTATTACCAACTCAGATATCAGCATTGGTGTTGTCAGGGGTGACATGATTTTGTGAAAGGCTGAACAGCTTTTGATCAAGTTCCAAACAAAATAAAGAGCAAAGGATTGGGCTAAATTTATTGATATGAGTGCATTTACCATAAAGCCTGGATTTAATGTGTTCATACACTGCAAGTGACTCTAATGGTTTGTTTAATTGGTTAGCTAAAACTCAGACCCATTGGTGGTCTATATTCAATAAGACTGAGATGCCCGAATGTCCCTGGTATAATGTAGAGGAAGAAATCCAGAGGTTCATGGAGATGGCAATGTTGCAGTGATTTTATGTATAATGTGTATACCCAGCCCTGAACTATATACCCTTAGAGGCCCAGATGACTATCTCTACACTAAGTCATTGAAAAATAATAAGGGGAACACCAGAAAAGCTCTGTAGTAGCTGGATTTGATGGTGGAAGATGCTTCCATTGAAACTGCTCCCTAATTTTCATCACAGTGGGATCCCCAAGTGACAGCATTTAACTGGCAGGAACAGAGTAGACACATTTACAGCAGTGGGCAGCAGGGGCAACGTAGGACTCAAAGGTCTTGATATACAGGGATATTTAGTAATGCCCTGGGTGGCTCTAGGAATGATATAGATGGACAGACTTCTGAAATATTCCTTGATCTCTGTAACAGGCAAAACTAGGTCTGCTGCCTGAAACCTGACTTGAGCCATCAAAATGAAAAGTCATCCTTCTCAACCAGTTTTCATACCTCAGCCAGTTCACAGACCCCTTGATTGAAAGGGAGGCTGATCCTCTTAAGGAGAGAAAACCAAAAGCAATACCAAATCCCTGGAGACATGTAAAAATCAGTACCAGCATGAAAGATGTAGATGACGCAGCTGTCATGATCCTATCATTTTCCCCCATTCAACTCACCTGCTGGGCCTATGCAGAAGCAGAGGAATCGGAGAGAATTATTATGAATTGGTATAAACTTAATCAGATAGTAAAGCCAGTTGCAACTGCAGTTCTATATGTGCTATCTTTACTGCAGCAAATCAGCGCAATCCTAGGTACCTGGTATATACAGCTACTGATACGGCAAATGCTTTTTTATTCCAATTTGCACCAAAAGCTGCTCTCTTTTCCATGACAAGGCCAACAGTTCACCTTCACAGTCTTTATGGGATGTAAACTCTCTTGCTCTCTCCCATAATCCAGTCTGCAGAGAATTTGATCACTATATTAAAGACATCAAGGGGCAATCCTGAGAACCACTGTACTATAGTGATAATAGCCTATGATTTCAAAAAATCTGCCCAATTTACTCTATCACATTTCACTGTGGTTTTATCTACTTGATTTATGCTTTTAAAATTTTCTTAAGTATAAATACACATGAAATGTATGTGTATGTCTATATATTCGTGTGTGTGTGTGTATGTGAATATACCTGCATATATACGTATGTGTATATGTGCACCCTAACATGTAAACATGTGATGCTGTGGTGTCCCACCTGGTTCCCACCTTCGGGACCAAAGCCCTTATTCCCCCAACTGCTGGAAGTTGTTGCCTGCTGACAGCTTGAAGCTGAGTCTTCCCCTAGGAATTGCCCTCAGCCAAAAAGAACCACCTCGACCAAAGTGACAACCCCTCCCTGGAGATTATACATACCCAGTGAGTGCAAGAACGCAAAGGCGTTTTAGATGTTCCTAAAAGCATGCCCCAGTAAGTCTCAGCCTGCAAATCTCCATCTTGGAGGCCAGTTCCTGAGGAACCCCACCCAATATAATCATGTGTTTTGACTTTACATTGGTGGTTTACATAGTTCATACCCTGTTTGTAAATAATTCAGAACCACCTTCCTGGCCCAGCTGAAAACCACAGGCAGAGCTATGGAAATGATTGCTGAATGAGGCAAAATTTTGGATGAGGTTACCTCACTATCTCAACATGGAGACTTCTGTTTTGAAACTAGTGTGGCCTTTAACTGAATGGTTAAGGTACAGGGGATCCATGGGTGTCTTGGGGCTAGCAAGTGATCTTCACAAAGCAAAACCAAAGGCCTGGCAATCTAGCTAAGGAGATAAGAACATCTCATCAATGTAATTTTTGTATTTTTTAAATATATATATAAGCACTATTTATCTCCACACATACCACACATTTATCTCCTGGACCCTAAAAAGCCATAGAATTTCAGTTTGTGCCAATTGTTTAACAGAACCTAGTGGGGAGAAGATGAAATATTCCCACCCCACTACATGATCGATATTCAACATGTCAACACATTTAAAGCACTTTATAACAGCACCTGGTACAAAGTTGAAGGTTAGCTATTATACCTATTGTATTAAAATATGAAAAGATGCCATCCTAGAAATGAAGAAATATGGCAGGTTTTTAAAAAAATATTATAAAGTTATTTTTGGTGTTGATTTGTTTAAAGTTATATACTTTATTTTTTTAATTTTTTATTTAAATTCAATTTAGTTAACATACAGTGTATTATTAGTTTCAGGGGTAGAATTTAGTGATAAATTTATGTGCTTTAAAACAGGAAATGCCTTTTTTCACTCTTGGTCTTTACTACCCTTGACTGTAACATATATATATATATATATGTCTATATATATATATATATATATGTCTATAGATATATAGATATATAGATATAGATATAGATAATCAATAGCATTCAGTTAAGTATTTCATACTTTTATTTGCTATTATTCATCTATTATATTTAATTTAATGAAGGATAGTCAGAAGAAAGGCAGGCAGGGACAAGGGCCCCCCTTCCTAAGAGGAACACTACCCTTAAAAGGAAAGAGACCCCCATCCTGGTAATCTAGGTTTTACTCAGTGCCCCAGCTTTAAGTCTTCCTACTGGGAGGACTTACTACTTGTATGTGACAGAAAGAAAGGGAATGGCCTTAGGCGTCCTAACCCATGCCTGGGGGGGGCCAGCTCAACAGCCAGTGTAATATCTAAACAAAGCTTGACCTGGTGGCCTGCAGCTGGCCGACATGCCTTAGGGCAGCGGTGGGAGCAGCCCCCTTGGTCCCTGAGGCTACAAAACACCAGCCTGGAAGGAGCCTTCCACCCTTTCCCACATGAACAATTACCTGATAGGTAGATGAGCACGTGGACAAAAACCTGATTGGGTAACAGGTGCATAGGGTTAATCAGATTAGAATAGCCCACCAACAAGCCCATAAAAACCCCCAGACTTAGCAACCCTCTCAGGTCCCCTCCTTTGGGAGTTTTGTACTATGGCTCAATAAACTTTGCTGCCCACCACTCTTCCTGTGCTCTACCTCTTCATTCTTCAAAGCAGCATGACCAAGAATCTCTGGTACCGAAGGAAAAGAAATCCTGCAGGGTATTGTCTTTTAAGTATCAGTCTTCTAGAACCTATTATATTTTATTTTGCATATGTGTTGTTTCCTTCATATTAGAAACTTCTAGTGGGTACTAGGCATGCCTTATCCTTCTCTGGTGTCCCATATAGTGTTGGCTACTAAGTATAAATTCAGTAAATAATGGCAAACTATCTGATTTTAAAAGCATGCAAATGGAGAGAGTATTAGCTGGCAACATAGTAATTCTACTCAATATATACTAAGATTTTTTTTCTTTAAATTCTTACTCAAAATCCTACTTTCCTACGCAAAGTGTAAAATTCACCAACACAAAAAAATTTCCAGAAGTAGAACAAGTAGAAAGAGCTAAGTTATTACAATAATTTGGCAATAAAGTATTTAAATTTTTTCTGTGAGGGATTACTATAACGAATATTGAATTTGCTGTGGATTAAAAGTTCCATTGTTTACTGTGGTTTTAAAAATTCTATCCCATTTGGGGCGCCTGGGTGGCACAGCGGTTAAGCGTCTGCCTTCAGCTCGGGGCGTGATCCCGGCGTTATGGGATCGAGCCCCGCATCAGGCTCCTCCGCTATGAGCCTGCTTCTTCCTCTCCCACTCCCCCTGCTTGTGTTCCCTCTCTCTCTCGCTGGCTGTCTCTACCTCTGTAGAATAAATAAATAAAATCTTAAAAAAAAAATCTATCCCATTTGCTTTCAACTTTTTAAGAAGCTTTCTTGGAAAAACAAATCAAGAGGGTTGAGAAGGTGAGATTCATATGAGAAGATGAAAGGATGAGGGATAGAGAAGAGAAGAGAAGCTGCTTAGAAAAGTTGAAGAGGTGAAGTCAGTAGAAGCCTCAGGCTCCACTAAGAGAGAAAGACCCCCACATGGGGGCATTTTAACGTGCAATGGTGGTCCTTCCCCTTCAGTGGGACACTAGAATGGGAGGCACAATTCTCAACCTTCTTCCAGAAAAATGATCATGCAAATTCACAAAATTTGCTGACTGCCCCTCTCTCTTCTCCTTCGCAGCCAAACTTGTCCAAAAAAAAAAAAAAAAAAGATGTCTCTTTTTTTCTTATCTCCACTTTATTACCTCCTCAGCCCTCTCCAACTCCGCTGAGCCCACTACCCTGAAAACACAACCACTCTGAACAACTCTACTCCAGTACAACCTGACAAGATTCTGGTTTGGGCCCAAAATGCATTTCTGTGTCTTAGGCCAACCATATTTCTCCTGATCTCCAGACCCACTCAACTGCCTACTTCTCATTCAGATAATTCAAAATCACCTCACACTCAGCATGTCCAGAAAGGAAGTAACAATCTTACCCTAAATTCAGCCCTCCTCCTGGTTTCCTTATATCAGTAAATGACCCCACCATGGACCTAGTTTGGTCTAAGAACAAAAACTGAAGCCTATCCAAGTCTGATCAATTCTGTTTTCATCATTTCTCCTATGGCTTTTTCTGATCCCAATTTCCAGGACCTCGCTTCAAACCATTCTCAGTGTTTAACCTGCCTTGTTGGAACAGCCTCCTAGTTGGTTTCCTAGGATTCATTCTCCACCCCAGTGGCAGTACAGTCTTTCTAAAATGCAAGCCTGATCAAGTCACTGCCCTTCAATGGCTTTCCATTGCCTTCAGGCTATTTACAAACATTTTAGCATGCTTGGTTTTCCAACACCTCCTTTCTTCCCACCTATCATTCTTCTCACAGGGAAGCCACTTTGCTCAACTTGGGAAGGTGCCATTCACATCCTAGTCTATGTGAATGGGGACTGCTGGGGTAGTGCAGTACACAACCTGTGAGACTAAACTTGGCAGCCTTGCCTCTTTATCACACTTTATACACTGCTAACAGCAGCTTTTCTGATGTATCATATTTCTTCTCACTCTGAGCCTTTGCATATTTCTGTTTCCTGCCTATAATTTCATCCACCCCAATGTCATCTTCATCTAGCTAATTCAACCTATCCTTCAGATCTCAGTTTAGATATCACTTATCCCATGAAGCCCTCCCTTACTCTACCTCCTAGGTTTGGATTAAGAGTTTCCCTAAAGTTTCATAAATTCTGGTGTCCTCTGCTTAACCTCTATTATTGTACTTATCCCTTGATCCTTTAATTACCTGTTTACTTTCCTGACTCTTCCTTTAGACTGTTGTTTTAATCACCTTTCTGTCTCTACTTCATAGTATAATGTCTGGCACATGGTAGATGCAAAGTAAATACTTTTGAAGGAAGGCAACTTTGAGTAAATCATTGGACCTGGCTAAGTTTTAGGTATCACTAGTCAAATAAGGCTAAGGGTTTGTGGGTCTGTCCTCAATAACTTACAGAATGATATGACAAAATGTATATAAAATTGCATTGAAAAGTAGACAAAATAAATAGATGAGAAAGAGAACAATTGGTATGGCATCTCATAAAGAAAAAGTGACAAGGATTGGGATGATGTTAAGGAAAGTCATGAGAGATACCTTTCTACTCCATCTAAGACCTTAATGCTTGTGCTGTTGAAGTGAGTGCAGATTCCGTGTCTCGTCTGTGAGTGAGCAACTAGAACGTTTTAAAAGATAGGACAAGTTAGAAATGAGAAGTGTAGCAATGAAACATGCTTTCAATTCATTAACTGGCCACACAATCTGTGCTTTAAGATACATGTATATTATTTCCTTCTTTGAGACCCAGTTTTTCAAAATGGTGTACTGGTATACCAAGGGCTCAGGAATTCACAGGATAAACACAGCTTTTCTTTCTGGAACATCAATTTCGCTTGGTGATTGAGGGAGTTAAATCATTTAACTTGGTAAGTAACTCGAAGCAGTATTTTCACAACTACATAAACAAACAGATATAGTTTGGACTGTAGCATTGCATACATCTTTTTTTTTTTTTTTAAGATTTTGTTTATTTATTTGACAGAGAGAGACACAGCCAGCGAGAGAGGGAACACAAGCAGGGGGAGTGGGAGAGGAAGAAGCAGGCTCCCAGCGGAGGAGCCTGATGTGGGGCTCGATTCCAGAACGCTGGGATCACGCCCTGAGCCGAAGGCATATGCTTAACAACTGAGTCACCCAGGCGCCCCAGCATTGCATACATCTTTTAAATAAATCCGAGACTTCAAACATTTTGTGTTTGCAGTGGATTACTCCACACTATCCGCCTTTATGCCGCCTACCAAACCTTCACACTCCCAAGCCCTAGGAGTAAGTTTTTACTCACGTATGCACTTGCGATACCTAGGAAAAGTGTAGTAAGTCCTGCTTTTAGAAGTTTGGTAGGCTTCCATGCTGCTGAAATGAAACAAGACGAAGGACCTTCAGCAGACGTGGCTGGTACACTAACGTCAGGGCCAAGTTTGTAGCTGAGTATCGATTTGTGGGTCTGTTCTTCGTTCCTAGCTTGCCCACTGCATTAGGAAGCAGTTTTGTAAAACTGGTTACTAGTCCCCAGAAGAATCAAAAATATTTTCATGGGGGGAGTCAATACTCATTTATCATTCCACAAGGAAAAATATCTAAATCCATATCCCCATGATATTTGGCCAGTGGCATCATAATCTTTGCATACAGAGGTCAGCACATTAGATCTGAGGGAAGAGGAGAGGGGAACTAACAATTGTTAGTTGTAGAGGTTCTTACTATGGGACATGACACTTTAAATATTGAGGATTTGTTTTTCTGCCACTCTACTATAAACTCCTTGAGGGCAGGGCCCATTTCAAATTCATCTTTGTGTCCCAGCCACTCTCAGTGCCTGGTCACATTATACATCCTCAGTTAAATTTTTATTAACTGAACTAAAATGATCTCTTCTAATGATTAGGAAACTTAAGAAATAATGCCTTCATACACCAAAAATTCTTTGTCTAAATCATCTTGCACAGTTTCATCATCCACTGAAGAAATATACAGCATAGCAGTGGTGTCACTTTTTTGTTATGTGTTCAGGTCCTGGAATGTTTCCAAGTTTCCCTCCTGACCCCCAACCCATTCCCCTGCCAAAAAGATAGGATCAGTATCTATAACATATACCATATACACTTGTTGATTACCTTTGGCAAAGCACTCTTTTCAATAATAGATTAAATAGTCTATGAACTATATCTTTAAAATGAATCACTAAGTATAAACGTCCCCATTTCGGTGACTTTAACAAGTGACAAAAAACAGGACCAGAGTCACACTGCTCACGGAGGATCAAATATGCATTCTGAATTTCCAAGTCTATAGCCTCAGGGTTGTTTTTCTTCCCTCCACAAATCCAGTATGATCAAAATACAGAAATTTCTTCTTCTCATCACTTCACCTTAAAATGCATACGAAGTAGGCACTGTGTAAACACACACACACACACACACACACACACACACACGAAGAGGAAAAATAATTAGAGACTAGAGGACTCGTCAATGCCCTGAGTTAGAACTAGGCCAAATTTGTGAATTCAAAGTTTTAAACCTAATCCAACTTCTCTCAAGTTCAAATTCACTTGACATGTATTACGTTGTGACTTCCTGTTTTTGTAGAAGAGCAGTTTCAAAAATGGTTCAGTAAGCTCTGTGGACAACATCTAACTCCTGCAATGCAAGTTTTGGAACATTTAGTGGTAAATGAATAGAGAACACATGCAATACACTTCTTAAGATGTGCATATTTTCAAAAACTCGGGGGAAAAAGTGGTTGGCCAAGTCTATCTGTGGTTTCATTGAATACTTAAAAATTAGTTAATGACATTGAGAGACACAAAGATACAGTTGGGTTTTCCCATCCAGTCTGCAGAACACATAGCTGTCAACCAGCGATGATAGAACCCATAGGAAAGTACCCTCAATTTTTGTAGAAACAGGAAAGAATTAAGATTTAGTGTCTGGACCTGTGGTAGTTGGATGCAGCATTAACAAGAAAATCAGGAAAAAAGCAAAAGAATCTAAAAATATTCTTGCGTGTTTTACATTTACTATTTCTCTGTGTAATTGCTAGTGCATGGTACATGGTGAAAAATACGCTGGCAAATATCAAATCACCAAAGAGCTCCCTGGCAAGTCTTTTTTTTTTTTTTTTAAATTATTTTTTAAGTAAGCTCTATGCCCAATATGGGGCTTGAACTCACAACCCTGAGATCAAGAGTCACATGCTCTACTGACTGAGCCAGTTAGGTGCCCTTCACTGGCAAGTCTTTAAGAGATTTGGTGAAAGTCTAGCTCTTCTTGACAAACAAAAACTTTTATCCCCTACTTCCACTCCAGACCCTCAGTGACTCTGGGAACTCAACCAGTGTGTCTCTCAAGTGTTCAGGAGTAAATCAACACACACAACATGCTGTTATTCTCTCTCAGGGCTTTGCTGGGTCCCCACTAAATCTGAACTTCTATAATGTTCTGCCAGCCCTATGGCTTTGCTAATACTCTGCTGAAGCTCAGAGAAAAAATATCCTGCCCAAGTTTCCACTCTGTTCCTACAAACCTCCAATGTGGCAAGTGCCATGCTTCTTCTTGAGGCCACACTGTGCCAACACCACGCTCTTTTCCATGCCGAAATGCAGATACCATGCCTCTTTCCAGACAGTTCACAGCCACTGCATAGGCATGAGGGGAAGAGGGAACGGACGACAAGCAGCGGGCTGTCCTTTCACTCCCTCTACCCCCACCTTCATATCTGGTTCTAGGAAACCACTTACAGAATTTCCTGTGGTGGAATGTGAACTGACACCACTTAACCAATCTCCGCTCAGATACAGCCAGAAGCATCCACTCTAGTTGTTGCCAAGAGGTTCATTTTAATTTGGTAACTTTGTGTGTTGAACAGAATGGAGGCCTCGTTGTTGAAGACTGTAAGGAAAAGGAAGTTAGAAAACATGAAGAAAAATACAAATAAATTGTATTTGTTCTAATGATTCCTCAGACTATAACACACAATGGTCAAATAATCAAAAGAAAAGCACACGATCAATAGGTACTTGATAGATATAGAAAAAGCATTTGGTAAACTCAGCATCCAATGATGATTACAAAACAACTCTTAAAGCTAAAAATAGAAAAGCAGAAGAAAACTTCCTTAATGTGATATTTGGTATTTACCAAAAAAATGAAAGCAAACCTGTTTAATCAATGGTAAAGGATTAGACACATCTTCTTTAACATCAGGAACAAAGCCAGGAAGCTAGCTATCGCTGCTTCTATTCAACAGTTTTCAAGAGAACCAAAAGGAAAAAAACAAAATTATCATTCATAATAGATAATATGGCAGTTTACAAAAACAATCTAAGAGAATTAACACAAAAATAATTAGAATAGGAGAGTTCAGCTATGTTGCAGGATATAAAATACACACAAAATCAACAGTGTTCCTATACATTTTTTCTATAAAACGCCAATAGTAAACATTTTCAATTTTAAAGGCTATGTGGTCTCCATCCTAACTGATCAAATCCGCCTCTGTAGTTCAAAAGCAGCCATAGACAGTATGTAAACAGACAGACACAGCCGCGTTCTTCTTTACAAAAGAAGATTACAGGCTGGATTTGGCTCACAGGCGATAGTTTACAACTCCTGTCAGACACCATTGATGAAGTTAGAAAACTTTACTTAAAAAGAAAAAATACCAGGGGCACCTAGCTGGCCCAGTCAAGTACAGCATGTGACTCTTGATCTCCGGGTTCTAAGTTTGAGCCCCATGTTGGGTGTAGAGATTACTTTAAAAATAAATAAATAAAATCTTTAAAAAAAAAAGAAAGAAAGAAAGAAAGAAAGAAAGAAAGAAAGAAAGAAAGAAAGAAAGAAAGAAAGAAAAAATACCATTTACTATAGCAACTCAACTGGAAGGTACACATGAATAAATCTAACAAAATTTGTACAAAACCTATTTGGAAAAAATTATGAAACTTTATTGAAAGACCATAAAGAAGATTTCAATAAATAGAGGGGTACACCAGCTTAATGGATGAGAAAAGTCAATGTTTCAAACATTTCAATATTTGCAAATTAATCTATTAATTCAATGTAATTCCAACCAAAATACCAACAAGGCTTTCCATGACATCTGACGAACTGACTCCAAAATTTATATAGAAGAACAAAAAACCAAGACAATTATGAAGAACAAGGTAGGAAGACATGACTTAACAGATGTCAAGATTTATTATAAAATAACAGTAACTAAGGCGATATAGTATTGGTAGAGACAGATATGATAAAAAGAATAAAATAAGGACCCCAGAAGCAAACCCACTGTTATGTGAAACACGATATTTAACAGAGGTACCATTGCAGATCATGGGGTAAAGACTGAGTATCCAATAAACAGTCTGGAATGATCATTTATTGTACGGTAAAAACTGAAGTTATATCCTTACCTCCATCATACACAAAAATCAGTTCCAGGTTGATTAAATATCTAAGTAGACAGTCAAAGCTTTAAAACAAATTAGATGGGATGCCTGGGTGGCCCAGTCTGTTAATCTAAGCATCTGCCTTCGGCTCAGGTCATGATCCCAGGTCCTGGGATCGAGTCCCACATCCAGCTCCTGCTCAGCAGAGAGCCTGCTTCTCCCTCTGCCTGCCACTCCCCCTGCTTGTGCGCACACATTCTCTCTCTCTCTGACAAATAAATAAAATCTTTTTTAAAAAAATAAAATAAATGTACATATATATATATATATATATACACACACACACATATATATAAAACAAATTAGAAAGGAATATAGAAGAATTTCTTTAATACTGGGAGGAAAAGAAAGATTTCTTTCTTTCTTTTTTTTTTTTTGAAAGACTTTACCTATTTATTTTTGCGAGAGAGAGAGAAAGAAAGAGAGAGAGAGGGCACGAGCAGAGAGAAGGGGCAGAGGGAGAAGCAGACTCCCCACTGACCAGAGAGCCTGATGTGGGGCTTGATCCCAGGACTCTGGGATCATGACCTGAGCCAAAGGCAGACGCTTGACTGACACAGCCACCCAGGTGCCCCAAAAATGAAAGATTTCTAAAACAAGACACAAAAAGCCCAAAACATAAGGGAAAAAAATTAAAATATTTAGCTACATTAAAAAAGAAAATTTCAGTACATCAAAATATGAATAATATTAAAAGACAAGCTATACTGGTACAAGTATTTGCAAAGCATAAAACTAAAAAAGGCTTAGTATCCAAAATAAAATAGAAAAATAATCCAATAAAATAGTGTGTATTGGACCCATTAGTGGATCCTGAAATCCATTTTGTGGGTTGTAGACTAGTATTTAATAATATAAAATAGATTAGAATAGAGAACATCTGAGTACATACCACACATTAAAGATAAATAGTACTTTGGGAAATTTTTGTTTCAGTTATATATCTATATGAGTATATGCACGTGAACATACTGGATCACAATATAAAATAAAGTTCTAAAAGTGGGTGATGGTTTTAAGCACACGAAAATAGAAAATTAATAAACTATATGGATTGTACAACAGTGTGAATGTGCTTAATGCTACTAAATAGTACTTAAAAATGGTTTAAATGGTAACATTTTGTTATGTATATTTTACAACAATAAAAAAAATATATATATATACACACACACACATACACACAGGTAATTCGCAAAATAGGAAACCTTGAATGGCCAATAAACAAATTAAAAAGATGCTTGATCTCAGTAGTCAACAGAGAAATCTCAATGAGTCAGTCATCAGATGAACAAATAATTTAAAAGTCTGACAATGCCTCTGAGAGCAGACAAATGAATAAGGAATATGTGGTATGTGCACATGTAACACACACACACACACACACACACACACACACGAATATTATGCAGCCATAAAAAAGGATGAGCTCATACCATTTGAGACAACATAGATGGACCTAGAGGGTATTATGCTAAATGAAATAAGTCAGAATGAGAAAGACAAATACCATATAAAATTCCTCTCATATAAAAATGAATAAAGAAACAAAAAGCAGAATCAGGCCTATAAATACAGAGAACAAACTGATGGTTGCCAGAAGGGATAGGGGTTAAGGGATGGGCAAAATGGGAGAGGAAAACCCGGGCTTCTAGTTATGAAATGAATAAGTCATGGGTATAAAAGGCATAGTATAGGGAATATAGTCAATAATATTGTAATAGCAATGTATTGAGACAGATGTTTACTTGTGGTAGATAAACTTAGCATAATGTATCAACTTGTCAAATCACTAAGTTGTACACCTGAAACTAATGTAACATTGTGTGTCAACTACACTCATATATAAACAAAAAACAAAGTCTGACAATGCAAATGTTGGTAAGAATGTAAAGCAACAAGAATTGTCCTATCTGCACCTGGGATTATAAACATTTATAATTTGGTAACATCTAGTAAACTCACCAGCAAATCCACTTCCACATGTGAATAAGGAGAAATGCTTATTGTAGCATGTTTATAATAGTGAAAAAAAATGAACACAATCTACATGTTCACCAACAAGAGAACGGATAAACAATTAAATACTGTACAACAGTGATAGTAAATGAACTAGCCTCATGCATCAACACGGATAAATCCTCAAAACATACATTATGGCAACAGAGCTGTAAAAGTATAACAGTATGATACATTTCACTGAAGTCTGCAATATTTAAAAGAAAACTCCACAGTAGTAGAAATATAAATGTATTCATTGGGGTGCCTTGGTGGCTCAGTTGGTTAAGCATCTACCTTTGGCTCAGGTCATGATCCCAGGGTCCTGGGATGGAGCCCCAAGTTGGGCTCCTTGCTCAGCAGGGAGCCTGCTTCTCCCTCTCCCTCTGCCTGCCGCTCCCCCTCCTTATGCTCTCTTCCTCTCTGTCAAATAAATAAATAAAAATTTTTTAAAAAATAAGTATATTCATTAGAATGGTATATATCAGGGGCACCTGGGTGGTTAGGTCGGTTAGGCATCCAGCTCTTGATTTTGGCTCAGCTCATGATCTCAGGGTTGTTAGATTGAGCCCTGAGCCGGACTCCGTGCTGGGTGTATAGCCTGCTTAAGATTCTCTCTCTCCCTCTTCCTCTGCCTGCCCCTCGCCTCCCCTCTCTCTCCCTCCGTTTCTAAAAAACAAAAACTAAAACTAAATCAGAATGGTAAATATCAAATTGAGGGCAATGATTGCCTTTGGGGAAGGAAAGGAAGGGAGAGAGATGGGGTCATGGAGAGTATACAGAGGCTTGCATTTTATCTCTAAAATTTTACTTCTTGAGATGGGTGGTTGGTACACAGATCATTATTTATTCTTTAATCTTTTTTTGCTTGCGTGCTTGAAATATTTCATTAATTAAAAAAGAAGAATTAGTCAACAAGAGATCTTTGACAGTTAATCTATGCCCAGCACTGTGCTAGGCAATGAGACATATAATTCCAAGATAATAGAATGCCCAACCACAGGCACTCAATAAACATTCAATTCATTCATGAAATGAATGGCTGTGAGATAAGACACAGTCAATTCCTAATTGCAGAAACTAGAATAATAGGCATGAGCCAAATAGAGAAATGTGCCTGACTCTCAATTGTCACTAAGAGAGCAGTTCAGAAAAAGAGGCAGGTTTTGGGAATGGAGACAATGAGCTCAGTTAAGACTGAGGTACCCTTGGGAATCCAAGTCAGGAGATAGGTAGCTAGCATTGGATAGGTGGGAGGAGATTCATACTGGAGATTTGTCAGCATATGGTTGATAATGAAAGCCATAGAAGCAAATGAGATAATAAAGGGGAAAAGCAAAGAATGACAAGAAAGGAGGCCCTGAGGACAACTAACACTAAGAATGGGGAACAAGGTGGAAAAAAGAGGCTTTCATATACCAACTCCTTGAAAAAGAATACTAAGGAATTATCCTAAATGATGCCAAAGGACACAACTTTTTATATTTTTTAACTTTTTGTTATAAGTGAATTTAAAACAAATACTAAAATAGAGGGAATAGCAAAATGAACTCCCATTTACCCATCACCTGGTTTCAACAACTGTCAACTCATGGCTACTTTTATTTCTTCCATACTCCCATCCACTACATCACCCCTTCTTCTGAAGCAACCCCAGACATCCTCTCATTCCCTCCACGGACATTTCAGTATGGTTCCTTAAAAGGTAATAACTCTTTCTAAACATAATCACAATATCATTATCATAACTTAAAAAATCAACAGTAATTGTTTAATATCATCAAATATTCAGTAGTTAAAATTTCCAACCATTTCATAAGGGTCATAACTTTATTTTACAGTTTGTTTGATTAAAGCTTACATACCCCTATTGGGGGATAACGACTTTGAAAACTGCAAGTCCCCCATTTTCCACCTCATCATCTTTTTTTTTTTTTCTTGCTACTTTAAATGACAATTTTAAAGTCCAACTGAAACAGGTCAGGACAATAAAGAGGTCACCCCCATATTCCCTAGAGAGTCATTTTGGTGGGAGATGCTTGAATGGGGTGGCCATGCTCATTTTTGAACTGAAACGGGAACTCAGATTTACTTAGACTATGGTTTCACAGAGCACCATCGTCCACTAAATCAAAAGCTTTAATTTTGTTAGACTGTCATGAACAATCCGAAAGTCCTGTAGGATAACTTTTACTACTACAGTTATTTCTTCTGACAAATTAAGGACCAATCATTAAGCCCTTCTTTAAAGAACAGAAGAAATTGGCTTCGGAGGTATCCCTTTTATACTGACAGATTTTCTGAGGACTTATATTTCCTAAATGAAGCAACCACAAGTTGATTTGACTTCAATGCAGACAGTTGTGCTCAGTAAAAACCATAGACCTAACAATAAACTCAGAATCATTTTGAATTATTTACTAAAACTATAGTTAGCAATCTAGCCCCACATAGTAGTTCTTAACATATACTTGATAGTCTTGGCTTTTAAGGAAATAATGGAATTTTACTTTTAGTATTTTGTAGCTTTTTAAAAAATATGCTTAAACATATGTTCATTTTAGCAAGTTTCCATGAGTACTTAGAAATGCTTACCACACAACTACCATGGGGTTCCTCACTGATTCTAAATTCTGGTTTTCCATATAAGAAGTCAGTATCTTTAAAAAAAAAAAAAAGTCAGTATCTTTAAAATTCTTATCATTTAAAATTGAATTTCTGTGTAATGCAGTGTTCTGGGAATGAAATGTGAATTTTTTTTCTTGTGGCCGAGTTTTCAATGCTGTTACACACTGAACCCATTTTACCTTCTCATCCATGGCAGTTGCTTTGCATTTGTAATGGTATCTAAACTGAGATGATACAATAGAGTGGTCAGTCTTTGTTCAGATCCCTGGTAGCTTGGACAGTGGTGACTTATGAGCAGAAGAAATCACCTAGAGACTGGAGCTGAAGAATGTGATCGACCTTGTCAGGAGCGTATATACATGAGGCACTGAGAGAAATAACTGAGAGGCCCTGAGGTGGGGACACAGATGGAGCCAAGGTCCTATGATTAGGAGATGGATGTAATAAGCTATCAGTACCCAAAAGTCATTGAGGCCCGGACCTTGAATTTACAGGTGCTCTAGTGAACAGGACTTCCTTGGTTGCAAGTCCAAGTGACAAGAACCAAACTCATCCAAAATCTATAAAGAACTTATAAAAGACAACACCCAAAAAACAAACAATCCAGTTAAGAAATGGGCAGGACACATGAATAGATATGTTTCCAAAGAAGACATACAGATGGCCAACAGGGACATGAAAAGATGCTCAACATCACTCATCATCAGGGAAATGCAAGTCAAAACCAGGATGAGATACCACCTCACCCCTATCAGGGTGGCTAAAATTAACAACGTGGGAAACAACAGATGTTGGCGAGGATGCAGAGAAAGGGGAACCCTCCTACACTGTTGTGGGAATGCAAACTGGTGCATTTCCATTCTGGAAAACAGTATGGAAGTTTCTCAAAAAGTTAAAAATAGAACTACCCTATGATCCATCAATTACACTACTAGGTATTTACCCAAAGGATACAAAATACAGATTCAAAGGGGGTACATGCATCCTGATGTTTACAGCAGCATTATCAACAATGGACAAACTATGGAAAGAGCCCAAATGTCCAACTACTGATGAATGGTTAAAGAAGACGTGGTATATATATATACAATGGAATACTACTCAGCCATTAAAAATGATGCAATCTTGGGATGCATGGGTGGCTCAGTCAGTTAAGCATCTGCCTTTGGCTCAGGTCATGATCCCAGAGTCCTGGGATTGAGTCCTACATCGGACTCCTTGCTCAGCAGGAAACCTGCCTTTCCCTCTGCACGCTGCTCCCCCTGCTTGTGCTCTCTCTCTTTCTCTGACAAATGAATAAATAAAATCTTTAAAAAAAATGAAATCCTGCCATTTGCAATGACATGGATGGAGCTAGAGTGTATTATGCTAAGTGAAATAAGTCAGTCAGAGAAAGACAAATACCAGATGATTTCACTCATATGTGGAATTTAAGACACAAAACGGATGGAAACAAACCATAAGAGGCTCTTATCAATAGAGAACAAGCTGAGGGTTGATGGAGGGAGGTGGGTAGAGGATGAGCTAAATGGCTGATGGGGATTAAGGAGGGCACTTATTTTTTTTTTTAAGATTTTATTTATTTATTTGACAGAGATAGAGACAGCCAGCGAGAGAGGGAACACAAGCAGGGGGAGTGGGAGAGGAAGAAGCAGGCTCATAGCAGAGAAGCCTGATGTGGGGCTCGATCCCAGAACGCTGGGATCACGCCCTGAGCCGAAGGCAGACGCTTAACCGCTGTGCCACCCAGGCGCCCCAAGGAGGGCACTTATTGTGATGAGCTGGGTGTTATATGTAAGTGATGAATTACTAAACTCTAGTCCTGAAACCAGTATTACACTATATGTTAACTAAGTAGAATTTAAATAAAAATCTGAAGAAAATTGAAAAAAAAAAAAAAAGGAACCAAACTCAAACTGGTCCAAGCAAAAAAAAAAAAGAAAAAGAAATCATTGGTCACTTGAAGAAAAGTCCAGGGGCTCAAACAATGTCATCAGGCCTGGTTTTTTCTCTCTCTCCTTTTCCTGCTTGGTATTTTTCTGCTTTGACTTCTCCTTAGCCCAACTTTCTACAGGCCCCAGAAGCTCCAGGCTCATATCAACTCGACTCTGGCAATCTCAGCAAAAAGCATAAATTTCTTTCCTCTTAGTTAAAATAAAGCTCCCAGGATTGGAGGTCACTGACTCAAACTGTGTCCCCACTCCGGCATGAACCAATCAATGGTGGTTAGAAGAATGGAAGAGCAGCCAAGTCAGGACACAAAGGATGGTATCTACCTTATTCATATGACATGAACCGAAAGTAAAGGAGAGGCAGCTCCTGGGAAATCAAGACACACCTGCCAGGAAGAGGGGAGTGTAAATGATGAGCAGACAAAACAGCACAGGCGCAAAATAGCCACGATGTGTGAAAACTGTGTTGTTTTTAAGCTCTTAACAAGTAGCATACGGAGTGAGAGTGGAGGACAGTCTCCACCCAGGGGCAGGTGGGGCCAGTATAATCATGGTTCCTAGTGCAATAGGGAGGGTTTAAATGTAGAAGGAGGAACGAATGGGAGAGCAGAGAGCTAAAAATGGAGAGATCTGGAGATACTGACTAGGTTGCCCAGACATTGTAAGTGGAAGGACTGTCAATTAGAAATGGGTTGTGTGGTGCAGAGCTGAAAGAGGAGAAGGCAGATTCAGAAAATATATCGGTTAATATGCTTTGGTTACATGTGACAGGAAGAACGAATGGTAACATTCTATTATGCCGTTAGACAATCCCAGAGTTGGTTGACGCAGTGACATGATGATGTCAGGTCTCTGGGATGGCTTTGGTGAGATTCTCCTCACTTTCCCCTCAAGGTTGCAAGATGACTGCCACAGCACCAAACGCTGCGGTCTCACGCATCAGTGTTCAAGGATAGGAAGAAAGTGAGGGCATGGGCTCTCTTCCTGTTTGTCTCTCTTTTATCAAACACTCACACATACACACACACACATCTTTCCTAGATACTCAGCAGGTTTCCTTTTATATTCTAATGGCAAGTTGGAATCTATGTCCAGGTTCTTATTGCAAGGGAGGCTGAAAAGTAAAATAGCATTTAGCTCTTTTGGTGGGGAGAAGGCCATGCCAACAAGGAGAAGATCAACTGAACAAACACGAGGGTCGGGGCCCATGGATCAGCTGGGCACACGCTGCCGAGTAGAGGAGGCAGGACTCCATCTGACCAGGAGATGTTGCCACAGCTGTTCTTTACCTCCCTCCAGCTTCTGTGGTCCTCACACCCTGGATCATTCATGAGAGTAACTGGCTCTGTAGTCCTAAATCATCACATAATTGCTTGTAAATGGCATATACATTCTCACAAACTATGAAATACCTAGGAATAGGTATTTTTATTAAAAACTTGCATGGTATAATTTTTAATGCAAATCCAAGTTGAAAAGACACACATTTGCATAATTGCAGGAACATATTATGTTTTGAGATTTAAAAATGAATGCTGTACATATGTCTCCTGAGGCAAGGGAAACAACAGCAAAAATAAACTATTGGGACTACATTAAAATAAAAACCTTCTGCACAGCAAAGGAAACAACCAATAAAACTAAAAGACAATCCCCTGAAAGGGAGAGGATATTTATAAATGATATATCCAATAAAGGGTTAGAATCCAAAATATATAAAGAAATTATAGAACTCAACACCAAAAAAAAAAAAAACCCAAATAATCCAATTTAAAAATCAGCAGAAGACACAAACAGACATTTCTCTGAAGAATCCATACAGATGGCCAATAGATACATAAAAAAAGATGTTTAACATCACTTATCATCAGGCAAATGCAAATCAAAACCACAATGAGATATCACCTCACACCTGTCAGAATGGCTAAAATCAAAAACTAAAGGAACAACAAGTGTTGGTGAGGATGTGGAGAAAAAGGAACTCTTGTGCACTGTTGGTGGGAATGCAAACTGGTGCAGCCACTGCAGAAAACAGTATGGAGGTTCCTCAAAAAATTAAAAATAGGGTGCCTGGGTGGCACAGTTGGTCGAGTGTCCAACTCTTGGTTTTGGCTCAGGTGGTGATCTCAGGGTTTTGGGATGGAGCCCTGCGTTTTTTAAAAATTTAAGAAAATTAAAAATAGAGCTACCTTATGATCCAGTAATCTCACTACTAGGTATTTACACAAAGAATACAAAAACACTAATTTGAAGGGATATATACCCTTAAGTTTACTGCAGCATCACTTACAATAGCCGAACTATGGAAGCAGCCCAAGTGTCTATCAATAGATGAATGGATAAAGAAGATGTTGTATTTATACAATGGAATATTATCCAGCCATAAAAAAAGAATGAAATGTTGCCTTTTTCACAACATGGATGAATCTAGAGAGTATAATGTTAAGTGAAATAAACCACTCAGAGAAAAATAAATACCATATGATTTCATTCATATGTGGAATTTAAGAAACAAAACAAATGAACAAAGGGGGAAAAAGAGAGAGATAAACCAAAAAAAGGACTCTTTACTACAGAGATCAAACTGATGGTTACCAGAGGGGAGGTGGGTGGGGGGATGGGTGAAATACATGAAGGGGATTAAGGAGTGCACTTATCTTGATGAGCACTGAGGAATATACAGAATTGTTGGATCACTAAATTGTACACTTGAAACTAATAAAAAATAAAAAAATTAAACAAGGAGGCCATTAGACTGAAATGACTCTAATGCGTGGCAGCCCGGTAAGCAAACCAAAATCTAAACCTATAAATGCTCAAGGTTAAGAAATGGAAACCTAGGGACAACCAATCGCAAACCGCCAACTAGGCTTTCAGCTATAGGCAAACAAGTAATCTCCCTGCTTTGCATCCACATCTTCTCTATAAACACCTTCCCCTAGTGCCTGGTGGCAGAACGCTCCTAACCCCGTCTGCTTTCGTGCTGCCTAACTGTATGTTAAAAAATAAAAATAAATAAAAATGAATAGTGTAAGAATATCAATCTTTCACAAATTTACAGGTTTAATATACTTCCATTTTTTAAATCTCATGGAATTTTTCAGGGTTAATGACAGGACTCAAAATTTCATCTAGAAAAATGAAAATGTCAAAGAAAATGCATTAAGTAATTTTTTTAAAACTTTAAAATCTTAGTCAGCCTACTGGAAAACTTTGGTGTTAAGAAATCTTTTTATGCGGTTCAGAAATCCCTTAGGTTTTACCAAAGCATTTCCTTCTGATAAATTCAGATAAAACTAAACTCAATATTCTTTTTTTAGTGGGAAAAAATACACTTCCGTCCCATTTTTAGAGAACTGTGTGATTTGTCCATTCGTTGAACAAGTGTGTCAGCACCCTGCTGTGTGCTGGACACTGTTCTAGATGTGCAGATAAGCAGTGAACAGAACAAACATAAATCCTTGCCCCATCTCTCCCGCCAGCCAGCTACTGAACTACCTTATGTCTACTTATGGGCTAACGGATGTGTTCAAATGGTACAATGTAGTTTGATGTGTTCCCTCTCGGTTGTATCTCTGAACTGCTTTATTATTTAATACTAACTGTCATTTGTGTTCTCCAGGAAGCAGATGTCAAAATGAAGATAAAGGTGCCAGAGGTTTGGGGCACCTGGGTGGCTCAGTCAGTTAAGCGTCTGCCTTCGGCTCAGGTTATGATCTCAGGGTCCTGGGATTGAGTCTGGCATTGGGCTCCCTGCTCAGCGGGGAGTCTGCTTCTCCCTCTCCCTCTGACCCTCCTCCCCACTTGTGCTCTCTCTCTCTCTGTCTCAAATAAATAAATAAAATCTTTAAAAAAACATTTTAAAGGGGGCCAGTGTTTTGTTGTGGGTAATGCCTATGAAAAGCAAAAGGGAGAGGGAGCAGGAGTAGGCAGGGAAAACCTACAGACCTCAATGTCAGTCTGACACCTGTGGGAGAGAGGAAGGAAGGAAGAGAGGGAGAAAGAGCTCCAGACTGCGGTAAGCTCTGAGGACATGTCCCTTAGCACAAAGACTGCTCATAGAGCGTCCCATGTTGGGCACAAATGGCCAGGCCTAGTCGCCCTGCCATGCGCAGTCATTGGCTGGTTGCTGCCTGGAAGGAGAACGGTCTCCACTCAAATGCTGTGGCAGATCCTGAGGGCGTTGCTGCTAGAAAGCCAGCTCATGGAAAGCCATTTCTTCAAAATAGCTTTTGTAGCCAACTTATAAAGACAAATGGCAGAGCAGCCTTATTGCCTGCTAAATTTAAGAGCTGTGAAAGAAAACACAAACTCAAGTGCATATCGTGTTATAATTTCTGTATGTCCAAAAGCACAATAAACAGAGTTAAGAGCAAGCAACCAAGCTGGGGAAAATAGCTGAAATAAATATGACAGGCAAATTAATAGTCTTTCGTCAGAGAAAATTCATACAAACTGATTTTTAAAAGTTGATTTGATTCCAATAAAGATAATAGGTAAAAGACATAACTGGAAAATTTACAAAAAAGAAGATATAAAACAGGGGTGCCTGGGTTGCTCAGTCGGTTGAGTGTCTGATTCTTGATCTCAGCTCAGGTCCTGATCTCAGGGTTGTGAGTTCAGGCCCCGTGTTAGGCTCCATGTGGAGCCTACTTTAAAAAAGAAGAAGAAGAAGAAGAAGATATAAAACAAGTAGAATTGGAATATTTTCAACCTTACCAGTAATTAAAAATAAGTAATTTTATTTTATTTTAAATTTTATTTATTTATTTGAGAGACAAGAGACAGAGAAACAGAGCACAAGCAGGTGGAGGGGCAAAGGGAGAAGCAGACTCCCCACTGAGCAGGGAGCCCGAAGCTGGGCTCGATCCCAGGACCCCAGGATCATGACCCGAGCTGAAGGCAGATGCTTAACTGACTAAGCCACCCAGGTGCCCCAAAATAAGTAATTTTAAACAAGATTTTTTTTTAAGCTAAGAAACTAACAAAGGTTTAAAAAATTGTATTACTCAGTACTTGTAAGAGTATGGTAAGTTATTCTTACACGTTTCTGGGGATGGTGTAAATTGGTGATAATTTTGGACCTATTATTTTCCCTTTAAAGAATATGTATTGAAAAAATAAAGTAGGGGGCGCCTGGGTGGCACAGCGGTTAAGCGTCTGCCTTCGGCTCAGGGCGTGATCCTGGCGTTATGGGATCGAGCCCCACATCAGGCTCCTCCGCTATGAGCCTGCTTCTTCCTCTCCCACTCCCCCTGCTTGTGTTCCCTCTCTCGCTGGCTGTCTCTCTCTCTGTCGAATGAATAAATAAAATCTTTAAAAAAATAAAATAAAATAAAGTAGGAAAAAAGCTTTAGGCACAAAGATGTTATTTTAGTTAAGACTCTTGTGAGAAACTCAAGTGGTTTAAGCCAAAAAGGGGAAATTACATGTTCATATAAACAAACCATCAAGCCATGGAAAGTAGGGTTTAAAACAGCCCTCAGAGTAGACTAGATACAGGAACTGCATAGCATCAAGTCATTCTCTCTCTCTCTCTCTCTCAGTTTCTCTCTCAGTCTCTCTCTCTTTCACACACACACACACACACACACACACACACACACCCTACCCCTTGTTCTCCAAGCTCTGAAAGAAAAACAAAATGAAAACAATGGTGTACATTACCAGTTAGGTATTGAAAGATTGTTTCTCCCAGCAATAATCAAAGTGTTTAAAAGGACCCCATGTACAGTCTCTCCACATGGTGGAGAACAAGGGAGGCACTCACTTTGGGATCACATCTTTACAGCTTGTGTTTCAAAGAGAAGGAGCCTCTGCTCTACTCAGCCTGGGTCACACGCCCATCCCTGAACCAGTTCATGGCCAGGTGTCCTTGTTCCCTCTCTTTCAATAACCCCTATCTGCCACAGTCTTATTTTAGATCTTCATATTCTCTCGCCTAGACTGTCTGTGTTATCTCCTAAAAGGTCTCACGATTTCTGTAACAACCACTACCCTTCCCCTCACATGCTACACTTACCCCATTAATCCATCCTTTACACTACAACTGGTATTGTTTGCTCCTTTTCCTAAAACACAAATCTGATTGGGTTCACACTTTTGCATTAACTTTTCACTGGCTCCCTATTGCTTTCAGATGAAGTCCATATGCTACCCAATCTCACTTGACATTCTTTTGTCCCTCTGTTCTCCTTGACATACACCATCCAGGCAGACACACTGCCATTTCCCAGGAATCTCTGCTCTTCGGCGTGCTCTGTTTTACTCGCCAGTGTCAGGGCAACCCGCCCTGAGCAAGTACGGCCCAAGGCCATCTTGCTTCTGTTCCACACCAGGAGCCTTTTGCTTTATGCCTTGTGGCTGCTCTAACCTCACAAGGTAGGACATCCATGAGAACCTGCTGTTAAGTTAATTAAACAAGGAGGCCATTAGACTGAAATGACTCTAATGTGTGGCAGCCCGGTAAGCAAACCAAAATCTAAGCCTATAAATGCTCAAGGTTAAGAAATGGAAACCTAGGGACAACCAATCGCAAACCGCCAACTAGGCTTTCAGCTATAGGCAAACAAGTAATCTCCCTGCTCTGCATCCACATCTTCTCTATAAACACCTTCCCCTAGTGCCTGGTGGCAGAACGCTCCTAACCCCGTCTGCTTTCGTGCTGCCTAACTGGAATCAACTCTTGCTCAAATAAACTCTTAAAAGTTTTAATATGCCTCACTTTATCTTTTAACACTGCTCAACTGTCAGATGAACACAAGCCAAAAAGCCCAGAACAATGAAAGCCTCTGAGGCCACCCCTGACCCACTAGAAGATTGGAACCAATGAATTAATGCTTTCCCTTTTTGTTCCCTAAGAGGATAATTTTGAGAAAGATTTCATAAAGCTCCTCAGAAGCTTCCACAGGATCAAACACCAGTCACTCATACCAGCACCAGCCTCAGTGGCCACAGCCATGGACGGGCTAATTCTTCCCTGCTTCACTTCCTCTGGAAGCACGATCCCCCATAATCTACCTGAACTCAAATTCTTTGCCTCAGGATCTGCTTTGGGAGAACCCAGGCTAACACACTAAGCTACTTCCAGGCCAACAACTTCCTGGAAGATCATAATCTGACCAATCAGGATGGAAGCCCCGAAGCCTGAGGCAAGAAGAAGGACTGTGGGGAGACAACTGCCTTGTTCCCATATCACACTCATGCTCAGAACTGAGGTCCCAGGGGCGCCTGGGTGGCACAGCGGTTAAGCGTCTGCCTTCGGCTCAGGGCGTGATCCTGGCGTTATGGGATCGAGCCCCACATCAGGCTCCTCCACTGTGAGCCTGCTTCTTCCTCTCCCACTCCCCCTGCTTGTGTTCCCTCTCTCGCTGGCTGTCTCTATCTCTGTCAAATAAATAAATAAAATCTTTAAAAAAAAAAAAAAGAACTGAGGTCCCAACAGCCCAATCTCAGAGCAGTCTGGCACTCAAAGAAACAGGTCAGCACACAAACTGATGTAAATAAAAACATTACTATTATATCTCTCAAAAAAGCATCAAGGATACGAAAGTATATTTCTGATACAAAACAAAACACTATTGGGCACCTGGCTGGCTCAGTCAGTTAAGCGTCTGCCTTTGGCTCAGCTCATGATTCCAGGTCCTAGGATAGAGACACGCGTCAGGCTCCCTGCTCAGCGGGGAATCTATTTCTCCCTCTCCCTCTGCCCCTGCTCCTGCTGCCTCTCTCTAATAAATAAATAAAATCTTTTTTAAAAAAAAAACAACAAAACACTCTTTTTAAAAATTTTCTCTCAGAGCCACACTTTCTGTGGCCTTCCCAGAAAAGATCTGCCCCTCCAGGCCATATTCTCTCTCCTGACCTTCAGCTCTCACTTACAAAACTCTTTAGTAGGACATGACTTAGTTCTGGAGTTCCCTTTCTCCTCCTGCCCCTTTGCTCCTCCCTCTTTCTCCTCACCAGTCAATAAATCTTGCCCTTTTTCCATGAAATAACCCCACCCCATCTCCTCTTCTCCGTTCCATCTATTTTCTACCATTGTCTCAGTTCTGCATCACAAGGCCCAGAAACCAACCTAGCAAAGACAGACTCTCCCTTAGCACTCAGGGGGAAAGGACAGGTAGAGATTGCTAGACTCAGAATTCTCCTTTGTGGGCAAAAGAGGCTGCAAACACTCGACTTTGATACATTTGTTCCTAGTCACCCAATATATTAGCTAAACACAAAGTGCATCCCAAGGTTCCTTATTCCTCTACAAGGAAAAGAATAAATATGAGTGAAGCAAACAGTCTTTAAAGATTGAAGTTAACAGAGGAATCATCATGGTCCATGTGCAATCTACCTACCTAAACTTTTGGGTTATGTGTTAAGTACTTTTTATGTTCATTAAATCCCTTAATAAATCTTTGTGACTGAAAAATTGGTAATTCAGATATTCCCAGAATTGCTGGACGTAGGGACTATCTTATGCCGCAGTATTCCCGTAACACTAAAGGGGAGGTGGGGGCTTAATAGGAGATGACCTGCATCGCCGTGCTGCCAACACTAGAAGTCAGATTGTAATCACACGCTGTCTGGAGAGCTCAAACTCAGAGCACGTGAGCATCACGGAGCTATGATCGCCAGACACTTCCAACTCAACTCTAGGGTTGACCTGCCCTACAGGGGGGATGGCTGTCCCAGGTCAGGGTGTATGCTGTGCAGGAGAGAACTTGCCGGGGTCTACCTCTCTATTTCTCTTTTTCAAAGGCTAGTAAATCTCTTTCTACTAGGCTCTTTCTTGGGATAGATGAGTACCTTTAGTCAGGCCTTGTCCTACAAGGGGTGGTGGTAGCCAGGAGGGGCTATGGCTTAGGCATCGCTTTCACAAAGGCCCTCAAGTGGAGAGGCTATTCAGACAGCCAATACTGGGGCTGAAGAAGGACATCTATTATATGCCTTTATGCTTGAACCCCAATCCCGTTTCACACTGCCTGAGTGCACCATGGAAGAATAATTTAATAAATCCTATAATTATCTTGTGAGTAGCAAATTATATTGTATTATGTGCTGAAGTGTTAATTGTCTCAATGTAAACATTTAAAATAGCACTATTTTTCTATGTCTGTTTTGCATATCTTTGTTTCTTTTAATGAGCGGGAGTAACTTAAGCCTCTCAAATTCTAAGCAGTTCTGGGTCAAGTAGCTCTTGTCTGGACATTATGTCTTTAAAGATGGACTTTGGGGGTGCCTGGGTGGCTCAGTCAGTTAAGCGTCAGTGTTCGGCTCAGGTCATAATCCCAGAGTCCCAGGATCCAGCCCCACGTCAGGCTCCCTGCTCAGCAGGGAGTCTGCTTCCCCCTGAGTCTCTCCTCCTGCTTGCATTCTTTCTTTCTCTCTCTCAAATAAAAAAATAAAATCTTAAAAAAAGAAGTAAAGATGGACTTTGTAGATCTCTATACTGTTCAGCTATATGTTAACTAATTAGCAAATGAGAGAAATTAAACAATTATTAACTGAGTGCCTACTCTTTGTAAGATGGTAGGCAAAAATGAGAAAGTAAAGGATGTAGTTCCTGTCCTCAAAAAGTTTACATTCCAGAGAAAGAGATAGACATTAATCATGGAATCATGTAATCAATGTAAAATTACATTCATGGTAAGTTACAATAGGGTAATTTGACTTTCGGTGGGAATCAGAAAATTATTCATGATGAAAGGACAGATACCTAAGAGAAGAATAGAAATTAAGCAGGAAAAGTGGCAAGGATAAACAGCCTCCTGGGGTAGGGAGGAACATGTTCAAAGGCCCTGAGGTAAGAAAGAGCAGCACAGATTTGAGTTACTGAAAGATGGTCTGAGCCACTGGAGCAGAGAGTCAGAGAGAACAGGGTCTAGATGAAGCTGGCTGAGGGATATTACTTTGAATCTCCGGGTTTTTGATAGGGGTGAGTCATCTCACTGCTGTCCACAAAGGCTGCCTCAAAGCCCTACCCAGAAAACCACTGCTCTGAACCCCATATCCAAATCCTCATCATCTTTCAGAGCTCAACTTGAGCCTGAGCTTTCCAGAATAAACCAAACTAATCACTTGAGAGTCCTGAAGCAGGATTTTATCCCTGTGTTTCAGGCTTTGAACAGCAATAAAACTGAGAAGTAATGTAATTGGGGAAAGTGTTGTCCAAAGGAAGAGAATTCAAACAACAATATTAAATGAGTTTACAGAAGCAGACAGAAAATAAGGAAATACACCCACACAGGAAATTTTTTAAAGTTTTTCCAGATAAGGGGACTTTTCATTCATTCAGAGCAAAAGTTTTGAATTAAGAGGGGAGTTTTCACATATAAATATTGCAATGCATGCCAAGGGATGTGGTGTAAAGATGGATTATTAAAAAAGCTTAAGTAGAGAATCAACAAAACCAAAATTTGTCTCTTTTAGAAAACATTTTAAAAAATAGACACAACTCTGGCAAATTGGTAAAAAAAAAAAAAAAAAAGATAGCAAAAATAGGCAATATTAGGAGTAAAAAGGGAACATGACATAAATACAAGGATTTTTAAAGATGCAAGAATACTAAGGGGCGTCTGGGTGGCTCAGTCGTTAAGCATCTGCCTTTGGCTCAGGGCATGATCCCGGAGCCCTGGCATCGAGCCCCACATCAGGCTCCTCTGCTTCTTCCTCTCCCACTCCCCCTGCCTGTGTTCCCTCTCTTGCTAGCTGTCTTTCTCTCTATATATCAAATAAATAAATAAAATCTTAAAAAAAAAAAAGAATACTAAGAACATCTTTCTGGCAATAAACCTAGAAAGAGATTAAGTGCATAACTGACTAGGAAAAAATATAATTCTTCAAAACTAATTCAATAAAAAAATTAAAGTAGAGAATATATAACTGGAATTAGGCAGAGAAAGTAGACTTCACCTCAAATAATATAGGCCAGATTAGCACAAATGACAGAAAAGGCATTCAGGAATTCCTTTAAGTAGCAAAATGGGTCTTTCCCCCCCATGCCTATCTGTAATGTACAAAGAGAAGACTTCATAACTAAGATTATCAATGACTAAGGCAGATTTTTTTCTCACATTAATATCTTGTTGGGCTGCAAGTTTCCAGAAATTTCCACTAATAAAATTACCTTGAAGGCCCTCTATGTTAAGCAGGCGCGCATTGTCAGTGGTCTAAAGCATTATGGTGGCATTCTGAAACTTTTGGGTCTGCAGGACGTTTTTGAATAGCAGTGGCACACTTGAAAGGAGTCTCGGACAATACTAGACAAATTGGCAATAATTACAATTATACTCTAGTGTAACAATGTCACTGTGACTGACAAAGCAGCCACAGTTATAACCGCCAACCTTTCTCTGGCACACGCTTGCGTTTTTCTTTACACCTGTCTTACCCACAGTAAGTTCTGTGCCATTATGCGTTGTGTCACACAACCCCCTCAGCCCACTCCAGCCGACAGATGTCAGATAAATATATGTATACTGAATCCCGGGAAGAACTACCATTACCCATTAGTCAAAGCTTGACGATTCCACCTACCCTTTTATGACAATACCTTACACCTTATACACTAGCTAACAACTGCCAGGAGCTCCTGACAAGCCAACGTGCCACAGAGGTTTGTTTCCCGAAGCCTGGCATACACCTTATTGGGCTTCAGTGGGATGACTCTAGACAGAATTTTCCCCATTTTAATAGTTTTAAATTTATCTTTAATATGTATTAGAAAGAAATGTAACTAGCACCTCCAATTTGGATTTTCACAGATATTAATTCAATAGAAACAGCACAGCAGAAAATGGAAACAGTAGTAGAATATGAATTTGATATTAAAGATGCGAACACGCTCTTAGGAAGAATGACGACGTTTACGTATTTTTAACAAAGCAGTAAACCAAGCACAGCCTTTACAGAACCTGGGAAGGGAAGATACATACTCACCAGCAGAGGAATCTGTGTTACATTTTGTTACAGAGACATGTGCAGAAGGACTGCCCATCGTGGCAACCAAAGGCAGGAGAAATTGCCAAATCCTTCAGAATAGTTGACAGAAATTTCAAAGAACAAGATGCTGGTGCAACCGAACCATGATGACACAGCATTTTCACGCATCACAGGTCTTTCCTTCTTTCCGGGACATAAAGAAATGGTGAACCTCACAGTCACGATGTCTTGGATTTGATCAAATTGCCCCAAATTCCAAATGCCACCGTCACATTTGGCTGTGCCTTGGAGCTGCCAGTGCCAAGCAGGATGGAGGAAATGAAGAGGCAGTACAGTCAGGCCAGAGCTCATGCACCTGGCCCTGGGCGACAGCAGAGGGCGAACACGGGAACTGCCTTATGACTGATATGAAGGAAACCTCTAAGTATAAAAGAGTAGTTAGAGATGGAATATAGCAAACATAGCTGTGAATTCTAGAGCTTGCAGCCCTGCCTCTGCCCTATGCTCACTAGGTGTTTCTTCTCCTCAGGGATGATATGCAGAGAATTAATATTCCCCAACACTGCCCAAAAAGAAGGCCCTGGATGGGTTCCTGAGGGGCCCTGCTAGACCACGTGTGGCCCCTCTTGTTGCTAAATGAGGGGCCCCGAGATCTTGGAGAAGGGCAGTGGAAAATCACTGGGGAGGAAGGGAGATGCTAAGGGCAACACTATTAACCAATTACCGCGGAAATACTTTAATATCTAGAAAATCACTGCGGCCACATTGGCGTTTACCAGTTGAATAGTCCCCTGCTAATACTGTTTCTTCCACTTCTCTCCTTCCCTGTACAACATGCAGAGACTGTACTACAATGTGGAAAGTAAGAGCCAGGCTGTGGACCTGCCGTGGGCTGGAATCCCTGCTGGATGACCTTAAGCGAGCCACTAACTTCTCAGAGTCTCAACTGTTTCACTTATGTGATAGAGAAAGCACTCGACTCTACAGGTTTCTTAGAATTAAATGAGGTAAGCTGGGTATAATGCTTAAGCGTGGCACCCAGCACATAGTAAATTCTCCGTAAATGGAAGCTACTGGCATAGTTATCCGCTTCTCGTGCTCAAAGGAACCAGGTACCTTGCCCAGGCATCCGTGGAAGACTCACATTCGCTGGGCCACATTGAAGACGTGGGTTTTCAGGTTTGACTGCTGATGGCCATTAAATACAACAGCAATGAGAACATCTGGTTTCAATTGAAATTCTAGTCCCTGTGTTCTGTGAATCAGTTTAGGGTTTCTTTCTTCCCCCTCCAAAACAATTGAAAGCTTTGTACTAAATTTACCATTTCTAAGTGAGTTAAAATATGTTCTTTATTTAAAAACAAATAGGCCCCAGGACAGTATGGGAGAGAGCTATCTATTTTGGCAAGTTGCCTTTCCATTAAGTGCATATTACACAGTCAACTCACCATGGTAAAGCAGTTGAGACATTTCTCACTGACCTTTCTGGCCCCAATTATCTAATGCTCAGCAAAGCTTTTATGGAAAATATCATCACAATTTATAGTTAATGGGTGAGCTGGGCACTGTCTGTGTCTTTAAAATATGCTTCCTCATTCTATATTAATGTTCACTTAGTACTATTTTTTACTATTATACATACTACTACATTTATATATTTTACATATATCATACTATTACAGTGAGCATGCTTGTAGTTTTGTCTTTGTGCCTTCATCTAATTATTTCTTTAGAAATTGTTAGAAATTAGATGCCTAGCATAAATGGTACGCAGATTTTTTTGAGTATATACTGCCTTTCACAAAGTTTTTACCAATCTACACTCTCAATAGTATATGACAGTATCTTTCCTCATGCTTTCATCAATATTTAAATCTTTCCCAAACTGGTAGGTGAAAATATCATCTTACTGTTTCAATTTGTATTTTTTCAGTTACTCCTTAGTCTTTATGCTTGCTTATTAACCATATGGATTACTTATTCTGTTTGAGTCCTTTGCTTATTTTTCTATAGACACTGGCATTTTTATTGTTATAAACATTAAAAAATATAGATAATATATATGGATAAATATTATTTATATAGATATAAATGCAAATGAAGAACTCATATAATTACATAGAGAGGGTATTTTAAGTTTTCAGCTATTATAATCTTGCCTGGTAGAAAGAAATTAGTCATTCTTCCATTTTAGTTTCAAATATACTGTTTATAGTATATATATATACATATTATATATATACATATATATACATATTATATATATGTATATATATATATGGAGAGAGAGAGATTATTTATAGGAACCTTGAGATAATTTTGTACTAGTCAGCAAGACCTGGACATAATATATTGGTTAGTACTTTTGGAATCAAGACAAGCCAATGAGCTATTAGTAGTTAATCTTTGTTCCTCTGAGCTGGCCTAGGAGTTATTAAGGCCCTGCCTTTGATGTAACTAACAGCCTCAGGGAAGGGAGAAGGGAACAGACCTTCAAAGGACAGACCTTGCTGGTATTTCTCTGTCTTAATTGATGAGAACATAAAATTAGTGACTATTATTCCATGGCATGAGACTCTTCAGTACTTGCTACTGGGGGTGCATAGTGGCATTCATCTACCACCTGGTTTTATCTTCAGTGAAAATGTGTGGGTAAGGCTGGGGAGAGATAGGACAGTTAGGATCCTCTTTGGGGAGACAAGAGGTTGAGAGCAGGAATAGCAGTGAAGGGAAGGGGGCTAAGGTGAGCATCCTACACAACCAGCCAGCTTCCTTCAGCAGTGTGGTAGGAGGCAATGAGCCTGTGAGATGGCCATCCTCCCCAGAACCTCAAAGCTTTGGGAGGTCTGGTGGGGCTGTAGTGGTAGGAAACGTGTCTCATTCTCCATTGACTAAGTCACCTCATGAGTAAATCTGTGTATGTGCTAAGGTCATGGGTCCTTCTCTGTTCTTATTTCTGTGCAGCGATGAAATTATACTTTTGGTTTCATTTTTATTGCTCACCATTTTATTCATCAGTTCATATGTGAATCTCCATTCCTTTCCAGCTGAATTATAAACTCCTTCAAGGTGGAATTTCTTTTTTAGAATTATGAATATTTAGCAAAGTTTTAAGTACACAACATATACTCAAATATTTATATCTACATATCACACAGCCTACTAATATAAAAGATATTTTTTTAAAGATTAAATAATACTATGTAAATTAAATATGTTTTATTACTGAACTATCATTTAGTTTCCAGGTCTTTAAAATGGGAAGAAAGAAGAGAGACCACATGGGAAGCCAAATGGAAAACAGGTATTCTTTCTAAGTCACAGAATTTTATGATTAGAAGGAGTTGTAAAAATTAATAAAAGGAGGGGCAAACGGCTGGTTCAGTCAGTGGATCCCACAACTCTTGATCTCAGGGTTGTTTGAGCCCCACATTAGGTGTAGAGGCTACTTAAAAATAAAAAATAAAATTAATGAAAGGAAACCTCATTTAGAATGGAGTAGAGAGACTGGAAAGGGGAGCTCTCATGTCCTACCACTCATCAACTGCAAATCCAACAGGAAGAGAAAGATCTTCACATGGATACTACTTTACTATTCCAGCAGGAAGAAGGAAGGTTTTCCTCCTGCCCCAGCAACAGCCCAGCCAATGAGAGACTGTCACAACTCAGCCAATGAGAAGCCACCGTACTCCAAACTCCCAGTTTACTCCAAGGGATTTTTTTGTTTATAAGGGTCAACCCAGCAACCCTCTTTCCTCTATCAAAGAGTGCTCCTCCACTTTGTTCTGCAGACCAGAGTGTGGCGTTGCTGCAGCTTGCTTGTTCTGGATTGTAATTCTCTGCTATTCTGAATAAACCCATCTTTTTCCGGTAAAACAACTGGCAGTTTTATTTTATTTTTTTAAGATCTGTTTATTTCAGAGAAAGAGCAAGTGGGGGAGGGCCAGGGGGAGAGAGAAAGGGAATCTTGAAGCAGACTTTCCACTGAGAAGGGAGCCCAGGGAGGGGACGAGGAGGGTGCTCCAACCCAGGACCCTGAGATCACAACCTGAGAAGAAACCAAGACTTGGCCACTTAGCTGACTGAGCCACTCAGGCTGGCAGTTTTATATTTAAGGTTAACGGAGTCGTTGACATCATTAATCTAATACCTTTATTTATTTGTTTGGAATCTGGATTATGTTGGCTTCCTTTAAAGGTATTGAATTTTTTCTGGCAAGTGGTTAAATAAGTGTCAATTCCTCTTGGGCAGGTCAATTTAAAAATTCTAGGTGTTGTTGGGGTTGGATGATTTTCGTATTTTTTGTCCTGAATCTAGTGTGATTCTTATTCCTATGGCATGGCCTTTCTGGGGTCTTAACTGAATCCCTGAGTTTTTCGGAGAGGTCCCTCCACTCTGGCTTAGAGCTCAGCATCTCCAAACCCTGCCTCTGCCTATGTCCAGTCAGTTCTGTTTTATCCACCTCACCCCCAGAATCCTCTCTCTCCACCAGGCGCTGTGGAGTCTGGCCTGTGGGTGAACAGCCAGCACTAGTGAAAAATTCTAGGACAGTGCTCCTGCAGGCCAGACCTCAGGGGCCCTCTCCTGTGTCCAGCTCCGTCTTCGTCAGTTTTCTGCTGCACAGTCTCCCTCAGCCACTCTGGATACCGATCTCTGCCTTCTCAAGTCCCTAAACTGCCACTCAATGAGACAGCCACTCTGCTTGGGCTCCAGCTCTACACCACAGCCCAGAACATGTC
This sequence comes from Ursus arctos, assembly GCF_023065955.2. Taxonomy (NCBI): domain Eukaryota; kingdom Metazoa; phylum Chordata; class Mammalia; order Carnivora; family Ursidae; genus Ursus; species Ursus arctos. The sequence goes on from NW_026622763.1 coordinate 72,927,437, forward strand.
CTCAGACAGAAAGCTGGGCTGAATGGGGACTCGTCTTTTGTGTTTCTCTGAAGTACACTGTCTGAAGTGTAATCCAGTGGCTGAAAACAGTTGCTTCATGTATTTTATCCACTTTTATCGCTATTTATGGCAGGGAAGTAAACCCATTATCTAATACTTTTATTTTGCTGAAGAGGAAAATGAAACTCAGAAAAAAGGAATGACTGATCTTTTTCTTTGGTTTGTTTTTCTTTAAAAAAAAAAAAAAAAAAAAAAGATCATAGGGGCACCTGGGTGGCTCAGTTGGCTAAGCGTCTACCTTCGGCTCAGATCATGGTCTCCAGGTCTTGGGCTCGAGCCCCGCATTGGGCTTCCTGATCAGCGGGGAGTCTGCTTCTCTCCCTCTTTCTCCCTCTGCCCCTCCCCACTACTCATTCGCTCTCTCTCTCTCTCAAATAATATAAAATCTTTAAAAAAATAAATTTTAAAAATAAAAAATAAGATCATAGATATCATTTTGTAGTACTTTTTCTCCACCCCCCCCCCCCGCCCACTTATACAACATGAGCTATTCCCCATGTCATAATATATTCTTCCATGGGATCATTTTTAATACTGTGGTATTTTAGTGTAGGAATACGCCACAATTTATTTAACCGATCCTGGGAAAGCATTTTTAACAAACAGACATATTACCAATTCTAAGTCGTAAAAACAAAAACAAAAAAACTATAAATCATGAAAAATTCTTTTCAGGAAAATGAGCATTTTGTCACTTTGATATAAAGACTTAAACTAGGTCCACCAGTGTTTCCTAGCAGAGGCCACTAGAATTTTACTTTTATAGCAGCTGATCAGTAAATAGGAGATGATTATCTGTGCATTAAAGAAAACCATGGGTTCCCCCCCCAATTTTGTTCTGCCTTCTCTCAGTCCCTCCACAATCTCATTCATTCCTGCAGCTTGATTTACCCTTAAAAATTACCCAGAAAGGGGCACCTGGGTGGTTCAGTTGGTTAAGTGTCCGAATCTTGATTTTGGCTCAGATCATGATCTCAGGGTCCTGAGTTCCAGCCCCACACTGGGCTCAGCACGGAGTCTGCTTGAGATCCTCTCCCTCTCACTATGCCCCTCTCACCCAGCCCCCCAGCCCCATTATCACTCACTCTCTCTCTAAAACAAATTTAAAAAAAAATTTTTTTTAATCTTTTTTTAAAATTACCCTAAAAAATAACAGTGAATACCCATTTGCTACTTTTGGTATTATGTAAGTGCTTTCTTCACCTGGCTGGGCCCACCTCTTACCCACACCTGTCCCCTCCCCTACCCTCCAGAGTCCTGCACTCCAGCTCCTGTGACCTTCCTAACAACCCCACTTATTCTCCAGGTCACTCTGTACATGCTGTCACTTTGCAGGCAAGCCTATCCCCCAAACCTCACATGCCTGCCTTTCAAAACTCAGTTCACATATTTCTTCGCCTGAAGGCCTTCTGTGGCATCACACCAACCCCCGCCTGGAGTGGCGCCGACCACACCCAACACTTTTGTGCACTACCTACAGCGTGTGCTTTCTCTTCATGACTTATCACAGAATTATAATGTTTCCTTATCTTTCTCACCCATTTAATGGTCAATCTTCTGGGTACTGGGGTCCTCAGCATCTTGGGCATGCCTGGTGTGAAGTAAAGTGCTCAATAAAGGTTAACTGAATGAACTGGAAAGTGCTCTTTTAAATTTCTCACATCATTTCATTCTTTAGCTCCTTACTGCACTGAGTACGAATATCCCTGCCTGGTTTTCAAGGTCACAGTGGGCCCATCCAAAAATTGTATGTCCCTCCACCCCTGGCATGCACCCTTCCTCAACTAAACAATCTGCTTGTCACCTCTGATCCCACCCACCTCATTCCCACCTTAGCTGCTCTCCAGCCTGGTTTGTTCTCCTCATCGCCAACATTCAAGGGCAAACTCAAGATCTTCCTCCTACTTAAGGCTGTCTATGGTGATTCTTTTCGATTCGTTTCGTGATTATACAGACTTTCTTTTTCTAATACAGTCTGGATTCGAATACTTGGTTAGTAATCTTTAATTTGTGTTCTCACATTTTGTATGTAAACCATGCTTTCACTGTATTCACTAGACCCCCCTTTTACTGAGTTTTCCTGACAATTAGCACACTGTTTTCTAATTTTACTCTGTTTTGTAAATATATAAGACGTAATTAACATAATTTCTGGCTCACTTATTGCTTCATGGGTTTATCAGATTTTCCCACGTAAACTTTGACTACTCCTGGAGAACGTATTTTCCTTCTACATTCTGTTCTTCCAATTTATGATTGTGAAATATCTTTCTGTTTGTGTCTTTTTAAATTAATTAATTTCTTGTAGTTTTCAGGGTACAGGTATTTCACTTCCTTGGTTAAATTTATTCCTAGGTATTTTACTCTTTTTGATGCATCTACATTCTGTTAGCACCCCATAAAACTTCTAGAATAGTGTTATACATAACCAACAATACATTATCTTATTAATTGGTTTTAGGTAGTTAAAACCTAAAATGTTTCTAAAATGTTTTAGAAAACAGTATATAAAATGCTTTAAAATAATTATATTATATTATAAAATGTTAAAAAGGAAAAATTCTTCCACCCCACTAACAGGATTTATACTCATTCTAAATCAATGGAGGCCAAAATAATGGGGTTATATTTTATTTCACAAAATCGGGATCTTACAGTAGGAAGGGAACTTCAAAACTACTTAATTCAACACACCCACTCAATAGTTAGATCCCCTCCTGCAGCCCCATCATGAAGCTTTGCAGCAAAACATCTAGTGACAGGGAGAGCCCCACTTCCCCAAGGCAGCTCAGTTAGAAAGGGCTTCCTTAGGCTGGTACAAAATCTACTTCCCTGCAACATCTTCTCACTTGTCTTGGTACTACTTTTGGGACCAGACAATTCTAATTCTTCCACATGGCAGCACTTCTAGTATTTGGAGACAGTGAGGGTGGGCTTTCTCATCCTTCCCCTTGGCCCATCTTCTCTAGACTAAATCTCCAAACTTCTCATATGGTGGCATTGTTTCTCTTCTTTTGCCATCTGTGTTGTTTTTTCCTGAATGTGATCCAGTCTGTCCACATTCCTCAAAGGGTGGGCCCACAATACTCTTGAGCAGGGGTTACAAATTCAGAGGCTTGCAGAGGCCAGATCCCAACTAAAGGTAAATGTTTGGCTCTGGTGCAGTGTAAAGACAGGAGCAGTAGAAGCTGGGTTTAAGCCCTGACTTCAGGCTTTCATATTCAAAACTTTAAACCCACTTGCTGGCCAAGTAATAGTGAGGCCTGGGAGCCACAGCTGCTCCTCTGAGCCAGCAGTTATCAGACTAGGATAAGGCTAATTGTCACCTCCCCAAGACTAAAGAGGAAGCTGACATTATACTCTACTAGCTGTTACATGTATATGTGCATATAACATATATATATATGTGTGTGTGTGTTACATACATATTTTATATATAACAGCTATAATTAGAATTAAAATTGGTACACTATGCATTATATAATTTATGTATTATATAAATGTCGAATTTTACCTGAGCCCTGTGATCCTGGAAAACAATGAAGGTTAAGAAACTTCTCTGTGTTCTGGAGAATGGTTTACTACAAAGAACCACATTTCTCCATATGACTTTGATAAGACTCATGGATGCCCCCTTGTTTACAAGGCCAAACACAGACCCTCAAAATTCCTTTTGCCTCATAAATGATTAGCTAAACTGTTCTTCCCAGCTACACTTTGGTTCTCTCCTTCTTCCAGGCCCCTGAACTTGGACCCATCTCTGCCTGAGTCAGCATATAGCCCCTTCTGAGAATGGACTAGCCTCGGGGTAAAGCATTTTTCTGCTCCACTACCCACCATATCACCCTTTTATCCCGCTTCCCCACACCTGGTTCTTTGTTTACCTCTTTGTGTAAAAGAAAACTCTCTTCACTGGACTCTGGGGCACTTGCAGGTCTTACGGTCAAAGCATTCTCTCTGTTGCAGCAATGGTTCCCCTCCCTTACTGCAATTGTCTCTTGCCCCTCCTTGCAATAATCCTTTCCAATAGTGTCCCCTTACTAAGTCTGGATTTGTTTTTCATTTGATCATAGTCATGAAAATATATTAGCTATTAATAATATAGTAATATTATTAGATTAGCATTTCTAAGTGTACTTTCATCTTAGTAATAAACAAGGCATACTATTGAGTCACAGTGACTGTAATTCTAAATCTTTCCCAATATACTACCAATCAACCTCAGTTCCCCTCTTGAAGCATGTCTTCTTACCAAATGATTTTTTCTCTTTGGTGGGATATCTCATTACTACAGGCTGGTCAAGACATTTTAGGATCCCAATTCTATAATACCACTGTGTTAAGTGGTTCCTATCATTTACTAAAATGGTCAAAGAGTTTCCTATAAGCTTCATTTATGTCATCAATAAAACATGTTCATGAAACAGGGCCAAAAACTGAGTCCTAAGGAATGTTTAGAAACACTCCTCCTGGTCCCTTTTATTAATAGTTAATGTACAGATAACTCTATAGGGAAATATAGCTAGAACACATTAAATATGGAAAATCACTGGCACTTCTTTAAGGCAGAGGCACTTCATAAATATTTGTTAAATAAATAGTTTAAGGAAGGACCACATTTCAATGTAACATTGTTTGATTTGAGAATTTTTATTAAGTTTTATTCTTTTAAATAAAGTACCAGTATACTCATGGGAAAAAAAAAACAACTGCCCAACTAGCTCTGATCCACTTATTAGTCTTCTGAATAGATGATAGTTGAACCAGTTTTTTGAAACTCTTATTTATTCATCCAACAAATATTTATGAATACTTACTGTGTAGCTACTGATACCAGACACCATTCTAGGCACTAAAGATAAAGAAGTGAAAAAAAACCAAGTTCCTGCCCTTGCTGAGCTCATATTCTAGGAGAGAACACATAATAAACAAGTCAACCAATAAATATATAACATAATGTCAGCTTAAAATAAGGGCCTTGTAAAAAAATAAAGTTAGGGGACAGAGAAGGATGGCGCGGGGGCAGGGGTGATACTTTACACCGGGGTAGTCAGGAAAAACTCACTGAGAAGGTGACGTGTGAGTGGAGACCTGAATAAAGGTGGGAGCAAGACACATAAATACCCGAGAGTAGAGAACCCCAGACCAAAAGAAAGGTAAACAAAGGCCTGAGATGGAAACATGGTTGGCTTACTCAAGGGACATAAAAGAAGGCCAATGTGGCCATAGCAGAGTGAGGAGGGGTAGAAAAACGTGAGACACAGGCAAGGTCCGGGTCACCTAGAGCCCAGAAAGCCATTGTAAGGAGGGTGACCAGAAGCCACCAGAGTACTGAGAACAGAAGCATGACATGGTCTCCTTTTTGTTTTGAAGAATCACTTAGCTGTTGCATAGACAGTAGACTGAATATACCGAGAGGGACAAGAGATGACATAATTTTTTTCTTTGTGCCTTTCTTGTATCTCTTTTACAACTCTGGTAAGGGCCCTTTTGGAGTTTTTAAATATTTAAGCACCAATGAAATGGATGGGACTAGCCAAGTGTCCAATCAAAGATGCATGAGCTTTTAAAATAGTTCCTTCAAAAGTGACCGTAAAGTTCACCCATCCATGAAATATGAAATGGTTAGATTGAAAATTACTTCCAGCTGTTCATAAAGATATATGTACCAGGAAACTAATGAAGTTCTGACAAGCACATGTCATAACCCTGGAGGCAAACAGCTGGGATCCGTCTTAACAATGCTTTCTTTTTTTAAGTAAGCTCTATGCCCAGCGTGAGGTTTGAACTCACAGAGTCGCATGCTCTACTGACTGAGACAGCCAGGGCTCTGTTAACAATGTTTCTTTTAAGAAAGTAGGGCCAGTGGCCATTTCAAAGAAAACTGTATGGAAACTATAAGGCTATCAAGACAGAGGTAAAGAAGCAAGGGGAAATAATGTAAAAATCTCTGCATTTAAAATACACAGGGCTAACGGTAACAGTCACACTTGTAAACGTATGAAATTGTAACTCCATTGTGTGATACACAGTGCTTGTGATTACTCAAAATCCACCGCTATCCTGGTCTAATCATGATAATCTTTCCTCGATTTCCCACCTTCCTGTGTAGATGGAGGTGGCCATGTGACCCACTAATGGCCAAAGAGGCACAAACAGAAATCTGCTTGGGAGCAAGGTCTGAGAAAGGTTTAGCTTTCCTAATAAAAGTGGTTGGTCTCAGCTGGCTTCCTCTTACCCCTCTTCTTCCTGTCTTCCATTTAGGGATGTTGGTCACTATTTGACATGGTGTACCTAAAAGGGAAAGGCCAAGACATTTACCAGGACACTGGCCACCATCTTTAGCTAGCAAACCACCACCATCAAACTCCTACTTCAGACTTATAGTTAAGTACGAAATTGAAACACGTGTGTTTAAGTTTCCGTAAACTGGGTTTTCTGTTATGTGTGGCCAAATAGATTTTTAATTGAGACACTTTAAATCACCAATATTCTAGGGAAATAAAATATCCATCATTGTCACTTACAATCTAAAATGAACAAAATATACTTGTCCATGTTCAACAATAATTGAAAAATCCCACTCATACTAAATCTCTTCAGAATATTGTCAAAGAATATATATCCTGATCTTCCAGGCTTCTCTTAGATTTATTCTGGCTTAATTTTTTTTTTAATGCCTACTGGGCTCGCTCTCTCAAAATAAATAAATATTAAAAAAAAGAAAAGCGGGGTGGGGGGGTGCAGTGGCTGGGTGGCTCAGTCAGTTGAGCATCCAACTCTTGGTTTTAACTCAGGTCATGATCTCTGAGTCAGGAGGGTCCATCCTCAGTGAGGAGTCTGCTTAAGACTCCCTCTCCCTCTGCCCCTCCCACCCCACCCCCACTCTTGCTCTTTCTCCAAATAAATAAATAAATAAATCTTAAAAAAAAAAAAAATGCCTAGTGGGGAAGGTAGCTATCTATAGGGTGCGTTTACTGCCAGGCTGAATAGGGAGTGGGTACCTGGTGTAGAGATGGGCAGTCTCAAGAATAGACGTGCATCTGCTCTGACGAGCTTGACAAGTTCAAGTCCTCGTCCTCTCACAGCAGCTACTCACATACCAGCCCTTCACTCAGCTTGAGATTCTGAGTCTGATTCGAGATTTGTGAAGAAAGAACCTGCAGGACAAGAATATCCACTTTGATTAGCTCAGAACTAGGATGAAGAGGTGCAGAAGTCTTCTGAACGTAACGCATATGTCATATATACTCTACTGTCTCTTGTGCCAAGTGAATAAATACTCAAGAAGGGTTCTAGTGGACATATTATTCATTGGCATTTGATTTCCTTTACCTGGTTGATATGGAAGGTAGAATGGTATACCTCGATTCAAGACTGCCTTTTCCTTTGTTTTCCTTTTTTAATTTTTCTTTCTTTCTCTTTCTTTCTCTTTCTCTTTCTCTTTCTTTGTTTCTTTCTTTCTCTCTTTCTTTCTTTCTTTCTGTCTTTCGGTGGCATCTGTAAAGCATTTCACTTTCTAATTGTGGAACACACAGTGTTTTCATGGCTCATGTTACTGTCTTTCAACTTCCAGCCCTTCTTTCCACCCACACTCTTAAATGAGAAATAAAATGAAATGAAAAAGGAGGCCAGTTGGAATTTATTTTCCTCCCTCTGTAGCAGATGTTAAATGCAAACTTTTTAAATGAGGGAATATTTAAAAAGCCTTCTTTATTATTCCAGAGCAACTGCCCTGCATCCTGAGTCCCAGGCTCAGGAGGGAACCTCACTGATCTTTTTATCCAGGGTGCAGACAGGGGACACTAGAGCTCAAAGCTGGCTCAGCCCCCTTCCCATGGAGGGCCTTGGGCAAGACTTTGAATCTCTCTGGGTCTCGGTTTACTCATCTGAGGGGGGTTGGATGAAAGCATCTTTGAAGTTATTCCAGCTCCTAAGAGTCAATGAATTGTCTCCAAAACTCAAATGTAAAACTACTGACCATTTTTATGAGAAAAATCACTTTCCCTTTTTTTCTCAGTTCTTTTTCTCAATAACCAGGGATCATCTCATTAATTTGGTTTCATGAGGGATTTGTGGCTAATCTCAGTCACTTGGGGGTAAAAGCTCTCTGTTAAAGTAGATGTTTGAGAAGCTGCCTCTTTAATTCGGATATGTGGTTTTAATCTGTTTAGAGAGTTTCACATGACAAATATCAACACATCTCCACTCTGCTTCAATACTTTTGGTGTGAGTGCTATTTATTGTTTATATTTGACCAACGCACCCGTATTTTATTAAATTCTACCCTCCTTTCCCCCCACTCCCCATATACACCCACACGTTTGTTATGGTACTTCTACCTAATTCCTTTTCCCAAATTGAGGTCAAGAATCTTTTGATTTCCCTCCTGCCCAGCAGCTCCACCTGATTCACAAGTATCTGTCCTGTTTTCTTCACTCACACTCTCTGATAAATGCCATTACTTTCCAACCCTTAGACCACAGATCTGCATGGAAGGAACTTCTTCTTCTTCTTTTTAAAATTTATTTGTCAGAGAAAGAGCACACAAGCAGGGGGAGCAGCAGGCAGAGGGAGAAGCAGGCTCCCCGCTGAGCAAGGAGCCTGATACGGAACTCGATTCCAGGACTCTAGGACTATGACCTGAGCTGAAGGCAGACACTAAACCAACTGAGGCACTCAGGCATCCCTGGATGGAACTTCTTGAGTATGCCTTTCTAGACACCTTAGCTGGATCTTTCCTGCAATGGTGGGCTAGCGAGGAAATGAAAGGTTAAAGAAATTTTCTTTGCTCTTTCTCTTTAAAGATTACAATTATAAGTGTGAGCACTTTTGCATACGGTCATGGCCACCATAGGAGAAGACAGTAAGATAAAAACAAGATCCTGGCTCCTGCAATTCTTCTTTTTAATCTAGAAAATGCCTGAGGCCAATTCACTTAAGACTTATTTAAATTTTATAGCTCATTTTTACTACAGCATCCTGAGCCTCTAATTCTGCCCAATTTTGTCACATTTCAAATGAAATGTGATTTTGCTGTTAAACTGCCTAAAGAACAGAAACATTTGCTCAAGAGAAATACAAGAAATCAGGGAACATAGGCTTGCTTCGTATTTCTAATCATCGTTACCCAAAAACATCTAGCACATTTTCTTCTTCCTTGTGGGGAAGTTTAAAGCTTCAAGACCCAACTCAGAGCCACATGGTTTTCATTTCCTGGCCTCCTCCCTCAGTCCCTGCAGCACCCACAGCACACACAAAGGACTCATCCTCTATTTGCAGACTCAAGATACTGTCACTTGTACATTTTTCACAGAAGCAAATGAGGCATAAAAAGTCAATACTCTGCATACATATCAACCCAAATAATAAATAGCTGCCTGCTGGCTCCATTTGTTCCCTTGATTTGTAGTAACCCTTATGTTTGTGCAGACCTTTACAGCCTACAAAGCACTTTTACATTCATTAATCTCAGAGTCCTCACCCTAAGCCTGAGAGAAGGATATCCCCTTCTCTTTATGTTACAGAAGAAAATGGCTATGTGAAGAGGTGCAATGACTGGCCAAGGTCGCACACATCAGGGGCGAACCCAGGACTCAAACCTCAGCCTTAGACTCTGAGTCCAGCGCTCATTTTTCTCCCCTACCACCGTAAACTGCAATGTTCTCTCTTGCTGGATCGAAGACATAGATGAACAGGGCCTAACTGGGCAATGTTAGGTTCCAGAAAAGTTGTCTCGGGAAACGCAGTACGAACGGGTGCTAAGAGCATGGACTGCGGGCCAAGCAGCCTGGGCGTGAATCTGGACTCGGCCTCGTAATAGCTGTGTGACATTGAGTCATTCCAGGGGGCTTTGCTCACATGGTGCTTCATGTGAATGGGGTCCTAAGAGGCCTTCAGTGCAGCTAGCCTGGGAATTACTTGATTGCCCTGTGACTCAGTAGTTCGATCTCAGAAATGGGAGTGATGATACCTACTTCCAAGGCTGTGGTGGCAACTGAAAAATATAAAGCACATAAATCAGGTGCCTGGGTGGCTCAGTGGGTTAAGGGTCTGCCTTCGGCTCAGGTCATGATCCTAGGGTCCTGGGATTGAGTCCCGCATCAGGCTTCCTGCTCATCAGAGAGCCTGCTTCTCCCTCTCCCTCTGCCTACTGCTCCCCCTGCTTGTGCACTCTCTCTATCTACCAAATAAATAAAGAAAATCTTTTTTAAAAATCACCTTATAATTGTGGGGGGGAAAAATATATATATATGCATCTGCCCCTTGTTCCTGGCACAGAGCTCCTAAAAATTAGCAATTTCCTAAGTGATGAGAACGCTAGGAGCACCTTTTGCTGTAATATTTGGTCTTTGACTCCAGCTCCTAACACAGAGTTCCTATATCCCTTGACATTTCCTGGGTGATGGGAGCATCTTTTGCTCTGATGAGGCAATGTTTGCTGGGCTCCTGGCTGGGGGCTGGTCATCAGAAAGACCAAGTCATGACTAGATGCTTTGAACTTTCAGCCCCATCCCCTATCCTCCAGGAAGGGGAGAGGGGCTGGAAATGGAGTTAATGATCAATCATGACTACATGATGAAGCCTCCAAAAAATCCCAAAGGCAAAGGGCTTGGAGAGCTTCCAGGTTGGTGAACCCATAGAGGTGACGGGACAGTGGTGCTCTGGGAGAGGGTACGGCAGCGCTGTGCCCCTTCCCACATACTTTGTCCCATGTATCTCTTTCATCTGGATGTTCATCTATATTTTTTACCGCATCCTTTTATTACAAACCAGTAAATGTAAGTAAGCATTTCCCTGAGTTCCACAAGCCATTCTAGCAAATTGTTGATCTCAAGGAGGGGTTTGTGGGAACATCAATTTATAGCCAATAGGTCAGAAACATGGTAACAATTTGGGACTTGAATCTGGCATCTGAAATGTGTGTGTGTTGGGGGGGTTGGTCTTGTGGGACTGAATCCTTAACCTGTGGGCTCTATGCTAATTCCTGATAGTGTCAGAACTGAACTGAATTACATGACACGCAGCTGGTGTCACAGAGAATTGCTTGGTGGGAGAAAACCCACACACATTTGGTGATCAGAAGTGTCCAAAGTGAAATGTTCTTGCGAGTAGTAAAGGAGGAACACGCAGGAAGAAGAGTGGGTTTTTCCTACTCAGCAACAAAGTGAGGGAGATGGCTATTTGCATTAAAAAATAATAAACTGTTTTTCCTTGGGAAAAAAAACCACAACAGTAAATCATTTGTAGTGCCTTCAAAGAATATTGAATTAATAAAACTAGACTTTACCTTAAAGTCTTTATTCCACAGTGCGGTTTGTCAGGTATCGAGGGCTGGTTTCTGCTGAAAATTGTTAAAGGTCTGACTCCGAAGTTTTGCAAACCACCAATTAAAAGCAGCCAACTTTACTTTTTATGGGCTCTGCTGCCCCCTGTCAGAAGCTAAGAAGGTTGCAGGAAATAGAATTTTTTTTTTTTTTTTTATAATATTGATGCTAGGAAGTAATGTTTGCTTGCTCCAGACCATGGCAGGTTTGGGCTTGATTTTTTTTTTTATAATTTTTATTTTGTTATATTAGTCACCATATAGTACATCCCCAGTTTTTGATGCAATGTTCCATGATTCATCATTTGCATATAACACCCAATGCATGGTGCACAGCAAATAGAATTTTTTAAACAAAGCTTTTCATAGAACAGTGGTTTATATGATTTCCTCAATTGCATGATGACATGGGTTATTTCCACATCTTGTCAATTAATACCAAAGAATTATTTGCTTAGAAACGTGCCTGCTTGCTTTACTGCCTAGAAGTTCTTGTACAACCGTCTGAAATACCTCAAGAGGGCTGTCACTGAGTCCCTGGGCATATATGCACCCAGCAGCAGACAGGTGTTGGACCCTCATCCATGGGCTCACGCCTTTCACAGACCACTTGGGAAGACACATGAGCAAATGGGCAACTTCAACACAGAGGGAGAAGAGGCGTGTGGGTACCAGGTGCTGGGAGAGTATTATCAGAGCAACACCTTAACCAGTGGGTTCCAAATGAAGTGAAAGGAGCCCATTCCCAAAGACAGAGCAGGAGCCAGCCAAACAGAGAAAGAAGTGAAGGGCTTTACCAGATAGCAGCAACTGTCTGTGCCAGGGAAGGGAGGCCCAGAAGAGAGTGGCAAGGCAAGAGGGGAACTGAATTATGTGGTGAGCTTACTCCCAGCAGCCCAGCTGCCACTCCTCTGCCTGACGGCTGCTGGCCTGGGGGCCACTTCATCTCATCGCCTCAGAGTTGTCAAGACAAAGGAGAGCAAAAGGAATTCCTGAGGTGGTCATTTGCTCAGAAAAACCCAGTAAGGTGCCAGCAGTTGCCCTGTGTTCTGCAAGCATTCCATTTACATCCACAAAAAGTAAAATATTGTGCTAGCTAACTTAAGACCTGAATGGGGAGCAGGAGCCATCAAATCGTCAATAAAGATTTGCACATCATCAAATCTACTCTTCACAAGACACTAGAAAGAAATACCAAGGGAAAAGAAACCCAGTGATCATCCATGGTATTTGAAAACTCTACCTATGGGAGACACTTAAAACTTAGTGCTCATGTCCCCTATTTTCCCTCAGTGCTGGGCATATTGCTTCACCTCACGAAAGCAGTTTTGTCTTTGTCAGAATACACATGCACCTAGGCATTAATCATTTACAGGTTTCCATTATTTATCTCACTTCCATGTCGTGCTTCATCTTTCAATAAATCATGTTTTCCCTTTGAACAGCCTTTTGGCAAAAGTTTTCCATTATTTTTTTTTCTTTCCTTTTAGTTCACTCTCTATCAAACATTAAATATGCATTTATTTCTAACCACTATAATAAGGTTTTCCATTATCCTGGTCTTCTGGTGACTTCTTTGACTTTATCAGTCTTAAGGATTTTGTAAGAACATAACACCCCTCAAAAAAGAAAAAAAAAAAGACATATTTCTCATTAGCCCAGAACAACAGGATCAAAACTACTTTCAATAGTTAAAATAGTTTAAAATAACACTGACCAGATGCATCAGTGGAAAGAGCATCTATCAGCTTGGAGTCAGACCAGCCATGGTTCAAATGATGGCACTGCCACGTCACCTCACCGAGTCTTAATTGTCTCCTGTGTACAATGGGCATAATAAATGTCTACCTCATACATTTGTTGTGAGGAACAAACAAGCAAATAGATACGTGTTTTGGAAATTATAGAGCAATAGTCAAATGTAAGGCATGCTGCTAAATTGCTCATTGAATGAATGTAGATTTCATAATTTTTCTCTTGAACACCAAGGTTCTAATCAGGACAACATTCTTTATTTGCCCTTACCTCACTGTTTTAGGATCTTGTCAAAATCAGGAATGATTCTCTTTTCTCTGCTAGGCCCCAGTTAATTAAGTGGTTCTTGTTAAAACTAGCAAGACAAAAATTTCAGCACATAAGAGAACAGCACTGCATTCAAAGAGGGTTTTTTTTTCATCCCCTTTTATTTTTTACCCAAGATAATGTCAGGTAATAATCAACTAGCATCCGACCCTTTTCAGGCCATTTTTTTTCCCTCTAGAAATCCAAATCATCTGAAACCTTGAAGGGAGAGATGGACCCCAGGTATGCTATGATAAACCTCCAAGGACTGAGCTCAGTAACTGCATCAAAGGGACTAGACAGCTTGACCCCCTTTAATAGCCTTTCTTGGACAGAGATGAATGACAACGTCAGCATCTAACTACAAACATCATTTTCTTATTAGAGCAAAAAGAGGATTTCTTTTCCTCTAAGAGAAATACTAAAAGTAGGATCCATATATAATTTTGAGTGGAGACAGAGAAATGTCACTAAAATTTGCAGAGCATTAACTGCTTCTGTTTCCTTACCTTGTCACAACATGTCTATGTGCTCTCCTGGGGCAGCTGGCCAGAGAGCTGTAGTGCCATGCTCCATGAACAACTCCACAAACAACACTGACGGTACATCCATCCCCACTCTTCATGTGGAAAATGTCCAGGAAGCCCCGCAGTCTGCAAGTCAAATTAGCCATGATCTTTGGAAGGTTCGCTATTTAAATGAGTTCCCTTTGTGATATAAAAAATCATTTTTCTAACACCCTCCAGACCCCCCAAATGTTAGACTTTTAGGAAAAGAAACAAACAAGCAAGTAATTTGAAGAACACCAAAACATCAATTCCTTCCACAATTGGCCTATATCCTGCAGTAGTGGGTTATAGTTGAGGCAATGACCAACAAAGGGCCACAGTGTCACAGAAGGGTGTTGGTGGGGGTCATGATTTAATCAGTCTGAGTGTCTTTTTAAACTAATTTTGCTCTGAGAACACTTGCTGGATAAACTCTTTGTGTGAATCTATGCTCTGGATCAAGGCAATGAACCTAGGGATATTAATCTCCCTGTAACATGATTCAATTTACACCATTTCCCTTTAAAACCTTCAATAAATATCTGTTGAATAAATGAATGCTGAATTGTTAGTGGTTACTCATTGCCTATAAAGTTTAAAAAATGGCCTTGGAAGATTTCCATAAACTGAAGCCAATATATATCTCATTCATTCATTTGTTCAGTAAAGATGTATTGGGTACCTAATAAGGAAAGAACTCTTGGTGGTGGAGATTCAGATACGAACAGATACACCACATGCTTGGACCTAACTTCCTGGGGTTATATGCGATCTTCCACTATTTATTATCACTAGGGCTGCCCACCCGCCCACACTTTCTTAGACACAACCCAAGCTTCTGCTACTTTGTTAAAGTTCTTTATCCTTCCCTTGCAACACCATATGGGCAATTCTGACTTTTCCCTCAAAAATTAAGTTCAAGTGTGCCTTCTTCCTCAAGCTCCCTCCTAAACACACTCTCTCTCCTTCTCTGACGGGAAGGAAGCACTGTCCTCTGAACTCACCGAGAACTTGACCTGCAGCTTTGTTTTGGTATTATCTCCTCTATCACTGTTCCTTCAATATTTTCTCTATCTTTCAGGGAAAGACTTTTTCAACTGTACTTACAGCAGCTAGCCTAGTAATAGTTGGCACTTAGTAAATAAATAAATGGCAAATAAACGAATGACCTAATGAAGTCCTTGTGACTTAGGTTGTAGATACGCTGTTTACACATTTGAGAATACATGTCTCAAGTCCCCTTAAAGGTATGATTTCATCAACTCAAAAGCCAAATAGGTCATTTGTTCAAGATTATTCAATGCAATGAAAATGTAAAAATGCCCTTAAGAAAACAAAAAATGTGTTGGACTGCATATCACATTAAAGTATTTGAAGCAGAATCATGCAGTATCTCCAGAGAAATAAAATTTGAAGAGTGTTCTTCTAACCGCTGAGTGACACCAGTTCTTTCTAAAATGATCTAAAGATTTGAACAGCAAATCTGTACTTTCAAGAATTTGCACTCACGTCAATCCCCTAATCCTCTCACTTCCTATACCTGCTGATTAACCCAACTGAACACGTTCTCCATCTACCTGGGCTGTTGAACAATACGAAAGAATATCCTGCAATCCCTTGGGACATCTTTTTTTAAAAAATATTTTTTTTTATTTATTTGAGAGAGAGAGAAAGAACGAGTTGGGGAGAGGGGCAGAGAGAGAAGGAGAAGCAGACTCCCTGCCGAGCAGGGAGCCTGCCGTGGGGCTCTTTGCCAGGTCCCTGGGATTATGACCTGGGCCGAAGGCAGACGCTTAACTGACTGAGCCACCCAGGCACCCCTCCCTTGGGACATCTTAAAGGTCCCTGATGAGTTCCTTCTCTTATTCCCTCAAGAGTTATTTCCAAACTACTACTTCTCAAGCCACCTACCAATCTCTATCCCCTCTAATTTCAGCAATGACAAGAGAGCTTTCCTCATGATAACAATAATAAACTGTAACATCAACATTTGCTAAGCACTATGCTTACTTAGGCATTTTACCTCAGGAGCATTATCTCAGTTAATCTTCACAAAGAACACCACTTACTGAATTAGGTACTATTATCCCCATTCTACAAATTAGGAAACCGAAGCAGACAGAGGTCAAATGACTTGCCCAAGGTCGCAGAGTCACTAAGTGTAATATCCAGGTTATGAATCCAGGACTTGGATTCATAACCGGGATATGATAAACTCTAAACAAACTTACAGGTAAGCCTATCTTATGTTGACTCCAGGTTCTCTTGCCTTGGGACATGGTAAAGGCAGGGGGAGGATTTTTAATAGGCTGTGGCTCTGGCCCCAGGCTAGCTCACACTGGCCTCTAGAGAACAAGCCTCTATCTTTTCAGTACACAGTTCTCCTCCAACCAATGTCAACTAGTTTGGAGGAGGAGAGGCAATGTGGATATACATCTGGGAGTTTTACTAACTGCATTGACCTAACCAGCCTTAGTTCAGGTTGCCATAGCAGAATACAACAGACACCATAGACTGGGTAACTTAAACAACATTCATTCCTCACAGTTTTGAAGGTTGAGATGTCCCAGATCAAGGTGCCAGCGAGATCCAGTGTCTGCTGAAGGTGGGCCCACCTGCTTCCTGGTTTACAGGTGGCCATCTTTTCCTGACAAGGCAGACAGTAGAGAGAAACGGTCAGCTCTCATACCTCTTTTTATAAGGGCACTAATCCCACTCACAAGGACTCCATCCCCAGGACCCAATCACTTCCCAAAGGCTCCATCTCCTAATACCATCACATTAGGGATTAGTTTCAATATACAAGTTTTGGGGGACACAAGCATTCAGTCCATAGCACAGCCTTATTGGAAAAAGCAATTGATTTTATACAAAAACAAATGTCTCCTTTGGTTCCCTCCTTTCTGATTTCACCTAGGTTTCACTGAAGTACCATCCCAGGGGTGTTCTGACTACCTCTTGCATGTCATTAGGCCCACTTACTTCCATACCTCCATAGACACTTCCATCCCTCTTAACCACAGAAGTTACCTTATCACATTGGGAATGGAGTGGTGCCCTAGACGACTGCTTCTCAAACTTTAATGCACCCTATAAATCACCTGAGGAGCTTATTAAAATGTAGATGCTCATGCAGTGGGTCTGGGGTGACACCTAAGAGTCTATTTCTCAAAAACTCCCAAGGGTCACCCATGCTGCTGATCTCCAGCCCACACTTTTGAGTCGCAATGCCCTAGATATCTGGCACATGAACAGTTAGTTCTTCCTTGGTGATCCTGTTGGTGCTAAGCAATTTTCTTCCCCAATGTGTAAATTACATTCTGCTATGGTGATCAAATCTACGCAGAGTATGCAGGTGCATATCACACATTATACAGGCACACACTATGGACACCAGTTATTAAACTTCGCCAGGTTTTAAACATTTTGAATTTTTTGCACAAGTTTGATTTTCCTCATTTATGTCTACTTGTTTCTGAAGTAGCAGTAAAACTGTTTTTCTATTTTGCTACTCGCTGAGACACCATGGGCAACTTTTCATGCCTACATCCCACCACACTGACTTCCTACGAATTCAGGGAAAGATTTCTCTTCCTGTCCAAGAAAATCCATCTGTGTCCTGACTTCCACCTCTTTCCATCTCACAAGAAACTCATTCAAGCAGTTACCTGCTTTCTCTTGCTCCCCAGCCTCTATTTCATATAGTCTCAAACTTCTCTACAGTAATACTGATAGAAAACTTTCATAAAATACACCATTTAAAACAAAATACAGAGAACAATTTAGCAAAATTTTAATTGCTAAATTTAGGTGGAGGATACATATACAGGTGCTCATCATACTATTCCTCCAACTTTTTTCAATATTTGAAAAAAATTTAAAGTTTAGGGTATAGTTAGACATAGGAACAATTAACAATTTTTCCTATTTGCGAGTTTCTTCCCAGGAGAAACATATCCCAGGATATGACTTCAGTCTAAATCTTCTCCAGAGCTTCTTGTTCACTAACTTGTTACAAATCTCCTTCCAAAAAAAATGTATTAGGCCATTTTCTAAAAAGTCTGTGTCCAATATGATATACAATCATGTCCTTTGTCTTTTTAGATTGTAAAATAATAAAGAGTAAATTTTTGAAACTTAGTTTTTCTAGCATGAATGCTAGAAATGACCTGTACTCTCTAGTTTACTTACTCCCTCCTGCCTATAAACCTTGACTTCCTTGCAAATCTTAATCCTCTATCAGTTCACCTTAAATTCTATGGCTTTCTATCCACATTTTTTAAAAGGTGGGGGGAGGTCTCTGTGCCCTGCCCGCCCTCTTCCTCCCACAGGTGACAACCAGGACCTTGAACAACTGCATTCCAGGTAGAACACTGAGCCTCTGACACTCCTGTCCCTGCACTACACACTTGCCTCCAACTGGGCCACAAGATTCTCTGAGGACCAGAGATGTCAGTCAGCATCTTGCATGCTTTCAGCTTGCCTTCCCCAAGACTGATGTGGCACTTCATCCAAGGTAGGTGTTTAAGTATTTGCGAAATAGTATTTCTAGTTACTTCCTAGGCAAACACTGACTAAAATGAAACGCTTTATACACCATGCTTTAATTTTCAGACATGAGCCCTGTCTAAACAAGTCTCAGTGGTTATCAACCTAGGGAAACTATACCTTCCAAAGGACAAGGCACAATCTAGAGGCATTTTTAGTTGTCGTAACTGGGGTGGGTGCTACTGGCATCTAGTGCGTTGAGGTCACAGATGCTGCTCAACACCTTACAATGTCCCAAGACAGCGCCCCCCGCAACAAAAAGGTTATCTAACCCAAAATATTAGTAATGCCGAGGTTGAAAAACCCTGTAATAGCTGTGGTTTGTTTCCTTTAACCTATGGGATTTAAGGGGCACTAGAAACCAAAGAACCAAACAATTAAATCTATATGGCTGCAACTGCCTTTTCCAGTTGCTTTCTTATTTAAAGAAGTTTTTTGGTTTTTCAAATATTAAGTTCCCTTATCTGGCAAACCCAAAGAACTCAGTATTATTTAAATGGCACAACCACAACAGTGTAGTGCAAGAACAATAGAGTCAACTAAGATTAAAAACTGGTCTAAGACTTTAGATATAATAAGTTTTATTCATCTGGTGGTACTTGATGCTCACAGGGCACCGTACAACAAATTTTAAAAATACAATATGAAAAAATTGAACAGCCAAAGAGATCAATTCCATTAGAGGGCCCACAGAAAAACCAACAAAAGCCCACAGAAAAACCCACCCACTGTCACCCCTTAAGAACATTTTCTTCCTGCTTAAGTTTGGCTTTAAGAAACACCAAAAGAAAGTGCGAAAGAAAAAGTCTTCTGATAGTTAAAACTTCACATAGCGTCTTTCACATGGGTATGTCACAAAATGCTTTTCTTATTCAGTAATAAGCATATAAAATTATCCAAACGTCTATGAGCCTCTATTTGGTCCCATCCTTTAAGGTCATAGCCGCACTTCCCTCACCTGTCTTCAAATTATTTGCATCAGTAAAAGTCACATAAGGCGGTCTCCTTTGTTCCATATTGCCACTACAAAGCAGATATATTTTCCATAAATAGCCAGGGCCCAAGCAAACTGAAGTTACCCAAGTACTTGAAGTGAAAATACAACTAAATTTTTCCAAGACTGATTTAAAACCAAATTTTGGCTTTGAAACCTAATCGTTTTCTTCGATTCTCATGATTAGAAATTACTGAAGGTCATTTGACATTAACTTCGGGGAACAGCAAGATGTAAAGTTACATGCGGGTTACTATTAGAAAAACTTCAAGAATAAAAAGATGATCTGGGCAATTTGTTTTAGTACACACTGACATGTTGTCACAAAGTTATGTTACACAAGGAACAATACGGAGTTATAAATTCTGCCTGAAGAGTCAGCTAATGCTCAGTATTAATTTTGTAAAAGTTGGCCAATTACAAACTCTCATGGAAGCCTCCAAAACAGGAGGCCCTAAGTGTTAAGAGTTGGAGGAACAAACCTCCTCGTCCCAGTGGAACAGTTTTACTTAGAATGGCAGAGCCATCCCATGCTGACCTGCCGCAGAATCTCATTTCCCATTAGAGTTCACCGAAGTACTAACCGAAGGAGACAAAACTGCTACGGGGAGTAAAAGGACTAAAACGAAGAAATTTTTGGTCAGGAAATTAGGAAAAGTTGAAAATATATTTAAAGTCGTTGCCAAAAAATAGTAAGTACTGCTTCAGCGCTTAGTTCCTCTAGAATTAAATGGTTTCAATTTATGCTTGACACCTATAGATCAATTTAAGCAAACCAAGACGTTTTAGCCGCTGCCATTGTATATCACAGTACGTAAGTAATACGCAACTAGACGTGTCTCCCCTTTTCCATTATACTGCATTTCTTAAGGGCAAGGGGCAGGTCAAAAGCACCTTTGTATCCCCTACACTAAGCACAGTGACTGGTATACAGTAGGTGTTCAACAAGTATTTACTGAATACAGTGTTGAGTAGTGGCTTATGACATGGGAAAGAGCCCAAAGATTGTCTTCTTGTATTAGCAATAAATACTTAGGTAGAAAGCAATTTTGAAGTAAAGATACCTTCCCCACCTTCTAACCACAGACTCAAGAGTTAGACAGGACTTGAATCACTTCTCTTAAACATGTTCATAAAGCATTTTGAGAAATCAAGAGATGAAAGGCGCTATGTAAGTGCAAAATAGTATTATGCAAGACAGGTTAGCAAAGGTGCTATATTTTCTATGGTGATGGAACGGTTGTGCTAGTTTGAGGTGAACACCCCCAAAGCTACTCTTCTTGATGCCAATATCAACAGAACAATGGAATTTGACAAAGATGCCATCACTTTTATATAGTTTATATTCTGCTAACTACTTTCTATAAACCAGGTAACAGAAAATAAAATTAAGCCACTTATTCTACACAAACCAATACTTTATCAAAGTTCCGCATTTTACAAGTCATGTTCAAAAAACACACACAAGTTAGCATTTTGTACACAAACGTTTATTTCTCAATTAAACATTCCCTTTAAACACAAGGAATGAATTCTAAATTTTCATAAAGATGAATTAAAAATGAAATCCTTCCAGTATAGTGTGTGTAATCACTGTGTTCTTGGTCACTACTGGCATTTACTGTTTAACATCAAAAACAAAGACGGGTTATTTAAAAATCATGCTACTGATGTCTAGCTCTTCCTCTATGACCAGTTCTACCTGATCTGCAATGTTTAAAAGTTTACATCACCAAATCGAAGCAAGTTTAAGAGGTGAAACAGCTGTGCATTAAACACAAAATAAACAAAGTTATAAGATATAGTCAAGTTCGTAACGAATATAGGTGTTCTTATCATCATTGTAGATTCTTGGGTAATGTGCTATGAGAGCATCCTGTGAACCAATGTAGATGGAGTTGTAAATTTTCCAATACACGTCTCTGACTTTCCGGGCCGGGTGAAACAAACCCTAGAATAATTAAAAGTTATATATTATTTCAATTTTCAATAACATACATAACCTTAGCACAACTAACCAAAAAAAGCTACAAAGATAGGATTCCAAACATGTCCCTTTAAGAGGAGGAGGAAAAAAAAAAAAACCTGACAAATGCACAAAACTGGAACAAGCAAAGACAAAATGTAATTGCTCCTCCCCCGACAAATGTCCTCCCATATGATACAAAACATCCTAGTGATAATTAGGAATAGTGACTTAATTCAACTAAATTATTTTTTTCACTGAGTAAGCCTTTAAAAATCTTAACCTTACCTGTAAACAATACTGCAACATTCTACATGGTCCAATAGCAACTCTCAGGCCCTCCAGGGCTCCCATAACTGCCTGAATTACATGGGGAGATGTCTCAAACACATTGGGCCACACATAGTTTAACAAGTGATTCAGTGAATCTTCACAACCAAATCCATAAACCCCAAGTGACATGTGCTGCACCACCGCACTAGCCGTCTGCCTGTGCACAAGGTCCCTGTAACAGGGTAGGGAAAAAAGCTCTTTGTTAAGATAGTCTTAGTTTTACAACTATTTGCCTGTCTGAATTAGAAATTAAATTACAAATTCAGCGCAGTCATCTCATACCTTATGTATCGGATATAGAATACCTTTAGAATGACACCATTCTACTTGGGAACATTTAATGATTCAAACCTCAGTGTAGTTCAAAAATAAACCGTATTTCCTAATTAACCTTTGAAAGGAGTAAGAGCAAGAGCGCCATGTGCAGCGTACGTTTTAGTATTCTACTAAAGACGGGATAAATGACTCTTCGGTATGAATAACACTAATAACTCATTTTAAGTTTTATAAACTTGACAGATTTAAAAGTAATTCAATACTGGTATGTAAGAGATAACTAAAATGAAATACTTTCCCTTATAAATTTTAAAATTCACTCAAAAATGCAATTTGGGGAGAAGGACCAAAAATTTTTTCAAACCTACAGAGTAAGAATTCTATCATCACCCACGTTAACTACATTTATGTTTACGACAAATCATTGAATTATTTATTCTACAATTACTCAACTGAGTACAAACATCAGATAACAAGTTGTAGTGGATATCAAGAACAAGTTCCCTCTCTGACTTCAAAGGAAGTAACACCTTAAAGGTATTAAGAAAACACAATGAACTTACTAGTATCTTTGTTTCTTATTATCTCTATAATAATGCTTCATCTATTAGACCTCACAGCAAAGCAGTATTCTTCATTAATAAATGTCCCAAATAAAGTATTGTTTTTTCTCATTTAGTAATTTTCAGTGAGTTGCACCTCAACTTAATAGTACACAGAATATAACTTCTAATGTCAAGTCACATACTTCAAAGGCCGCACTATGATGCTCAGGCACACCTCACTGAGGAATATGAGCAATCTGCTTCTAGTTTACTGGGCCCCAGATGTCCAGGCTTTTACAGAGCACGGTTCTTATTCTGTCTCTGTCTTGCATTTATACAACTTGTGGTAACTTGCTGAGTCCTGTTAGGTCTCCCTTTTGGAAGGTCATGAATGAGTAACTTTAATCTGTACACAAAAGTAACTGAACTCACTCTAAACTTGAATACTTATCTTTCCTGAAAAATAAAGAGCCAAAACAGTCATTTCCACTCCCTGACTTTGACCCTTCCTTTACATTCTTCAGTTACTTTTGTGTTAAAGCTGTATGTTAGTCTAGACAATTAAAGGCATCAGGAATCTGTCAAACTCAAGCAGTACTGTATCAATGGACACTGTCTGCACAACTGGGGCCTGAAATGGGAATACTGTGGCTATGTTCAGAAGTTCAAAAGCCTAATGGAAATCTCTGCTTCACAACCAGTAACATAAACCTAAAAAGATCAGGTCTCTCTGCCACATCACTAAGCTCATGCTTATCACTTCCTCTATATTTGACTTTAATTTTTAAAACAAAAGTTTATCAATTACTGTTTTTCAAAATGTATTTGCTGTAAAGATATGAAAGGGGGACTAAAAAGGGGAGGGGGCACTTGGAAGAAAAAATGTGGGGAACCACTATAATAGCATTTATATTATTTGAACAGTCATGTTCAGTTTCATAAAAATCCAGGCCAGTATTCTTTAACCACATCTTAACAAACAGATCATATAATAATTATTCCAATAAGTTCTAAAATATAGGAAGAATCATAACTATTTTCTTGCATTTAATTCAGGTCACTTACCTATCCATTAAAGCATCTTCAAGTAATGGTGTTACAGCATAAATGTAGTCCTTTCCCATTTCACCAATATATTCAAACAAGAAGGAAAGTGATTTTAACACTCCATTTTGAACATTCAGCTCAGGAACTCTGTATTCATTCATTAAGGCAGGCAGTACTGTGAAGGGTGAACACGTTTCCGCAACAATAGCTATCGCTACAGTGGTACAAACTCTGTTCTGCCTTTCCTGAACCTTGAGGTTGTTTAAAAGTGTAGCCAATACATCATGAGGGCTGGAAAAAAGCAATGTGTCAGCAAATTGTCAGACTGTAAGTCAAATTTCTTTTGGAAAGAAAAGAAAAAAGTGCAAAGGAATAAAACTTTATTGTAAATACTGGAAACTTCATAATTTTATGATAAAATATAATGCTTTAAAGTCATTTGGCATTGGCAGGACCCTGAGATCATGACCTGGGCTGAAGGCAGACACTTAAACCACTGAGCCACCCAAGCGCCCAATAACTTCCATTTAAATTAAAATATCTTTTGAAGGCGCAACCCTCTGAGGTCCCCTGCCTCCCTTGGGAGCTTTGTACTATCACTTTGCTATCGCTCAATAAACCTTGATTTGCTGACCACCAAAAAATATATGTTTTTTTTTTAATAAATATCT
Source organism: Ursus arctos (assembly GCF_023065955.2). Lineage (NCBI taxonomy): Eukaryota > Metazoa > Chordata > Mammalia > Carnivora > Ursidae > Ursus > Ursus arctos. The sequence continues at coordinate 72,951,812 of NW_026622763.1, forward strand.
TTTGAAGAAAAAAATTCAATGGATTCATTTTCAAATGTAATTTTTAGTCCTTAGTAAACTTCCTAATATAAAGAAGTTTAATTAAATGTTTAGAATGAATAATTAATCTAGAGTGGTCAAAACATGGCCACTAGAGCTAGGCAGTATCCAAACTGTGGTCTCTCATGCCCCAACACAGAACATCTACTTTCCTTATCTTCCCTCCCACATACCTTTATTACATCTATTATTCTTCAAGCATTTATTTTACCACAAATTTAGAAAGACACAGGAGCTTAAAAAAAAGAAAAAAAAAAGCACAAAAGCTATTCATTGCAATATCTTGAATGTATCACCACTGAAATAAATTATTACTGCTACCAAAAAGAGGGTGAGAAGACTCCATCTAATTAATCAGACTTTTATTATGTTTTATTGCTTGAAAATATTTTCTGTTACTAAACCACATGGTATACGTGGTATCTCATTTTCTAAAATGACTATTTCTCCTAGTTTAGTTCTGACGAAGTAGAAGCAAATACAAAGACTATCTAATAGTTACAATTTCAGTTGTTTGTGAAGTCATTTTAGAAAATTATTTTTAAAACACAAAGCACTGAGGTGCCTGGGTGGCTTACTCAGATAAGCGTCTGCCTTTGGCCTGGGTCATGGTCTCAGGGTCCTGGGATTGAGACCCATGTCAGGCTCCTTGCTCTGTTTCTCCTCCCTCTGCCCCTCTTACTGCTCATGCTGGCTCACTCTCCTTCTCAAAATAAATATAATCTTTAAAACACAAACACACACACACACACACACCACACAAAGCATTCACATGAGACTTAAATTATGCTGATTGTTTTATTAAGAACTAGCCATAACATTTTAAACAATATCCTGAAAAAGACCAACAAAAATTTGAAATTATTCTAAAGACAGTACACTCTTTTCCTCTCTGAGATATCTGAGGTGTGATTAAATTTTAAAACTCTCCACCTAGAGGGCGCCTAGGTGGCTCAGTCAGTTAAGCTTCTGACTCTTGCGTTTGGCTCATGTCATGATCTCAGGGTCATGAGATCGAGCCCCACAGCCGGTTCCACACTCAGCATGGAGTTCGCATAGGACTCTCCCTTTCCCTCTATCCCTCCCCACTGCCCTTTTGCTCTAAAAATAAATAAATCTTTAATTAAAAAAAAAAAAACACCTAGAACTCTTTTAATTCAATTTGAAATTTAAGAAAACATCTCAAAAACTGAAGGTCAGTGGTTAAATGATGTGCTTTCTCAACTGTATTACACCATGCCTTTAGAGATTATTACTACAGAAATAGAAGCTTTTCCAACACAACAGGTTTATTACAAAGTTAAAAATACATATATAAAAGTAAGTAATACTCACCCAATGGCCTTTGCAATGTAGCCAAATGTGTTGACTGTGGCTCTACGAATAGCTTTTTTGTGAGCTTTTAAGAGTTCCAAAAGCTCAAAGCAAATCCTCATCCATTCTCTCGCAGACACATATTCAGCTCCCCTAATTTAAGAAAAAAGGGGTTTTTTTGGTGACAAGAGATTTTAGAAGGTAAACTTGCAAATTCAATTCTCAAAACATGATCACCTACTCAGTTTAAGCGTAAATAAAAATATTACTCCTCAGAAAGGATGGTTTAATCTTAAAACTTTACTGCCACCTCTCATTACCATCTAAAATGAAATTTCACTGAAAATTTCACTGGATAGTCTTACCACATATACTTATATTAGCAACACTAAGCAAATTTGCAGTAAATAAAAAGTGCCTAAATGTGAAAGCCAATACAGCTCATAAAAATGTTTAGATAATCTGCTTACCTATCAGCAATACGTCCAACAAGATCAATACAATTCTCTTGTACTTTTTCATGCCTGTTCTTTAAGATGGGTGTGAGTCTAGGCAGGAGATCTTTAATTGGTGGGGTCATCTTATGCATACCTATTTAACAGAAGTCAACACACTATCAATAAACATTTGAACTATATCCTTGTTCGTTTTACCTTTTATTAGCAATGTAATATACATGACCAGACATAAATATAAACTTACAGCTACCTATGGAAAGAAAAAGTCCCAGATTCTGACCAGACTCAGAACTGTTTTAACTTTTTATTAAAACTTCTAATTATGTATAGAAATGAAACAAATTAGTGAAGTGATTTAAAGAATGATGGATACTCAAAAACAAAAAAAAGTTTTATCTGGTTCTGAAATGTATTTGTACACTCACATTTAAATATGGGGACAGTTTATGTTCCGGCCATACACAACAATATAAGCCAGAGGTAGACATGTAAATTAAATCAAAATTCTCCAGAAAGGGCCCCCTTACCCTTTAACTGCAAAACAAACAGATCTCCAGTCTCCCTGCAATGCAGGGCATACTTGGATGGTATTTACACCTATGAAGAGAGAAAAAAGGAGGCAGCTGGCAGGGGCTCTTGCTCTAACTAGAATTGCTTGTTCTGATTCTCTCTCCATTGCTTTTCCCATGTTTCCCTGATCAACAATATGGTTTAAAACTCCCTGCAAACCAGAGCCCCGCAAGTGGCCAAGTCACTGACTTTTGGCAAATAGCTATCTTCAAGTATAGAAGACAGGGCTAAATTGGGGATTGTATGTAAATGCAATGGTTCGAAGTTCTCCTATATTGTATAAAAACCCCTTACTAAATAAAAAGAGGAAAAACAGTGGCTATCAGTCAGCCACTCTGACCTCCTGCTAGCTTATTTTGGCTCCTCTAAACCATACAGAAGTTACTTTCCCAACAGTCATGTTCAACTGCAATGAAAGATTAAACACAAGAGACCATTTGTTTGCTTCATCATAACGTCCTTAAATAATAAACTCTTGCTCTCCATACCCAAGAGCATTTGTTATATACTTGTGTCTTTACTTTGGGTTAGAAAACTGAATGGATAAAGAATTAGACATAAACAGAATGAGACAACAACTTGAAAAATTCACTTTTCTCCCTGGTTATGTTCCTGGAACATGACAGCAAACAGAAAAACCTGCCACTGTCATTTACTAATTCAAGGTTAAATATATAATATTTTGTCCTAAAACTACATTAAAACTTCAGCATTATCTCTTCCCACCCCCAAATACATTTCAGGCGAGACACTATTTTTATTAGGATTCTCTATTCCATCGGACTTCAAAGTTTTTTGAGTTGTAACTATTCCCACTTCTCTTACAGGCCCTAAACATGCCCTCTTTTCTCTTTTTAAAGTACAATATAAATTAGTTTTAGGAAACAAGACTTTTGTGACATCTCGACTTCACTATAATTTTTAAGTGCTTAAAAAACAAAGTATCAGAAACCAACTCCTAAATATGATTCTATATTTTACTTTGAACAAAAAAAAGTTAAAAGAACAAAACAAAAAAATTCTTACATGACCAGCAAAGTCCATACCTATTACATTTACAATGGCCTTCAGTGCTCCAAGAATGCTGCCCAATACTTCAGGGTACTCTTCACCCAAATATTCGTACAAAACAACACCCAAGTGCCCCATCAATTTTTCCTGTAATAAAAGAAAAATAACAATGTTAAAATGTTACTATTCACATGAAACTATGTGGTGAAGAAATAAGATTCTGATACAAAAGCTTACCTCTTGGCAAGTCTTCATGACAACAGCAGTTCGAGAGATCAAGTCAGCTGCCTGTTGCCTAACTTTTGCAGATTTGTTATTTAAACGCCACAAAACTGTACCACAGATCTGAGGCAAGTAAGGTTTGACTCGTTTGCCAAGAGCATTGACCACTGTGCCAAAGCCATTCAACATTACTGAGTCCTAAAAAAAGAAAAGTTCAGTTAAATTTCAGAACTACATTCACTGGAAACTAGAATTCAGTTTGAACAGTTTAAAAACACTAATATTGTTTTAACAAAATGAAATCTAAAAATTTACAGAAGATTATTTCCTCATAGACAACTGGAATGAGACCATGAGCATTTTTATAATTTTAAATTCAATTACTTTTTAGTGATAATTATTTGCTTGAAAAGTAATGTGTTTTACAAACATTAAAGTCAGCAGCAATTTGCCATAATATTTAGTATCATTACCTCTGTAGTCTGTTCTTGGAAAGCATAAAGAATACCATCAATCAGCTGTTCTTCAAGTTTATGATCAATATCTGCTGCTCCCAAGTTGCCCATAATTTTCTCAATTGTCTCCATCACCATTTTTCTGTACTGTTCAGCTTCATCTTTCAGATCATCCACAATCCTGGATATAATTTCTGCCGCACCTACTTTGTTTGCCAACTCCACGGTAGTATCAACTAACTAGAAAGAAGAAGGAAAAATACCCTTTAGATATATTCAGGCCAGCAAAAGCATGCTGAGAACAGTTAACTCCTATTTTGAAACTTGAAGAGAAAGGTGACCAAAAAAACCATAAATGTGGATATATAAGTCAAAGTGATTTAAGGCAAGACTGTAGTCATGTTTTACCTAGCCAGATTAAGCATTTCATTTAACTAGACAAAGACATTAATTCCTGGTTGGGAATTTATCCTAGGATGCAAAATCAAAATGGAAATCAACTGGCTGACTAAAATCCATTTCCTTTCACAACCTAGAACATACTGTGAAGTAACCAAGGCAAAAAATAATATGCAACATTTATTCGAATGGACTTAAAAATTAGTTGAAAGGATTTTAGGAAATATTCTTTTTTAAAGTAGGCTCCACAACCAATGTGGCGCTTGAACTCACAACCCTGAGATCAAGTTACATGCCCTACCAACTGAGCCAGCCAGGAATCCCTTGAAAATATTTTTTACAATAAAAGTTTACCTGTCGGTAATTTCTTCTATCCAAAGCCATTCTGTGTTGCCAGAAGTGTTTAAAAAAAGGAGGAAGAATCTCTGTTTTAATGTAGTTTGCTTCTACACCATCTGTTCCACAACACTGCTTTACCACCTAAAAGGTTAGAAAATAATAGTAAAACTGGAATAGCTTAACACACAACAGTTGTTGTTTTTTTAACATTCTTTAGTATTCTCTTTGAACCATGAAACACACCCAATTTAGATGAACAAATCTGGGATAAAAATTTGGAATAATTACCTTCAGCACAATTTTCTTCATTTCTTCATCAGGAGATTGAAATTCTCGAATAAGGATTAACATCACCTCTCTAGTATAGTAGTTGGCATATTCCGCATCCATAAGAGGAATAAGATACCCAATAGCTTTTAAGAAAGCAGCCAGACCCTATTTTAAAATAAAAAATACGTATACGTAATAAATTAAGATTTAAGTTGCCTTAACTTCAGTGAGTAGAAATCAAGTGAAAAATAAAACATATATGGTGAACCTACCTTTCCTCTGTGTTGGCGGATACCCTTCCATAGAGGCTTTAACACAGAATCAAAAGATTCGATACCATATGGAGTTGCGGCTTCAGCCAAGGCAGCAATGGCCAAAGCACTAATGGTGCGAACTTTCTGTTGCTCATCCACAAGACCTAGAAAACCAAACACAAGGTTATAACTAAGTGACATTTCCTAATTTCCACGACCTCATCAGTTAGTCAAACTGCAGAATCTGTTCACCTTAGACAAAATGAGGCAAAAGCCAGTATGACCCACAGCCTATAAGCAGATACTGTTACAAATCCCATTATAAACTATATTGTGTTGATGTAGTCAAAGCCCTTCCATTCATCTCTCCAAATCAGTAGCCCAAATTTCAGGACACCTGTCCTATAAAAGACAAAGTTATATTACAACTTACCATGCTCAATGATTTCAACTAAACTTCTGAGATGTGGCAAGATAGCACAGCCCATAAGAATAGCTATCTGCTGTACAATCTTAATACCAGTGTGTCTCGCTTGCCAGGACTTCTTGCTTTTACACACAGCTTTTAAGAAGGGCAACAATGAAGGAATGCCCAGGGCAGAGGCTACAACAGCAAAAGCTCTAGCTGTTGTGTTACGGACATACTCATCCATGTTATCTATATCAGGTCTCATGGTAGAGATCATAGTAGCCAGACCAGCAGCCTAAAAAAGTCAAGAAAAAAGGACAGTCATCAGTTGATAACATTAACCCTGAACTCTTTCCTTCTATAATCACATAATCCCATTGATGGATATAAAAATTTCTTCTCTAGAAATATAATGTAAATACCTTTGCCAAATTAGAAATAATCTCTCGACCTTCCACTCTAGCATAGTAATCTTCATCAATCAACAATGGTTCAATGACCACAAGGATCTGAAAAAGAAAAAGAGCTACATTTTCACACCAATTATTAATGCCATACTCATGTAACAAAATTAAGTACATATAGAAAAGAATTTATTATAGGTCATTTATGTAATTTAAACACACAAGCATGCAAAACATACTTTACCAGGAAATTTATAATTACTAGGAATTTGTTAATGAAGGAACAAATTAAAAATTTTAATTATGTAACTTCAAGATACATAAAGACAAATATAAAGATAAAAACTGGGGAAAACTATTAATCACATAGACTTACAGTCAATATTTTAAAAGATAATAACTTATACATCAACCTTTATTTTATAATTCTCGGCAGTATTACCACCAGCAGAAAGATGGGTCCTTAACGCTAAATGGCATGCTACAGACACACATCTTTTCTCATCCTAATGTTATACCAATAAAAGCAAATGAAAAAATATAATATGAATCCACTGTAAAAAATGACAAAAAGTTCCTTCAATATATACACACATATGTTTATGTATGTGTGATGTATGCTTATGCAAAGACAAGGGTCTAAGAAGACATGTAAATTTAGTATTGGTTAACTGTCTTGCAGAGGGCTAAAAGTTCCCTTTATACTGTGAATGCATGCATCAGCTATTACATTTTTAGAATTTTTTTTAAATTTCCCAAATATAATAAGCTGGTTTTAGGAATCCATGAATTCCTTTTATATTAAAAAATATTCAACCAATAGAAACACTACTTGAGGAGAACAACAAACCTTGTGCACATACGGTCGAACTAAGTCATCAAGTTTGTATAATATTCGATCAATAACTTTCACAAGTAAATGACGCTCTTGATCCTCAAGTGTAGGAGACATCAGGAGAGGAAGAATCTGATTAAATAAAGGACCAGCTCCAAATTCACGAGCTTTATCAGTAATCTGACGCAATGCGGCCTGAGGGGAGAGGGGAAGAGTAAAAGGTCTGTCCCTTTATAATTAAGCATTTTGAATAAGCAAATTACTCCATGATTTTCTATAACTTAGTATTTTTACCGTAAACTTCACAGACATCTTACACAAAATAGCATGAGTGCATTCCCCTCAAATTACTCTGAAGTTTGAACTCCTGTGACTAAAGTTCAATGTTTTCAGTTAATTCAAAAAAGGATAATTTAGTAAAATAATGGAGACACAAGGTATAATAGAAAACTCCTTAGCTTCCGCTAAAGCAATGCCCATCTTCAAATTACATATGCTATTGATGTAATTCCTCACATAATTCCACTAATTACCTTAGTGTCTTCAGCATGTTTTAAAGGCCCTGAGAACAAAAAGGAGAATCTCATTTTTCAACATCCTTATTAGCATAAAATTGTTTGATTAAAAAGCTAAATCCCTCATACCACACACCTTTCTCTCTCTTACACTATGCCCTTGGTAAGAAGAGATTAATTGTAAATTTCTAAACATAAAATTATAGTGAACCTGATGATTTAGTGAACTGGTACATACCTTCCTCATTGGAGGTGTTCCATTCTTAATTTTTAAAAGCAACTTCATTATTTTTCTCTCTTTTTGCTCTTCTGGACTAAGTGTTGATTCATCAACATCAACCTAATAGTAAAAAGAAAGAAAATATAAAGGTAGATTAAGACATTGCAATTTCCAAGTCCTAAATAAAAAGCAGTATTTTAGTTCTGTTATTACTACTCACCAAAAGTTTATCAAAGTACTGAATATCATCGGGTTTTAAAAATGGAAGATTTCCAGATGGTTGGTCATTAACACTTTTCATAGTTCTATCTTCAGTTTGCATGTGGAAACCAGTCATGCCGCCCAAAGGTGTTGGAGTTGCTGTCAGCTTTCGAGCTGGAGTTCGAATAGGAACATAACCAGCTGGAGGGGGAAGTACCTAGTACAGTTAAAAGACAGTTTAGGATTTTCTTGACTTTATAAAAAAAAGTTTAGTTACACAGTAACATAATGAGTAATATTTGCACTTAAAACAGTTTATTAGCTAGAAGCTTTCTGCTTGGAAACAAGAATTAACATTGATCCCATCTTTCTATCTTATGTTTAAAATCTGTATGACAACCATTCATATTTCTCATCTGCTAATTAAAACATAAATTAAGAATATTAGGAATATGGGAAAATGAGATACCTGAAGCAGGCTTATAAAATTCTGATCACTTTCAAACATTAACCTATATAAACATGTTGATGAGCCAATAGGTCATAAATGGAAGTAAGCTTACAAAGTACACACAATAAAGGGTTAATCTTAATAAAATGAAAAACCATTCACATAAACATCTGCACTTTTGTAAAAGCAAAGAATCCTAATATTCAAGTTGTCTGACAAAAATGAGTTAAGTGTATAAAACTAAATGCATAAAAACCAAAAGTAAAATATTTATCAAAGCCCTATAAAATACACCATTTGATTAAACCAAAATCTTCACCTAAGATTCACTAAGATTTTTCTCTCCTACTGATATCAAGGAAATTAATGACTGCAATTGGGAAGACACTTAGGCAGTCAACAGTAAGTTGCACAATGTCTACTCCCACAGCATTATGTAGAGGTTTTAAGAAGTTTAAAGCAGAAATTAAAGCACACTTAAAAACACTGTAACAGAAACCTAACAAGGGGAAAAACATACATATACAAACTCTTAAAAAGCAGCAGGCACTGGCAATATAAGGCTCTGTAAAGGCCATCTAGATGTCTTAGGTTCCAGCTATATGGAACCAGACCAGCAAATGGTTCCTGAGTCCCAGGTACTTAGAAAATTTTGTAATTCAAAGTAAACTTCAAGTAGATATGGTAAAGAGAATATTCTTTCTGTTTATTTGCAACCCAGAAACTTAAATACACAAAATCTTGTGAGGCACAAAATAAAATAACTATGATCTAATGTGAACTTAATCCTGGGACTGTTGATAAACTAAAGCAGCAAGCTATTCCATACCACCAAGGCAGCAGTTCTCAAAGTATGGTCCTAGAAGTCCTTGAAATTTCTCACCTTCCAAAAGTAATAAAAGCTTCATGTCATTCATTTTTTCATCTCTATTACTTATTGGAACTGAAATATACTTGGAAATAGCTAAAAGAATGGAATAGCAGTAGTAAATTTGGGTAAGGCCAATACAAACTTGACCAATTAATTTCTTCAAAAAAAACATTTAAATAAAATTCACATCCTAAATATCACTACACTGATACTTGTTATTACCTTATATCCCTCTGGGAACATCGCATCTAATTCTTCATCAGAAAGTGGGCGGTTTCTCTCATCAATTTCTCTTTCCCACCGCCAAGCCTGAAGCTGTTCAGGAGTCATACTCATTATGTGACCTACCAAAAGAGCAAATTTCTGTAACAATCTATAGTGCAAGTCTTTATCATTATAAAGGCCCTTGAGTTATAAGACAGTTAACATCAACTGTAATTTTAATTGCTTTGTATTATAAATTCAAACCAAAACGTTTTAATCCAGTTATTCTTGCCAAAAATAGGCGTTAACAGCACACAGAATACCTCAGAGGAAAAAAAACTCAAAATAGTTCCAGGAAAAAAATTATTTCCAGGGGGAGATTTTCTACCTGGAGTAGGGGTAGCCATGTTCATGGCTGGTGTGCCAATTGGTGTCTTTCCAGGGGTCAGAACAGGAGTGCTTCCACCCATCTGGCTAGCTGGTGTTTCATCCCAACGTGACTTTCTTTTACTGGCTCCAGGAGTTGGTGTTTCACCAATTGAATCTCCACCTCGATCTGTTCGAGGAGTCTCAGCCCATCCGCTTCCATGCCCAGGAGTATCTTAAAAAAAAAAAAAAAAAGTAAGTAAATAAAAAATATTAACCACTGTCAAAAATTACTGTTTACTCTCGAAGAGCTAATATATTAAAACTGGTCAGGTTCAAAAACAGGAAATAGTCTTAAAATGGAGACCCATTTAAAGTTTAAATTTTCATTTCATATTTATCCTCCCACATTATTTTTTCTTTGCAACTGATTACAAAAACACAGTAACCACTGAGGAATAGAAAAACCAAAGTATTTTTTTAACTAGGCATAATAGCACAATGCAGAGACAGCCACTTAATGCATCTTGAGCTACTTCTGATTTCTCTATACAGTTGAGATTACTCTGCATGTACAACTCCAAACTGCTTCTTTCATCCACCATATATTAAGCACTCTCCTGTATCATTAGAAATCCTTTATAGAATTTTAATATAACAGATGTACTATTAAGTCTTAACTTCTCACAGCTAATCTCATAATTAACAAAACATAGCTTTAAACAGTTTACACAAAAAAACAAGAGATTTAGGCAAATTTATAAAGACCAAAAATAGAACAGAGGTTACTAGGTGCTGGGAAGAGGAGGGAATGGGGAGTTATCGTTTAATGGGTACAGACTTTCTGTTCAGGATGACGAAAAAGTTCTAGAAATGAATAGTGGTGATGGTTGCACAAGACTGCGAATGTACTCAACACCACTGAATTGTACACTTAATGGTAAATTTACGTTCTCAAGAAGGGAAAAGAATTAAGGCATATGATCTCCTTAGTTCTTTATTCCCAAAGCGACTAATTATTTACAGTTCTATCCAGGACCAGAGATGTGAAGAGATTTCCTTCTGTAAACATACCATTCATCAAATCAATATTTCACCCAAACACCAAGATTCCACCAGAAGTACCTCTTTCTGTTTTGGGGGTCTCATCCCATCTGTTTTTACGAGCACTGGAAGTTGCGCCTCCATGGCCTGGTGTTGCATGGCCTGGTGTATCCCCGCGTCCAGGAGTAGCAGCTCCCGCTGGTGTGTGACTAGGTGTAGGATCCCATATTTTTGAGCCTGGGGTTGCTCCAGGAGTCTCACTTCCCTTTGCACGACCTGGTGTCTCATCCCATCTTAAGGAAGGGGTATGTCCAGGGGTCTTAACAAAGCAAAAAACACTTTATTTCACATACCTACACACCCGAGTAAAAATAACTAGAAAAAATTTTTTTAATAATTTATTATGTTAGTCACCATACATAGAAAATTTCTACAAAAAAATTATAAACAAATGTTTTAGTCTAATTCAGTATAAATGAGAGTAAATCACCCCACTTAAGGGATACCGACTTTATAGCAAGTGTGTTTGACTAAGAACAACGTGAAGTTTTAATTTGGAGCAGTGAAAAAGCCCTAGCTTAAAAAAAAAAAATGTATTTTGGGTTTGAGTCTTAGATATACCATAAGTAGCTCCATAACTTTGAGAAAATTACTAAGCCTCTCTGTCTAGATCTGCAAACAATTTCAGCTTTAATTATAGCAATACTTCCCAAACTGTGCTTAGAGACATATATCATTGAGCTCTAAGAAATATGATTTTTGTGTCTTTGTTAAATTTCATGTACATGTTTAATAACCCAAGTATGTTCTGGATCACCTGGGTAATTATCTTATAACTAGATACTGCCACATTATTTCAAACCTGAGATTTACAATCATTTGTAATATTACTCTAACTGATGCTGACAAGATTAGAGAAAAAAAGATTAGCAGTAGATTGAAGTAATCAAAGCTTCCAATATAGTTCAGAGACAAGGAGTAGGTGATGCAAGGCATCAGACAGCGCATGGTAACGGAAGAAACTGCACAGTGCAGACAATACAGTACCAAAGCAGCAGGTGCTTCAGTGTAAGTCAGACAAAATTTGTATTTAAGATGTATTAAGTATTCCACAGGTTTTGTAATATACTTTTATATATTTAAAATTGGATGCTCTAACCAACACAAGAATTCTATTTAGCTTTACACTTGCAAATTTAAGGCTCAGTATTCTTTTTCCTTTAAAAAGATTCTATGTATCACTCAGGGTTGAGAAATTTTCAATTAGGTGAGTGAAGCACATAAACTGTTCAAAACTTCATTTTTGGGGGCGCCTGGGTGGCACAGTGGTTAGGCGTCTGCCTTCGGCTCAGGGTGTGATCCCGGCGATCTGGGATCGAGCCCCACATCAGGCTCTTCTGCTATGAGCCTGATTCTTCCTCTCGCACTCCCCCTGCTTGTGTTCCCTCTCTCGCTGGCTGTCTCTATCTCTGTCGAATAAATAAATAAAATCTTTAAAAAAAAAACAAAAACTTCATTTTTGGCAACTATTCCTCCTACTGATCGGGTAGAAAATAAACTCTACTATCCACTGTAATTCCCACAGTCCTGATTAGGATGGAGCTGTGTTAAACGAGCAGAATGAAAGAAAACATCATCTGAACCTTTACAGTTTTTAAGACAGACATCAATTCTTGTGTCTAGTTTTCATGAGCATACAAATAAACAGCAGCACAAATTTCTCTTTTCCTGTTTTTTTTTATTTTTATTTTTTAAATATTTTATTTATTTATTTGACACAGAGACAGCCAGTGAGAGAGACAGCCAGTGAGAGAGAGATAAGCAGGGGGAGTGGGAGAGGAAGAAGCAGGCTCCCAGCAGAGGAGTCTGATGTGGGGCTTGATCCCAGAACACCAGGGATCACGCCCTGAGCTGAAGGGAGACGCCCAACGACTGAGCCACCCAGGCACCCCTCTTTTCCTGTTTTTAAAATCAGCATTATCAACCACAGAATTAAATTTAGTAATAATTAGGGGCACCTGGGTGGCTCAGTCAGTTAAGTGTCTGCCTTTGGCTCAGGTCATGATCCCAGGGTCCTGGGATTGAGCCCCAAGTTGGGCTCCCTGCTCTGTGTGGAGTCTGCTCCTCCCACTCCCTCTGCTTGTGCTGGCTCACTCTCTCTCAAATAAATAAAATCTTTAAATAAATAATAAATAAATAAATTTAGTTAAAATTTATATTCTAGAGAACCAAATCCTCTCATGTATCAGCAAGCAAATGGGAACTCCTCAGGCTCCACCTTAAACTGAAGTGTTTGGAAAATATTAGGTTTATTATATCCCAATTCTGGGTTTGGGAAAATACTGCCATGGTCTGTAAATAAATCTGCAGTAGTCTATGCTAAACCAGTGACTTAGGGGGCACCTGGCTGGCTCAGTTGGAAGAGCATACAACTCTTGATTTCAGGGCCATGAGTTTGAACTCCAGGCTGGGTGCAGAGATTACTAAAATAAATAAACTTTAATTTAGACCACCGTGGTGGAGACAGAGGTTATGAAAAGTGGTTAGTTACCAAATATATTTAAAGTTGGGGCCAACAAAATTTACTTATGGATAGAATTTGGGACAAGGGAGTAACTATTGGATGACACTGACATGACTCTTTAAGCACCTGGTTTGCGCCACCAGGCTAGAAGGGGTGAGTGAATAGAGAAAATCAGTAATTTTATTTTAGAAAAACTCTATTTGAAATGTCTCTTAAACAGCCAAATAAAAGTGTCAAGTCCGAGAACAGAGAACATGCAGGGGACAGATTTGTACATTTGGGAGTAGTCTATAGAGATGGTATATGAAGACAGAAATGAGATCTTAGGGAGTGCATTTACATGGAAAAGAGGTCCAAGGACTGAGCACTAGAAAACCCCAAAGTTAAAAGAAGCTGAGGAAGATCCAGCACACAAGACTGAGGAACAGGCATCAGTGAGCAGAGTATCAGGAGAATCAAGAGAGACTGAAGTCCAGAATGTAAGAAAAGGAATCAAGTAATGGCAAATGCCACTGATATATGATAGGATCTGTGATATGATGATATAGGATATGAGGATTGAGACTTGACAAGTGACCCTGACAAGAGATGTTTGATGGAGTGGTGCAAGCAAAAGACTAGATAAGCAGAGACCACAGGTACAGACAACTCATTCAAATCATTTTGCAGTCAAGAGACAGAAATGGGATGGTAGCTAGAAGGGGGTGTGAGGATCAAGGGATGGTTCCTGAAGTTTTTCGCATTTTAAAGAGGAAAATGGGTACAAAGTGTTTGCTGATAATAACCTGGAGTATAGAGACGTTACACAAATGTCTCTGATTAGTAAAAGAAGATGGGAAACAGTATATAAGAAGTTGTTCAAACTGCACTGACAACTCAGAAAGAGTAAATGAGAACGGACATAGGCATACTGGTAGATTTCATAGTGGCAACGGTGTTAAGTTTTTTTTAGTTTCTACTTTGGAAAGGAAAAATAGGAAACAAAGTCATCAACTAAAAAGCTGTTAAGGAGACATATTCGTTTGGAATTTTCTCTGGGGTAGAGAGGATAGAGAATTACTGCTTAATGATTACAATCTGCTCAAGGTAATGAAAAAATTTCAAAATTAGTGAAGACAGTTGTACAACATTGTGAATGTAATTAATGCCACTAAATTGTACACTTTAAAATGGTTAAATTGGCAAATTTTATGTTATTTTTACGATTTTTAAAAATTTTAAACAAATGAAACAATAAAAACAATGCAAAAAGACATTCTCCAGGAAAATAAACTGACCAAAGAAATGCAGTAGCACTACCCATGTGACACCAGTGGTCAGATGCTTAAATTATCCATCCAGAAAATGAAGATCGCTATATTGTAGTCAACCTCCACAATGTGACACACTAAAATATCTATTTTTATATTCCAAAAGGGACGTTCCTTCATTCTGAGTTATGGATTGAACTGTGTCTTCCCCCAAAAAAACTTGCGTTGAAGCCAGCCCTTAACCACCAATGCGACTATATCTAGAGATTAGGCCTTTAGCAAGGTAATTAGGTTAAATGAGGTCATAAGGTTGGGGCCATAACCTGATAGCACTGGCGTCCTGAGGAGAGACACGAGAGCTCGCTTGCTCTCTCCATGCACACACAGAAAAGGCCATGTGAGGACACAGCAAGAAGGCAAGCCAAAAACAGAACTCTCACCAGACATCAACCTTGTTGGCACCTTGATATTGACTTCGAGCCTCCAGAACTGTGAGAAAATAAATGTCTGTTGTTTGAGCCACCTGGTCTGTGTTACCTTGATGTCAACAAGAGTAGGCGAATACATTCCACAGTGAGAGGAAAAATATAAGTAACCGTCATTAAAAATAAAAATAAATTACCTCTGCTTGATCCCAACTTGACAGCTTTTTGGGAGTGGCACCAGGAGTCTGATCAGCCGTTTGATCCCAACGCCGTTTTCGTTTTGAGGGAGGTTGGGACGCTGCTGCTCCATTGACAACTTTTAGTTCTCCAGCTTTAGCTTTTTCTGCTAGCTGCTGCCTAATTTCTCTCTAAAAATATTTCAATAAGCACTGAGTATCTCTAAAACCTTTTCAACATATTTTCATATAATCAGCACAGTCATTTCAATTTAATGTCACTGTCTTCACTCATTCTGCTTTCTATGCTATGGGAGTCCCCTTCCTTATTTCCCTTTCTTTTCTGTATTTCTGGTTTTATACAATGTCTTTTTGCACAAAAGACAAGCAGCTACGGAATTTATAACACGGAGCACCCTACCTTAAAAACAGTGAAGCAAAATCTTCAACATGGAAAACCAAAATGTTTTCATTGAAAAAGTTTTATTGAAACTCACATATGTAGCAATTCGGACTATGTAATATAGAAAAGTGGCAAAAAGTAGAAACTTAAAAACTGTACGTAAATATCATATATAATGTAGTCATAACAAATGTAGACTTAATTTACCCAGTGATTTTAAGTAAGGTTCTACTTACTCCATATAACAAAGTATACATTT
This sequence comes from Ursus arctos, assembly GCF_023065955.2. Classification (NCBI taxonomy): domain Eukaryota; kingdom Metazoa; phylum Chordata; class Mammalia; order Carnivora; family Ursidae; genus Ursus; species Ursus arctos. The sequence goes on from NW_026622763.1 coordinate 72,967,700, forward strand.
ATAATAAACTTATGGAGGCTTACTGTTAAAACAAAATGGAGCACTCTATACTGCAGGAGCAGTAGGAATCCTTCAGATTTCTCCACCCATATCCAAACTGAATCTTATGAAAGATTTAGAGGTTTTTCATGGAATGATTTAACTATTTGAATTTTCCCTTAGCCATTTGTTTCAGACACACACCACCAATCCTCCCCAAGGATATATCCACCATGAGATACATGTCTGTTATGTGTATATATACGCATACATATACATATATGTGTAAACATCCAAACAGCCAAGTGGCCACGGACTAAAAAGGATACAGAAATATGAAAAGTTTAATTTGGGAGGAGGCAGAATTTGGGGTAAGGTTTCTTTCTCAACTTAGTATTTATTAATACTACTAAAATATTACTTGTGCAGCAAATAAAAAGAAAACAAAAGTCTCTCAATTTGAACTTTCTTTTTACATTCTTTCACAACCACCAAAATAAAAATCAGGCTCACATACCTCTTCTTTAGTTAAATGCTGTTCTCGCATTACATCCATGTAAGTCCTAGCATTCATTTTAGGATCAGGGGTCTTCCCTCCTGCAGAAAAGAACAGCAACAGGACAAGAGTACAATAAATAAAAGATAATTAGGTTAAATTGATTTATCTGCCCTGCTCTAATATTATGTTATTCCATAATCATTTAATTTATTTTTTGATGGAAAACTTTAATAATTATACATCTTACTTTTTATTGAGTTTGCTGATCAATTTAACCTGTTTGAACACAAACATATCTACAGCAGTTTAAAACAAATATTTTAATGCATATAAAAACAAAATGACAGCACAGTTTAGAGTCTTCAGAAGTGATGGGTTCCTGGGTTGCTAATCCGGAATACGTACACTTTCGTGCCTTTGTCTCCATCAGCAGTTCTGACTTCAAGCAGCAGAATAGAAGCCTAGAAAATTATCTCTTTACCATTAGTAACACTTTGGAAAGATATTTATATTCAAAACATTACCTGTTGCAAGCTGTTAAAATCCTGACTACAAATAACTATAACTAGATAAGTTCTCCATACAATGTTCTAAAACAGTTATAGTTCAGAAAATCTGACTTTTAAAATACACCTATAATCTTACTCTGATGTCATGTTACTAAAAAGGGCTTCATTCTTTTTAAGTTTTGTTGACCCAAAAACATTTTTATTTTCTCAGAAAGTATAAATTACAACTGGAAACATATTACTTGAAATATAGTACTTCTACCAGTTATTATGTTGCACATAGAAGAAAAGTGGTGTACAAAGAGATGTGTTAGTCTCTTGGTTCAAGTTTCAGTTATTTGCTTTCAAACTTCAAAATATCTTAAAGAAGCCCAAACAGTATATAACAAGATTCACAGAGGCACACTATGTTTTAGTAATGTGATAATTAGCTATACCAGTAGTATAGCATCACAATTTAGGAAAAAATAATAAAATTCTAAGACATTTCCTATGCTGAAGATCATGCCCAATTGATAGTGTCATTCTTTCTGACACTAGCTCTGATAAGACTTCCTTTGGAATACTTTTTCACCATAATCTAGAGAGGATGTGTTGAACTGCACCCTTAAGAATGCAGACAGGACTGGCATATAGCAGTACTGCTGTAGGAAAGAAATTAAGGACAGTTAGTATGGGCCTGTGAATTCTGACATACATGTTTAAATCAATTACAATTATGCAAGTAAAAAAATATCCCTATTAATTCATGCAGGCTGAAAGTCTAATTTGTAAACCTGCAGCAGAATCTATTTCTAAGAAACAGGCACCTAATTTTGATTTTGAAACTCACCTGAGGAAAGCTTCCATCAGGCTCACTATGCCCCTTGTTCTGACCTGCACACTAAAATTAGCAAAACAGACTCCAACTATTAAAAATATCAAAGTCTTTGTATACATACTTTTGTTTTAACTTTAAGTATGCTTAGAGCAAAGTAGGTGCATTTACTAAACTACATTTAGAGCAATATGGGGGGAGCTCTAATGTGAGAAACAGTTTCTCAAAAGTAACAAGCCCAAAAGTCTAGGATTTGGAATGAAAACTTTCAATAGTTTGAAAGTATTTTGAGCAGAAAAACACATTTGTTCAAAGTATAGAAAGCGTACCCAAAACAAAAGTAAAAGAAAAACCTTTAACCCTTTGCGTTTCTATGGCATTGGCTCATTATTTTCTTGTCCTTCTACCTGGAAAGAAAACTTGCATTATAAAGATGAAGAATATGGCATCTGTGACTTCAACCAAATCTATACAAATCTATAATAAGGGGGATTTTAAAAAAGAAAAGCAAATTCATAAGCATGCCAAAAAAAATCAAAGGGCTAAAGACAACTTAAGACAAATAAATTCCTGAAAACTTATAGAAAAGTGGGAAAGAATTACCATCTGCAAAAGGATCAAGACGCTCTGGGGATATTATCATGGTCCGCCTGTGCTTTTTGTATTCATCCTCCCGGTCAGCAATCTTTGGAGGTCGGTGCTCAGCGAATGGATCATACTGAGAAGAGGTAAGTCTCATTTAATAACCACTTTATTAAACAACCAAACAGAATATCATATACAAAAACCAGAACATTAGAAAACAAGTAAAAATGTTTAATAAATACCTACTAATGAAAGAAGTTATCTTGTATCATTTTATGGATAAATGTTAACATGAAAAAATAAGACAGAGAGAGGCAATATACATGTCCACATTTCCATAGTTCATTTCTTCATGAAATGACTACCTTAACAAAATAAACTAATCCTCCCAATCAACTCTCCTCAAGACATTCTAATAACTTGATTTCTAAAACATGTGGGCTTCCACGGAAATTGAGCCATTCAGTTTTTCTCAGCTGAATAAACTCGTTTTAATTTTTAAAAAGGGGCAGGAGGGGAAAAGAACAAAAGGAGAGTCACCTGTTCTGTTGATTGTGGTATATCATTAAGCAATGCCACAGGAGCATGATATCCCGGCTTCTTCTGACCAAGCAAACTCGTAGATGATGAGTAGTCATCGTCATCCTGCAATGAAATGCCCCCAAAAAACCACAAACAAAATGTCAGAACTTAAAAGTTAGACAGAATATACAGACTCAACATGATATCAGAAGACTTACTGACAAAGTGGCATCTAAACCTTTGTTCAGAAAACTTGTAAACACCTAGGTTTTCTTTCAACTCATAAACCTTTTAAAGAAATTAAATTTAGTTCTCTTTACTTTTAAAAATATTAAACAAGGAATGATTTCTATGGAACTTAATTACAATAAAGTAGGTATGGACTAAAAAGCCTGAGCATTTCCTTTTCTCATAGAAAGCATAATGAAATTTGTTTTCTGGGACGCCTGGGTGGCTCAGTCAGTTAAGCATCTGCCTTCGACTCAGGTCATGATCCCAGGGTCCTGGGATCAAGTCCCACATCAGGCTCCTTGCTCAATGGGGAGACTGCTTCTCCCTCTGTCTGCTCTGCCTGCTGCTCCCCCTGCTTGTGCTCTCTGACAAATAAATAAATAAAAATCTTTTAAAAAAAATTGTTTTTCAAATTTGGAGACTGCAAACAGCTTATTTAGAACTCTCCAGTTTCCTTGTTGTTTTAAAGAGTCTATTTTTAAGTAATCTCTACGCCTAACATGGGTCTCGAACTCACAACCCCAAGAGTCTCATGCTCTACTGCCTCAGGCAGCCAGGTGCCCCTTCTTGTTTTTTTAACTCATTTTTTTAAACATGATTTAACCACACAAATAAAATATAATTAATTTTAAATGTATTTGTTTCCCTAATAGTATTTTTAAACAGACCAATGTTATATTACTTTACTACTATAAGAAGTGCAACAATGGATTAACTCCGAAGATTTTAACATCTCATTTATTCAAAAATGAAATCACAATTTCTCCCTTAGCTTCTGGAAATTGTACCTCTAGAACTTTAAAATTTTTCTTAAAAGAAAAAGTGCCAACTAAAAAATAAAATGTGGCTTGCATTTCATAAAAACAACAAGTTTGATAAAATCTTTATACGTGAAATGTCTATTACTCAATCACTCAAAAAATGAACTTCACCAAATCTGGATGTTTGGAATGGTCTCACAAAATAAGCTATGTGGACTATATAAAAACACTTTAACAGATGCACTTCAAAATGAGAAGTGGTCATCCTCTAGAGTAACTAAAAAAGGCCATTAGCATCAGTAACAAACATTCCATTCTTATTAAGATGACAAGTGGAAAAACACAGCACCAAACACAAGTCAGAAGTCAAAAGTGGCAAGGACAGATGGCTATCTATAATAAAGTCATATCTCAAACACTGGCTACTCTAGATAGAGCTCAGGAGGTAACAATAGGGATTCATTTTACAATAGTAAATGATTTGCAGGTTCTTTGTTGGATAAAGAAACTAGTTTTAATGTAAAGATTCAGAACTGATCACTTCCAGGAGTTTCTGGACCTTAGAGAGGAAGGACACCTTCAATAGTTCTATCCTCCTGGGGGCGCCTGGGTGGCACAGCGGTTAAGCGTCTGCCTTCAGCTCAGGGCGTGATCCCGGCCCCACGTCAGGCTCCTCCACTATGAGCCTGCTTCTTCCTCTCCCACTCCCCCTGTTTGTGTTCCCTCTCTCGCTGGCTATCTCTACCTCTGTCAAATAAATAAATAAAATCTTTAAAAAAAAAAAAATAGTTCTATCCTCCAAAAGATATCCCAATCCCCAAATCTTCCCAGATTAAATAAGATGACTAAAACAGAAAATTCCTTTATGTTTTTGTTCATCAAAGAAATGTCTGACTTATATATACTCGGTAACTCACATCTTCAAGTTCAGTTGCAGCAATTGATGTCACATATCCAGCAAATCGGCTGTCACTTCCGCCATAAATTTCCTGGTCATAATAACCTGTAGAATCAAGGCCCACTCCTTGAGCTTCATCAAGAGCTGCCTTCTTGCCTTGAATTTCTCGAATCTGTGCTTCAATATCTGTAAGAAAGTTAATACAGACTTTAATTTTCCAAAGAGACCCAAAACAATGCATTTCTCTAGTAGAAACTATCAAAGTACTCTCCTCAATACATAAACTTTAAAGTAACTATAATATATAAAGATTTAGAACTATACCTAATACTGATTTTTAATACACTTACTACATCTCCACCTCAACAGACAATATTTCTACACATAAGAGATGCTTACATTTCATCAACTACAAATTAGAACAGGTTCCAAAGTTTAAATTATTGTCGAATTCCAAACCTTTCCCCAAATAAAAAAATAATACCGTCAATGTTGATTAGGGACCAAGAACAATACTCGAGCATTTAAACTAATCAGTACTAGAAAGGCAAAAACAACAGTACTATGGAGAGTTCTTAAACTAGAATGTGCAACAAACTATAGATTTTGTTAAAATGAAATAGGCCTGTATCAGACCCAAGTTTTTGCATTCCTAACAAGTTCTCAGGTGATGTCCTAAACATCTAGGATCACACTCTGATGAGTAAAATAATAAAGGATAAAGTCTAAATTCTTTATAGCCTGAAATTCAGAGCCCTGCACAGTTTGACTACAACCACCATGACGTTAGTTTTATGATTAAGAGTCTGAGCTCTGGAATCAAAATGTCTGCCTTCAAATAAAGGCTTTCTCTACTAATTAATATGTTATTTCACCTCTGTGTCCCAGTATCCTACAATGTGTTTTTTTTTTTTAAGGGTTAAATGAGATAATGAACATGAAGCACTTAAGCATTCCATGAATAAATTAAAACCCTTTGACGCTAGGTACTTTTAAAAAGCTCATTTAGGGGTGCCTGGGTGGCTCAGTCGTTAAGCATCTGCCTTCGGCTCAGGTCATGATCCCAGGGTCCTGGGATCGAGCCCCACATCCCCGCATCCGGCTCCCTGCTCAGTGGGAAGCCTGTTTTTCCCTCTCCCACTCCCCCTGCTTGTGTTCCCTCTCTCGCTGTGTCTCTGTCAAATAAACAAAATGTTTAAAATAAAATAAGAAAATAAAAAATAAATTAAAAAGCTCATTTACTAGTTTGCAAGGACCATAAAGAAACAGATTCAAATGGCACAATGCAAATACCCAAAGCACATCCTCAGCAAAGGGAGAAAACCCTCTGTAGTTCAAGATGGGTGTGGTTTAAAGCAGAAAATGTAGTAACGTTATACCACATTTTCCCAGTAAGAGTAGGAGCCAGTCTCAGAAACTCAAAATAACAGAACAGGTTTACCACTGAACTTTAGCAGCTCCAGTTTGTAACCACACCTCAAAATTCTTATCGTGTATCACAGCACCACCATCTCCACAGTTACTACTTTTTCTGGCATCTCTCCCCTCAAAACTATTACAGCAGCCCAGGTAGCCAGGGGCCCCCACCATGATCAATCACAAACAGAAATAGCCTCACGTAAACTGGGTGGTTTATTTTACTATTCTACTTTTGTTTCTGTTTGAGGCATATTTTTTAAAAGTTTTAAATCCACATTTGGTCCCCTCCCTAACCCCCAGAATATTTTGCCCTGAAATACAGAAGCAGCCTCAGGAGTTAGCTAGACTGGCTAAGGGGTGAATGGAGATTAAGTCTTCATTTTTTTCTTTCTGAACATTTGCATTTCTGAAATGTTTGAGGCTTTAAAAAAAACACCAAATGCACAGACCACTTTTAAGTAAATAGGTTCTTTTACTGGGACACAAATGCTACTGCCATCCGGATCCAGAAAGGACACACTCATGTAAATCAGGCCAGCCAAATAATCTGCAATCTCCCCTCTACAGCATCAGTCTACCAACAACCTACACTGAAATCACCTGGGGCCCCTGTTATAAGGACTGACTCCAGGACTCAGATACATTAAGTCAGAACCTCCAACTAACTGAAGAGCCCAGGTTTCTACATCAGTAACAAACACCCCAGGAAACTCTCCACTTCCAGCCCCAGAATGCCCTTACCAAAATTTCCAATTTAGGACATGTTATACTTTTTCTAGCTCATACAGAACAACAACAGCAACCAAAAAGAGGAAAGGGGTGTTGTTTCAAAAAAACTGTATCATACAATACATATTGTGCAGTTTGCTCTCCCCCTCCATGCACATTAATTAATACATCAGTTTTATATTCCTCTGAAAGGATTTTTCCAGTCCAAGTTTTCAGCAGCTAGTCCTTTATTTGGATCCAATACATTTATCCAGGAACTACTTTCATCTACTGAATCTTACCTACTGATTTTATGTAAGGATTAGCAACACTGTCTTCTAATTACAAAAGTACTCAAAATACCAAATTTGTCTGTATAAAAAGCCTAATATATATTATGACTGAATTCCTATTAAATAAAATTCAGCAACAAAATTACCTAGGGGCTAGGCAGCTCTTTGTAGTTAATTAATTCTGAAGGGAATTCATTACTAAATTTCTACAAGTTGTATAGTTCAATGTTTTTACACAAACCAGTTCAATGTGTATCTGCTTGAAACTACAGATAAAAAGCGTAAAAAGCTCGTGGGTTATGTTTATGCACTGAAAACTGTAGCACATTTACACAAATGTCACATTAACCACAAAACTGAGACAACAGCTTCCACAACACTCAGCAGTTATGCAAATGACAGAAAAACTAGAAAACTCAGTAATTATTTAATAAACTATGTGCCGAAATATGAAATATAATAAACTCAAATATTTATAAGCAAACAAAAGTATCATTACATTTATAAACAAAGTAATTGTGATATTTTGTTTACAGAATAAATTTTGTGACACAAATATGGCAAAATATTAAGAACCGGTAAATCTGAGCAATGGGTTACACTGGGTTCATTATATTTTTTCCTGTACTTTTCTGTATGTTACACTATTTCATAATTAAAAAGTAACTTCCAATCTGTAGAAGTCATTAAAAGCAATTGTCCCAAATTTTATAAACATTTTGCATCTCTGGGGAAGGCAAAGTTGTCTCTAATTTCTTGTTTTCAAAGCTATCTCACACAAAATCATAGCTAAAGGAATGCAGGTATTCCTGTACTTTCTGAAATATGAAGTAAAGATCAGCAAGATCATTTCTGGCAACAAATGTGTAAAATTTGTTAGCAATAATAGAAAAAAAAAAATGAGGGAACACACCAAAAAGAATAACCAGAGGTCGAAAACGTTAAAGACTTGAGGAGACTTCTTACTTCAATTATAACCAACGTGAATAAATCCTCTATTCCTGCCTAATCCCTTTCCAATTCAGACTCCCTGTAGTTGAGACACTCAAATGTGAAGATAAAGAGAAACGGATACTGTCTGCTAGTGAATTTGGACAAGAGACTAGGACCTCCTGGTGGCCACACATAAGACTAAGAGCTGGCACTCTAATCCATGGGAACCCATAAATATTCCAGTCTTCATGGTGCGTGTAACAATATTTCTCATTATCAAGTAGTATTCCAGTGTACTACAGCATCCATGTTGCTTACAGTTTGTAAAGATTACAAACAAGGCTGCTATAGACCACTTATGTACAGGTTTTTATGTAAATATGGGATTTAACAGTACTTGGGTAAATACCTCGTCTTATAGGTAAATATCTAGTCTGCTGGGTCTTAAAGCAGTATATGTTTAATTTTATAAAAAACTTATGAAGTCCTTTTGGTGTGTTTACTTACCGAAGTCTGAGAGCAGAAGAGAGCTGAATTATTCCGTATAAAAGAGGAAGAACCATTTTGAGAGATGAAATGGAGGAAATTAAGAGAACAAGTAAAATGAAGAAAAGCTGGGGGCTGGGATAAGGGAGTAGTAAAATTCCAGCTTTATGATGTTAAAAAGGGGGTTATCAGGAGACAGATATATCTAATGTGGATTTCTAAATTATCCGATTTTCCAGATTAAAACTTCACGTCTGCCCCCTCCAGACTCTGTCTTCAATAAAATCTATGGAGTGGGAGCATATATAGTAGGACTCTTGGTTACTGATGCTGAAACGTAAAAACAAAGCAAGAATTCCCTATCTTGACAGCAGATTCGGAATCTTAAAATTGAAGTTATGGGTGGTCCTTCAAATCCCCAGAGTTGGCAGTCTAGTAGTTGTTTAATTAAAAAAAAAAAAAGATGTCTTAGATAAGAAATCAAAGTAATAGTTAAGTATCAGACTTGTATTTAGGGGCACCTCGGTGGCTCAGTTGGTTAAACTTCCGACTCTTGGTTTCTGCTTGGGTTGTGATCAGGGTCATGACACAAGCCCCTCATGGGGCACGCTCAGCACAGTCTTCTTAGGACTCACTCTCTCTCCCTTCCCCTCTGCTCGTGTATGCGAAGCATATGTGCATGTGTGTGCTAAAAAAAAGTATTCGGGGGAGCGCCTAGGTGGCTCAGTCGTTAAGCGTCTGCCTTCGGCTCAGGGCGTGATCCCACAGTCCTGGGATCAAGCCCCGCATCAGGCTCCTCCGCTGGAAGCCTGCTTCTTCCTCGCACACTCCCCCTGCTTGTGTTCCCTCTCTCACTGGCTGTCTCTCTCTCTGTTGAATAAATAAAATCTTTTTAAAAATAAATAAATAATTAAAAAAGTATTTGATTTGTATTTACCAGTGTCTGCAAGAGCCTCACTAAGGGAGGAGACTTCACAGTATAAACTGTCGAGAATGAGGTTTTTCTCAAGTTGGTTTTCCTATTTTAAGGTACGAATATCACAGGGACTCAAGCAAAACTATCTCAGATAGAAATAACTATCTTCGGAAGAACTGTTTTAATCGCCATTAAAGTTATAGTGGGAGGGGCACCTGATTTTGCAAATCCTTTGTTAGACTTCCTTGCCATGGCTGGTCCAACCTAACCCTGAAGTATGATTTCAGGAACTGTGTTCATTCCTAAAGCCAATAATTTTCTTGGCGCTTCCCTTGCTTGTGGGCCTCCAGACATCTTAATTGCAGCAGTAGTGGTGGGACAATCTAAGCGGGAGTCGTGAGTATTTTCTCTGCCCTCTTCCCCTGTTCCTGCAGACTATGCGGAAACTCTACGGAACAAAGGTGCTGCAACAAATAAACTGCAAGGAAAAAGAAAGATGGAAGAGGAACATAAAGATTTAAGACTAACTGATGTATGGACTTTATTTGGAACTTGATGCAAACGAACTGGAAAAAAATTTTTATAAGGCAATCAACAAAACTGAACACGGGATATTTTGTTGTATTAATCTTAGGTACAACAATAGTATTTTTTTTTAAGTTTTTAGTTTCAGAGGTACACACTGAAAAACATATGGGTAAAATAATATGCCTGGTTATTTGGGAAGGGTGAAGGGACCAGAATGAGGATTAAACAAAAGTGGGCCCCTGTTTACAACTGTTGAAGTTTAGGTGATACGTGCAACATGGGGGTTCATTTCACTATTCTATTTTTGTATGTTTGCAGTTTTCAATAGAAAGTTTAAAAAAGAGGTGCCTGGGTGGTGCAGTCAGTTAAGCATCTGCCTTTGGCTCAGGTCATGATCCCAGGGTCCTGGGTTCGAGCTCTACCACATCAGGCTCTCTGCTTGGTGGGGAGCCTGCTTCTCCCTCTCCCTCTGCCTGCTGCTCCCCCTGCTTGTGCTTTTTCTCCCTCTTTCTCTCTGGCAAATATATAAAATCTTCCCCCAAAAAAAGTTCACAAAAACGTAAGCATGGTTCTCTTAAGTTTCGCCCTTTTTTTCTCATTCTTGGTTCTTCTTCTAGCGCCTTAAAACCAAGGCCTCTGACCCCATGCAACAGAAAAATAAAAGCTCTCTCTTCTTTGAAATGTAGTCCTCTGCTGGATGTGAACAGAATTTTTTTTAGCACTTTTACGAAATAACTTTAATCTTAAAAATCCCAATTCCTTTCAGCCGTCATTTCTTTTCCTTTTCTAGTTTTATTTATTTTGCTAACTGATGGTAAGGTAAAATCTTAATAAATATTAAGATATAACCATACATTTCAAAAATAATTTGCTCCAGTGACCTACAGAAAATAAATGTCATTATTCGATTAAATTCCCCTCTGTTTGGAGGGGATTTCTGATTCTAGGAATGCTTTCAACTATCATAGAACAAATCCTTCCTTAGAAGACAGACAACAGGGGCGCCTGGGTGGCTCAGTCCTTAGGCATCTGCCTTCGGCTCAGGGCGTGATCCTGGCGTTCTGGGATCGAGCCCCACATCAGGCTCCTCCACTGGGAGCCTGCTTCTTCCTCTCCCACTCCCCCTGCTTGTGTTCCCTCTCTCGCTGGCTGTCTCCATCTCTGTTAAATAAATTAATAAAATCTTTAAAAAAAACCGTGATAAATATTAAAAATTACATACATTTTTGACATAAATAATCAAATGTTTTAACTAGGAGTTGAGTGTGACTTCAAAAGAATACTGCAGAAGTGGGGGTCTTTTAAAAGATGGGCAACATCTAACCTACTGTTTATAATTCAAACTAAGACCTAAATATCAAACTCTTGAGCGCCTGGGTGTCTCAGCCATTAAGTGTCTGCCTTCGGCTCAGGCCGTGATCCCAGGATTCTGGGATCGAGCCCCGCATCGGGCTCCCTGCTCCCTTGGGAGCCTGCTTCTTCCTCTCCCACTCCCCCTGCTTGTGTTCCCTCTCTTGCTGGCTGTCTCTGTCAAATAAATAAATAAAATCTTAAAATAAATAAATAAATATCAAACTCTGAGATAAAACACCACTGGTCACACCTGAGGCAACTGTTTAACTGCTTCCCACCAATTCTGTCTCTCTAATGGTTTCCACTTCTGTGCCTTTCTTTTTTCCATGCCCCAGATAATGCTAAATCCAGCTTGCAGCATTTTTCTTCCTTGATGTGTCTTTTTATTCCTCATTAGAACAATTTCAATGTTCTAATCACTGTTCATTACATGTTACAGAGGCACAGCCCATGGATGTTATTGACACCTTAGTCTGGTCCGTAAGTGTTACCTACTCTCCAACAGGCAGAAGCAAGCAGTGAGCAAGGATTTCTCACATAGGACACCTTTAAAAGACATCCAGAAAACAGCAAGTATATTCTGTATGCCAATACTTTCATCCTTTTCCTTAAACAAACCCCCAGAAGAAAACTAACTCTGGTGGTAAATTATTTTACTGAACACTACAGGTATCAATTCCTAAGTTATTAATCCCTAATTAGCACTACTTAAATCAATTCTTAAATAATTACACAGAAAAGAAAAATCTTTTTCAGAATCTTTAAGCAATTTGCTTTCCTTTTTTTTACTAGCAACATTCATGCTAGAAGTCTACAAAACCAAAACAGTAAGTATTCCGAACACAGAAAAATAAAAATCTCAGAAAATGAAGAATACAATGACTATTTCAGACATTCTAAAAGCAAAAATTTAGGGAAAAAAACTTTTTCAGCTTTGTGATCCCCCCAAAAATCCATTCAAGAGACAGTGGCAAAACAAGCCAATATATGAGATTTCAGGACAATCCATTTTCCCCTTTCCAAGAGGAAAAAGAGTATGTTTCCTTGTTTGTCAAAGTCAACAATATGTGAACTGCTGGACAGCAAGATTATGCACATTAATAACTGTATACACTTGACACAACTTAATAGGCAGAAAGGTCCAAAAGATTCTATTAATGTGAACCAGTCCAGCTCTTCTAAGACTGCAATACTGGAAAATGTAAGCCACCGGGGTAATAAACAATCAGGCTGCTTAAAGAGGATGTTAAGGGCTGATCGTAACAGAAATATTCAAAAGGAATATGACGGCATTAAAAAAAAAAAAAAAAACCACCAAAAAACCAGTTATCAGTTTGGCTCAATGATGGGAACTAGTAACTTGTGAAAAGAACATACAGGATGGTACAACAATAACCTACTTCACTCTGAATACAGTATTATTTAATTCACAAAATTCAAGTAAAAATTACTGATGCAGCCATTACTTTAAAAATAAATTACAAAATACAACAAAGAAGTCTTTACTGGCAACATTACTTATGATAAAAAGACTACATAACCTTCCTTACTTAAAAAAGCAACATGATAGGGGGCACCTGCATGGCTCAGTTGGTAGAGCATCAGCCTTCGGCTCAGGTCATGATATCAGGGTCCTGGGATCAAGCCCCATATCGGGCACCCTGATCAGAGAGGAGTCTGCTTCTCCCTCTCCCTCTGCCCGTGCTCCCTCTGTCTCTTGCTCTCTCTCAAATAAATAAATAAAATCTTTAAAAAAAAAAAAAAAAGGCAACATGATGATGGACAACTCTAAAACAAAAATAAAACAAGTACTATACATTTTTAAAAGTCACTCCAGTGAGGTTCAAACTCAAGTCCTCCTATCAACTACCTCACTAGCTTAAAAAAATTGTTGGTCTTACTGTCATCCTCCACACTGCAAACAATGACTGTCCTAAAACACAGAAGTAACTTGTCACCTGGGAGAAGGAGCAAGGCATTTATTCTGTAGTCACTGGGAAGCCAAGTCAAATCTAGCTCAGTGTTCAAAGTCTTTTTTAATTTGATGCTAACCTAACATTTCTTCCTCTCAGCTCAGAAGATCCCCAATATACTAATAAGTCCTATTTCCCACCTATCTCAGCCAAACAACGTACCCAAACCTACCCAATCATTCAAAAGTC